>NC_092516.1:24617894-25909915 GCF_047511675.1 Marmota flaviventris
CTGCTAATATCACCACCATACAATGAGTACGGTTTTTGACTATGTGATGCACTTGCACGTACGTTTCGCCATCTCCTGCCTAAGATGACCGTCAGCAAGCAGAGTAGTGGTCTGCACCTCACAGGTGAGATGGCTCCGCAGCTACTAGGGCAGAACTAACACCACAGTCCAGGCTGCACCTCCAGCTTCAACTCTGCAATGAAGACATCACCAGGGAATAATATGAAGAGGCTTAAGAAGACCAGAAAAAGGCCAAGAGGAGTTGTGGGCTGGTGCTGCTGAGGGCTGGCAGGTCAGAGAGGTTGACACTGATCTCTAGCAGAAGTGAGTGCCCTAGAGAAGAAACCATTGCTCCCTGGGGCTAAGTAGCTCTCATGTGACAGCAGCTACAACACAGTGCCACAAACCTGGCACTCCAGACCTCTGCCCTGGGAGGCTTGGTTGCATCTGACCCAGGCTCTAAAAATATCAGAAGGGCCAGAGAGATCATTAGCTACAGATGAGCCAGAACTCATGCCTTGAATCCTGGGGTCACTCCTCAGGACCCATGAGGGCCAAACTGCTCCTCTGTACCCACGAGAGCCTTCACTTTTGCAGTACAAGCCTGAGACAGCACTGAGACCTCAGTAGACACTGAGCCCTTCACGTGTCAGGCGACACAGCCTCTTTCTGTGCCATATTCTCTTTCCCCGGCAGTGGGCAAGTTTCTCTACCCAAGAATCTCAGGATCGTCTCCCCCAATGCTCCACCTCCTTCCTGACGCCACGTTCTGGAGGAACACAGGCTGAACATGTCTGACATCCAGTCTGTGACCAACCTACAAACGCCTCTTGCCTCCCAATTTTCAGGGACACAGTGTTGACCAGGCCCCATGTCTACATTGCCCACGTGAAAAATTACAGTTCTGTCCAGCCCCTGGTGACTGCCCCGGGAAGGAGGAGGTCCATCTCTACACAAGCTTGGCTGCTGTGTTGATTAAAATGTCGCTCCTCATTTGGTCCTTGGGAAAGCATCAGAAGAACCCGCTGCCCCTAGACCTGTTGTTCTACACGATGAGCCAAAGAATGTGCTCCAGGGAGTGTCAGGGAGAGGTGGTGACCCTGTGACAGCCCCCAGGTGCTGGTGGCCTCCTCTGTGTTCTTATTTAATCTTGACTTCAGCCATTCCAGGTGAATAGTCTTATTTTCTTATTAACAAGCATCATACTTTTCAGAGAGGTACTTGTCTCCTTGGGATTCAAATTTAGAGGACAGTGACCAAGACTTCATGTTCTTTTCACTCCAAGAGCACTGTGTAAGAAAAAATGTCTAAAAAGAAACTGTACAGAGGAGTGAGGGACAGGCAAGGGAAGAGGGACACTGCAGGTCTGCACTCAGGAGCACACTGGCTCCATGCCCTCTCTCACGACACTCCCAAAGCACACCCCTGACCTGCAGCAAGCTCAGGTTACAGGGTGCAGTGGCACACGCCTGTAATCCCAGAAACTCGGGAGGACAGCGAGTTCAAGGCCCTCCTGGGCAGCTCAGTGGTAGAGCATCCCTGGATTTAATCCCCAGTGTGCACACACATGTACACACACACACACACAGGAGGAAACATCGAGACCCTCTGTCTCTTTTCTGACTTCCTCCACTTGTCTTGGCAGAGCTGCTGGTTCCCCAGGACTTTCCACCAAGGGCCTGTGCAAGGTGGCTTCCCCAGAGTCACTTCTGGCTCTCATACAGTTCAGACACTGTTGCAGCATCCACCAACTCAGGATCTCCTCTGTTGTAAGACAGAGAAATGAAGAAGACAGAGATCTGCAGAGAACAACTTATATTCTAGGTTGGTAAGGGGGTCAGTTTCAAGCCTCGGGGACACTCTGGTTATGTACACACACGAGTTTGGTGAGGTGGCCAGTCTGAGGCCTCGGGCACACTCTGGTTATGTACACACACAAGGCTGTTGGAAGGTGAACAAAGATTGGGTTCTTGCTCATGTTGGGACCTCTGCTGGGAACAGGGATCCTTGGATGTGTCAGTCAAGAAAGGTGGGAGCTGGCAGGGGAGCGACTCCTAGGTTGTCCACCCAGGTCCCCGTCACTGGCAGCAGTGACAGAGGGACACAGGGTAGCTAAGGCACCAATCATGTTCTTTTAAAAAATATCTGTACACAGCGGCTAGAGCTACACAGTAGTCAAGAGGCAAATGACTGTGCTGAGCTGCCTGACTTCTCCCACACACCACTGACCGGAGGCACAAGGAGTGGACAGAGCTTGCTCTGGAACGGCCCGTCTTCACGGAGTCGGGTCCACCAAAGCTTTGGGTCCTGTTAGCTCATCATTCAGAGCAGTACTACTAATCTACAGGTGCATAAGTCACCTAGATTCCCTGCTCTATGAAGATCCCCAAGGTCTTACTTAGCAAAAGGATTTTAGGCCTAGAGCCCACATACTACAAATCCAGGACCCTTTACTTGCCAAAATGGAATTTACAGGAAGCTAAAGTAAGGCCTGAAGACAATGAGAACGTGCACCCTGGTCCACTCCTGGACACTCTGAGGAGTGCTGCGGACTGTCTGTACAAGGCCAACCTCAAAAGAGCAAGCTTCTTTCTCTTCCTTCCTCAAGAGCCCTGGCAGGGGGGCTGCCTGGCGTCTTGTGCTCTGCAGGCCCAGAGCCTCAGTCTGTGTGCACTCATCTGCTCAGGAGTCTAACTCCCCCTGGACTGTGCACACACACAGCAGACACCCAATAATTACCAACTGAGAACTGGGATCACCTGTGCTGGGAAAGCGTTTCTGACTAGGGTTATTGGTGATAATATCTGTGACCCAACGAGATGTAATTCTCCAGTGAGTGAGACATGCTGTCCAGTGCCTCCAGGCAGCATCGACATCCCTGTCCTACAAAGCAGTGGGTGACACCCAGGCTGTGGTCTTTCATTATCTGAATGGATGTTGTCCTTTTGCCATTCTCTAGCTGCTGATTTTAGAATAAAATATCTCTGCTTGGCAGCACTGCCCACCATAGATAGTTTTAGCTATATTGCTTAACGCAACGTCAGGGTCTCCTTGAGGTTTGAGCTGCACACAACGTGCCCCGGAAAGGGCGGAGGCTGCGCGCCGAGAGGCCAGGGATAGACGGTGTCCAGCAGGGTTCTTCTGTAGGTATGTGTGTAGTCAGTAGAAACTGTACTTCAAATGTTGAATTTGGCGGGGACTGAACTCAGGGGCAATTTGGTACAGGGGACTGAACTCAAGGGCAACCACTGAGCCACATCCCCAGCCCTATTTTGTATTTTATTTAGAGACAGGGTCTCACTGAGTTGCTTAGCACCTTGCTTTTACTGAGGCTGGCTTTGAATCCGTGATCCTCCTGCCTCAGCCTCCTGAGCCAAATTTTGAATTTTGATCCTTTCCTTGTGGCCTGCAGTGAGACACCTTCTCGTGGTGCTGATCAGGGTCAAGGAACTGCCCTCCCATCAGCCACGCAGTCACAGGGGTCGACAAGTAAGCTGTGTTGCTCAGCTATGAGGTTTAGTAGGTTAGGTGTATTAAATTCATTTTTGACTTATGGCATTTTTGACTTCAGTGGGTTTATTGAGCTCAACACCACTAGAAGTTGAGGTGCATTGGTAATTGACATTTTTTGCTCCACTGCATGTTGGGGGTGACCATTTGACATGGTTCTAGCGATGAAGATGCAGTTGGCATACCCTGAGGAAGCATCCCTTTCTGAATGAAAGGCAAAGCCTCATTCTTAGGACTCCAAGATGGAGCCTCACACTCTTCTCAGACTCAGGACGTGAGATCTGCAGGCTGCGACAGCCTCCTGACAGCAGTGAGGTGACAAGTGCAGACTGCTTTCTGCACGGGGAAAGCGGCAGCAGGCGGGCGGGCGGCAGCAGACCTCCATGCACTCTCGGCTGTGGGCTAGCCCTGGACTTCCTTTCAGGAGACAGTCCAGCCAGACACTGCAGCTGTCTGCCCAAGTAACCCCAACTGCG
This sequence comes from Marmota flaviventris, assembly GCF_047511675.1. Taxonomy (NCBI): domain Eukaryota; kingdom Metazoa; phylum Chordata; class Mammalia; order Rodentia; family Sciuridae; genus Marmota; species Marmota flaviventris. The sequence goes on from NC_092516.1 coordinate 24,621,881, forward strand.
GCACCAAGTGATGGGTAAAAATGACAATCAACACAAAAGCCAACTTCAAGCTTGCCTAAACCATACGTGTAAAGGAAAGGGCACAATGCATAAGGCTCTTCCGTATCCCAGCCCAGGTAAAGGAACTGCCCCTGATGCTGCTAACTTCCTGAAGAGGCTTCTAAATGCACTCAACTTTTCTCACCACGGACACCATTCAAGTGCACGTGTCAGATAACAGGTCCGCGACTTGCTGGCACTGGAGTCTGATTTCCCAGTTGGATTAGCTTTTGAATTTCCTTTAAGATTAAATGGATAATTTATAAAGGGGGTTCTGAATGGAAAGTTTACGAATATTTATGGTCCCAAGCTTCTTTCTCCAACCACTGGGCTATTCCAGTCACTGTTTTCATTGGTATATGAAAAATCACACATGTCCCTGCCTTGTGAATTCTGGTGTAACATCCTAGCTCAGAACCAAAGGCTAAGGCAGTTCTGATTTTACAGTTGTGTTTTTCTTAAATTAGGTTTTCCTCTCCCATTAAATGCTGATCAAAATGAAATGGCTCCTTGTGCAAGCAGTGACTACTTTCTTAATCAACAGTACGCTGTGTATCTCTCAGGGAAGACGCCATGGGAACGCACAAGCACACAGCAAGAAATCCTGACAGGATTCTGTAGGCACAAATGTCCACAAACTGATAAATCTCCAAATTCATCTGTTCTTATCTATGGCCTTGTATTTATTGACTATATACATGTATAGTTACACGTGGAGAGAAATGTCTTCCAGATTACGGACATTTTGGGGGGTACCTTCATCATAGTCCAGAGAAGCACCATAAGGTGGGTTAGACGTAGCCAAGACGACACTTCAGGACCATGCACACCAGTGTTTTCAGTTCTGCTCTTTCGTGTGACATGCCAGTTGAAAATACTTCTACAACACAGTCGGAACCAACCTGGATAATTTTGAGTGCTTCAAATTGCTACCAGCACATTTCTGGGAATCATCTAGATAGTAGCCAGTCTTCCCTTGGCTTGCCATTAGTTTTGGGGGGCACATGTTTCAACAGCAAGGCTGCAGAGCATGGAGCATCCCTGGGGTGACCAATGCGGCACCCCACGGAAGCCCAGAGCAAGACGTGTGCAGAGGTCCCTGTCCAGTGGCACCCACTCCAAACTCCCTTCTCTCCTGGTCCCTCCGTGTGAGAGTCCCTATTTCCACCCATTATGAATTGCAAGAAGCTTCTTCTGGCTGGAAAGGGAAGCAAGTAATTTACACCTGCTGTCTGTGGGCGAAGCCAAGATGATTTTCAATGACTGTACCTGAGCACCCAGGAGGCACCAGGCGCTGATACTCTAGATGGGTGACAACTGCAGCTGTTTTCCAGGGGCACAGTGGGTCCTCTTGTTCCCTCCGCCCTGGTGGACCTTCCTGCCTTCCTCCTCCACTCTTTCTTTCTTTCCACCTTTCCTGCAGTTTGTCTCCTACAGGGAGGGCACAAGAAAGGCCTCCTTTCTTCACCACGCCTATCTTCACTGAGGCTTTTGCTCCCTGGTTTTACACTCATCTTAACCTTGTGATTCTCTGAGCCCACCCTCTGAGTTGACCCTCCAATCATCACTATACCCAACCCTTCCCAGTACTGTGAATTTGAAAAGTAGAAGAATTTCTAAATGATGTTTTATTTTCAGCTACTATCTTTTTTCATATTTTAAAATTTCATGCATCTTTCTAGGGAAAAATAATCCACTGACTATGAATCAACAATCACAATTTTATGTGACTGACATGAATGCATCTAAAATACAGTTTTACATTTTAATACTGCACATGGCTTTTATTTGGAGACAATGCTCAGATCATTATTTCTGAAGGGAATGTCTCTCCCACCTATTCTACTTATGCCACTTTAAAAAAGAAACCAAGAATGATGGGTTCTATTGGCCAGCAAGCGGCAGGACACGAAATCACTCAAGACAGCTAACGGACCCTGGGAAGGCTGAAGTGGTAGCTTTGTCTTAAAGATAGGAACACAAGTTCTTCCATGATACATTTGACTTAAGGAGAGAAAAACGCTTTCTGATTAATACTCTAACATCCTCAAATTCTGACAATGTTCTAGCTAAGTGTGCTGCCAAACCCACTTGTACCTGACATTACCTCCTCTGTAGCCAGCCCCTGACGGGTCCAGCTCACGATGTCAGCTCTGCTCTGCACAACACTGGAGCTGTAACTGAGTTTAATCAGTGTCTGGGTTTCCATGACTTGTGATATCTGGCCAGCTCAATTCTTGGCATATACATAAAGTCCTTGTTGTCCATAAGGAGAATGACAACTTAACAAATCAGTAGCTTTTGGGTACTTATGGAAAGGTTGAGAACAGGCCAGCTGCTTCCTCGATTGGAGGTGATGCATGGTTAATTTCTTTATTTTAGCATACTGTACACAGATGCGGCTGGGTTGTTAATTTTGCTCTGCTACAAAGAGTTACAAGGTATCAGCTATCAGCTGATTTATTTGAAATCCTCCCTGGAACACATCAGAATTTTAATTGTTTCCTGAATTTCTGCAACAGAAGAAGAATTGATGTCACTGGAAAATGCCTTGGGTCCCTGCTGACTGCAACTAACTCCCAGTGACTGATTTCCAATTGATACAGATGAGGCCTCAGTGGCAGCACACACAGATACACCCACGTGAGCCCAGCAGCCCAGTAGTGGCTAACAGAGACCATGGGGGAGACGAAACGCTCCTTTCCAACAGCTCATCAAGTACACCGTTCTCCTCAGCAGCTGTGACCGGCGAGGCCCAGCACAGAAGCTGGCAGGAACAGATGGTGCCGCGGGGCAGCGCTCTGTTCCCCGCTCCCTGGGCTGGGCTCTGCAAGATGGGAAAAGGGCTTGTGTGTGCAGCGGGTGGGACAGGGCTGTGTTCTCCAGCAGCAGGTAAAATCCATTTGTCACACCAGCTCCAACCGGGTTTTCAGCACAGAAGTTAATATCTGAAACCAATGAGGCATTCTGTCCCACCCCTGCAGGGGAGCAGGGGAGCCTTGCACGGCACGTCCTCTGAGAGGCGGGAGGGACAGAAGGAAGGATGGGGGTGGAGGGTCAGAGAGACAGGGAGGGAGGACAATGAAAACAGAGGCTGGGCTTACAGCGGCTTTGAGGCCTTTGCTGTTTTATATTTCTCTTTTAAAACAAGATGGCAGAAGAGAAGAGGGCTTGAAGGGAGTGTTTTCTCTTAATGCCTTCTGGGGAAGAACTGTCCGAGGCCACCACCACCACTGAAATCCTCACCTGGCTCCCCCATTCCCCCAGGAGAGCTTCTGCAGGAGAACAAGGGCGCCTTGCCCCTGGGGCCCTGGCGGCCTCAAGGAAGCAGCCCTACATACTCATGTAGTCTGCAGTACACACACACACCGCAGCCATAAATCCCCATCACCTCAACTCTGAACGCTGCCAAGGTGCGGGGCACAGAGAGGGTTTTTACGAGCAGGCCTTCAGCTGCAGGATCCCACCTTCATAAAGAAGAGGTTTTAGTCCATCCTGTCTATTTATTTTGTGTAGAAAAATCAAGGGCAATAAACCATGGAGAAATTCACTCTACCTTATTCCATTTCACACTTTTGTCAACCACGCTTTATCGAGTATCTGAATGAATTTTTAATATCATGCCACAAAATGCTTTGGTCTTCTATCATATGCTGGGACTCTATCAATCTGATAACACTTGGGAGTTCTGAGAGATACTCAGCACAGAAGAAAACAGCTTTAAAGTTTAGTCATTCTGATGGAATGTAAAAGCTTATATCAGTGACAGGTTGACAGAAAAAGCTGTTTTCCTTTCCATTTCACAGACTTCCACGTATGAACGCCATGAAACATGTCAGGACTTTCTCTGAGTCTATGAAGACAGAGATGGCATCTGCTCCCAGTGGGAAGCCCTTCTAACCAGTAATACTATAAAGTTTCATGATTCTGAATTCTGACTGACATTCAAAAGGGCAGGGAGGAGGTGTTTACTCTATTTTATAGAACAACATCAACTGCTTGTCTTAGCACATAAATACAGTTTTATGGTACACAATCCCACCTCAAACATCATTCCTCTCTCCTTCTCACATATACCCCAAATCCCAGTCCCTCTGTGTTAAGCAAAGAGGGTTCTAATCTCCTGCTATGGGCAGGAGGGGCTGACACCTGCCATCTGCCTGCCTCCCTCAAGAAGCTGCTGGCACAGAGGGTGAGGTTACTACTGAGCCCAAGCTCAGGCTGTAGAGTTTATGCGGCAGCAACAGCTCTACCGCAGTTTCTAGCCACGGTGTAGAACTCCAATTCCTATCGGATGTGGCAGAAGCAGCAGTTGAGAAAGAATGATCACAAAATCCATTTTAGTAGCTTGGATTGTGGTGGTAAAGAATCCAGTTTCTTTTCCCCACTGTAACTTCTCAGGTAGAAAAGATGGCAACCACATTGCCTTAGCAACATGCCATGGTGACAAGAAGACACAGGTCATTGCTAATGGACCTGCGGAAGGCAGGCAGGCCCCATTCTCTTCCAGAGTCCTCAGGGAGGCACCGCACCACTGGATAAAAATTAGGGGACAGAAAAACTAAGTGGCCAAATAATCCCTGATCTGACCCACATTTTTTTTTTTAAGCTTAAAAAGCTGGAAGGAGATCCCAACTTGAAAGGCATGATCCCATCCCTCTTGAGTTCACCCATCATCCCTGAGAATCCACCCTGAGGCAAGGAACTGGAACCATCAAAATAAGCCTCAGAACAAAGAGAACAGGACAGAGCACTCCCCAGTGAGCTGCCCACTGTCTGGGAGCCACCAGCTGTGGATGGAGCAGGCGACAGCTGGGGAGGGGTGGTGCTTCTAGACTGCTGGAGACACAGAACAGCTCTGCTGGTGGTGCTCCAGGAAGGAGGAGGAGGAAGCAGACACAACTGAGAGCAGGTGGTCCCCAGGGGTGGTTTCCCTCACATGTCCTCAGCTGGGCTGACAGAGCCCGCCAGGGGACAGAAAGTTCTTGGCAGTGAGAAAGATCGCATCACAGTGGTTGTGCTCCTCAAAGTTCAATCCTAGCTGAAATATCACCCCTCAGTATTTACTTTCATGGTGAGTGTTATTATTTTTTAAAAATATCTAAAACGTTTCCTTGAAGGGCATGATGGACTAAAGGCTGGCCAACACTGCTCCAAGAACACTTAGAACGCAGGCCGGAGGCCCACAGACCATATCTGAGGAGAACGGCTGTGAAATGGCTCCCAGAGAAGAAAGGAAGGGATGGCTTGGAAGCCCTCATCATGGGCTGGCATGGTGCTGGGTGAGATGGGCCTCAAGTTCAAAATTCTAACACTTCACTGAGCTGGGTTTTATTGTCCACATTTTACATATGAGAAAACTCAGACTCTGAAGGGTATGGGGGTCTGTCTGGGGGCTATACAGCTGCAAAGTGCAGAAGCCGAGACTTAACTGGGGTCTTACTTCCATTTAAAATATGACCCCAAGGGATCCCAGTCGTCCCTATAGTGCCCTGTGTCCACTCAAAGGAAAGGGTGGGTTGGGGACAGATGACGGGTCTTGCACTTGAGTTTCAGATGGCACCATGAAACAACAACCAAAGGGGCTGAGATGCGGAAAATGTGCAGAGGGAGAGACAAGATATGCAAAGACATTCAGGTTCTCTTTTTCTTTAAAAAAGAATCACAACTGCTATTCATGTTACCACGCTTTCTGGACTCATCCCTGCTTCTTGTTTTCGAACCCGGGTATGAATGTGTTCAACTCTTTCCCCAAATCAGTTCTTTAAGAATTAGTCCAGAACTGACATATTTGATCTCCTTCCAAAACCTTCCTCTAAACACACAAGTTGAACCACAAGGACTATATATCTACACATGTTCAAGAGGACCCAAACTAACCAGCACAGGAACAAAGCGATAATGAATTCTGAATCAAACCCCTGCCAAGCCTCCCTTGTTCTGTTGAGGCTCTGCTGGGTCTGTTCAGGAAGAAGCCCCCTAGGGAGCAGTGAGGTGCCTCCGTTGCTCACTCCTTCTTACTTAGTTTCTTTTCTTGAGAGAGTAAGAGAAGAAGAATGGATGGGAGCCTAGAAACCCCAGAGTTAGGGAGTCTTGGATCATTTTTACATTGGGGGATACTCACTTGGAGACAAACCCTTGGCCATGATGGGTAGGAATACATCTGGGAATCTGATGAGAGAAAGACCCTGCTGTTATCCAGTTCACATTGAAGTGAAGCAGCAGGGGATGGCACTTACTTTAGCACCATGTACTGACAGCTACAATGGGACCCTAAGTGCAAGGTGGGTGGGGGCTACCGACATATTTCCACACTTCAAGTATCAGTGTGGCTACTCAGTGGCAATAAGAAATGGCACGGCATTCTTCTCTATGCTTTGGAAATGCTCACATCCTACTTTCCTTCATTCTGTGACCACATGCCCCGCCAAGGCAGCATGCTGGCAATTCTGTAACTTCTGAGCAGGTGGCTCAGTGGTGCCAGGGCCGGGGTTATGGCTCAGCTCTTGCCTAGCATGTATGACGCCCTGGGTTTGATCCTCAGCACTACATAATAATAAATTAAATAAAGGTATTGTGTCCACCTATAATAAAAATATATATAAAAAAATATTCTGGTGCCCACATCCAACCAAAAAGTCCTATTCATCTTATAAATGCCTTGAAGGGTCGAAATTATTAATAGCACTATTTCAATTGCACCTAAGCTCCATCAGGTACTAGCATTATTTTTGTAATGCATTTTTAAATAATTGTAAAATTATTTAAAATTCAAAGGGAAAAATATATTGTCTCTCAGATGCATCCAGAAAACTGTGCAGGTTTTCTGATGCCGGGGTCAAATAGTAATTTTCACCAATGGCACCAACTTGGGAGACCATGAATATACCAGGCACTATAACCATGCATTTGCATTTAATTTCCAAAACTACTTTCAGGAGATAAATATGACCAACCTCCATTTACAATAGGAGCCTGGGCCCAGAAAGTCAAGTGGGTTGTCCCAGAGCACACTGAAGGAGTGGCAGTCTGGAGCACAACCCGGGCCTGTCTCAGTGGCTCTTAAAATGCTGCTCTTCCTACACACGAGCCTTCCCTACTGTGCTGCGAACACCAGAAAACGAGATTCACTTTCCCTCCCAGTAACCATGAGCTCCGGAGCCTTGGAATAGTTTACTGCCTCCATTCCCTTACTGGGCAAATGAGACAACTGCCGAGGCTGTTCTGAGAAAAATAAGAAGTTTTCCACATAGGAGCCCATTTTAGAGTAAACTGTACATCAGTATCAGCTTCCCCAAGCACCTTCTGTGACAACTGGCCCCATGTCACCCAAACAGCGGTGGTCACCATGCAGTCTTGCCAATGTCAGGAGTGGCCACCCTTTATGATGTCTGTACAAAGAATCGCAGCTTCACAGACTCGTGAGTGGAATTGTGGAGTGTCTCTTGACTCCCTCAGTTGGTACCAATGTGGTTCTTCTCTACTGTTGTTTACTCAATTTGTTTTCTTTCAGTTAAGATGTGCCAGTCATGGGGCACCCTGGAGGTGCCTCCAAAATACAACATCCTATTTTCACAGTGTGACAACAAGAAATATGAGCAGAATGTCGGGAACTTTGAGGGGAGCATGGAACCCAAAGCACTGTAATGCTTTTTAATACCTCCTATTTGGCAGTGCTGGGCCAAAAGTGTGTATGGAAAGATTCTGAGTTGATCAGAAACCTTGGGGGACAGTATGAGAAGTAAAGACCTGCCAGTCTCTGTCTCCACTGGGACACTGAATTTTGGAAAGAGAAATTGAAAGGTGTACTCCTGTAAGCATGAAGTCCTTTACATGAATGTGCCCCATGTCCCTGGAGGGAAGGATCATGCTGCCAAAGGACAGCTGAAGACCCGGAGCGGGGCTTCCCACCGCAGGTCTTTCTGGGAGTTTGCCTCATGCCTTGGCTACCTGCCTCTGCCACCGGCTCCCCACTGCCCCTTCATCTGCTCCTGCCTACTAAGAGGAAGCTCTCTTGGTGGTTCCCTCTGGATCCCTGCTCTTTCTCCAGTTTGCCCGCCTCCACTTGGCCTCCACGTGCTGGGCTTTCTGATTTGTACCCTCAGCTGAGGTCGCTGACAACTCTGAGCCCACACATCTTAGCCTACAGAGGCACTCCCACCCTGCTGTCAGCTCTGGTGGACAGAGAGCACCCCTTCTCCTCTGTCCCCCTGACCTCCCATACTTACTTTGGTGCCACGACTGCCCCAGACACAGAGCCAACAACCTAGCGCTTCACAAGTACCGCGATCACCCAGAGAAACTCTTCCCCCCGCTCCACAGGCTTCCCCGGGTGCCCACTGCCACTCCTGCCTGTGCCCCAGGGGTCTCCAGGGATGGAGGAAGGTGTGGAAGGCGAGCCTAAAAGAGGGAGCAGGTGTGTGCAATGTGAATAAGGTCCCCAGGGCTCTGTCACCTCTCCCCTCACACCTCAGGACTGCTTCTCTAAACCTTGACATTATTTGTAAAGTCCCATTTCTACCTCACATTCCTCATCAAATTGGTTACCGGGTCCTTGCTGACTGCCTCTCAAAAACACCTCCCATATCTGATTCTTCCTTTCCATTCCCACAGCCCCCAACCTCATTATCTCCTGCCGGGATTGTTGCTGCAATTTCCGCGAGCAGGTCTCTGCACCTCAGGCTCTCTCGGCTCCAATCTATCTTGCACACTGCTGCCAGATTAACCTTCTAAAGCGGTGGTTTCTAAACTTTGGTGTGCATCAGAATCACCTCGGGAGCTTGTTAAAAGCACAGATGCTTTGACCCCAACCTATAGATTAGGATTGAGCAGGTCTGGGTGGGGCCGAGGCATATGTATTTTTAACAAGCTCCCTGGTGACTTGGATATAGTCAAGGTCAAAGAATCTCTGGCATGGCTCTCACCACGATGCTCCCTTCCACACAGTTTCCGTGGCTCGCTACCACCTACAAACCTGCTGTGTCAGGCCTGAGGGGAGAGGAAATGGGATCCAGCCATCTTCAAGGCTTGGCCTCACCCACACCAGGTGGCTCCTCAATGTCCTCCTGCTCTGCCTCAATGGGAAACCTGTACTGGGCCTTGGTGGCCTGCAGCCCGAGCATGCTTCCCACTTCCTTCCTCCTGATATGTTCAAGCTGATCCCGTGACTTGGATGTTCCACTTCCTTCACTTCCACAGAGCATCACGACAGGCTGGGGTTGGGGGACCCTGAGGAAGATGGATCCCATGCTGGTTGGGGTGTGTTCAGTAGTAAAGTGCATGCCTTGCAGGCACAAAGCCCTGGGTTTGATCCCCAGCTATAACACACCATCCTAGATGGGGTAAACATCTTGGAATGGGAATCCAAATCACATACAAGGGATGCCTACACTTCTGCATCTGCCACATGCATGCCCCATCACTTACTGCTCCAGATGGTCTTCGGAGGCACTAGCTTATCCAAGGTTGCTCAACAACACAGACACAGTGCTGAAAACCCAGGCTCATCTGACCCCAACTTCAAGGTTCTTCTAGCTGTAGCTGACTCCCAACAGCTCAGGTGTAGGGACACTGAGGCCCTGTGTCCAAGATCCGTGCATCACTTTGGATCCCCCAATTTAACTGACCATAGCCTGCCTTGACCAGGAGCCTCCCCTGTAACACAAGCAGTCTACTCACATGTTCTCTGGGTCGCACATGTTACACACAGTGAAACCTAACTAAGTGAGGACCCTGAGAGATCACTGAATTGTGATACTCAATTTACTGGAGAGATGAGCTGCCCACACAGAGATGACCAGCATCACACCTCGTTTCAGGGGAAACATGCAACACTTGAGTTCACTGTAATAGCAATAGGAGGTAGTTATGAAATTATTATCATGGTATAGTATGTACTACAACCAATTCTATGCAGTTATGTTTTAAGTTGTGTCTTTGCATTTCTTTACATTTATTTCAACTGAGAACAGCACCACATATGGTCTGTGCTTATCTGCATACATTTTAATAGATTTTAATGTTTTACAATACATTCATATATATTTTATGACAGTAAATGATGAAATAGCCTGTTATCTAAGTATACTTTATACATTCATGACATGACTTCTTCTTAATTTTTTAAAAATATTTTCAGGCTATGCAGATTATCTGCAAATTATCCCAAACTGTCATAAATTTCCAAAGGAACTCTGCATGTATATGGACCTACATAAGCCAACTATGTTGCTCAAGGGTCAACGGTATTGTTATTGTTGAAGTTAAAGGTGATGGAAGGACCCACGCTTTGTCATGGGTGTTTTTCAAATTGTGAAGATGAATCGGTGTTGACTGATTTGTATTCCTTTCCCAGCATTAAATCATAACTGCATAAAATTAACTATAGTACATACCACACTATGGTAATAATTTCATAGCCAGTGTTGACTGATTTGTGTTCCTCCTGTGACCACTGAGGCTGACACTATGGAATACTGTTTTTAGGAATGAAACAGAGCATTGCAGAAGCTCTCAACCTTCATTTCTTAATCCCCCACGATAGCCAATCCTTTCCACTCTCTCTGAATAAACTGTCAAATGACACCACAACACACGGAATCTCTGGGTGGAGTTTGCTATTCTCCAGTTTGTCCACAACTTCTGCTCTCCTGAGGTGAGCTCAGTCTTGCTGTGATCTGTCCCTAACACTCTTTTTATGTCAGCTGTACTGGATAGTATAATTATACAGTTTAATGAACTACTAACCTCATGGATCCACTATGAATATGGACTGAAAACTATTGCTTCTCTAAAATCTAAAAAGAATTTTTTTTCAAATTTTCACTAAATATGAGAGACCTAAAGAAAAATTGTTATCCACACAGGTGTAGATAAGGCAAGCATAAAAGATTGTTTATAGAAGGACTCCACATTTGACAAGTGTCTAAGATCTCCCTCCATCTGACAGTGGAGACTGTCAGGGTAAAGGTGCACTAGAGAGGAGAACACGCAGGAGAAGTGATCCAGAGCCCTAGTCAGCAAACAAATAAATACAAGGCCCTGGCCACGTACGGAGCATATACACAGAAAGGCAGAATCAATCAATGTAATTATGAAAATGAACTCAAAATGGGTCAGAAATCTAAAGGTAAAATCTGAAACTATACAACATCTAGAAGAAAACATAGGTGAAACATCTTGAAACCTTGAGTTAGGCAAGGATGTCACCAAAAGTATAATATATAAAGGAACAGATAGATGAATTTGGCTTCATTAAAATTAACATATTTACTCATTAAAATACACTGCTAACTGAATAAAAAGAAGCTACAGAGTATAAGAAAAATCTTTGCAAACTGTGCATGAAGAGGTACATACAGCTGGACATGGTGGTGCACACCTGTAATCCCAGCGGCTTGGGAGGCTGAGGCAGGAGGATCATGAGTTCAAAGCCAGCCTTAGCAACAGTGAGTCCCTAAGCAACTCAGTGAGACCCTGTCTCTAAATAAAATACAAAATAGGGCTTGGGATGGGGCTCAGTGGCCGAGTGCCCCCGAGTTCAATCCCCAGCACTCCCCGCCCAAAAGGAGTTAAATACATACAAAAAATTTTAAATTCATTCATTTATGTTACTTAAGCAATCATATCATACACACACACACACACACACATTATAAGATCTTTAAAAACCTAAAACTCAACAATAAGAAAACAAATACCTCAATTTCAAAATGAGCAAAAGTTTGACAAAGAAACTATTCAATGAAGATACATATATAGAAAATACACGAAAAGATGGTCAACATTGTAAATCTTAACTAGCTGTCAGTTCCCACCTAGGGGAATGATGAAGTGGAAAGACATACAGAGCTGGCGAAGGGCCAGAACTGGTGCTGCTGCTGGGAGTCCAGGATGGCAGCAAGGAGACAGTCCTGGGAAACATCACATGCACACTCCCCAGGTGATCCTGACCGCCTGACCCTGGGCGCTCATTCAAGAGGACAGTCACAGATGTGCATGCAAAGACATCCATAGCTGCTTTACTTTTAACAGCCCCAAACTGTCAGCAACCCTAAAGTCCACCAACAGAAGAAAAGGCAGTGGTGTGTCCAGGCAGTGAGCAGAGCCCTGGTTGCCAAGAGAAGGAAATGATCTTCAACGCAACAACACGGAAGAATCTCAAAATCACCTTGTGGATGAAAGGAGACACTGTACTCTGGATGGGTCCTCTAGGACTGGAGGTGTAATTCCTGGCATCAAAAAAACATGAATGAAAAAAATTTGAACACAAAATAACTATAGCGAGGGAGAGCAGATCGGGGGTGCTTGTGTGGATGGGGCAGTGAAAGTGAAATGGACCACCAGGGGCATGAGGAGACCTTGGAATGAATGGATGGATGTACTTACTGTATTGACTGTGCTGATGATGTCAGGAGTAGATACACACCAAAATTTATTAAATTGTGATATTCAGATATGTGCGGCTTATTGTATATCAATTGCACCACAATAAAGCTTTTTTAAAAAATTAAATGTAAGCCAGGTAATTGGTGCATGTCTGTAATACTGGCAGTTTGGGAGTCTAAGGAAGGGGGAATCTCAAGTTCAAAGCCAGCGTTAGCAACTTAGTGAGGCCCCAAGTAACCCCGAGAGACCCCGTCTCAAAATTAAAAAATAAAAAGGCCTGGGTATGTGGCTGAGTGATTAAACACTCCTGAGTTCAATCCCCAGACCCATAAATAAGTAAATAAGTAAATACATAAATACATAAAATCTGGGTATGGCGGTGTATACCTGTGATCCCAGTTATGTGGAAGGCCAGGGGAAAGGGAGTTTGGGGCCAGCCTGGGCAACGCTGCGAGGACTTGTCTCAAGAAAACAAAAATTAAACACAGATAACATGTTTTCTTTTTTACGATAAATGGCTTTATCAACCAAAATTTTTCAGTAGCAAAGAGAGGTTTCCTGTATGTATAAAACAAACAGAATTGACAGTGGAAAACCATCATCACCTAGAGTTAAAACAAACTTGGGAATCATCTAACACAACTTTCAGATGAAAAAGCTGAGGTCAGAGACTTACCATGAGCTTCCCAGGTCACACAGCTCACTGAAAGGCAGAGCTGGGAACACATTCCCAGCTCCGTGACCCTTGAAGACTTTTGAACCTGAAATCTGCATTCATCTACGAAGTCCTTAAGCAGTGGTGATTCTGGAAATGACTGTAACCCCACATCCCACTGTGGGTCAACCCACTATGACCCTGAAGCTCTACCACGTGGTCCTTGTCTGTTGCTGGGCCACTCAGTGAGACAGGATGGTCCAGGAGACCAGGAAGCAAGCCTCCGCATGCTATGGGCTGCCAAGGGCATGGGTAACCAACCCTCCATCTCCTTCCTTCATCCACAGATGGCCTATGGTGATGCTGCTCACCCCCTTCGAATCTCGCTGGGGGCAGAGAGAGCCTGACAACCAGAAAACGACGGAGCGCCAGCGCGGAAGCCAGCAGAGCTGGGTTTAAACCACAGGTTTTCCCCACTTTTGATCTGAGCAAATGTGGGCCAAGAGAGCAGCCCTGAACCTACGGTTCTTCTCTGTAAAATGAGAAAACAGCACTTTCCTTAGAGTGTGGCTTTAGAATGGTCATTATCAGTTTGGTTATCAACACAACTCCCATGTCCCTTGGGCTCTATCAGAACTGTGTCGCCAACTCTGTCTTCCGTGGTCCTTGCCCTCTTCCAACCACCCTGGTGAAGCTCCTCCTGCCACTTGGAATCACTGACCTGATGGGGAACATGTCGGGCAGGAGTGTGTTCCACCCGGAACTTTAGAATGCAGAATATCTTTGCCTCCACCCTATGTCTGCCGATACGTAGCCTTTTCAGGACAAAGGATATTTAGGACCTTGGTCAGAAAAATCCAAAATTCAATTCAGTTTATTTGTGAAAAGTTGAAATCCTAGACCTACCATGGTGTATAACATCTTCCACTTTAGTCTCCTCACCTGAAAAAAGGATTCTCGAAGGAGGGACGTGAGACGGTACACAGCCCCTGATTACAGGGAACTCAAGTTCTGACAATATTAACACTGATAATAATCTCTAGGGAAAGAAGCTCAAGAAGCTTGGCCTGGTTTTCTGTTACTAATTAATAGTGCATGAACACTACTACACCTACGTGTGTGCACATGTGTGTGCAAGATGAATTCTCAAGGGAACAGAAAATAGCCATTCCTTCAAATCTCTTTGAATTGCCTCAGAGAGACAGGTGTCGAGCAATGACATCTAACAAGGCTGTCTGTGAAACAGCTGTAGGAGGCAGCTGGAGAAGCCCAGATGAAGAGCACAGGTTCCCGGCCTCACTTTTTCTTTGCTGAAAAGATGTCAAGGTGAGTGAAGAAAATGTGCCCAGCCGCTGCTTACCATGAGGTGTCACGGGCTCACCCTGTCTCTTTTTGATAAAAGACATCCTGAGTGCAAGGAAAGAGGGGGAAAGTGAAGAAGAGAGAGATAAATTGGATGCTCTGCAAGCTGGCTTTCAAAGCAGGCAGGCATTAAAGGTTGGAGGGGGGCTGGTAGGCTCCATGTCACAGAGACCCAGTGATTCCAAAAGCAGAACACATTAGCTGCCTGCACTGGCACGGACGGCTGGCTGAGAGCAAGAGCACAAGAATAACACCCAGAGCCTCTCATGGCCAGCATATGCTACCTCTCCATGAGGACAGTGAGCAAGGCCAACTGAGAGGGGCTTGTGTGACAGCGCCGGGCCAGGGTGATGAAGAGCCACAGTCAAGTGTGTGTACGGGCTTTTTCTCAGGTTCACAAACCCCACTGGTGAGTCCAGCTACTTTCTGTGACCCAGAAAGTTCCCGTGAAACATTGTAAGGTCCTCCCCTCTTGGTGCTGGGGATTGAACCCAGGGCCTCATGCAGGCCAGGCAAGTGCTCTACCACTGATACACATCCCAGCCCCAAATACTGTGTTCTTGATTCAGGACAAATCAGCCCTGGGCTGAAGAATGAAGGCAGGACTCCAAGGCTGGCACTCTGGTGGGTACTGCTGGTTAGCCAACCCCCACTCCTCTCTTCCAAGCCAGCACACATGTGCTGGGAATCTCCAGAAAACAAGTTCCCGAAGAAGACATATGGTGCTTACTTGTTAAGAAAGAGTGCTAACAAGACAAACTGAGAAGTAACGAGGGGAAAGCTGGCTGAGTTTGTCAGTCCCATCAGGAGGTGAGATTCAGGCTGGAGGACAGGAGGGGGCTGTGGTGCAGTGCACACTCCAGACAGGAGCCCCCAGCATTGCTCTGGGCCTCTACCCCAGGAGACCAGCAGAATCAGCGCAGCCCTTCCCCTTGGGAGTGGCCACTGCTTCTGGGAGGCAGGAGGAATGGAGTTTCCACCAGAGGCTCATATTCTTGGGGTAAGGAATGGCCCTGTGGAAAACCTCTCTAAGCTTAACTCCTTGGCTCTAAACCATCCAGGAATAGGATCCCTTTCTAATCCTACTTGAAAACAGGAACCTGCAAACCTCACATTGCAAAATATGTTTAGCGGCTTCTAAAGATTCTGGAAGATAGTGGCTCACCAAGCAGCGGGATGTCAAGGCAAGAGCGGTGCCAGTGGCAAGCAAGCCTCATCTTAAGGACCTGCTCGAGTCAGCAGGAGGAGGCAGGCTGCACGAGCATCAGTTGGTTTTCAAAATATGTTATTTACAATACGCAGCAGATGTTCTTTGAATTCTAATGTGAAAATACAGGCTTTTTATTTTTTACTGACAGACTAAAAAGTACACTTAATATAATAATCTTGCAAAGTCCAAAGATTACCTCACAGTTTGGAAAATACTATGTTGAGTCATTAGTCCCATTACTCAGTATTTTCAAAACTCACCAGATAAATATGGTACACTGAGACTTCCTGGTAACGACCTTCTATTTTTTGCAAGGAAGAACACAGCAAGGCTTCCCAGAAGCCTCAATTAAATCTGGAAAATGTTTCTAAGATATTCTGAAGCATGACACATGCACATGCTAAAATGTTTCAGGAGGTCCCTGCCCATGGGTGAGTTTCTGCTGTCACTCACTAACAACAACAACAGAACAGAGTTAGAGAACAGGCAGCATGCCAGGCTGGGGGACTCAGAGATGGAAGAGGCAGCTCTTGTCCTCAAGAAGACTTCTGTCTAACAAACAGATGATTACGATGCTGGGGAACAGGCTCTACCACATGGTGACCACAGGATGCTCTCAGAGTACCTGACCAGCTTTGAAAGCAGCTGGAACCAGTAAAGATTCTCAGAGGAAGCTCTCTGTGGAGTCTCCATGGCTCGGAGGGATGAGGTAGTCACTGGTGGGCCACTGGAACAGCCCAGGGAGGAGCAGGGGTGACTACAGAAAGCCTGAGTGGCAGCAAAGTAAGTTCTGAAAAGAACTCAGGCTCTGGAGTCAAATAAGCTCCCCTGTGCTGCCCACCCCAGGCAACCTGCCTCTGTCATTTCTTCCCTGAAGGAACCACCCCCCCAAACAAACAAACAAACAAACAAAAACAACAATGGAGAATGCAGGCTTGCTATGAAGATTCAGAGGGAGCACAGAAAACGTCTGGAGCATAGAGCGTGTTCAAATATGGCTAGCTCGCTCCCCTCCTTAGCCCTTCTATAGCTCTGCAGTGTAAATGCTTCCCTGACTCCTGATCTCACCTGGAAGAGATGGGGCTGGCCATAGTTCTGCCATCATTCAACAGGTAACCCCTGTGACTTTTATTCTGCAAATTATTCAACAAATACCTTCTCATTGTGAGGGCCTGAATGCCACAAAGGGTTTTGGTTACATAAAAAATGTAAATGTGGGGCTGGGGATGTGGCTCAAATGGTAGTGCGCTCGCCATGCGCGGGGCGCTGGGTCCGATCCTCAGCACCACATACAAACAAAGATGTTGTGTCCACCGAAAACTAAAAAATAAATATTAAAAAATTCTCTCTCTCTCTCTCTCTCTCTTAAAAAAAAATGTAAATGTGGATGTTTTGGGGGTGAGCATTGCTGTATGCCCTTTGTCTATAACATAGCTATTTATGTGAACTCAAAGTGCAAATACTTTCAAGTATTCAAATAACCAACATGCACCAAACATCTACATTCAGCACTGTGTGCGGTACAGTGCTGGGTTCTGGGCATTCAGATGCCTGGTGTTCCCACCAGTGCTGTAAGGAGGAGACAAGCAAACAAATATCAGCAACATGCCCATAGACGTGAAGACCGAGGCCTGCTGGAGCAGCAGTTCTCACCCTTGGCTGCAAACTGAAGAGCTCTGAAGAAGGCCTTGGCCCCTGCGCCCCAGCCCTGGGACTCTGCTTCACTTGCCTGGATGGTGGCCCATGCACATGGGATTTGGAGGCTCTGTGAGTGATTCTAATGTGCTTGTCCAGTGCAGGTAGTTTCTTTATAATTTATCATGAAATGATTGGCGTTATCAGCACAGATTCAATGGTTCTCAGAATTTGGAGTCTACTGGAAGCACAGAAGCCTGGGATGCTTGAAATGTGATGGGCCAGGACCTCTGTCTGTTTATCAGCTGTTCCAGGTAGTGCCGGCTCACAGGAAAGTGTGAGAACTGCTGTTCTATGGCTGGGCTGTATCTAGCGGAACAAGATCAAAGCAGGGGATTGACCCCAGGTCACAAAGGGAAAAACTGCCTAAAGTCCGCCCATCCTTTCTGAACCCTTGTTCGGCAGCCACAGCATGCTGCCTCTCTGTGTGTGGGTCTGACCCAGGCTGCTCTTCCCACTCTCCCCGCTCCAGAGCCCTGGGTGCGGAAGGCTAATGACTCCTTCCTCGATGAGGAAACGGGGCCCAGTGCCTCGCCTGAAGATCCAGGATTGGTAGGAAGCAGACTGACAGCCAAACCCAGGCTTCCGATGTCTGCCCTTGTGCTGTTACATAGCTGTCCTTGGAGCTTGGTCCTAGGGCCAGCAGCATCAGGGCCTCCTGCACACAAAGGAAATTCGTGGGCAATGTACAGTTAAATACTTCTTAGGGGCATTGATGTAAGGCAAGGAAAAATTTGTGGACTGGTGTGGATTCTAGAATGATTCATAAAGCAATAAGAAAGCACATGTCCTCTTATTCTGATTCCTTGAGAGTTATCAGGTGGCAACGAAACACCAACTAGAATATGTATGTCTTTGTCGACATTCTTCTCAACAGTTTCAGAAAAATTCTTTTCGTTTGCAGCATTAAAGACTTGATGAATAATTCTAGTCTTTCAACATTCGACCTATAACTTTTGCACTGAAGTTACTGTGAAATAGAAAATGAAGTCTTTCACTGGTACCAGCCAATCCTACAAAGTGGTCCCTTTATGATGAATTCATGAAAAGCTGACTGTTATGTGAGAAGAGGGGGATATGTAGAGTGTCCATGCTTAGCACAGTGGAAGAGGGACCTAGAGTATGATTTCTTTTTGGCTCTCAAGGCACATGGCACACAAAATGTTATTATAAAGAAAAAAAGGCAGATTTGGTTCTGAGTTAGTGAAATATCATAATTTCCATTTGGCTGTTTCAAGGCACTTGCCTTTTTAGGCAACACCCCATTTCAAGAAGGTTGGAGCTCATTAGGAGTTGCCTACCTTCTTCCAACAAAATGAGAGAAAGCCATTTGGAGAGACTCTGGGCTTGCCTACCATACCCATAACACCAGGCAGGTTCCTGAAGCTACCATATTGGGTGACTAGAAGTGATGATGGCATCTGTGGGATTTTCTGAAAAATTCATTTTTTCTTGGGTTAGTAGCTCTAGGCCCTGAAGGCCCGTTTATCCTCACCTGTAGGTGGTCCAGGGACAGTCATGGAGAACAGCTAGGACAGGGTGGGATCTCCATTTTGTGAAAAAATTCAGGACCAGAACCATACCATGACTACATCTGTATAAATTTAAGTTCTAAAGAACAGAAATTACAGGGCATAGTAGCACAGTACTAACCTTAAAGGAAGCATACAATTGCAGAGTTAGAAAGGCCCTGGGCCAACCCTTACTTTTTCACTACCATGTCCCACACCTAGTTGGGACCTAATTGGCCAGGTTGCTCTCCTGAGCACCATTTGAACAACAGAGGCAGGCAATGCTATTTTGGAATGGATCTGATAGCTTAAAAATTTATTTCCTAATTTATTTTGATTTTGCTTATACTTATTGTATCCTCTTAGGAAACAGAATAAAAAAGTGAGGTTTATTCTTCTTTCATAGGATAGCTCTTCACATGTTTCAAGACAGCCAGCATGTCTCTTTGTCCAAGGTTGGCTACTATCCAACGATTCAACATTGGTGAAGCCATCCGAACTCCCCCGAAGACCTTTTCCTAAGTATTTGCTAGTTTGTATAACATGGAGAGGACAAGATGCAGAAGTGCCTTGTCGTGGTACACAACATCCTGAGATGCAGATGCAGCAGGACAACGAGGGCCTCTGTGCACCCTTCCTCCAAGCCTGTGCCTGGACTGAGGGAAAAGAATGATTGTTCAGAAATCACTGAGAACTCTCTTGGCATTGACATCGAGCCTGTCACCCACAAGTTTAGTTTTTTATGTCTTCTATATTTCACAGAGGTTCAAAACTCATTCACTCAAGAAATACTTATTCAGAATACACTATATTTAAGTTGTGATAGGAGTTATTTGGGGGACTGTGTGAGACAGGCGCATAAATAACTGTAACACACACACACACATACACACAAAAAATCTGAAAATCCAAAAGGAGAAAGAAATTCTATCTTAAGAAGACTTTATGGAAACAATGAAATTTGAGGAAGAAGAATTGTGTTGGCAGAAATTAAGGACATCATTTTAGGTAAAAAGATACAGAAAAAGCAAGGGCTTGCAACAGACTGGTGGAAGTCAAAGGGAGAGTAGTCAGTGTTTTGCTTAGGCTAGGACAGAGAATATGAGGAATCATGGAAAACAGGCAGGAAGATTCGGTGTAGAGGCCTTATGATCCAGGCCAGGAGCTCCGAGTGGTCTGAGGAATGGGAAAGATGCTGCCTGGGGAGACGACGTGAGCAGATGGTGCTGAGGGAGGACTGCTGTCTGAGGTCATGTCTCAGAACACTGTCTGGGGACAGTGCAGGTAAGAGCCAGTGAAGGTAGGCCACCCCAGGTAAGGGTGAAGAAAGCGGCCTAGATGGAATGAAGGAGCTACTGCGTACATGACAGCTGTCACGCTTGTCCATCATGAAGGTGACAGAGAAAGAAAGATGTTAAATTCCCAGCCTTGGGTCACACTATGGCAAGAACTAGGGATGCGCAAAGCCTGAGTGGTGGGAGCTCTGTTTTAAGCAGTGTGTCTGAGGAGCTGGCAGGACACCCAAGTGGTGGAGATTGTTTTGGAAGGTAGCCACACACTTAGGAGCCATATGGTTTAAGAGGGAAGAAAACAAGGCAGGGAGAAAAGTGGGTGCCCATGCTTAGGAAGGCAGCGAACACTAGAACCACAGTAAAAGGAGGGTGCAGAGCAACAGAGAAGCCAGAAGGAGAGGTTTTCAAGATGGAGTGGCTCAGCAGAGTCCCATGCCACCTTATGGTCACAGGGAAAGGGACCAAGGAAGGTAGCTGGGCTTCGTGAAGAAGATGGGGCCACAGACTACAAGGAGAGGGATTTTCACAGACAAGTGAAGGCAGAGTCAGGAGCTGAAGAAGCCAGGCAGCAGTGGGAGCCTCCGTCTGGGGGAAGGAGAAAGCCAGCAGTGCTGGCATGAGGGAGCAGGACAGGGGCAGGACTCCGGAGGGGAGTCTGGAGCAGTGCTGCAGTTAAGGAAAGAGGGTGAAGCTCAGCCCAAGCCAGGCCCTGCGGAGGGCACATGTGAAAGCCTTTACCCTGAAGAGAAGGGTGGGTACCTGGTCATTCAGATGAGAGACAAGTGTAGACAGCAGAAAAGCAACGGGTGAGTCGAGCAGGAGACAGGAATGCCGGGTCATTATCCTACCAGCCAGCTGGGGACTTGAAAATGATGTCCGTAGTCCTTCAGACTGAAGCTTGGGGAAGTGATCAAAGAGAGGTCAAGAGCACAAACAAGGGACTTTGAGTTAATGTTTTAGGATAATGTAAGCAAGAATTATACGTAAGGGATGTTTTTCTGACCATCAAACACAAACTCAGAAACACTTGATTAAGCACTAAATTTTTTTTCTTTAAAGATATTAAAGACATAACTGGACTCAGTTTTAGTAAGCTTAGAATACTTCAGAGGTGAAATGTCCAAAATAGGCAAATCCAGAGACAGAAAGCAGACTGTTGGTTGCCAGGGACTTACTGTGATTAGCAGCCTAGGGTAGATCATTAGAAACCAAGAGGAAAAGAAAAATTGTGGGGCTGCTGCTGCTGCTGCTGAAAATGTTTTAGAACTGAACAGCAGTCATGGTTGCTCAGTTTACCAAATAGCTGTAAACATATCAAAAATCACTGAGTTATATGTTTTAAAAGGGTGAAAATTTCTGTGATTTGAAACATATATCAACAAAGTTGGTTTTTCTAAATAATATTTTAGAGATGGAATCTACAGACATGGAAATGCACTGTATGTTGTTTCTCTTCCATACCTAGAAGCCTCTTAATTTTATATTTTGCAAGAAGCTTAAAGGCTCCTCAGAGAATCCAGGATGTCATGATAATTAAGAAAGATGGCTCAGGAAGGACCCATAGGAGGGCCTGGAGTTCACCACAGCTGCAAGGCTGAGCTGTTCTATGTTGGATTCTTCCAGCCAGTGCTTCCCGAACCAGAGTCCACAGACTGGCTGCAGGCACCACCTGCAGAGCCCATCGGAAGGATGACTCGCAGGCTCCACTCGGGGTCTCATGACCAGAATACCCAAGGACAGAAGGCCCAGTCTACTTCTGTGAAAGTCTGCAGTTGGCAAACCATGGTCATGGCCAATCCCACTGCTGAGTAGCAGCACAGCTGACGGGGGATGGTGGAGTGACTGTGGGCTGTTCCTAGGGTGTGGCGAGGACCCCATCTCTGTGCCAGGCTTTCAGAAACACGAGTTTTCTAAATATTGACTGCTATAGTTCACATTCCTCACAGTCTTCTCTCTGGTCTTTATAATTTACAACATCCTTGGTCTTATGGGAACATTTTACAATCTGTTTGAAGGAAACTATCTCTGTTCTGGCAGGAACAGAGGCGACACTGTGGCACACAGACTGGGTGCCGCTGATGCTGGTGTGGTTGTTAAGGGTTAAATAATACACTGTTGCCATCCAGATGTTAACTGGAATATCAGTGTTACAATTTCTCAGGTATCAAGAAGATGAAAAGACAATAACTACTCTACAGAGACCTCCCAGAGACGCTTCTTTATGGCAGATGAGGCAAGGTGCAGTCTTCCAGGAGCATGCAATCGAGGGGAGGTAGAGAGCAGCTGACAGTGCTACACAGGGAGGTCACCTTTGTAACGAGTCTACTCTGCGGGCATGCAGGCTGTGGTCACGTGTGCCATGAGGGAAGTGTCTCTCCAAAGCCCCTTCAATAGTCTCCTCAGGGACGTCACTAGTCACTCATGCTCCTACTTACTCGAACCCTGAGGGGAAGTGAAAAAGCTCCTCATCATGATAAAGATCCAGGACCTCATTCTGAGGCTTGCCTGTCCACTATAGAACCCAAAATAAATGTGAGGTCCTTCTGAGCTTGTATCAGTCGGACAATCCCAGGCACATCTCCACCCAGCAGTCCAGACACCAATGCATACAAGAAAAGACTCAAAAAAACAGGGCCGCTCCCCTGCAAAGACGAGCTCTTGGCACAGTCGGCGGGTGCCACACAGCTGTCTGGAGCTGGGCTGGAATGGCAGTCATCTCTGGGCGCACGACAGGAGTGGTATTTTGCTGCAGGTTCCGCTTCTGTTAAGATGGCAGAAGGAGTGGCCTGTCATCCAGAATTACTTCTCAGATCCCAATTATATGTTTCAAAAATATCACCTATTAAGACCCAAACACTTTGTTTGCTGGTTGCAGCCCTTTGAACAGGTTACCATGGATCTATGCTGGCATAATGGGCCTGCATGATGTATGTTCCCTGTCACTGCTGAAACAACAGTCAGAGCGTCTGAGCAGGCCCACCTGCCAAGCAATATGTTCTCAATCCCTCAGGCAGCACGGTGCACTGCACGGCTAAGAAAACGTCCCCCCACTGAGCAAATGGCAGAGCCGTGGAACACGGGCAACCACGGGCGCACGCGCAGAGGATCACAGGCAGGAGGGGCAGGGGGAGAAACACGAAGATGTTCCCGTCAAGCTTCACTTCACAGTGACAAGCAAGCAGTCGCATGCCCCCCCCCCCCCCCCTTTAATCCTGATGAACTCTCCTGGGCTGCTAATTGCATTCATCACTAAAACGCAGGGCTGGAAGCTGGCTGCGGGCGGCTGGTAGACTGGCTTCCAGAGACAGGGAGTGGGTAGGATCATGCTCAGGACAGGGCAGAAAGGGCGTGCCCATGGTGGCTAGGTGTTCTTCTGGAGGACAAAGGCTCAGGTGGAGGGAGCTCCACTCAGCAGAGGAAGGGAGGCGGCAGGCAGTAAGTCACCTCGAGGGAATAGCAGGCTTCCTGGCTGCTCTGAAGCTCATGGCCACCCTGCTTCTGCTTGTCTGATGGAGACATCCCTAGACACAGAGGCAGGTTGCACCCTCACCTCGAAAAAAACAGACTTTTGTCAAGCACAGGCGCGGGGGCTTTGGCTGGGAACGCTCTGGCTAATTAGTGAGAGCATGAGGTCTGGGCTGCGAAGAATGCCTCAGAGGTGCAGAGCAGCTTCTGCTGTTAGCTCCTCGTCAGAAGGAAACCACGAGCAACGTGCTGCTTGCAAAGTGAATAAACTCTCTGCAGATTATGTAACAAGGAACAATGAATGGCCCCCGTGAAGGCATCGGGACACATGGCTGTTCAAAGCACTAAAAAAACCCAAAAGACTACAATTTTACACTAGAATTTTACATCAATACTTTTTAACTCCAAACATTTTTAGAGGTCCCAAACCGCACAGAGTGGTGTGTCACAAATAGTCCCTGTCAAGCACCATGACAGACCAGCACGGCTATGCACGTCCATGGGGCAGAGCAAATGTAACAGCCTCCTCGAGCATCTTCCACAGGAGAGAGAAAGAAAAGATAACAAACGAAAACACAGCAACAAGAGACAAGCAGTGGGTCAATTCTAAAGTCCTGGGGCCACTGCAGACCGTGGAGTTATGCTGACTGATATTAAAAGAGCACCTGTGTGTATCAACAGACCAAAAACCAGTAGAATTTTACCTCACTTATGGAAAAATGTTTGACCTTATAAATGTTTGATAACACAAACAAGCAGGTGTGGAGGGATGCTCAAGAAGGTAGTTCTGGGCAATGTGGCTTTGGAAGGTTCTAACTTTTGGTCATCCTTCTGTGTATGTTAATTTTTTTCAATAATGATGTGTCATGTTTTGAAAACCCATCTAGCTGTTTTAATTAAAAAAAAAAAACAGGACAATCAATGCAGT
Organism: Marmota flaviventris; assembly: GCF_047511675.1. Taxonomy (NCBI): domain Eukaryota; kingdom Metazoa; phylum Chordata; class Mammalia; order Rodentia; family Sciuridae; genus Marmota; species Marmota flaviventris. The sequence goes on from NC_092516.1 coordinate 24,646,425, forward strand.
GCCTGGAAGGTTAAGGTACTCAAGTGAGGGGCAATTGTGGGAGCAGACCTGAAAAGGGCCCCCAAGAGGGGAACGTGCAAGCTGGGCACAGAGGTCCTAAGGAGCATGAAGCACAGCATGGGACGCTGCACTGAGGGGGCAAAGCAGGTTGGCAGAGAACGCCAGCCTGGCTCAAGCAGGTGAGAATCCCCTGTGGCAGCGTCTGTGGTGGGGAAGGAAGAAGTCTGAAAGGGCAGTGGGAGCCTGCTGTGATAGTCTTCACTGCGGACAAGGCATTTCCCTTTAATCTGGAAGGCAAATGAAACCCAAGGAAAAGTGTGTGTGTGTTGGGGTGTTGATAAAGAAGGCACATTTTAGGAAAATTAATAAGGTGGTGACAGAGAGGACAATCAGAGCCTGGGACAGTAGAGATATGTAGATCACTACTGGAACACGGCAAGGAAGAAATGCAGGAGATTCTGAACAGATCTAAGAAGAATTCAAGTGGGTAATGTTTAGAGATTTTGGAATTGGTTGACCCTAAACTCTCTCCAGGAGGAGCCAAGGATGATCTTTAGGCCCAGGGAAGGCAGAGGGAAAGATTTGGAAAGATGAGACCACAGACATGGCGGATGTGGCGTGGTGTCTGGATACGAAGGGGAGCCATGGAGTAATGACACCTGGCCTGAGTGCAAAGACTTGTCCCAGAAATCATTACTGGGGTCCATCCAAGTGACGTCAGGAGGAAGTCCGCTCTGTGAAGACTCCCCACTGTGGCTCAGCTGTATGTACGTCCCCTACTCACAGAGCAGTGGTTGGGGTATGTGGAAATTCAAAATGCATTTCTTGACTAAATGAAGAAATAACTAACATTGAAATTAGCAAGTCAATGAGAGTGTAGCATGAAGTTAAAGTCAAAGAGAGGTGAACAGAGACCCTTGGGGAGTCTTAGCAGGTAGGAGGAGGAGGAAGTTAAACTGACAAAGGGAAAAGAGGAGTTTAATTGTATAGCTCTGCCATCAGCTCATATTTTGTCTTTAATTTTCTTGGACAACTTTCTACATTTTCTGAATCTGTTTTTTCATATTTAAAATAGGAGTGCTGATTAACTCAAAGGCTCCATCCATGTCCTCAATACGATGAATTCCTCATTGTTGATCTACAGATCTACAGTTATTTACATTTTTTGAGAGAGAGAGAGAGAGAGAGAGAGAGAGAGAGAATTTTTTAATATTTATTTTTTAGTTTTCGCTGGACACAATGAAAATTTTATGTGGTGCTGAGGATCGAACCCAGTGCCCCTCTCATGCCAGGCAAGCGTGTTACCGCTTGAGCCACATCCCCAGCCCAGTTATTTACATTTTATTGGGGAAATTTTCTTACATTTGCTGCCAAGGTTAACCCATGATGTGCAAGTTTCTGGAAGACTGGGAAATGTTTCTCCTTAATATTGTTTTTTTTTAATTCATTTTATTTTTTTAAAATACACAACAGCAGAATGCATTATAATTCTTATTACACATATAGAGCACAATTTTTCATATCTTTGTATATAAAGTATATTCACACCAATTCATGTCTTTATACAAGTACTTTGGGGTTTTTTGCATTACAATTCTTATTATACATATATACCATAATTTTTCATATCTCTGTATATAAAGTAAGTTGACACCCAATTTGTGTCTTCATACATGTACTTTGGATAATGATGTCCATCACATTCCACCGACCTTGCTAATCCCCTGCCCCTCTCTTTCCCTCCCACCCCTCTGCCCTATCTAGAATTCATCTATTCCTCCCATGTTCCCCCCCTCCCTACCCCACTATGAGTCAGCCTCCTTATGTCAGAGAAAACATTTGGCATTAGTTTTTTAGGGATTGGCTAAATTCACTTAGCATTATCTTCTCCAACGCCATCCATTTACCTGCAAATGTCATGATTTTATTCTCTAGGTTGGCTCTACAGTTTAGCTATTATGAATTGTGCTGCTATAAACATTGATGTGGCTGTGTCCCTGTAGTATGCCATTTTTAAGTCCTTTGGGTACTTAAAGGAGAGGGACAGCTGAGTCAAATGGTGGTTCCATTCCCAGATTTCCAAGGAATCTGCATACTGCTTTCCATATTGGCTGCAAAAATTCGCTGTCCCACCAGCAATGTGTGAGTGTACCTTTTCCCCCCACATCCTTGCCAACACTTATTGTTGTTTGTCTTCATAATAGCTGCCATTCGGACTGGAGTAAGATGATATCTTAGAGTAGTTTTGATTTGCATTTCTCTAATTGCTAGTGATGATGAACCTTTTTTCATATATTTGTTGATTAATTATATATCCTCTTCTGAGAAGTGTCAGTTCAGGTTTTTGGCCCATTTGTTGATTGGGTTATTTGGTTTTTTTTTCGGTGCTTAGCTTTTTGAGTTCTTTATATAGCTTAGAGTTAGTGCTCTATCTGATGTGTGAGGGGTAAAAATTTGCTCCCAGGATGCAGGCTGTCTGTTCACCTCACAGATTATTTCTTTTGCTGAGAAGAAACTTTTTAGTTTGATTCCATCCCATTTATTGATTCTTGGTTTTAATTCTTGTGATATAAAGAGTCTTATTAAGGACTTATCTTTGCCCCTAAAATTAGGGGCAAAGTCTTATCTTTGCCCCTAATCTTCACATTGTGGGATTAGGCCCTTTGGGGCTCTTGGATAGGCAGAATTAATAATATCAAAATGACCATACTTCCAAAAGCACTGTACAGATTTAATGCAATTCCGATCAAAATCCCAATGGCATTCCTCATAGAAATAGAAAAAGCAATCATGAAATTCATCTGGAAAAATAAGAGAACCAGAATAGCTAAAGCAATCCTTAGCAGGAAGAGTAAAGCTTGTGGCATCGGTATACCAGACCTTAAACTATACTACAGAGCAATCGTAACAAAAACAGCATGGTACTGGCACCAAAACAGACTAATAGACCAATCTCCTTAATATTATAACCTTCCCATAAATTATAGCTCAATAAGTAAGTTGATTTGACCTTTTCTATGTAGTGAAGTATAATTTTCAGAGTGAAATGTTGAGTTTTGACAAATGTATGCATATGTTTATTTGCCTTCTTATCAAGATCCAAGACATTTCTATATTGATTCAATTTTAAATTCTCCACTACTGTAACCGTAACCTGGGTGGAACCTTCTTCTTTATCTTGTCAATATCTCATTAATACATAACCAGTAATTTTCAGACAGATAATAATAATGTTTTCCCTTATTTTTTTCTCCTGTTTCAGTAGTTTCCCAGTGTAATAAACAATAAATTCAACTAACAGCCTTAGACAAGATCAAATACTATTTATATAGTATCTGCCAGCTTTTTGACTTAAAGAGAAATCATGAAATAATCGCCGTAGAAGTATCTATCATATACTCTTCTATATTAAAGGATATTTGGTCATTATAAGAGAAAAGTACTTAAATCATCTTAAATGATTTAAGTATTTTTCTTATATAAATCCGGATAAATGAGTTTGATAGCACATTTTTAAAAACATGATGTTACACTTCAGACTAGTTTTGAATATTTCTTTGGTTAGGTCATGAGACTGTGGCTTTTCAATCCTCTGGACCAAAACACCTTTCAGTTGACTTTGGTTCCTCAGAGTAGGGAAGGGGAGCTGTGCTTTCTCCTGTTTTTAATCAGATACAGTCTGATATTTATCCTCTTCTGACACCTGGCTCTGAAACAGCCCAGAGGTGCCATTTCAGGCTGGGCCTGTTCCCTGGCCTCGACGGGTCCTCAGGACCTGACAGTTCACCCAGGTTCTCCTCCTGTGGGGCCCCTTGGCTCTACTTCCCACATTACGAGAGGCAGGCTTCCCAGACTGTTGGCCGAGCTCTCCCCTGAGATCAGTCACGGATGGGGTCCAGGCTGAGAGAGCGGAAGGGGGCCTGCCTTTGCGGTCACAGTCGGACGTCAGTGCTGGAGGCCGGCTTCCAGGCAGAGTCTCAAATACTCAATTTCTACCCAAACGAAATGAGAACCAACACAGGCAACTGAAATTACCAAAGTCCATCCTCTTGATTTACTTAAACAAACAACTCTACCTGCACTGAATTCTAAGTACTTTTGGTCTCTGTGTGAGCAAACATTCCAGTATTTGCACTAACTGGTTGATCCTGGAGCCACATTAATCGGAAAAGAGAACATCATCTGTGCCAAATACCTCAGTTCTTGCCCAAGTAAAATGTTACACTGAAATAGCACAAGACCTCTTGTGTTGGACGCTGACGAGTTCCAAGAGGACTGCGGAGAAGTCGATAAATCAAATAATCAATACATGTTTATTGAACCACTTCAGACATTTTGCTGAGTGTGGGCCCTGTTTCATAAATGGTCTGTGCATACCCTGGAAAGTCTATCTCAGAAGCTGGCTCTGTTGTCTCGTCAACTATGATGTGGATCTGGTCTACATATTTACAAGTGTGAACCACGGCAGCCAGCAGTTACTGGCCCCTGGTCCAACAAAGCAAAACCTGTGAGCTATTGCCACGGGATGGGGAAAAGAGCACTATGGGGGACAATGGTAAAGATGAAGTTTTGAGGACCCCTGAAGAGAATCCTGCACTGCACCAACACTGAGGAGAAGGAAACTTCATTTCCCACAGTGTGAATCCTCCTCACCTCCGTACTGAGAAGGTGCTTCTAGTCCATGTCTGAGGACCTCCGTGAGCAGAGTACCACCTGGGGTGGTTTGGTGTTGCTGCTGCACAATTTATTGTGAACTACAAATTGTCTCTCCAGAACCTCTACACACAGAACAGCCCCAGTTCTGTCCTCTGAAATGACACAAAGAAAGTCTGGCAGTTCTTCCATGTGAAGGTGATTCCGCATCAGGCCTCTGGACCTCGCCCTGGAGCTGTGGCTTCCGAGGATGGTTGCAATCACAGATCCAGTCCTGAGGTTACTGTAGGTGGTCAAGAGCACACTGTGAGAACTTGATTTAAAGTCCTAAAATTCACAGCATCGTTACCAGGCGGTGTGCCGTCTGAGCAAGAGCTGGAGTGACAGGAGATGAGAGCAAGGATCCCACAGAGGATTCCTGAAGGCTGCACCCGGGGCTTCCACACGGCTGGAAGCTGCACACGGTCTCTGCTCCAGGGCTCACCGCTTCCGTCTATCCAGCCCTGGATTCCATTTTGACACTTCATACAACACTTCAGAGCTCTCAAAGAATCCAGAATGTTATTTTATGTAATTTGATTTTGAAATTAGAAAGTGACATTGTGCCACAGAAAACAAGAATATGATGATATGTATTCATGGAATCCACTCTTCTGCACAGCTTTGTGACATCTACAGGTATGGACTCTGAAACAGAAGCCATCTGCCATATACCAGCTGTGTGACACTGGGCAAATTTCTCAATCTCTCTAAACCTGGGTTTCCTTTTCTATAATATGCAGATAACATACTGTAGGCCTTAGGAAAATTAATTCTCACGAAGAGCTAAGCTCAGTGCCTGGTACAGAGGATGAATAAAGATTTGTTGTTCTTAAACTTTATTATTATTATTTTTGCATCACAACTGATAACTGGTTTCTTTATTACAAAATTTATTTTGTTATAGATAAATGACAGAGAAAAAAATGGCAAAAATTCTTAAAGTACCATAGGCTTACGAGAAAGTCATCATGTCAGCAGGATCAAAATGTTTATTCATTAAAAAAAAAAAAAAAAAAGAAAGCAAAGACCTGAATGTGTACGTGCCCACATCATTCAGAATAGTCAAAATGTGGAAGCAGACCAGGTGCCCATCAGCAAATGAACACGTGAACAAATGCAGAACACACATGGAACAGGTATCGCTCCTCCTCCACAGAAAGGGGATTCTGATGTCTGCTGCAACACGGATGGACCTTGACATTGGGTCACAGGAGTAGAGCCAGGAGCAGGAAGACCATCACTCTATGATTCCACTCTGTGCAGTAGCTAGGGAGACCCATGTACAGAGCTAGAAAGAACAGTGGCGACATGGCTGGAGAAGGAGGAGTGGAGGGTTATGGCTTCATGGAGATGGAGAGTCAGTGTGGGATGATGGAAGGGCATGGGAGGCGGACAGGGGCAGGGGCAGGGTGACGTCAGTGTCATCAACGCCACGTAACTGTACACTTACCATGGTTTTGCTGTGTGTGGGTGCACGTGCCTCACACAATAGGAGGTCCTATGACAACACTGTGAAGGTGTTCCAACAGATGGCAGGCCTCCAGGAGGTGGGAGGCATGTTCCGCACACCAGAGGTGCTTGGACCTAGTTAGCCAGACAGAAAGCATGCCACAAAGACGAACAGCAATCCACAGAACTGTGACTTCGCCAACAGGGAAACAAGCGAATAAGCAGGAGGAAACCATGATTTGCCAGTGACATTAGCCAGTTGGTGGACGTTAGGCACAATTTGTACAGGGTCGGAGTGTACAAGGACTGTGACCTGAGGCTTCACTCAACAACACTCAGTACACTCCACAACAGAGCAGGAAGGGTAAATGCTATGACCAAGAGGATCCCAGAGACAACGGGGACTGACAGTTTCATCCCCCAGCTTTTCACACTTCCTTCCATGGCAGACAATGAGAGACCTACTGGATAAGCACTTTCCTTATCCTCTCCTAGCAGAGCTGCATTCAAGAGAAAGGGTAATGGTGCTAAATGAGCAGGTTAATTAGAGACACAGTACTGCCGGCTTTCCCCGGAAACGACATGTCACACCATTACATCACACAGGAGAGGGGGCTCCAGGGACCAGCTTCTGAGACAGCCTGTGACCAGAAGAACAAAGCAGACCTGTGCCAGAGGGAGATCAGGGGTGCACTCTGAACTGCCCGCATGCTTCTCTAGGGCACGAGCTGGCAAATGATACTTGTAGGTCAGAACCAATCCAGAGTATCTGTACGATCTACAGTTTCGTATTTTTAAAGTGTTTTCCATAAAAAAAAAAAAAAAGACGAAAAATGAAACAAAGAGGGATAGTGACACAGACCTTTGTGAATGCAGAGGCTAAAATATTATATTGCACAGCACGGAAAAAGTTGGCCAAAGCATGCTCAAGGAGATAGGAGTTATTAGGCAATGCGTTTAACACCAAAGCATAATGAGAACTGTAAGAGGTTCATATCCAAAATTGAAACACCCCGAATCCATGGCCAAGTTCCATGATCCAAAGGTCTTCTGCAAATGGGAAGGCACCCTGCAGTTCATCTCCTTCATGAGCAATAACCATCTCTCCTCTGGCCCTCAGGAAAAGAAGCAGTGGAGAAATCCGAGCAACCTATTCACTCAAGCAATTTATTTTTTTTTAACAAGAAAACACAAACTTGTCTACTCCTCCCATCTCACCTTCCCCTTTCTCAAACCTGATCATTATTTCAAGAATCAACATGTTCTTAGGAAAATATTATGATTTAAGCTGGTATTTGCTATAATTCCATTAGGTTTGGGGGTGTTTAGGACTAAGTTTTACAATAGTTTGCAAGCTGAAACTTGGCAGAAACAGAGACTCAGGTTAGGCACCAATTATTGTATGTAGTTCAAGAAAGCTGGTTTAGAATTTGCTGATTCATAAGAGCTCAGGAAAGAAAGCGAACCCCAACTACCCCACTGACTCCACAGACTAAACACAGCTTAGAGCATACTCAGAATCTGCCCTTCATTCAGCTGAAGTTTTTCTTTCCAGATTAATAAATACTTTCTTCAATGAAATGTGCGATCACTACAAATAAAGATATTGCTATTGACTGGCTGTAAGTGGATTACATATTTATGTTGTTTTATTGGAAGGCCCATGAGGGTGAACAGCCATAACTTAAATACCTTCTCTTGCATCCCATACTGCCTAGTTTGACACAAAATTGGCAACTAAAAATAAATTCTTGTTGATTAAATAATGAAAAGCAAGTACAAAGAACAAAAACCAATAAATGAGACTGGTTCACCCATGCCAGGCAAACCCATTTTAATGTGGTCATTGGCAAAAGCTGAGGTTCTTCAGGTCCAGAGTGAGGTTCCAAAGTCCACGACCCTCCAAAGGAACTTGAAAACAGAGTTAATCATGTTTCTAATAGCTCTAGTCTCTTATTTGTATTCTTTTATTCACAAATATCTCAACACTAAGACTAAAACACTTAAAAGACTAAAACTTTCAGAGGGACAGACCCTCTCTCTGAAAGTTAGGGCTTGACCTGGACTTCTGCTTGCAAGGTCACTGACCATCAGGTGTGTACTCCCAGCCCAGGTTCTCAGGGAAGGGCTGAACAAAGGAAGAGCAGGTGGGCCACTCAGGGGAAGGAGCAGCTCGTGTGCCAGAGTTGGGGCAGCCATGCCTGGGGCTCTCTGCTGGGGGAGCCCTTGTGCAAGCTCTCAGGAGGGCAGTTTCTGTCTGTAGAGGAAGCCTGTGGTTCAGGGGCTTCCTGTAGGAGGCATTGGTGGGCTGGCGGGCTAGGTCTGCTGTTCTTACTCCTAAGGTTCCAAGAGTGTGAGGACTTGATTCTTTCAGATCCCAAAGTGATGGGAAGCCTTAGGCTGTAATTCTTTCTCCTCCTTTCCAATATATGAACATATTTTTTAAGAAGGAAAACATCATGCCAAGTGAGAGGTCATTCATCTTGACCCCAATAACATCACTCCCGTATTTATGTTTTAAAAAGCCAGTCTTGCCTGAACACCGATTTTCCTGCCCTTTGACTAAACATCAAACTAAATGTTACTTACAAGCAATTGACTACATGTCTGTTTAACAGCAAGACATCCCTTTAATTAACTGCCCTCTTTTTTATTGGAGTTGACAGGCAATACATTTGTAGCATCTCTACTGATTACATTATAGGTAGTTATGTATCAACTGGTAAAGAAAAAAATAGCCCACATTAATCCCAACGATAGGTTTTGTGATGAAGAAACTCCCAAGGGGGGAAAATACCTCGGCAATTTCAAAGACCCTCAGATTGAAGCCAGGTGCTATGGTGCATTCCTATAATTCCAAATACTTAGGAGGCCGAGGCAGGAGGATGGCCAGTTTGAGATCATCCTGGGAAAGTTAGCAAGACCCAGTCTTAAAATAAAATTCAAAAGGAGCTAGGGAATTAGCTCAGCTGAAGAGCAATGCTAGGTTTAATCTCCATATCAAAAAAGAAAATAATAAAACAACACCCTCCGTTAAATATCATTATCAGTTTTAGTACAAGAAAATTACCAATCTCATTTTAAAAAAACCTGTTTCATCTCACTTTTCAAGACAAAATTGTTCTTGAGATAATATGAGAAAAATGGTACAAGAACGTACACCTAAGAGGATGCTGTTGGAAGGACTGCAAATTAGTGTAGCCAGTATGGAACTCGGTCAAGACTAGGCATGGGACCACTGCATGACCAGCCATGCCATGCTCCCTATTTAACCTGAGGGATTAGAGTGATCTCACTGCAGTGATACCTGCACCTCCACACTTACAGCAGCACAATTCGCAAGAGCCAAACGATTGAACCAGCCTAGGTGTCCATCAGCATGGGATGAATAAAGAAAATGTAGTATACATACACGATGGAGGTTTATTCAGCAATAAAGAAAGATGGAACCATGTCCTGTTCAGGAACATGAATGGAACTGGACACCATTATACTAAGTAACCTAAGCTGGACTCAGAAGGTCAGGGGTTGTATGTTTTCTCTCACATGTGGAAGCCAGAGAGAAAAAAGGAAAAGAAAGGTGTATGGGAGATCTCATGAAAATCCAGGGGGATCAGCAGAGGAGAGAGACCAGGAGTTGAGGTGGGGACAGTCAGGGGAAGTGCTGGGAGTGATACTGGCCAAATTACATTGTTATACCTTATGCATGTATGATCATGTAACAATGAATCCCATCATTAATGTCCAAAGTAATACACCAATAAAAATGTACACCTGGATTTAACCAAGAATTATATGTTATCTATTCTAAAATGAATAAAAGCTACAAATAACACTTCATTTCAATAGGAAGAGCTAGGTTGGGGCTCAGCAGTAGAGCGCTTGCCCAGCACATGTGAGGCCCTGGGTTCGATCCTCATCACCGCATAAAAAAAATAATTCAAATAAAGGTACTGTGTTCAACTAGAACTACAAAATAAATATTAAAAAAAAGAGGCATGTTAGGTGACACACAATGAATTCACAGGAAACACATGCTTCATGATCACTGGAAATGACACTACAAACAGACTGCATGTGCTATCACCAATGCTAGTAAAAAGAGTGTGTGATTCCAGTGGTGTCCACTATGTGTAGACAGAAAAAAGACCAGAGGGACGTAAAGGAAAGCAGACCAGTGCTCTCCAGAGGAGGGATGGGTGACTTTACTCTCTTCCTTGTACTCTACCTATTTCATGCCATTCACTCATTTTGTAATAAGAAAGTCTGTTTTAGAAGAGGAAGAGATTCTCCCACAGGTCTTAATTAGCTGCTAGCCTGGATGTGGAGCTGTCCAGCACACCACTCCTGGAGCAGCCATGTGCCCAGCGAGGATGGCTGCCCACTGACACCAGTTCCATCTTCTCCAGGTTATCATAAGAGCAGAAAACAGAAGGAGAGTTTGGGGAAAATGCATACTCCTGCATTTATAAACAAGCAAATTCTCAGTAGTAGGAGGAATCATTAAAACCAACCCCCTCCCCCCAAAAAACACCCTTGTTATCCAAGACTCACATGGAAGAGATTTTATATCCACACATTTTAAGAAACCAAGAGGGAGTCATAAACCCAATTCAATTTAATTGGGTGCTCTCTTGACAGAATTGTTATTAATAAGGCTGTATTGTACAAGCCTCCCCGAAACCCCAGACGCTGCTGACGGCACAGCAGATGCCAAACATCCACGCACCACGCACCACATGCAGTCGACTGTCTGCTCTTCAGTCCTGGCCCCCACCACAGACCCCCCTCAGCCTTCCTCTCCCCCTTCCCCTTAGATGCTCAAATCAAAGAAAAAAACTTGTCTTGAACAACCTCCATAAATTATTCACATGATATTACAGTGTATGTCAGCAATCTTGCAGTGTTTAAAAAACTTAACTACAAGCCAATTAAAATGTAAACTGAGAAAGACGGATGGAGCTGGGTGCTCTGGTGTGAACTTGAGCAGCTCTAACAACAAGCACTGCGACTTCCAGACCTGCTAATGTGACAGCCACTTTCATCAGCAGTGCTCCCCTCCCCCTCCTCTTTTTTAGCACAGGGCTGCTCCCAAGACAATTGGTTCGGCAGCCTTCCCCGTCCAGATCAGTCCTTTGGGCTTGCAACAGGTCTGAGCTCTGCACGACAGAGTGGTTTCTTTTCCTTTTTGTTTTTGAGGATGTATGTTACACCCCTCATTTTCATCCCAGGTTGCAGTTCATAAATAAAAAGAAGAGAAAGCGAGCCACGACGAAGCCTCTAGGAGAGGCCAAGGACTCTGAAGACTGGCCAAGTGCGGAGCTGGTGCTGGGAGCGGCCTTCCCTCCTGGTGCTCTCACTTCACTCTGCTCCAGGGCCTGCTCCACACAGCGGTACAACACCTCGTCCCAGCTAACCCGGATGTGGACTGAATACGAGCAACACTGAGTGGTTTGGTCTTTGGCTTTATTTCGAGGTGTTGGAGATTGACCCAAGTCTTGTGACTGGTAAACAAGTGCTCCACCATGTTACTCCTCCAGGCCCCTAGTCTGGGTTTGGAGAAGTCTTGGATTATTGCTTAGGTTTTGAATAGTTCTATTATGAGAAAAATGTGGTTCCCTTAAAAGCATTCTTCTGTGTCTTCCTCTGCATCCCTCATCTGAATCTTCCCTGCCCTTATCTCTAAACCTTGCATGAGACACCTCAATCTACAGCACAGTCCAAGCTGCCTGGGGACAGGCTATCATTGGAACAAGAGTAGGACGGCGAACGTTTCTGCATTGCCTGCCTCTTCCTCCTGGAATCTGAGTTTTCATGTTCTTTTCCCATGCAGCTCCTTTGAAGTCAGCAACATCTGCTCCTTCTAAAGAAAGGAGGGTCTGGACAATGAGAAGGCATACTGTCAGTGTTGGAAACCTGGTGCCATCTAACAGGATGGCAGTGTGCTTCAGTTCCTACCCTTCCTAGGTCTGTGATGAGATCTACAATTTACACAGAAGACCAACGTCCCTCTGTCCCTGCAAAGAATAACACCTACCCAAGTCCTAGGAAAATCATTGCCTTTACAGCATGAAATACCACCTTGCTGGATCTACTCTGCCATCTGCAGACATCAGGTCAATCAGAAGGGTCAGGGTTCACACAGAAATGGAACCTGCTCAACATAGCCACAACAAGGCTTGTACCTAGGACCAACTACTAGGGCACCTATCAGTGATGGACTATACTGAATTGAGTGTCTATGATACAGACACTCATCGATGAGGTAACTAACTACCTTGAAAAGCATCAAACTGAATTTGAAGAGAGGAAAATACTTGGAAATAAGCAAATGCTATGTAGCCAACAGAAAGAGAAAACAAATGAAGAAACTCAACTTTTATTTAAAAGTTTTGACCCAACTTTTATTTAAAAGTTTTGACCCAACTTTTAAATTGGGGGCTTTATTTGGGGAGAAAGAGTTGATTTTACCAATCACATACTAGGTTTTCCTCTGCCATTTGTTAGTGGAGATTATTATGTACACTGCAATTATGTCTCATATAAATTCAGTTAGCAGGTATCTCTGAAAAAGTTTTTACAGGTCAAAATATAGGCAGATGGTTATCCGAGTGCTGTACCGAGGGGTCAGTTCCTTTTGCTCCTTACCTGCTGACTCTATTTAGAGTGGCTTTCAGCCCTCACTGGGTATCGGAGTCATATAAGGAGACTTAAAGACTGGATGCTCGACTATATTCCCAGATATTGTGATTTGATTGGCCAAAGCAGGCCCTGAGCACTGGTGTTCAAGGTCTTTTCAAGAGATCCTACCTGATTCAGTGCTGCCAAAGGTGGAGAGCAGCGACCTGAAGGGGGAAGTGACCCGGCTGGTGGTTATGGGAGGGACAGCAACAGCGCAGACTGCACGGCCCCGGAAGATTTTCCCTCCCTCTCAGCCTTAACTGCTCCTCAGCCTCCTCCTGTCAGGCTCCTGACACTGACGTCTTGGTCTTCAGTTGAAATGCTCAGACATGCGTTCTGTTTTATGCCTTAGCTTTGAAAACAGAGCTTCTGTTTGGGGGACCATGGATTCAAATCACAATGACACACCACATTACACCCACCAGAATGGTAACCAAATAAATACCATCTGCAAGGGGGCAGAGAAACGGGCTCCTAACACTCAGCTGCAGGAAAGGTGAAACAACCTGGCAATGACTCCTGCTTAAACCCCACCCCTCTGCAATTCACTACTAGGAAATGAAAACATAGACATGAAAACACACACCTGACAGCACCATTCACCGAGGTCAAAAAGCAGGAAAATGTCTATCAGCTGATGGACAGATTAACAAAAAGGGGGAAATATCCAGCCAGTGCAATACCATAAGCAAAATAAAGAAATGAAACATGACCAGACAGACCAACCTGAAAAACAAATGAAAGAAGTCGGCTACCAAAGATCGCATAGGGCCACCCGGACTCCATGTACATGGGCTGTGGTGCACAGGCGAATCAAGACAGAGAAGGGAGGCAGTGGCCGGGCTGGGTCAGGGAGAGGGAGGCGTGAGGAAGGGGTGTAGGTTTCTCTTTGTGGGCAAGGAAAATGTTCTAAAGTTGACTGTGTTCATGAATGTGCAGCTCTGGGAATGCGTTAAAACCGCTGAAGGATCCACCTTTGAAGCAAGTGAGCTGTGCTGGACTTGAGTGGCGACTTAACACAGCCGTAAGGCACACGGGCAGGCAGAGAGCAGTGAGCCTCTGCTTGGAAACGCGTCTCAGCAGCCCACCTAGGCTCCAGAAGGGCTGGGGCCAGGCGGGGTGGTCACAGCTCCCACCAGGTGCGAGGCTGCATGCCTAAGCCCTCCCTGTTGACAAGACCTTCTGCTCAGCCCAGAACAGGCTCCTGGTTGAGGTGTATTCCAGTCTTCCTCACCCCAGGTGTCCCAGGGGATGGTCAAGTGTGACGATGCTCGAGGTGCCAGGGCTGCAGGAAGTGGAGGAAGGAAAGCACCTGGATTGTCATGCAGCTGTAACTGGTTTGCCAGCCACGGGTGTCCCCAGTGGACTAAGGGCACCCTGTCCCCATGCCACTCCTTGGGCAACAGTTTGAAACAACCCCTCCTGTCCTCCCACGCAAGACCAATGCCTTGTAATTAGGTTCCTTTATGTCAGCTCAACCTGCTGTCCCATGAGTCCTTCATCTAATCTCTCCTCTTCTCTCTGGCAACTCTTCTTGTCTCCCACAGAATCCATTTCCACTACCACCATCAGATATTTAGTCACACCACGATTCTTCTGTCTTCCCTTCTTCCACCCTCCACACCCTCCAAGCTTAGGCTTATTTCCATCTGTTTCAAGAAATTTTTTATACATATATACATATATGTGTGTGTACCATATAATACATATATATGGTTGTGTATTACGTGTAATTGAACTCATCTGTACGTATGTGTATGTACAGAGACATGCATACAGAACAGACTCAAGAGTCACAGCATAAGCTTTGGCCTTGACTACACCATACTTGCTTGAAGGATGAAGATAAAGTCCTAAGTGTCTTAGGTGCCCAGGTGCTGGGCTTGCAGCAGATGTCCTCGAAAACGGGCTGATAAAGGACTCACTTTTATTTCCAGGGACAGGTGCACCATCAACTTCTCTCACACAGTGCCCCTCTGCAGCGGTTTCTCTTCCCATCCCAAGAAAGCCTGCTCTCTGTGCCTTTCCTCTCCTCCAGGCTATGTGCTGTTACAGTCAAAATCACTCCCTGGGGAAATTATTGATGGGCAGCTTCTAATTTTAAGCTACAGCTGAACTAAGAAACTGAATCCCAGCTGCATTACCATTTCATCCTGCATGAAGCCCTAATGATAAATATTTAACCAGAACAACTTCCTTTTCCTTTGCTTCTATGTTCCCTGCTTAATTATTTTAACAAATGGCTGTTTCAAACGCTTACCATTCTTGTTAAGTCCCTAACTGGGCTCCTGGTGGATTATATTTTTGCTGTGTCCTTCACTGAGGAAGTCCATGCTCTGCATTTCCTGCCACGCGGGCCTGAACTTACAGCTCTGGCCGCTGTTGTCAGCAGCACTGCCCACCAGGTCCCTCCCATTCTGAGCCACATCAGGGTACTACTCTCTGGCCTGTGGAGGTCAGCTGTGGCCCCATGGTGTGCCTGTGATGACCATAAAGCACACGTTAAGATGGGGCTCTGTCTGCAGGGTCCTTGAGGGACAGAGATGTACAGGGCCCCACTCTTGCTTTGGGCTGGGTCTATGGTACCAGCAAAGAATCTCGGTGGCCTTAATAGACTTGGGTCTGAGGGCTGCTTGTTACTGGAATGCCACCTAACTTGTCTTCCCAACACTTTATCCTATCACTGTCTTCCCTTCTCTTACCTCTGAAAACCCGACCCTCCTCCCTTTGAAGCTACTGCTCTACCTCTCTTTGGACCTACTTCCGCCACCTCTCTTTCCTCTGAGGTCACATCTTACCTCCTCACTCTCTCTAATCTCGCCCTCACAGGAACCAACAACCAAACAACCAAAACACCTACTGCCACTCACTGAGCCACCCTGCGCTCCGGGTGCTTTTGTGTCATGATTCACTGAATCCCTATGAGACTTGAAGAGGTGGCTCAGTACTTACCTCACTGAATACTGAGGACACCGAGGCCCCAGGAGACTTTGAACAAAGTCAGTATCTGATACATGGCAGGCCTGAAATGTGATTCTCCGACTGATTCCGAGCTCGTAATGCTGCCAACAACAAGGGGCCACCTCCAGCTCACCTCCAGCTCACCTCCCAAACACACCCACAAGTCCACTCTGCTTCTCCTTAGGCCAAGGTGCCTCCTTTCCCACTGCCCTGAGCACTGAATGTGCGTTCACTGTCCCCCGTCCTTACCTAGGGTTCCTCTTCCTGAATGGCTCTCACCTGGCTCTTACTTCTACCCTCTTATCAACACAGTTCCTGTTCATGGTGAGTGGCCTTTGGCTGGTGATCTTCAGAAAATCTGCCTCCTTTTGGCCCCTCAATGACATCGAAAACTACCACTTCCATCTTCTGAAAGCCCTCTCTTTTGCAAAACCAGTCTTTCCTAAAACTCAAATAATACCTCTGAAGGTCTCCTTTGATGACTGTTCCTCGTTGACATCACTAGTAACATCCCAAGGCTGTGTCATCTATCAGGGGTTTCTCTTTCCTTCTCCTTTCCCTTCTTCCTTTTTGGGGTGCTGGGGACCGAGCCCATGGCCTTGAGCATGCCAAGCACATGCTCCAACACTATAATACACCCCCAGTCCCTCTGCACTGGCGATTTCTTTTTTTTCCTTTTTTAAAAAGTTGTAAATGAACATGATACCTTTATTTTCTTTATTTGTTTCTATGTGGTGCTGAGGATAGAACCCGGTGTGCCTCCATGTGCTAGGCCAGAGCTCTGCTACTGAGCCACCAGTGATTTCTTCAATCAGTATTTGTTTTCTGAAACCCCTTATTCTCCCCCTGCCTGCTCCACGGGGACGTTCACCCAACATGTGTGAAGTGAGTGACTTCCTCCCGTCCTCACCTTGCCTCTGCCCTGTGCGCAGGGCCAGGAGTCCCACCGTCAGCCTTTCCTCCTGTTTCCACATCCCAGTGTCCAGCAGTCAGCCAGTCACTTGGAACTGTGAGTTACCAGCTCTGAAGTTTCTCTGGAATGTCCTCCTCTGATATGTCACTACTGCTGCCCGAGGTAAAGCTTCCTCATGCTGCATCTGGAAGAGCCCGTGACTCCCCCGAGGCTGTCAGCATCACCTTACTGAAACAAAAATCTGATGTGGTCTCTGGCTCACAGACCTCTCTGCAGCCTCCAGGACCTGAGGCCCACCCCACTTCCCTGTTTTATCTCTCACAAGTAGGGCCACACAGTCCCCAAACACACTACGGCTTCCCTTGCTTTGCACACACTGCCTTCAGTTCTTCTCCCTGGGAAGGTCTACATTCCATCAAGACAAGTCAAAGAGGTGTCCTCTAAGAAGTCACTTGCAGGTGACTTTGGCCATACCCATCTTTATATTCTCTTGTCAACTGTGATTATATTCCTATTGCATCATTTGTAATGCACTGTGGTATTTGTTTATGGATGGGTCCCTAACAAAAGGGGGCTTTAAACTGTGTTCAGTGAGCTCTTGGGGAGGACTCAAGGGCAGAAGGACTTGTGGTAGGTACCCTTCTTTTCCTAAGTGAAGGTCTCACGTAAGTTTGGTTAGAGGTGTGACACATAAAGCAAGGTTGGAAAGCATTGTACTGGAACATAAGTCCCTTCCAGTGAGATATCACCCTGGGAGCTCTAGACAGTAAGGTGGTGGTTGACACAGGATTGATACCCTAGCGGTTCTTCCTAGCCCAATGACCACTCCACAGCTGGTGCTGCTCAGCACCGTCTCTTTCCACCTGAGCTTTTGTCCAAGGCATGGAAGTTAGTGACTCCTTTTTCAGGTTTCCCTGGAAGACCAATGGCTCTCAGAAATAAATCTCGTCGTTAACACTAAGGTAGTTGTCATCAAAATAGCATTGCTTTAAAACACCTGGACCATAAAGTTTTTTTAGCAGCTTTGGTTCATTACCAAAGTAGGTATTATCTTAAAATTTATCTTATCTGAAGCTTAAACACACTTACTTCCTTGTCAGAACACTTAGGTCTCCAATATGGTCAATTGGCAGACAACAGTGTCCCCTTTCTCATGTCTTGGTGCTTAAGTGGTCTGATCAATAAGTAAGTACGCACTGCAATATTAAGAGCATGCTGAAGCCAGACACAAATAGAAGGAACATGTGGACTTCTAGCCTTTAAAAACACCATTTAACTTCCCTGTCAATTGCAGGTTCTTTACAAGTCTCCATTGTGTTTGCTGCATTGTGAAATAATTTTCTTTGAACCTTTGGTCTCTACAAGTCAGATGCAAGAGTGAATGTGATTTTTTAAAACTGGCTCTGAGTTTAAGCTTTATTTCTCTGACTCATGAAAGGCATCAAAATAAGCACAACTCTGAACCCTGTGGTCTGATGGGATTTGGGAACTGTATGCTACTTGGTGTCAGAACTGACCTCTCTTCCAAAGAGTAAAGTGCAAGATTCAGGTCAGATAAGTAGACACTGGGAGAAATATTTGAGCCAGTTCTTTCATCAAATGTCCTTTCTTCAGATGATATCTTACAAAGGAAAAAAAATCACTAACAATTACTTTTTAAAATTCCTATTAATTGTTTTGGTAATAGGCTCTCCCAACACCTTTCTACATTTCCATATCTAAAATGAGCTATAGCACATGCAGAAAAAGTATCATTCCAACTATACCTTTAGTAGTAGTATTTCTAGAGGAAAACCAGCTCAAACTGAGCTCACCAAAAATCTTAGCATTCAGACTTATCCAAACCACTGAGTGCATGGTGCACACCTGTAATCCCAGAGGCTTGGGAGGCAGAGGCAGGAGGATTACAAGTTCAAAGCCAACCTTATGAACTTAGTGAGACCCTGTTTCAAAATAAAAAACAAGAAGGGCTGGGGATGTGGTTGAGTTGTTAATACCCTGGGTTAAATCCCCGGTACAAAAAAAAAAAAAAAAAAAAAGACCTATTGAAACCAATCGAATGATATTTTATTTATTTAAAACTGTTGAACATTTCAGCCACAGTTCTGCCTATTTCTCCAATACTTGAATGTTTATGACCAAACAGAATTAACTAGTCTCAATTACTCAACTCAAGCCAGGAAATGAAGAGAAACAAAAGTGAATATCTGCCTGGCACCATACACTAAGAGATGAGTATCAGTTTGGAGTTCATTTAAAAAATCCCCCATTTACTGAATGTACTAGGAATTACATGCATTTTTCTTATGTGATATAGACAGCTGTAATTCTTTCTCAGTGGGCCAATGTCTTCTGCTTTCAAATCAAAGAAAGAAAGAAATGGTCAACATTACATTTGATGGCATATGATTATCATCAACGTGACCATGACCTCCCATGGGCCCTGCTGAGATAAAAAGAAAACAGATTGGGTAATCATTAAAATAAATGGCAACCCCATGATGTGCATGGTACTGTGTTGGCTCTGTGCACAGAACAACCTGGGGCATGATCTCTGATGCTGAGTAGTTCATGATGAATTAAAAGAAATAGAATTCTGTTCCTACAAGGTAACTGAAAAGATAGCAATTGTCAAAGGAGATGAACAGGCTAAAAGAGAGCTATAAGTGGCAAAAGAAGAGTCTGGGAGCCTTGGAAGCTCTTCAGGACGAAGTGTGATTGGAACTGAGTTGTTTTATTTCTGTTGTTTTGATTTTTTAAAATATTTACTTTTCTTTCTTTTATAGCTTTATTTTATTCATTTATTTTTATGTGGTGCTGAGGGTTGAACCCAGGGCCACACATGTGCTAGGCAAGTGCTCTACCACTAAGCCACAACCCCAACCCTATTTTGATTTTTTAAAGTACAGAATTCAGTAAAGCTTGACAGAACAGGGTTTGTTAGAGTTTGGATCTTAAATAGCCTCCAACGGGTTGTGGCTCAGTGTTGAAGGCAAGATCCCCAGCTAATGGTGCTACTGGAAGGTGGTGAGACCTTAAGGGGAACAGGTCCTAGTGGGAGGAAGTTAGACCACTAGGGCATGTCCTTGAAGGGGACAGTATATCCCAGATCCTTCCTCTGTACCATATGCATATAGCAGTGTACTATATTTTTGCAGGCCAAGAGCAGTGTGGCCAACTGACCATGGACTGAAGGCTCTTGAAACCATGAACCAAAATCCTCCATGTAAGTTAATCTTCTCAGGTGTTTTGTCACAGTAATGGGAAGCTGACTAGTGTAAGTATGAAGCACATGGGTGACAATAAACATGGAGAACTCTGCCAAGTGAAATTCATTATGTAAATATCTGAGGAGTTATAAGAGAATAGCAGCCATCATATAACACTTGGCTATTGCATCTGCATGAATATTTTCATTTAAATAAATACTTATTTTTTAAAAAATATTTTTAGTTATAGATGAATGCAATATCTTTATTTTGTTTATCCATTTTTATGTGGTGCTGAGGATCGATCCCAGTTCCTCACATGTGTGAGGCAAGCATTCTGCCACTGAGCCACAACCCCAGCCCCTTAAATAAATACTTATTTATAAGAAAGATGTAATATTTACTTTGGAGCAGTTAAAAAATAACATTATCAACAACTTCATGATTTTCATTCCTTTTGCTATAGAAATTTCATTCCAAGAATATGTTCTAAAGGAATGTGAAAGTCATTTAATGAACACATAAATGAAATACTGACCGGATACTAAATGTTTAGCGATTAAGGATTAGTGAAGGGACAAAATGAATCAAAACAGATGTAGAACAGTTAATAAGATAAAAAGATATCTTGTTCATCAAAATATTGGGGGGGGGCATCATTACCACCTGTGCATTAACAAAACATTTATACACACAGAGGAAAAGAGTGAGTGGACATGTTTCACGAAGACCATTTCCTTGATTCTAAATGGGGCTGGTGTCATCTCAGAATCATTGATATAATTTATCTTTCTGCACTTCAGGTGAGGTCCTGCTTCTCTCCCAACTAACAGTGGATGGATGCCGCCACGCTCACCAGTGCCACTTATGTTTCTCTGTGGTTTTGTATGCTACACAGTTCCTGGAAAAAATGTTTTAAGTGAATAAAGCCAGGAGTTATACGAAGTGTTTGGAATGTGCTGGAATGTACAATGTTGACATTTCTCCTCCTTAAAAAACATCTAACTAGATTTTAAATATGTAACTAGGAAGGGAGGAAGAGATGAAAAGATGGAGGGAGAAAGGAAGAGAAGGACAAAAGCACCAACCCTTTTTTCTTCACATGTACAAATAATTACTCCAACTTCTTTGAATGAATTTCTTCTGGCTTAGAATACTAAAGAATGTATTTATTTGCAGTAAGATTGTAAGGAATGTTTCCATTTCCCTAAAAAGAAGTGTTTAAAAACTGGCTCATAACTATGGTATTTCAGGATTTCACTGTGTTTTCAAGTCCTGAAATATACAGGATTTGAAATGCATTGGTGAACTGGCACATGCTTGAAATCCCAGCTACCTAGGGCAGAAGTCTAAGCAACTTGGCAAAACCCTATCTCAAAATAAAAAAATGAAAGGGCTATGGTTATGACTCAGTAGTAGAGCACACAAAAGAGAGAGAGAGAGAGAGAGAGAGAGAGAGAGAGAGAGAGAGAGAGAGAGAGAGAGAGAGAAAAGGAAAAAAGTCTCTGCTAAGCCTTTTCTGATGTGGAAAAAGAGTAAAGGAAGAAACAAAATAGAGAAATGAGGGAAAAGGAGGAGGAAGAACAGTGGGGAAAGGCAGGTACCTGGGGATCACTCGGGTCCCTCCCCATGCTGCTCGGGTTTGGTTTTATTGGAGCCCCTCCACCCTCTCCGGCTGTCCTCAAGTTTGACAACAATGCACGGCAGAGGAGTCCTGAGGTCTGCAAAGGTTGGCGTCTATGATGAAGTGTCTGTGGCTGTGTGTTTTCCAAGAAAGGCTCCGCAGGCTTGCATGATGATCATTTCACAGACTCTTCCTTTCGAATTGTCAGAGGGTCGCTGGGTATGGTGGTACACACCTGGTAATCCCAGCAACTGGGCAGGCTGAGAGAGGAGGACCACAAGTTCAGAGCCAGTCTGAGTAACTTAGTGAGAGCCTGACTCAAAATAAAAAACAAAAAGGGCTGGGAGTATGGTTCAGTGGTTAAGCACCTTTAGGTTCAATCCCGAAGGTTAAGTCCACCGTAAACTAAAACTCTCTCCGCGTGTGGCTGATGGTGTATGAGGGTAGATGATCCTTTATATGAATGTATGTTATGTGCATATGTAAACACATAAATATGCATATGTATACATACTGATGAGTGTGTGAACATACACACAGAATCTTCTTGAAGCTTTCTGATTTCAGTATTCTATTTAGTAGCTTGCAGACTTGGAAAAGTCCCAGGTGGACCTGTCTCCTGCCTACTTCCACCAGGGACATGTCTGTTATTCTGCACTGATGTACTTGCATGTCTGACCCCTGGTCCTGCTCATCTTATCCTTGCTTCTTTTGTGGTGATGATCTCTTTGGACTCTATGATTTGGCATTTTTGAGATGCTGCTAGAGAATTCCAGGTATATCAGATTCTTCTATGGTGGTAAGGACATCTTAGGAACCTAGTCATTATGTAGACCAAAGCATCAAAACTTAGGCAGCCCAGAGATGCATGGCAAACAGTCATGAACACATATAGGCCCACAGATGACAGTGGTTAAAGGACAGGAGGCTGAAGCAAATGAAAATGAACACTGACCAAGAGAGATGGCACACAACTGTAATCTCAGCAACTTAAGAGGCTGAGGCAGGAGGATGGCAAGTTCAAAACTAGCCTCAGCAACTTAGCAAGGCCCTGTCTATATATAAATAAATAAGTAGAAAGGTAGATAGGTAGGTAGGTATGTAGACAGACAGAGCTAGGAATATAGTTCAACATGTGGCCTTAGGTTCAATACTCGGAATCAAACCAAACCAAACCAAACCAAAACAAAACAAACCAAAAAAACCCAATCAAACAAAAACAAAAAATTACCAGGTCAAAAATCACTAGCCAAGTACTTTGCTCTATCATGATTATTACTTTAATCTTCGAGGATCTGTTCTATATGAGAGCTGCTGATCCTTTTAAACAAAATCTGTTACACACACTTTACCCAAGTGGAGATAAGAACCCGAGATGGCACTGGGAATATAGGCAGGTCCAAGACCAGTTGAAATGGTGATTTTTGTGTAGGGAATGTTTTTGGAGAGAAAATAGTGTACATCCCGACAATGAGGCTGAATCTATGAAGAATAGCTCAGAGGGTTACCCTTCCAAAGGTGGAAGGGTAACAATGAGCCTTTTTGCAAGCACAGTTCAAGGTCAGCCTTTGGGGGAAGAACTTCATGTGGTGACCCGTGTGTCCTGGCTCACTCAGTTCCCTCTTCGTCCCACTGGCATGGGGACCTCGGAAGAGGAGTCCAGTCTACAGTGAAGAGAGCGGGAAGCCACTGCGAAGAGTCAGAAGGTCTGCCCGGCTTCTCATGAGTTGGTTCCGTGGGAAAGCAGCTGACTTGAGGCCACTGAAGGCTGGGTGCTGGGCATATACCTACACCTCCTGACTACCTGACACAGGTACAGAGATCATTTTCCTAGAGAGGTAAAGAGCTGAAAATATGTTCTCCTAACACTCACTACTCTTGAGATGTTAAGAAAAGTGGATCACAAGAATCCATTTCAAGGTACTTGCCTAATTTCCCTTTCACAGAAAGCATTTTCTCTTTCTTTTGAAGATAAAATGTATCACTTCACAATAAACAACATCAGTAGAGGATAGGAAAGGTAGCAGAACACGACAGTCACTAGTATGGCAATATGTAAATCAATGGATGTGTAATTGATGTGATTCTGCAATCTGTATATGAGCTAAAAATGGGAATTCATAACCCACTTGAAGCAAAGTGTGAAAGATGATATATCAAGAACTATGTAATGTTTTGAACAACCAACAATAAAAAAAAAAAAAAAACAACATCAGCCACCATATGCCAGGTGACAATGACAGAAGTATCTAACTTATCTCTTTTAAAATCAGTGTCATTAAGAACATGAGCTTCCCTACCCCTGAAAACAAATGACAACTGATGAGGACATTCAAATACTTGAAGGATTATCACTTCCACACCAATGTCAGAATTTCCAGTATCATCAACAGTAGAGAAAACATTCTACCTTGCTTCCTTGGTGGAGTTTGGGTCCAGTTAACCTGATTTTAAAAGTCCAAAAGGTAGGGTTAGTTTCATGAAATGTTTGGACACTAAAATACTCTCTGTAACAAACCAATTATTCTCATTTTTTAAAGAAGCAGAACAAAGGTGTGTTTAAAAATGTCACAAAACTTCCAACTGCTTTATAATTTTGAACTATGTCAATATAATGCTTTGTTTACTCCATGGATTCCTGAAGTGGAAGACATTCCTAATGTCGTCTCCAGCCAGCTTTCTTGACATGGGCCTTGCAAGATATATCATGGCGAGGTATCCCTCATGTCTGGGTAGCAGTACATTACACCTTCAATGCCGATGGAAAAAGCACATTTCTTATATAAAATGTGCTACAGAACATCTTTCCCAAGACCCCACTTGACTTCCCATAGTATACTTTGATGAGTAAGCCTTCATGTCTTGTATCCCAAGACATTAATGAGTTAACAATAACTCATCCACTCAGTGTTTCTGTACAATATTTAGATCCATTGTGTATTTTTAATTTCATTTTGCTTTTACAGGACATAAAGAATGAAGTTATCAAGATTAAAATGGAGCTAGCCAGGTGTGGTGGCACACACCTGTAATCTCAGCAGCTAGGGAGACCAAGACAGGAGGATCACAAGTCAAAGCCAGCCTCAGCAAACCCAAGGCCCTGAGCAACTTAGTGAACCCCTGTCTCAAAATAGAAAGGGCTAGGGATGTGGCTCAGTGGTTGAGCACCCTTGGGTTCAATCCCTGGTACCAAAAAAAAAAAAAAAAAAAAAATTAAAAGAAATCTAATTAATTAAAAAATAAATAAAGATTAAAATGGAAAGGTATATGTAATGTTGCTCATATTCAGACAATTGAGCCCATGCCAAGACCTGCCAAAAGGAGGCCCTTCTTGGGGGACCCTCCAGCCATGCTCCTCTCCAACAGCAAGAATCCATGAGGTCATGGGGATAGACCACATAACTTGGATGTGCCCCCTTTGGGACAGTGTTCTGCATGTCAGAATCACAGAACTCTCCTTCCTGGATGACCTAAGCTTCTTCCAGTCCAGGGCCTGTGCAAGTAGACACTCTGGGGACCTTCCCTGGAGGGCAGGCTATGCCGTTGGTACCTACCCTGTACTCCTGAGGGCAGACAAGAGGCTACTGCTTGCTGGAGTGGTGAGATGCAGTGCCTCCCTCGGGGAGCCAAGCTCCTTGTGGTGCTGCAAAGAGCCTTAAGTGAAAAAGAAAGAAGTGAGGTGGGCCTCGATCGGCTGGCACAGGATGCCTCAAGATGGAAGGGTTTTAATGGCACTTCATTGAATACAGAACAGTGTGGCACAGAAAACCCTTACCCTTCATTTTGGTCACTTCACCTTGATCAACCACAGGAAGGACACCCAGATGAGAGCTGATCAGAGAATCCTACAGCCGGAACTCATGATTTACAAAGCAACTCAAGAAGAGTCCACTCCAGGACACAGAAGTTCAACAGGTACACACACACACACACACACACACACACATCTCTGCCCACCCGTACAATAGCCTCACATAGCAGGCTGTGGGCCATGACCACCCACATCCCAGACTCCAGGCCACTGTCAACCTCCATGCCACCACTGATCTGAGGATCTGCACATTCCCCACCTGCTCCCCAGCCATGGTGTGGCTGTACATTCCATCCCACACACACCTTTTTAACCGGCTTACATTTGCCAGTAGCTTATGCTCAAGAAAATTTAATGACTATGTGTAACGCCCACCCTTCACACAGCACACTGAACTTTAGGCCTGGCTTTGGTCCCTCATTTGAAACATTTATGATAGACATTAAATTATAGTAATTCCCAAGCTCAACCCCTAAGAAACAGAGCTCTGCACACCAAGCTTACTGCACACTGATGTTCTAAAGCATCGAGTCCAGACACTCCCTTCCATGGGTAAAACGGTCCTGTGCTGACTGGTGTGACATGTAGGCCTCCACTGCATGAGGGTCTGGACCTCTAGCAGGAAGGGTCAAGATCCAGAGAGTCCCTGTCTTTGCGGGGAAGAGGCGTGCAGCTGGCGAGGGAGACAGCAGGCAGACAGGAGACTGTGGCTGGGGAAGTTGGGCCTCAGGAGTTCTACTGGGAGATGGAAGAACAGCAACAAGGTAGTAAGAGATGGGCAGGGCCTCCAGAGAATGTGTGGCAACCTGCATTGCTGAGGTTTGAAATACTCCTCCTGGGTCTGAACCTAAGCTGAGATTTCCAAATCAGAAGGCCAGGCTCAGCGCCCTAGAGTCATGCAAGGCACGCTGCCCCACATGGTCTACGCAGTCTCCACCACACCAAGGTGTTCCATGCAGAGTGTTTGCAGGACCTGCCTCTGTCATGCGGCAGCTAGCACTTCCCACTGAGCCCAGTACTTGGGATCCCCTCTGTTCCACCCACGAACTAATCCTGCCACCAAATTATCCCACACACAATGCATCCCCCTATTTTTAAATGTGCCCCAGGAATCCCTGGGAGCTATTTTCTGGAATTCATGTAATACCCCTTGAGGGGTCATTCTGAAGCAGCAGGAAAGCCTTGGTGAAATTCTACTAAGGAACTGGGACTGGTCCAATTTTCCTACACAAATTTTTACTAGATGGAAATCCAGAAGTCTTGGCTACTTCTATCCATCATAAAAACACCCTTTGTTTAAACAAAGTCTCCACTGACGCATTTTCCAGCACATAAGGTGATTTTCAGTGTGGCACAAAACTCACTGGGGTCCTTTAAAACCAGAAGTGGGGGGCGGGTTAAGGAGAAGGAAAAATACCTACACAGCAGAAGGCTTTATGATCTATAACTGAGTACATACTGCATTTGCAATAATGCCACATTTAACCGCCTGGGCTGTAACACAGTAAACCCCTCACAACATTGACCAGCCTGCAAATAGAACCAAGAAACCTGGCCAGGAATTCTATCTGCAATAACAAATTCAACTTGCAATAAAAGCCATCTGTATAAGTGCCAATTATCCTTCTCCTCAAATGATTAGGTTCCATATAGTTTTGCTGACAAGCAAGTTATGCCACATTTTAATAGGCAATAAAATGTATTATTAAATAATTAGTAGCTAAGAAACAGAAATTGGAGGCTACTTCCTTTCACATGGACCCCAGGTACTTCATCTGTGATGTAAAGCAACTTGATCCTCCAAAGAGGACAGACTGAAACCTGATGCAGGAGTTTACTGTGAGACAATTACCAGGCTAATGACTGTTCACAGAGACTGAAGCAGGAAAGAAATCTAGAAAATTCCACCTAACCCCAGTTATGTGTGATCTTTAGCAGGGTCCCGGAGGAGCAGAAATTTCTTCAAACCACTCCTTGTTCTGAGCACATTAATTAAACTGTTGAAGGTAAAGGAGTATTGATGTCTTTCCCATCTCCCCGCTTCTCCCTGCAGGTAGTGTCTGGTACTTGTTCAGCCCTAAAGGTACAGTTGCACTAACTGAAAAAAGCCCACTAAGACCAATTAAGGTCTTTACTAAGAGGCTGAAAAGAAGACAAATGAAGGCAGAAAGCCCGATTACAAGGAACCTTTGTACAGATGTAAAGCAATTAGAGTGGTCCCGGGGGAAGGCGGCACGGTTCCAGAAGCACATGATTTTACAGCCTGTCTAAACTTGGAACAATCTATCTTTTTTTAGGTTGAGAATAAAAGTGAACCCTATATTAGTGTCATATATCAGCTGCTAGTGCCTGCGATTGGCTCCCCCATGCCTGCTAGAGCCATAAAGCTTCTCAAAGATCCCCGGTGGAGGGCAACACCATTATACACTCTGCTCTCTCTGGCAGGAAAAAAAGACCCGCCTAGTGTTGAACTGCTGAGCAGAGGGGGCTGCCTCAGCTACAGACCCAGAGAGAGGGATGTTAGGAGAGAGAGCGCCGACCCAGAGATTGGTGGACAGGGATGTGGGGGGGCAGAGGAGGACCCTGGGAACAAAACTGGAGGCTCTGGAAGACATTTAAGAGGGTCACAGCCCTAAAAAGAACAAAAAGTCTGCCCAGATTATCCTCTGAGGACATTTTAACAGCAGCACATTTCTGTCATTAGCCTTCCTTTTGATCTGGTTAATGCATAACATGTCAGGCTTTCTCTCCACACTTGATAGCTGCCAGCAGATGGGTTCTTGGTAAAGAATTTGTACCTTGGGCTGTATTTCTGGAAGTGACATGACCAGAAAGGAGAGGAGGGGTCAGAAATTTCTGCCTATTCCCTCAGTAATTTAGGATCAAAGACTCACAGGCCAGAAAAGAACCCCAGAAACCACCCTGTGCCCTCCTTGGGGCAGGTCCTTCCAACAGCCATGGAAGGCAAGCAGCAGGGGAGAGATTCAGAATTTTTCAGCAGCCTCGGTGAGGAAGTGAGAACAGACAGGTGAAGTGGACGCTAAGAATCTACTTTCTGTGCCTAATGCAGCCAAACTGATATCATTTCAACAAGTAATTGATATGAACATGTTATTAATGTTATTTTAATCAAAATTTTTATACTAAGGTTTAGGAATTTGGTGTATTTTTTACACTTAAAGGTATGTTCACCAGATTCACGCATTTCCATGATAAGTCACAGTCACTGTCTTAGAGTAGCTCAAATGTGGCTGCCAGTTTGGAATCCTGGCCTAACGCGTGGGATGATGCAAATTACTTAAGTTCTCAGTGTTTCAAACTGCTCCTCTTTAAGTTGGGTATAAGTCTTTACCTCATAGGAGAGTTGAGAGGATTAAGTAAGATAATTTACACGAGAATTTGTAACAAAGCCTGACAGAATAGCACTCAATACCAACTAGCTGAAAAATTCATTTCTATTTCTATTAACTGATCTCAAGTAAGGCAGAGTGGCTGTTTTCCACCAAGGCACAGGTTTTATAAAAGTCGTGAGGGAACCCCTCTATCTGAGGTTCCTTGGGTCTGGCTGTGATGCCAAGTGAATCGAGCATAGACTTGAGCCTCCAGCACAGTGAGTCGGGAAGACTGGGGCTTGTCAGCAGTGGTTTAAATTCAGCTGCTCCACACACAGCCAAGTCAGACAGGAATGCAGAGGGTCAGGAAGCAATGTCTGCTGCAGACGCCAGCAAGGGGCTGTCACTTCAGAGAGTGATTAGCAGGAACACTGGCTTTAGGTAAAGGGCTGATAACCACACAGATCATTTTGATTTTTGATAACTAATAATTCACACTGAGTAACTGCATTAAAAACTGGTGGTATTTAGCATTCAACAGAGAAATAATTAACTTTTAAAGTTAGCCAGTAAAAGAAAATGCCAAGGCAGGGTGGTGAGGCTGGGCTGACAACAAGAGGGGATGCAAGGGGACATTAATTAGGTACAAGCAAACATCCTTCCTAATAGCTCATGTTCTCATTCCCAAAATGTCAACAACAGATATTAACACCAGATGCTGGCATTACATCTCCCCGACAGTGAGTCCGGGCCACGTGTGTGCTCAGAGAAAAGACTGGTGATTGAGGGGGATCCAATGGGATAAGGGCTGTGTTTCCTTCTCTTAAATAATTTACAGCCCCCTTATGAACAATGGGGAAATGGGAGCTTTCAATGGACTGCACTGAAACGGGGAAGGAGAAAGATGGGTTCTAGTTAGGCACCGTCCCCAAGGAGATGGCACCTGGCTTTCCATTTTTCTGGGTATAGCCTGGATCCGGAAGTTATCAGCCACCCCCTTGCAGGAGACTGGAAATGTACCCTCCTGTGGGGTGTGTGCAGGCAATATTGAGTATAGTGTGGTGAAATCACCACCCCCAGGAACAGAAACCATAACCAAAGTATTTAGAAAATTTTAGAAAAAAGAATTTCTGGTCATCTATAGAAAATCAAGCCCTTTCCCTGACTTCAATGTTTTTCATGATTGGAGCCAATGAATAAAGAGATTGAACAAGTCTAGGGCATTTGCCATATTGATTTGCTGCACCCCAAGCAGGCAAAGCTTAAGACAGAAAAGCCAGCTTATGCTCTGTACCTTGTCAGCTAGGGGAACCGCATCTATCATTGACCCCGTTGGGTTTGCAGAGGAAGCAGTCAAAAACTCTGAATTTTGAGTATCATTTTGACTTGAATGTATCAAATGGACTTGAATCCAATAACAAGAAACAATGGAAAACAAAGGTCTAGCAGGAATGTGTAAAGGTGACTGCCCTGTCACAGTGAGCTTCACTGAATTCCACTAAATTAAAAGTTAAACAAAACCTTCCCAACCACAGGGCCTTTGCAAATGCTGGTTTTTCCCCCAAGGTGCTTCCCCTTCTGTTGTCTCACTCTCAGCTGCATCATTCTTGCTTGTCACGACTCTTCCTAGAATGTCCCTTCCTCTTCAGGGAGAGATCTCCCATGTCTGCCTCTCTGGCTTGGGCTCTACCTACCCACCCCCTTGGACTCCACCTCAGACTCTGGGCTACTGCTGGGGCTTTCTGAAGTGGCATCCATCAGACTGTGCTTAGCTCATTTGTTTCTCAGCTGCACTAAACTCCGAGAGGTGCAGATAACACCCATTCTGTTTACCTCACCGGAACATGGACCTGACTCGTGTCCAGTGAGCACTGTTGGAGGCACTGTCCCCTCCTGCTGCTGCAATTCAGTGCTCAGAACTAGGAGTACCATGAGGATGATGGAGTACCACAAGGACCCCAGGGGATGATGGAATATTCTAGACCTATGGGTTTCTAGATAAAGCCCTCAAATCTTCCTTTGAACATGCCCTGAAAGAAATGCACACAAAAGAGATGGCCTCTCAGCCCACAGGGTGTTTACAGAAAAGCCAAAGATCAAAAAGCCCCAGGACAGACAGAAGCTGGAGAGCTCAGGTGGCCAGCATAGGTCTAGGGCTGACACCATCAGAGTGAAGGTTCTCAGAGCCAGCACAGGGCCCTCCACAACCGGAAGAGCAGGCAGCGCAGTGCCAGACAAGAGGAGCCTGGCTGTGTGTCCAGCGCCTCCTATGAAGCCCACACCAGGGAGTGAGGGCTGCAGGGAGGAATGCGCATGGAGCCAGTGTCACAGCCCGCCAGGGCAAGCGCTCGTCACACTCGTTACCTGCTAAGGGTGTGGAGAGAAGGAGACCCATGTCCACACTGCTGGAAACAAACACTGGAATGACCACTATGGAAAACAGTAGGAGGCTCCTCAAAAAGCTAAAAATAATAAAATAAAAATATGTAATGATTTCATTTAGAAATATTTAAAGTTCCTATGGTGTTAATTCACTTCCAAATTTCCAAGTGTCTACCAGAGTAAGACTTCCCTTTGCTAAGAATGAACTGCATAACTGTTCTCGGTAGAGGAGAGCAACCTGTTTCCTACAGTTTCACTCTGAAGTTACCGTCTGTGCATTTGCTCTGCAGCTATCTCTTTAGGGGAGTTTTAGTTCAGCAAAATAAATGTTTAAAAATAATTTAAGTTAAAAGAAATAGCACTGTATAATCCACCAACTCCACTACCATCCAAAAAAAATGAATTTGGCATTTGGAGGGAATACCTGTACCCCATGTTCACTGCAGCATCATTCACAATAGCCAAGATATGGAGCCAACCCAAGTGTCTCTCCATATAAGAATGCATAAAGAAAATGTGACATATGTATTCCTTGAAAAGGAAAAAAAATACTGTCACTGAAAATTTTCCGAGAGTATATTTTTGATACTCTTAAACACACACAAAAAAGGTAAACACGGAAGGTGTTGGCATACTAAACTGCTTACCTATAGTAATCATTTAAAACCACATGTATTTATAAAATACCACACATATAACATAAACATACAGACCATTGAAGCATGGTGTTGTACACCTGTGTGCCAGGTAACTCCAACTGACTCATCAACTCCAGCATCTGGGTGGGCCCAGTCTTGCCAAATCCCTGCTGTCCTACTGTCATGTGCCCAACACTGGCCTCACATGCCCACTGCCACAAGCAAACCTGAGCAGCCTCTTGTTATAAGCCATGGTGGTGGCCAGCAGGGGACATGCAGCTGGTCCCAGCAATGGGAACTGAGCACTAAGTCCCAGCACTTTCTTCTCCATATTTGGTTTTCTTTCCAGAAAAGATGAGTTTACAGAGGCACAGGACAACATCTAACACCTGGAGTGGACCGTGGGTGCTGCCACCCAGGCGAATAAGGAGACAGAGGAGATTGTTGCTTAAGTAATCTTTGCTAATATGCTCTTTTTTTTTTTTTCCCAGAAATCAACTTTCTTGAAATCTGAGCCCCTAAAGCAATAAAAAATGATTTCTGCTTCTGTATCCATCTCAAAGCATCTATTATGTATAAGGCAAGGTACCAGGCATCACAGGAAGAAAAGAAACAAAACAAAACAAGATTTTAGTCTTCAGAGGATGATTATGCTACAGTGTAACAAAGCTCAGAAGGAGCTTGCCAAAGAAGGCACTAACCTCTGATTTTCTGAAGATCAATTACATTCTGGTTTTGAGCACAGAGATTTTTATGCATTGGAGTGCCAATGATTTAAGCCACAAAAAGTCCTTAAAGCACCACTGCTAAATAATCATCTTTGTGATGGTTTTTGAATTTCACTTTAATCAAATCCAGTAAGACGTTCCAAATATCATTTATCCTTTAACAATCAACTCTCAATCTCTAAATCCTGGCTTTTACTTTAATCACTCATGAAAATTCTATTATTCGAGTACTGATTATGGTCCGTCGTGCTGCGCACCAAGCAGCAGACCCACTAAGTCACCATCCTGGAGCTGCAGCAGTGAGAGATCTGTGAGCAGGGGACTGAGCCTGACTTCCTTGGGACAGGTCTGAGGGCTGCTCTGGCAAGGTACTTGCTTTCCCAGCCTCAGGTGTTTACTGGGAAGCAGAGGACAATGGCAGTAGGATCTGTCTCACTTGGGGTTTGGTGGGATTCCAGGGGAGAAATTAAAAATGCCTAGAATAATTCTTGACCTTGTAACTCAGCCATTATTGACACAAAGTTCTTGACCAAGAATTCATTTTTTCCTGTGCTTCTTATCTCCCTGGCCCTCCACACCTGGGGAGGGCAGTACCCTAGGAAAGGATCCCCCAAACTCTGTGTGGAAATCTCACTGGCTCACTTCCACTTAGCTGAGTTCTTCTTCCTGATGAGCATGGAGTCACGAGAAACTGATGGTGGCCCTGGAATGGTCAGCAGAAGCACACGACTGTCGCTCTCTTACCTGACTGCACCAGATACCTAACAAGTGCTTAGTAAACAGTTTTTGGCAAAATAAGTCCACTTGCCTAGAGATCATAAACACAAGAGATGAAACACACTGGCAAGAACCTGGATGAGAAGAAAATAAGACCTTTGTGAGAATACACAAGATGCCAGGCGGGTGAGGAGAACGGAGGATGGATTTTCAATGCAGCTCATCCGCCGCACCGCAGCAGGGCAATGGAAACTCAGGGAAGCCAAGCAGTCCTCGGAGGAGGGCGAGGTGGGCTCAACCAGCAAGGGGAGAGACACACAGAGACCTCAGCGTGCAGAGCTGCACTAACCCAAAGAAGGAGTTCATGGTAATCAGGAAAATACATGGTCTACCCTTCCTAGCGTAAAGTCCTCCCTTATCCATGGGGGACACGGCTTTTTGTTTGGTTGGTTGGCTGGTTTTTGTAGTACTAAGGATTGAACCCAGGGGTGCTCTCTACCACTGAGCTACATCCCCAACCCTTTTTTAAAAAATATGAGACAGGGTCTCGCTAAGTTGCTGAAGCTAGCTTTGAACTTATGATCCTCCTGCCTCAACCTCCTGAGTCACTGGGATTATGGGCATGAACCACCATGACTACTTCCTGTACATACTATACACTTTCCTATACATACTAGACAAAGAGGTGATTCACATCAGGGGCAGACGGAATGGGACTGTGTAAGATTTTGTCATTACTCGGAACAGGACATTGTTTAAAACATAACTTGTTAATTTCTGAAAATTTCCTTTTAATGTTTTTGGACCATGCTGATTGCAGGTAACAAACTGCAGAAAGCAGAACCACAAGTGAGGGGGGACCAGTAGTAAAGGATTCTGGAAGGGACAGGAGTCACTGGAGTTAAGGTGCTTCAAAATGGTGAAAGCACAATTCAACCCTGTAAGAAGGAACAAAGGG
Organism: Marmota flaviventris; assembly: GCF_047511675.1. NCBI lineage: Eukaryota > Metazoa > Chordata > Mammalia > Rodentia > Sciuridae > Marmota > Marmota flaviventris. The sequence goes on from NC_092516.1 coordinate 24,680,523, forward strand.
CACGGTGCTGAGTAGCAATGTAAATCAGGAGCTAAACAGAGAATTTCTCTGGATAAGCTGATTTAAAGAGGCCATATATAAAAGTTAGAAAGCAGGACACAGCATCAAAGCAAATCACACTAAAGAGAAGAACACCGAGAGAATGAAAGTCAATTCATGAGTACCGCTGTGGTTTGACAAGCAGTGACCGGAGGCAGAGAGCACTTTGTCACAGGAGGTTATGGCCCAAGGGCCACTTAGGGGAAAAGCTGTATGGAAGATTTTCTGGACAGAAGTTGGACTGGATGACCTTCAAAGAGTCACTCAATCCCGGGATCTTGTGATTCTAAGCCCAGTAAATGCCAGCTGAGTTTAAGTTATACTACAGAAGCCTTCTGTGGAACGCCACGGATTCTTCACAAATTCTTTCTGACACCAAGTAAGGAAGAAGAGATGTCAGGAGAGTGAGTGGCTCATTGTACAGGGCTCAGAGTCAAAGGCACAGTGGACCTTGCTTTGCCAACAGCCACCTTCTCTCTTCATGGGAGACAAGTAACAGCAAGTCTGGAGAGCGTAGCAGGCAGCCTGAAGAGCAAGAGGGCTTTCCCTGCCTGTTTTCCCAATTAGCTGGATCTTGGTGCCTTTGCGGGGCAGGGAGGTCCCTCCTGAAAACACCCCAGGGGCTGAATTCACAAGGAAGGTGTTTCCAGCAGCACTGGCGATTCTACACAGGCAAAGGGGAAGGTTTCGTTTCTAAACAAATGATTCTGGGGGAGAAACACACTGCTAGCCAAATGTCATCTTTGCTTATTCTTGATAAACTTGCTAAAATGTCTCTTAATCCTCAAAAGGTTCTCAGTCATGTTGATCATCTTTTAAAATAAGGTCACTGAATTTAGAGAGCCAAGAAAACTGCAATTCTCTGCATGTGTTAAGACCATCCGATAAGGCAGATCCTGCTAAAGTCAGGCTTTCCCTTTTTAATTCAGGCTTTCTCGACTGTCTCTTAAAACAAGGTCAAGTGTAAGGGACCTCACACACAGGTAAGATCTGAGGTGCATGTCCTGAGGACAGGCAGGGCCAAGGAGCCTGAAATCAAGGAACCCATCATCAGGCGACTTGAAAGATCTCCAGGATTCAGCAGCAAGAAAGTGGGCTCCTTTCTCTCACACTTGGTTTTTATTCTGTCCTAGGTATTTTTTACTTGCACTTATAATACATCTCAATTTCTACTCTGTCACGTCTACCATGTTGGTTTATTCAGAGTCTCAAATACTTCCTTTTCTAGTCCAACTCTACACAAAAACTGGAGTGACATTTCAGGGCTACGCTAAGGGTAAGGCAAATGAGAGGCCTAGATCACACAATTTTAGGAGGCACTCATTGCGGGGTCAGTACTGGTGCCTCCTTAAATTCTGTGCCTCCACTATCTCTTACCCAGTCTGGATCCACTCTGTTTCTAGAACTAAGCAGGGACCCTGATGCTCTTCAGCATCCGCTCTGGGCACACCCTCCCCACAGCAGTGTTCCTTTCCTAGTGGTAGCTCTCCATGCACACACTGTTTACCTCTTATCTGTACCACACTATAATCCCTGCCACGGAATGTCCCCTTCCATTTATTCCTGAAAAATCCTAGAATTTCCTTAAGACTTGTTCACATGTGTCATCTTATAAGCCTTCTCAGAAACCACTGCTTCCTTTTCCTCTGCATTCCACACGCCTTGTGTGTTATCACATCACATAGCATCTCAATTTCCACTGTGTCACGTATGTGTCAGTGTCAAGTATGTGTCAGTGGCTTGAGGTTATGGTTAGTGGGACAGATGCTTTCTCCATGTTCACTCCTAGATGTCACCACAATCCCTAGCACACAGTAGGCTGTTGATAGTGCGTGGATGAATAAAGGAATGTGCATTTAGTGGAAAACACAACCATAGAATGTGCTTAAACTTTAACCTTGATCAGGTCCAGGTCCAAAGCAATCAAATGAGTCTTCTAACAGTGCAGGAGGGAGGCAGATGGCCACAGCATACGTAGCTGCCAACTTGACGCCATTCACGTGAATCAAGGAGTTCCACAACTATGCAATCGACTGCCACAAGCCAGGGTAAAGCATTTGTTAAACATGGTTGATAAAGATGATTAAATATTCCATTTGTGTTTACTTTAATTAACTCTAATTAAAACATCACAGGCAGTTTGTAGAAGCTATTTGCATATACTTCATGTAGCATTTGGAGAGTTGTTCGATATCAGCCTACTTTTGAGATTTGGAAGGTTCCATGTGTGAGTGTAAATGGACTGATTCTGCCCACCTCTTCTCTTAGAAACAAACCACTATCCTGGGTATTTTAAAAACTACAAGGTCTTCTCCAACTTTACAACAAAACGCTGGCTTGGTGAAATTTGGAATGAGCCCTGCACTGCTGAATTAATCCAGTGCTAGAGAAAGCATCTGCTGTGGCAGGTGGGGACAAAGGACAGTGAGGAGCAGAGGGCAACAGGTGTGTGGGGGCACAGCTGCCTGTCAGCAGGGATGGAGGCGTAGGACTTAGAGGGGATCTAGACCTGTCTTGTTCAATACAGGAGTGACTAGACGCACGTGTCTATTTAAGTTTAAACTGAATGAAATTTAAAAATTTAGTTCCTCTGTTTCACTAGCCACATTTCAACTGCTCAGCAGCCACAGGAACCAGTGCCTATTGGCTTGGACAGTGTGGGTGCAACACTTTCACCATCACAGGAAGCTCTCCTGGGCAGTGAAGGTGTGGACAGTGGAAACGCAATATCGTCAGCCTCTATATCCTGGTGAGCAAGTCTACAGACTTGTTTCTCCTAGTTCACAATAAACACATATTCAGCATTTCTTCATCCACCTTCTTGCAAGCATTCACTTCCCAAAAGGAGGAAACATTTTGTGTACTTCAGGGCCAAATGCTGTCATTATAGTTTTCTTTCCAGTTAAAAACAAACAGTATCAACTGAGATATCCAGAGCTGGCTCACCTAAGAAATGAGAAGTGATGGATGGGCACTAGAAATTTGAGAACAGTTCAAGAATGAATGCGGTGCCTGCAGATGACTTCAAGGCAGAGAGGAGGAAAGACAAAGCTCCTAGTGCACAGATTAGCAAAAACTTAAGGGAAATCTGGGCACTGCAGAGGCTGAGAAATCAAGCCTTGCAGCCCGCAGGCCCAGGGCATTTGAATCTAATGTGCAGTATGCTGCATGCCTTCAGGAGGGGCGGCCAGGCTGAACTGTAGCTGCTCCAGGCCCAGGTTTCCCATTTCAAAAGGGGGGTGGGAAACCCTAGGAAAACAGACTCTTTAGTTGAACTGATAGTGAGAAAGCTGTCAATTAATGACAAGTTCTAGGCACTTTGTCCAGCTACACTTGCACCTCGAGTCAACCATTTGTCCATTTCTTGCTCTATCGATCTGTGATCACATTTTAAATAAATAACACATTGCATTCTTTAAGGAGGGACACCGAAAATCCAAAAATTCCAACCTGAAAGAGAAGCCAAGGGCATTCTTTTCCAAGCATTAGATTGGTTTCACATGAGGTGATTAGACTCTTTGGTGCTAATTGCACTAGAAAGAACTAATTAGAAAAATCTACCATTCAGCTAATGAGAGCTGGGCTCTAACTATCTCAGCACTTAACTTCTCAGGTTGTAAACTATCACGAGGTTTTTTTTTTTTTTTTCATGCCCCCTCTGAGAAAGTTGTCACTATGTTAAATTCCAGCAGTCAGTCAGGCTGGGCATTAAATAACCAAGTGCAGACACAGGCGAGAGTTTGCAGCAGCTCCACCCTGATTCCTCGCTGTTTCAGAGGAATAAATATGGTCGATCAAAGACTGTTAACTAGCAGCCTATTGAACTGGCAATGAATTCTGCCCCATTTCTCAGTGAAACCTTCTCGGTGTCTTTGTGCCTTTTATTCTGGGGCCATTAATAATGCAGGATAAGGAATTTCACATGTAATGCGGTTACTTGGGAAGAGGAGTTCATTAAAAAGCAATGATATCACCTGACTGAGACTCACATCTCTGCCAAGGGTGGTGGCATTTATCGGGAAGCTGATAGAATGAGAATAATGAGGAGCTAATAAATCAGAGTCCCTTATTATACAATAAATTCATTATACAGTAAACATCGTATAGTGTAAGTAAACAATGGAAAAGAAGAAGTCAGCCTTATTGTTAGGATGAAGGCTGTGGTAAAGCTTTCTCAGAAGAGTAAGCTCAGAGGAGTTTTGAGTTTCATTTGGTTTACAAACTAAGGCCACTTAAGCATTTAGAGAACACCATTCAAGAAATGGGTTAGCCGCTCAAAACCCCTTCCTACATCCAAAAAATACTTTTCCTAAAAGAGTTTATAGTCCTTTGGGCAGGCACTAAGATCCTGGTATGCTGTGAAATGATGTGAGAAATTAGCAGAAATGGAAATGTCAAATTTTCTGTCTTTAGAATGAAACACTAGAGATTCTCTTTGCAACATATTCCTCAGTCCATATTCAAAGGTAGAAAGTTTTCAAGACACAAAGATTCACACACTTGAAGATAATGAGGATGCTAAACCTAAACCTCCAATGAGGGTGAAGGATGAGATCTGAACTCACCTCCCCAGCACCTCTGGAAAGCAGGGATGCTCTTTGCCACAGAGGTGTTTTATGAACTCTGTTCTTAGCTATCAGACACCCTGGACTTTGGATTAGGGGCTACTCGGGTTTTGCTCTGCTGCTCATTGGCACTTCTAAGCACAGCCTTTTAAGTAGGTGGTGAGATCCAAACCCTTCACTTATGTCTTTTGTTAACAATTTCAGAAGCAAGCTGTCAGGACGAGGGACGACAAGAAATGTCCATAGTAAGGGTCTGGGAAAACAGAAGCCTATGCTCTCAGGGTGAGCCCCACTCCTTCTGCATGATTCTCAAGGCTTGAGTCAGTGTCAAATCAGTCACTCCAAAGGCTCTGGAGTTATCACATCATGTGTTTCTCCCTTGTAGACACAGAGTACAGGTAACAAGAAAAAAACTGACATATCATCACCCCCACTTTACGCATGCATCACTGCTGGGATCATGGGGCCCATTGGTGGTGGGGGGGGGAGGGCTGGAACCTGGACCTGGCAGGTCTGCCCTCCACTTTGGGCTGCTTTTTGGTTCCTTTCAGCCTCAAACACTCGCAAGCTACCTGGTGTAGATAGCACTGCAGCAGCATCTGCGTTGACCTTCACCCAGGGGGCTTGATTTTGTGCGGCCCATGTGTTTTAAAGGCAGCTCTCATAAATTAATCAGCAACTCTTTCTAAGTAAGCAGCAGGAAGAAAAAAGGTTTCAAGAGTTCCTTCAGAAGTAAAATTCTCACTAGCATGACACAGAAATGGGTATGACAGAGGCTGAGTGGTCCCTCTCGTTGTGGTCTGAAGCCTACTATTTATTCAATTTCAAGATTTCTCATCTTGATTTCTTCATAAACCAAAAATAAATAAATATGTAAACAAGAAGACCCAGGACCTGCCCTCTCCTCCAGATCTCGCAGCAGGACACTTAGAGAACTGGAACCTTTCACTCAATGTCAACAAGCTACTAACTGAACCATGAAGGAAGTCTTGGCTCCCCCATCCCATCTACCAACGGGTCAGCAGCTCTGTCCTCGTGTGGTCAGGAAGCAGGAGGGAACACTGGTATTCCACAGGCACGCTGCTCTCTCCTTTCACTGCCATTAATGCGTAATCCTTATTAATGTAATAGGTGGCCAGGAAGAGAAGAGAGAGATTCCAAGAAATACTGTTAACATCACATAATTAGAAAGAAGCTACTAGAAAACAGAATGGAACTTCAAATTTTGTTTTAAATAAATTTGATACAATGTTTCAGAGAAAGAACAGATCTGATAGCAATACCCAGGATCCCAGTCAAATTTATAAAGAAAGAAGCCATTATACCAGAGCAAGCAGGTAACACTAAGCATTTAAAAAACAGTTTCAAAATGATTAAAAGATTTTAATGTAATCAATGTTGACAGCACTGTTATTTAAAATGAGGAAACGTGAAACAGAGATGAGGCTGAGGGGATGGGTCAGGGAGCAGCCTGATGGACAGAGGTGGTAAAAGGAAAGCAGTCAGGAAAGGCCTGACCTGTAAGCAATGGGTCCACTCTGGGAGGCCACATGACTCCAGAGCCAGCCCAGACAAGACACATGCCAAAGTGTGGAGGGAATTGTTCCTGAACTGTATCATCATCGATATTTCCCTTCCATCTGTCACTGTAGTTCTTTTGGATTCTAACGAGGAGGAGGAGGAGGAAGAACATGACCACCCTGGGCAGCAGGGTTTGGAAATCATATGCAGAAGATAACAGCAACTACCCAGTTGAGAAAAACTTGTCCCCCAAATTTCTAATGATTTCACAACCTGTACAGAGAAAACCTTGCCTCTTTTGTCAGATTTCCTAAGATGGTCCATGTTGTCTATAGTACCGGCTATGCCTAAACATCAAATGCAACCATGACACCCTTTAACAGTTGATCCTCCAACACACAATTAGGCATTCACATGACAATCAAAACCATGGCTATATTTCATGTTTGCCTTCCCTTTCAAGCCCTCTACTAGAGGGGCACTTACTCTGTCAAATCTGCTATAGTAATCAAAACATTGAAATTACTTCTTTCCACACTAAATATACTGGAACTGGTTGTTTGATTAAATGTAGAGCAGAGAGTGCAATTTGCTAAATTACAAGTATTCTGAACATGTAAATATAGTTTAATTACTGCAATTAAAGAAGATTACTGGAGATTGGCAGATGGGAATGTAATGCTGTTTTAATTAGAGTTTTTAATGCACTGTAACATAAGCATAATATTAACCCTTTATCCTAGAAGAGGTAGCTGGTCTTTGAAAAATTAGTATTTAGGAATGTATTAGAGCTAGTGTTTCATAACAAGGCCTACACTGGGTCACAGCATACTGGAAGCCATAGCAGAGGAGAATCGTAGCCTCCAGGAAGAGTGAACAGGCAGAGGACAAGGTTCTGGGGGCTCCTCCTCATGGCCACAACTCACAAAATTTGCAGTGCTGCACCCGTAAGCACACATACAAACGTACATGCACATACAACACACATGTGTTCACGCAAAGAAGCACACACCACATAGGCTATGCTTTTGTAAAAGCAGAATTTGGGGCTAGGGCTGAGCTCAGTGTTAAAGCACTTGCTGAGCATGCACAGGGCCTGAGTTTAATCCCCATTACTGAAGGGATAGAAGCAGAAATGTTGCCATAGTCCAAAGAGTGAGGGGCTTCTGGGCCATGAAAGACTGCACTGAGCCCATGTGCAGCAAACACATGGGGATGTTTTTCAAAAATGTATTATTATTTTTTTAAAGATGCATTTATTCATCTTTGGGAAAATTATGACACAAACACAGCAGACACTCTACAGAGGGAGGCCACCTTCTTCTTATTCACCTGCCCCAACAGTAAACGCTATGTAAAGTAATATTCCAGAACTTAAGAAGCAATCTTTGTCATCTTGAAAGCTATCACTTGCAACATTTTATCCATTTAAGTCAATAGCCTATTAGAAATTCTAATTGAAAGTTCAATAGTCAGCTTGGAGCCTTACAATAGAGGTTGCCTTTTGGAAAGCCATTTAAAGTCTTAATCTCTTTATCATTTGGTATTTTGAAGCCTAACTTTGTTCTTGTTAGGCAGATCAATGGCATTAATTTACAAAATGGGGGAAAATGTCACCCTTCATCCTTTAAGTCTCAGCTCAGGGAAGAGCAGCATAAGTGAATCTGATCACTGCTTTCCCATATTAGCAGCAAACGGTGCCATGGGAGGCTTGACCTACAAATTTTAATTACTGCATGAAAAATTCAGTTCCTGGAGATGAAGGGAGACTTGAGAAAAAGCCTGGGTCCACCCTGTGCTTGTCTGCTGAGTTGTACATCTTCATGGACTGGGTTTCTGAATCAGCAGCCAACATCACAGTCAACAAGAGGTTTACTATACTGAAGAAGGAGCCACAGACTCATAAACAAAGCAAGACCACTACAGAAGACACCAAGGCAGGTGAGGAAGCTTCCAAAGGAAAGGCAGGGGAAGAAAATGCAGGTTTTAAGGTGCATACAGCATCTTGATGCGCAAAGCACATACTTATTAAGTACCAAAAAGTTTTAGTGAAGTTAATACAATTAAGAATTACAGTCTCAGACCCAAGCACCCCTGCAAGTATCAGAGGGGCTGATTGTCTTTTAGCTTGGCCTCTGCCAAAAATATTCTTAGCAAAATAGGCATTCAGTGGAAAGAATCATTTTTTACCCCCAAAATAAAAGGATCCTGAATGTGTACACAAATGTGGCTAATTTGCTATGGCAGAACAACTAATGAAAATAAGTCTAAAATATAAAGCTATAAGTAGTAACTTACTAGTACTCCAGAAGGCAGAATTGGGGCAAAGCTTGTGATCAAGCCAAGGGATCACACCTAAGCAATAACCAATGACCTCACATGGAGGAAAAGGCATTTCCAGAAAACATAAGCAGTCATCCATAAAATATGGAACAATCATTTAACCCCACACACATACATATGCACATTTTTTAAAAAGGGATGAGGTGTAGCCACAAGGAGAAATGCTACCGATGGCTCTTCTGTGGGACCAGATCCTGTGCAGGGCTGGGGTCGGACTGGGCTCTGTCTCCCTCGGGATGCCCCTCTTCTTCTGCTGTATTTCGCAGTGCTGGAGATGGAACTCTGCACCTCAGGTAGCTAGGCAAGCTCTCCATCACCAGTTTAAATTTTGAGATAGGGTTTCCCTACATTGCCAAGGCTGGCCTCAAGCTTGTTGAGCTCCACCTGCTTCAGACTCTGGAGTAGCTGGATAACAGGAATACGCCACTTCACCCAGCTTGGATACTTTTCATTGTTCAATGTTATTTTTTAAAACAGCTAACATATTTGGCTTTCCTGATTATCAACAAACCATTTTTTAAAAGAAGTAAAATAAAATCTACATTTGATGTTTGTTATAGTTGGATCTTGAATGTTCCCCAAAGGCTTGTGTGTTCAGTGTGTGGTCCCCAATGTGTTCAGAGGTGGGGCCTTTGGTAAGTGACTGGATGGATCATTAGGGCTCTGACCTCATCAGTGGATTAATACATGATTCATAACTTCAAGGGATACTGGGAGATGCCTCATTAGAGGGAGCAGGCCACTTGGAGAATGCCCTAATGGACATATTTTGTCCCCAGTCCCTCCCCCCATCACCTCCTTGCTTCTTGACCTCCAAGAACAACTTAGCTCCACCATCCACTCCCAGTCACGATGTCTGCCTTGTCACAGACACACAATGATGAGGCCAAGCAACCATGAGCTACAACCTCTGAAACTGTGAGTCAAAAATAAATCTTTCCTCCTTTAAGGTGATTTTATCTGGTATTTTGTCACAATAACAAAAAGCTGACCTGTCACAATGTTCTAGCACGAAGGACTACAAATCTTTTTGGAAAAAAAGTCTATTTATGTAATGTGAAAGATCACTATTTGCTTCCAAAATTTAAACATTTTAGTTCTAGGTTTTAAAAATTACTCACTTATTTACCTCAGATGCTTGCTGCAATTAAAGAATAGTGTTAACTGTCAGGTCCTGCCTAATCTCCTTGCATACCCATACTCAATTTAACTAGAAGTGTTTTTGCATAATGGCACACAGAGACCTGCACTGTGTCACGCACAACTGGCTTCTTCATTAATACCATTTGTTTTTAGTGATAAGGAAATAGTGGCCTGTAACAATAAATGTGCCCACTTTCCATGTAGCTACACCTGCTATTGGCTAAAACTTGAACTCAAATAGATTTCTGGTGACTGAATCACATTCATCTTTTCATTCCTGGTCTCTGTAGATCTCTGTCCCTCTTATTTAAAAGATGCCTCACTGTCACCTCCTGACACCGACAGCTGGAATTCTGTAATGAAGTACTCCAATGAAAAAGCCATTAGCATTTGCACCAGGTGCTCCTGGGCTTCTCAGTCTGTGCACTTAGGTTAATAGTATGTTGGAAGGTTTCTAGAAAGAACAGAGGCTCCTGGTTAAAGAGCTAAACAGTCACGTCCCTGATATGCATGGTCATTGACATAGACTGGTTGGTCCCTGGGTCTTGACCTGCTGCTAGAAGGAGCAGAACGGCATGAAAGGCTGCCCCTGGACAGAGGACTGCCTAGCACAAGGGGAAGGAGGAGAGTGGCTGCTGAGCATCAGGCAGGCGACGGCACGCTCTAAGGGTGAGGCAGTTCTGAGCACACTTCATGAACCCAGCTCCCGTCAGAGCTGGGATCCATCCTCTGTGGTGATTACGGGAACAGGCCTGGCAAAAAAGCTAACAAAAATTAATGCCACAAATATGGAAAAGAACGCATATTCAAGATAATAATGTCTGAGCAGCAAAAACTCAGCTTCCCTGAAGGATGGCATTTTTAAAACCACTCATCAAAACAGCTCTGGATCCTCTGATGCCTCAGCAGGAAACCGTGAGGGGGCCTCTGGCTCCTGAAGAGAAGGGAGGCTTTGGGACCAAGCTGCTGTGTGCAAGCAGGCGGGCAGAGACCTCAGGGACGGCGCCCAGGAGCCAGTGAGCGATGCACAGGTCCTTCTCCCTCTGGTCTATTTACAGCCGTGCCACTGGCTGTGGACTGCCAACCAGGTCTGTCTCTATGCATACTAGAAGTGAGCAAACAGAGAGTGGGCTCACTTTTTAATTTTGTGTTTATCCCTACATTTAAAGATCATAGGATTATCACGTGGTACCAAAGAAATCTGTTATTTTCTTTCTTTTGTATGACATCTGTTGACCAAAATTAAGAAGGAAAGACTGCTAAGTGGATATGAAAATCAGCAGAAGAAGATAAAGAACACAGAAGTAGAGAATGGCAAACCGCGAAGACACAAGTCCTGCTTCACCTGGTTCAGAAACCACAGGAGCTCCCGAATGGCCCCTGGTAAGAGAATCTGCAATCCAGGTCCTTCCGGCTTTACTCCATCTGCCCACTCCAGCCCCCTGCTTCTTTCCCACAGGAACCATAGATTGTGCACTAACTTCTGCAGAAACTAGTCACATTCCTACTATTGGGCATGAGCTATTAATTGTTGGAATCCACATTTCTTTGTATCTGAATCAGGACTATTCTTAAGATTCTCTTCTCCACATGACTACCTCAAATAAAAAATAAAAACCATTTCACAACCAGCGTGGTGACTCACACCTGTCATGAGGCTGAGGCAGGAGGATTGGGAGTTCAAAGCCAGCCTCAGCAACTGAGCAAGGCCCTCAGCAACTCAGTGAGACCCTGTTTCAAAATAAAGCATAAAAATGACAGGGGATGTGGCTCAGTGGCTAGGTGCCCCTCCGTTCAATCCTGGTAACCCAAAAACAAAAAAATAAACAAACAAAAAAACAAAACATTTCACAAAAATCCAACACCTTTTCATGAGAAAACCGGGAATAGAAAGGAACTGTCTTGATGCAGCAGCAGCTAGCACTATACTCAATGGTGAAAGGCTGATTGCTTTCCAACCGAGATCAGAAACAGATGCTCGAACCACTGCCATTCAACACTACTGCATGAGTTACAGCCACAGCAATGAGCAAGACAGAGAAATAAAGGGCATCTCCAGTTGCAGACAATATTACTCTATGTACAGAAAATCTAAAAAGAAGAATTCAGCAGAGTTGTAAATTTAAACATCAACACCCCCAAATCAGCTGTATTTCCACACAGGAGCAACAAACAATCCAAAAAAGAATCAGGAAAACAGTAAAATTTAAATAGTATCCAAAATGATAATCTATCTTGAAAACAATTTCAACAAAGAAGTGAAAGACTCGTGCTAAAAACTACAAGATGTACATTGCCATAACAAATTTTAAAAAATCAAAATGACAAAAAGAAATCCAGTGTTCATGGACTGGAAGACTGAATATGTTTAAGATGTCCACACAATTCAAAGCAGTCTGCAGAGTGAGTGCAGTCACTCTTTAAATCCTAAATGCCTTTTGGCAAAACTGAAAAGGCTGATCCTCCAATTTGAATGGAACTATGATGGGCGCTAAATAGCCAAAATAGTCTTGAAAAACTTAAAAGTTAGAGGACTCACATCTTCAGCTTTCAAAACCACAAAGTAATAGAAATCAAAGCAGTACTGGTCTAAGGACAGACATGCAGGCCAGTAGCATACAATTCAGAGTTCAGAAATAAACCGATACTTCTACTGCCAGCTGATTTTTCACCAAGACCCCTAGACCACCCAAAGAGGAAAAGACAGTTTCTTCAGCTAACGGTGCTGCTACAACTGGGTATCCACATCTGAAAGAATGAAGGTACCAAAATCTCATACCAGGTAAAATCATGAACTCAAAAATGAATCCATAACCGTAAAACTCTTAAAAGAGGAGATCCTCATGACCTTGAAATTGGCTATGTGTGATATCCAAAGTATGAGCAACAAAAGAAAAAGCAGATAAACTGGACTAGTAGTGTTTTGAATGTGTCCCCAGAAATTCACGTTGACATTCAATGTCAAGTGCCACAGTATTAAGAGGAAGGGCCCAGGCTGGGGTTGTGGCTCAAGCGGTAGCGCGCTCACTTGGCATGCGTGCGGCCCGGGTTCCATTATCAGCACCACATACAAACAAAGATGTTGTGTCCGTCAAGAACTAAAAAAAATAAATATTAAAAAATTCTCTCTCAAAAAAAATAAAATAAAATAAAGAGGAAGGGCTCTAAGAGTGTGAGGGTGTGTCCTTTGTGAATGGGATTAAATGGGATTAAGAGGGGCTTCACGTATGGCAATATGTAAATCAATGGATGTGTAACTGATGTGATTCTGCAATCTGTATATGGGGTAAAAATGGGAGCTCATAACCCACTTGAATCAAATTGTGAAGAATGATATATCAAGAACTATGTAATGTTTTGAACAGCCAACAATAAAAAATTAAATAAAAAAAAAAAAAAGAGGGGCTTCACATGGAGTGTGATGTGGTGGCCATACAACATTGTGAATTTACTGAAGTCTGCTGAATTGGTCATTTAAAAATGGTTCACTTAAAAAAATGGTTTACTTTTAATAATGTGAATTTCACCTCAATAAATTGTTTCTTTAAAAAAAAAGATCATTTATCTCCCATTCCCTGGAATCTTACATTGTCGTTTAAACTCATGCCTTCTTGCTCAGTGTGGTTACTCTCATTTGTAATTTATTTGCTCTTTTGTACAAAAACTCCTTGAGGACAGGCTCCATAATCTAACTCCTTTCTGCAATCTCTAAGCATTCAGTGCAGTGACTTAACGCAATAGGTTAAAAAATAAAATAAAAAATTATTCAAGTAATTCTGACATGAACTTGGGGGTGTGATCTTAAAAAGCAATTCACTTTGTTCCTCTATCTAAAAACCTAACATATTAGAAGGTCCTGGTGTCTATTTGAGAGTTAAGAACGCCACAGTCGAGCTTCTGTCCATCATCATGGTATTAAGGCACTAGGAACACTGATGGATTCAGTGGCTGCAGTGAACCAGGGTCCACGGATCTAACTGAGGGCCAGGAGGCTCTTCCCAAGAGCAAGGAAGGCCTGAAAGGAATCCCACCTGCCTCTACCAAAGCTCCAGAGGTCATCTAAACACCAAGTGTCTGCGTTAGGCTGGGAAGATGTCATCATAGTCATCCCAAGTTGATGACTGTGGATCTGAGCATAATAAAAAAAGAAATGGAATCAAAGATTTCACTTGACGAATGCAAATCTGAGGAGGGGAATGGAACAGAAGACATTCTTGCAGAAAGATAGGTTTAGACCAAACACATCTCTACTGAATTTTGAAAGATACAGAATGATCCTGAGAAATTCCCAACCCATGGGTTATAGGGTGCATCTATTCCAAAAGAAAAATCTCAAATGAAGAATTAGACATTGCAAAATGTTTTGAAAAATGTCACTGGTTGCTTTCTGTAATCCTGTGAATCCCCAGATGCCTCTTCATGTAGAAGCAGTATTCCCAAGGCAGTTTTCTTTGGAAGAAAAAATGTGTACTGTGCTAGTAAGAAGAACATTCTTCATTCCTTTTCCCGCCATCACCATTTTCCCAAAACTCATTCAGAAGGCTGCACTTTGAATAGAAGTGCATTCACCATTCTAGAAACGGGAACCCTTTCCATTAACTGAGCAAAGGACTACTTTCAGGAGGGAGAAAAAGACGACGCTGGAAATGTACAGGGCTGCAGCTGGACATCCACAATCTGCACCCCAGAACTAAGCATGGAGTCTGCATTTCAGGGCTGCTGCCACCTGGGCTTATTTTTTTTTTTTTAACCATTACAACCAAGGACTTTGATGATGAGATTGTTTCCAGGCCTAACTAAGACGGCAAGGGGCTGGAGGACTCCTCACTGCTGCTACTCCAGTAAGCATGCTCACTCATATAGGTCAAAGGAGGAAAACTCCAACCTTGCTCAAAGAAACAACTTAGACAAAAAGAGATCTTATCACTTGGAACCAGCCATGGCCCTTGTTCTTGAGTGAAAAGGGAGAGGCTCCACAAGGCAGATGGCACCTCTTCTAGCCAGTTTGAGGGAAGCCAACAGGGGCTGGTCTCCAAGCCTACATCCATTTTCTTTGTGTTGCTGTGAGTCAGAAGTTAGCTTTAGGAGCCAGAATGGTACTAAGCAGAATACTGAGCTAAAATAAAGAAAATCCTGAGGAGCCTTCACAGTAGCAGCGTGGGTATGCACACATATGCATGGGATCCATGGGACTCGTGGCCCGGGGAAAACCACAACACCTGTGGGGCAGAAGGGCTGTTCTGGAAGAAGAGAGGGTGCCCAGTCCCTTAAGGGATAGGATGGACACCGGGTGGGCCCAGGGAGGGAACAGCAGCAAGCGGATCCTCCAGGGAGGCACTCGGGAAGTCCCTGGGGAAGAGTGCAGTGGCCCTGGGAATCTTCTGCACAGGCCCTGTCAGGGACACATCATCCTGGGACTGAGAGCCTCTCTAGGCCCCATCTGCAGCGCTGACCTTAGGGCTCGCCCCTGCCAGCAAGGCAGAAAGCAGAGGGAGCAGCTGAAGGCTCAGCCAGTCAGTGAATTCAACACAAAACCTGCTCAAATGAACGGCCAGCTACAGACGCTTCAGAGCCAAGGCCCACTGCGGGGCAGCAGGGCAGCGAAGCAAGGCCCACGGGGGTGGGGGGGGCGCAGCGAGGCAAGGCCCACTGGGGGGGGGCAGTGAGGCAGCCAGTAGAGGCCCACAGGGCGGGGTAGTGAGGCAAGGCCCATGGGGCGGGGTGGGGGCAGTGAGGCGAGGCAGGTGGGTAGCAGGTCAGGCAGGGCTGGCTGCGGGATGCTCTCCTCCAGGGTGAGACCTGCAGCAGCAGCTGCCCAGGCTTACCACCTTGCCTGTGGTCCTCCTCAGCGGGTCTGAGGCTGCTCTGATTTTGTTCACCTGCAGGGTGGGGACTGGTATCTAGGACTCCGGTTTCTTTTTTTTTTTTAAAAGAGAGAGAGAGAGATGAGAGAGAGAGAATTTTTTAATATTTATTTTTTTAGTTTTCGGCAGACACAACATCTTTGTTTGTATGTGGTGCTGAGGATCAAACCCGGGCCGCACGCATGCCAGGCGAGGGCGCTACCGCTTGAGCCACATCCCCAGCCCAAGGACTCTGGTTTCTAAGTCTAGTTTCTCAGAATCTAATTGGGGGTGAGGGCGGGGTGGCCATGTTTATTCTTGTCTTGAAATATTTTCTCATTCTACCTTCTGAGTAGACTGAACACAAGATTTGGCTGAGCTCTTCTTCCATCAACTAAACAGAGGTAACAATCGCTACAGTGAACCACTGACCTAAGACATGGGAGGAGTGAAGAGCTGGAGGCACCACACATGCCCACCACCCTCCCCACACATTCCTGTGCTCGACCATGGTGAGTTTCAGCCTTGGTCACTTCTTTACATGAGAAGAATAATTCAAATAATTTCTTATATGGGACCCCAATATGTTAAACCTGTTCTGGGTCCCTGGGAGTGAGGACACAAGACTCTCAGATGCTCATGTCCTCCCCGCCTCAATCCCAGTAGCCTCTGAATGCCGGAAGCCGAGCATGATTTGGTAGAAGAGAAGGGACAGGGGCCCTGGGCTTACTTCCCTTCAGCAAGGTGAGTTTTTCTCCATGGGTCTCACTCTCCTCTTGTAGAAAATGAAAGGCTGAGCCTGAGAGGCCTTTGGGGTCTTTCCTCCTGTAAATTCTTCACCTTCCCCATGAGCAGGGAGAGAGAATGATTTTAAGTCTTTGCTCATACAACATGAAAAATATATACATAGCAATGCATTGCTGAAGCCCCTCCACAAGGTGAGCTGAGTGTTCTGAACTTGTCCTCAGTGAGACTTCCCTGCATCCTCTCTAACGGTCTCCCTGAAAAGTTCTACTGCAGAAAAGGACCGACTTTCTTAGGCCACAAGGACACTGTTAATTTCATAAATAATGTTGTGGCAGTCCCAGGCCAGAGCCTGACTCTGGGGATCTAACAAATCAGGTCTGGTCATTTACCCCCAAATCCAAACAGAAGGGGCCATGGTGAGAAGCCAAAAGGGACATTAATCAGTGCAGCCACACCAGGAAGACCAGGAGACTCATGTCCTCCGTACTGTGCTCCTGGGGGCTGATGGTGACTTTGAGGCTTTATAGAAGAAGAACGAGGGCAATGGCTGGGGGTTTGCACAGCTGGAGGATTTTCAGGCTGCCGACGTGGGCGATTTTGTTCAGGCGTGGTTTGTCCATCCCCATCGCAGGAGTGGTCAGTCAGTGCTGTGTCTCAGATAGTGAAGTTGCTGCTGCCTGGGTCAGGGTGGAGTTGTACTCATCACAAGATGGTTACCAGATAAGACGTGCTCCTAGAATCCAGGGTGATGTGGAGCAAAGAAAACAGATGCAAAATGAAGGCAGATACAAGTCTTCAATCCTGCTTTCACCCACTCTTTGGACACTTGCATGCAAAAGAGAGAAGCCTAGGTCCTTGTTCAAAGCACCACATGCTCATCTGCTTGGTCAACACTATTCCCTGCAACACGCCGCGACTCCACGTGCAGGCCCAATCTTGTCGGGTCCTTCCGAAGGACTACCTTGTGTCGCGCTGTTCAAAGTCGGATTCCATCATCTCTTTCAGACCCGTGGTGGCTGGCAGAGCCAAGGCCTCTCCCTGCATTCCTGACCAAACTGAGGTACCAACCAATAGGGAGGAGAAGGCCACAGCTGTACAATTTCCTCACTTGGTATGGCATTTTCCCCTTACATTTTGACCTAGAAATGGTGGCAGAGTAATAGACTTGGCGTTCATTTTATTGAATCTCCTGTTCACTGGGGAAAAGGTCGCTGTAACTTTGTCAACAGGACATGTTCAATATACCATGGAAGCGTTTTTCTTCTGGGGACATTACCATGTGGTCTACGCAGTTAAATAAGCATGTATTGCTATAGCTAATGAAATTAAACATGGCACGATTAATCCACTTTTATCTCTTCAAAAGGATTTTCCTTGCTGAAAAATAAGATAGGAGGGTACAAGGACAAAAGGGCAGGTGGCCAGCGGTTTTCCTGCTTTCTAGACCACAAAGGAGTCCAGTACTACATTGTCTAGGTCCACCAAAAGTCTCTCTCTAGAACACCACACAGCCTCTGCGTCAGCTCGCCTGCAGTGCCCGCAGCCCTGCCCACCCATTGCCCCTCTGAGAGGTTGCTCCCCTCAGCTGGACCTGGGATCACCCACACCTCCGACTGTAGCTGGCCTTGAATTCAGAGTTACCATTATCTTTACCTCCATTCCCTTAAACCTCCCAATTCTACTTCATGGGTTTGGTGATAAGGCTTAAACCAGAGTACAAATGTAAAGAGGCTTACACAGAGCAGACACTCAGTGAGTACTGTTTCTTCCCACCACCTGTGTCCTTTCTGCTTCCTCTGCCATCTCAGTCTCTGAACCAAGCTGTGAACAGGCCTCACCTACAAACCTAGGTCTCTGCGTCTGAGCCAATGCTAGATGCAGAACCAAGCTCTCTCAGCTCCAACTCAATTACGTAAAGACATCTATTGTTTCTGTCACCTCATCTTTTCATTCTTCTTAGTAAAACAGAACCCTAAATTTCCTTTGAAAAATACCCCTGCTCCCGCTTTTAATTTCAGGGGAATTAATTCCAACTCCAGTTCCAGAGTGGACTCTAATTGATTTAAATGAGGAAGGGGAGAGGGAGATAGTGGGAGGCCTCTATAAGGAACCTAGGGTTAAAAATAAATCAAAGGCAGGCAATCCACAGAAAGTACTTAGACTGGAGGGATGAAGAAAGCCAGGGCTCTGGGCCACCACTGAGCTCTGGACCCAGGATGCAGCCCTGTTTTATCTCTTCCAGGGGTGTTTTGGTACCACTACAGGGCTGAGCTTGTTGCAGCCTTGATGCATGGTATCTCAGGCTGCTTGGATGAGCAGGCCAGTACCCACAATCTATGTCCTGCTTGAGGACAGGACAATCTATCTGCATGGATTCTTGAGAAGACTCATGGTTCCCTCAGCACTGCAACCTACATTGCCACGGTACCCACCTTCATTGAGCCAACCTGCATGTGTCACGACCTGTGCTCAAGAGATGAGCCTGCGGCTGGGGTTGGGACTGAGTGGTACAGCACTTGCCTGGCATGTGTGAGGCACTAGGTTTGATTTTCAGCACCAAATATAAATAAAATAAAGGTCCATTGACAACTAAATAAAGTATTTAAAAAAAAGAGAGATGAGCCTGGAGGCTTCAATCTTGGTATTTTAGAAATATTAATGACAGCTAACATTTACTGTGTACTGCACATCAAGAGGCGACCCAAGAAAGTGTCTCCCAAAAGCTCCTGTGTTAATTCAGGAGGTAAAATGGTTATAGACTATAAGAGCTGTAACTTTACCAATTGTTATCATTTGAAAGGGCTACCGCATGGGCTGGGATGTGGCTCAAGTGGTAAGCGTGCTCACCTGGCATGCGTGCGGCCCAGGTTCGATCCTCAGCACCACATACAAACAAAAATGTTGTGTCTGCCAAAAGCAAAAAACAAATAAATATTAAAAAAAAAAAAAAAAAATGAAAGGGCTACCGCACCAGGGTGGTAACTGTAGGCAGATGGGACTAGGCTGAAGGAGGTGGGTCACTGCGGGTATGTCCCTGGAGATTATACCTTGTCCCTCTCCCTTGTCCCTCTCTCTCTCTCTCTCTCTCTCTCTGCCTCACCTCAGGCCCACAGCAATGGAGTTGGCCAACCAGGAACTGAGCCTCTGAAACCATGAGCCCAAAATACACTTTTCTTCCTCTAAGTTGTTCTTGTTAGGTATTTTGGTCACAGTGATGAAAACCTAACTAACATATGAGGGCATTATTCAAAGGTTAGTATATATGTCCCAATGAGTCCATGAAT
The DNA here is from genome assembly GCF_047511675.1 of Marmota flaviventris. NCBI lineage: Eukaryota > Metazoa > Chordata > Mammalia > Rodentia > Sciuridae > Marmota > Marmota flaviventris. The sequence goes on from NC_092516.1 coordinate 24,700,008, forward strand.
CACATTCTATTATTATACTCTTTTTAGGGATGAAGAAACAAGAGGTACTGAGGGGAAACCAACTTACTTATTGCTTTTCTACAACTAATAAGTCTAATAATGGGATACAAACACAGACAGCGTGACTCTGGAGCCTTTGAACTTCTGTGCTACACTGACTCTCTCAGTAAAATGGCCCCACATGGACAACAATCTTAGGCCCAATCTCGTTTATTTTCAATGTAAGTTCACCTGTAGAGACGCCATGCGTTGGCCACCACCACCACTTCTGACATCCAGCAGGCATTCAGTTTGTATTGTCTTCTTGCAATTCCTCTCTGCCCAGGCATAAGGATAATAGGGAAATGATTGTCTTTTACTTTGGGCATCTGGCTGCTACTGAATAAGTGAGTATAAAATACAACAGTTTTGCAGAAAAATGTTAAACCACATCATAAAGGCCCTTTTGACAGTACAGACTTAGTTGTGCTAACACCTCATCTACTGAACTGCTTTTCCTAATACATTTGGAAAATGCAGCAATTGACCAATTCAAAACATATGTATTTTGTCAAGAATTTAAGGTCTCTCACATATGAATATACTGTAACATATATGAAAATTATCCCTACAAAAACTGGGTTTCCTTTTCTCCTTAAAGAAGTATAGCTGGAAATATTTTTTAAAAAACTTTCTCAAACTCAGGTAGAGTTTACTCAAGTAAAGGACAGTTCTGCTAGTCTCATAAATCTTCTTGCAAAGTCACAATGCTAAAACAAGATAATCAAATTAGGGGCTCAGGTTGAGGCTCAGTGGTAGACCACTAAACTGGCACGTGTGAGGTACTGGGTTTGATCCTCAGCACCACATAAAAATAAATAAATAAAATAAATGTTCTGTATCCATCTACTACTAAAAAATAAAAATCAAAAATAAATAGGATAATCAAATTAGATCTAAAGATTAATTCATCATTAAGTAACTTATGAATTTTCCATAGTTGCTTAATGTTCCTTCAAATTTGGGAATTAAAGTGCTAAATGCAAAATAATTCTATTTTTCCTCCACTAACACTGGCATAGTAAGTTTTCCAGGGTTCGTTGCTGAAACAATTTCATTATGAAGATGCTTCATAAACAACAGGACAATCATCTGGGGGTAGGGGAGGCCACAAACATGTCACGGTAACTTCTGAGCAGGATCATTTTTGTGACATGGGGCGTGTTCAATAGAGATGTTTCAGGAAACCAGTGTTTCACTATATGTGTCCCAAATGCCTGGATATTTATTTGGTCATGTATACATTTTCCAACGTGGGAGTGACTGACTTGGTCATTGTGGTTAAAAATACTACATCTTGTTTATTTGTTTATTTTCTGAGAAAACATCCCAAGGCACTCCAAATTGCCAAATCAATTTAGTGAACTGCAATCAGAATTTTTTAAAAATGACAGAATAAAGAAGATCAGTGTGCACTGATTCCTTACTCTCTCTCCACAAAGTATTTAAAACCACATCGTATCTTTATAATGATGTTTAGATGAAGCCAACAAGATTCTGCCAAATGGAGAGAAAAAAGAACAGGGAAAAAGAAATAACACAAAGTTATTCCAACAGAAAATATGTGCACATCTGGTGCTGAGAGGCCTGGAAGGGCACGCCATACTAAAGGAGGTCCAGCTGCCAGTGGTTAGAACAAAAGTACCACAGCCCCCACAGCACTGGACTTTTATCCTGGCTCCACCAACTGTGAGTTCCGCCAGCTCCTGTTTCCTCACCCCAAATACTACCTGTCTCACAAATCTGTGATGATTAAACACAGTTATCATAAGTAAAGCATTTAGACTAGTGCTGGATATCTAGCCAGCGACATGGAAGGTCACCATGTTAAGATACACTAGCAAGGATCCAAATCAAGTTGTTTAGTGCTTCTCTGCACTCAGCTGGTGTCACTGCTGATATCTGGTATCCTTATTATCTCATTCCTGGAGAAGGGTGAGATGGAGAGGCCAGAGCCAGGTCTAATTGCTCCCTCTTTCCCATTCCCCATCGCTACACAGTCCCTCCCTACCCCTGACAGGAGGTTTCAAAATGGCACCTCCAGCTCTAGTACTAGCATCCCAGGAGTATCTGCACCTCACTGGTGCCTACCTGGTCCACATCCAGGGTTTCTTCTTCTCTTTTCCTTCCAAGCCCACTACCTCTGCCCTGCCCATCAATGCAAGAGCATGTTAGCCACCTCACAGTGGGTTTGTATGCCAGACTTGCTTGTTCCTGGGATCAGGGAGACAGGGACTCATTTTTGTCTTATTTTTCCCCAGTGGTATCCTATACATAGTAGGAGTTCAACAAATGTTTGTTAAATGAGTGAAACAAACAGTAAGCAGCCCCTAGTGATCACAAATGCCACAATGCAAAATAAAGTCAGATTTAATGCATGTTGGGAAGTCTGGCTTTTGTGTAAGTTCAATGTTAGTGAGCTTCAGTCTTGTAGAATATTTCTATCATAAATGTGAAGGTGGCTGGAGGGGTCACACCCTGGTTTTTAAAGCAGCATGCTTCCCCTTTCTCTACATAAATGTGAAAGCACAAAGATAATGCTGGGGTTGAGGGAAGAATGTTCTTTTTTGCATCAGTGGTTTCCTGAGGATGATACTATAATGACCTCTGTGACTCAATTTGCAGGTCAAGCTGAGGTTCACTGAAACCAAAGCACTGATAATGAAGAGTTTCTGACTGCATATAGATGGTGGGCAAAAGAATAAGAAACAAGCTGCATTCCAAACTTGTGTCAAGTCTGCATTTCAACCTATGGCAATGTGGAAGTTGAATAATTAATGGATAATGAAAGAGCTTTAGGGAAGTGGTGTAAAAGCATAAGTAGGCAAGTCTTAGGGTAAATCTGGTCTTCCTATTGAATATGATTTTTTAAAAAAATTTAGTTTACTTATTTTGGTCTGGCTTCCTCAGTAATATATAGACTCCATAAGGGAAATTTTCAAGAGCCAGTTACTCAGACCAGAAGGAAGGATGTGATCAAAGCACCACACTGTAATTTATCATGGTTGTCTGTGCAATGTTTCCCAAAGCCGCCTTCCAAGCCAATTCACTCAATGGACATTTGCTCCTAGGGGGATGGGAGTTCTGGACCCTAGGAGGGCCAGGAAGAGTAATGCAGACTGAACAAGTATACCTTTTGAGCTTGGCAAACACCCTATTTTGTTTTGACTAGAAACCTACAGCAATAAACAAAGGAGGTACTTTGCAAGCACTTTATGAAGTTCAAAGTTTTCCTGGATTTGATTGCTTCTCCCTGTCTTACCACACTAAATCCTACTTAATGATGTGTTTGAAACTATTTATTTTTAAAAAATATTACCAATTTCACTGGGCGGAGATATTTTTAAGAGAAAAAAAGGATCGGCTGTTATTAACTTTTCTGTTCTGCGCCCTCACCTGACTTCTTCCATTAAGGCAAAAGACCAGATCTGGAAGTGCCCAACACACACATCCCTTGGCTTGTTACAGAACACAGAGCCTTACAGTGAAGCTATCTCTGTCCAGGAGGCAGCAGGAAGAGAATCGCCTAACCCTCAGTATTTCTTTAAGTAGTAACTTGATATATTGTATTTTTTTTTTTGACATTTTTACATTCTAACAAGTTTTATTTATTTAAATCTCAGAAACTCTTGCTGACATGAAAAGATAGAAGAGAAATGTTCTATAAAACCTAAACATAAGTGGACACTTGTTTTATACATCTTTTGAAACGTTAGGCTACTCCCTGGAGGCCCTATTACAATGCCCCTCAGTTGTGCTTCATGGAGACAACACATACATGCCCACTTTCTGCCCCAGAAGCACCAAAGTGGCATCGATGGGCATAATGCATTTCCATGCAGCATAAACACAGAGTTCAAATCAAACATGAGGTACCTAATACGGCAGTTCCGGGAGGATGATGGCAGTAAAGTGTTTAAGAGAGCCAGAGGCTGTGTCTCACTCCTCTGAACACTTCCTAGCAAAGCTGGATGCCACCTTCCGACATTTTGTGAACCATTCTCCAGCACCCTGGCTGCAATCAGCCAACATGCCACTTAAATCCCTTGTCCTTGATTTGTGTTGTCAACACCCAGAAGGCCACAGAGAACTCCCGGCCCAATGCTTAAAGAATTAACAACCTAAGGTGGACGGTGGTGTTACGGGAACTAGGTAGCCTGAAATCCCTTTCCCAATCTCAATCCAGATAACCCAAAATGAAAGCTTAGTAAGTCTTTCCCTCTAACCTGTAAGCTCATAATTTTTAAGGGGTTAAGACTGTAGGACCATTATGACTTGCCCTTGCTCACTACACTGGCCACTGTACAGTGTCCCTCTAATTCTGTCTGATGATCTACCTGGAAGTTAGCCATTTTCTTTTCCATCCTCTTCAATCTCACCACCCTTCTCCCACAACAACACACTATGAAAGAATTAATTTGATGATTCTTCAGCAAGAAAAGCTCCATGTGACGCGTATAAGAGATTCATGAATTACGAGAGGTGGGGGACCCCACACACACCTGGAAAGAGTCTGACCTGACCAGCACCACAAGTTTTTCCCTGCTGGGATTTCCAAAGGTAGCAACTCATGGCCACTATGTTTTGGAAGTCTCAAGTTCCCCTTTATTGTCACATGATTATGGTTCAAATTTGACAAGTCACAACTTATATTAACCTTTAAAAACATACATCAGTTCAAGCAATACTTCCTTGAACACCTCCTATCACTGTGCTCACCAATGGAGATACATGAGTGACCCAGAATGGCTTAGCCACCTTCTCAGACGGGAAAGACCTTGAAGGCAGGGGCCATGTTCTGGGTACCTTTTACGTCAAGCAGGGTACTGGCCCAGGGAAAATTCTTGGGCTCCTTGGGCCCCATGCCCATGTCCCCTGGACCTGAGAGTAGCCAGATAAATACCATAGACCTCTGCCTGTTTGGGTCCTGGGTCTCTCACTAAGTGTACCATCTCAGTACTTAACTGCCCTAGTTTGGGGTCTTCAAATGTCAGAGAAAACCAGTAGCAACAGATCCTCCTGGAAATCAAACAAGTTAATACATAAGGTGTTAAAATGGTGTTTACCATGTGGTGAGTGCTCAAGATATTAGTTATTATTTTCTCTACAATATTCTTGCAGTGTTAGAAAAATGAAATTATTCTTCACTATCTGAAAACATGTCCTTTCCAAAGCAAATGATGGATTCATTAAAATTTACAATCTGTTTAAAAAGGTTACAACCCTGCTCTGCCATGACAAGAAACATTAAAAAAAAAAAAAAACAACCCACAAATGCTCTTGAAGACACACATATATACAGGGAAAAGAATCCATTTGTGAAAAAATTCAAGAAGGCTAAAAAAAAAAAAAAAAGAATAAACAAGGATAAAAGCCATGCCCAGCAGCAACCATTCCAGTGTGATGTGTCGAGTTCTCAGCTTCAAACAGGTCAGATCAAGTGCTCCCCCGCGGCATTACCTGGGGATCTGTCACTCACACTCATTCCCTTCCACTGGCCTCTTCTCACACAGAACATGCTGCCAGATACAGAAACAGCACTGCTTTCTTGCCAGGAGTACTGAGGTCACGGGTGGATGAGAGGGTGTGAGATATAGGAGGAAAACAACAAAACCTAAAACCCAAATCCAGAGACACCAGCAAGTATGCTTTCAGGAGTCCACCAAAGACTTGCATTACAAAATACCACGATTTTTTTCAGGGACCCAATTTCAGTCTTGCACTACATTTGGCAACAAACCCCTTTGAAGTTCACCTACAATATCTCTTTAGGATCAAAACACCCGTATTAGTGGAGGCAGCCCCATTAACAACGGCTAGGAGAAGCACGGTGGCTGACCTTAACCCGCTCTGTGGAGCAAGGGGCAGTGGATGCTGCCCAGCAGAGATCCCTACTTGTTTGTCCATGTCCCTCTTTAAACAGGCTGCAGTAAACACTGGCCATCAAGTCAGATCTGTCCTACGGTGTCCTGCGGGATACACCCACAGGAGCCAGCAGGGGCTGAGTCAACCACTGTTAGCACAGTGGGCTCTACGCTCATCACGCTCTCCACTCTGCTTTACCACATGCCACATCCAGTTCCAACTCTGGAGGTGCCAATCTTCTTTTCCTTCTACCTCTAGCAACAGTTTGGCTATGGAACCTTCAGCCAAAAGCTGATATGGAACAGGAGAATGCCGCACAGAGAAGTCTGAACACACACATGACGGGACCAGATGTGTAGTGTTTGGAAGACGGTTTACAGTGGAACAGGATGGGGCATTTGGGAGACCAGGATATTCATCTAAGTTGGAGGTAAGAGGAATCTTCACCATGACAGTGACATCAGGGTCAAATAAAGGTCCAGACCCAAGACTCCAGGGGCAAAGATGGACACGGCTTGTCAACTGAGCGGCAGGAGGATAAGGAAAGGAGGTGGCTGGAGATGGGTGCTGCTGGGTGGGGAGAAGAGAGCCAATTGTGCCAGAAGGAACGGTGCTTTCCACTGAGGAAAGGAGTCCAGCAGGTGGAGAAGATGCGGCCTTTGGGCTCCTAGGAGGACAGGGCTGAAAAGCATGAGGGTGCAGCTGTGGGGGACAGCACAGCAGCAGCAGTGATGGGGAGCCAGCTGAACAGTCGGCACCTGATGGCCAACCCAAGCCTCCAAAGTAAGTACAAGAAAACATGTGCAGAAAAATTACATCCTCAAAGCTCAGCAAGTAGTGGAGAGGACCTGAATCTGGTCTCCCTGATTCACACAGCCATGCTGCTAAGTAACATTCTCAACTAACAACGGCCTTCTTAAATATGTAAAGAGGCGGGGAGTACCTGAGAGAGATCTTGCAAAGACTGGGCCTGAGGCCTGGGCAGTCGAGAAACCTTTGGATGAGAGAGGGCACCCAGGAAGAGCAGCTGGACGCGGCAGGTGCTGCCAGTGTCTGCGGGACTCTGTGATGAGAAAGTCACTGGTGGGCAGGAAGGATTCACTTCATTAGCATAATGGGGCATGGGAACCATTCATTCAGGTGTTACAAAGGATGACAGTAGGTACAGAGTCCCCTGGCTTTGAGAGGAAAGGGAAAGGTGGTAAGGTTTATTTATTTTTTTCATGTTTAAAAGATTAGATAAAACTTGCTCAAGTTCATAAGCTGAGAGTAAAGGAAAGGGACAGCGTACAGAGGCAGTGAAAGGAATGACCGACTTGTGAAGCCATGGAGGAGACAGTAAGGGTCGGTTGCAGAGTATGTCCTGACCTTGGGAAGGGGCGTGACATGATTTCTCGGACACCAGAGAAATGTAAGCACACATAGCAGTTCCAGCAAAAAAATGTGAATATAGGAAATGGAAGTCAAGGAGGATCTATTGGACATCCTTGATATTCCTGGTACAGCTATCTACAGATAGTGGCATGTGATGGGAAGGTCTGGACTGGAGGGTTTAAGATGAGAGGAACACCAAGAGCAAAAACATAAGGACTATGAAAACGAAAGTGTCCCAGCACCAGGGCCTAGCAGAGGGAGTGATGCTTATCAGACTCAACTAGTGTGGAGCACTGGGTTCTCCAGAGACTTCACCTAAGCACACACTGATCCGGGCTGGCAAGAGAGCAAGTGCAGGAATGTCTACGTGTGCACACTTGCCACAGATGAGGACAGCCATCTATGAAACAGGGCTGAGTTGTAATCCCACAGCTCTGAGTTGGGTAGATAGTATTACTCTCCAGAGAGAAGTCTGTAGGAGTCCAAAGGCCAATTAGCGCAATGGGGGCTGTTTAATGCTCCTTATTTGTACTTTTTATTAGTATGCAATCGTCCATGTAAAGGTAAATGTGTGTCTACTCAAAACGCAGGGGAAGGCCTGGGAAGGGAAAGGCAGTGGGAAAAGAAAGGGAAGGAAAGCACTTCATGTCCTTGAAAGCTCAGGGCCTACCTCCTAATGAGAGCACTCTGCACTTCCCATTTTAACAAGAGAAAGGACAAGGAAAAGTCCTGCTTAAAAAGAAAGAAAGGTCTATCAAGAATAACCTAAGGGCCATCATTATCTTTCTGAAACATGGATCCTACTAAGTAGAGATGCAAGCTCCAGTGCTAAAATGTAGCTAATGAATTCCATGGGAGCTCTTTATGTCACCAGTAGCTCCACCGCTGGGTGGCTGAGCTCCACACCCACAGCCCTGCCATCTCCAAATCTCCATGGGAGGACAAGCAGGGCCAATGAATTCTGCACCATGTCTGGTTCATGAAGCTGGTGGAAATTCTTTGCTATTTAAGGTCACTGCTGAGACATTACCTACAAGGCTCCTTTCCCATTAATCTGTTACATTCAACAGTAGGACCCAGCAGGTCCCAAGTCTGATTGACGCTACAAGTACTAACTAGGTATCTCAGCAATCAGAGCATCTACCACAGCCAAACTACCGTGAGTTTCTCAGTTTGCTTATTGACAGGAATTATCTGGGTGTTTAGAAAGGCTAGTGTGCCCATTTCAGCTTCTCCAGATGAAGTAATCCCTGATATGTTTGAAATCAATGATGAAAGGGCCAGTGCCGCTTGCCACAGTCACAAAGAGGCAGATTTACTGTCAAAACAATGGAGTTCTCCTTCAGGTCCCAAAGAGTAGCTTTTTGCTTATTTTAGAACAAGCAGACTTAAAGTAACATAAAATACCTAAAGTCCTTTAATTGCTGTATTTAGCCTATTAATAGGCTTATTTAAATGTCCTGGGAGTTAAAGAGCCTTTATAAAACAGTATTTCATTGAATCTTTGATGCAACAGGTGACATGTGTGGGGAAGGTGGGACCAGTGTCAGTATCTTCATTTTAGATACAGTGAGCTTCGGTTTCCGCCAAACTGCTACCAAGCCTAATGCTGAACATTCTTGGCACTGGGGATTTTTCAACACTAGGATGCCTGGGCAGAATTCTATTTGACTAATTGAAAGAAAGCTTTAAAAAAAATAATATATATTACACATACATATATAATGTGTGTGTGTATTTATTTTAGTTGTTGATAGACCTTTATTTTATTTATTTATATGCAGTGTTGAGAAACGAACCCAGTGCCTCACACATGCCAGGAAAGTGTACAACCGCTGAGCCCCAGCCCCAGGAAGCTTTTTTTTTTATGCTAAGCCTGAATAAGTTACCCTTGTGATTTTTCCTAAGTGGTCTTATTCTTTTCCTTTGGAACAACAAGTCTAATTATCTTCCACGGGTCAGCAAGTGGACTTTCTTTCAGTCCCAAATCAACCATTCACAACTATAGCAATCAGACACTCCTTGGCAGTTTTTTGGTATATAGAAACGTGTGTTACTACATAGATATTTCTAGTCCTGTACTATCTGAGGCATTAGACACATTGGTTAGTTAAGTTTAAATGCATTAAAATTAAATAAAATTTAAAATTCAGATCCTAGTTACACCAGTTATCCGTTCCCAGGTGTCTTGTGGCCCCCAGGCTGGACCACGCAAAACATTCCTGCTGTGGCAAGAAGTCCCACTGGACGGTGAACTCCGAGTTTCTGGCCTACATTCTGGTCTCAGTGTTGTCCCATCTCTTCTTATCACCCACTTTTCAGTCCCACCTTTACAAAGAGTTTGTCTATTTGATCTGATTTCTTTTTTATTGTGAGGTGTATTGGTGGAGAAAAGAAAAAGAACTCCACCCCACTTTCTGTCAGCTTAGAAATACTTAATTGGTTTGTGGGCTGACTGACAAGCTTTAATATTCTCATCTTTTCAGATCTAAACTCAGCTTGAGGCCAAGTCACTGCCTATACTAAAACACACAAATTCTACTATTAAAAGGGAAGCAAAAGCTCTTTTTACTTAAACTGACAAAAGGGAGAAGACAGACTTCATATCTTTACTCTTTATTTCTGGGGAGGCTGGGCATAGGGAAGAAAGAAAAAGTAACATTCTTTACTGAGACCTAGAAATTCTTAAAAGGGTCTCTAACTGACCCTGACTAATCTTTACACTGGCATCTTATTTAATTGCTTTTAAAACATATGCAATTTGAAGATGTGTACACTAGCACTAATGATAGATGCAAATTAAAAAGTATTAAGCACGAAAGTCAAACCCCACTCGGTAAGAAAGCAGAGGCTGAGAAGACATCTGCCATGTCAGTTCAGACTTCTCTTGTCCATCTGGTGCGTCCTCAGCCCCAGAAACATTGACTTGGCTTTCCACACTCCATTTTTATTTGCTCCATCCTCCTCTCTAACCACATCTTCCTTTAATAACCTCCCTCCACCCCCACCACTTCTCCAAGTTCAGGTAAGCTGAAGGGGTCCTTCTAAAGCAATCAGGTTTCCAGACATGAGATTACCAGAAATCTCTCATGGAGAAAAGGTTAAGACTGGATTAAGAATAGTCATGTCCTTATTCTAACTCTCTTAAGAGATTCTCTACAAGCCCAAGAAACAGAACTCAGCACCACTTTTCAAAGTACTTGTATCACAATGGGATCACCCACATCCGAAGTACCAAAACACCAAGAAAGCTTTAAAAATGTTCTTCGGCAATAAGGTGTGTCAACTCTTTGGGAAACAAAAATGCAGAGGGGAGACACAGAATGAGCATTAGGTTTAGTCTTGATGCAAAGTTATGTGGATGACCACCCAGAGCTGAGTGCTCCGAGGACTCCACAGGGGCTTCCGGGCGTCCACGCACCATCTCCTTAATCCTCACAACCCACGAGGTATACACCATTGCGGATCCAGATGGTGACAATGCGAAGTCAATAAGCTTCGCAACTCCCTTCATTCACAAACTACCAACTGGAGTCTGGGAGAGAGGTGGGCTTCCAGCACAAACCGCAGAGCAGCAGGCCTGTGCAGAGGCACAAGTGTGACACTGCTTTTGGAATTTCAGGGTTTACCGGGTAAGACAGAGTCGATGCTGAGTGAACCTAGTTTCGCTTATTTATTTAGCCATGCTGCAGGGGGACCCCAGGGTATCACACATGCTAGGAGAGCACATCGCTGAGCCCCAACCCCAGCTGATCCTCAGCTTCATGTGGAAACCAACAAAAGTGCTGATGCAGAAGGAAGCTTGTTCTTTTACTTCAGATGCAGCTCCTTTTCCTGTATTAACATTCTCCAACCTGTGTTAGAATGAAATCATCTTGGCATGACAAGTGCTCCGAGGGAAACACACCTTCTGCAGGTTGAGCAGAAGAAGCTGTGCTTCGTGCTGTACTGCACTTGATGCTCTTGCCCTGTGTCTTCTGAACGTGAGAATTCAGGGAGAGGTAGGGGCACAGGGGACAGCAGAGGTCTCAGGCCCGCCACTGCGGCTTCCTGCCTGGACTTGGCCCAGCCTCAGGCTCCTTCCACACTCCCCTCAAGTCAGCCTGGGTCCCGCTCAGGCTCACCTCTAGGCCACATATGAAAGCTTTCCCACGTCCAAATGTAAAGTTCTGACCCGTTACGAGGAGATGCAGCTGGTCTGCCTCCCCATTCCTCTTTCGAGTTGACTACTGGACCAGTGGGTAACAGCCAAGAGCAAACAAACTCGCCTTCCACTATTCTATAGACACCCTGGTCCAATACCAAGTGCCAAGACGGTCTTGCAGATCTGAGAATCCTTAAAAACCTGTGGAGTAAAACACTCGGGAGCTTTAATTCTCCCATCACTTTACCTCTTTCCTCTCAAGTCTATGCGCAAAAAGCAGGAGAGGCAGCGTACCACAGAGACGAGCCTTGCACCTTCATGGCCAAGAGCAGATTTGCAAATCTAGGAATGGGACTGAGTTGAAAGGACACTGGTCTCTCTTCCTGCATCAAGAGTTTTAAAGTAGGGGCCGGGGATATGGCTCAAGCCGAAACGTGCTCGCCTGGCATGCATGGGGCGCTGGGTTCAATCCTCAGCACCACATAAAAATAAAATAACGATGTTGTGCTCACCAAAAACTAAAAAATATTTAAAAAATTCTCTCTCTCTCTCCCTCCCTCCCTCCCTCCAAAAACAAAAAAAGAGTTTTAAAGTAACTGTAAACCTTCATACTCCCTTTCTTTACAGAGCACATAAAAATAGTAGTAACATTTTAGATGTAATTCATAGGTCTTACTGTTCAATAGAATAGCGATTTTCTACTGTGCTCATTTCACTATTTGCGATCCCTTTAAGTGATCTGGGTGGGCTCTTCTGGTGTGTTCAGTGGAGATCTGAACAATAACAAGTATGTGATGGGTGCTGGTGCACAAAGGCTGGGACATGAGTTGTGGCACATGCAAATAAAAAAGCAGGTTTCTATGACAATAATCTTCACAGGGTCTGGACCGAAAAGGAAGGTAGAGGATCTTGTTGCTGATGTCCCGTTCCTCATATTTCCATGGTCTCTCATGACTGAGCTGCACTGGAGAAGTCATGTTTCTAGATGCTCTCAGATCTCCAAACCATCAAAACCTGGTCCTAAAGCCTCACTAACATAGTTAGGCTCTGGTCTAAAAGTCTGAGAACCAGCTTTTCCAACCAGTAAGTAGAGCAATAAAGTATGGAGTTGTAAGACAGGAAATAGTCACTTTTGGGATGAAAGATAGGCACTCATCCCACTATATCTTATAGGAACCGATTCCACTGGCTCTCGACTCAGTTCTGAACCATGTAGTGCTCACAGGGCAATTGGAAATGCTGAAAGGCTTCCAAAAGTTCTACACAAGTCACAATAATTACAATGTGATTGTTACTACCCTGTAACTACTGTCCCTAAAGTGTCTTTGAGACCCCTTTGAAGGTGTGCCTCCTTGAAAAGTACTCAGTGCACTCCTATAGACCTAAGAGGCAAAGTCCACCCGCCCTGACTATTCATTATTTGTCACCTCTTGTTTTTAGCCAAAAGAAACATCAATATGCTTCATCTACATATTCAACTATATAAAAATTTTCCAAATACATATGACACAGACATTTCTGGTTATATCTGAGAAAAGACAGACAAACTTGTGCCAGGACATGTCAGTTTTGAACTAAAGTAGAGGTAATATTATAGAGCATTTAATATAGGTTAAACATTGTTCTAAAGTTTGCATATTTCAACTAATTTAAGGCTAAATCCATCTCTTCATTATATAAGAGCCTATTGATGATATTTGGTTAAGAAATTATAATGTCAGTTCAATACTTTATGGTAATCGATGGGTTAACTTTACTGACACTTTTATTTATTTATTTATTTTTTATTATTACATTTCTTTGATTTATATGAGAGCTTTATTTTTTTTATTGGTTGTTCAAAACATCACAAAGCTCTTGATATATCATATTTCATACATTTGATTCAGGTGGGTTTTGAACTCCCAATTTTACCCCAAATACAGATTGCAGAATCACGTCGGTTACACATCTACATTTTTACATAATGCCCTATTAGTAACTGTTGTATTCTGCTACCTTTCCTATCCTCTACTATCTCCCCTCCCCTCCCCTCCCATCTTCTCTCTCTACCCCATCTACTGTAATTCATTTCTTTCCTTGTTTATTTTCCCATTCCCCTCACAACCTCTTATATGTAATTTTGTATAACAATGAGGATCTCCCTCCATTACCATGCAATTTCCCTTTTCTCTCCCTTTCCCTCCCACCTCATGTATCTGTTTAATGTTAATCTTTTCTTCCTGCTCTTCCTCCCTGCTTTGTTCTTAGTTGCTCTCATTATATCAAAGAAGACATTTGGTATTTGTTTTTTAGGGATTGGCTAGCTTCACTAAGCATAATCTGCTCTAGTGCCATCCATTTCCCTGCAAATTCCATGATTTTGTCATTTTTTAGTGCTGTATAATACTCCATTGTGTATAAATGCCACATTTTTTTTATCCATTCATCTATTGAAGGGCATCTGGGTTGGTTCCACAGTCTAGCAATTGTGAATTGTGCTGCTATGAACATCGATGTAGCAGTATCCCTGTAGTACGCTCTTTTAAGGTCTTCAGGGAATAGTCCGAGGAGGGCAATAGCTGGGTCAAATGGTGGTTCCATTCCCAGCTTTCCCAGGAATCTCCATACTGCTTTCCAAATTGGCCGCACCAGTTTGCAGTCCCACCAGCAATGTACAAGAGTACTCTTTCCCCCACATCCTCTCCAGCACTTGTTGTTGTTTGACTTCATAATGGCTGCCAATCTTACTGGAGTGAGATGGTATCTTAGGGTGGTTTTGATTTGCATTTCTCTGACTGCTAGTGATGGTGAGCATTTTTTCATGTACTTGTTGATTGATTGTATGTCCTCCTCTGAGAAGTGTCTGTTCAGGTCTTTGGCCCATTTGTTGATTGGGTTATTCAACTAGTCTTATTATTTAAAAATAAACCCTTCTCAGCCTACCTCTGAGAAATGGGCAACATAGAAGAAGTGGTCACTCTGCTCTTTAAATATTCTATGTTTTAGGACTAATACCCTAGAGGCTATAGACATTCTTTTTATCTTTTTTACCCCATCCCCAGAAATGCTGGGGAGGGTGTTTGTACTAGAAGCATTTAAAAGACTGCTGGGGCCCCAGGACTTCACTATCATCATTCCATCATCTCTCTCTCTTCCTTTGGAACAAAGAAAGATGGACTGTTGCCCCATCTGCTAACAAGGGGCTGAGCTGGCCCTTGCATGCCTGAAAGCCTTCAATCCAAGCAAAGCTTGACAAGACCAGCTTGACAGACACGTAATCGTAGCAAAGTTTCACTTGCTATCAGTAAGTATTCATTGAGTTATGTAAAAATAAATAAAATTTAGGTCCTTTTGAAAGGAAAAAAAATTAAATAGCTACTTTATGTTAGGGACAAAAGTTAACCTAGATAATGGAACAGTGGTTTAAAACAGTAAGATTATGAAAATAAAGCTATCTCCTTGATAGGGAAGAAAAAAAAAAAAAAACGGAACTCATTGCTGGGGCTAAAATCTGGGCCGAACGGGAACTACTGAGGGTAAGTGATAAGGTAAACTGCTCGCCCCTGAGGGCAGGGCGAGAGGATGGGTAGCCATTTTAAGATTCCTCTTTTGTTTTGTTTCACTTTTGTTTTAAGTTGCCTGTCCCTGGAGATGAGTGAGACAGAAGAAAAACCGCTCACATCGGAGGAACAGATAGGGAGAAAGGACAGATGGACATTTCAGGAGGATAGAAAGGCTATAATGATTTTCTGTTATTCCAATTTTGTTTCACTCTGTTTCAGTTTTGTTTGGCGTTATCTTCTTCGTTTGTATTATAGTTATAGTAGAAATATTCAAGTAAAAGAGAAGGCCTCTCAAGCTAGTCAGACAGAGAAAGAAAGTGTAAAGCAGAAAAAGCCATCAGGGGGAAAGTTACAACAGGAGACTGCTACTAACACCTTTCTATCACCAGAGGACGTAAGTGTCCAACTAACAAGGCCACCTCCATATGCTGGGAGGCCCGCAAACCCCGCAGTTGATAGTTGGGATCCTGAGACAGGATCTCAAATATTAACATGCCCTGTATTTGAGGCAGGAGGGCAGCGAATTCACCATGCTTTAAATTTCAAAACAGTGAAGCAGCTAAAAGAGGCTGTAACAACCTATGGTCCTCAAGTACCCTTCACTGTAAGCTTGGTCGAATCCATTAACAACTTGAACATGACACCAGCAGATTGGGCTAATATGTGTAAAGCTGTGCTAAATGGAGGACAATACCTGTTATGGAAGGTTGCCAATGAGGAATTTTGAAAGGAGACGGCTAGGCGAAATGCAGCAGCTGGTTATCCTCAGAGAAATCTAGATATGTTGTTAGGAAAGGGACCTTATGAGGATCAGCAGCAACAAATTGCATATGATCCTGGTGTATACGCACAAATTGCTGTAGATGCAGTTAAGGCATGGAAGACTTTACAAGGACATGGAGGTTTACAAGGTCAATTATCTAAGGTAATACAAGGAGCTAATGAACCTTATGCTGAATTTGTAGATAGGCTTATTCAAACAGCTACCAGAGTTTTTGGGAATACAGAACAAGCAATGCCATTACTAAAACAACTGGCTTATGAGCAAGCGAATCATTGGTGCAGAGAAGTCATTAGACCATGGAAACATGAAGATTTAAACACATATATTAAATTATGTAGAGACATTAATGAACAAGAGCAAGTCGTGGCAGCTGCAGTAAAACAGGCTTTAGAACAAGGACAAGTCGTGGCAGCTGCAGTAAAACAGACTTTAGATGCCAGGCCAAGAACATGCTACAATTGTGAACAAACAGGACATTTTAAAAGGAATTGCCCCATAGGAGGAGGGTTTAACAAAACTAGGTATCAAAGGAGTAGAATACCAGGTATTTTCCCACGATGCCGCAGAGGGAGACATTGGGCTAATGAATGCCGTTCTCAAACCACCATAGAGGGTACTCCATTATCAAAAAACGAAGAAGGACCAGGTGTTTATCCACGATATCGTGGAGAAAGGCATCGGGCTCCGCTGCCAAAAAATGGACAGGGGGGCCCAATGCTCCGGGGCCCAAAACCACAAATATATGGAGCACTGGAGGAACCCAGCAACCCCATCAGGGTAGTGCCCAGGACACATAGTCCATCAGATCCCTCATCAGACAAACCAGAGGGAGCGCAGGGTTGGACATCTGCGCCTCCGCCAGAGCAGTACTAACTCTAGAGACGGGAGTTCAAATCATTCCCTCAGGGGTAAAAGGACCTCTTCCCAAAGGAACAGTAGGCTTATTATTGGGATGCAGCTCTTCTACTCTAAAAGGACTTATGATAAGTCCTGGAGTAATTGATCCCGATTATGAAGGTGAAATAAAAATAATAGCCAGTTCTCCAAAGGGTATATCAGTAATTTCACCAGGAGATAGAATAGCACAGTTACTAATAATACCCAGTCTACATGATAAATTTTCCAGTCATACTGTAGAAAGAGGTTCCAAGGGATTAGGCTCCACAGGTGTAGACTGGGCTATGCTTTCTTTAAATTTAGATTCTCGCCCCATGCTAAAACTAAATATTCAAGGACATGAATTTAATGGACTACTGGATACAGGTGCAGAACTTAGCATCATCCTTCGTCAAGAATGGCCAAAACATTGGCCATTACAACAAGCCACTCAAACGCTTCGAGGCCTAGGGAGTGGCGACTAATCCCCATAGAAGTGCAATGGTATTAGATTGGAAGGATCCTGAAGGATGTGAAGGAACTATCCAGCCATATGTATTGGATCATCTTCCCGTAAATTTATGGGGACGAGATGTCCTAGATCAATTAGGTTTGACATTAACAAATAACATCAACCAAAAATGCACCCACTATTATGACTAGACAAGGTTTTAGGAAAGGAAAAAGATTAGAAAAACAAGAACAAGGTATAGCAGCACCAATACAAATAGAATAAGGAACAGACAGACATGGGTTAGATTTTCAGAGACGGCCACTGAGACAATAAAAATTACTTGGAAATCAGAAAGACCAGTATGGGTTCCTCAGTGGCCCCTGACTAAAGAAAAGATACAAGCAGCCCATGATCTGGTCAAACAACAATTAGCGGAAGGACATATACAACCTTCTGTATCTCCCCATAATACTCCCATTTTTGTCATCCAAAAGAAATCTGGTAAATGGAGATTATTGCAAGATTTAAGAGCCATTAATAATTAGATGGTTATTATGGGACCTGTTCAATCGGGGATTCCTCAATTGTCTGCTTTGCCAAACACCTGGTATGTTTTAGTTATAGATATTAAAGATTGTTTTTTTTTTCAATTCCAGTTCATCCTGAAGATAGTCCACGTTTTGCATTTACTATCCCTGCACTGAATCATGAAGGTCCTGATCAGAGATATGAATGGAAAGTACTCCCTCAAGGGATGGCTAACAGCCCAACTATGTGTCAAATTTATGTTAACAAAGTAATCCAGCCACTTAGAAATCAAAATCCTGAGCTACAAATATTTCACTATATGGATGATATATTATTAGCACACAAAGCTAAAAACACATTGCTAGAATGTTATGCCACACTTACAAACTTATTAAAAAATTATAATCTAGAAAGAGCAATAGAGAAAGTACAATTAAATTTTCCAATTAATTATTTAGGAGTTCTATTATCCTCAACCATGGTCCGTCCACCAAAAATTCAAATACGAGTAGATCAACTCAAATCACTTAATGACTTTCAAAAGTTATTAGGAGACATAAATTGGATAAGGCCTTATCTAGGTATACCAACAGGAGAGTTGGGACCTTTATTTGATATCCTAAAAGGTCCATCAGATCCAAATTCACCCCGAATGTTAACGCCTGAAGCAAGAAAGGCATTAAAAATCATTGAAACATATATGGAAAATATGCATTTGGATAGAATTGATATAAGTTTGCCTTTATTATTTATTGTACTACCAACAAAAAATATTCCTACAGGAGTATTTTGGCAAGAAGGTCCATTATTATGGATACATTTATCTTATTCTCCTAACACTATTCGTACTAGGTATCCTGAGGCTGTAGGACAATTAATACTCAAAGGAATAAAAGCAGCAAAGGGAGTGTTTGGAATTTCTCCCAATAAAATTATTATTCCATATACTATGAATCAAATTGATGAGTTAGCTAATGAGTTAAATACTTGGGCAATAATCATGTGCAAATCTAATGTTTCATTTGATAACCACTTACTATCTAATCCTTTATTGTCTTTTTGGTCATTGCATCCTGTAATTTTTCCAAAAATGACAAGAAAAACACCTATCATGAATGCTCCAAATATATTCACTGATGGGTCAAATAATAGTACAGCAGCAATAGTTACACATGATCAAACTTTTACATTTTTAGTACCCAAACAATCAGCTCAAAAGGTAGAGCTTAATGCAGTATTACAAGCTTTTGTAATGTTTAAAGATTCTGTATTTAATTTATTTTCCGATAGTCAGTATATAGTTAATGCTATAGTATCCCTTGAAGATGCTGGTAGGATTTCCCCTTCCTCTACTGTTTTCTCTTTGCTTTCCACTATACAAAGTCTAATCTGGGACAGAAAAGATCCATTCTTTATAGGACATATCAGGGCACATACAGGATTGCCTGGAGCCCTTAGTTTGGGCAATGATTTAGCAAATAAAACTACACATGACATACATATTTTCTCTCTAGAAGAAGCTATAAATTTTCATAAAAAGTTCCATGTCAATGCTAATACTTTACAAAAGCATTTTAAAATAACTAAGGAACAAGCTAGACAAATAATAAAATAATGTCAAAATTGTGTGACCTTTTTACCACAAGTTAATCTTGGAGTCAATCCTAGAGGATTGATACCTAACCATACTTGGCAGATGGACGTCACACACTTGCCAGAATTTGGAAAATTAAAATATTTGCATGTTACAGTTGATACTTCTTCTGGATTTTTGATGGGCTCTCTTCATGCAGGAGAAAAAACTAAAGATATTATAGCTCATTGCTTACAAAATTTTGCCACTGTGGGCGTTCCACACAGTTAAAAACAGATAATGCCCCTGGTTATACTTCTACCTCTTTTAAACAATTTTGCTCATCATTTGGCATTACTCATATAACAGGAATCCCATACAATCCACAGGGACAAGGCATGGTTGAAAGGGCTCATCAAACTATTAAAATGTACTTATTAAAGCAAAAAGAAGGAATTGGGAAGGGGTATATATTCCCCAAAGATAAACTTAAAATAACCCCTTTTACTCTAAACTTTTTAAATTTGGATTCATCAAGGCTTAGTGCTGCAGAAAGGCATATGTGTCCAAAAAATGTACATAAGCCTAAGGTACTTTGGAAGGATATTCTAACAGGACAATGGAAAGGTCCTGACCCAGTAATTGTCTGGAGTCGGAGGTCTGTTTGTGTGTTTCCACAGGGAGAATAGCAGCCGATTTGGATTCCAGAAAGATTAACTAAAGCGATTTCTACAGACCAAAAAGAAGATGACTTGGCTCAAATCCATAACAACTGATATCCAAATCTCCAGTTTGGCTATTCTTACATCTGCGACAGAACCAGGATGCTTTTTTCAATATCTATTTTATTATTGCCCTTTCCCATATCAGGAAGTTCTATTTTGTTTTTTGAGCTCATACAGACCTAGGTTAATGTTTTGCTGATCAGTTCTATTTTTTGACTATAGAGTTTTTAAACACTGCAATGGAGATTTCACCTGTAAAAAGTTATAAGACCTTTACTATTATGTTATGTGTTGTATGTATTATATTATGTGTGCACACTTGTGTTTTGTGTTATATGTTTGAATGTACATATGTGCATATATCATATATGATGAGCGCTCATAAAAAAATGGATCCAAATTTTTTTTTAATTCACGTGATTTAAATGGTTTAATTTAAATTGGGTAAACAACTGTTGAGGATTGTTTTAATATGTGAACAAAAAAGGAGGTTAACAGATCTGTTTGTTTACTTTCACCTTTCCTTTTCATTATATTTAATAATTCTCTTCAAGATAATGTAAATTATTAAGAAAATTGTTTTCTTTTAGTGCCTTCTGGAATGTTACATTATTTTTTCTTTAGCCATTATTGCCAGAATTCCTATCTTCATCCCAGTGCCGGTGAAGACGATGTAAATTATTAAGAAAATTGTTTTCTTTTAGTGCCTTCTGGAATGTTACATAATTTTTTCTTTAGCCATTATTGTCAGAATTCCTATCTTCATCCCTGTGCTGGTGAAGACAAAGATAAAACCAATCTACAGCTTCTGCAATAGCCATCACTGAACTGCTTGCAGAACTTGCCTGGACTATGTATCACTTGTATGCATTGTGAACTCACCTGTATGCATTGTGAACTATCTGTTGGTGCAGCGACTTGTGGTAGTGTTGGGGTATTTTTGCTGATGATGTCATCGGTGGTACAATTTTTCCAAAAGGAGCCGTCAATTGGCTTGGTGTATCTTCCTCCCTTCTGCTTGTCATGATCATTCAGCTAAAATTTGGGGGCCAACAGAGGTGAGGCAAAGAACCTCACCCCCCCTGCTGGTACAAAGACCTCTCCACAGGTGTGGCTGTATACTGGACCGGTAGTCAGTGACGGGTAAGATCCAATTACAATGGTACCAACCTAAGACAGGAGGCTGACGCCTTGAGGTCAGCTCATCTGATAACGGGTAAGGACCATATGTACTATTGGACAACCTAAGGCAGGCATGGTCCCTAAGCCACATGCTTGTTGTTTAAACAGAGAGGGGGAGATGTTGAGAGCCACAGCCGAAGGGGCCCCAGCAAACTTTCAGACTGCCAGCTGATGATTGGCTCACAGCGCCCCAGCAACATCTAGCTGATTGGCTCCTCTGCAGTGATGCTCATTGGGCTGTTTCCCTGCCCTTTCAGACCACGGAGCTGCTCACTGGGGGACTTTTTTGGCTCCGCCCACGCGACCCAGCCAATCGGCCTCAAGAGCAGGAGGATGGTGGGAGGTGGAGAGGCTTGTGGTTGAGAGAGAGGCTTGTGGGAAGCCGGTGGTGGCAGTTGGGCTCTGAAGGTTTTCCTGAGGAGCTGTTTTGTTTGGCGTGTGTGGTTCTAAAAATAAAGTTCATTTCTTTTGACAAGTGGCTCCTGAATTGTGCCCAGCCAGACTGCAGTGACTCAAGGTTATGGACATCAAAACAAACCATGTCACCTAAGCAAGAGACTTTAGATATCTCATTTAAAACTCAACACTTCTATGACAAAGCAAATATGTGTGTGTAGGTAATTTATTTATTTAATTACATTACAACATGCAGACAGAGAAGACTGAAGTATTTGATAGATTACTTTGTTTACTTAGTCAGGAGTACTTTCTATGACTAACTCAATAACTCTTTGAGTTGTGGTTATGCTCAAAAGTAAGTATCTTTTCTTTTGGGGATTGAACTCAGGGGCACTTTACCACTGAGCCACATCCCCAGCCCTTTTCGTATTTTATTTAGAGACAAGGTCTCACTGAGTTGCTCAGTGCTTCGCTTATGCTGAGCCTGGTTTTGAACTTACAATCCTCCTGCCTCAGCCTCCCAAACTGCTGGGATTACAGGCCTGCGCCACCACGTCTGGCTGTAAATATCTTGCTAACTCTTGCCCTAAAAAAATTATTTTAGGGCTAAGGTTGAACCCTATATTTCATGGTGCATCAACGGAGATCTTGTTAGAGCATTTGCATAGATTTTAAACTGCTGTCAGTGAAGTCTGGGTTACTGCAAGGAAGTGCATGAGGAGGAGGAATGTAGGAAGAAGAACTGAAGTCTTCTCTTGTGTCATTTTTTGCTCATGGCATTTAGTCTCTGCCTTGGCTTCCACATCCCTGAAAACACAGCCGATAATGACATCTGACATGCAAAGTTGTGAGGTTAAGTGAGGTTCACACAGATAATGCATGCAAAACTAGATTATGTATCTAGCACATAATAAATACTTGACCAGACACTGTAGCTATATATTGTTTTCTTTTAAAATTTAGATATACATGACAATAGACAGTACTTTGCCATATTATACATATATAGAGTATAACTTCTTTTAATTAGGACCCCATTCTTGTGGCTGTACATGATGTGGAGTTACACTGGTAGTGAATTCGTTTGAGCATAGGAAAGTTATGTCCGATTCATTCTATTGTCTTTCCTATTCCCAGCCCCTCTCCTTTCCCTTCATTCCCCGTCTAATCTAATAAACTTCTATTCTTCCCTCCCCCTTATTGTTTTAGAGAGAGAGAGTGAGTGTGTGTGTGTGTGTGTGTGTGTGTATCAGTTTCAGAGATGATGTCTGCTGAATCTTGCTCTAAACTCCTGGATTCAAGTGATCTTCAGCCTCAGTCTCCTGAATGGCTGGGACCACTGCCCTTGGTAACTCTAGTTATTATTATTATTACTCTCTACTGGGATTAGACTCAGGGATGCTTTGCCACTGATCCACATCCTCATACCCCACCTTTAAATTTTTTTTTTTTTTTGAGACAGGATCTTGCTAAGTTTCTGAGGCTGGCCTTGAACTTGTGATCCTTCTGCCTCAGGTGACAGCTATAACTTTAAACAATTACCTGTGGACATTTCTGTACTTCATGAGGGCAAGATGGCATTTAAGGTGTTTCATTTTTATAACAAAGTGTCAAAGTTGTCACCTCCATCTTTAAAGTCAGAAGTAAACAGAAAGCTTTACAGTCACCATCCTGGATGCTTGCATTCAGGTGCTTAACGATGCTCAGTTGACAATTTCAAAATGACTGAGGTGGCTGAAAATCTGAAAATCATGTGCTAGTCTGTGTTGATGGCTATGGGATGCCATTAAATTCTGAACTGTCTAGTTTTGTTACATGAAAAAGGAACACTGTTACTTTGTAAAATAGATGATCATTTTATATATTTTAAAGCAACAGTGCTGGGGTATAGCACAGTGGTAAACCTGGCATGCTAATCCCAGCCAACCCCTCCACTCACCAAATATGTTGGTGTCCTCAAAACAAGCTGTTGAGCTAAGTATCATCCATAGTGAATAGATTTTCTATTCATATCTGTTAGTTGCCTAAACAACATGATAAACTTCAACAAAAATATGCATTGGAAATATATTCCTAAGATAATTTTACCCACTTATCTTTTTTAATTTTTCACTGGTTAAGAAGATTGACAGGTAATGGCTTAGTCAAACTCATAGTAAATCTTAGTTTTCAGAGAGGTAAAAATGAGAACTAGTGGTCTAGTGGTCTCAGGATCATGCAGAAAAAATTTTAAGTTCTATCTTATATCCAGTCAAACCTACAGAGACTTACATGAGTATTATCAACTACATACATAAATGCCTGTAAAGCTGGGCATGGTAGCTCACACCTGTAATCCCAGCAATTCAGGAGACTGAGGCAGGAGGATTGCAGGCAAGATTAGCCTCAGCAACTCAGCAAGGCCCTGACTCAAAATTTAAAAAATAAAAATAAAAAGGGCTGGGGATGTTCCTCAGTGGGTTTAATCCCCAGTACCATAAAAAAAAAAGACAGAAAAAAATAAAGAAATGGCCTGTGAAGAGCTATCTATTGCCCTGGGTTATTACCAACAAAAAGATGGTGAGCACAGGTCCCCTTTCTCTTGAAGCTGAACTGAAAGTCTGGTCCCTTACCAGGGCTCAACATCTGCTCAAGGCTCTTCAGGGTTCCTTCTCAATGGGGAATGACAGGGAGACACTCTCCATTCTGATGAACTGTCATGTCTCATCTCAATAGATAACACAGTGAAACTGGAATGGGGGGGTCGAGGGTAGAGAGTGCAGGGAACTTGGCCAAGGTCTCTCCCCGAAGGTTTCTCTTGGCCCAGGTGTCTGGCATCTTGTTTAGCATTTCACTGCTTACTAGTTTTACACTCATGTGTTTCTTACTAAAATTGTTCCCAAATGTGAATAATTTATACTCACTAGCTGAATATATATTTTAAAGGCTTTTAAGTCATATAATTGACATCTGCTTGAAATAATGAGAAATTAGCTGTATGATAATGTATACTGTCTAAAGTCCACCTTTCCTGTCAGTGGTCATTTCCATTATTTAACAGTCTAACTAACTCCCTGCATTTTTCAAGTTTTGACAAAGATTTAATTAATTAATTACGTATGTTATTGGTCATGAAATTTAGAAATCAAAGTATGTTTCTCTACTCAATAAAACTATTAAGTAGAATTTTTTTTACTAAACTTAAGCTTTTCTATTAAGAGGGAAATTGGAGAGAATCCAAATTCAATATTTTTATGAACTGAAAGATGTGAACCTACATTATTATAAATCATACATAAGAACTGGCTTTTAGATGGTGAAATGTCTTTTTTTTTAAGGGAGACCAAATAACTGAGTTTTCAGTGGGAACTTTCAGATCTTTTTTTGAGAGAGAGAGAGAAAATTTTTAATATTTATTTTTTAGTTTTTGGCGGACACAACATCTTTGTTTTCAGATCTTCTTAGTGGTAATATTAACTGGGCCACTTTCCAAAGTGAAATCTGACAATCTACAGCACATTCTAAAAGGGATTCATTTCCTTTTACTGAATCATTTTGCAAGTAATATATTCCAAAAGAAATATTCCAAAGAAATAACCACTTGTAACAATGATGAATTGGGAAAAAGCCAAATATCTTAAAATGAGTAGACAAATTATGGCATTATCAATGAAGAAGGATACTACACAGTCATTAAAAAAATCAGACTATTGAAAAATAGTGACCCTATAGAAAGTTTATCTGAGACACAGAAAAGGAAGACTAGAATGGTTATACAATAAAATATTAAAGGAAATATTAATATTGATCTCATAATGAATGCAATTTTAATTTTTCTTTGAAACAACATTCTGCACTTTCTAAGATCTCTAGCATGTAGCTGCACTGCCCCGATCAGCAGACCAGTGCCTCTTAGTCACAGAGAGCCTCTGGGTGTTGCTTTCTTCGGCTGGTCTTTCTGCAGGAACCAGCCCTGCCTTCCCAGCAGCAGCTTTTCCTCCTGTGCTTTACTGAAAGACATCTGGGGAGGATGTTCACACAGCACTCAGCGCAGAACTGAGCATCACCTCCAGACCTCCCCAGCTTCACTCCTACACCACATCTCAAATAAAATGTCACCAGCACTGATGTGGACCCCACTGCGGCCTTCCACGGCAACTGTGCCTCATGGGGGCCCTTTGGATCCCACTGATACAGACAGTGAAGTGTAATTTGAAGGTGGCTAAATCCTGGCCAGCAGTCTAGTTGACACTATCATCCATGGTTCCTTGGTCTCAATTTCCTCACTTGTAATCTGGGTCTTTACAGGAAAAAGCCTCCATTCTGCTACGATGCTTAGAACAGGGCTTCAATACCCTGCTGTAAGGAGTGAGAAAAATGGGGACAACACCGAGTGAGAAAGGGCTTTCTGGCTCACAGCACGACCTGCTGGGACTCCTGTAGTTCGGTCAGGATGATGGCAGCAGCTATGCAGGGTGTGCAACTGGCATGGCACTGCAACAGTGTGTCACTACTCAGCTGTGAGGACAGGCTAGGGGGCAGTCAGAGACGGAAAGCAAGACCTGGTCAAAGGATGTGTTGGGGCATAAAAAGGTGTTGCTACCTCCCCTACCTATGTCCCACCACAGCCAGAGGAAAAGAAAGTGGCAACTTATCTACCTGAAAAAAGAAAGGGAGGAAAAAATACATGCTTCTACAGTTCTTGCTCAAGGGAAGTGGAAGAGAGACGTTGGGAAACCAGTAAAGCTGTGGTGGCAGTGAGAAGACATGAGCAATGAAGAAAGAGGAAATGGGGGCCAGGAGGTGAACTCTTCAGTCCTTGAGTCACACAGCATTTTTGGGGGTGTCTTCTATTTACAACTGTTGTAACCCAACGGGTTCTGGAATAGATAGAGTCTGTCTTTCCCCTGAAGTTCTGGGCTAGCAATCCGAATGAGAGCAGTGCGGTCAAAGGAAAACCACGAAGGCCAGAAAGGCAATGCATCAAGCTCTGGGAGTTGCAGCAGGATCCTGAGAGGGTGTGTGTGTGTGTGTGTACCCAGGGCTGTGCGCACTTGTGCTTGTGTGTACTGTCACATACAAGTGTGACCCTCCCTGCTGCCAGATCATCCTCAGCTCCTTTCCACACACAGGTACTCACTTGGGGATCAGCCATCAGCAGTACCAATCAGAAACTGCTTCTGCCCCTCTGCAGGTATTCAATAGAAGCACATTATAGATCCCAGGAGCCCCTGATAAGGGGAGGAGAGTAAAGGGCTGCAAAAGGTACCAACTGGAAGGCCAGAAGCCTCTAGAAGACTGGAGGGAGAAGCAGTGGCTATCCATCACCCTCCACCAGGACTGCAGGTGGACGCCCATCATCCTCTCTGCTTCCGCACGACTGAGCACATGGCAGTGCCCGTGCATAAGTACGCGCTGCAGCGTCCTTTCCCACTTGCGAGTCTGTGAGGAGATTTCTCTTGTCTTCAGAGAGTTCATTCCTACATGAGAGTGTCCTCACAGATGACTTTCTCTGCACAGGAATAGGGGAGCTCAAAGAAAAGAGGAAATATATACCAGGACAGGGCAAAAATAATGGCCAAGTGAAGATCTTCAGAAAAGGGCCGTCCCACATGTACATGCAGGCACACACATCCTGCGTGCTGGCACCCATGCTCTCCCAGGCACGAGAGGCGCTCAGTGCAGCAGGCAGGCAAAGTCAGGAGCAGCAGAGAAAGGATGAGCCTGAGAGACTGCCCTTCAATCCCACCTAATTTGTGAGACTTTGATGTCCTTAATCAAAACCCCTAGTTTAGCCACCTTGAAAATCACACCACATGCTGACACGACCTGGTGGTCTTACTTCTGAACCACACTGCATTATGGCGGGTAGACGGCCAGAGGATGAAAGCAAGAGCCAAGACGATTTAAAGAGGAGTTCTGGGGATAGAGAGGACAGGAAGTGGAAGCAAGATACTAACTCAAGAATGACAGGCAGTGGCAGACATATATATCTGGAAATAATTGTGTCTTTCAATGACTAAAACAAGTTACAGTATTCAATCCAATTTAGTATGGCTGAGACTTATTGCAATTTCTATAAACCTAATCAATGCCTTTGGTTTTCAGGATACTGTACAAACACTGGAGCTCTATAAATAAATATTAGAAATGTCTGTCAATCTCTACTTTCGGGATTTGAGATGGCAGGGTTTTTAAATGAATGCTGACATTAAAATAAATATCTAAATATCATCCATTATGAAAATTGTAAAAATGTAAGCCTCAAAAATAATCTATGTTGACTGACTGAAAAGTTATTAGTTACCAGATTATAACAGGGTGGGAAGGAGGGTGGGTAGAAGCTCTGGGAAAGAACAACCCAAAGAAACATCCCCTCTCTGGGACCTGACAAAGGCCTCATGTCTTTAAACACCCAACTTCATGGGTTCAAGAAAGGGTACATTTTGCTGACGATGTTCTGTAGTGCAGGCTTTCTAGTAGTAAATTCTTTTAACTTTTGTTTATCATGGAAGGTTTTTATTTCATCATCAAATCCAAAGCTTAGTTTTGCTGGATACAAGATTCTTGGTTGGCATCCATTTTCTTTCAGTGCATGGTATATGTTGTTCCACAACCTCCTGGATTTGAGGGTCTGGGTTGAAAAATCTGCTGAGATACAAATTGGTCTCCCCCTATATGTGATCTGATTTCTCTCTCTTGTGGCTTATAAGATTCTATCCTTATTCTGTTTGCTAGGCATTTCATTATAATGTGCCTTGATGTAGATCTATTGTAATTTTGCACATTTGGTGTCCTGTAAGCCTCATGTATTTGGTTTTCCAATTTGTTCTTCATGCGTGGGAAATTTTCTGATATTATCTCATTGAAGAGACTGTGCATTCCTTTGGTTTGAAACTCTGTGCCTTCCTCTATCCCAATAACTCTTAGATTTGGTCTTTTGATGCTTTCCCACAATTGTTGGATGTTCTGTTCCTGGTTTCTAACTATCTTCACTGTGTGATCAACTTTATTTTCCAGTCTGTATACTTTGTCTTCATAATCTGACATTCTTTCTTTCAAGTGATCTAGTATGTTGGTTATGGTTTTGAGGGTTTTATTTGATTTATTGTATCCTTCATTTTAAGGATTTCTGACTGTTTTTTTTTTTCAGAGTCTCTCTCTCTCTCTCTTAAAGAAATCTTTTGTTACCTGTATTTGCTCTCTTTTCTCAATGTTGGAGTGATCAATTTTTGCCTATATTTGCTAATTTAGGAATTAAATCTACATGTCCATATAAAGGATTAAAAAAGAATTATCTAGAAGTCCAAAATGCAATTCTTTTTTTTAAAAAAAATTTTTTTAGTTATGGTTAGGCACAATACCTTCATTTTATTTATTTATTTTTATGTGTTGCTGAGGATCGAGTGGTCTACTGCTGAGCCACAACCCCAGCCCCATCCAAAATGCAATTCTAATAGCTAAAAGATGTTAGGGAGCAGGGTTAGACCAACTACCCATGCAAGCATCAATGCTTTTGGAGCTAGTTAAACACAACGTGGTGAAACCTACCCTTATAATCTTTGCAACGTCCTTTATGATCACACTTATTTAGCAAATTAATGAGGCTTCACAGCATCATTGACCATGCTGTGTGTCTACCTGCTACCAGTCCTACTCATTAGAGTTGATACTGTGGCACTGCCAGCTGACTAAAGTCATAGCTGATCAATGCCCCCACCCCACTAAAATGCTTGAAAAGAAGTGCGATATGCTTTCCTACAAGCAAATGTTGGTGATTGGCATTCAAGGCTGCCTCGTGTGAATCTGTGCTGGTGACATGCCTGAGAAGCATTCACAGTATTTCCATTAATGCTTCCATTAATTCTTTCAAATTTTTGCAGGTAGGAATACCAAGGTCATGTGTCCTTGATGAGACTTGGCTGTAATCTTTTATTAACACTGAAAAGGAGATGGACTCTATGCAATGCCCAAGGCCATGATGGTAATTGGCAGCTGCTTGTCATGGTTTGTCTGCTTCTCGTCACATTTAAACACACAAAAGCATCTATACACAAACACATACACGTATAATAGAGTACTATCAAAATGTATATGTATAAAATGACCACCCATATGAGGTGTTTATTTTATCAGAAAGGCTATCAAAACACTCTTTAGATCCATATAATTTCTTGGTTTTGTTTTAATTTTTGCTGCTGGGGGTCAAACTGAGGGCCTTGTGCATGTCAGCTAAGTATGTACTCCACTACTGACCCACACCCTCAGCCCACAAGTGATTCCTGCATCACTGACAGATCATGTTCTGTATCACTGTCAGACATGTGTTCTGATCTCTAACTCAGAGGAAAAAAATAACATGGCATCTAGACTTAAGTCTTATAAAGACTGGGTGAACCCTTTGATCAAACAAACAAAAACAAAAATAAAAAAAAATCCCTAAATCTTTGGACATATTGATTCATTAAGTCTGGATTAAACCTCAGTTTAAAAATAGTTTCAAAAGTACCGAGATGAAGACACACCGGGTTTGTAACTGAGCTAGAGTACAAAAGGCCTGGTTGCAGAAGAAGCAGGCACAGATACAGGCTGTGACTTGCTCTGTTCTCAAGGAGGTTTCCGGTGTGACAGCAGACTTTGGACTCAGGGAAGGCTGTCAGCACTCCAGGAGTGAAATGCAAGGACTGCATCTGTGCCTCCCAGCACCTATTTCTGCAGTATTGTCCCCCTCAGCTTGTGACATCGGAGAGACTTCAGAGAGTGTGAGAATGACAGAGGAGGACAGGCATCCAAGTGGTCATTTACAGTGCATGAACCTCCAACCTCAACCACCACAGGATGGTGGACAGAGGTGGTCTGAACTCAGAGCTTGAGAGTGTTTGTCACAGGAGTCATCCCATGTCAGAGAGCTGGCCCTGAGGCACAGGAAAAGGCTGTAAGACACCTAAATGTGCCTGAGAATCTGAGGCAGAAAAACATGGCAGGTTACAAAAAGATGAGGAGAATGCAGTCAAGACTGGAAAAATCAGTCCCATCTGTGTAGCTCCGAGCCTGGAACACTGCAATCTTTATTTGGAAAAGAGTTAATGAAGATTATAGAACACGGAATGACTTTTCATCAACTTATTTCTCTAAAAGAAGAATGAATTTGCATTTTCATTGAACTGATCAAATGTTATCTAAGAATTGCTTAATTGCCTTAATGGTTTAATTCTATTTGCTGCCAATCTGATTAGCAAAGTATGTGTCTGTGTGTGCACCCGTGTGGTTTGGCACTAAACGGGAGGGTGAAACCTATTACTGAAAGAACTGAACGTAGAGCTGGCTGGCTTTTGGTTAATTGAGAAACCACAAGTGGTGTGAGAAGGTCACCCTATCATTTATTATAATTTTCTCCTCTCCTGTCTTCCTTGTCACTTGTTCATCTCAAGAACTTGCCTTAGATTGGAGACCGCTAAGAGCATGTGTTAATTTGGGTTAAGGAGAAGGTGAGCCCAGGTATTACTGCCAGTGTAGTGATTTAATAGGAACCTGGATATAATTTAATAGATCCTTTGAGTCTCAGCCAGACACAGTTAATATGGATTGGGGTAACATCTTACAGAAGTTAATGCATGCATTAATCTCTTGGGACCTTGTCTCTTGGGACACTGCAACAATACATAACCTGAAAGAATAAAAATCATCTCTCTTGAAGTGTACAGGAATGTCTAGTGATAAAAGCACTGGCATAGGGGCTGGGATTGTGGCTCAGCGATAGGGATTGTGGCTCAGCGATAGAGCGATCACCTAGTGCGGGTGAGACCCGGCTGGGTTCGATCCTCATCACCACATAAAAATAAAATAAAAATATAAAGATGTTGTGTCCACCGAAAACTAAAAATAAATATTAAAAAATTCTCTCTCTCTCACTCTCATTCTCTCTCTTTAAAAAAAAAAAAAAAAAAAAAAGCACTGGCATAGTGGCTTCTGGTCAGGGTGAAATCACTGAACTACAGCTTGGGAACCAATTCAGATCTTAGGGGGAGCCACATCCTGTCTCTGTGTCTTCAACATCAACTGGAGTGACTGGTTTTAAATTTGTTTTTGAGGAGGCCATGGGTTTTACAGATGTGTTTTAGGGTGTGCACAGAGCTCCAGGAAAGCTGAGCAGGGAAAACCCTACTTCCAATTTTGAGCTCTTCCATAGCCCTAAGTCCTTACCTTTGACCAGTTTGTAGTATTCACGGGCTAGACCAGATTTGGGCTGAAAAAGTATTTCATCTGTTAAAATATTTGATAACCAATGAATGAGATGAGCTCTAAGCTTCTGTATACTTCTAATAATGTCTTTCTATTGAATTCCCTTTTTTCCTCCTAGGAAACATGATCTCTCTCTTCACAACTTTCTGAACTCAAACATTTTTTAAGACAGATCAATTGCCCTCTCTTCTCTGATACCTCCCTTAACAGGAAAAGGGTTCTCATTTAGCTGCACAGGAATCCACTTGGCTGCAGCAACATTTTTCCACAGAGTGCTGCTTCCTTAACTTGACATTTTCACTAAACACTATTGGATCAAGGATTCCAGGCCTTGGATTCTGGGTGACATACGGGAGGATTCAAGTCCACCCAGGGAGGGCTTGGGTGCAGCTCAGTGGCTCAATGCTGGCCTAGCATGCACAGGCCCTAGGTACAATTCTCAGAAACAAAAACAAAAGGAAAGAATGTAGCCCAGAGAAAAGTGGAGTGTAAATACATATATGTGGACTTAATACGCTCATTTTCTTGGATGTGGCAATAAAACTCACAGAAATTTATCATGTGTACATATGTAATTTATTAAAAGGTGGTTCATCCTGCTGGACGGAGTGGCACACACCTGTTCCAGCAACACAACAAGCTGAGTCAGGAGAATTCCAAGTTCAAGGCTAAACTGTATAAGAAACAAAGCAAAAACATTCTAAAACCCCAAATAACAACAATGATAAAAGGAAGGTACTCTCAGAATGGTTGATGGTATGAAAATTAGAAAAACACAGAAGACAAAGCTCAATACACACAGAACAGTGGTTAAAGTTTATACTTTACACAATAACATTGTCATTCACTCCATTTTTGAAAAATACCTCATGATGTGTGAGGATGCGGATTATACAGTGTTAAATAAAGCAGGACACAAACCTGTATGTCTAATAATCAATAACAGATTTTTAAAAATACATCTACTCAAATAAAATATATAGAAAGAGTAGTAAAATTATTCTGGATTCAATTTTATTCATGATGCTTTACATGTTTTTAATATTTTAAAAATAGATACCTTAAGGTAATTGATTCTACTTGGCAAAGTAATAAGCATATTATCAATCTGTTTGAAGAAAACTTGAAAATGACTTTGCTTCCACCAGCTTTCTCTAATTGTTAAGTCACGTGTTACTTTCAAATCACAAATGTTTGGTGAGTCTGAATCTTTTCCTGAAAGTCAGGGATCCCAAAGGCCCAAAGAGCGCTAACTTTAGATAGTGCTAGAAAGGTCTCTTTAGAAATGGGTTCTAGTCTCCCTTCTGCCACAGACCAGTTTCACGGCTCAGCAAATAGCTTCATGTCTCAGGTTTTATTCGTCACTGGAAAGGAAAGGTACATGCTCATTCTTTTTTGATTATTTGTTTTGCGTCTTTAGATCTCTGGTGTTTGGATGGATGAAGAGGATCAAAGAGCATGAACAGAGGTGTGTGAAGTTCCAGGCTCCTTCTCACCAGGGCTGAGGTCTGACTCCAGGTCTCCCACTTGCTAGGTAAGCCCTCCACCACTCAGCAGTCCCACAGCCCTTGTTATTTTATTTTGAGACAGCATCTTGCTAAGTTTCCCAGGCTGGCCTCAAACTTTTGCTCCTCCTGCTTCAGCCTGTCATGCAGGTGGGCACCAGTGTACCCAACCTCAAATCTACATTCTTATCTACTAGGCCACCAAGTGAAACCTGAAGCCTGATCTGTTTCCTTTTGACCCTTCCAAACGTGCTGTCACTCACCATCATAGATCCATCAATGATTCATGCCAGTATCTTAAGGGAAACTCAGATTTCTCAAGATGGTGAACAGGTGCTACTGTCCAAGGCTAGGTGGCGGAAGGCAGACACTGAAGTGGGCACAGTACAGACAAAGGCAAATGCAGTACAGGAGCATTTGAAAGGTTAAAAGCCAGGAGATCAAGACTCAACTGAAAGACATGCAGCAAGGAGCATCATTCAGCTTATAAATTAGGGATCCAAACAATAACAACAAAACCAAAATCCATAATGGGCATTTGGCCTGAAATCAGAACCGTGACAGAAACTGAGGCTGAGAAAAAGTGAACATTAAGAATCCACATTCTAGGACAATGTCTTTCAAATGACAAAGTCAGTGGCTTCTAGTAGGTCTGAGGTAGAACAAATTAATATAGCCCTTTTTGGTCATCCAGACTGACTCTGACCAGAGAAAAATACACATCCCCCTGAGGCCACAATAACAACACTTAATTATTGGATGGATGCCGTATGTCAGCACATAAGATCGGTGATTAAACTCCACTTAAAGAAGGCCTAACTTGCAACTTGAGCATAAAAAACAAAATAATATTTCCCGCTAGTCACTCCAATTCTATTTTATGAGCAGAAAGCAAAAAACTTAGAGTATACATAACTGGCCTTCATCTTCTGGCTATCAAGGCTTTGCAGGGCTATGCCCCTAGATATGCCAGCTCTCTTTCACTCACTGAAATCCTTCCTAAGTAAGCAGTCTAGTAAATTTATAGGAGTAAACTACTCTTGCATATGTCTTTAAGATCTATAATGGAAGATAAATCCCATTTCCATTGGTATGGCAAGGTAATTATTTCAACTGCTACATTTCTGTGGAACAAACAAAACCATTCCAGGCTCATGCATTTCCTATTTAATGGAGAAGGGAAGAAACACTGTGCTTTCCATGCCCAG
This sequence comes from Marmota flaviventris, assembly GCF_047511675.1. Lineage (NCBI taxonomy): Eukaryota > Metazoa > Chordata > Mammalia > Rodentia > Sciuridae > Marmota > Marmota flaviventris. Next base: position 24,734,430 of record NC_092516.1, read on the forward strand.
AACAGTGGCTGTCACAGACCAGTAGCAACAGAATGGAAGAGAGGCTTCATCTATTATCACCACTGGATATCAAAGTCCTCTGGGCTACATGTGCTCATATCTGCCTGTCCAAACCGGCCTGTGACCGGATGATGCTGAGCAAGAAGCAAAGAAAAAAATGATCATGGTAGGAACATCAGGGCGTTTTGGATGCAAAGCAGAAGCTTATCTTTTTTACTGTTGCAGCTCCAGAGAAAATCAATTTTGACACAGAACTGCCACTTTACAAGCAAATAACTATACTTTCCAATAACCTAATCTGTGCAAAGCCTACTGAAAATTCCCTAAAGAACTAGTAGTTAAAACCTCCATTAAATCAAAGGGTTTAATATGGGAAGGGAAGAGAGGATGCAGTTTGACTTGGGAATGTAATGGACTCAGTGGGGAAATAAATATGTTGTTTTATGTGTACAGTTACAGAATATGAGAACACGGCATTCATTTCAAAGGGAATTCTCTTGCTGTGCAACTTATTCCTAAACAGATGTGATTTTTGCTTATTCAAAAACATTTAGGTAACAATTACAGCATAATAAATTATAATTGCCATCATCTTCCAGCCACGCAATGCCTTCTATGCAAACACAAAGAAAAGGCAATTATATGAAACTGTAAAACCCATTTTCAGGTAGGTTTAGCAGCCTAGATTAAAATAATCTGCATTATTCTCAATGAAGGCTGTATGTGAGAATATCCCACTAGGCTATAGGGGAACTACCTAGCAAGTGATTGAGGTCTGTTAACCCTGGATGGGGTAGTTCTGGGGTGCCAGGAACCCTTCCAGACCTCAGACATCTGCGTGCGCAGGGCCTCATTTACCACCTACACTCCAGCAACAGAGGTGGGCATCATGTGGCAGCAGCATTTCTAAACCAGTGTAACTCAATGCACCAGATCTTCAACAGGACAGTGCATAGAGAAGGGTATGTGAAGGAATGGTGTCCCTGAGATAGGGACATCAGTGCATGTTCTCAAAGGATAACAGGGACGGCTGAAGAGTGGAGAGAAGATATTCGGGGCAAAAGTAAGGCTCTGACCTTCACAGATTTATCTTACCATTTTGTACCTATTTGTAATTTCACAAGGCAAAGGAGGTCAGGCAACCACAGAACTGAAGTATTCTCGTTCTGACAAAGGGCTGTCCTCCTTCCTCTCTCACCTTTACCATGAAAGCTCTCTGAGGAGCAGAACCACAAACACACTGGCAGATGGCTGGTCTTCAGAGGAGCACACAGTGACGGAGCAACCACACTGCGCACACGAGCATTAGCAGACCCAAGTTTTACTCTTGGCCAGTACTTACTACACACCCTGACTCAGGAAGTGGCTTCAGCTCTCCTAACTTCCATGCCACAGTGCTGGCGTTTATTTACAGAACATCTCTATGTCCACAGAAGCACTGGGAAATAAAAATGAATGGCATACTTACTCTTGAGACTCACCGTCTATAGGGAAAAACACTGATGTGAACAAATAAGACTGCAGGGACGAGCTCTGCCCATGATGGAGGTAAGCACAGAGGTTTAGGTAACAACAGGGACGGGGCCATCCACCTGCTTAAAAGGGCCTCAAGGGACTCTGCAGAGTTGGTACCATGCCTTGAAGGATAAGAAGGTGCTTGCTAAGTAGACCAAGGAGGCAGAGAGGACATGCTGGATGATGAGAATAACATGCACAAAGGGAGTCTGCAGAATGAAGATAACGTGTCCATGACAGTGCTTTGTTAACCACAAAGTGCTTTACAACAATGCGGTCTTTACACTGTTAACAGAAAGCTACACACAGGGTTGAGAATTGTCTCAGGGGCTTGCTACATGTGGGTGGGAAGGTGATAAAGTCTTGGTAGTAACCCAAGTCCAAGTAGATAATCGAGGTGTGTCCCAAGATGTGAAAAAGACACCAGAACCAGAGTCTGACCAGCGATTCCACCAACACGGAAAAACCCCACTACCGCCCCCCAGATCTAGCACAATGCTGGAGTAAGGAGAGCATTCAATAAATGCTTGGTAAAGAAGATTAACTTATGGGCTATCAATACATCTACCAACAGGCCAACAAAAGTAATTCTGTTAAGTCAAGAGATATGAAAAAATATAGATAATTTAAATAGAATTTTTTAAAAACCAGCCCCTTTGAATTGTTAGTGATGGTTTTCCTTACACTTCATCTCTGCAGTCCTGTCCTTAGAGAATGGGTGCCTCTCCCTGTGGGCCAGAATTTCACCAGGCTGCTTGGTATTCATTCCAGAGCTGCTCAGCAGTGCATCTCACTTTTATAGCTCAGTAATCTATGCCATCATCGGGATGGGAGGGAGGGTACCGTCAGAGAGCACTGGCTGCAATGAAGCATGCCACCTGAGCATGCCTCTGCTTGCTGCAGCTTCAACCTGATGCCTTCGTCTTCCCTCGAAGCTTAGTATTAAAACAAGAAACACGGATGCCACTTCTGAATTTCCTGAGAGTCTGCACGTGAGGATTGTCAGTTATACCGTTCAGTGAACCCCTAAAACCCAGTGATATGAGAGTTTAGATCCAGACAAAATACAACACTTCTACCTGCTCTCCCTGCCCAAAACCAAACTAAGAAGCCAGTTGTCTTTTCTGACAACAGGAACCACCACCCTCTACACTGTCCGCATTGTCAGGAGTGTCACTACCGGTTTATCAACAACCTTAGCAACAGATGGACACGCAGGGTCTGCAGTGTGGCTCTCTCGCCCTCCGGTCTGCTGTTTACTTTCATTTACATCTTACTAAATTGCTTCATATTCCCCTTTGAGAGCTAAGGGGTAAAAATAACTGACAGTAAATAAAAAGATATGTACTTCTATATACCAATTCTCCAATTTATTCATGATATAGAACTTTGCTCTGTTGAAACGCAGGAAATACAAAGGTTAACACAGGTCATGCTAAGTACATTTTTGCTTTTTATGGTAAAAAAGAATGCTGATTGACAAAGAGGATGGAATGTTCAATAGTTAAAAATACTAATATTCAGCTGTACAACAAAAGCTCCATTTTGTAGAATGTTCCATTGGAAAAGTGCATATGTAGAGAGACATATACATCTGCTACAGACATAAGACATGTATGGTTTCAAAAAGCCAGTATCCTTCCATGTGAATAAATAAACTAGAAACAGTAAAATCAGACCACCTATCTTCAGCTTAATGATTTTAAAACCTAGAGGTGGTATGGTTATTTCAGATTTATTTTAACTGATTATTATGTTTGGCTAAGAAGAATTTTATAGTGAATGCATTGAAAAATACACATTATGTGATGCCTTTGCTTCTTGGCAGGCAGCACTTTTTTTTAAAAAAAAAATCTAATTCATTAGAGGAAATGTTATAGTCATAGCTTAATTCCAAACAATCCCAGATGGGTGGGTTAATAACTGTCAAAAGATCTGATACCTGAATTTGGAGGTGAGGATGAGAGAAAAGAGGAACAAATGAAGGTTAAACTGAAACACACTGCAAATGAGGAGGAGGTGTTTGCTTTTTCATGGGAGTTGGGCTAAGGGTGGTCGGCTGGACCCACATTATACAGGGCATGGAGAATTCATATGTAAGTGACCAAACACAGCTGAAGTAGAAGCCTTTGAGCAATTTGAGAACAGAAAAGAAACTCTCCATTACTGATACAGGGTTATATTTTGTTGACATTCCTCTTCATACCATTTCTAGATTTTAGGTATGCTACTTTTCCAAAGCATACTGTTCCCTGATTTCTGAAATGGAAACAAGGAAATTCCAAGTGATTTAAAAGTATATTGAGTGCCCTCTGGTATAATGGTATGCTGCATTTTAAAAATTTATTTATGATCAATGTTAACTTGTTTTATGGACTTAAAATGTTATCTTCTCCTTTATACTAAAAATTATAATTTTATTAACATTTATACAAAGAGTTTTAAGATTAGCTGAATGTGGTAATCCCAGTGGGATCTGAGGCAGGAGGACTGCAAGTTCAAATCCAGTCTCAGCAACTTAGTAAGGCCCTAAGCAACTTAGCAAGATCTTGTCTCAAAAAAAGTAATGAAAAGGGTTGGGGTTTTGCTCAGTGGATAAGTGTCGCTGGATTCAATCCCCAGTACCAAAATGAATGAACGAATCTGCTTACCCCCGGGACATGCCTTAAGAAATCTTCTGCAGTCAGTGGGTATGAATACTCTATGCCATGTTTCCTCCTATGAAAAGCTTGCCACATATTTGCTATTTTTCACACTCCCTGGAATCTTGACTTAGTTTAGGGCCTTTGTTACATGATTCAAAACCTGGAGTAATATCACTTTCCCCCAAACTGACAAATGTTTACAAGCATACTATAATATCACATATAAAAATATAGTCCCTCTTATTAAACTGGGCCTGTTTTCCAGGTCTCAGGCTCAGAAATTGTTGGAGAGTTGAAGATATTTTCTTGTTTTCCCTATAACGGAAGATGTTGTATACTTACTAACATCTCATCACAACTATTTCTACCTCTAAGCCCTAATAGTTAACCTCTTCCATGAAGACAAAAACTAGGAATAAGGTAAGTCCACAACTGTCTAATCATCAACATTCCAATTAGCTCTGAATGCTGGCCAAAACACTTGCTCTTTCTGAGTTTCTACTTTCTGAATCTAAAATGATATTTACCAAATTATATTGTTATATTGTGTGGATGTATGCATATGTACCAATGACTCCCACTATTATGTATAATTATAATGCATCAATAAAAAACACAGAAAAAGCTCTATAAACTAAGATTCTCCCCATTTTCAATGTTCACTTTCTCTGCTCTCTTCCTCGATATCTCCCCACAGATATACTGGCAAGAGGACTCAAAGGGTCTAATTCTGCTGCTTCAGTGCCAGGTAGTCCTGGGTACCTTCTACACAGCACATTGTCAACAAATGACTGAGGGAATGAATGAACACAAACAAAAGAATTGGGAGCACAAGGACCAGAGTTTCTCAATGACCTCAGAAGACTTCCCTGCTTCTTCCAGCAGCACTGGGTTCTGACGTGATTGCAACCCTCTGAGTACCCTGATGTCCCTTTCGTACTATGTACAGTTTGTCATCTTAGTTTCGCTTCCATGTACAGCAATTTGACCCGTCAATGTGTTCATGTGAGCAATATCTGGGGTGTGCAGGGAGGAGTTTGGAATACCTCAAGCTTATTTTGTATCTATAAATCACCAACTAAGCTTGTGAGTCTGGTTAATTCTCACACTGTTCAAACTCTGTCTTACCAACACTGTCAAAATAAAGAGACACACCCCATGCTCTGATCCTCTGCCTTTGACCCTTGAAGTGACAGTATCTTCTACTGGGTCTTGGTTAGAGCATAAGGCATGCCCTTCGGGCTGCATTCTCTCTAAAGCCTTCATGATGTATTACACTTGGTGGAACTAGGGAGTCCCGCTGGTGTGATTGCCCTGTTAATCTGCTCTCTACTGATCATGCCACTCTTGCTGGGCCTCCAGCAGAGCCCTGTTTTGCATGTGTTGTCCATCCTTCATCTCCTTCCCCATTCCCACCTCTGCTGCCCCTTCTCAGTTGCCTCTTGCTTCTCTACTTCCTTCCTCTTTGGCCTTCCTCCCCTCTCACTGAAGAGCACCTAATAAATCTCCAAATAGAGGTTAGCAATACAGAGGAAAGAAGTCTGACAGCTAAGAAATAGAGACAGACCAAAGTCAGGAGGAAGAAAAAATTGACTGGAAAAGGAGAATGAAGTCTGAACTCTAATCTGAGGATTTTAAGTATTAAATTTTTGACAAAGAGGATACCTTCGAAAGGTGTCTAGTGATAAAGATGGCAATTGTGCTCTTCTGCCACCTGGAAGCAGCTTTGGTTGAGCTGCCCAAATTATGTCTCATATTTAGAGATTCATTTCATCAATTAGCTTCTGAGAAGGAAATCCCTCCTCCAGCCACAGTCAGAATCAGTCCAATGCACTTGGGATACCTAAGATCAAAACACCACTGGGAACCATATCCAAGGAATGAAATGTGATTTCCATAGGTGACATTTTAAAACCCGCATTCTATGACATTATTTTGTCTTACAAACACAAGAAGAATCTTTTTTTTTTCTTTTTTGAAATGATATCTTAAAGGCATCTCTTCATCTTAGGGACTCATTTGAGTCACCTATCCAGACTAAAGCCAGAAGTGATTTTGTTCAAAGGTGTACGTTATAAACATATATTTGGAAATAACCTTATAGATCAATATTATATTACTTCTTCCTACCATTTGTGGGTGAAGACTATATTTTAATTTTACTTTGGGATTTTTATTCTAATATATGACTGAACAAAAACATAATGTGGTCATCTAAGCACAAAAATGGTGGGAGGAGCAACATCCTTATTTAATGTCATTAGTCCCAATATTTGCTAACCAACCAAATAAGATCTGGCTTAGATAACTTTTTCTCAGCTGCCTTCCCCCCCCCCCCTTTTCTTTTTGCAGTGCTAGGGATGAAACCCCGGTTCTCATGTGCACTAAGTACAACTTAAGTGCAGCTATCCCCCGACCTCTTCAGCTGACACTTTCGAAAGAAGATATTGTACTTCTAATACTTCTAAAGCAGGTAAAGATATGGAAGGATGTAGCAAATAAATATTAATTTACCCTATTCTGAGACTGTGTGGCCAGAGACCATGGGTCATTCATCTCTAACTCCAAAGCCTGACCCGACAGGTGACTAACATGCAAGAACAGCAGGAACCATCACAGGATGAGTCCCCATCCAAGCATTTCCTTAAATTCTTACCTGTCCATCAAACTCATCATAGTTTAAGAAATATGAGTAGGATCCAGCAATATAAAGTAGAAAGTCAATAAAAGTAAAGTCACATGCAGATGTGGGACAAAAAGGAGAAGAAATCAGCTCAGGCAACATTGAAGGTAAATCAGGGCAAAGAGCCACCTGGTAAAGGCAGTAACTTAATATCTTGTGTCTCAGTTCCAGAGGTTCATGTAAACATCCTGATTCCTAACAGAAAGTGATGCTGGCAGTTCCCAACACAGTGTCTTAAGAAAGAGGTCCAAATGAGTAAAGCTCTGCTCAGAGAAGTCTTAGCACCTGGGTGGCTCACATGTCCAACTTTCACTCTTGCCTTCTTCACTTAATGAAGACACAGGCCGGAGGACATAAGATTCCTATGGTCTCTTCCACTAAGACTCTAAGAAAACGTGGATTCTGCCTATTAAAATGGTATTCTATGGCAGAAAACATTTACTAAGCACGAAAACTGGAGTTAGGAAACCAGGGTCCTAAATTTTATTCAAATACCCAGTGGGCTAACAGGATTATACAGCTAACCACAATTTGGAAATTATCTGTCCTACTCCTCTAAGGGATACTACTTTTGGATCCGCTACTGTTCATTTATAATAGATATGTTAAAAACAAGTGTCATTTTGTTTTTAAATACAGTATTCAAAAAGATCATAAAAGCTTCACTAGATTCCTTCTCAGTTTAAGTTGAACATACTTTTCTTCAGAAATATATCTATATGGGTATAGCTCAGTGGTAGAGTGCTTGCTTAGCATACATTAGATCCTGGGTTCAATACCCACCACTGGAAAAAAAAGTCTTCAAATTTAAGTTGTTTGGAAAACAAAATTTTTCATATGCTTAACATAATCACCAAATTGGAACAGGAGCTAGAAATATAAATCCAGAATTCTGTCTATCAAAAGACTTTTTAAATATATATTTTTTAGTTGAAGATAGACACAATATTTTATATTTATGTGTTGCTGAGGATTAAACCCAGTGCCTCACATGTGCTAAGAAGTGCTCTACCACTGAGCTACAACCCCAGCCCCTAAACAGCTCTATTGGTAAGTATAATGTACAGATAGGATCTTGGATTAATCTAGACTTACTTTGAATTTCTCCATTTATCTGTTTAACTGGTAGTCCTCCATTGGAACGCCCTCTGCCCTTCAATATATGCCTATGCTCCTAACCACAGATCAGAATGCTACAACTGGCGTTCAAGGGTCTGAACCAACTTTCCAGCCCTAACCCATTACACTCTGCCAACACCCGCTCTAAACACCTACTTCTTGAACTCTGTTCTTGCAGAACTTTTTGCTCATCTTCTATTAAGTCACCTAAACCAGCTTTTTCCTGTTCAAGTCTTTGAGCATGCTGTTCAGTCTGCCTAAAATCTTATCAACACCACCTTTATCTGGCTAACTCCTACTCAAAAGACATCAGCTCAAATATATTGGTAAGCCGGTCAACCTAGCAGTGTAAACAGCAGTCACCATGATTTTCATTTAGTAATTCAAGATTTGTTTCATTTAGGGCTTCCCTGAAGAAATATGAGGCCAGTTAACCATAGCTCTTCATTATCATAGAGTGTCTTTCCCTAGTACATCTTTCACTAATACACAAGCAGCAGCTCAAAAAAATATTTCATAAGTGAATAGATGTAGTTATGAACGATACTGTGGCTACCAAGAAATACCTACTTGTCAAGAGACAACATTAAGTAATAAATAAATGTCACCGTATTATGGTTTAGATGTGAGATGTCTCCAAAAGCTTATGTATCAGACAATGCAAGACAGTTTAGAGGGGAAGTGATTAGCTTATGTGAGCCTTAACCTAATCAGTGCATTAATCTGCTGACAGAGATTAACAGATGGTAACTGTAGGCAGGTAGGGTGTAGCTGGAGGAGGTGGGTAAGTGGGGGCGTGCCTTTAGGGTATATGTTTTATACCTGGCAAGTGGAGAGTCTCTCTCTCTCTCTCTCTCTCTCTCTCTCTCTCTGACAAAAAGGAGAAGAAATCAGCTCAGGCAACACTGAAGGTAAATCAAGGCAAAGAGCTACCTGGTAAAGGCAGTAACTTAGTATCTTGTGTCTCCATGTTCTGGGCTACTTTTCTCCTCCACAGCCATCTGCCAAGATGTCTGCCTCACCTTGGCCCAGGGCTATAGAGCCTGCCACCCATAAAGTGTGACCTCTGAAACCATGAGCCCCAAACTAAACTTCTCCTCCTTTAATTGTTCCTGTCAGAAAAAACTGACTAAAACACTATGTGACCCAGATCTAGACTCTTAAGGAATATGGAAGACAGCATCCGAACATGGGAGCAGCTGAAGAAGATTTCAGGGTAGATGAAGAAGGCAACATGAATATATGCCAAGGCTGATGCTAACTGCTTAACTGTTCTGACGATTTTCCTCATTAAATAAACTCTTGCTACAATTATGTTGCTCTAGATCTCCAAAGATGAGAACACTACTACCAAATGGCAGAGCTGAATCTACTTTATGTCTAGTCTGACCCCAAAATGAGTGGTTTCCACTGTGCAACACAGTCCTGCCTACTACAGAATACACCCTGCCCAACTGAGGAGGCACCACTTGGGTTTAGCATTGATGGACAGATACCAAGGGGTTCTCAGAGTCAATGAATTCTGTAATTACCAAGTGGGAAATATACTCTGTATGAGCCAGTCATCATGGTTACTGAAGATTACATGGTAAGGCATACTGAATGGGAATTTACTAATTTATTCCAAATATAATTCCCATGTTGACTGAGATGATAAAAGCTTCTGACAGCAGAGAAATTCAAAAAGAAATTACCCCACTTATCTATTAAAAAAATCAGCAAGGCCCATACTATGCAATTTTATTGTTAACTACTGCCAAATCACAGTATCTAATTATTTGTACCCATAAAAGCAAACAATGGTGACCACACTTCAATGCGACCAAAAGGAAGCAATATTAAAGAAATGCAGCCTTCTTCTCTAAGTCCTCACATTGCAGAAAGCAATCAGGAATGGATGCTTTTTACCAAGAAGATAACAAAAGCAAAGAAGAAGTCTCCTGTTCTTTGCAAAGATAAAGCCAAAGCAAAGGATTTGAAAGTAAAAAGGAGTAACTGAAAGGTGTCCCCAGCCACAGAGAGAGGAAGAGGAAAGAGAGAGAGAGACAGAGAGACAGACAAACACACACAGAGAGACAGACAGAAAGACAGGGAAAGTTCTGTAGGTCAACCACATTCTTAGGGGCCCAACACACTGCAGCTCCAAAGGCAGTACAAATATTCTCAGGAGAGAAACATGTGCCATCATCCAGTTCCCTAAGACTGCCGAGAAGAAGACAGAACATGACACTTGTGTTCACTGCGGATATCAAGGCCATCAAGCCCGGATCAAACAGGCTGTGAAGAAGCTCTATGACCTCTACATGAACAAGGTCAGCACCCTGATCAGGCCTCATGGAGAGAATAAGGTGTTCACTCCACTGGCTCCTGATTATGATGCCTTCTTTGGGTATTACCAACCATGGGATCATCTCAACTGTGTCCAGCTGGCTAACGCTAAATATATATATATATATATATATATATATATATATATATATATATATATATATAAAATACACACACATACACACACACACACACACTCACCCTAAAGTCAAAAAATGAAGGAGGAAGGGAAAGAAGGAAGAAGGAAAGAAGGAGGTCAGGAGCCTAAAGGTTTTGTTTTCAGTATTCTAGGTTTTCAAAACAAATCTGCCCTGACTCTCTGGTGCTGGACCAGAGAATGAGCCAGATACCATCTCCATGGCACACTGGGTTTTTTGTATTTTTTTAAAAAATTACTTTCATCTTCTTTAAGGAAATTGAGAAGGTTTCTTCAAAACTTCATTGGCTTATGTGGAGCAGTGTCAAAGTTCCTTCAAACTCTGGCTCTTCTCCTGACCCTGTGTGCTTTTGTCGAGAACCATCTGGAAAAGGCTGAAGGTATGTAAAAGGTATTCAACTTCAACAATAATTTTAAAAATGCTAATAAAACCAAAACGAGATCTTTCTTAACCTCTCAGGTTGGCTAAAGTATGGCACATGATTGATATCCTGCAGTGTGAGCATGGTGAATAAATGGTCCCTTCAGAACACACATAATGACATTAAAGTGACTTAACCTTTGACCCGGCAATTCAGTGGCTAGGAGTGGATTGTATAATGATCACTCGGTGAAATCAAAGAAAGCACATGACAGGTTTCTGACTAAAGTAAAGAACTTCAAACAATCTCAATGTCCATCAATAGGGACACAGTTCAAGTCAATGTTTTATTTTATGCTGGTATACTATATAGTCACCAAAAATGACTATGGCAATATGTGTTGATGTTGAAAAATGTACATGATTTACTGAGCACTTAAAATATCACATCCAGTACTGTTACATGTACTGTTAATTTTTTTGTACTGCTATGCAATGAGCATACACTAAATATCTAAAGGAAAAATATGGATTGGGATTTCATAGCTGAGACATCACTCAATAGGAATTATAAGTGTGAACTCAGATAAACTACTGGATTTTGACATACTAGTAAGTAACTGCTTTTATCTCAGAAGATTAAGGTAGAAATTGGCTGGTTCATAATTAAGAGCACACATGTCTACCTTTTTATTTTTTTGTATTTTGTTGCTCTTGCCTTCTTTTTACTTTTTTAAAAACACTATTATTTTAATGTTAACCTGTCTTCTCATACTAGATTCTTCCCTTTGAAAGAAAGAAAGTGGGGCTTCCAAAGGATTCATCTAAATGGAGACTCCAGATACAAGCCATGTTAACTGATGTGTATCATACAAATGTTATCAGCAACTTTAAAGAATCAATAAAACCTAACTAGTAAAATAATTCAAATATTACAGAATATGACCAAATTATTTATTTATTAGAGAGAGAGAGAGAGAGAGAATTTTTAATATTTATTTTTCAGTTTTCGGCGGACACAACATCTTTGTTTGTATGTGGTGCTGAGGATCGAACCCGGGCCACACGCATGCCAGGCGAGCGCGCTACCGCTTGAGCCACATCCCCAGCCCCCAAATTATTTTTTAATGTAGACACATACACAGAGATATATAGATATGCCACAAAAGGAAATTATGTACAGTATTTCATCGATCCCAAGATATCCACTTTTATGCATTTTAACATCTCTGAAATTGGAATGAATCTTAAAATCAATGCCATGTCAGTTTAATTGCTAGTGTACTTTCTTAGTTGCACATAAGATAATGCTCTACCTTCAACTAGATGAAATATGGTTTTATCACTCCAACAGTTAATTCTTTTGATGGCAAGGGGGAGAAAAGATACATCAAGTAGTAAGTGCTATGAATCCTTCCTTTCACAGAACAAAACAGAAACAAAAGAAAACTATTTCTGTGCCCTTCAGGTAGAGCAGTTTCTCCCATCCTATCCTTAACTAAGCCAGTTTCCACAAAAACACATCCACTGACAATGTATCCACTTAAATATTTCTATTCAAAGCATAAGCTAATATTCTGAATGGTGCCAACAGTAGCTTTTGGGGGGATTCCAAATCTGTCTTTCACCCTTACTATAGTATAGAAATGACATAAATTTCTCATCAATAGCATAAAAAAATTCATATTGTGTCCATATAGCAGCTGTTATGCTAGGTTTATTTCAAGGACTTTCTGGTTTTCTAACAGCATAAATATTTAAAGCCATTCCTGTAAAATATCTACAGGGATCTTGAAAGCTGATCCACATCAGGGTGGAGGTATTTCTTGAGGAGGAAGTAATTCTCCATATTTCATCTTGTTCTATCCCCCATTGCTTCTCTTTGAAAAAGAAAAGAGACCCTCTTGGGCCATTCCTTGCCACCCTATCGGTGGAGGTGGCAGGTGGCTCCTCTGCTCTGGCTGCATTCTTCACAGCTGCACAGTGTGAATGGCTGTGATGGGCCCCCCACTGGTACCTCCAAGGTGATGGCATTAGAAGGTGGGACTCTTGGGGAGGTGATCAGATCATGAGGGATTAGAGACTTTCTAACAGAGGCACCCGTGAGGATTCGGCCAGATGGCACATCCATGAACCAGAAGGCAGGCTCTCACCAGACATTGTATCCAGCAGCATATTTGATATTGGACTTCTTGGACTCTAGAACTTTGAGAAAATTCTGTTGCTTATGTGCTACCCAGTTAATTGGATTTTATTATAGCAGCCTATGAGGTTAAAGACAAAAATTGCTAATGAGAAACTTGGGTGTTGCTGTGGAAAGTTACTGAAGTATGAGGCACCTCTGGGAGAGGTTAGAATGCTCTTGTGTTCTAGACAAGGCCTACATTGCCATGAATTCTGATTCTCCAATATCCTTTGTCAAGTGGGGCCTGCATTCTGAACAAGGCAAGGGCCACAATGTTAGCACGTCCAAGGAATTCACGGCCCCCTAATAAAATCCCTCTCCCTCTCTCTAATGCACACGCACATGCACACACACTGCTTTCTATGAGCAGTGGTCAGGAACTCAAAACTAAGGTTCAGGCTTAACCTAATACTCTATTACAATCTGAAATCCCAACAATGAGCATCATGACCTTTGATGTAGCTATTCTGTTTACTGTTGCATTGTTATTTGGGGAGGTGGGTATTTGGTGGGAGAAAGCAGTAAAAAGACTGTAGCAACAGTTTACACAACAAAATTAAATTTTTAAGTTAGTTTTTTTTCCTTTTAATATTTCCTCTGTACCAGTTGAAAAAAATAATAGCCCTTATGGGGCTGGGGTTGTGGCTGAGGGGTAGAGTGCTTGCCTTGCATGCATGAGGCCCTTAGTTTGATCCTCAAGCACCACATACAAATAAATTAATAAAAAAAAAAATAAAGATAGAGCACAATAAATTGCCTTTAAATGACATATATATATAATTTGCTCATTAATATAGCATTTGGCTCTGATGCTTTACTCTGAAACTTCAAAGCACTTAACTAATATTAAATTGTTTGAGCAAATAACTGCAATAGATATATCACCAAAAATGCACAGTGTATTACAATACCCCAAATAGATTACACTGTTATTCTTCTCTGTCTGGTAACTAATATTTTGGTACCAGGTCTTTGCAATTATCCTGTTACATCTTTTTTAAAATTATTTTTCCACAATGCTTTTATTTTTAGTTATTTATTTTTATGTGGTGCTGAGGATCGGAACCAGTATCTCACTCATGCTAGGCAAGCACTCTGCCACTGAGCCACAACCCCAGCCTCTCCTGTTACATCTTTTAGGTTTTCAAACTATTAGCCACAGTCTTTTCTCTGGAGTACCTTTTCTATGATTTTTTTTTTCATCCTCTCACCTTAACCTCAAAGAAGAAAACATCTCTAGCACCTACACTCTGTTTCTCTTCAGCAAAAGGTGGTCAAAGGAGGGCCTTCCCTGTCCACACCACTGAATAGGTGGGATGTCCTACAAAGCATGGCACTGCAGATACAGGAGATGAGGGTGTCTGTGGTCCCCATTCACGCAGTGAGCTAAAAAGTTGCAGGCCCACATGGAGCCTGTTAGGTCCCAAGGTGTAGGTTAGGTAGAAGATTAGGAGGCTCCACTCTAAGAGAACCTTGGAGACCCTCTCAGCACAGCTAACTTGGGGCCTGGATTGCTGGTGCTTATATCAAACATCCAGAAAGCCAGTACTGTGGATCTTAATTTTCACCCACTCTCTTCACAGGCACATGCACACACAGTCAGATAAAAGGGTAAGGACACAGGTATGGGGATGGAGACACAAAGACAGCACTTGTCAGCGCACCAACAGGACCAAGACATCTATTAGATTTACTTTCAAACCCTATCAGGGTCGGGAAAAAATGCTACACATTCTTGAACAAATTTAAGAGCTGGAGAATAACAGAAAATAAAAAGAAATAAATTCTTCTCCTCTTACATACCTTGGCTGTCAAAATATGTTTCTTGGCCAAAAATGTGTTATTTTGCACCCCTCTTGTTGGTGTGGGGTAGAGGAAGGGAATGTTTTTGTTTGGGCTCTTAATAATCAATCAGCCATCCAAACCTCTGGATGTCTATCCTTTCTTCATTTCTGAACCCAAAGATGCTCTAGAATGCTCTATCTCATTTATTCTGAAAATAGTGAACACCCTTTCTCATGAAGAGAGCTGAGGAGTGGGAAAATGAGGGAAACAACCAGAGTCCAAAAGCTACAAACAGCCATCTCTTCCTGAACACTTGATGCAAACTGTGATGAGCACTTAGTATCTGTCAATTAACTGAATCACCTTAATCAGATATTAACTCAGCATAATCCTGTGGCGTGGGCATTATCATTCTCATTTCGTAGGTAAGGAACCATGGGTCAGACAGCTGAAGTAACTTGCTGAAGGTTGTACAGCTACCAACTGGAGGAGCTGGGATTCAGGCCTCATTCTAAAGCCCATGCTTTTTATTTCTCAGCCAGACAGCACCCATTTTTACCCCTCACACCTCAGATAGAGCACTGATCTCCAGGATATATAAAGAACTCAAAAAACTTAACACCAAAAAAAAAAAAAAAAAAACAACCCAGTCAATAAATGGGCTAAGGAGCTGAACAGACACTTCTCAAGATAGATATTTGATCAACAAATATATGAAAAAATGTTCAACATCTCTAGCAATTAGAGAAATGCAAACCAAAACTACTCTTAAGATTTCATTTCACACCAGTCAGAAAGTCAGTTAAAAAGAATATAGACAAAGACAACAATAAATGTTGGCGAGGATATGGTAAGCAACACAGATGCCCTTCAGTAGATAAGTGGATAAAGAAACTGTGGAATATAAACACAATGGAATATGACTCAGCATTAAAAGAGAATAAAATTATGCCATTTGCAGGTAAACAGACAGAGTTGAAGAATATCATGCTAAGTGAAGTAAGCCAATCCCCAAAAACCAAAGGCCGAATGTTCTCTCTGCTGATCCATAATGGGGGAGGGGAGGGCATGGGGAAAATGGAGAAACTTTGATGGGGCAAAGGGGAGGGAGGGGTGGGGAAGAGCCATGGGGGCAAGAAAGATGGCAGAATGAGTTGGACATCATTACCTTAGTTACATGTATGACTGCACATATGGTGCAATGCTACATTGTATACAACCAGAGAAGTGAAAAGTTGTGCTACAATTGTGTACAATGATGCAAAATGCATTCTGCTGCCATATATACCAAATTAAAATTAATTAATTAATTGATAAAAAATCAAATGTCAAACCACATTAAGATATCAGTTAATACCCACTAGAACAGTTAAAATTAAAAGACTGACATAAGTCATGTGGAAATAATTCTACAATAGAAGGTGGCACCAAATGGCTAGAGCCAAAGTGAACCTTAGTCTGCTTAATCTGAAAGATGATAGAGCTGGAGTTTCTGAGATAACACACTTCTTCTGGAAAAAACCTTGACTTCCATAATCTCCAGATTTCGTTGTCTGCACCAAGGTAAACCAAAGTACCATCACTTATCAAATTTAGCAGTTCCCTTGTTTTACTGTATATCTGAGAAGTTCTACCACACAGAATTTCTAGAAACAAAGAATCTTCTGAATAGAGTCATACTTCCTATCACACCGAAGGCTGAATCCTTTCTGGGCAACACTATTTGAGCCTGATTAAATTGCCATGATGAACTTCAGAGTTGAGCCTGCCCTTGAGTCAAACACATGCCTGATCTTTAATTCTGCGATCCACTCGTTTCTTGCAGAGCTCACAACTCTCTTGATCCGCTGGAGCAGCTGCGTTCAGGTTCCGCATCAATATGTGCAGTGCTGTACTCATTTCTGCAGGGAGCCCAGTACATCTGAACTTTCCAAAATCATTTGGCCCCCATTACTGGTAAGCACTGCTTTTAAACAGGTTGTAACTCCAACTAATAGGCTCCATAATCATAGCTGAATCGAACAAAAGAGTCCAGGAGAGTGCCATCAGTCATTTTTATTCCCATCAAATATGCTGCAAAAGGCAGAAACTTCCTGATTTCAGAATCTTGTGGTCCAATCTAATCTTCAAGGCATATTAGAGGTGCAGGGGAGAGCAGGAAGAGGCTTATCCAAAGATATGCAAAATCCCAAGGCCCAAATGAAAGACATTATTGTAAATAAAATTCAAGAAGACAGAAAATAAAGCAAATTCCAATGAAATGATTTTGGATTTTATCATAGTTCATCTACATTGTTAGAGGGTAGAACAATTAAGAATCTTTCCTCCAAAGATGAACCTGATTACTTAACAGCATAGGTTCAAAATGTAGAAAAGGTGACTGTCTTGACAGGTGGACATTCTTCATTGGTCTGACAGGTAATCAGAACAGACTCCTAAACCACCATCATCTCTCAGCTGACTTTCAGTACTTATGGAAAATTCCTGAGGTTTCCTTTAATGGCAATCTTACTTTCAGAGTAAGTTATAAACATTAAGTAAGTGTAGCTGATATTTAAATCTTTTTTTTTTCCCTTTTGTGATACTGGGGGATCAAACCCATGGGGCCTTAACCTCTGACCTACATCCACAGCTTTTATTTATTTATTTATTTTGTTTTTTTTGTTTTTTTTTTTTAATTTTTATTGTTGGTTGTTTAAAACATTACATAGTTCTTGACATATCATATTTCACACATTTGATTCAAGTGGGTTATGAACTCCCATTTTTACCCCGTATACAGATTCCAGAATCACATCAGTTACACATCCACTGTTTTACATATTGCCATACTAGTGTCTGTTGTATTCTGCTGCCTTTCCTATCCTCTACTATCCCCCCTCCCCTCCCCTGCCCTCCCATCTTCTCTCTCTACCCCATCTACCGAAATTCATTTCTCCCCCTTGTATTTTTTCCCTTTCCCCTCACTTCCTCTTGTATGTAATTTTGTATAACAATGAGGTTCTTCTTCCATTTTCATGCAATTACCCTTCTCTCTCCCTTTCCCTCCCACCTCTCATCCCTGTTTAATGTTAATCTTCTTCTCATGCTCTTCCTCCCTACTCTGTTCTTAGTTGCTCTCCTTATATCAAAGAAGACATTTGGCATTTGTTTTTTAGGGATTGGCTAGCTTCACTTAGCATAATCTGCTTTAATGCCATCCATTTCCCTGCAAATGCCATGATTTTGTCATTTTTTAATGCAGAGTAATACTCCATTGTGTATAAATGCCACATTTTTTTTTATCCATTCATCTATTGAAGGGCATCTAGGTTGGTTCCACAGTCTAGCTATTGTGAATTGTGCTGCTATGAACATTCATGTAGCAGTGTCCCTGTAGTATGCTCTTTTTAGGTCTTTAGGGAATAGACCCCCTAGAAGGGGAATAGCTGCGTCAAATGATGGTTCCATTCCCAGCTTTCCAAGAAATCTCCATACTGCTTTCCAAATTGGCCGCACCAATTTGCAGTCCCACCAGCAATGTACAAGTGTACCCTTTTCCCCACATCCTCGCCAGCACTTGTTGTTTGACTTCATAATGGCTGCCAATCTTACTGGAGTGAGATGGTATCTTAGGGTGGTTTTGATTTGCATTTCTCTGACTGCTAGAGATGGTGAGCATTTTTTTCATGTACTTGTTGATTGATTGTATGCCCTCCTCTGAGAAGTGTCTGTTCAGGTCCTTGGCCCATTTGTTGATTGGATTATTTGTTTTCTTATTGTTTAGTTTTTTTGAGTTCTTTGTATACTCTGGATATTAGGGCTCTCTCTGAAGTGTGAGGAGTAAAAATTTGTTCCCAGGATGTAGGCTCCCTATTTACCTCTCTTATTGTTTCTCTTGCTGAGAAAAAACTTTTTAGTTTGAGTAAGTCCCATTTGTTGATTCTTGTTTTTAACTCTTGTGCTATGGATGTCCTATTAAGGAATTTGGAGCCCGACCCCACAATATGTAGATCGGAGCCGCCAACTTTTTCTTCTATCAGACGCCGTGTCTCTAATTTGATATCAAGCTCCTTGATCCATTTTGAGTTAACTTTTGTGCATGGCGAGAGAAAGGGATTCCGTTTCATTTTGTTGCATATGGATTTCCAGTTTTCCCAGTACCATTTGTTGAAGATGCTATCCTTCCTCCATTGCATGCTTTTAGCCCCTTTATCAAATATAAGATAGTTGTAATTTTGTGGATTGGTCTCTGTGTCCTCTATTCTGTACCATTGGTCCACCCGCCTGTTTTGGTACCAGTACCATGCTGTTTTTGTTACTATTGCTCTGTAGTATAGTTTGAAGTCTGGTATCGCTATACCGCCTGATTCACACTTCCTGCTTAGAATTGTTTTTGCTATTCTGGGTCTTTTATTTTTCCATATGAATTTCATGATTGCTTTATCTATTTCTACAAGGAATGCCGTTGGGATTTTGATTGGCATTGCATTAAACCTATAGAGAACTTTTGGTAATATCGCCATTTTGATGATGTTAGTTCTGCCTATCCATGAACAGGGTATATTTTTCCATCTTCTAAGATCTTCTTCTATTTCTCTCTTTAGGGTTCTGTAGTTTTCATTGTATAAGTCTTTCACCTCTTTTGTTAGGTTGATTCCCAAGTATTTTATTTTTTGGGGGGATATTGTGAATGGAGTGGTTGTCCTCATTTCCATTTCAGAAGATTTGTCACAGCCTTTATTTAAAAAGGACCTCATTAAGTTATGGAGACTGATCCTCCTGCCTCAGACTCCCGACTTGCTCGGATTACATACTTGTGTCACTTTGCCAGCAAGAATTCATTTTTAAAAAGCATCAGAATACTGCCTTGCATAGTGGCACATGCCTGTAATCTCAGCAACTTGGGAGTCTGAAGCAGTTCCAATTGCAAGTGTGAGGCCAGATTTGTTAACTTAGTGAGACCCTAAGCAAGTTACCAAGACCCTGTCTCAAAATAAAAATATAAAAAGGGCTGGGGAAGTAGCTGATTAAGAGTACCCCTGTGTTCAACTCCTAGCCCCAAACAAATATTTTACTATAAAAAATAGTTGTCATAAGATACATACTACTACTCCTGTTATGTACAAACATCTGCACTGAAAGGTTATTGGGTATGTCTGACATCTAGGTGGCTTCATGCTGGGTAAAGCAATCATGTATTCTTGCTTGAGGACAATACTAACAAATGCCTGTTATGCTGCAGGTCTACGTCCTGCCCAAGAGTGAGTGGAAAGGCACCAGAGTAAAGGGAAGAAGGTGTTCATGGTGACCCTCACCCAAGGGTCTACAGATGCTTATTATTTTTAATGCAGGGCTACTTCACAGCACCAAAAAAAAGTTATCTGAATCTAATTCTCACCAAGATGAATAATTCTTTTTACTTGATAGTCCTTTGTTCTCTTGGACAGATATTTAGGTTTCTAGTATGATATCTGACACTGCTACTTACATATTTACAGAGTTGAGCTCTGACCTACAATAACAAAATAAAAGTCCAGAATCTGCCATGCATGTGCCTGCTTTGCAAAGACGTTCTTTTCTCTTTTATTTACCTGCTTCAAGACATAGCTTAGATATTGATATCTGTCTCTTTCTGTTACAACAAAAGCTCTTGATACTACTCTCCTCAACAAGGCCCTCTCTCAAGCCTCAATCAATAAGCTGACCATGATATAAAAAAGGAAGTGGGAAAGGAGTGTGATGGGCCCTCAAAAGGTTCTAATTCTTCAAGTGCCACACATGCTGCTGAATGTAGTTCCACTGGGTAGTGAGAGTTGCAATCAAAACCCAAGGGTAGGGAGGGGAACATGAGAGGAATAGAAGACAACTATCTAGATAGGGCAGAGGGGTTGGGGGGGGGGGAGGGGCAGGGGTTAGCAAGGACGGTGGAATGTGATGGACATCATTGTCCAAAGTACACATATGAAGATACGAATTGGTGTCAACATACTTCATATACAACCAGAGATATGAAAAATTGTGCTGTATGTGTGAATTGTAATGCATTCCACTGTCATTTATTTTTTAAAAAAACAATTTTAAAAAAAACGAAGGGTTTCCCCTCATTTTTGATCCTCTTCTAATGTCTTTTGCAGCATGAACACTCCTGACCACTCCCTCACTAGGTGTCTTTGGTAAAGATCCTCCTTGGCCTATTATAATTTATTCACTCTGCTTTTCCCACATTTAGGAAGGCCCCTCCTCACCAGCCCTTCTCCACGTTAAGAAAGAAGCACTGATTGGGCTGGGGCTGTGGCTCAGTGGTAGAGCACCTGCCTCGCACCTGGGAGGCCCTGGGTTCGATCTTCAGCACCAAGTTAAAAAAAAAAATAAGCAAAATTGAAATAAATAAATAAATACTGTCCATCTACAACTAAAAAATATGTTTAAAGAAAAAGAAAGAAAGATGTGCTTAGGATGTTCTAGCTTATTCTTTGCCCTCACAGTCTCACTTCCAAAAGCCTCATTTACTACCTCCACAAGGGAACCAATAGCGTCACAACTCAGTTTTGTTCTCCCAGGTCTGGGGGCCAGTTGTGCACAAGACAGACCCATCCTAGAAGCCCTTCTAGCTCCACATACGGTGTGCAGGAACTCCTGCACGGGGTCTCAGGGCACCCAGGCCTTAACTCCTGTTAGGAACGCACCCCTGCTGCGTAGTCTTGCCCACACCTCTGCCTGCTGCAACCTTATTTCTTTTTAAAGGCTGGTTACCAAAGCTCCTTACTCATAGTCTGACAGACTATTTTCTTTGAAATTCAAGGTCATTATTTGCCTTTTCTTATGACAACACTTTACATTACTCTATCTTTTTCTCATGGTCGTTGGTGTGGTGTGGGGCTCTTAGCCAATCTACAGAAGAGGACCTGCCATTGAAAATCCTACTTTTAACTGGTTGTTTTAGTGAGGGAATGTTTATAAAACTGGATAAAATAGTCATAAAATTAACCAAAAAGCAACAGCCCTAATGTCCATCAGCTCATAAATGGATAATCAAAATGTGGTACAAAGAAATGATGTCATTCAGCTTTAAGAGGAAGGAAATTCTGGCTGGGCATGGTGGCTCATTTCTACAGTCCCTACCACCAAGAATGCTGGGGCAGGAGGATCACAAGTACAAGGTCAGTTTGGGTAACAATGTGAGACCCTATCTCAAAATAAAAAGAACTAGAGAATGAAGCTCAGTGGCGAAGTAGATGCCTGCTATGCAGCAGGCTGTGGGGTCCCTCTCCAGTGCCGCAAAAAAGGGAAGGGAATTCTGACACATGCCACAACACAGGGAAAACATTAAACTACTTAACTGAAATGAGTTATTCTATGCTTTTGTACAAATGTGGAAATGCCTTATTTTTTAATTAATATTTTCTAGGAATGCTTTTGGATACTTTCATATGCACATTATTAAAAATGCTTCCTATAAAGACCCTTTAAGACTCTAAGCTCTGGTTATCTTTAGTGAGTATCACAGAGGAGGTACTCCAATATCAGAAAAAACAAAAGTGAAACGAGAACAAGAAAGATGTGATACTCAAAGCATCAGTGAAACCGCCTAAAACTGACACTGGGAAAACCCAAATGTAGCCGCAGAGCTACGGGGTCGGAGGAGGGGCAGGGAGACTCTCAAATGGCTGGAAACTATCTTAGACAATAAAAGGGCATAAAGCTGTGTGTGCGCGTGTGTGCATGCACGTTTTGTTGTGGTAAAATACACAAAAATAAACTTTTCCCCTTTTGCTAAGAGCCAAGTATATGATGCATGGCATTTTTAGTCTAAAGGTGACGCCAGCTAGCCATTGAGATGATATGATTATGTTAAGATTTGCATTCATATGGATATTGGACTCCTGCTGTTCACCTAGACCGGCTACGGGACTCCTGGAGAGTTCCCATTGGTTGGGGAAGTACAGTAGGAGGGAGTTCCGGGGGAGGAGCTCTCTCGGCGGGTCCGGGAGGAGGCCAGGTGGGTGGAAAAAATCTTCCCGGGCGCATACCGGACATTGGCGGCAGTTTCAAAAAATAAACTTTGTTCCTGCTTGAGTGGCTCGTGATTTTGTGCCCAGCCAGACTGCGGCAACTGGCGGCCCGCACGGGGAACGCCTGAAGCTTGGAGGTGAGTAAAATTGCTCGCCCCTGAGGGAAGGCAACAAAATGGGTGACCATTTCAAAAAACAATGTGTTCTCGTTTTGATTTATCTTGTTTTTGTTTCAAGCTGCCTATCCCTAGAATTTTCTCAGGCAAACTGGGAAAATTGGTTGGCTCAAGGTTTGAAGTTATTCGGCCCTGAGAAAGAGAAAATTGATACAACTATTCTTTGTTCGGTTTTTGTTTCATTCTGTTTCGGTTTTGTTTTATGCTATCTTATTGGGTTGCGTTACCTTTATAGTAGATTAGAAACTAGTAAAAAACAAACCGAAAGACTGTTAAGTAAATTGTTAGAGGTCCAGACTATGGTAGAAAACATGTTAGGTCAAGCGAAAGAGAAGGTCTCTCAAGCTAGTCAGACAGAGGAAGATTTGAAGAAAGAAAGCTTAGAGGAAAAACAACCATCAGGCGGGGAATTACAACAGGAGGCTGCTACTAACCCCGTTCTGTCACCAGAGGGCGTAATTCAACCAACAGCTCCATCTACAGCTGAGCGGCCCTCAACTCCCGTAGTTGATGGACGGAATCCTGAGACAGGACCCCAAAGATTAGCATGCCCTGTACTTGAGCAGGCAGGAGGGCAACGAATTCACCGTGCTTTAGATTTCAAAACAGTGAAGCAATTAAAGGAGGCTGTAACAACATACGGGCCGCAAGCACCCTTCACTGTGAGCATGGTCGAATCCATTACCAACTTAGACATGACGCCAGCAGATTGGGCTAACATGTGTCGATCTGTGCTAAATGGAGGACAATATTTGTTATGGAAGGTTGCCAATGAGGAATTTTGCATGGAGACAGCTAGGCGAAATGCAACAGCCGGTTACCCTCAAAGAAATCTAGAGATGTTATTAGGAAAAGGACCTTATGAGGGTCAACGGCAACAAATTGAATATGATCCTGGCGTATACGCACAAATTGCTGCAGACGCAGTTAGGGCATGGAAAACTTTACAGGGGCATGGAGATTTACAAGGACAATTATCTAAGGTAATACAAGGAGCTAATGAACCTTACGCTGAATTTGTAGATAGGCTTATTCAGACAGCATCTAGAGTAACAGGCAATGCCATTTATAAAACAACTGGCTTATGACCAAGCAAATCGTTGCTGCAGAGAGGTCATCAGACCATGGAAACATGAAGATTTAAACACATATATTAAATTATGTAGAGACATTAATGAACAAGGGCAAGTCTTAGCAGCAGTACAACAGGCTTTAGATGCCAGGCCAAGAACATGCTATAATTGTGATCAAACAGGACATTTTAAAAGGAGTTGCCCCATAGGAGGAGGGTTTAACAAGGCTAGGTATCAAAGGAATAGAATACCAGGTATTTGCCCACGATGCCGTAGAGGGAAACATTGGGCTAATGAATGCCGTTCTCAAACCACCATAGAAGGTATTCCGTTATCAAAAAACAGACAAGGACCAAGTGTTTACCCACGATATCGTGGAGAAAGACATCAGGCTCCATTGCCAAAAAACGGACTGGAGGGCCCAATGCTCCGGGGCCCAAAACCACAAATATACGGGGCAGTGGAGGAACCCAGCAACACCATCAAGGTAGTGCCCAGGACGCATTATCCATTAAATCCCTCATCAGACAAACTAGAGGGAGCGCAGGGTTGGACATCTGCACCTCTGCCAGAGCAGTACTAACTCCAGAGATGGGAGTTCAAATCATTCCCACAGGAGTAAAAGGACCTCTTCCCCAAGGAACAGTAGGCTTATTATTGGGACGCAGTTCTTCAACACTAAAAGGACTTATGATAAGTCCTGGGGTAATTGATCCCGATTATGAAGGTGAAATAAAAATTATAGCTAGTTCTCCAAGAGGTATATCAGTAATTTCACCAGGAGATAGAATAGCACAATTATTAATAATACCCAGCCTACATGATAAATTTTCCAGTCGTACTGTAGAAAGAGGTTCCAGGGGATTAGGCTCCACAGGTGTAGATTGGGCTATGCTGTCTTTAAATCTAGATTCTCGCCCAATGCTAAAACTAAATATTCAAGGACATGACTTTAATGGGCTACTTGATACAGGTGCAGACCTTAGCATAATATCTCGTCAAGAATGGCCAAAACACTGGCCATTACAAAAAGCCACTCAAACGCTTCGAGGCCTAGGAGTGGCAACTAATCCCCATAGAAGTGCAATGGTATTAGATTGGAAGGATCCTGAAGGATGTGAAGGAACTATACAGCCCTATGTATTGGATCATCTTCCTATAAATTTATGGGGACGAGATGTCCTAGATCAATTAGGTTTGACATTAACAAATAACATCAATCCTAATGCGCCCACTACTAGGGCTAGACAAGGCTTTAGGAAAGAAGAAAGATTAAGAGAACAAGAACAAGGTATGACAGCACCAATTCAAATAGATCAAAAAACAAATAGACATGGATTGGGTTTTCAGAAAGGGCCACTGAGACAATCAAAATTACTTGGAAATCAGAAAGACCAGTGTGGGTTCCTCAGTGGCCCCTGACTAAAGAAAAGATACAAACAGCCCATGACCTGGTCAAACAACAATTAGCGGAGGGACATATACAACCTTCCGTATCTCCCCATAATACTCCCATTTTTGTCATTAAAAAGAAATCTGGTAAATGGAGATTATTACAAGATTTAAGAGCCATTAATAATGAGATGGTTATTATGGGACCTGCTCAATCAGGGATTCCCCAATTGTCTGCTTTACCAAAAACCTGGTATGTTTTAGCTATAGATATTAAAGATTGTTTTTTTTCAATTCCAATTCATCCCGAGGATAGTCCACATTTTGCATTTACTATCCCTGCACTAAATCATGAAGGTCCTGATCAGAGATATGAATGGAAAGTACTCCCTCAAGGGATGGCTAATAGTCCAACTATGTGTCAAATTTATGTTAACAAAGCAATCCAGCCACTTAGAAATCAAAATCCTGAACTACAAATATTTCACTATATGGATGATGTGTTATTGGCACATAAAGATAAAAACACATTGCTAGAATGTTATGCCACACTTACAAATTTATTAAAAAATTATAATCTAGAGATAGCAATAGATAAAGTACAATTAAATCTTCCAATTAATTATTTAGGGGTTTTATTATCCTCAACCATGGTCCGTCCACCCAAAATTCAAATACGAGTAGATCAACTCAAATCACTTAACGACTTTCAAAAGTTATTAGGAGACATAAATTGGATAAGGCCTTATCTAGGCATACCAACAGGAGAGTTGGGACCTTTATTTGATATTCTAAAAGGTCCATCAGATCCAAATTCACCCCGCATGTTGACGCCTGAAGCAAGAAAGGCATTAAAAATCATTGAAACATATATGGAAAATATGCATTTGGATAGAATTGATATAAGTTTGCCTTTATTATTTATTGTACTGCCAACAAAAAATATACCTACAGGAGTATTCTGGCAAGAAGGTCCATTATTGTGGATACATTTATCTTATTCTCCTAATACTATTCTTACTAGGTATCCTGAGGCTGTAGGACAATTAATACTCAAAGGAATAAAAGCAGCCAAGGGAGTGTTTGGGATTTCTCCCAATAAAATTATTACTCCATATACTATAGATCAAATTGATGAGTTAGCTAATGAGTTAAATACTTGGGCAATAATCATGTGTAAATCTAATGTTTCATTTGATAATCACTTACCGTCTAATCCTTTGTTGTCTTTTTGGTCTAAACATCCTGTAGTTTTTCCAAAGATGACAAAAAAAACCCCTATCATGAATGCTCCAAATATATTCACTGATGGGTCAAATAATGGTACAGCAGCAGTAGTTACCCCTGATCAAACTTTTACATTTTTAGTACCCAAACAATCAGCTCAAAAGGTAGAGCTTAATGCAGTATTACAAGCTTTTATGATGTTTAAAAATTCTGTATTTAATTTATTTTCTGATAGTCAGTATGTAGTTAATGCTATAGTATCCCTTGAAGATGCTGGTAGGATTTCCCCTTCTTCTACTGTTTTCTCTTTGTTTTCTACTATACAAAGTCTAATCTGGGACAGAAAAGATCCATTCTTTATAGGACATATCAGGGCACATACAGGATTGCCTGGAGCCCTTAGTTTGGGCAATGAGTTAGCAGATAAAACTACACATGACATACATATTTTCTCCACAATAGAAGAAGCTATAAATTTTCATAAAAGGTTCCATGTCAATGCTAATACTTTACAAAAGCGTTTTAAAATAACTAAAGAACAAGCCTGACATATAATAAAACAATGTCAAAATTGTGTGACATTTTTACCACAAATTAATCTTGGAGTCAATCCTAGAGGACTGATACCTAACCATATTTGGCAGATGGACGTCACACACTTGCCAGAATTTGGAAAATTAAAATATTTACATGTTACAGTTGATACTTCTTCCGGATTTCTGATGGGCTCCCTTCATGCTGGAGAAAAAACTAAAGATGTTATAGCTCATTGCTTACAAAATTTTGCCACTGTGGGCGTTCCAAAACAGTTAAAAACCGATAATGGTCCTGGTTATATGTCCACCTCTTTTAAACAATTTTGCTCATCATTTGGCATTACTCACATAACAGGAATTCCATACAATCCACAAGGACAAGGCATAGTTGAAAGAGCTCATCAAACTATTAAAATGTACTTATTGAAACAAAAGGAGGGAATTGGAAAGGGATATATATCCCCCAAAGATAAACTTAAAATAACCCTTTTTACTCTAAACTTTTTAAATTTGGATTCATCAGGGCTTAGTGCTGCGGAAAGACATTTGTATCCAAAAAATGTACATAAGCCTAAGGTACTTTGGAAAGATATTCTAACAGGACAATGGAAAGGTCCTGACCCAGTGATAGTCTGGAGTCGGGGCTCTGTTTGTGTTTTTCCACAGGAAGAACAGCAGCCGATTTGGATTCCAGAAAGACTAACTAAAACAGCTCCTACAGACCAAAAGGAAGATGATTCCACTCAAATCCATAACAGCTGATATCCAGATCTCCAGCTTGGCTATTCTTACATCTGTGACAGTGATTAACCAGGATGTTTTTTTCAATATCTATTTTATTATTGCTTTTTCCCACATCATAAAGTTCTATTTTATTTTTGAGCTCATACAGACCTAGGTTAATGTTTTTTCTGATCAGTTTTATATTTTGACTGTGGAGTTTTTGAACATTGCAATGGAGATTTCACCTAGGTAAAGCTACAAGGCCTTTACTATTGTCTTATGTGTTATATGTTACGTGTGCACACTTCTGTTTTGTGTTGTATGTCTGTATGTGCGTATGTCCATGTATCACATATGAGGGGCGCTCATGCACATGGATCCAAAAAATTTTTGTTTATTATTATTCACGTGATTTTAATAGTTTAATTTAATTTGGGTAAACAGCTGTTGAGGATTGTTTTAATATATGAACAAATAGAAGGTTAACAGATCTGTTTGTTTACTTTCACCTTTCCTTTTCATTATATTTAATAATTCTGTTCAGGATAATGTAAATTGTTCTAAATATTGTTCTCTTAGTACCTGTTGAAATGTTACATATTTTTTTTTAGCATCATTGTCAAAATTCCTATTTTCATCCCAGTGCCGGTGAAGACAAAGATAAAACCAAACTATAACTTCTTCGAGAGTTATCACAACAAACCGTGTAAACTGATACATCAATGATTTATAACTCAACAAGTAATGCTCAATCAATGAGTCGATTTATTTTGGAAGGATATGGACATATTGATAGATTCCTCTGCTTTGAACTGCTTACAGAACTTGCCTGGACTATGTATCACTTGTATGCTTTATTTTGGGAGGATATGGACATATTGATAGATTCCTCTGCTTTGAACTGCTTACAGAATTTGCATGGACTATGTATCACTTGTATGCTTTGTGATCTATTTGTTGATGCAGCGAATTATGGTAGTGCTAGCGTATCTTTGCTGATGTGTCACCAGTGATGTAATTTTTCCTAGGAGCCCTTAATTGACTTGGTGTCATGACATTTCTGTATCCTCCTCCCTTCTACTAGTGATGGTCTAATTTTGGGGGCCAACAGAGGTGAGGTAAAGAACCTCACCCCCCCACCGACACCAAGGGCCAAATTTGGGGGCCAACAGAGGTGAGGCAAAGAACCTCACCCCCCCCACTGGTACATAGGCCTATCCACAAGTATGGCTATATGCTGGACCGGTAGTCAGTGACGGGTATGATCTAATTGCAGTGGTATCAACCTAAGACAGGAGGCTGACGCCTAAAAGTCAGTTTTCCGATGACGGGTAAGAACCATATGTTGAATTGGACAAACCTAACAGGCAGGGTCCCTAGCCAGATTGCTTGTTACTTAAACAGAAGGGGGGAGATGCTAAGAGCCAAGTATATGATGCATGGCATTTTTAGTCTAAAGGTGACGCCAGCTAGCCATTGAGATGATATGATTATGTTAAGATTTGCATTCATATGGATATTGGACTCCTGCTGTTCACCTAGGCCGGCTAAGGGACTCCTGGAGAGTTCCCATTGGTTGGGGAAGTACAGTAGGAGGGAGTTCCGGGGGAGGAGCTCTCTCGGCGGGTCCGGGAGGAGGCCAGGTGGGTGGAAAAAATCTTCCCGGGCGCATACCGGACATTGGCGGCAGTTTCAAAAAATAAACTTTGTTCCTGCTTGAGTGGCTCGTGCTTGGCTCCTCCGCCAGGCTGTGTGAACTGCGCCGTGATGCGCAGTCCTACAGGCACCTCAGTTCACTGCCTGCAGTTCTGATGACACACCCAGAAGGAGAACTGCAGGATCAGGGGCCACCATACTATTCTCCAAAAGGATATATTTTTAGACTTGGTGACACTGAACCTCTTCAGGCCAAGAAGTGGAGTGGAGATCTCTTCACTACTATTCTGATTATACAATAAAGCCATGAACCCACTGCCAACCCAGAGCCCGAGGCTATCAACCCATTCTCTCTCCCCAAGTAAAGGGAAAGCTCAGGAAGAGAAAGTGTCTACATCACAAAACAAAAAGCTGGTTTGAGGAAAGCAATATGAAAGGGAAAGAAAACAGGAGGAATAAGCTGAGTACATAAGAGAAGAAGAAGGCAGCAGGAAGGAGAACGTGTAAAAAACACTCACAGCAAGGAGGCTGTGAATGGAGGACAGAAAAGGGACGGTGCTGGGCCTCACTAGCGCCTTGGGCCTGCTGAGGAAACCCGACTGCATGAACACAGGTCGTTAGGAATCAGAGCAGCCAGGTGCTCTGACCATGCCTGTGATCCAGGGATTTGGGAGGCTGAGGCAGGAGGATTCCAAGTTGGAGGTCAGCCTTAGCAAGCACCCCTGGGTTCAATATCCAATACCACCCCCCAAAAAAAAGAAAAGAAAAATGAAATTTTTAAGAAAGAAGCAAAGCAATTGAGGTTCACGAAGAAAGCTTCCCTTACATTACTTATTTTTTTCCCCAGTCTATATTATCATCATTTTTATTCATTTTAACTATTTCTAGATCCCCTAAGATTTTTCTAAATCATATACAAGCAGGAACATGAACAACATTTCAAGAATCTTCCTATACAAATAATCTATCAAATGATGCAATGTCCAAAAGGAAAAAGACCATTAAGAGGATTCATGGAAATGCATAGTAGTGATAAGACAGCTTTAACACAGGGCGCTGACAATCGCTGGCCCTTTTTGAACACCTCAACATGACAGAAATAATTCCACAAATTGGAGGAGGGGAAGTGGACTTTCAAAAATGGGAGACTGTCTTTGATTTTTATAATGATAAGGTTTATGCTTGGCACATAATTTAACAAATATTCATTGATTGCTTACTATGGGAAAAAAAATGATGCAATGTCCAAAACTACCATGTGGAAGTTCAGTCACCAATGGCTGTACTTGTTTCTTATACTGAAGTTTTCTTTTTTTTTTCTGTATCTTGTGTTCACTGAAATGCACACATTTATGAGGAAACAGAATTGTAAGCTATATGATTTAAGTAAAATAATAATAATAAGCTGAGGTAATAAACTACTAATCCTTCTTTAGGAAGGGTCCAAATTGTAACAAGTCATAAAGAAAAGAGTTTTAGAATTAATTGTATGTTTCATTTTTAATCAGACGAAGTGTATTGAATTATAGACTAAGAATTCCTTCTTGAGAGCCTCAGAAGTCACAGAAAGTAGAGGTCAACTCAGAACAAAACTCTAAGCTTACCTCACTGGGCGCAGCTTCTGCTCCTGATAACTGACTTTTTAGAAACATTCTCCTTACGTAGGAAAAGGGTCCCGCTCTCCCAGGAGATCAGCACTCTCTAGGAATTTGTGCCAGCAGCACCATGTGCCAGCATAGATGCTCTATGAAAGCTGAAACCCTTAGCTGGGCTTGGTGACACAGACCTGTCCTTCCAGAGGCTCAGGAGGCTAAGGAAGGAGGATTGACAAGTTCAAAGACAACCTCAGCAACTCAGTGAGGCACAATCTCAAAATAAAATATAAAAAAGGGGCTAAGGATGTAGATTGGTGGCTAAGTGCCCCTGGATTCCATGTCAGTGTATATGCATGTGCACGTGTGCAAACACACACACACACACACACACACACACACACAGAAGAAAGCTGAAATTCACCTCATCAGGCCTTCTCTCCATGGATGCAAAAAAATCACTTGGTTTGTAGATTAAGCAATAAAAAGCAGAGAACCCACTACCCTGTGTATCATTTGCCTTCCACCTTTTTAACTCTTACTATTTTGTAAGATACTAAATAGAAATAGGTTTGTGGTACACAGAAGAAAGACGCATTTTCAAAAGATGTTGCCAGAAAGAAGTGATGGGACTTCAGAGGCTCAGTGTGACAGATCCCATCAGGAATTACACATTCCCTCTGATATTTTCATCTAAATGTTTATTGAACAACCTCTAGCTTTCATCCACATTATTTTGATTAATGTATGAATAGGTTCAAGAATTACAGAAAAGAAATCTAAGGTGATTGTGCTTTAAAATAAATGAAAGGATGACTCTTGGTTTACAGTCACTATATTTTATGACTAAAATGCTCCCTGTCTTTTTTTTTTTTTAATTTAACTGCAACATACTTCCCCTGGCTTCAGTTTTGAAGTAATGATATAAAATTCATTTTATCTCTTTTTCAAGCCTGGCTCTTTCACACATAACATCAGACTTGTCATATCTGAGGAATTATTAAAATAAGACGGAGCCTGCTATTTTGGAGCAGAGAAACCTCTTTGAGCTGGCATCCTCAGGAGAGCAGCAGCGCAATCTCATTAGCTGGAGCTGAGACGCGTCCTAGTCTCCAGGTTCAAGGTGATGAAAGATTAGGGCGTTGGGCCTTGTCTCATTTTGAATGCAGCACACATCCTTCCCTGCCCGTGAACACGAAATTACATTGAACCTGGGGAGTCTAACTCCATTAATTTTAAATGGAAGATTAATTTAACAATATGCGGCAGATATTTGTTACAGACCTATCATGTAAAAGTGACGGTGAGCAATAAATTGTAGTGACTCATACTGGCCAGTGGCCCTGGCTCAAATAAATCAGGAGGCATTTACACATAATTGCTGTTTTTAAAGACAGGGATATGGGTGATGTGTTTCTTTGATGAAAGATTGGGCAACCCCATTCAGAAACACAGCAGCTCTGTGTCTGGGAACCACAGTGCCGTTGTGGAGAGAGATGTTCCAAGTATTTCTGGAATTATCATTTATGAATAACAAATACTGCACTGATGTATAGAAATCTTACAAAGTTTGTGTAATGATTGTGCTGCATGAAATTATTGTGGTATTTTTTTATCAATTTCTTGAAAGTAATTAAAATAATAATACCCCAGAAAATAATTCACAAGAGACAAGAGAGGATGAGAAGGAAGAGGGGTGAAAGGTTCCACTGTTGACAAGAGCAAGTGATTCTATTGACTTCCTGGCAAGTGATTATGCATAGATAATCATCTGCAAACCTGGGGGAGGTGTAAAAGGAGACTGCAATTGAAGAGAAGCACTGTGAAGGAAAACAGGAGATTTTCTTTTACTACTATTTTATAAAGCTTTCTCCATGTTCTCTGAAGCAAACGTTCATATTCTTCAAGTAACTATGAGGAAAGACACAGACACAGACACCTGAGTGTTTACCTGATTGCTATAAGGTAAACCCCTCACACTCACATGCCAAGAGCATCACATGCTTGGGCCTCGGCACAGCCATCCAGGGAGGGTCTGCCTGCTGTGGCTGATGGTGGGAGCGCCTCTCTGTCTCCCCTGTGAGCCTGGGAATGCCAGCACTTGGGAGGGCTGCCCCAGGACTCTGCCTTCAGGAGAACCCAGTGTGATGGCCGCTCCCCCCTTCTCCTATAAAGATGACAGAGGAACGAGGGAAGGTAAAGACTGCCCGTCTTCCTCAATGCACCCCCTCGTGGGTTTTGAGGGACTGCTGGGACATGGCTCATCCCACGGACTCCAGTGGGGAACACGAGAAGCAGAGCAGGTCAGTCCCTGAGACTGTGTGCTGAGTTCTCAGACAGTCTTGAGCCTCTTCTAGGACACCCTTCCAGAGCCACCAGAGCAGGCTGGCCATTGTGCCACATTCCTGCTTCCTGGAGTTCCAAGGCTTTAGACACCCCAAAATTAGGTCCCGTCTCCTCAGCATCCGTAACAGGAGTCTGAGTCAACCTAGTGCCACCTTCACCACTCTTTGACTCTCTCCTCCAGAATCCCACACTCCTGGTGTTCAGCCTGTCCGCCCCAGGGCTCGCCTGCACTGACACACCGACTGTCCCACAGGCCAGTGCCTGTGCCTGCAAGGTTCTCCTCAGTCCTCCTCATCTAAGGAACTCCTACTTAACCTTCAGAGCCAACACCAACACAACATTCTATTTTCGTTGTTGCTGTCACCCGAGAGCAGGGACTTGCAATATTCATCTTTTCGGAGCATCAACTCAATGGACAATCACATTCATTAAAGACGTAGTAACTGGTCGAGCTCAGACCAGTTGCTTCAGACTTGACAGGGTGGTGAGGACAGAGGAAATAAGGAGAGAAAGAAGACGCTGATGGAATTCATACCTGTTTACACCATGGTGATCAATTCTGTTCTTGATTTACAATCTCACATATTGCTGTACAGGACTAAAAAAAAACTGTAGCAAACAATAGGTTTGAACATTCAGAACAACAGACCCATGAAGATCAAAAGGACCTGGTTTGTTGCTGTGGGTTCCCAAGGAAGGAGGAAAGTGCAATAGTAAGATGAGGTCAGTGACAGCCAGCAGTAACGCTCAGCATGTGGCCTGCACTGTCTGAGCTCTTTACATGCCTAACAACGTCATCTTCTCTAAGAATCTTTGACCTAGGCACTATTATCATCTTCATTTTACAGGCAGAGAACTGAGGCACAGACAAGTTAACTAATTTGCTTAAGGTCATTCAGAAAGCAGGTGGGAGAACTAAATTGTACTCCAGCAGCTGAGCTTCAGATTCTCAAGGAATCCCATCAGGAGCCACCTTTGGCAATATCACCAGTCTTGAAAGGGAAGCTCTGACCAAGGCATCTACTAAGATGCTGGAGATCTACATGGCAAAGAGAACAGGAGGCCCAGGGATGGCCAGCCCTACAGCAGAGCCATGGCAGAGGGAAGACTGTTCCTTGTACCTGGAAGAGGAGTAGGACATGAGAAGACCTGCCTGCTCTGGAACAGGGTTCACAGAAACCCGAGCAACAGGGTGCTGTCACAGGTGGGCACAAACCAAGATGCTGGAGACGTTCACAGCAAGCCTGGGTTACAGACGAAGCTTGGTTCTGAGTGTCTGTCTGTCCTTCTGTCTGAAGAGCAGCTGCAGAGACTCCAGTTCTCATACACAGCAGAGCTTCCACGGGACCCGGTGAGGGCAGGCCGTTAGGTTTCCATTCTAACATTTCCTTGCTGGGAGTGGTCTTCCAGCACCCGGCAAAGTTCAGACTCCCGGCCACTGACAATGTCATACATCTTAAAGAAGCTGAGCTCCCATATCTTTACATTCACAGCACTCTTATTTGAGTACTGTTGAAGGGAAATTTCAATTCCATGAGATCTGAAAGTCATTTCAAGTAGCCAATTTAGAAGGATAACTAGTCTCATGTAGTAATAATGATGGTGATAATGGCAATAATAATAAACTAACCCCAAATGTCATTTTTCATACTTCTTTTGTACTTTTCTCTTTTCAAGTTATTAGAAAACACTAATTAAACTACGTAGTTTCCTCAAAGTGAGAGCTACAATTATGCACATCTTATTATTATTTTTATTAATATTATTATTTTTGTTCCAATTGATGATGGAGGTAAAAAGAAGAGTTAAGACACCTAAAGTTTCTTTGCTGCTACCTAAACTCAGAAACCTCATCTCCCTTCTCTAGAAATCAGTGGAAGCAGGCAGGATGGAAGCAGCACCATGATTTAATAAACAAGTAAAGTTCCCTGTCTTAAAAAAAGAAGCTTTGCTAAGCTACTTGAAAAAGAGAAAGTTCATTAGGATTACATAAGCAAAAATAACAAGCTGTTATTGCATAATCCCAGCAGCTTGGGAGGCTGAGGCAGAAGGTTCTCAAGTTCAAAGCCAGCCTCATCAAAAGTGAGGCCCTAAACAACTCAGTGAGACTCTGTCTCTAAATAAAATACAAAACAGGGCTGGGGCTGGGGCTCAGTGGCCGAGTGTCCCCGAGTTCAATCCCTGGTACCAAGAAAAAGAAAAAAAAAAAAAAGAAAGAAAGAATAACAAGCTATTGCAATTCTGTAAAAAAGAGTACCAAGCCCTCGGTTGAATCCTCGGTGTGTGTGTGTGTGGGGGGGGGGGGAGTGTTGATGCATGGAACATTTAAGTATAAACAATTCATCCCTCTCCCCCTGACGTTTTCCCAGTTCATTCAGCATAAGGCACACAGCCGAGAAACCTCAAATGTCATAAGAGGTACTGGAGGTGCTATATGCAGATCAAGCCCTGTAGGAAAAGAAAGAGTGCCCAACCTCCAGGCCACACAGAGGAGCCAGAGGTAGGACAGGGGAGTTGGGAAAGAAATGGCATCTTAACTCTCTGAGGTCACCAGCAGTGGATGCCTCTCACCAGTGCCTTTTTGTACTTTAATGTTAAATTTCTTATGGGAGCACATCACCTAATTAGAGGAATTGATAACTGCACTGTTCCATAATGAGGCCAATGCATTTCAAAGTCATTAAAGATAACCAAGGCAATAAGTCTGGGTTTAAGCGGCGTTTCCTCAGATTTCACAGTCTGCATGTTGCAAGTGTAGGGGGGGAAAGCAATCCCTGCCTAGTCAACTGTAAATGCTGGGTTATTGGAATCTTTAAAACAGGCAGCAAGGAGAAAATTACATGGCCAAATCTCCTTTTTCCAGTTAATGAAGAATTAAGACTCCCATTTACCGTATTAGAAGGTTCATCAGAGGTCTCGGCTCTCCATAGCTGGTGTTTGACAGCAGTGTCAGTTTATCTGAGTCTAAACGCGAAAGTGCATGACAGAGGATCATTCATAACTGTCACATCTACTTATCTCTCTCATTGTCACACGGCTAACGAAATTCGGGCCACGGAGCTGTCTGCTGCTGTCCCTCTCAGCTCAGCTCAGGGAAAAAGCCTTCCAAGCCCATTCATGTCCTATGATCATGTCGGCACACTATGAATCCACAACAAGAGTCAGCTCTGCTTCCTGTAATCTCCCGTCCTGGGGAGAAGACAAGATTTCCCTGGGACTAATGTCTGTGCACGCTGCATCTGGCATCAGAACTCAGGAAAAAACAGTCCAGAGAAATGATGCTATAGAGAGAGGGTTTCTCAATATATATTATTCCACACTTCAGAAAAAAATCACAATGCTTCAGAGTTCGCCTTTGATAATGAGGAAATGCTATTTCTTTGCACTGAGCAGCAGTAAATGTGAGAGGGCTTCGTAATGCAATTTGCTACAGCACTTTGAAACCAAAAGAGAACAGAGAGGCTGATGGAAGGATGTCTAAAACCAAAGCAATCAGCAGATCTTAAGGACAATGAGCACGAAATGAAGACAGAATTTGATTTGCAAACGATATGGCCTAAGCAGCTTCTCTGCACAGCAACAAGCACTTCAGTTACTCTGGTGTCTCCAAGAACAGAAGTCTGCATTGATATGAAGAGACGTGCCATTCTCAGAAAAGCAGGCCATTTGCAAGTGGAACCTAGTATGGTTCAGAGCAGGTAACACAACATGAACGTGCTGGTGTGCTTCTGCATCTTGGCTCCCAGTAAATCCAGGAAAACTCGGAAACCACAAGATTTACTTATGATGAATTTACCTTTGAAAAGCTTTCCCTGGATATTTCTGAATACCAGTGGCACTAATTTCAGCACTGCATCATCCAGTTAAAAGAAAAAAAAAAAAAAAAAAAAACCACCAGCTTTAGTGCATTAGAACTGTATTTTAGGGTTTGATAAGTTTTAATAAATTTATACAGCAGTATAACTGCTACCACAATCTGGCTTTATAACATTATATCACTGCAAAGAAGTTCCCTCATGCCCATTTGCAGCCAGTCCCCACCAGACTACAATATCTCTTCTTGTGCTGAGTTTTTAATTGAGGTACAGTTCATATCATAAAATTTATCAGTTGAACCTTTTTTAAACTGTACATTTCACTGGGTCTTTAGTATATTCTGAGATTATACAACCTACCACTATGTAATTTTAAAACATTCCATCGGTCCTAAAAGAAAACCTCGTATCCATTAAGAAGTTACTCTCTATTTCCTTTTCAACCCTAGCCCCTGGAAATAAATTACCTAGACTAGACATTTCATATTAATAAAATCATCCAATATGTGCTCTTCTGTGTCTGGCTTCTTTCATTAAGCATAATGTTTTTGAGGATAAATTTATCCATGGGATAGCACGTGTCAGTACCCCATTCCTTTGTTAAGGCTGAATAATATTCCATCGCATGGTTATATACCACATTAGTTTTATCTTTTTTAGGCTGATGGACATTTGAATTGTTTCTAGTATAAACAGTTTTGTGCAAGTTTTTGTCAAAATATATTTTCAGGTATCTAGGATATATACCTAGGACTGGAACTGCCTGGTTGCCTCATAATTTTGTAGATTGGACACTATAGAACCCAAAAGACATGTTTCACACATTGTAGTCACAAAATACATGACTTACCCAATGGCTTTGGCTGACTTGACCCTTACTGAGGAAGAAGCTGATTCATTCTATTTATTGCAGAATTCAGTTAATAGATCAATAAATATCACTTATAGATTTTTAATAGCTCTGATGGCAGGTTTCTAAAACCAACTAAATTTCAGTATTGAAAAATTAGATTTCTCAATTGGTTGTCAGAATTCAGGTCTAAATAAGACCATAACACAATATTCTCTGTCCCAGTCAATATTCGATATCCTCTTTGCTCTAGGTCCCCTGCCTCATCGCCCTCTTCTACACTCCTGATACTTGAATTCACACATTCTCCTTGCTGACAGTCCTATTGTAGACTGCAAAAAAAAGAAAGAAAGAAAGAAAGAAAAAAGAAAGAAATGAGAGAATGGCATCTCACTTGGCTTCTTATTAGGACAACTGAAATAAAAAGTTCAAGAAAAGAAGGGACAGACACAAAGAGAATCTTTCTTTCTCTTCAGTGATTATTTTTACATTCTACTCCTACTTCCTTACCTAGTGCACATTTTATTAAGCAAATAAGCCAGTTAGAAAACATGCTAGTTTATTACATTAAATAAAAGACAAGGTATATACTTAATTCATAAGAAACAGCTGAGAACAGCTTCTCTCGTGCAGATGTTAGGTTGTAAGAAGGGCCTCACGACCTGTTCTGCCAACTGTGGCTGTCTGTGAACCAGTCGTACCCCTAGACCCCCATTTCTCCTACTCATGGCTTCACCTGTAAGAATTCATGGTAAAGATGATTCTAAAATCATCCACAGTCCTTAAGTTTTTAGATGTAAAAACTGGAAGCCATTACTGTTCTCAGATTAAAGCAATAAATGCTATTTTGATCTTTAAAAAGTCAATCCTCAGGCTTTGGTACATGTGGGGAAAGTGAAATAAAATGAAGGTGACTCCAGAGACCTCCTGGGCCTTTAATAACTTACTGTCACTCTTTCAAGCATGAGATTAAACCTAACAGACATGGAAGCTTCTACCACCCTTCCTCTCAGTCCCTCTGGGTTTTTTTTTTTTTTTTTTTAATCCATGTTACCAATATTTCTGTGGAGAGGCCCTTGACGCCCCTTGGCACTCGACCCAACTCTGCATCTGATTTGCTAACACCACATGCCTCTCCACTTATCAGTCACTCAGAAAAAGTTCTCTCCCATGCTCACCGCACAGACCCCTTCTGCAGACCCTTCTCTTACGCTGTGGGGCTTTCACTTAGTCCCAAAGTCCAAGAACTTCAGTACAAAGAAATGGGCTGGAAAAACTAGGCATACTTGGCGAAAAGAACACACAATACTGCCTTTAAGAAAAGATCCACAACAAACACAAGTCCATTCTGGCCAGCAGCTGGCTCAAAAGGCAGACTTCACAGTGGGCCAAGGTTCAAACATAAAGAGGAAACATCTCTGTGAAGGAACTTCTGTCACAATATTTTATGAATGCTTCTACTCTCCCAACATGACAGGACTGGGGAGAAGAGAAAGCAGCTTGCCGATTGGATCAAATGACTTGTGGAACAATGCAAGGGAGTCTGTCTTTAGTTCCACATGGTTCTGAAAACTTCAAGACAAAAATAAATTGCATGACCCCCTGGTAGCTTCCACTAGAACTTATAGGAACAAATTGTTTGCCTCAAGCTGGGTGGAATATACATTCAAATTCAGCTCTTGAAGGAAATTATTAAGTAGAGTCATATTAGCTTTCTCTGAAGCACACTCGTTTTCAGTATTGCTACTGTATAGACCAATTATGATACCTTTCCATGCTGAGAAATGATTGTTCTGCTAACACAGTTCTGGGAAGAATCAAAAGCACTACATTTTTAACCTTGGGGGATTTTTGTTATTGTTGCTCCCTTGCCAGTTCCTTCAAATGGAAAACATCTTCCATTAATCTAAATGCAAAATTTGTTTCAGCTTTCCAAAGTTACTTGAAAAATGTTAAGCACAAAGCAATAAAGTTTTTATGCTCTTAAGACCACTAATGCTTTGAGCTTCATATTCATTTTGAAGAAATGAACATTTTATGGTTCACAGAGGAATAGCTACATGAATAATATCTGAGATTATAATGCATCTAGCAGAAAAAGATTAAGTTTATGTAAACTATTTAATCAGATGTGAAATTTTCTCTAGAGGATAAAAATTCTGACCTATTTAAGTTTACTTTAAAAATACCAATATCATGTTTCTACCAAGGGAGCCCACCAATTTTCCCATTTATGTAATATAAATATTCATTAGAGACAAAACTTAAGATGTACTACATTGACCTAAGGATATTATAATGGATCTCCCTATATGAAATAGAGATAAGATGCAAACTCAAGTTTGCTATTAGGTTCAAATTACTCAGTTAACCTTTAATTAAAGAACAATAATTTTAGGAGAATGCCACTATTAGAACTATGCAGTTGAATGTACTGTGTGAAAATACTTTTATTTTTATTGTATGTATTTCCTAAGAGATAACATTTATGCAACTATACAGGGCTAAAATGAATTAATAATATTTACTGAAGTGCATATATACATATCTCAAATTTAGAGGCTTCCAAATTTGAAAAATATGGTAAGTGGCCCAAGGTTATATTTCATGTCCACAAATACAAATGTCACAGTAGATCCCAATGGTCCTATATCCAGCCCTCAATGACCCAGAACTGCACTAATTATAAATGTGGGAAATAACATCATGATTCTACTATGACCAGTTATTAAGGAGGAGACTATTTTTCACTATGGAATTTTAACATCTGGCTTCCAAGGGGTATAAGCTTATTAAATAATTTTTTTCAATGTATCACTTAGGATATAGTACATTTGATAAAACAATATTTCACTGTGTATTTTAGATCTATTGCACTTTCAGTAGTATAAAATTAAAGAATGAAAAACAAAATTTTTACTGGAAAAATGACTTGAATGCCCAGGAGGCAGTATGGTAAAGAAAAAACTATAACCAAGTACATTTTATAATGATAAGAAGACTATCAGACAGCCATAGCCACTCATCAACAGAGGGAGACTCCTGAGGCCAGGACCCTGCTTTCCCACTGAGTACCCCATGATGTCCTGTCTGCATCAGAAGTTCACCCACTCAACCCCTTCAAATTATAGTCATGCTAACAATGGTTAGGAGGACAGAGAAGGAAGTGGGATGCAGAATTTTAATCAGTCCATTATTTTGGGTCCAGTTGAGTCTATGGGGGAAACTGGTACATGGTGGTGACATAAATGGTTTGATCAAGATGAACACATATAGAGAAGTATTTAATATTTGTCCCTGTTTCCTATTTATATAACAGAAGTGGGATTAGAACAAATTCATTTTTAACATCAATATCATATACTTTAGAAATAAAACACATAAGGAAAAAAATGCCCTCTTTTAAAGTATACAGCCTGATGAGTTTTGACAAGTGCATCTATACCCATGTAACTATCACTGCAGGTAAGAAATAGAACAGGGAGTGGGGTTATAGCTCAGTGGTAGAGGCTCTGGGTTTGATCCCCAGCACTGCAGAACAGGAGGAAGGAGGGAGGGAACAGGACAGGAGGAAGGGAGAAAGAAAGGAAAAAAAGAGAATATTTCCATCACTCATGATGTCACTTCCTGCCACTTCATAGCCAGCATTCCATCCCCTGGTCACAAGTAACCATGGATCAGCTTTGTTACCATGTATTATATTAGATTTGTGTGTCTCAGGATTTCCTAAGTGGAATCCTTGAACACATATTTTCTGGTGTCTGACTTCTACTCAGCACTGTATTTCTGAAATCCTGTGGTTGTCGAGAACATCAGTGATCGATTCTGTGATATTCCAAGATTTTCACCTACTGATGAATGGTGCACGTTTCCAGCTTGGGTGATTATGAAAAGAACTGCGATGGATTTAATTTCTCTTGGGTAAATGCCAGGAGTGGGAGGAACTGCTGTGGTATAGGTAAATATATGAGAAACTTCATCAGGAAATATTAAAACTTAATATTAAAACTTAAAGAAAATGCCAAATTAGACCACACTTCTTGATTCCTCATTTTAACCATAGTTCTAATGTTGATCTTGTGACTTCTTCCCTAGGCACATATCCACGCTGAAAAGAGACTTCTTCTGACTTCACTCAGACTGGCTGGCACCTACTTTCCCCAGGAACCTGAGGCCAAGGTACAAATGAGTAGAGAGCTCTGTGAGGTCCAGGTAAAAGAAGAGCTCTAAACAATCAAATTGGAGCAATGTCAACACTTGGCATTTGCAGAAATGTCCTCTGAAGCCCTCAGCAGACACAATCCTCAGCTCTTCCCTGGTAGGAAGGAGTCCGCAACAAGCAGGTCTCTGCTAAGGTGACCGGCATCACAGCAGATACATTATTCTGTCAGAGGTTCTGGCTTAAGTACTGTGGACTTTGCTTGAAGACCAACAGGCAAAGAACCTGGCAAAAGTAGCAATTAAATTTGGAATTTAATTTCAGAAATACAGTGTCCCTCTTCAGTGGCACACCAGGTCCTGTACAGGAGAATGAACTTGGCTGGTACCATCCCGATTGTCAGTCCAGCTGCATCCCTCTTTCCTGATGAGGGGGAACACATCAATATTCAAGTTTTAAGAACTGAACAGATTTTCTTTCCTTAAAAACAAACAAAAAACAACAACAAAAAACAGGGGCAGTTGTCCAAGTTCTTGTCAATTACACGTGAGCAGGGAATGAAAGGGGCTGGAGGGTCCTGGAAGTCAAGCGTCTTGAGAGGAAAGGTATCTGACTCCAAAATGGAGTCTCTCTGGCAGAGAAGACACCACGCTCAGAGGTGCTCTGGTTTCTTTCCTCATGTACAATATATAAATATTGCTTTTACTGTCCACTCAGAGATGCCCATATCTGGAAACTGTTCTTACTAAGAATTTTAAAATTTTTTACATCACTTGCTTGGAAGATTACAGAAGAAAAGAGTCAGAAGTCATAAGGAGTTCCTTCAGAACAACTCCTAACATTTGAGACAACTGAGCTCTCCTGGACTTCATAGGTGGCCCATGATAGGAATTGTTCTGTACCATTCCTGCTAAGAGATATGCTGTGGCATCTCCTTCTGGGACTACCTCATCCAACCAGAAGGCCAGCTCCATAGGTGACTGGGCAAAGAACCAATAATCAGTATGGACTATGGTTTGATGCCCCTTTCTAAAACTCATGTTGAGACTGTACCCCCAGTGCAACAGTATTAAGAGGCTGGACCTCTAAGAAGTAATTAGGCCAAGAGACACTG
This sequence comes from Marmota flaviventris, assembly GCF_047511675.1. Classification (NCBI taxonomy): domain Eukaryota; kingdom Metazoa; phylum Chordata; class Mammalia; order Rodentia; family Sciuridae; genus Marmota; species Marmota flaviventris. The sequence continues at coordinate 24,777,861 of NC_092516.1, forward strand.
CCCTCATGAATGGAATAAGGCTATTATATCAAGCATCTGCTAGATTAGTCACAAAAAGAGAGAGTTCAGGGCTGGGTTGTGGCTCAGCAGAAGAACGCTTGCCTAGCATGTGCGAGACCCTGTGTTCAATGGTTAGCACCACATGAAAATAAATAAAATGAAGGTATTGTGTCAACTACAACTAAAACATAAATACTGAGAGAGAGAGAGAGAGAGTATGTGTGTGTGTGTGTGTGTGTGTGTGTGTGTTAGTTCAGCCCCTAACCACATCTTGCTTTTCTGCCTTCTCCCATTGGATGATACTTATCAGATAGAGGGCCACGTTCTTGGACTTCCAGTTTTTCAAGACCATAAACCAAACATACTGTTATTATTAATAAATTACTCAGTCTGTGCTATCCATTTGCAGAAAATGGACTAGACATTATAAAATGTATTCAAAACTCCTAAAGTCTCATCAAGTTTGTCAGGGTCACTGTGTCTTACTGATTCGACAGAGGTTTCAAGGTACTTTTCAAGTTTACCTCATCTACTATGATCACACTTTGTTACCCATGCTTGGCTAGGTCCTGAGAATTTCTTAGATCTAAGAACACAATGTCATTTTCATGGCACCTTCCTACAAGCAGAGGTGGTACAGATTGCCCAGCAGGGTAGTAAGACATTCATTACATAAATGGACAAAAACAAACCTTGTGAGTTTCCTCGACTCACCCATACAAAAATGTCTAGTGCATTCGTCAGTAGGCTTAAGAACTTTCTAAAAGCACTAAAAGCACAATCATAGTCAAGGTCATGCTCAATGAAATTTTGTTTTTAACTCGGAAATGTGTTTCTACTCCCTAGTAGCATCCCAATCAAAACTGTTCACAGAAAACAAATCCGAATTATGGAAATTGTGTGAAAATGAAGCTCTTTAATGACACATGCAACTATCTTAGTTAGTATTCCTTCTCCATCTCTCCCCTATGAACACAGTTCCTCTTAAATGCCCTTTCTTGACCTCTACAGTTGTTACTGTTCAGCATAACTACAGTCTCAACGTTGTCAAACCATTTCACAGTGACACCATGTCTCAGGCAATGTTAGGCCACTGCCAACAAGTAGCGAGTAACCTGTGCTGACAACACATTACAGCCCTGCCATAAACAATCACCGTCTCACCGAAGCAAAATGGCAGTCGAATTAGAGCAGAATATGTAACAACATGCATGGTAAATTGGCACAGCAGCTAAACAAACACAGGGCAGCAGCCACACACAAGATGCAGAGCTACAGCTGCGCCACACTGTCCACACTTGTGCAGACCAGGAGCTGGACACGGGCCTCCCTGTGCCGACAGAGTCCCTGTAGGGAATGAGTGGGAAGCCCCGGGCCTGGTTCATGTTTTCTGCTTACCTTAGTTCCTAAAGTCTCACTCTGATGAGGATTCAAGGAAGGGATGCCAGATCTTTGGATTCGCAGATGAGAAGTAGGAGTATATTAAAAATAAAACAGTTTTCAGGACCGGTAGGCAGGTAGAAGGACGATCCAGCTACATAATTACTCCAGGGAGTAAGACCAGACCCATCGTATGAGGACGATACCTGAGGAACAATGGGACCAAAGCAGAAGCTGGACATATGACTTCATTACAAGGAAAGGAAAGGGTAAGGGCTAGCCACCACAGTCGGGGAACAGCATGGGATACATTCAATTCACTGAGCAAAATATGAGCTCAGAGACCACATGGTTGACCTTGAAGGAGATTCTCCTCACCTCAATTCTCCATCAGATTGAACTGAGGGGGAATGAAAGATGCTAAAGTAGCTCCTGTCTGTCCATGATGAATCTGACGACTGACAGGGACAGCACGGCTGAACACGTGGGCAAGAAACAGAGAGACACAGCTAGAAGGTAAGCCGAGGCAGGAGACCAGGAAAAAGCCAAGGTGTCCCTAGAAATCCCAGCGTAAGATCGCAATAAGGACGAACGTGACCAGCCAAGTGAGGTTTTCTGACTGCCAGCTGAGGACTGAGCCCCAGGACCCGAGGCAGACCTGACTGATTGCTCCCTTGTTTCATTCTGACACCATCTCCTTGACAGAACAGGGGTGACACTCTGGTAGGTTCTTGGCAACTTGAAAGCCATTTGTAGCTGTGGACATGGGAAGAGATCAACCTGAACCTCTGTGGACCTGCCCCTCAAGACTAGAGCCCCAGGGAAGAGGCTCCCCTTTGCTGTATGCACAACCCAAGCATCTCTTCAGTTCACCCTGCCCAGCACTCACAGCCCTCCAGAGGCAGCTGAAGAGGAGGGAGCCCTGGTTTATTAACCTGGTACCCTGCTAATCTAATTAAAAGTCAAATACACAGCACTCTCTTCAAAATCCAAATGTTCTTTACAGAAACATCAAGGAGGAAGGGAGTAGAGCGGAATGGCCCCACGAAGGTAATCAGGATGCATCTTCAGGGACGCGTGCCCGATTCCTCGAAGCTCATTATCAGCGCTTGGTGCCGTCGGAGAACACCTAGAGACCACATCATTAGCGTGCTACACATTCATTATGCCACAAATGGAAACACCATAACAAAGCAGCCCCAGTGTTCAGGGAAAGATAAGATTTCAGTCCCCAGCTCCAGAACACTTAAGTCTATTAGAGTTCTCAGCAAAACTGCTGTTAAACATGGGTGAAAGTTACAGGATGGTTCCTTCCACACACAAAAAAGCCATAATCCAATAATTAATGAAACTGGAGCATTACTCCTTTTTTAGTGCATATGATTAAAAACCTTAGAAAATGATTTATTCTCACATTTTTAGTTTTGACATTACAAGGTCAATGGTGCTTCTAATAAGAATAATTTAGTATGCAACACAATAATCCACTTAGCTGTATAAAAGTTCTGCATCTTTCCGTAAAGCAGATGAGATGAGGAATAATGCCCCCCACAGCCCCCTTGCAAAGCAAAGCTAATGTACAACAAGGAGGAACAAGTCAGCTACACAGTGTGAGCCTCAGAAGGACACCTCAAAGGCCACTTTGGAGAGGGAAGTCTTGCCTTAGATGAAGTCAGGAAGCGTGTGGGCAGAGCCTTTGTGAGGAAGGATCTGCCTAAACTGAAGCCCCCCAACCTGTGGGGGAGAGCTCCTGGACAGCCAGCGCATCCCACTGTACTCCGAGGGGCTCTGCTCTGCAATGCAAATGTCAGAAGAAGCATGCCAGAGACAGAAGTGCAAAAAAGAATGAGAATTTTTTTCATCATTAATTTTTTTTTCAGTTAAAATTGCTCAGTCTTTTGTTTTTTAAAAGGCTAACAAAGTGGCTTTATGTCCAGGACACCTACTGTATTCTGTAACTAGATTCTGAAGATGTGTGGAAGGAACTGGGTCCCCTGAGCCCTACTCAACCACTCTTTTTTGAGTCATGATGAGGACTTCAACTCCACACCACTAGCCAGTTCTAGGCTTTAAAACCTTCCTGCTGAGATAGTCCAGTAGGCAAAAACACAACTCTCCCACTGCACTGTCACTATCCCATCGTCTTCAGCAAATATGGAAGGGCCATCTGCTCTGGACAGTGACAAGGCTCTGCTACATAAGATGATGAAGACAATGTATTTGTGAAGCTTAGAAAGTAGTAAAGGAACTCATGTGAATCAAAAGAGAAGAAAAAGCAAAGCTTTGTGGAAGCAGCAGCTGTTGGAACATGTGCCCTGGAAAGAGTGGTGACAGTGCAACCTGCACAGATGGGTGTTGTGGGAAGAGGCCAGGACAGTGAGCCTCAGGGTAGACTAGGGCCAGGATACTGAGCCTCGGGGGAGATCAGGGCCAGGACAGTGAGCCTCAGTGGGAGACCGGGGCCAGGACAGTGAGCCTCAGAGGGGAGACCAGGGCCAGGACAGTGAGTCTCATGGGGGAGACCAGGGCCAGGACAGTGAGCCTCAGGGGGGAGACCAAGGTCAGGAGAGTGAGCCTCAGGGGGGAGACAAGGGCCAGGACAGTGAGCCTCAGGGGGAGACCAAGGCCAGGACAGTAAGCCTCATGGGAGAGACCAAGGCCAGGACAGTGAGCCTCATAGGGAGACCAGGACCAGGACAGTGAGCCTTAGGGGGAGACCAGGGCCAGAACAGTGAGCCTCAGGGGAGACCAGGGCCAAGACACTGAGCCTCAGTGGGAGACCAGGGCCAGGACACTGAGCCTCAGTGGGAGACCAGGGCCAGGACACTGAGCCTCAGTGGGAGACCAGGGCCAGGACAGTGAGCCCCAGGGGGAGACCAGGGCCAGGACAGTGAGCCCCAGGGGGAGACCAGGGCCAAGACACTGAGCCTCAGTGGGAGACCAGGGCCAGGACACTGAGCCCCAGTGGGAGACCAGGGCCAGGACAGTGAGCCCCAGGGGGAGACCAGGGCCAGGACAGTGAGCCCCAGGGGGAGACCAGGGCCAGGACAGTGAGCCTCAGGGGAGAGACCAGGGCCAGGACAGTAAGCCTCAGGGGAGAGACCAGGGCCAAGACAGTGAACCTCATGGGGGAGACCAGGGCCATGACAGTGAGCCTCAGTGGGGAGACCAGGCTGAGAAAGAGCACTAAGGGTCACAACTGGTGCACGAGCAATTCTCCAACTCAAACTAAAATTCATGATGCTCTCTGCAACATAAGAAGCTATTTGTAGAGCTTTACAGAATAATGAAATAGTAATCCCACTTAAGAAGGAGAAATAATCTATGTTTGAAAGTGTCTGGGTAAAGACTGGAAAGAAAGAAATAATTTAAATTACATTGTTTATACTTTTTATTTTATTGGGTGAAGAACACAATCATGTGGCTTTCTTACAGTAGAATATTTTGATCCTGGTTGCAGTGCCAGTGTTTGGCAAAGCATAACAATTCCTAGCCTTGTGGGAGAGTAGGTACCAAAACAGATATTTCACTCAAAGCAATTTAAAAACTAAATAGTATGAATTTTAAAAAGTTCTTATAATCTGTATACAGAGCAGGGCAAAATGTATGCAATGGGTTTAAAGGAATGGAAATGGAAAACTAAATTTTTTAGTTTTTGCTTTTGTCTTGAGAATATTTTCTAAGTTGAATTTTGGCTTTGGATTCAAGTCTTTACAAATCCACAGATTAAGAGCATACAAAGTTCAGGGCCCATCCAAGATACTAAATATAAGAGCAGACTTCACACAAGAGAGAGCATACAGCAAATATATGAATCCATGCAAATGCCTGCACACACAGAAATTAGGTGTAACTCATGATTCGAGAAGGCAAAAAAGAATCTTAAGAAGAGTCAGAATTTTCTAAAATGAAGATTTCTTTTTTCCATTCCAGGAAAAAGTTAATAAAGATAGACACAAAATGACATCCTGTCAAGCCAGAAAGAAAGTACTCAAAACAATGAAAGGAGCACATCACAAGGGCATGGAAGGCAGTTGAGATCTGTAGCACCGGCCAACTCTGTGACAACCAGTGCTAGAATTATGAAGTGTACTAATTAAGTCAAGACCACCGGGGTAAATAGAAATTCATAAATTCATACGGACAACATAAAGAAACAACAACAAAAGGAGACCTCACAATGCCTGAGTTCAACATCTCTAATGGAGCTGTAGGGTCAAGACGATAGTAAAACATTCACACAGCCAACAGAACAGGACAGACAGCCCAGAAATAAACCTCCCATTTGGTGGTCGATTGATATTCAATGCCAAAAAAACCACACCAGAGAAAGACAGCCTTTTCAGAGCAGTGCTAGGAAAACTTGGATATCCATGAGTAAAAATGAAATTGAACACTTGAATACTCCATACAAAATCAACTCAAGTTTAAGTACTTAAGACTTAACACGTAACACCTGAAACTGGAAAAACTACCCGGACAGAGGGGGAAAATCCTAAAAAGGTAATATTGGGCCAACTGGCAAAATGGAAAGACAGATGGCAGATGAAAATATTATGCCAAAATAACATTTACAGAGGTTGATAAATTACACTGTGTTTATGTAAGAGAATGCCCCTATTCTTAAGAAATATAAACTGAATTATTTATGAGTAAGTCATAATGGATGCAACTTGCCCTTAAATGGTTTCAGGTAAAAAAAATACACATAAGAGAAAACAGACAAATGGAGTAAAAATAAGAATCAGAGAATCTGGATAAAGGACATATGGTGTTATTCACACATAAGTAACTTTACCAATAAAAAACTAAATTTAAAAGAATTTACAGAAAAAAAATTAAAATTAAAAATCTCAGTAATCAGATTCAATACCACATGAAGAGCCAACGAAATGAAAGATGAATATAAGCAATTCTCTGACATGTACTGCAGAAAATGTAAGAGTCATAGAAGAGGAAAAAGAAGGTGTAATGAACAATTAATCTTAGTTCAAGAGGAAAGAAAAGGAGACAGATGGGGAGTAGGCAATATTTGAAAAGAATGTGAATAGATTGTTATTCAAAATTGACGGAAAATACCAAATCAACAATGTAAGATGCCAACAAATCATAAGCAGGACATAGAAAAACAAATGAAACTAAAATCATGAAAAACGGTAGAACACCAAAGACAAAGAGAAGATTTAAATGTAGAGGAAGAACAAATTATATTCAATGAAGCAAAAACTAAATGCAATTGCCATTTTGACAACAGTACAGAATTAATTCAAAATGTATTGAAGACTGAAGAATGCTGTAATTTACTTAGAATTTTATATAGTAAAAAATATTTTTTATAGATAAAAGGAATCTCTAGAGGAAGTGATTTGCCTAGAATGAAAATGAGCCAAGTTGGAAGGTCTAATACACAAAGAAAACCAAAGATTTAAAAATGGAGGGAGAGGTACAAATATGAAATGAATATACTTTGTATACAACCAGAAAAATCAAAAATTATGCTCTATATGTGTAATATGAACTGTAATGCATTCTGCTGTCATGCATAACAAATTAGAATTAAAAATTTAAGAAAATGGAGGGAGAGGGCTGGGGATATAGCTCAGCTGGTAGAGTGCTTACCTTGTATTCACGAGGCCTTGGATTCAATTCCTGGCACCACAAAAAACAAAAGCAAAATAGAACAACTAAAAATGGATGGGGGATTGGTAGTGTTGCTCAGTGGCAGAACACTTGCCTCAAGTGTGAGGCCCGAGGTTTGATCCCCAGCACTGCTTTAAAAAGGGGAATTTATGGTTGTTATGGTTTAGAAACGAGATGTTCGCCAAAAGATCATGTGTTGACAATGCAAGAATTTTCAGAGGTGAAGAGAGAACATTGTAAGAGGTATCACCTACTTAGTGGGTTGGTCCACTGACGTGGATTGACTAGAAGGTATCTATAAGCAGGTGGGACATGGCACAAGGAGGTGGGTCACTGGGTGCACAACTCTGGGGTTTATATTTTGTCTCTGGTGAGCAGAGCTCTCCCTGCTGTGACTTCACATTCACTTGATATGAGCTAAGCAGCTTTTCTTGGCTAGTACCTTTAGCCATGATGTTCTGCCTCATCTTGGGCCCAGAACTACGGAGTTGGCCAGCCACAAGCTGAACCTCTGAAATAGTGAGCCCATATAAATTTCTCTCTTTTAACTGTTCTGGTCAGGTCTTCCGTTCACTGTGACATAAAATTTGAAAAAGCGATCAAATCTAAATAACTATAATCTATATAAAATAATAATTTCTGTTGAGGTTAAAAACAGAAGTTGGAGCTTAACAAAAACTATTCAAATAACTTTCTATTAAACAGTATCTTTCTTATTCTCCTGAATTAACTTTACACTTTTATAAGTCACTACCAAATTTCTACAGCAACTGCCAAAATAATTGAAATAATAAAAGAAAAACTGAGAAAATAAAAAGGGTCAAGAAATGAGAGGAAAAGTAAAAAAAAAAAAAAAAAAGTCAGAAATAGAATGAACAAAGTACGTTTAAATTTATCTAGAATTATCATCTAAGTAAAAAGACAAAAAGCTCCACTTAAAAGAAAAAATATTATTGGATCAGACTACCTTAAAAATACCCACTTATGCAGCTTTAAAGAGACATACCTAAAACTCGAGGAGACAAAGTGGTCAAAAGAAAAAGGATATTAAAACATGCAAATATCTGGGAAATAGCAACTGAAAGTATGCTATTGTAGCTACAGTAAAATTCAAGTAAATAGACTTAAAATAAAATAAAAATTCTAAGATGAGTCACTAGAATAAAATATTCAATTCATTAAGAGGATGTAACAATTTTAAAAATATATGCAATGTTACCTAGTCTAAGCAGGGGCGGGGACTTGAGAAGACAATCCATACTCATGCTGGGAGATTTTGACCCACATAATTCAATACGTGATATATCATGCAGAAAAATAATTACTAATAATGTTATTCTAACAACAAAATTAACATGCCTGTTGTTATGCATTTAGAAATAATTCAGTAATTGCTATATGTATATTTTTTTTTCAAAATTTCACAGATTATTTAGGAAAAATAATAATTGATGGGTCACAAAGGAAGTAGGTCTTAACAAATTACAAAGAATTAGCATCCCATAAGCCATGTTCCTAGAACAAAAAGAAAGAAAAAAAAAAAACTACACATCTGAAGTCAGGATATATGCTAAATATGTCAAAGAAGTAAACACAGATAAAAATATAAAATGTTTTTAATTAGGCAATAATAAAAAGATTATATATTGAAATCCTCTGAATAAAGCTACACTACCTAGCACTGTAGCCTTAAAGAAATTATATTTAAAGGTGATTAAAGATAATGAACCAAGCATCTATCTAAAAAGTTCTAAAAAGATAAATGAAACTAGAAAAATTGAAAAAAACATAATCATGAAAAAAATACTAAAAGTAAAAATATAGAATGAAGAGTAAAAGCAAAGAAGGAAAAAACAAGGCTAAAAGATGCTTCTTTAAAGAGGCTAATAAATTTTTTTTAAAAGTCTTAGAAAGATCAAAAAAATTTAAAAACAGAAATGGCACCAATATCCAACTACAGGAAGGAGGAAAATTACAAAGCATCAAATGTGAAAAATGTAATAAAGTTATCTAAATTATTTAATAAATGTGAAGATAATAATGAAATAGAAACATTACTAGAAGGACAAAACAATGAAATTGATGAAAAAAATAGAAAATATATGAAGGGAATTCTAATATTTAAAGAATAAGAGAGAAAAAATTTTTCCATAAAGTTCTAGTCTCAGGTGGTTTAAATAGCTTATCTAGAGATGAATTCTGGCTTGTTGCCTGATTTAGTAAATAAAGTTTTACTGACACACGACCACACTTTCATGTATGCATTGCCTATGGCTCCTGTCACACTACAGTGTGAGAAATACATAGCTACAACAGAGACCATATGGTCCACAGAGCTTGAAATATTTAATACTTAGTCCACACAGAAAATGTTTGACAGATTCCTAGCTTAAATTGTAAATTCAACCAAACACTAAAGGCAAAAATAATTCCATTCTGCGATTCATTTTATTAGGGGATGTCAATCCTTACAAAAATGATTAGAGAAAACAATTAAAAGACAATCGTATTCTTGGACTTAGATGAAAAAATCATAAGTAAAATGTCAGAAAACAGAATCCAGGATTGTGTGAAAAATATATCATAATCGATTTGTGTTTAACTCAGGAATTACAGATTGATTTAACATTAGAAAATCAATTATTATAGTTTATCACACTTATAGGTTGGAGAAAAATCCTACTATCACTTCAATAAGTCATTCAACAGTCAATCATGATAAAAATTGAATCTCAGAAAACTAAAAATAGAAGGATACTTCCTTAATTTGATAAAGGCTATCTAAAAAAAAAAACAAAACAAAAAACCTACACGTTTAATGGGCAATATTTAATTTTCTTTTTTTAAGATTAAGGCAAAGGCTTCTTCTTTCTTCATTTCTGTCATTTTATTGAATGTCACAGATAAGTGGGTGAACAGAGATGAGAAAATAAAACTATAAAGATTGGAAAAGTAAATTAAAACTCTCATATACAAATGATATGACTGTGTACACAGAAATCTAGATGAAGCTGCAAGTGAGTTTACTAGAAGTAAATATTGTGGCCAGGTTGTTTTAGACTGAATATACAAAAATCCAAGGCATCTCTATATACCAGGAATACATTGTAGAGCACATGGCATTTTTACTGTAGTATATGTTAACACAAAATTACCAGTTTTGACCATTAGTTGTATTAGGTATACTCATAGTATTATGCAGTCATCACTACCATCCATCCCCAGATACTTTTTCATCATCTAAACTGAAACCTCATGCCCACTGAACAATAATTGATCCTGTTGCCTCCTGCCACCAGCCCACATAGTCACCATTCTACTGTGACTACTCATGGCCCTGTGTAAGCATGGAACTGTATGGCATATGTCTTTTTCTGCCTGACATGTTTCACTCTGTATAAAGTCTTCAATGTTTGTCCATGTTGTAGCACAGGTTGATATTTCCTTCCTTCCTAAGGAAGTAATATTCCCTAGTATGAATGGCTTTACAACATTGGTTTCTCCATCCATCCATGATGGGCTCTCAACCATTACTTCTGGCAAAATGCCAGGGGCCATTCCGACTCGGCTGTGGCTCTCAACATCAGCTGTGGCTCTCAACAATGGGCATTTGGGTTGCCTCCACCCTTTGGCAGTTGTGAATTCTGCTGCTATGAACATTGGTGTACACAAACTGTCAAGTCTTTGCTTTCCATTCTTCTGGGTTATAGACCCAGAAATGGAAATGCTATACACATAATTTTTAAGATATCATTTATAATGCCAATAAAAATAGAAACAAATCTAATACAATGTGCAAATATGTAATAGAGGGAAAAAACCCATAAAATGTTATGGAAGGACAAAAAATGGTTTAATAAATAAGCAGGAATATTTTATTCAAGAATTAGAAAAACCCTACATCATAACAATTTCACTGTCTTCTAATTTCTTCGATAGGCAATGCAATTCCAATGAAAAGCCCAATTTATTAAGGGTTTGGTACTAGTAGGTTATAAAACTGCTGTCAGTTTTCATCATGAGTTTTGTTTTTTTTTTATCATAGCTTCAAGCACGTGGTTACCAACAGTAACTCAACATATTCTTCCACAGCAAAAGAGCTTACCCACCTGGCTAGAATTACTGAGTCAAGAGTTTTAAAAAATTGTGATCCTTCTAAGACATCTTGAGTTTACTTTTGACAGCTAAGTTTACTATTTCTAAATGGTTCAAGGACAAGAGAAGGATCAAAGCAGAGATTTCCTTTCACTGGAAATTCATTCCTTTTTATATCCTCCAGGTGGTCCTTATCAACAGGTACCATCTATGCAAAAACAGATTGAAAGGAAAAAATCACAAAGCACATCAACTGTATCAAGTGGTGCCAGCATTCACATGACATGTTTGCACTGCCCCTCAATTATTCACAGAATTGCTCAAAGCGTGTTCTTTTGGAGGAATGAGAAAGACAAGACCTTGATTAACTGACATTTGACCAGGAACCTTTTAGGAACAGGTTCTTGTGAGGTGCAATAATACAGAAAAGCATTCCCACCATCACAAGGGAACATCAACTGGCTATGGAATTTCATTTAAGGATGGGTTTATTTTCACAGGTAGTTTGCATGTCGTAGATAGAGCTACCAATTCCATAAAGGCCTCTTTCACTTAAGTTTAAAACCAACTTGATCTTAACAAAAACTTCTTAGTGTCATGAAAGCATGCTTATATTACCAGGTTAAATGGGAAAAAGCTAACAGAACATCTAAAATAACATCTACAGTATGATCTATCTATAATATTGATCACTAATGTGTAGGGAAATACATAAAGATCAGGAGATAGGAGAACATGTTAACTGTGGGAAATGAAAGAACAGTATGGAGTTTTTTTTGTTTGTTTGTTTCTACTCTTTTCTACAATGGGCACATAGGGTTACTGGATGATGTACCTAAAACATAGTAGAGGGGCCAATTACAAGGGAGGTATGGGAGATATCCATTATTATCCAAGCAAAATGTAAAAGCAGGCCCAGTCTAAAGACTCTGAAATCAATGAGAGTTCACCAACTTACAGTAAGATTCATTACAAGCCACGGATTCTAGCATATACCATCACTGTTCAGAACAGGACAAGGTTTGCAAGGACAAAAGACTTGTAGCACACCCGTTTGATAAAGAACAAAAGGCGGAATGCTTCTCGAAGGTTGTGCCATTTTTTGACCCGTTGTCCTAAGAGTAGAATGTGCCGGATGTCATTATTTTGAATTAGATTATCACAGAGTTGGGAAGAACAGAATATTTCTCTTTGGGCTAAATCATAACTTTCAACCAGTCAAGTTTAGCCTGAGTACAACCCTGTTATATGTTATACGGAAGCGGTTTGGGACAGAGTTCCTGCAAGCCTAACTGCTCAACAACTATCATGTACTAAACTAATGAAAAACCTCAGAAACCCTGAACCCTGAAATAATATTCCCACATCTATTTTTTCAAGCTGCATAACCAACCGCTCATGCCTGACCAACCTTCAGAGGAACTCAAAACAGCATAAAAGTTTTTGTGTGTGGCGTACATGTACATACACTGACACTCTCTCTCTTTTTCACTCTTTCTTTTTTTGAGAAAAACTGATCATGGAAGCCTCGCTTGAGGCTTAATTTTTTAGAAGATGCCAGCATAGTTGTTTTCAAGTTAAAAAAAATGCACTTTTGTACTCAGAGACCTCTTGTTTTAATTTATGCAAAGCTTAAAACATTTTGTTAGGCCTGAGTGAGACCATCTGTGCAAGAAATAAAGGATGCCTAAGGGTAAAATAGGAAGAGCAGTAATGCTGAATGTGTGGAAGGCGGTGGGAGGCCAGGGTTTTGCAACTACTACTGTGACCTTTACTACTTTAGAGAAGAAACAAGGGTGATTTCCATATATTGGCTCCTCTAGACAAAGCAGAACATTCCTCCCCTCTTCTTGTCTTTCTCTTCATTCCTGAATAAAAAGATGGCTAAACAGAGTCTATATAGAGAACTATAGCCAGTTTTGAAAAACCATGCTTTAAGACAGACAGACAGACAGACAGATACACACACACACACACACACACAGTGTGAAGGGAGAAAGACTAAGAGCTGAGGGAATGAAAAAGCACACTGGGTGAGGCTGACTCAAGGGGTCTGGTGTTTGTCTTAAGCACTACGTGAGTTACCTGAGTCATCTTGGAGAAGAAGACACAGAGGAAGTGATGAGCAGCCGCTGCATGTCAGGCACTTCATGAAGGGTATTCACACATAATTCATCTAACTGTTTAAGGATATTTAATGAAAAAATGTTTTCTGAATTGAATGATCCCCTCAAACAGAATAAGGACCAACTGAAAAGATGCGAAGAAATGTACCGATGGAAGAAGAAAGCAACAGAGTGGGGTGAAAGAGTCCCGATGGGCAGAGGTTGTGAAGATAATAAACTGCCTGTCCTGGCAACTTTCTAGTGTGGACTGAATGACCCCTTGTCTGGAAGTAATTTGTTCATGGGAGTTAAATATATTCCATCTAACCACACAATCTCCTCCCTGCATCATGGAGGTCTTCGGGTTCATGACAAGACACTGACACCATGGGAATTGGAATTAATGGGTAGTCTCTGGAACCAAAGAACACCTTTGTAACTACACTTACAAGGTGTCTGGTAAGGACTCCCCCACCTATTGCCAGTTGTGGAGGAGGAGGAGAACCTCTGCACCTGCTGAGGTATGCTGTCACCTGGACCAAGGACCTGCAGAGTTAGCACTCTGTCACGCTCAGACGGAACAGGCTGCTCTAACCAGGGCTGCTGGATCTCTAGCAGTCCTCCTTCAGCTCCAGCTCTGTGGATGGAGCACAAGGAATGGAGCAGCCCTCCCCCACGCAGCTCTGCTCTGTAGGCTGGGGGCCCTGGTCTGATCCAGGTATGTTCCAACAGCATTTCTCAGCAAATCAAAGCTTTTTTCAGAGAGAGTGACTCTGGAAAATGATGGCTTTTTTCCTCCAACCCTCAAATTAACATTACAAAGGCCTGACCTTATGTGCATTAAGCATTCCCCAAAGAAGCCTGAGAATATTTTGCGAGTTTGTTCATATTGCGTTTCTTTCTTTTGATTACCTTAGGGACTTATTAAGGAATCCCTGCTTCTTCCCCCTCCCATTTTTCTTACAGGGGCCCCACAGGAGCTGGGGATGAAGGAATGGGAGAAAGAACCCAAACCAAGAGTGTAATAGTCACATCAAAGACAAAGACTTTTATTTACCAAAAAAAAAAAAGGCTTAAAGAAAACTTCAAAAAAGTAATAAGCACTTTTATCTAGGGTATATATTTTATGGAACATTTTTATATAGCTACATTGTACAAACCTAAAAATATCTCTTTATTTGACATTTCTTAGATATGGCATAGAATTGTTTTAAAATAAAGGCAAGTATCAAGTATAAAGGTACTAAATACCCCCCAAAATATCAAAATGATTTCTGTTATTTCTCCCATTTTTTACTCTTATTCTACTACTGGGGCCTAAAACCTTATGTCAAAATCAAAATGGAGAAGGCATATTTGTACCAGAGGGACCAATGCTGATGGGATGGAGGAATAAGTATCTCAATTCAGATTTTGGGACTATGAATCTGATAGATAAGCAAGATAGAGGGGAGGCTGAGAGGACTGCAAGATTTTCCCCTGATTACTCATGCTTCATATGTGTAAGAGACATCTCCAGTGCCCAGGAGCACAGTTCACTGTCAGACATAGCCAAACAGCAAGAATGCCACCTCTGGGTCAGTCCACTTTATCACTACTCTGCAAAATCTAAACTGAACACAATTCTTGGGTTTCTTCTTCTAAGTGTTAAGTTTTGATTTCTAATTCCACAGTCATGAGGTAATTTAAATCAGAAATCATTTTATTCAAACTTTTATTTTACTATAAGCATCTTATAGGCTTAAACTAAAAGAAGAAAACTATAATTCTCCATAATCCCATGTAGTTGCTATATTTTGATGTGTCTTTGCTGTTTTATATACATATAGATATTTACTTTCTCAAATTAATTTACCATATTGTATGTGCTATATTAAGCTAGAAACCTGTATGTTCAATACCAAAAATAAAACCCAAGTCTTGAGCAGATAAACTAAGTACAGAGCTAAAGATGGTTACATAAAGGACCAAAACCAAGATCAAGAGGGAGAGTTTTTGAAAAGATGTAAGTAACACTGAATGAGAGGGAGAAAGATCTTTACCAACAGTCCCCAGGCCTTGTTCTGCATCTAATTCATTCCGTCTGCCCTCAGGATTCTATATGCATGACCATGATTTACCTAGCTCCTTCCATACACCAGGCACTACATGAAATCCCCATGAAAATCACATGACATAAGTATTATTAAATGCCTTTTTACAACCAAGCAAACTCAAACTAAAAGAGTTAAGAAACTTCCTCAAAGAGGTTAAGGGTGGTTCAGGGAATATGTACAACCAGATGTGTCTGACATCAAAGTGAAAGCTACTAGTTAATATATTATAGTGTAGCCAGTGCTCAGCAAGATGAGCCACAGTGGACCCAGAGGTGTTACATTAAATCTCCTTCTCTGGCCCTGCACCTGTACTCCTTGGCTATTGTGGCCAGGAGATTCTGGTTAGTAGGCATGTTGCTGAGTAGCAATGCCACTCTAGACAGCTCGGGAAACATCTGTGAACTATACCAGTAACCAGCATCTCTCTTTACTCTGCACTCACATCTCTGATTACAACATTCAGTAATTCATTGAATTAGGAGAGTGATGATGAAGGAGATCCCTGAAATTTAGATTAAGCACACCAAAAATCAAAACAAAACAAGTCGTCAGTGAAACACTGAGAATCTAATACAGGTAATCGCCTCTCTCCTGCCAAGTTATTTCCCCCAAAAAGAGCTCCACTGTGGAAAGCAGGTCCCTAATTGGGGTTCTGATGACTGACCAATTGATAGCTGGGGCATGGGGCTGTTCACAAACAAGTGCACGTGCGAGTGGACACAGTAGACTCTTCTCTGATGACAGATGCAACTCCACCTGTTTCTCCACAGCTTAGAAAATAGTAAAATCAAGAGGAGGATCTTAAGAGGAGGGTCGTGGAGGAAATGGCCCTTTGTGTTACCTAATCACCCAACAAACTTTAGCCAACTCCCAGTTTAGGGGGGAAAAGCCAACAATAAACCAAGGAGGGCAGGACTGTATACAGGCAAGAAGACACAACCTGTGAGGCAAGACCTTGAGAATGCCTTCAAATTAGGCAGAGGACAGGACAGACTGCAAGAGGAAAGGAAATCAGGAAGGGTGGGTAGGCCAATACCTAAGAGGGGGAGCCATGTTAAAGATGCTCCAGCACCACAGGAAGTGACAGCATTAGTGTCAGCCCTGTCAAAAGGCCTTGCCAAGGAAGCCACGGCGGACAGCACTAAACTCCCCTCTGCTCACAGGCCTGCCGGAGACAATGAAACACAGTCCTGTCGGGGGTGGCCCCTGGGTAACATTTTCACTTCTACATTCCATTTTCAGTTTAGGTCGAGATTTTTAAGAAGACAGCAAGCAGCACTCAAGTCCCAGGTGACAAGATCTGCTCAGATTTAGTCTTTGAATGTTGCAAATTAAATTCCCTCATCAGGCCTCTAATCACTCTTACCAGATGGGGCTTGTGCTCAATTTTGGATCCACAGGAAATTTAATGGTTATTGTTTCTGTTTAAATAGGAGATTATTGCATTTTAATAAGTTCTCTTTGGGACTTGCAGCAACAATAGAGCACTATGAATTACTGTAGATAGCTGTTACTGCATGCTGGGGAAAAATCAAGTTACTAAGTGTGACAAGTTGCTTTTTCTTCCCTTCCAGCAATCGCTCCGAGTGTATTTACCACCAAATTAAGTGTGTGCCGAGGGGATAATATTTTTATCCTGCCGAGGGGGAGAAGGAGCTTGTCTGTGGATTTTCATTAAAATGACACATCTGTTCAGCAATTTCACAAAGTAATTCTGCTGAAAGTTTTATCAGCTAATTTTAATTATTCACTCCAGTGGGTTGAATACAGGATTCATCATGTTGAATTAATACATTTGACGGGAAATTCACAAAGAGGGGGAGAAAAAGCAATCAACAAATTGAATTGTCATGCAATATGGATTAAATTGAGATTCTTTAATTAGGATAAGCCTGAGATTTGGTATTTTGAAGGTATTAGGAAGCTTAGCAATACAGTGGTAAAGATTAAGAAAATGCAATTAAATATTACACTTTGGACAGAGCCAGGATATCGTGTGAGTAGAAGAGTCCTCTTTTTAGCAGAACAGTTAATAGTGTCAGTTTCTAGAATTGCTCAGTGGTGGAAATGCAGTCACGCCAATGAGGGACAGCTGCTGTTTGTTTACCATAGATGAACTGAAAGGTAATTGTGTTTTAAAAGGCTGGAGACTGACTCCCTTTAAACGACAATGAGATAACTGTGCAAGTGACAATGAGCAAATATCTAGGAAAATCAAGGTTCAAATCCTGGCTCTGTAATCACTAGCTGTGTGAATTGGGAAAATGCAAAATCTTTTACTGATCACCTAATGCACAGAGATACTCTATCAGGCATGGAGGATACAATTGTGAACTAATTAGTCCTTGGCCAAGAGAGGTCTAGAGTCCAATGCAAGACCCCTCCCTGGGGCTCAGTCTCTTGAACAATGAAGGGGTTGTCCCTTATGACCCCTAAGACTGTGCCATATTTGTTATTTTACAATAACTGGAGATAATTGTATTGGACTTACTTTATGAAGGAGGATCGTGGCAAGCTGGGAGTTAAAATAGAACAATGTATAGAACACAAGTAAGTTTATTATTCTATATGTCCCTTTTCCCAAGTACGCTGGCTTATATGTTGAGGTCAACAAAGCACTTTTGATTGGAAAGTCAGTGTTAACCTTTTTCAGAGAATGATTCCCAACCAAATGTTCCTTTGCTCCATTGACATGGTATAGATGCCACATCACACTCCCCAGTGGAACTGCACAGGCTGCCCATAATATTCTGTGCTACAGCAGGAGGCAGGAGAAGGCAGCATGTGTATAGCAAACACAAGACAACAAAGGAAGCAGGACGCAGCACAAAGCAACTTCCACACAGCACATGAACTCACAGCACTTCTCAAACTGTGTTCAGTCTTGAAAAACCAAACAGAAGCAAAAAGTGGAAGGAGCAACAGTTTGTATAGAGGATACAACACACTTGCCTAGGCAGAGGACCCAGCTGCTACTCTGTAGGAAAGGACCCGAGAGATTCAATTCTGTGTTAGCTCCTTAATGTGCAATACACACAGGATCAGGATCAGGAGGATGGTAACAAATAGCACTGGGGAAGAAAAGGCACTTTTTATTAGGAAGACAATGTTAATCCAACTTTATTTTCCAATTCTCAAGAAAATGTTCATTTGCTCCATTTCTACCTCATATAGCAGGCCACATACAGTCACCAATAAAACTGTATATGCTGCCACAGGGCATCATGATAATTTACTGTCCTAATTCATTAGAGACATAAGCAACTGATATTTTATCTTTCAATTTCAAAAGGACAACAAGAGAGGTATAAATTCAATTTCTAGCTAAGAAGCTCATGTTTTAAGATTTTTTAAGAAATTTTTTACTCATCCATGTCAATGCATTCAATAACTATCCATTGGACATCACCGTCTCTCATACGCTGCTCTGGATATTGGGAGACAGTAGTGACTTATGGCACAGATCTCAACCCTCAAGGGACCTTATGTCCTCATCCAGGTTGGTGGTAAAGAATATAAAATGTTATGTCAAACAGTGATAAGTACTAAGAAAAAACAGAGCAAGGTAGGGAACAGAAAATAATGAGGGCGAGATCTCACCAAGTGTGGTCAGAGAGAGACCTCTGAAGACAGGACATCTGAGGTGAGTCCTGTGTAAAGGACTGGTTCTTTACTTGCCACCTATTTTCCACTGTGCCTTTTGCTTTCTCTGCTGTGTTCTGACTTGGCTCCCTGGGCAACACATCATGGTACTACAGTACCAAAATGCCATTTTGTCTCAAGGAAGTCATGACTTCTCCAAGACTCAATTTCAACATCTGAGAAGTAGGTTGCTGAGAGGATTAAATGAGATGACCTCCACACAGTACTCAGAAAGACCGAAACAGATAAATTAATTACATCCTTTTCTTCCCTTTCTTCATTCTTGCAGACAAATCCTTTATTTAAAGAGCAAAAAAATTATTGGTGATTATGTAATTCAATAGCTCTAATTTATAGATGAAAAAAATAAAGGGCCTCAAAGAAAAAGAAAAAGACCTGTGAAAATAGCAATCCTACCAAACAGAATTTCTACCAAGAGCTCTTTTTGCTTCACTATTTTTCAAACTTTTGTTTTTATCTGTGAAATTTGGTGTTTTTTTTTTTTTCCCCAAATGAACAATTACTAATCCAATATAGGGAACAAAGAGAACTGGAGCCTTTTTACAACCTCTTGAAGGGAAAGAGAAAATGAACAAATGGCCTTGGTGACAATGAAAGCCAGAGACACATGGAAGAAAAGTCATGGTTAAATGCTTAAAAGAAAATGAAAAGTAACTGAAATTCCTAAACATATCCAAAAGGAGCTGCTAGAGCTCTTCCCTCTCTCACATGGAATTAAGTAAATAAAAAACATGTTGGAGATGCTTTAGGGACCACCACTAATCCATTCCACTTTTCTGAGTGGTCACTATGTGTTCAGTTTCTCCTTTTTCTTAATTTCCCTTGATTTTGTTCCTTGTCTGCTTTGTTTCATTTTCTTTCACTTGCTTCCGGGTCCCAGCGATTTTCTGGCCCACTTTCCTTTTTAGCACCCATGTCAGCTTACCCTTCTTACTGTTCCCACTCAGAAAGATCACCAAAGTAAAAGCAGCTACAGTGACTTCTGTTAAATTGGGAGAAAAGGGGAAAGGCTACAGCTACTTCACAGTAGCATGCAGCTCCAATCGCAAAGGAACCGGCATGTCCAGCTCACTCACTTCCAGTCCAACTCCTGAGAGTGAAGGGCTGAGCTGGCAAGCCGTCCTCCCTCACAATGATCAGGACAAAGTTGTCAAGCGGCTACTCGTGTGGCACACCCACTGTGCATCCAGCACCGTCCAGGTAGCAGTTATCTACCCGGTCCTACTGAGTATCAGCTGCCCTGCCAGGGCAACAGATCCTAACAGTGTAGAATGCAAGCATTCAGTTTTGACGCCTAGGAGGAGAAACAGAGCATCCAACTAAAAATACACATAGCATATGCTTAGTTATTAAGTATAATAAAACTGAATGCAGGAAAGACAACTGTGATATGGCCTATAAGCTCCTACTGTTTGTGACACAGTTAACATGCATCCAAGAAACTTGTAACAGCGTTAAGTCAACATGTACACCCAAGTGCTGGAGGCTGCTCTGCTCCAAATGATTAGCATTCTGGACTCTTAAAACAGGAGAATCCCGAGGAAAGCCCTTTAATCAATAATGGCAGCTAATGAATCTTCTTTGTGAATATTTTTGCAACCATAGGAAAGAAAACCCTCTTTAACATCCTTGCCACTGCTTATTAGCATGTGCCCACTACCCTAAGGACATTAACAGCCCCCCAGTGAGCAGATTTGCAAGCCTCTGCTCTTATTTCTTCTAGATTCCATGGTGAGAATCAACCTTCCAGGAGTGAAGCTCTGAGGACAAGAGATTCTCATGAGGGAAACTCACGGTTTTGACCTCATATAGCACAAAAGTGCTCAAACGACCCCACTCACAAGGTCTAGCAGGAAAATGTGAGTCTGAACTACTGACTGTGAGATCAAGTTATAAGCTCAGGGTTTTTTTTGTTTTGTTCTGTTTTGTTTTGGCACCAGGGATTGAACCCAGAGGTGTTTAACCCTTAAGCCACATCCCTGGCCCCTTTTTATGTTTTGTTTTGAGATAAGATCTCGCTAAGTTGTTTAGGACCTTGCTAAATTGCTGAGGCTGGCTTTGAACTTGTGATTGTCCTGCATCATCTGGGATTACTGACATGCACCATTGTACCCAACATAAGCTCAGTCTTTAGGAAATGGAGGACTTTATGATCAGAGAGGAAGATAGACTAATAGAAACTCAATCTCCTATTCTGTACATCATAGATAAAAATGTCATAGGAGAAAATACACATACAAATAATGGGCACAACACATCACGTACATAAATGCATAATACCCCTTTGTAACTTTATCATTTGGTAGAGGAGTTGTGTTATTTAGCTTTTCACTTTTGTGACCAAAATACCTGACAAGAACAACCCAGAGGAGGAAAGTTGTATTGTTGCTCATGATTTCAGAGGATTCACTCCATGGTTGCCTGGCTGTAAAGCAGAGTCATCATGGTGAAAGGGTAAGGCAGAGGAAAGAGACAGAGTTGCTGGCAGACAGGAAGGGGTGGGGAGGCGCCTGGAGAAAATAAAGCCTTCCAGGGAATACCGCCAGTGACCTACTTCCTCCAGCTCCTCTAACGTTCCCCATAGTCCATTCAGCCATCAGCAGATTGATCCACTGATGAGGTTGAGCCTTCTAGGTCCAATCACTGCCTAAACACCCCATCCTCAAGCCTTGTCACCTTGGGGACCATGCCTTCAACACATGAGTGTTGGGGGAGACTTTCCAGATCTACACTATAGTAGGAGTGAAGCAATATAAAAGAAAATACAGAGATCTTACAGTGGAGAGAAAAAAAAAAAAACAGAAAAAGAGAGGCAGGGACATTTCCCCAAGTAAAGGGAAATGTGAATGATGTTCAAGAAATACCAGTTCTAGAAAAGTAAAATAATTCCAACATCTGAAATGTCCTGACATGTGCCCTATCCCATCTAGATCCATTCTGGGGTACAGATAAAGTATATATAATAAGTAATACACTATATATTAATTAATATGTTGTTCATCACCATAACAATGACCAAATTATCAAAAGAACACAGCCTACAAAGGCACAAAAATCGGTGGTTTCTGATCAACAAATATGACATAAATGTCCACAAGCTAGCTAGTATTCCCACCAGTAGAGCCACAGTATCACAGGAGGGCATGCAGCTTGGTTTTCTACCTTAGTTTGAATACTCTAACAGCACATGAATCTCCCATTCCACCAAGGGCAACCTTTTGGACACTTTGGTACACCTAATGGCACTCCTAAAAATATTCATTCAGTACAAAAATTCAGTAAAGGAAGACCCATAGAACAACAACAACAAAGTGATACAACTTTATGAAAATCAGACAGGAGACAGGCACTAATCCAGTCATATCAATGATGACATTTAATATGAATGGATTATAATAAACCAAAAGGAATAGAATACTAGATTAGTATTTTTTTTAAAAGAAGAAGAGCGTAATTACACATATGGGCTCTAATGCTGAGAAACTTCAGATTCAAATATAAAAATAAGCAAAAAAATTATTGGGAATAGGTCAAATAATAAACAAAAAAAGATGTGGAGTGAGTATATTACTAGGAAATAGATTTTAAACCAAAATTGTTACTAGAGACAAAAGGGATATTTTATAATGATAAAAGGATCAATCCATCAAGAAGATACAATTACACATTATATACACATAACCACTGAACCCAAAAATACCTGGAGCAAAAACTGACATAACTAAGTAGAGAAACCAACCAGTCAACAGTCCTTGTTACCTTAAATAATGGAAAGAACGTCACGAGAGCTGACCATGAAGCAGAATGTGCACCTGAAAGATCCTATTAACCAAAGGAACCTAAGACACTGACCATGACATCGAAAAGTAAAGCAGGCGGCTAGCACAATGGTTCACACCGGTAATCTCAGTCGCTTGGGAGGCTGAGGCAGGAGGATCCCAAGTTCAAAGCCAGCCTCAGCAAGTTAGCGGAGCCCTAAGCAACTCAGCAAGACCCTGTCTCAAAAAGAAGGGAAAACAAAACAAAACAAAACTGGGGATGTGGTTAAGTACCCCTGGGTTCAATCCTCAATATCACAAAACAAAAGTATACATTCTTTTCAAGCACATTTTACTGAATTTTTGTACTGAATGAATATTTTTAGGTGTGTCATTAGGTCAAGCAAATGTTGAACCATAAAACAAATATCAATAAATTTAAAAGGACTGATACCACATCAAGCATATTTTCTATATTTCTATTTAAATTAGAAATCAATAGTAAAAAAAAATTAAGGAAAATTCACAAATATTTTGAAATGAACCAACAGATTTCTAAGTATCTAATGGGTCAGAGGATAAATCACATGAGACATTAAAAATATTTTGAACTGAAGGAAAATGAAAACATAATATACTTCTACTAGAGCAGTGCTGTAAACACCTTTGTAAGGAAGAGAGCAGATCAATCACAGACACATCTCCCTCAAGGATGCAGAGAAGGGCAGGAGGGAAGGCTGCTGGAGCGTCTGGAGAAGAGGATGCTCTAAGGCTGACCTATGGTGAGAGTTACACATCTCTGTAAGCTCCCTAGAACCCTTTGAGTTGTACCCTTAACATGCATCGATATTTATGGCTTATACAATATATTTCAATAAAGGTGTTTCAAAAAGTGCATGATGGGAAAAGTCACTAGAAAGAAATGGGGGGAAAAAAAGCCTGTATTAATGTTAGTATAGCTGGAGTATAAATATTGTTTCTGTATTCTACTTATTTTCATTAAAATTCTTATTTAAAATTTAAAAGAATCATTATGTTTTTTAAACACATTGAAGACTGCAGTACATATATTAAAGAGGCCTTAAGTTAGTCTCTTTAACTTCTTGAATCAAATTAGAATATTATTAAATCATGAAAAATAAGGATATTATAATTTTTTTTAAGCTGTCTTAGTGGTGATAAAAATTCCAGGAAAGTGCCTCCACCCCAACGCTTTTAAGCCTCACTTACTTTAAAGGCTGTTTGGAGCATGTATTCATTTGAGGAATTTCTTCCTGGTGTCTAATGTTGGTGACCCTTGGTACAATTTAAATTCACTTCCACACAATGGATCTTCCAAGTGTCGTGTTCACACCCAATTCTACCACTTAAATTACTGTGAAAGCCTACCTTCAAGTCTTCATCATGCAATGGAAAGATAATGGTATTGTTGCAAGAAGAAAATAATACACAGCACATAAAACATGCTTAGAATAGTACCCAGCACACAGCAAGCAATGACAGCTAATCTATAGTAAAGAGGTGACAGCAGGGTAATTGAACCATGTCATCTGTCAACTGAAGGAAGTTATCCAAGTCTGTATTCCTTCACAGAAGAAGGTGATTTGTTTGAAGTGGCCAGGATACAGCAGAAAGCATGTTAAGAAAATAAATCTAAAGCATATAATTCTTAAAAGGAGGTGGGGAACCCTTTACAGGATTCAGTTTCCTGTTGAACATTAGTTTATAATCATACAAGCAACAGAATGTCTTTTAATAGATGATATAAATGTTCAGCCGTGTCATGGATGAATAGACATTTACATGTTAAATTGAATAAACTGGTTGCTTTGCTTTGATCAGTCCTACTTGAGTTAATTAAAATATTTCTATTTCTTCTGGTATTCACAGCTCTGTCGAGTTTACAGACGCTGGAGATGGATTTTTAATACTGTTTACCAACTGGAAGGTTTTGATGGACACTTTAATCATGCAATACAAGTGCAAAATCTACCACTGGGAGCCATACAAGTCTTGAACTAAATTGAGAAAAGAAATTACATGAACACGGCCATCTTATGTTGGTAATAACTTGAGGAAAAAAAAGCAGAAAAAGTTCATAATACAATCATTTGTATCAATCAAGTAATTCTTCAAGAAATCAGTCTTCCTTAAATTAATATTTTGAATAGGAATAGGTGTTTTTTGTGCTTTGTTGTTTCTTTGCTAAAAATAAAATTGTTAATTAGTAAACTATAAACTATATTCATGATTTAATAAAACTCACTGATAAGACCTGTTCTGGCATTTTATCAATTGCTGAATAAAACTTATTTTAAAAGATGAGGAAATGCTTCCTTAAATCATAGATTTAATATACAAGTGGTTTATAAGATGAAACTTTCTGTTCTTAACTTCGCACAAATATTTGAGTACAGGACAAACATCTCTTTAACCACTTGCAAATCTGAACTTGCAGTGGCAGCTGCCTCATAGCATTTCATAGGGTCTTGAACATGTGAAGTACCAGAATGGCTTACAAGCTCTGACACACGAGAAAGCTCCTGGGACACAGGATGGACTCAGCTCTCTTAGAGGCAGGAGGACTATTCAGGAGCATGGCTATAATAGGAAATTTCCAGATAAACTTCACAGAAAACTTACAACTTGGAAATTGGAAAACATGTTATTCAGAAGAGATTTTCTAAATTGATCTTAAAAAATTGTTTCAATGAAAATGAGAGAGACAGATTAAGATACGAAAAAGTCTAAATGATTTTGTTTTTACATTTGCATCTATACATTCTAAACTCAAAAGGAGACACTGATAAGACCTGTTCTGGCGTTTTATCAATTGCTGAGCAAAACTTATTTTTAAAGGCAGGGAAATGCTTCCTTAAATCAGAGATTGATATGCAAGTGGTTTATAAGAAGGAACTTTCCATTCTTAAATAAACTTCTTGAACTAATCAGGGGAAATGTAGACTTTTAATTAATAAAGAGGACAGAGAGAATAAAGGTAAGAAAATTGTCTGAGAGGTGTGTGATGATGGAGCTTGTTCTGCAATCTTTTTCTTACCAAGAAATGGACAGAATATGCAAATAGAGATCTTCAGCGAGAGCATGCTAAGCCTATTTTTCCTTTATGAGGGAGGGAAGAGAACTAAGAATTCAAAGATTGCCTTTACAGTTTTCCTTTAAGAGCTATCCCCAAAAAGTATTAGAATTTTCAGTATTGAGCACTAAAGCGGTCAATAGTTTGAATGTCTGAAAAAGAAATCAAGACTAATACTTTGACAAATGAGAGTCACATCATATCAAGATTTTCATCCATGAAGTTTCACTGGAACACTGGCACCCTTACCAGGCACATCTATGGCTGCTGTGGCACTATTGTGTCAGAACCCAGTAGTTGCCTCAAGATTGAATGTTCTTCATATTTACCATGTACCTAGGTTTACCAGCCCTTCACCAGAGAACTGTTGATTAACTGTAAGTTCTAAATACCAGACTTTTGTGAGTCAACTATAAGAAAATTAATTATATTTAAATGGTTGCCACTATCTTAGTCTTGAGATGGAAAAAAAAAATTAATTGTCCTTCTTAATTCCTTTTCAAATTTCAAAACAAATGTTAAAATACAAATGTTATTCCATGGTAAGGAGGCTTTTATTTTTTTAATGTTTATACAGTGAGAATTCATTTTTTTTTGGGCTAGCTGTAGATAACTTTTCCACATCACATATCTCACTTTTAGTGGAGAATGCATGAGCGACATTTTTGTGAATTATAAAACATGTTGTTCTGGCTAATTAGTTTACTAGCAATTAAAAATAAAACCATGGCAGAGGGCCACTTGTCAATTTCACCTTGTCATAAATGTGCTTGATGCTCATTGTGTCTTAAAAATGTATCACTAGCAAGGAGAGAGATGTTTTCCATTGGATTTTATTCCATCATTTGGTGTAATTATTCCTGACAATTTGCCCATCATACAGCATGTCTTTCTCCAGAAGGAGAAAAATACTACTTTCTGTTCTTGTGATCACAAGTCTAATTGAGCGGAAAACAAATCTGTTTTAAAAATAAGAAAAAGAGATAAGCTAGTCTTTTATTTTGTTAAAAATAATAAAATATGAAGAACAAAATGACAAGAAAATATGGTAGTAAATTCTACTCTAAATCTTAATACTGTTTTTTTAAATATCAAGATATGTAACTGAAAAAAGGTTGAGATTATGATTTTACATGACAAAAACTGAACTGCACAGATGCATTGCTGTGTCTCTCTTACTTTTTCCATTTTTCAGAAAAGGATAGGGTCTATCTGTGAGTAGCCCTAAGGTGTTTGGTAGAGGAGTAACCCCACCCCTGATAGGCAGAGTGAAGAAAGTAGGTGCCATGCTGTGATTTCAGTTGACAAGAAGCATGAGCACTATCACACACTTCGTAAATTAAATAATGATTTAATTAGTACCAGTCTGAATGGTCATATAATGTCGTAATTAGAAGGCTGAGACAAAAATAATTGGTGGAGGTGGGGCTGGGACTTGGTGGAAAATTAACATAATGAATGGAACACAGGAGGAAGTGGGAGCCCTTGCTTTAGTGGTGACACCAGACCCGAGGCCAGCAACCATGGCTCACTCCAGTATGCGTACCTTCAGGGACCTCACTGCACCCTGGCAAATTAGGTACTCGTTTCTTTCTTTTTACTGCATTATAAGGAACTCAGAAGTATAGGTTTCTCTCCCTTATTCAAGGACGGTCAAATCATTCTACCTTTCTACACTTCATCTTACATCTAAGGCAGGAAGAAAGGTAAAACACTATGTGTTTCAAAGCACCAAGTGAGAAATGGCGTAGCATTTAGCAGGGAACTGTCCCATGCCAACCTTAGTAGATGAGTCTATAGAGGAGATAGGAAAAGTTCTAGGAAGGGGGACCTCAAGACCTGAAGCATTAGCTGCCCTGTGCCTTAATTAGCAATTGCCTTGTTTTCTTGTAGCCTAGGGATTATGGAGTAGCCTATGTATGTGCAGGCTAGCTGACCATCTTACTTTATCTTTCACATTGTCTTTCATTTTTCTCTGGGTGTAGGACTTTAAAACACAAAGTTTGTTGCAACACATCTATATCAGTTCAGATCAAAATACCAGAAATCACTTGGGACATTTTCAGTAGGAAGGCGCTAAATACAGAGAATCTGCCCCTTATAAAAATCATCAGATAGAGGAGAAGAGTGGCTTTTCTTCTGATACAGACAGGAAGCCAGTATCATAATAGGAAGTTTAGAAATACAGAAACCTGATGTATAACAATGTGATTTAGGATTTTCTACTCTATCATGGTAGAGGAGCATATTCATACAATTTTTCACTTTCGGTTCAGTATTCAATGCCCTACATGAGACTCATAACATATTCTTATAAAACAGGCTCTGTTTTACCGAATTGTGCCCAACCAGAGGCTCATACAAATGTTCTGAATATGTTTAAGGTAAGCTAGAATAGAATAACTTTAACTTAGGTTAGGTTTACTGGGACATTACCCCATTGTAAACTGAAGAACATCTGTGTGTTCAGCAGTCCTCCCTCATCTGTCATTCAAAAATACTAAATTGAAAACACCAAAAATTAATACTTCACTGCTTCAAACTGTGCTTGTGATAAAATCTTATACTATTTTGCCCCATCCTACCCAGGATGTGAATTATCGCTATATGTAGCATATCCATGGTATAAAAGGTTTTTACCCTTTAGTCACTTTGTAGTCACTGTGGTTATCAGACTGACTGTTACAATATAACACTGCTTGTGTCCCAAGTATCCCTTATTTTATGTAACAATGCTCCTCCCCAAGTGCAAGAGTAGTGAAATTAGCAATCTGGAAATGCTACACACAAACACACACACACACACACACACAGCTGTCAAGTGCTTCCTTTAAAGGAAAGGATGAAAGTTATTGAAAGAAAAAAAAAGGAGAAATTCCAAAAGTCTATGTAAGTTCCACTTTATCTCTTACCATGGCTACTTGACAAGTTAAACGGTATCACAGTAAAAAAAAAAAAAAAAAAAGAGGAGTACAGAGTTCAGCCCTCTCTGTTTCCAGTGTCCACTGGAGTCAATAAACACTATGAGACAACTGTGCCCTGGCAAAGCTACAATCCAAAATCAACACCTCATCTCACAGCTGCCTTTGGACATTTAGAAATCTGTCAAGATTTCTAGAACACCAATGCAGAAAACCCCTACTGCTTCATCTGGTTGTCAGATCAAAGGAGCTAAAGCCAAAAATGAGTGATCTCTATCTCACTGCCACCTTCCCAATCTCTGGAGTCCGCCCTAGCTGTAAGGGAGTCTAGGAAATAAAAGTTTTAGTTTTCTAGTCTTTGAACTTAAGAAACAAATAGAATGATCTATGAATTCATGGTATGTGCCACTCAGCCATATGTGCCACACTGTAAATGTATCAAATTTCTCAGTTAATTTTTTCCTCACCTCTCTTCAACTGGTTTTATCTAATGTAAAACTCAAATTTCTTCTAACCACTCTGTCTCAGCCACATTCTTATCTTTAAGCCCTAACCTTGAGAGTGACTGCACACAGCAGAAGAGAATAGTAAGCACTGTCAACACCCGGAAAAATTTCTTTTGTACAGTGAACTGCATAAAGAACAAGAAGGGTGAGAAAGGAAGCGAGGGGACACCAAGGCCCCCAATACGGTATATGGCAGCCACACCACTGTAGGGCACAGAGGTCAAATTTTAAGTATTTAGGGTTTTTAAAAATTAAGAGGAGGCTCCCTTATTTGGGAAGCAGAAGGCACCCTGCTTTGGAGATACAGAGCCCATCCTACAAACCCTTTGTGAAACAGAGTCCTGGGAGTCACTGACCTACCTAGTTACTTCTGCACTCAAGAGAAAATTTCCCACCACCTGGGGCTCCAACACATTTCAGATCAACAGACTGGCCTGAACAAAAGAACAAGATTTTATATTAAATGACAGGTCCAAGTGGCAGGTGATAGATAACACAATCAGAAGGAATTACAGAGATGCCCAGAGGAAAGCGACCAATAGCGAGAAACAATCATTCTCAAAATAAGGAAACCAACAAAAGTTCTCAGTGATTGTCTCAATCTGGATTCTCTCCAAAGCAGATCCTGAGAAGTTTATTTAGGAAACGAAATGAAAAGCAGTAGGAGAGTGAGGAAGTCAAACAAGGACAGCAGGTATGGGACAGAGTGGCACGTGGGAAACCAGAGGTTGATGCCACAGGGAGACTCCAGAAGGCAGTGTAGAACACTCACCTCCGAGTCCCCCACTGAAGGGGCGAAGGGGCTATTATATTTACACACCACCCTCCCTAGCCACGGACTGTAGCTTGCTCAGACAGGAGCTTACTCCTTTTACTTCCTCCTTATCCCATGGGGAAAGCAGAGTTCAATGACCAGAGATACCCCACAGGTGACAGAGCACAGGGGTGGCATGCACTGAATGGAGGAACAACAGGGCTGTGGACAAGGCACCACAGCATGCCTGTGGCTCGTCTGTCATGATGAAACGAGGCACATGTGGAGCAAACAGCAGGGCTGCACCGTCCAGCCGGTCCTACACCTCTCAGGACCCACGTTTCTGGTCAAGACTCTGTCGGGAGAAACATTAGATGAAATGTGTGGTATCTCAAAGTTGGGACTAGAGAGCAGCCACAATGTGAAGCATGGGTAGGACTGAATAGTTACAATATCCAGGAATGAAAGAATTAAAACTTAACAGAGTTGAAAAATCCACATATCTTTCTAGGATACAACACAGCACTCGCATTCAAGGAGAGAAGTGCCACAGAAAACTGGCTAGGATATAGGGGCTCTGAAAATTATCAGTGTTTCAATTTGTCAAATTCTCAATGGGCCATCTTATGAGCTGCTATTGTCATTGTAGCAGATGACAATCAAAAGAAAGATTAAGGAAAGTCTATGATTTAATCCAAATTGTATTGTTCAAGTGAAACAGAATACATCCTGTGTAAAAGAATTCCAAAGCCAAGTATTTTATGAGTTTATGACCTCTGACCCTCATGCCCAGATAGCAATCATGAGATAGGTACAAAAAGTATTCCATCACCTTCGACATGAAAAATTGCTACCATCTGCACAATTGCTCAAGCCACAAGCCCAGGCATCATGTCATCCTTGTTGTTTTCTTTTTCTCAGTTCAACTGATCAAAAGTCCTGTCTATTTTACCCCTGAAGAGCTCTCAAATTAATCTACTTCTCACTATCTCCACTGCTGCCACCAATGTCAACCAAGTTATCACCATCTCCTGTATTTCTGCAGTCTCCTAGCCACTCTGCCAAAGATTTTCCAAAACCCTTTCCATTAGGTGATTTTTTTTCCAAATATAAACAACTCTGTGGTAGTTCCTGCCTGGTACCTTTCAGTTCTCACATCCTCAGAATGAAATCTAGCATTCGCATCTGGTCTTGAATGTTCCTGTGGAACCACACGCCAGGTAACTCAAGGAATTCTGCTCCTTGCCTTTTCAGGACTCACACAAGCTATATTTTCAGCAGCCACAGTACTGGGTAGATGGTGCCCTACCCTCCCCCTGGCAAAATCCCTTCCATCCTTCTCTCCTCAGCATAGGCAACGCTGCCAGTCTGGGGATAGGTTCCCAAACTTCCAGACAAGGTGGTATCTCCTGGTTATGGTTATTTATTTATTTAATTGGTTATTTTCCAATGCTGGGGATAGAACTCAGGACCTCATGCATGCTAGGCAAGTGCTCTACCCCTGAGCTGCAAAAGCTTGGTTATGCTTTTACAAACTTCCCAAAACCTTTCCCTAAAACTCTTCACATTTGTAAAATGTGAAGGGACCACATTGGTTTTGGCTGCCCCTACATCACAATACCCACCACACTGCCTAATACAGAGCACTATCTAGTGTAGCAGTATGGATCTGAGATTCTCCCAAAGGCTCAAGTTTTGAGGTCTTGGTCCCTAGCTGGTGGAGCTATGGGATGGTGGTAGAGACTTTAGGAAGTAGGGCTCAGTTGAAAGAAAGGGGCCTATGGAAGCAGGCCTTCCAGGGTTGTACCTGGATCCTTCCTGGCTACCATGAGGTAAAGAGCTCTGTTCTATCACACCCTTCTGCCACGATATACTGCTCAGCACAGGCCCAGAAACAATGAAGCCAGCCAAACATGGATGGAAACCTTTGAAACCAGGAGCCAAAATAAATTTTATCTCCTCTAAGTTGTTCTCAAATATTTTGTCACAGCAGCAGAAAGCTAACACACCCAGTGAATCCTGCTGACTCACTGGCTACTGTGTAGAAATTATGACTAAGAGTACTACCCTTTAGCTAACGACAGGTATTGGGCAAAAAAATAGAAATTATGAAATGAGAACTTAAATCAGAAGCAATACTGAGAACCTTTACAACTATCAGGTCAAACAATATTCAGGAACAACAAAGGGAATGAATTCTAAGAACTTAGACAACTACACTGACAACACAAGTATCTATATTTTCAAAGAAGCCCATAAACTCTGAAGTTTATAATCTTGGAAACCTTTGGATTTCACCTAAAGCCAAGGGAAGTCATATATTTGGAATTCATATATTCTACTAGAATCAGTACAGTTTTCTTTATCAATAATGAACATATATTAATGCTCTGCTGTAAACCCACGCAACATTAATTCTAGAAAGCCCTCTACTGCTTTGTGTACCTTAAGCTGAAGACACAGATACAAGGTACAGGAGTGCCCATTCCAGAAACCTACAGTCAGTCAGTGTCTGGGAAAACCATGAATTTTCAAAAAGGTGCTAGTGACATGCTGCACATAATTTTTACACATTAGCCTACTGCTGACTGTCGGGGAGTATGTATTATTCAAACAGGGTGCACATTCAGTAATGGAAAGGGTGAGGGGAGATGCTGCCTTTAATTTTAATGTGCCTGACATACTGGAAAAAATCACTGGCATCTGTATATGTATGACTGAGTGTTTTGTGGAACATGTGCTGTATGCAACACTGTTTATTATCATTAAATGAAGCCAAAAGCTAAGTTGAAAATGAATGCTAAATTAAAAATTATATAAAATGGAGTGAAATGATTTAATTAACAGATTACAAGTGAAATGTTGCAATTCAAGAATGAGCTTAGGAGAAAAGAGAAGAAAAAATGTGTATAGTGGAAACCTGTCTTTTCTCTTTATTTGCTCAGAGATACTAACATAGTCACATGATATTTGCCAGTTTTAACCATATTCTCTATGACAGTCAATAAACTTGCTTAATTAAGCCACCAGTTTGGAGCACAGAGTTCAAAACAAATTGCCTTCTGTTTTAAAGTAAAAGAGAAGAAAAACAAAATATAGTATAATATCTGAAAAATCTCCCTCACTATGTCAAACATACTGGAAAGATATAATTAGGTCCAGTCCTCCTCTGTGGGCATCACACAAACCTTGCAGAAAGGACAGCAGTTACCTCTGGAATGAAACCATAAATATACTTATGGACCACCCTAAATGGCAAACATTGAAGTAGGCATTTTCAGATCTTCCACCTCACTTTTCCCTGACAGCAATAGTGTGTGTGACCATTATAATAATCCCCTAACTTTGGAGAAATTAGGGAATTAGATCTAAGGCCATTCTAAAAGAACAAATAAAGCTAGAAATCAAACTCAGGCTTGTGGATTCTAAGATCATGCCATTTCCCTTTTATCATGAGGCCTCTTCCTAGGAACCATTGGAAAAGAAACCAGTCCTCCAAAAAACAACTCCCCACTTCAAGTGCGACCTTCTCAGAGCTCACTCATGCCACAACGCATGCTGCCAATCCCTACTGGAGGCAACAAGGGGTTTTCCTGAAGACAAGATGATTTCCACATGTTAGCAATGTTCAGGGCTGAAGCACATTTAAAATAGTCAGCTTTTTCTATCACTTCACATTAACCTAATTACTTTTTGAATGATGATATATATCTGCTTTTTTACACATGGATGAGAAACGTCACAAGTTTGATACCCAACTAAAATTAGAAAAGAAAAAGAGTGAAAGATATAAAATTATTGTGTTACAAGAATAAAAATGACTTTACAAGACACTTGAAGTTCACTGTGCCTAAATGGATATTCTGAATGATCTAACATATGTGTTTTTTCTTTTTCCCCAAGAGGGGCTACATTAGGAAGTAAAGATGGGAAGTAAATCTATGTCCTCTTTAAAGCAATAACTCCAGAGAATTTTTTTCCTATGCCAAAATTTTGTTGCTTTTGCCTATCAAAAAGGAACTAATGACTTTTGTGACACGAAACAAATGCTGGAGTTTTCTGATT
This sequence comes from Marmota flaviventris, assembly GCF_047511675.1. Taxonomy (NCBI): domain Eukaryota; kingdom Metazoa; phylum Chordata; class Mammalia; order Rodentia; family Sciuridae; genus Marmota; species Marmota flaviventris. The sequence continues at coordinate 24,811,938 of NC_092516.1, forward strand.
TTTTGTAGGAATTTAATTGGAGGAAACAGAAATAAATCCAAGTGTTCGACATGCCATATGGCCTATGAGCTAGGTAACATGGAAATATGCAAATCAATTCAGGAGCTGGTTCCAGTTGCTCCACTAATGGGGGCGGGGGGAAGCACTGACAGAGGCTCCAGTGGCCACCAAAGCTGGCGGAACTGCTGCACAGGCGTCCTGGGTTCAGACGGCCAGGCAGCCGACTTCTCCCTCCTTATGCAGGGACAACACAAGGCAGCAACAGGGAACTGCAAAGAGCTCAAGCAGGTGCAATGTTGGTATTTTTGGTGTCGAGATATAGTATCAATTATTTCCCGTTTGTTAGCACTCAGCAGTGCTCAGATTCTGCCACCAGAAAACCAGCCCCAGATGAGGTCTTTCCACTTTCATGGGAAGGTGAGGAGTGTGCCAGGTGGGAAGCCATCTTCAGGAGGCTAAGCTGCTAAGGACACTCTATCGTCCAAAAGTCTACTTGATTTGTTCTCTTTAATGCTCTCTTAATAAGGGACTCTTCATTTTACTTAAAAAGAAGAAGGAGAAACAAATGTGGTGAGTGAGGAGTTGCAGTCAAGGGAGGAGAAACAGTAAGAGAAAGGGTGTCGTTTAGCAGCATAGTGCTAGCCTGTGCGGAGCCTGCGTTTGATCCCTAGTAACACACACACACACACACACACACACACACACACACACACAAACAACAACCAAAGAAGAAGAGACACTTTAGATATGTCTGTTTAAAAGGGGAAATACATAGGGTTTTCTCACCTTGGTAATGCTAAAATGGTCTGGCATGCCTGAGAGTAAATCGATGATACACAGAGCCCAGGCAAGACTGCCATCTCACATAAAACTCTGACTGTAAAACAGACACAAAAGATACATGATACTCTCTGAGGTCCCCAGCAGCTGTAATATCCAGCCCTGGCAGTTTACTTGACATTGACTTTCCCTGTTTCCCAATCTCTTTTCTTAAATCTCCTCCCAGTGCCTCCTGCTGCTCTAGCTTTCTTTCACCAAGAAGGTGAAGAGAACAAGCCCCACAAGTAGGATTTACCTTGGGAATAAATCCTGTGTTTGCCATGAAATGATGCACACACTGGGAAAATATATGTGCTTTATGAGGATATGAACTTGGTTCTAAGGAGCCCAACCAGAAGATTTTTAAAATGTTACTGTGTGTGTAGAATGGGCACTGGGTTTTCTGACTAGATTTTATCATGGTTATTTCAACTGGCTTCTTTCTTTTATTACTTGCTTCCCTTCTCCTTCACCAGAGTGCAGAGACAAAGGGAAAAGACAAAGGACCCTCTCCACACTGTCTTGGCCCCTTACAGGAGTATTCTTCAAAGCCAAGAATCCACAGAAGCCTTTGAATTTAGATAACTTTTATGGTCAAAGCTAAAAACCTTTGCTGGTAATAGGAAATGTCATATAGAATCCACTGGGTAGTCATAATTTCCATTTATAAATAGAAAATATAAAGACGGTGCCTTATCTGGGTGATTTAATACATGTCTCTGCTTATTACTGTTTTCAAAGTGCCTTTTGCACAAATCTGATTTCAACTGTGCAATAAAGATTCATTATCCTTTTACACAGCAGTCTTTGCATTTCTATGCAGGATCTAATTACGAAAATACGAACTATTCTATAAACAGATGCTAATCGGGGAGGGAAAATGCTTTCATTTTAGAAAGAAGTCATTGCTGGAACTTTACTCAGAAAAGCGCTGCATCTGCATGTGGAATAAGGAGCAAGAAGGACTCGAGGATAGCAGATTGCCCTTATTCCTGACAAAAGCTACGCAAGTATCACTGGGGTAAAATCCAAGCAGATTATTATAAAATTGGGGTGAGAGACAGAATGCACATAATTCCTATAGCCTTAATGTAATTTTTGTTCCCATAAGTTAGTTTTTAAAAATCTTCTCCTGTACTTTGTGTTTTTTATTTTCCTATAGTAAGTTCCATTACTTTTATAATGGTGGGTAGATTCCACAAAGAGTACCAGGGGAAAAAAAAATAATACCTTTTCCTTTTCTTTTTTGGAGAAAGGAGCTAACCACAGTTCTGATAAATAACTAACAAATGATTCCAAACAGACTGGACAGACATACTAGGTGTCTTACTTAGACCAAAAATCAAATCCACTGGGTACAAGTTTGATTTTTGGTCTCATTACAAGTGTACTAAAGAAGCAATTTAAGGGGTTAAGTCCTATTTTATGAACAATTCTTGGTCTAGTCACTTCCAGCTTCTCAACGGCACGGACATGGCTGGCCACAGCAACTATCCCCATTTGTGAAACACTCTTTGTCCTGTTTCTGGGACCACCTGCTCGTCTCATGTCACTGAGCTTCTGGGATTCTGTTCCGAGACATCCTTACAATCTCCTCCTAGAGGATGAAAACATTCCCTGGCTTTAAGTCTTATATGCTGAAGCTCAAACTGATATCTCTATCCTTGACATTTTCCTCATTTCCTAGACTCTGTAACTGCATAGTTGATGTCTTTTCTTTCTTGTCAACAGGCACTTCCTTCATAATATGCCAAAACAAAATCTTTGATTCCCTACTTCCCACCCTAGAATTTCCTCTGTCTATAAACTTCACCAGTCATCCAGTTCCAAGGACAGAGATGGGTTTCACTATTTGCCCACAATGGATGCCAACTCTTGGGCTGCAGCAATACTCATCCCTTAGTAACTCAAGTAGTGGGGATTGCGGGCACATGTAATGCACAAGTGTGTGGTGCTAGGAATCCAATCCAGAGCCTACTGCATGCTAGGCAAGCACTCTATCACTGAGCTACACCTCTGCCTTCATGTTAGGAGGTCTTTGGTAAAAGATGCTTAACAAGAAAATCAGAGGAATATTTAAACAAATATAAGCTTTTTAAATTATAAAAGCAATACACTGCTAGGTCTTATGTTCCGGGCAGTAATGCTAACTATTTTATTCGCATAATTGAATTGAATTTACAAACATTCATATGAAGTAGGTACTGTTGGTACAGTATTTTCATATTTCACTTGAGACTACTAAGGTTAAGTACCATGATGATCAAACTTAGGCAACCAGCAAATGGTGAAGCTAGGAGTTGAACCTATGATGGCCTGAGTCTGAAACCTACACACTTATTCCTGTATAATACTGAATCTTATATGGTTATGATAAAAAAAAAAACTTATTTTCTTATTTATAGATTTTTCAAATCACCCACATGCCTACCAAGAAAACTAAGGGAAACAATTCAGTACAGATCAGGATTTATTTTCAAATGAATTTAGCTTTGATAGGTAGTCACACACCTAAAGCTTCCCAGTAGAGGACTGGCCACAGCACAGACAGTGGGCCCTGACCCACTGTAAACCAAGAGCTACCTCTAGGCCACCGCCTGCCCTTTGGCCCTTAGGCTTTAGAGGGTCCAAACTAACCCTTGCTTCTACACACCTAAGTGAGACACCTGGCTCCTATTTAAACTATCAGAGATAGAATGCAATGCAATGAAAGAACCTTATTTGGAAGATCTTAAAAGAACAAAGCCTTCACTAATGACATTTTAATGAGTAAATGCATAGCCTAATTACTGTAGTCTTGCTGGGCCATAAAAAGCCTATACCAAAGTAATGAAAATATCTGCTGACTCAGACTTTACTGAAAAGATTTACTTAAATCACTAAGAAAACAAAGAAAAATACAGGGAACAAAATACTTCAAGCCCCAGATCTAGAGTGTCATTTGAGAAGAAGGATTAATAAGAAGCACTCACAGTAAGATGAATGTTTTTGCAATGAGTGTTTACCCAAGTCCAATATGGATTATTTAGCAGTGTACAGATCTGACAGGACCACTTAGCCAGAGAACCCTCAGCACCACACCATGACTCTACACTTGGAGGAACATGTGGGCCTGAGAAGAGAGAAGCCTGCCTACACATACCCTGCATTCCTGTCATTCTTATCCTCACAATGACCTTTCAAGTGGGTGGCAGGAAAAATGGGACTAAGGATACTACTGGGAATTACAGGTATCCCAGGTTACTAACTTAAGAGGCTGATAAATCTAGTGGCAAGAGGCCACACACTTCATTGAATTCTTTTTTTTTTTTTTCCTCTTCTTGAGTTTCAATTGTATCATTTCAACTCTGAATTGTCTACACTTATTGGAGAAAACAGATCAACAATAATATAAACTACTAGAAAAAAACAGATATAAAGTATACATGTCCACAACTCCACACATCTAATATCTCTTCCATGCCTGCCCTGGTTTCACATGGCCATCATACACAGAATCACAAGAAGGCCTCCATATCCAGGCAGTGCAATATTTAAGGAAATTGTACTTGAAAGTGGTCCTGAGAAGCCAGGCTAAACATGAGCTAGTGTGCATAAAGGGGAGTAAAGACACTGACCAGAGAAGTCAAAACAGCTCCAAAGCAAATTAATTAGCCATATGTCCTATAGCAAGTCACTTAATCTCACAGATTCCAGTTTCTCCTCTGTGAATTAGGGGCTTGGAACAGATGGCCTTTAAGGTTTATTATTTTGAATCTAATGCTCAAATTCTGATTGTACACACATCCAGTTCAAGCTATGATATTCTCTAAGGCGTAGCTTACATGTTACCTCCTCTAAGCAGTCTTCCCTGACAAAGCTCATGGAACAGTTTCTCCTCCTCATGAAGCACAAGCCACTCTGTCTGAACCTCTCTGTAACAATCAAGAGTTTAAAACCTCACCATGGTTCAGCTGTGTGACATTACAAATTACTATCTAACCTTCAGTTGACCACATGAGATAAGTGTGAAGTGATCACACTTATCACATATTCAGTGTTAAATGAGAGTGTCAGTTGTGCTGGTGATGACTGTTGTAAAAATACCTCACTTGTGCTGTTTTCCTTGCCAGGTTCTTTGTATCACAACTCGTATTACCTTCCAGAGTATGCAAAGGTTTAAGGATGGCTCCCATCATGATCCACAAACTCAAAAGCTTACAAGCTAGAGAAAAAGGAAATGAAGTGCTATTGCTTCAGGTATATACTATGTTCATTTTTGTATGTACCTATCTCATTCATCAATCATGAACCCCTGAAAGAAATGGCATAGGATTTATCTAATTCTCTCTTTCCCACCCAACACACAAAAGACATAAAACAACTGTACTAAGTGAATATTTATAATGTACTTCTGAGAGTTTCTGGTTTTAAAATGAGATGATGGGAGCTGGAGTTGTGGCTCAGTGATAGATTGCTTGCCTAGAACGTGTGAAGCACTGGGTTCAATCCTCAGCACAACATAAAAATAAATAAATAAATAAAATAAAGAGAAAAAAAGATGATTGTATATGTCTAAACTTGGGGAGGCTGTGTTTTGCTATTTATATAATTTTTAATTCATTCCTTCAATTTGCAACAAACATTTCTTGAGTCCCTACTATGTGCCAAGACTGTGCTAGACCTAGGTATTCTAGGGCATACCATATAGACATCTTACCTGACCTCACACAGTTTACAGACTGACAATGACAACAGACAGTATATCATTACAAAGACAATTAGTCATAATCACAATTAGGAATGCAAAGAAAATATGGGTCTTGATGAGACAAAGTGAATATAAAAAAATGTAGATATTTATTAGGTTGCCTGCTACAAATTCAGTGGTAAAATCAAAATGATGAACACAACCATCAAACTCAGATAACCTACTCTATTTGTAATAAAACAAATTAAAATTAAAATTTTTAAACAACAGCTTTATTTTCTATAAGTTTAGCATACCTAAAATTATTAAATTCATTGGTGGAATAATATGAATACATGATTACTATGGCTTACATATGTGGATGTTTCATTCCCCTAGACCACAAAGATTATATTTAATTTCTAAGATCAGGATTATCTCACATCAGTGCAATACCTATGGGTACTTGCAACAGGCCCCTGGGATGCAATAATAAAGAGAAGGTCCCTATCTTTCAAGAGGTCCCGATTCAAAAGTCCTAAGGGAATTAAAACCTCCCCATTAAGACTTTCTTAAACATCTACAAATCTATCCTGCCATTAAGAGCCTCTAACTGGGCCACTTTGCACCCTGTTACTTCTGAGGAATATCTCACACAAACATACATATCTATTCACCCTCTATCTCTGTCTCTTTCTCTCTCAAACAAAGCTGGAATAATGTAAAATGGATTAATATTGTGTTAAAAGTTACCACTATTACTTAGGTCACTTGGATAACAGAATTTTAAAGGCAAATAATGTCCTTGAAGGAACAGTTCATGTCTCTACACCCCTGCAATTCTACCAGGAACATCCAGGCAAGCACTCTGATATCAGCAATCAGGGAGACCCACCATGAAGGCTCTGCAACACTGAACAGTTTTCTCCTAAAAATACCTAAGGATATAGATATACATCTAGAATTATATGTAATTTCAATTCCATATTATAAATTAATTATAATTTGTATATCAAAATATGAACCAGGAGAAACAATATTTGTTCAAAATACAATATATTTCTCTAGATTATAAAACCTGTGTGTGTCACCATCTTACATCCATTAACATAAACTATTGGGAAAAATAAAAACTGAGAAGATGGGCAATACTTGATGTGTTTTAAAATGTATGTATGTTTGGACATATATAAGTATGTATACATTCAGCAACTACCATTTATACCATGACCTTAGAAGCAGAAAGCGTGTATTATGTGTGTAGAGGAGAAAGAATCTCAGCAATTGTTCAGTCCCGTTCCCTAACTGCTCTAAGAAAACTGGTATTTACACAAAACGGTTCTTTGTAAAGGAGGTGGAAATAGGCATAGTTTCTAAAAGCAGGGCACACTATAATAAATGTGTACAAGAGAATTTGTATATGAATACGTATGAACATAAAGTGCTAAGTAACCAGTGCCTGGCCCATGCATAAGTATTAATTAGTAGAAAGGATGCTATTTTTGTTATTCTTCATATTAGCCATAACTATCATATAAGACAGCTTCTTAAACGTTTTTGTCCTCCTCTCCGTCCACCCCCTGGGATGGCCTCATCCCCAGCCTAGCCCTTTTTTATTTTGAGGCAGGGACTCACTAAGTTGCTGAGGCTGCCTTTGAACTTGCAATCTTCCTCTGGAATTACAGGCATGTGCTATAGTGCTTAACTTAAACATACTTTTTCTTAAGAGTGTATAATAATGACTATAGAGACCTGAACTTGCTATCACTATACCTTTTCTGACTTCCAAAACTATATAGGAAGCTGAAGATGTACATACAGTACCTAAACCAATGTTTCATCTCAACCAATGTCCACAAGAGTTATCTTTCAGTAAGTTTTGAAGAGAAAAGTCAGACTAGTTCACACTGCTTGTCAATTTCGGCTTATTCTTTTAAAATGAAAATAAATGCATGTGAATGATGTTTTATTTAAGAACCTAATTCTGGGCACATCAATGCATTAATACACATACCTATAGATGATGCCAATACCGATCAGATCTGAATTATTTGCATTCAGCTGCTAAAACCCAACAGTCAGATGCCTTGAGAGTAGCATAGCATGTGATGGTTCCAAAGTGACATGCTATGAGTCTGTCAATTGTTAGTACTCTCCAAAATATATGGAGAGTACTAACAATGGACAAGACACTTCCTTCTGTTTTATTCAGTGGAGCTTTTAATGTTTGAGGAAGGAGGTGGGTTTCGTGTCTCCATTTCCCACAAAGAGACGCCAGGTTACCGAAGCTCAGCTGACGTCCCAAGCCCAATTATTTCATTGTGTACTATCCTCGGCAACAACACACCTTACCCAGGGACACTGTCTGCCTAAACACTACACACTTAATGGAGTCCCCAACGCTCTCTCTGTTTCACTGCTTCTCACTAATAGGCTGTGATACCTTCTCCCAAACATTTCAGAGCTCTTCTCTCATTTCACATTTTTTTCTTACAGAAAAAAACGGGGGAAAAGCTATTCCAATGAAAGAAACAATATTAATCACGGTTGCCACGGCTTCATTTCTTCTGATATTCTCCTTCTTAAGGGTACAGTCACCGGGCTGGGGATGTGGCTCAAGCGGTAGCGCGCTCACCTGGCATGCGTGCGGCCCGGGTCTGATCCTCAGCACCACATACAAACAAAGATGTTGTGTCCACCGAAAACTAAGAAATAAATATTTTTTAAATTTTTTTTTCTCTCTCTCTTTAAAAAAAAAAAAAAAAGGGGGGTACAGTCACCTCAGCTGAGCCAGTCTCAGAGCTGCTGTTGCAGATAATGACCGTGGGCATTTCCTTATGTCTGGGATGACACTCAATGACAGGATCTTCACACTTTGAAACTAGGTGCCAGGCAGAAAAGCCAAGCTTCCTTTTTGTGAAAGACTTCTGAAATTGACTGCACAGAGAGTATTTTAGGATTGAGAAAGAAAGTAAAAAAGCACCAGGAAAATGAAGCTTTCTTGAAAACTCATAAACTGTCTGGAATATTCCATTTTCTTCTACATTCAAAGTAGATTTAGTACTTATGATAAAAGGCTCACCTAAAAAAAAGAAAGAAAAGAAAAAAAAAAAAAGCTCACCTCTATTCTGATTTAGGTTTATGTTCTGAAAAGGAATTTGATTTCCAGTGGGAGGTGTCATTCATTGTATCAAAGGCCCCACATTACTTTCCCACAGAGAGACATGATTTATGATATGTCTCTTTCTTAATCCTTAGCACTTTAATAACCATGTCAAACTGAATTTTTCATAATTATTAAAGCATTGAAGGACCTACAGTAAAAAATGATTCCTTACTTTTTTCAAGCAAATTTCTTAAAGAGGTTGTATACTTGTAAGATGGCATTCTTGCTATCTCCCAGAGTCATATGTAAGTGAAGAGTTCCAAGAAAAACCAGAAGTATTCAGACACCTAAGTCCACAGACATGCTGAAGAAATACTACAGGTGTTTCTGAAATGTGAAGCTTCCCCATCCTCCAGGCACAATTTCTGTGCTGCTGAAGTTAATGCTTCTTCTAAAATGTGGGGAAAGAATCAAGAGAGAACATCCAAAAAGTTCTCAAGCCTTGCTACAATTCAGCAGCTCTCTTGTTCGGCAAGACACAACTATAACATTTGATCACACTTGACATTCAGCTTCAGGTTTCCTAAGTCATTCCCATATTATCTTTCGTGCAAAGAGATCTGGATTCTCCCACTGAAAAGACAGTCCCTGTTGCCTTCAGAGCTCAAGCTCCTCATGCTCAGGGTGTGAGAAACAGCCAATATGGAAGACGCTGTGAGAAGCATCATCACAGTCACCCAGGAAACACATCCCCTCCCTTCTCTGTGGCCCCTGAATAGAGCATATGTGACCATCCTGTGGTCAATATTCCTGGATGAGCATGTGGGTTGTGGTTAGTCCAGAAAGTATGGAAAGCAGAGCTAGCAAAGATGAACAATGGACTTGGCCCTCTGATCCTATTATCATGGTGCCATTCAGATAATTTGTCAAGGTACGCCAGTCCTTCCCAGGTTCAACAGATGGACTATGCTGCCATCTTTCTATAGGACAATAACAAATTTTGGTAAATCAAGAATAAAAGAGAAGAAAGGGCTTTGAATATTAAAATGCCAGATAGGAAGAAGCCTAACAACGAACCGAATTCATTATGCTGAATAATATTCTTCACAGAGAAAAGAGAAATCATTAAGAAGATACAGGGAAATAATAAAAGATTATTAAAGTAGATTCTGTGTTGGGTCTGAGATGTAAATAACCCTGACAGCAGGTTATACGGATCACTGTGCTGTTTTCCCCAGAGCTGAACCTATCTGAAATAGTCAGTGCTGGCACAGGCCTGTTCCACCCTATGAGAAAACTATGCTGGATGAGCTTAATCTGAATAGTGCCTTCTATAGGGACTAACATTTCCTTACAATCTTTTCCCAAGTGCAGGGCATTTTTGTCTTGTTGGTGCAAAAATCAGCCATGGTCTCCTCTCAGACTCAGCTTTTCCACCAGAGCTCTGCAATTAGCAAATGACTACTAAATACAGATATCAGAAAGACTTGGTGTGGCAGGGCACACCTGTAATCTCAGAGATTCAGGAGCCTAAGGCAGGAGGATCACAATTCAAGGCCAGTCCTAACAATGTGACAAGACCTTCAGCAATTTAGCAATACTCCAAATCAAAATCTAAATAAATAAATAAATAAATAGGCTGAGGATGTAGCTCAGTGGTAAAGTGCCCTCGGGTTCAATCCCCAGTATGTATACCTCAGAAGTGACTGGAAAATAGTGCAATAAAACGTTCATTTCATTTGGCAAATTTACAGCCACAAACTCAAAATCAATATTCTATTTGTCAGAATTAGAAGGACCACACTAAATTCATGATTTCCTAAGATATTTTATGACAGGGATTTCCCCCCCCTCCTTTGATGGCAAAAGTACAATCAATAAATAAAAAAAGACTGTCTTCCTAAGGGAAGGAAAGGCAGGAAACTCAGGATTTTTAAAAAAGTATTATAAAATTTTGTGACTGGGTACATTATATAATTTAATCTTTTAAAGATCACTTTGAGGAAGGTATTACAGATCCCATTTTTATATTAAGAGTAACTGAAATGCAGCAAAGATAAACTATTTGCCTAGAACTAGAGTTAGTTAAGGCAAGAAGTTGAGTTTCCAAAATCCAGATATATGAACCTAACAGCAACTTTTTGTGTATCTTCCTATAAAAAGAAATTTTCTAAGTAAAATTGTTAGGACAATGAGAGTTGTTACAAATTTTCTGTTGCATTTATTCACAATGTTACAAGAACATATATAGCTTAAAAACTTGTATACTTCTGTTAATCATCTTAATATCTAACAATGAATTAAGAAAAAATGACAAAATCAAGAATAATTCTGTTAATCATCTTATGACCTTACAATGAATTAAGGAAAAAAAATGACAAATCAAGTCACTCTAAAACTATGCAAAGCATATTCCTGCAAAGTGTGACTACAAAATAAGATACGAAGGGAGTTGATCACTGGATGTATCAGCAGAAACATGGCCTTTGTCTTAGCAGATTTGACATCATTAGGATGGCAACAGTTCCTATTAGGCAAGCAAGCATCATACATATTGTAATGAGTCACTGTGCACCAAAGAGCACAACATCTGCAATCTAATTCAATACGGTTGCAATAACATATTATATGTGGAGGAACACAGTGTGCTGAGTTTCCAGAAAGAGCAGACCATCTAAAAACAGGTAATGTACACTACCTACATTATTTTCAGAAAAATACTGTTAAAATTTTACAGTATTTTAACAGACCTGTTATGTTTAATACTTTGGAGTAGTATGAAATGATTAATCATAGTGGAATGAAACACCGTGTTTGAAGTGCCACTTTCTTTATTCTGAACAAAATTATAAACATTTTAAATTATATTATATAACATTACATACTTGTAAATCCCGAAGGTTTTATGCTTTATAAAAGTAATCAAAAGGTGTTGTTAAATTACTGAATTCAAACAGTAGTAAAAGGAAGAGTAATATAATTTGCAACTCAAGCGTCCTCCAGATGCCCATGTCTATAGTGAAATTTAAGGAAATATCACCTCATGATAATACACTGTCTAATGATAGCTGATCCTTTACTAAATGAGGATAACTAGAACTCAGCTCAGCCTTGTCTGTGAGATGAACACCCCTACTGTCAGGATTTGGTTTGGAATAAAAAATGCAACAGTGAGAAAATTTGTGCAATGAAGCTGAGTAAGCAACAGACAATTAAGAAACTTAAAACAGCTGCTAGGAGATGAGATGAACCAACTGGCAGGAAAAAGAGTTTTATACTAATTATCATATTGAAAGAAAACAAGAATACTCCCCTTTACTCCTAAACGTATCATATGTCTTTTTTCACTTAAACATCTACCTTGGCAAAATAAAGTCAACAAGGCATTTACCTAGGAAAGGTTTTAATCTGATTAAATGCCAGTCAACACTTATTACTACATGTTGGCTAAAGCCTCAAATAGGGAAAGAAAGTATGAAGGGAAATGAGAGGCAAAACAGGCTGAGCTGGCTGAGCAGTATTTCTTCTCACTGTTGAGTTTTATTTGGAACATAACATTTTGCTCTGTAGTCTCATGGACTCAAAAGTGATCTAAATACTACTATGTAAACATTCTGAAGGATACTAAACACATATCATGAGCCATTCTAGCTATTATTCATTCTAAATATGTTCTACCTCAAACTACCAGCACTGCTGGATCAGGGTCAAGTAACCCTTTCTGCTAGTACATATAGCTCTGTAGAAAATGGCTTCACTAAGTGGATAATGATTGGATAACAGAAGGTCAATGTGGCTGGGAGTGGGTCGAGGATCAGCATGCTCGTAACACTGACACCTGAGGTGATCTACATGCCAGAAGTTCTATCCATGTCTGTTTTGTGTTACTAAAACAAGACACCTAAGGTAGACTGCTTCATAACACAAAAAAGTTTACTTTGATTCAGTTTTGGAGACTGAAAGTTCAAGATCAGGCAGACACATCAATCTGACCTCTGGTGAGAGCCCAATTGCAGATTGCATGTGAAAGAAGTGCTAACAGGAATAAGGTCACATGGCAACAGGAGGCCCAAGAAAAGAGGAGGCCCAGGACTGTTCCTTTTTAAAATGACCCTCTGGAAGGAACTAACCAAGGGGTCCCAAGAGAACTACCTTAATTCCACTTGAAAGCAGCACCTTAATGACCTCAGAACCTCCCATTGGGCCCCACCTCTTCCAACTCCACCATGTTCCAACTTTATCACCCTAAGGACCTTGCCTCCAAAACAAGAACCCCTGGGGTATACAAATAAATCATACCCAATCCATTGTACTCACCTTCAATATCAAGGAAATTTAAAAAGGAGCTCTGAGAATGCTCAAGAGAGAATATGAAAAACTGTTAAGTGCTGGACACCTTATGTCCACCATCTCATATGATTTCTTACAGTTATGTTTATCCTGTTTTACAGATAAAGAAACTGAGATTCTAGTGAACAACACTTTATATCATTCATTTTTCATCCTCCAAATGGTACCCAGGCAATAATCTTTATAACACATTACATTTCACCAAATGACTCTAACTCATGAAATGTACACTGGACTTTCTTCCTTAGTAATAAATCAAGAGTTATGGAAACAGGAATGCTCTTACTCTATTCCTACACAAGGATCCTTCCCTTCTAAGGAAATTATCAAACTACAGCCTGGAAAGATACGATCTCATGTTAGGGAATCTGGCTTATAAAAAAACAAAAAACTAGTCCCTGCTGTCCTCTAGAGTTCTGCTCCCTTCTGCAATTCCACATTCTTCAACTTCTCCATAAGACACTGCTCTTCATTCACATCCCTCCACTTCACTGTCATCTAACTATGACTGGCAGGATCACTTTGAGGGATCTTCTTCTGAGAAAGGAAGGTGAGCCCAAGTCAGCTCTTCCCTGCAATGCTGACCTGGTCTCCGGAACACTGTGTTGTTCTTTCTTCTCCTCAGGTACCACTAGTGCTGAGCAGTAATGGTTTACTCAAAATTGCCTTTGGGTAAACCAAGAGAAGGCAATTTCCACAGACAAAGAGAAGCACATATCTAAACTTTTTCTAAAAACAGTGAAGTTAGTATTTGCCACTTGTGGCTGGCAAATAATGGAATTCCCTAACATCAGGGCATGGTACTCAGACTGAGAAGATGATGACAGAAATTCTCATAAGTAAGAAGTTCTCAAGATACCACATCAATGATAATAGCAGCTCAATTCACAATAGCTGGACTAACCTAAGTGTCCCTCAATAGATGAAGGGATAAAGAAAATGTGGTACATATATTCAATGGAATATTACTCGGCTTTAAAGAAGAGTAAAATTATGGCATTTACCAGCAAATGGTTGGAGTTGGAGAATATCATGCTAAGTGAAATAAGCCAATCCCACAAAACCAAAGGCCGAATGTTTTCTCTAATATGTGATACTAATTCACAATAAGGCAGGGGGCACTAGGAAAGAATAGCGTTACCTTAGATTAGGTAGAGGGAAGTGATGGGAGGGGAAGGAATGTGGGGATAGGAAAGATAGTACAATGAAACAGACACTTTTACTGTATGTATATATGTGACTACATGACTAATATGATTCTGCAACCTGTATACTCAGAAAAATGAGAAATTATATGTCATCTATGCATTCTACTGTTATGCATAACTATAAATGCATTCTACTATAAATGCATTCTACTGTTATGCATAACTAATTAAAACAAATTAAAAAAAATTTTTAAAACAGTTCTCAAGAAAGCTAGGAAGGATGGAGGACACAGCCCTCATTATCCTCCAAAGTCATGGTACATTCACCAAAGATGGCAATTCTTGTTTTCAAGTTCCCTTCCGATGGGCTGCTGATTTCAAATGTACTCACAGGTAAACTCATTTTCACTTACACTGAGTGAGAACATTTGTTCCTCAGCATATGTTGTCCTAAATCTCTTTCTATGATTATTCACCTACCAAAGACTCTCATCCACTTGTACTCACTGGTCCCAATCTCTACCAACTTCTTAGCCCTCTGGCCCCTCAGAGCTGCCCACTCTTTAACCCCTCAAAGACCCTCTCACCTAGAAGAGATCAGTCTTTCAAGCCTGGGCCTTACTCAGGAGCAGTTGTGGAATGGTAAATTCCTGCCTTCAGTAAAGGGAAAGGCATCGGGGTTCACTACATGTGGAGGTCCCACTGATACAGCAGACACTTCTCTCCATACAGAAGCACTTAGGAAATGCTTCTGAAATAAAACAGGATGTAATTGCCAGGGTTATCACATTAATGAAATATGATGGAACAAAGAAGTAAATACAAAGTTTATCACCTGCTAATTAACTCATGGTGTTTAATGACTTTTGTCTCTCTAGAACCTGGAGTTGAAACTTTTTTTTTTTTTTAATCCTTCCATTTACTGGATAAATGGGAAGGTCGTTCTGGCAGCATCAGTGGTTGTCCAACAGGGCTGACCTTCACTAATATTACGAAGACATTTTTGGCTGCCTGGCACGTGCACTAACACCTTCCTCTTCTTGGTTCCAAAACAAAGCCATTTGAGTGTGAATGACAATCTGTAACCTTCTTACTGTTGCAAATACTGATTCTTGTATTTCTGATATCAGCAGAAGAGACCTTTGAAAGTGATGCAGTGTAAGAACCTGTTGAATAAGAAGTTCAGTTGCTTTAATGGCAGAAGTAGTAGTAGCTGTGACAAAGCTACTCAAGGAATAATCAAGACTGGAATTGAGGGCTCTAAGTCTAATTTGTCTTCTTAATTAAAGAGGAAAATAATTGACACAATGAATATTTATGCATAATCCAGTCTATATGTACCTGAAGGAAAAGTCTTCAGGAAAAAGTCAAGTATCTTGACTAGAGGCCAGTACAGATAATCTAATAGGAAATTGCATAGTCATTTTTACATGATCTAATACAGAAATGTATATTTGTGAAGACATGTATACAAAAAAGACATATAAATATAAATCTTTTGTATATATGTATCTGTATATGTGTGTGCATACATAAAGATATCTGTGTGTAGCTTAGATAAAGCAGGAAATTATCAGCATGTTTTTAAACTTATCCTGAACACCTTTATCACTATTCTTAAAAATATGACTTTCAGGGTAAAATCAGAAACTCAACACATGAGAAAGGAGTGAGGAACTCTTCAGTGTCACTGGTTCCACTCTCAGGTCCATATAATCAAGAAAACTCTCTGGAAAATCTTCCCTGATAGCTTCTTATCAAATGCCCTGAACTGGCTTGAGGCTGGGATTAAACTTGGAAAGGCAGCGCCCAGGATGGTGGTTAAGAGATGGACTACAGAGCAAACCTGAGGCTGAGTGTGACTCTACCACTCACCGGCTGTCAGGCTTCAGGCAAGTCACATGATGTCAGCCACCTCCATCTCCTTACCGGGAAAATAGGGATGATAAAAGTACCCACCAAGTGAAATTGCTCTAAGGGTAAATAAGTTATTAAAATTATACCTATTGAGTGTGGTACATTAGGTACCAGTGTCATTATTACTACCATCTGTCTTTGCAGTATCTAAATAATTTATCTTTTTGGTCCATGTTATGGTTTAGATATGGTGTCCCTCAAGAGCTCATGTATGAGACAATGCAAGAAGGTTCAGAGGAGAAATGGTTGGGCTGTAAGAGTCTTAACCGAATCAGTGATTTAATCATGTGATAGGAGCTAACTGAGTGGTAACTGAAGTGGTGGGTATGGCTGAAAGGGGTGGGAATTGGGGCGTGGCTTTGGATATATGTATCTGGCCAGGGGAGTCTCTCTCCGCTTCCTGATCATGACATGTGCTACTTCACTCTGCCATGATGTTCTGCCTCCCCTCAAGTCCCAAGGAATGGAGCCGGCCTTCTATGGACTAAGACCTCTGAAACTGTGAGCCCTCAAATAAACTTTTCCTCCCCTGAAATTGTTCTGATCAGATCCTTTAGTCACAGCAGTGAAAAAGCTGAATGACAGTAAGCAACAAATATAAATACAAAGTCACAAACTTAACAACAACTAACACCCCATTCACCCACTCTGACAAGAAAGCCTTATCTTAAGCAGAAAAAAAAAAAAAGGCCTTATCAAACCCTCCCAGAAGTTTCTTATTTATGCAAACCATACAATCTCAACCAGTGACAAATGCATTCTATGTGGTTCTAGGGAAAACCTGCTGAAAACAGACTCCTATGAATCAACTGCTTTAAAGATTTTCTTGGTTTTCAAACACAAATACAATTTCTTCATGATCTTTAGATACCATGTTAACTCCCACCAAAGGTAAGCCCACCATATGGAACTAAATGGATAACATACTTTGAGTGTAACTAAGTCCAAGCCAAGGAGAAATCATCATTTGCACCCACCAATGCCAAAGTTTCGGTCTGAGGGACAGACCCCAGTGCATACTGAAATGCTTCCTATAATTTTTTTTTCAAGATGGGCCATATTGCTTTTCAAA
Source organism: Marmota flaviventris (assembly GCF_047511675.1). NCBI lineage: Eukaryota > Metazoa > Chordata > Mammalia > Rodentia > Sciuridae > Marmota > Marmota flaviventris. The sequence continues at coordinate 24,829,019 of NC_092516.1, forward strand.
ATCCTCATTTCTCAAAACAAGAGTTTTTTATTTGTTTAAGTAAATTTAAAAATTTTTAAAGAAAATTTCTTTTTTTTTTAACTTTTATTGTTGGTTGTTTAAAACATTACATAGTTCTTGACATATCATATTTCACACTTTGATTCAAGTGGGTTAGGAACTCCCATTTTTACCCCGTATACAGATTGCAGAATCACATCGGTTACACATCCACTGATTTACATATTGCCATACTAGCGTATGTTGTATTCTGCTGCCTTTCCTATCCTCTGCTATCCCCCCTCTCCTCCCCTCGCCTCCCCGCTTCTCTCTCTACCCCATCTACTGTAATTCATTTCTCCCCCTTGTTTTTTTTTTCCCTTACCCCTCACTTCCTCTTGTATGTAATTTTGTATAACCCTGAGGGTCTCCTTCCATTTCCATGCAATTTCCCTTCTCTCTCCCTTTCCCTCCCACCTCTCGTCCCTGTTTAATGTTAATCTTCTTCTCATGCTCTTCCTCCCTACTCTATTCTTAGTTACCCTCCTTATATCAAAGAAGACATTTGGCATTTGTTTTTTTAGGGATTGGCTAGCTTCACTTAGCATAATCTGCTCTAATGCCATCCATTTCCCTGCAAATTCTATGATTTTATCATTTTTTAATGCAGAGTAATACTCCATTGTGTATAAATGCCACATTTTTTTTATCCTTTCATCTATTGAAGGGCATCTAGGTTGGTTCCACAGTCTTGCTATTGTGCATTGTGCTGCTATGAACATCCATGTAGCAGTGTCCCTGTAGCATGCTCTTTTTAGGTCTTTAGGGAATAGACCGAGAAGGGGAATAGCTGGGTCAAATGGTGGTTCCATTCCCAGCTTTCCAAGAAATCTCCATACTGCTTTCCAAATTGGTTGCACCAATTTGCAGTCCCACCAGCAATGTACAAGTGTACCCTTTTCCCCTCATCCTCACCAGCACTTGTTGTTGTTTGACTTCATAATGGCTGCCAATCTTACTGGAGTGAGATGGTATCTTAGGGTGGTTTTGATTTGCATTTCTCTGACTGCTAGAGATGGTGAGCATTTTTTCATGTACTTGTTGATTGATTGTATGTCCTCCTCTGAGAAGTGTCTGTTCAGGTCCTTGGCCCACTTGTTGTTTGGGTTATTTGTTTTCTTATTATTTAATTTTTTGAGTTCTTTGTATACTCTGGATATTAGGGATCTCTCTGAAGTGTGAGGAGTAAAAATTTGTTCCCAGGATGTAGGCTCCCTATTTAACTCTCTTATTGTTTCTTTTGCTGAGAAAAAACTTTTTAGTTTGAGTAAGTCCCATTTGTTGATTCTAGTTATTAACTCTTGTGCTATGGGTATCCTATTGAGGAATTTGGAGCCCGACCCCACAGTATGTAGATCGTAGCCAACTTTTTCTTCTATCAGACGCCGTGTCTCTGATTTGATATCAAGCTCCTTGATCCATTTTGAGTTAACTTTTGTGCATGGCGAGAGAAAGGGATTCAGTTTCATTTTGTTGCATATGGATTTCCAGTTTTCCCAGTACCATTTGTTGAAGATGCTATCCTTCCTGCATTGCATGCTTTTAGCCCCTTTATCAAATATAAGATAGTTGTAATTTTGTGGATTGGTTTCTGTGTCCTCTATTCTGTACCATTGGTCCACCCGCCTGTTTTGGTACAAGTACCATGCTGTTTTTGTTACTATTGCTCTGTAGTATAGTTTGAAGTCTGGTATCGCTATACCGCCTGATTCACACTTCCTGCTTAGCATTGTTTTTGCTATTCTGGGTCTTTTATTTTTCCATATGAATTTCATGATTGCTTTATCTATTTCTACAAGAAATGCCGTTGGGATTTTGATTGGCATTGCATTAAACCTATAGAGAACTTTTGGTAATATCGCCATTTTGATGATGTTAGTTCTGCCTATCCATGAACAGGGTATATTTTTCCATCTTCTAAGATCTTCTTCTATTTCTCTCTTTAGGGTTCTGTAGTTTTCATTGTATAAGTCTTTCACCTCTTTTGTTAGGTTGATTCCCAAGTATTTTATTTTTTTTTGAGGATATTGTGAATGGAGTGGTTTTCCTCATTTCCATTTCAGAGGATTTATCGCTGATATACAGGAATGCCTTTGATTTAGGCATGTTGATTTTATATCCTGCCACTTTGCTGAATTCATTTATTAGCTCTAATAGTTTCTTTATAGACCCTTTTGGGTCTGCTAAGTATAGAATCATGTCATCTGCAAATAGTGATAATTTAAGTTCTTCTTTTCCTATTTTTATGCCTCTAATTTCTTTCGTCTGTCTAATTGCTCTGGCCAGTGTTTCGAGAACTATGTTGAACAGAAGTGGTGAGAGAGGGCATCCCTGTCTTGTTCCAGATTTTAGAGGGAATGCCTTCAATTTTTCTCCGTTCAGAATGATGCTAGCCTGAGGCTTAGCATAGATAGCTTTTACAATATTGAGGTATGTTCCTGTTATCCCTAGTTTTTATAGAGTTTTGAACATAAAGGGATGCTGTACTTTGTCGAATGCTTTTTCTGCATCTATCAATATGATCATATGGTTCTTATCTTTAAGTCTATTGATGTGGTGAATAACATTTATTGATTTCCGTATATTGAACCAGCCTTGCATCCCAGGGATGAATCCTACTTGATCATGGTGCACAATTTTTTTGATATGTTTTTGTATCCGATTCGCCAGAATTTTATTGAGGATTTTTGCATCTAGATTCATCAGAGATATTGGTCTGTAGATTTCTTTCTTTGAATTGTCTTTGTCTGGTTTAGGAATCAGGGTGATGTTGGCCTCGTAGAATGAATTTGGAAGTTCTCCCTCTTTTTCTATTTCCTGGAATAGCTTGAAAATTATTGGTATTAGTTCTTCTTTAAAGGTTTTGTAAAACTCTGCTGTATACCCATCCGGTCCTGGGCTTTTCTTAGTTGGTAGTCTTTTGATGGCTTCTTCTACTTTTTCCCTTGGTAGTCCCTATGTTCCTTATTAACCCATCGTTCCAGCGTAGGCAAGCAGGGTATGTAAACATCACTCTTCTACTAGGGATGACATGTTGTTCCAAGAACAACGTAAGACTTCTCATACCTGTAGAGCGCTGAGTCACAACATATAATCAACAGCTATAGTCTGTTCAATCACATTATCAATCAATTCTTATAGTCCTACTGATAGACTCTAAGACTCAAACTACTCAGCATTGAGTTTAGGTTATTAATGCTTCTAAAAAGCTTATCATAATATGATCTTCAAAAGTAGCTTAAAAAGAAATAGCTTCATAACTGATTGATTTTCTATCCTAAACAGCATAAACATGGCCTCGCTTGAGCTTCTTCCTTTGAAAGTCATAATTAGTTTATTCACCTTTCGATGAATATGATGCATGTCCTCCTGCCATCACAAACAGGAAGACAAGTAGCCTAACACACCACAAACGTCCTCAAAGAGGCATTGATCTTATTCTTAATTAGCGCCAGAAAAAATAGTTCAATGTCATCTAGGCACAAACCATTGGTTTTGACACACTGAATTATTCGCTCTTCATGATGGAGAAGAAAGATGCCCGTTGGTGCTGCAAATTAATTCCCACATTGAGTACCAACTCATAAAGGGACTATTATGTATCAACCTTTGTTAAGCAATGGAGATGAAAAATAAGTGAAACATTACTTCAAGAAGTTTAAAATCTGGGGCTGGGGTTGTGGCTCAGTAGTAGAGCGCTTGCCTAGCATGTGTGAGGTACTGGGTTTGATTCTCAGCACCACATAAAAATAAATAGGTAAAATAAAAAAGTATTGTGTGCAACCACAACTAAAAAAATAATTTAAGAAAAAAGAAGTTTAAAATCTAATGGGGGGAAGATATGCATAAATAACTTAAGGCAAAATATTAAATAGCAAGTATGTTAAAATTATCCAACAGTCCCACATTTGGTGGCAATCTGTGTCCCTTTCATGTATGAGTTACAATTAAGATGAACAGCTCAAGGCCCTCACTGCCAGGCACAGCCCACTGCCTCCTGGCTAGCTTTAGAGGATGGGAGGCAGAAGGGGTGTGTCTGTTCGCCTCACTCCTTTTCAGATGGAAACAGCCACAGTCTGTTCCAATGGGTCACACGCAGAACTCCCCACTCATGACATTGGGTGCAGTTCAGGAGGGGGCGTGCCAGGCTGTGTTGAGTGAACTACAGCACACTCAGGATGTGATGGCCTGAGCTCTAGCTCCCTGGGGACCAGGTGGCAGGTGCCCGAGGCCCCACCCAGCGGCCCTCCTCCAGGGTCCTGGTTCCAGGCTCTGCAGTTGAATTTATGGATAGCAATACTGGAACACCAGGTTGGTGGCAGAGAGGAAACTGCCCAGTGCCTTTGAGGCTGTGCTTGCAATGAAGAGAATTTCTGTGAGAGTCAGTATACAAAATGGGGAACTGGTAAAGCAGAAAGACATGTTTTAGTAATTGACCCCCAGATGTGCCAGCTGCATAGTGCTTTTTCCTTTTACCCTTTGGCTTGTTTGAATTTCACAATTGTGTACTTAATTCTCAAAATAATATGTATCTGTAGCTATTTGTTGACACTAATAACAGATGATTAAGGAAAATAGCTGATCTTTGGGAAAGGGGAGATATGAATATTTTATACACATTCACTATATGTACACATGTAAAATATAAATATATATGAATATATATATATATTTACAAGGAAATTTTTCAGGGTTTACAAAAGAATATGTGGTTGGTAGTAAAAGGTACAGCATGTTTATAAAAAAAATTGAATTTTCTTTTTTCTTTACATTTGAACTTCTTTAAAGTTGAAATATACAGTCTTGAGATGGTACATTCCTACATTTGAAGAAGGGGTCTTGAGATCCCCTAAACTTGTATACCCAGTTTTTTGGATATTGTAATAAAAAAGAAGTACTATGACAAGAAAAAAATCTAATGGGGGGAGATATGCATGAATAAATATAAGGCAAAATATTAAATAGCAAGTATGTTAAAAATATCCAATAGTCCCACATTTGGTGGCAATTTGTGTCTCTTTCATGTATGAATTATAATTAAAATGAACAGTTCTCAGGGAAGTACAGATTATGCTAAAATATAGACTTCAAAGAAAGGAACCACTAAAATAAAGCTGTAGAAGTGTACAGCTCAATCACAAAAAAGAAATTTAATATAGTTTTTAAAGGACCTTCCAGGTCTCCTCAGGGGCATACTTGTAACTTTAGGAAAAAAAAAAAAAGAACTTCATGTGGGTACTCCTGGATTCTGAGAGGGGGGAGGTCTCTCTTGGTTTTGGACAGCCTTTGGGCTGAAAAAAGAACTGAAGAGCCTCACAGCTTCACACATAGTCAGAGCCCTGTCTGCTCCAGAAGAAAGCTCAGGCTAATATTTCTTGTTTCATATTCTTATTCATTCATTAAAAATGCATATATATGAAGAAGTATCAGGTCATGTCCTCAAAACTGGGACTACAAGCAAGAACCTCACCAAACCGTCATGTTCTTGGATTCTAGTAGGAGACACATGATAAACAAAAACTTAGCCAGAAGGTAAAAGAGGTGACACCCCAATTCCAGGAAAAAAAACAAAGGGTGAGAAGAATTCCTTCCCAGGTATGGGGACTCCCAGGAAGCTGCCGCAGCCTCTGTGCCGGTCCCACCTTCCAGCTGGGCAGCTGGGACTTACTATCTACTTTCTGTGGCTACTTATCTTTTTATAGTTATGTGACCAACTGGTTTTCTTCTTAAGGTTCTTATTTTAATTTGCTCTCCAGGAAAAGAACAGATTGTCAGTGAAAAGCAGCTGACTGAAGAACTGGTAGATCTCCAGCAAGCCCCAGCAACAGTGAGCATGAAAGGCCGAGATGCCCAGGCATAGAACTTTTCTAGAAGAAGTTCTCATCTGGATCTCCTTCTACACCCACCCTCATGGGTCAAAATGCAGTAGACACTTGTTCACCAAATGAACCTATTAGTTCTAGGTCCTACTTCCTTCTTTAAATCCCAGCTCTTTCAGCAGTTATACATGAAGCAGCACATTACAAGCATGCTTGTGAGGTTTTCTTTGGTCCTGAGCTGTACTGAGTAGGGCACAATCAGAGGAAAACTTCCACACCCCAAGATTCATTAGTGAAAATATTTCTTTCGTACATGCTATGGAGAAAGTTAAGATGGGGTGTTCTCAAGCTGTGCCAGTCAGCAGGGTGTGGTGGCTGCAGATAATGGTTCTATAATATTGTTCTTCAGGACATTTTCTGCAAGTCTTAAACATGACTTGCCTAAAATGATCACAGAAAATCACACAAGAAAAGCAGCTGAGAAAAATGAAGCCAAACAGGACTTTTACAGTATTAATTCCACAATATTAAGTTAAACACAATGTAAGTTCAGTGACACCTGAGGCAAAAACCATACTGACCACCTTTATCATTTACTATTAATGTCACTGCTCTCCTTCTGATGAGGAAATTAAGACAGAGCACTTACACCACCTGAATAAAATCTAATACCTGAAATTAGGTATGCAGAGTCCAAGAGCAGAACCCTCTATGTTGAAACTGATGTTAGGGCAAGCTAACCCTAAAATATGTCACATTGCTAAATTGGGAAAACAGATGCAGGAAGGTCTGTATGGACTTCCCCACTACCTTTCCTCCCTAAAACAAGTCATAAAACCTAGGAAGAATGGTTTGAACTTCCATTGAAGCAGGTTAAAAATCCTTCTGTGAAAGGCACCTTGCCTGTTGGAAGAAAGATTCACAGAGAAGAATGTGAACAGGCCTTGCTAAGCTTCCCCAGTTTATTACCATTAGATCCAACCTACTTTGTCTTACCATATTTCCCCATGACTGTCAACATTTCATCAATCCTAACAAAAATACACATGTTGAATGGTTTCTTCAGGTCTCTATTTGAAACTTGTTAAGTACATTTCTAACCTTTTCTCTTGTTAATCTGTCTTTAGGTACAGGGGCCTCACCAAAGATGTGTGAGGAAAATGTATTATTTCTTTCTCTAAACACAAAACTAAACTGGCTTATATGTATATGTGCTTTTTAAAAGAAACTTTGTTAAGATAGTTTTTTTATTTGTTTTGATAATTGTCCTTACTTAAAGCAGCTAGGAAATGTATCAACACGAGAGACAGCTCTCTAGCAGTTCCAAGGAATGGTAACAGACAGACTTCTACAAATCACATCCCAAGATGTCTTCAGAAAATTTCTAATCCATTCGAAGAACCAGAAACCTATGTATACAAAGAAGCCTGTTTTCCTAAAACTATTAGCAAGACACACGTAAATGGAATTAAAGCAGATTTGAAAGAACTGAAAACACAATACAGACTAAAGGACCTACGTAGACAGACAACCGTACCTTAGTGAATCACCCAGGAGGCTAGCTGGGTCTGCAGGTGGAGAAAATGGCCAGGTAGGAAGCATGCCCTGGTACCTTTGGGAAGGCCTTCTTTTTCCTCCACATTTCCACCATGCTTACAAATAGTACCTATGCATCCTTTACAGGTTCTACAATGGGTCTCCAAAATTCTTCTAATGTAAACTGCTTATCTTGTAAAGGATAATCATAAGCTTTTAGTATCCTTAATATATAATCATAGAAGAAAAATAAGCAAATGTATTTCCAAGGTTCTTAGGGAAATAGACATGGCAGGTGCTGAGGACAGAGGCTGGGGTTCAGGAAGGGAATGGCCCAGAGAGCACTGCCAACAGCTGTTCTACTAGGGGTAGCAGTCAGCAAGGAAAGGGGAGCAAACAAAGACAAAGGACAAAGATAAAAGGTAAAAAAAGAAAAGGCAATGAAAGAAAGAGGAAAGAAGAAAAAAAAAAAAGGACAATTTTACCCGCTAAATCTATTTGCCTGAGACAGCCTCAGCTTCTAACCTCCTCCAGAAGGCTATTTAGAGTGAAATGGCCCAGCCAGGGGTGCCATTTTCAGTTATTAAAGAAGCAAGCGGAGCTTCTGGCTCTGAGCAGCACTTGACCCAAAGGGTGATGGGCAGAAGAAGAGGAAAGGGAATCAACCAGCTCCCCTGTGGCTGGAGTCTGCACACAGCAGGGCTGATAACCATGTCCCTCTCAGCACGGCTTCCAGAGAACAGCTCTTTGATTGCAAAAGTTACTGCTGTCCAAGGATGGACTGCAGGGAAGGACCAAGGGCCAAAACCATGAGGGGAGGGGGCAGGCAGTAGAGGTCCTCTGTAGAAATGTAATAATTAACACATTTGTCACCTGGTGATGTCGAGCCATGAAATAGTGATGATAATATAGCAACAATGCTGGAATAATTACCCTCTCCCAACCAACTGCCAAAGGTCTGGCGATTAATCAAAGTCTCCCTAGGCATCTCTCTAAACAAGCCCCACCTCCAATCCCAGTGTAAAATCCACAAGCCAGCTTCTGGGAGTGAGAAACAGGCAGTTGACTTGAGGATTTCTTTTCCCCCTCATCTAAAAAAACATGAATAAATCACACATCATCAAGTTTATCATTTTTCTCCTCAGAGAAATATGAAATATTATAGATCATCTCCAGTACATCAGCTTCTTCACACTCCATTAGCATGAACGGACTATTTTTGATATAATTTATCAAACCACTGGCCTCATTTCTCCCATTTCCTTCAAAATGAAGACATGGACACAGTGGACTGAGGCTTCCCCTTACTCACAAGCAGCTGCCATCTGCCTTCACCGCTGGGGACAGGGGTAGGTTATCAACCTACACCATCACCCAAGAGGTGAAGGGAGCTGACCAAGAGAAGCACTGGTTTCAGTGTGCTTTGGTTTGATTTAGTTCGAATCCAGTATGATGAGAATATGCTTTTCTTTTTCTTTTTTCTTTCTTTCTTTTTTTTTTTTTTAATGAAGACTCTGCTTGTCTTACTGAAGTTGGTTTCTTCTCAATCTGCCCTACTTGATGTGGTTAGTTCCTGGTTAGGATGGCTGCTGGTCAGGAAGCTATCAGCACTTACTGAGAACTGGGAACATTTGAACATCATGACATACACTCTCTTTCTATACTCTCCTCTCGTTAGAACTATTAAAGAGTTTTAACAGCAAAGTGAGAATAGAAATCCACGCAATATTGTTATTTAAATTAATGAGGTCCTACTCATGAGGCTCCTACTCTTAATTAAAGAAATATATGATCAAATAATCAACCAGCTGTAAGACTAGAATCAAACGAGAGGTGTATGATGTACATGGATAAGAAAGCACTTCATTTGGATCTTGAAAGTCAAGTAAAACTTGAACATTCTGGATGAAGTTCAAAATAGGAAAGACCCAGAATATCACTGAGATGCATGAGAGAGAACTGAGAGGGACATGCAGGGTCAATGATGTGGGTGAGATGTCAAGAGGAGAAAAGACCAAAAAAGCCTAGGGCAGGGTGCTCTTGAGTGGCAAGGGGGAGAGTATGAACATCCTCGCAGAGGCAACAGGGAGCCAGGAGCGTTCTGAAGCCCAACGGTAATAACTAGAGCCATGTTTGGGAACCGAACTTGAGCCTAACTGTGAAAGTGGACAAGGAAAGGGTAAAATCGGAGTCAACAAGACAGGTGACAAGACTCTGCAGCCCTGTAACACAATTTGCCCAGCTTTGCTCTCTAGAGCTTTTGGCTTCAAGATATAACCCTGGCTGCGGCGGTCTTTGATCTGTCATGGCAACAGGCGCAAGACAGAATTGGCTGAATTAATAAGTGGACATGCGTATAAGGAGATTTATTCAGAAATATTCATAGAAACCTTGTTTGTAGTAACAAAAAAACTAAAAACAGGGGCTGGGGTTGTGGCTCAGTGGCAGAACACTTCCCTAGCATGTGTCAGGCCCTGGGTTCAGTCCTCAGCACCACATAAAAGTAAATTAAAAAAATAAAGGTATTGTGTCCATATCCAACTAAAAATATTTTCTAAAAACTGAAAATAATCCAGATGCTTATAAAGAGAGTACATAAATGGTGGTATACCCTTAAAATAGGATACTTAGAAATGGAAGAGCAAAACAGAAAAAGCTGAATTAATCTTATAAAATTGCCAGTTAAAAAAGAATGGAAAACATGTAAATATTAAGATACACTTTTTCAAGGTATAAATATACTACATATTATTTATTGATGATACATGTGAAAAATGTATAAAGAAATTTATAATCCAGACCTAGAATTGTGGCTGTTACCCCTGTGTTGTAAGAGGACATGATCAGAATTATAATGGGGGCATTAAAGCTACTGAAAATGTTAGATTTTTGAAGCTGGGTAGAGTGGGTACATGGATGTTCATTATATTAGGAAAGCCTAATTGTATTTAATAATAAAATTTAAAAGGTAAAGCAAATGTAAAATTGAATTGTTAAAGCCTTCTTGGGGACTAGCCACTGCTAAGGAAATGGACAAGATAGTAATTACTGAAGTACTAAGTACTGAGAAAGGGCAGCAAAAAAGGGGAGCAGACAGAAGCTGAGATAACCTAGATCTGGGAAACGACAGGCCTGTGAAGCAAGAGAAGGCAGGACATTGGCTGAATGTCACTGACAGAGGAAGGAGGGGACCAGAGACAGCCAGGAACGAAAGGACTGGCACAAAAGACAGGAAGAGGTGTATGATGGCTAGCAGAGGGCTGGGTAGACCAGGACTACACACCTGAGGAGAGCCCAGACAGAAGAATAGTGCAAGGGAGAGAATGGATCTACCACCAACTTTGGACAAAACCAAGTGTGTGCATATGCATTTTTTTTAACAAGAAAATTCCAAAGTTGGTAACAAAATGTACTCCTCCATTTTACCTCTAAAAGGCTGAATTTTGCACCATGCTCATTCTTCCATTTCAAGAGTGAACTGGGTCAAGCCAGCTTGGGAAGTAATTCAAAGCAGAATAAGTACATGTCAACCTCTCATACTTTTCTTCACACAAAAATGCAACAGGAGAACTTATTTATGAAAATCTGAAGTTTATTAGGCTGGTATTTATTTTGGTTTCCCAAGAGTGTACAATCATGCCTTAGAAAGACCTGTGGCTAAGCTTTCACATTAAACTATTTCTATGCTTACCACGTGTCCCAGGAAGAGCGAAGAAAGTCTCCTTTGTGCAGCACTTTGCAGAGACAACAACTCCTCCTTTCTGTTAGCAGCATCATTTATTCTAGCATTAAAGCTCCTCTAACCACTACCCATGAAGCCCATGGAAGTCATACAAAATGTTCATGTTGAGCATCCCGGATGGCTCTGTAAGAGTCTGAAAGCAGGAGATAAAATACCACCCTGAGATAATCTTCTTTTACAACCAAAGCATTAATCTCTGCATTTGCAATGAAGGTGATACCAAGACTGAGTTCAAGACAGGAAGTGCTGGGTGAGAGTCCCATAATACCTCTAGATCAAAAAATTCAGAGTGATCAACTGGCACAGGTTGGAGCCTTTGTTCTACTGAATTTCCATTCCCATTCCTGTTTCTGGGGAAATCCCACTTCACAAATTCACTACACAGACCCAGTTGACCACTCATTACCAGAGCTGTTAGAAGATAATCAAATGACTGGCAGAAAACATCATGTGATAAAAATAATCCACATGGATACAAGAAGTTGGAAGTGTGTTTAAGAGTCTCTCTGGTCTGCCAAATAAGTAGGTGACACTGCTGGAGGTGCCCATGAAGGTTATAAAGTTCAAGTGTTAAAAATGTATAAAACGGTGGTACACACAAACAATGGAATATTACTCAGCCATAATTAAGAATAAAATTATGGCATTTGCTGGTAAATGAATGGAACTGGAGACTATCATGCTAAGTGAAATAAGGCAATCCCAAAAAACCAAAGGTCAGTATATTCTCTCTGATATACGGATGCTAACTCACAATAGGCAGGAGGGAAGGAGGAGTGCAGTTTCACCCAATTACACTAGGGAAATGGGGGGGAAAGAAGGGGGAATGGGAAAGACAGTAGAATTTCCTATTTTCCTATATGAATACATGACCAGTGTTACTCCACATCATGTACAACCACAAGAACGGGAAGTTGTACTCCATGTATGTATGATATATCCAAATACATTCTACTTGCATGTATAACTAAAAAAGAACAAATGTTTTAAAAATTCTGAAACAAAAGATTTGATGCAAAAGAATGTGAAATAGCTCATGAATTAAAGATTTTTATATTTCTTGTGTTGTTATTGTAATATCTTGTGATAGTAGATTAAACAAAATATACTAAAATGAAAAAAATGCATAAAGCAGCTGAGTGCCGTGGCACATGCTTGCAGTCCCAGCAACCCAGTGCTGAGGGCCATTGCTAAGTAAGAATGACGCATGGCATGACCCAGGTCATTTGCAGTGTCATTGCATGTAAGGTGACCTTGCTCAAGGATCAGGGCGGATCCGGGTTTAGGGCGGATCGGGGTTTAGGGCGCTCCCGGTTTAGGACAATCCGGGTTTAGGGCGGTTCCAGGTTTAAGGTGTACCCTGCTGGGAATAGGGAGTATCCTGCTGCCTCAGGCGCACCTGCTCGATGAGTTCCCGTTGAGTTCTCGTGGGATTCAGAGAGTATTTGGGATTTTGCCCAGAATGTGATTGGGGCCCAGAACGTGAATTCACCCAGAACGTGTGTAGAGTGCCGGTGTGAGTTCGGGAATAGAGAGTTGCTGTTTGGATCTACAAGGTGTGTGGTGGCTCGTGATTTTGTGCCCAGCCAGACTGCGGCAACCCAGGATCCTAATGCATAAGGATTCCAAGGTCAAGGTCAACCTGGGGAACCCACTGAGAACCTGTCTCAAAATAAAAAGGGCTGGGGATGTAGCTCAGTGGTAGAGCAACCCAGGGTTCTATTCCCAGTAACACCAACGAAAAAAAAATGGAAAGAAAAGCACAATGTAACATGTAACATCTTCTGATCATCATCATGGTTCTGTCTGAGGAATTTCCACCTCTTGCGACAAGGGTGACCAACACTTACTCTGGCACAGATCCAGGCTTTGTTGCCACTTGTCCAGATTTGGCTGGCTACAGCTAACCAACAGACACATAGGATTTAGTTCTGATTCTCTCTGAGCTAGAAAAAGCTGCAAGGAGATAGAGAGATGGAGTGATGGCCTACATTCCAACTGATTGTCATGAAACCTGTGGTGACCAGCTGAGCTAAAGGTGGGGCCAGGCTAAACAGAAGAGGAGACAAGAAAGGCAAGCAAGACTACAGGGAAGGATGCTGCCCAGATGCTCCCTAGGCATTCCAAAGACACCCACATGATTTTGACACAAAAGAGTGGAGCTTCACTAAGCTCTGCAGGACCCACCCAAACCACATGCTATGACTTTAGAAATATAGATAAAATTTAACTATATAAAAACTGAGTATTTTCCACTATGACAAGAAAATAAAAAAGAACTTCTGCTAAAATTCCTTTTTATTGCAACAGAAGTACTGGTTGATGTCAGTAAAGAGAGAACAAACCTTCTGTGCATTGGTAGTCTTAAAGATGGATCTTACTTAAAAAGAGATTTACTTTTAATTGACATCTAAGTGGTGTTGCCACTTTTATTTGTGCTAAAATGTGTGCTCAGGACCCTGTACAAGTGGCTACTGGCACCACTGGGACACTCACCTTCAAGAGACAAAAAGACTTAATATTAAAAGTGAAAAACTCAAAGGAAAATTAATTCTTTAAGAATGACAAATGAAAGTAAGTGTGATGTTACCTACAGATAATCAATCAATCAACCTCAGCCACTGAAAGAAAGTACCAATGTACATCTGCAATTACTTGAAAAGACTTCTGTATATGTGTGTGCGCGTGCGCATGAGAGAGAGGGGACAGGGGAGAGGGAAGAGCTCATCCCCCCTCCCCCCCAAAAAAAACAAAAAAAAAAAAACACAAAACCATGGGGTGGAGCAGAATACAGGAAGCTTATCTCTGTGACACATCACAAAAATGACCTTTCTTGGAGAGGATGAGCCTCCTTCAAGACATCATTCATGCGGTTGTGCAAATCAGGTATTTGTGGCACTGGCTGCATAATACTAGGCTGTAAACTTTACCTTTTCTGAAATGCAGTTTCCTGATTTTTTAAAAAAACATGAATAATAAAGCCTACCAAGTACAACTGTTTTGAAACTAAATAAAATAACATGAATAAAAGTTATCATCAAAAACCCCAGGTGCTGTCCATGGCAACATTTAGTAAGTGTAGCCCTCCTCTTTCACACCCACAGGCACTCTCTTCTAAGGCCTCAGAATGTCATGGCTATGATGGCCTTTTTCAACTTAGCACAGCCAGACAAGAGTTATGAGACCATACACAGCTTTCTTTTCTTTTCTCCCCCACTCGACCCTGATACTGGTTATTGAACTTAGAGGTGCTCTGCCACTGAGTTACATAACCAGCCCTTTTTGTTTTGAGACAGGGTCTCACTAAGTTGCCCAGGGTGGTCTGCACCTTGAGATCCTCCTGCCTCAGCCTTCCAGGGAGATGCACTACAGGAGTGTGCCACCATGTCAGTTCCACAGACAGGTTTCTTGGTCTAAGCCTCAATTTTCTCATTGGGAAAACAGAGATCATAAGAGTACCTCTTTGAAAGAATGGTTGTGAGGCAAAACTGGGTTATTACATGAAATATTCTTGGAACACTGACTGATACACACAGTTAAAACTCAGCAACTGTTAGCTGGGATCATGATGATTATTTACAAAATTTGCAGATTTATTGACAAAGCAAATGCTTTCTTTGACTTTCTGAAAAATAAGACAAAGGATAGGATTTAATCAAGTCAGCCCTTCTAAGTAGGTTATGTGTCCTGAGAAGACATGATGTAATGAGGATATTCTGCATTGGTTATACAAAATGCTACTTTTCATTTTTATAAATGTGGTCAGTGAACTGTTCATTTTCCTTTACTGTAGAAAGAAGAAAAACAGGCAAAAAATGATTCATATAAGAAACTTAGTTATCACAAAACAACTTGCAAGGTATTGTGCCTGCAATCAGCAAATTCAGCTCAATCTGTGTGTCTCATTGTGCATGTATTTCTGGATTCAGACACCACTGTTGTACTCAAGTCTCAGGGCCCAAATGCAAAGGAAGACCATCTATCTTTAGTAAGAGATTAAATTATATATGTTGCACCCTGCTTTCTGAGCAAAAAAAAAATACCAAACATGTTACAGAAATGCTTTCAAGAGCAAGCACATTTCAACAGGTATGTTCTCTAGGTTAATCCAAGTTGAAATTAACAACACTGCAATCCAGTTAACAGAGATTTTACTGTATTATCATGCTAACCAAGAAGACTAAGTATGAAGAAATGGTATGCAGCGCAAGGGCTAGGGCTGCAGCTCAGTGGTAGAGCACTTGCCTTGCCATGTGTGAGGCACTGGGTTTGATCCTTACCACTGCATAAAAATAAATAAATAAAATGATTATGAAAAACAAAAGAAATGGTATGCATCATCGATATGGTTTAATTATGCCTGGGACTTAAAATCCTTCAATGACGATTTACACAAGCATTACTGAAGAAAAAAAAATGGTCGTTTAGACGGGCAAAAACATTGCCATTTTACATAAGAAGAAATTAAACACAAAGAATTTGAAGAATTTCTGTACAGTTAAAAGTTCTTAAGTAATTGTCAAAAATACAAAGCTGAAATATTGTGGCCCTAGCTTCAGAGGATAGATAATAAAACTCTAAAGTTACAGATAATGAATAAATTTCAGGTGACTGCTTGGATATTTTCTGACAGTACTGATGTTATTATATAAGTATTATATTAACGTTGTTTAACTTTCTTATTTGTATTGTAAATTATTATAATATTCAACTCTTCACTAGGAACTAACAAAAACAAAAAAAATTCTATTCCAGCCAGTGACTTGAAGAAAATCACTCTGCTATACACTTGTGTCAGGCAAGTGCTCTACGGCTTCCTAGAGCCCCAGCTCTCATACTACTTCTAAATAAAATTGGTAGAATAATGCTTGTTGGAAGTAAGAACTAATGATAAAGAAAAGGTAGGTGCATGTTTTCCTTGTGTACATATTCCAGGTACCATTTTTCTCTCCCACTGAAAATGCCAGGAAGGATTCCACAAAATGCCAAGAAAGCTCCACTGCACAAAATGGAAAGTAACACCTTTGACTGATATTTCCTAAACATTTCTAGACTCTGAAAGATAAGGAACTTCACATTTTAAGATAACTTAAGTAGAAAGAAATTGAAACTCCACAGAACATCAGCACAAACCAATACTGTGGCCGGGTCAGTGAACCTAATACTACAGTACACACAAGGAGTCAAAAATTGTGATTGAATGTCCTTCACAGAAATATAGATGTTCCTCTTAAACCAACATCCCTCCTCCTTTCCTTTCAGAATCCTTGGAAGTTTGGGGAAAAATTTAAGATCTGATGAATTTCATGAGCCAAATCCAATGAACCGAGTAAGGAGTCATCAATTCTCATTTAATAACTACAATCATAATTTTCCTAATTATATTATAGGCATAACGATAATGACGAGAAAGCAATTTGCTTTGCTTTCAGTGAACTTTAGTAGGCAATAATATATTTTAATATGAATATAGCCAGATTATAATGCTCCAATGAAAAAAAAAAAGAATACAGCCAGGCAAATAGTTTATGGTGTTGGGACAGATATTAAAACAGACAAAAATGCACAAGGAAAGAATATATTAGATATACATATTTTCACATTATTAAAAATTGAAAAAACATAAAGGTGAGATTAATGTTACAGATTCTATCTGCATCTCTAGTAATGAAGGGTTGAGGTTATATGAAATATCTTCTGCTCTTAAGGATGTACTGTAGTTGGCAGGAGAACCTCTGCACAGAATTTGAAATGAGTGATGGGCTGAGAAGCATCAGATGAAATTGAAGAAGGAAAATAAAATTTCCCTTGAAAGAACATTCTTTAATTATGAAGAAGGTTGTCTGGGATTACCCTACAGAAACCCTGCAAATCCTGTTCTTTATACCTGGCAAAATGAGAGCTACCTGGAAAGCTGTTTCTCCTGCTTTGCTCTCAGGCCCAGAGACTCCAAAGGACGGAGGATGGAGAAGCAGCATCACAAGGCATCCTGTAAATGCTGGGCAACAGGCAGAAGCCACGGTCTCACTCTTGTCGGCATGTGTGGCCCCCCAATACCCTCAGCCTTGCGCTAGCTGAACCAGCGGGGGTGAGGGGGGGAGGAGGTGAGAAGGAAAGGCAAGAGACTTAAGAACACTTGGTGGGGGAGCAAGAGGGTTCCCACCACAAAGCAACAGCAATGCCGAGAAGCTCAGGACAGATGGGGAAATCTGGCAGTCATCTGATCCCTGAAATGCAGAAAGACATGAAGTCTCCTGTCTTAAAAATCTCTGACCATGGAAAAAAAAGGGGGGGGGGAATTACGGGAAAAAAAAGAACTTGTTTATAATAAAGACTACATTCTGTAGCAATTTCCTAGATTCCTGGGGTTAGAAATCTAGATTGCCAATGGATAAGTGAGCCTTAAAATCACATCCCTGCTGACAAAAATTCATTTCTTATAACCGTCTCCATTTACCGGAATGCTGAATCTTTCCCATGGGGAAGGAACAAATGAAAATGTTATTTCTCTGCTCATGAACTCATACCTTTCTGTCTGCTTTTCACTGTTGGCAATTTCATTCTCCTCCAAATTTGACTAAAGCCCGTGACCTGAGGGAAATAATGTCTATATAATAATCTTCTGAAACTCTAATTCTGAGTCATGTTTTTTTGGATGTTGCCTCGCAGTTTATGAAAATTGCACTGAGCTATGAAATGTAAGTGATGTGATGTCTCCGCCTGACATAATCATGCTGCTGGTGAACACGCTGCAAATATTAATGAAAAGGAGGCTCACACAAAAGCCATGAAAGCTGTTAATGGCACCCATCGAGTAGCAGTGGCCCCGTCTTCAGCGCTAGTCCTCATATTCCTCTCAAAGTAGAACTGCAAAGGGTCACAGACAGGTGGCACAATACAGAGAAGGAGAAGAGGATGCACTTCAATTGTGACCTCTCCCTTCTCCCTGCCTATCTGAAGTCCTTGACTTCTCAGTGCCTGTGAGCCTGGCAACAACAGCATGCTACATGACAGTGTGGGAGCAGTGGTGGACTGGCATTTCATTTTAAAATAAACCTCATACAGGCACAGCTATGTTTCAGGCTGGTTCAGCCATACGGCATGAGCAAGGAGCATCTGTGAGATATTCAGATAGCTAGCTAGCTACAGGACCTGTCCATGGACCTACAAGGCTGCTATTTCCATTCCTCATTCAGTAAAGTCACCACACCCAAATGGGACTAAGAACCATTATTCTACTTCTTCCCCAGATATTTCAATCTATTTAAAGTGCAAGCAAGAGAACTAAATAAAGAGAGTTATAACGATAACTTGCCCATTTTAACATATGTACCTGTGATCTATGTGCCTGTTCATTTAACATTATTACCAAAACAAAAAGGGAAATGGTATAAAATCTTAAATCCTATTTATTTTTAATTTTTTATTGTTGGTTGTTCAAAACATTACATAGTTCTTGATATATCATATTTCACACTTTGATTCAAGTGGGTTATGAGTTCCCATAATCATATTTAGCTATCATGCTGCCTTGAGAGACAGTGGATAATTTTTTTAAAAAATAGAAAGCTCTACTATCTGAAAGACCCTCCCCTTTCCTGACTAGTCCTAGCAAAATGAGAATTTGTATAGTTTCCAATTCTCAGCAAGTATTATTACAACTCTTTTTGGATCATAAGGCAATCTTGGAAGGATACAATGATAGAAAATTAAGCAGAAAATGAAGATTTGTAAATAACCCACACATGTGGAATCACTTCCTAGGATTTACCCTTAAGAAGTAATACTAAAAGAAAATAATTAGCAGATACTAAAGATAAAATGAAAAACCATATTCCTAAATATTTATTATGAAGATTATCTTATACATTGAATTCATAGGTATTTAAATAAATTCTAGGCATGTTTAAATTACTTCAAGATCTCACTGCATATATTTCATGAAAACTCTTCATTTATAGTCATATGAAACTCTTAATCTTAAAACAACAAAATCATAGCAGTAAATTCATGATTGTGAAGTCTTCCCAGGGCAGAGAAAGGGAATAGAACTTTAGATGGAAATTTGGTGGTAGCATAATCGTTTTCAACAAAGATTAGCAATCATTCATCATGCACTTAGCAGATCTTTAAAAATAACTAATTTGAAGTACTCAACACAGAAATGATCTTTTTTTTCTTTAAATAAAACAATTCTTATTTTAGAAATTTTATAAACAGGCTGGCCATAATTGCTACATGCAAGGAATCATCAAAATAAAGGCTAAAACACAGACCCCAGTAACTAAATCTATCATGTAACTAACATAAATCTGTTAAAGACAACACATCTATAAAATGGTAAACATTTTTGCTGAGATTATTAAAATCCCCATTAGTTTAGTAGAATTGGTAGAAATGTAAACAAAAAATTAAAAAAAAAACATTTTTTCTTCTGTTAGAGTATCACGGACATGTTACAAGCAAGGAGGAAATAATACTCTAATAATTAGAGCAAAAATACCATGGCCACCATAGTTGCTCATAAGTGACTTTAAAATCTTCTTTATTATATGCTACATTTAACCCACTGTAAATTTCTAAATATCAAGACATTTCAAGACCCTGATTTAGACACATTAAGAATTCACCATCTTGCTGCTATCCCATGACTTTTTTTTTTTTAAATATAAACATAAATTGTTTCTTCAAAAGCAGAGCAGAACATTCCACTTTTGCTTTCCCAGTTCACTGTGAAATTCTACTTTATGACATCATCATGAATATCCTAATGCTTTCTTCTTAGAGAGCAATACATTCTGGTAAGTGTTAGAAACCACCATCAGGAAAGGCTCCTGGCTCAGAGAGAATGAAGTAACAGTGTGTTGACAAACTGATGGGCCAGAGATACACAAGACCAATCATGTTCATGATTGGGGGAGCAAGTGGGGTCAGACCACAAAGCAACAGCAGTCCTCAAAACCACTACAATGTGAAAGTAAACTTGATTCATGATAACTCTGTAACTTTCTTAATAATATATCTGAAGAATTCAAGTATATTATTTCAACCTGATTAGTTGATTTTGGGATATCTAAACAAGCCAATGTACTTAAAATATATTGTGCACTTCAGTAGTATGGACTCCAATCACTGTCACTAATATGTGAATATAGTACACAGAACAACTCCACGTATTCTTAAATGCCTATAAATAGGATGCATATAACAGTAAAATCTAATTAATTTTGTGATATATTTTTTGATCTATGGGTTATTTAAGAGTATGTTTTAATTTATATTCTATGTGGGGATATGACAGATGTCTATCATTTCAGATTAAATCTACCGTGGTCTTTGAACATAATTTGTGTCATTTCCATGACTTTACATTTATTTAAATTTACTTTATAGTTCAAAATATAGAATATGAGTAATGGTCTGTGTGCATTTAGGAAAAAACACTTCATTCTGCTATTGGAGGGCATTCTCTATAAGGGTCAACTGAGTAGACATGACTGGTAGTGTCGCACAAGTGTTCTCAGTCCTTACTAACTTGTGTTAAGTTGTTCCATCAATTACCAAGGGCAGAGTTTTAAAATCTCCAAATGTACTGGTGTCTTTGTCTAATTCTCTTAGAATGTATATGAAAAGCAAAAACCAGTTGAAGTGCTAAGACTCTGTAATTAGGTACACACATCTTTTCCCTGATGAACTGTCTTCTTAATAATATAAATAAAGTGATAATTAAAGGATCACTTAATAAAGTGATCCTTTTGACATTATGCAGTATATGACATCATACATTATCTTCAGTAATACTAATTGTACGGAGGTCTATTTTGTCCAAATTAATATAGTGCTTCCAATTTCCTTTTGATTAGGATTCATATGGCATATGGTTTTCCATTCTTTTAGTTCTAACATAGTCATGTCCTTATGTTTATAATGGGTTTCCTGTAGCCAAAACATAACTGGAGTTTGCTTTCCATCCAATCTTATAATCTCTGCTTTTCAAATTGACCATTTATATTTAATGTAATTGTGCTGAGGATGAATATATAACTACTATAATAGTTAAAAAAACTTGTCCAACCTGTCTTTTGTTCCTTTATTCCTTACATGTTTTTTGCTTTTATTTATATTAGTTGAGCATTTTTCATAATTTCATTTCATCTCTTTTATTAGGATTGTTATATCACTATTTCTTCTTCCCCAGTGGCGGCTCAAAAATTCACAACATTCAGTCTTAACTTATAGTATACTTTGAAATTTTCTTACACATCTTATGTTTGGTATAGAATCCTTTCAACAGTATCCTTCCATTTATTCTTCCTCCTGACCTTTGTGCTACTGCTGCCAGAAGTTTACTTTAACATGTGTTAGAGATCTCACAATACCCAATTACTATATGGCTTTAAAACAGAACCAGATGGTAGGAATTCCAGATTTTGCAAGGTCTATACGGTCTATTATGGTGTGGATACAGAACATCCCCTGAAAAGTTCATGTGGCAATGCAGGAATGTTCATAGGTAAAATGAATAGATTATAATCTAATCTATATCATAGTGTAATTAGATTATAATCTATCCTAGATTATAATAATCTCACAGAAGATAGATGGGGTATGGTTAGAGGAAGTAGGACCCTGGGAGCATGCCCTTGGGTAAATATTTTGCCCCTGGACCCTCAAATGTTCTCTTCTCTCTCTTTCCTGGCTGCCAGGAGATGAGCAGTCTTCCTTTGCCACACATTTCCATCATAGTATTCTGCCTCATTTTGGACCCAGAACAATTTAGTCAGCCAATCATAAACAAAACTTCTGAAACCATGAGCCCCAAATAAACTCTCCCTCCTCTAAACTGTTCTTGTCAGGTATTTTGGTCATGGTAATATAAAGCTGAGTAATTTATGGTGTCTGTTGCATACACATTGATAATATTTTGAGGTTTTTCTTCCACTTTTCCCAGGGTTTTTCTTAGAACCCTTAAAAAATAAAAAACATTTATGGGCTGCACAATTTTGCTTCCAGGCATTTTATTAACCCTTGCTCTACTCTTTACAAAATATTAAAGGTAAGAGGAAAATGTCCAATAGTTGTCCACATTTTTCCACTTATGATGTCCTTCATTTCTTTGGGTAAAGCAAAATGTTCTAACAGGATACTCCTATTGCCTGAAGACATTTCTTTAATATTCCGGTACTGCTGCTCTGCTACCAAAAATATTTCCTTGGTGTATGTTCAGCTGATAAGGTCCTGGCTTTGTTTTTCTTTATGAAAGATATTTTTCTAAATATATAATTCTAGGTTGAGGGTATTTGTTTTTCCAATTCTTTAAAGATTTAATTCCATTGTTTTCTGGCTTATGTATTTATGACACAAAAATATACCTGTTAAACTTCTCTCTCTTTATCTCTTTTATGAATTATCTTTGTCTTCTCTGTGTTCAGGACTTCCTCTTTATCTTTGGTTTTCAACATTACAACTTCAATTTGCACATGCCTTTCTTGATATCTATCCTGACTGGATCTGTGGTCTGTTGTCTACAGTGGGGGAAATTCTCAGCAATCACCTCTGTAATTATTTCCTAAACACTCTTTTTTCTTCAGGTACATTAGACGGCTTGATGATTTTCCATAGCAATGCTGTTTTTTTTCATTCCCACTCTTTGCTCTGTTTCAGTTTAAAAGCCTTTTATCACTCAGTCAGGGATTCCTTACAGTGTTCAGTCTGTTGACAGATGCCTAGAAAACTTCACATATGATATTATTGCTCATTGCCAACATTTCCATTGGGTCTTATGTACAGATTCTACCTCTTTACTGAAAATTTCCACTTATTTATGGATAGTGATCACTTTTCCATAAGACTTTCAATATACTAATCATAGCTATTTCAAAGTGCCTGTTTGATGTTTCCATATCTGGTCCTGTTAACTATTTTGTCTCTTGAAAACGGTCACCTTATTTAGTTTTCCTTGTTTGTATGTGTGTCATAATGGTCTTATTATTTTCTAGACTTTTGTTGTGTACAAGAAACTGAAGTAGGGCCGGGGTTGTGGCTCACTGGTAGAGCACTTGCCTAGCACATGCGAGGCACTGGGTTTGAACTCAGCACCACATAAAAATAAATAAATAAAATAAAGGTATTGTGTCCATCTACAACTAAAAAATACTTTAAAAAAGAAAGAAAGAAACCAAGGTAAATAAATTTCTACCTGGAGATGTGTAACTACTTCTCTTCTGGCTATTAATATGAGGTGTGGGGGGGAGCTAAATAAATTTAATCATCAGTTACATTGTGTTTGTGTTTTTTGTTTTTGCCATGATTAATTTCAGTGTACTAAAGGATAAAATTTCGCTTTTTGATACAATGCTTCTAGACATTAATGCCTTAATGTCCAGAAAACTTAAGGCAAAAGCCAACTGAAAGTCTAATAATGACAAAAAAATGTTTTAATCAAAACAAGAACAATCAAAAACTATTCTACAAAATACTTTACAAACACTGTACAAAAATTATGAAGGACATCAGAAAAAATGCCTGAGAAACTGTCACAGTCATGAAGGGCCTATGAAGACACAGTGACTAAACATACAATGTAGTATGCTCATTTAGATAGAATGCTGGACAGAAAAGGGGTATTAAGTAAAAGCTAAGAAACTGAATTAAGAGTTAACTTTAGTTAATGATGTAGCAATACTAGTTCCTTGGTTATAAAAATTGTACCATGCTAATAATGTAAGATAGTAACAAAAGGGAAAACTACTTGGGGGTGTACATGGGAATTTTACTACCTACGTGACTTTTTGTAAATCTAAACCTACTTAGAAGTTTATTTTTCCAAGTGCCATGGGTATTTTTTCAATATTTTTGATGTAACTAACCTTACAATAAGACCTGCACACCAGCATGCCACATTGTATGTTTCTCTCCCTATTCTCTGCTTAGCACTAGACTACTGGATTTCGTAAGGTTCAGGGATTGTGGTACGGGAGGCCAGTTTCTTAGGTTCTCAGTTCTCCTGCTCCAACCTCAGACTTAGTCTGTCACGTATATCCAAGCCTCAAAAATGGGGCTTTCTTATAATTTCTGCCTCTCGTGCATTACAGTAGACAACCTCTGCTTCCTATTAAGCTCAGGATACAGAGTGCAGACATTCCCTTCCCCTTCTCCACAACCCTCCCATGGAGAAGCCAGAGTTTGCCTTGGATTGGTCAAATATTTTAGATAATTGCTCAAGCTTTCTCTTCCTTTGCCACAGGCATCAGACCTCTGCTTTGTTTATTATTTTTGGTACTGGGGATTAACCCAGGGGCACTTAACCACTGAGCAACATCCCCAGGCCTTTTTTTATTTTGAGAGAGGGTCTCACCAAGTTGCCCAGATGGACTTCAAATCTGTGATACTCCTGCCTCAGCCTGCCCAGTAGCTGGAATTATAGGCATGTGCTAATTCACACAGCTGATCTTTATATCAATGCAGAATCCTGGGCACGATAATCTCTCTCAATGGCAGATGGCTTTGGCCTGGTTTCATTTCAAAGATGGGGAAAAGTTCATCACCCTGTCTTCACAGCAGTTTATCTCAGTTTAGGAATAAAGGACAAACAGGTTTCTGACCCTTCCCCCAGTGGTATATAACTTTTGTTTTGTATCTGAGAAGTTATCAGGGGAATGGGCACAACAGATGAAACTAAGTATAAAATTCCTGCTTTAGTTATCCATTGTGACAACTAAAGATCTTTCTCCACCTCTCTCCAACTTTAGCATGCCTAGCACCTAGCAACAGTTTAGAATATCCTGCCTTCTTAGTTTCTCCATGCTAGACATTTTCCTTGTAATTCTAAACTATGAGCATCGCATCCATACATGAACTATACTAACCAACTCCAGCCTCAGTCAGGTAATCTACCACAAGCATTGCAGCTGGCAGTCAAGAGGTGGTGTCTCCCTACAGATTCTGTCCCTAACCATTCTCTCACTAAGCAGCCCTGCCTTCCTATCACAGAAAAGGCAGAGCCATTTTCTAAAAAGAACAGAGAAAAAACTCTTCCCTGGCCCTCTCCCCATCCAGTGCAATATTTTGTGGCAATTAGAAAACAAGTAGACACAGCAGTTACATATGTAGTTTATTTCAGCATTATGGTATTCTTATCTTCCAATCTATTCATCTTTAAATCAATATACACTCCAAGAGTTATTTGGAAAGAGACGTATATACAAAATGTTAACGTGGGCTACTTCTTTCTATGAGAATTAGGCTTATACACTAAATCTTTGTACTTTAGTCCACCTCGTAAATCCTTTATAAAGGTGATGTATCATTTTTATAAGAAAAATACTATTTCCTCTAATAATACAAACAACAGATTGTGAGTCATTTGTCTCTGATTTATAGTTAGCAATCTTGGAAGATATGAGAAAATCCAGGGATTAACACAGTGGAATGCTCTCAAGGAATGTGGTGATAGAAGAACCAAGAAAGGAAGAATGAAACAGTTTTTAATCAAGAGCACAAATGGTTCTTTTTTTTAAATATATTTTTTAAGTTGTAGATGGACACAATACCTTTATTTTGTTTATTTATTTTTATGTGGTGTTGAGAATCAAACCCAGGGCTTCACATATATGAGGCAAGCACTGTACTGCTGAGCCACAATCCAAGCCCCAAAAATGGTTCTTTATTTATTAGATATTCTCCAAAAAAAGGCCCAGAAAAGAAATTCTGCATTACAGAATTTTTAATTAAAATTCTCCTCTTTAAAATTAAAAAAAAAATATATCCTCGATTTTATACTTTCCTCTGATTTTGGAATAATTGAAAATGACCTCATGGAGGCAGTTATTCTTTGATTCAAAAAAAAAATGGACAACCATTCTCCAGGTGATCCTATGAAAGGACATGTGAGTAGAATTGGGCAGCATGCTACATGTAGGAAGTTCCATTCAATAATTCTAGCAGTATTTTACTTTGACAAGCAATACTGCCCCTGTAATTCCTTTTGGAAAATTTTATAAAAAATTACACCACAAGGCCACTGGATGTCACTGCAGGTTTATAAAGTGCTACCCACTGGGGCTTAAACTGGGTTATAAATAAAGGGACTCTTAAAGTACTCTAACAGGGTTGGAGAATAAGTTGCTAGGCTCCAAGGATTTATAGGTAAAACGCTGAGGCATTAGTGATTCAAAATATGCAATGATAAGGACTTCTTTCTGCAAAGCTTGACTTAGAAACAGTTTGAAGAAAAGGAGCAGAATGAACAATCTAAGTGAACAGATCTAGGAGACAAACATGAGATTAAAAGGCAATGAATCTAATTCTGCTAATTAAAGAAAATGACAAATATTGTAAATGTACATAGATACCAAAACATCAATGATGGTGATCTAGTCCCCAGAAAGTGTGATTTTATACCAAATTTCTCTTTAAACAACTAAAAGTAATCAAAGATGAGCCAGGGTCTCCATAAGAAATTAGCAGTTGACCCTTAGGAAAAAAAAAAAGCATGCCATACAGACACCAGTGTTGCCTATTAAAGATATCTGGAAGATTTTATCACCTACTTAGTATCTGATAAGCCTTAGTGGGGGGAAAAATAGCCTTCGGTGGGAAAAATAATGAGGGAGAAAAATGACAGGAAACAAGCATAACAAATTAAACACGAAATGCCAGATATTCCCACAGTAGAAGTCAGGTGCTTGATTTTTCTCCCATTTTCTTTATAATACTGCTATCTCCACAGAGGTTACTGTTAAAATATCCAAAAACACAAGACTTCATCTTCAAGAAAAAAAGAAGGCAGATTTAAATCAGAATAAAAATCTAATTACCATGGAAATGGAACTCCATGGGACTAGTTTCAGTAGCATTTTATCAGGAACATGTAAGTTCTGTTTCCATATTGATTAATTCCAGCAGAGTTAAAATTTGCATGCAATTTACAATCATTCTCTTCCACAAATGTCTTCATTTAGTAGTATTTTGAGGTTGGCGTGGCAAGATTATTGCAAATCACATCTCTACCAAGAAGAATCTGCTAAAAAGTCACAATTTCATTGAAAATACCGCAAAGGGCAATGGTTGGCTTAGGAGAAATAAACACAATTTTATGTAGCTAGTACATTACTCTTCAATTCACCAGTGTCAAATACTGATGAAACCCTTTGACAAATGTCTTCATGTTAATGAGGAGAAGCAAAGCCGAGAGTTGGAAAGTCAGTACTAACAGAATGTGTCCTAGGTGTAAACTTCACAACAGCAAGAAAAGAAATTGTATGTAAGGCTTATCTTTCCTCAGTATCAAATTTAAGTCATAAGCCTACTAATAAGTCATGACAGACAAACTCTATGAAGATACCTGATAATCTGGGAATTCTTTCATGACTTAAGAGTTATTCTTCTAATAATCCTTGAAGAAGATGAACTCTGACAAAGTCTTCAAGACAAGAATTTGCATAGTGAGAATCAAGGAGAAAAGGAGCTTTCATGTTGGAGGAAGACCACATTCACTTAAGCAAGAGGCCATAAAAATCCTAGAAATATCTATTTATATAGCTGGCCATGTTTCTCTTCAGCAGCTACATGATAGTCTGTTGAACAGTCCCAACATTTCTGGACATTGCATACTTCATTAATATAACAATTCCAAGTTACCAAATAAATCAGTATGAAAGTGAGAAGGTATTTGGGCAAACATCACCTAAATTAGAGATATTGATAAAAAGTAAAATGTAAAAAGTATTTTTTGGTTAATAAACGTAGCAAAGAACAATCTAATAATTCCTCACAGAGGCATAGGCTCTAAGACTGTGGAGTAAATCATAAGAAATGGGATATGTTCTCATAGATACCCATTTAAGACTGAAAAACAGCAGGGAAAGTAAAACTAAAGTAGAAACTGTGCCAACAACATTACAGATCCCTCACTCTGATGAACAGAATAAATAAAATCTTGTTATGTCTGAACTATAATAAAATTCTAAGGTCCTCATCAAATAAACCTGTTAAGTATTAGAGATGCTTAAATAAAATTGCAAAGCATAGCAGAGATACATGGTTTAAATTTTTCATTGTTTAAAAGTTCATAAAAACTATTCTTTCTGATAAATAACACAGAGTGAATAGTTTGTAAGTTATCTGGTTCTTCCTTCAAAATCTGTACAAATTTGGTGTCTAAACATCCCCAATACTCTGTAGTAGGGTGTTTGGAAATCACCTATACTGTGATGTAACATAATCAAGTATAATTCTAACAAGTCAAACCTCTACTGCACTGCATACTTTCTCCTATATATGATTCCCTGAGTCACATGTCAAAAGTTGACCTAAAAAGTTTCACATGCCATTTTCTTCTCTAGAATCATGAAGCTACTGTTGAAATTCATCTACTTTGAAGTCATTTGGTTTTGATTGACAGACAAATTTGGAGAACTTAAACCACATGTATTTCACACTGTGTTTCACACTGAGCTCTTGCCAACATCTTGTAACACCCACAAATAGTGATATAACAAGCTGCATGAGCTAGCAGAAAGGATAATAATGGTTTCAAAAGCGTGAGGGATTTAGCAGGATAGAAACCTTAGCTTCCTCCAAACCTGCCACGCCACCATTATCTAATACCACATGCTCTTGAAACAGCCTTAAAGAAATGAAATCTCCCAAGATGTATTCTAATAGGGCTGCAGAATCACTGATGTTCTGAGAGGAGATTATTAAAATAAGATGCAGGTTGAGGCTACAGGAAAAGCAATCAAAGAAAAGCACAGCAATAAACAAACAAGAAGGCTTTTTTTCCAGAGTTTTCTAAAATTATGCTGCAGTCTAAGGAAATATGTAAAATGCCCTCATTAATAATAATGAGGGGAGTATGACATGCACAGATGATTATTCATATATTTAGTGTCCTCTATCTGGTCAGCTTTATCATCATGTAGGTAAATCACAAACAAATAAGAATCTCACATGCTTAATGCTCATCTGAACATCACTCTGCTTCTCCTGAAAGAAGAACAAACCATAGCTTTGGTGCCTGCTGTTCCTGAGCTCCAAATTCTCACCCCTAATGCATGTGACATCTTATGATCTTCTGAGAAATCTGTGTCTAAATTTTAACTCAAGAGCAAGGGGTAAATCTAGAATTTGAGTATCTGATCTTAACCACTACCCTATTCTGCCTCTCTTAATCAATCATACCAGGATTCATTCCATTGAATAAAGAAGTTACCTGGCACTCACCCTTGAGACCTCCCTTCAGCTCACTATCCACATTTACTCATTGACTGAGTCCTGTCAAATCCAAATCCTGAATATCTCGACAACTTTCCCTTTTCTCCCCCCAAACACACTCTCATTACAATCATTTTTCCTGGATCTTTCTTACTGCCAGTCTCATGCTTACAACCCCATTTCCCACACAAGAATCTATATCCCTCTACTCTTTAATATCCTTCAGTGGCTCTCTACCACTTTCACTACAGAATACAAACTCTTTAATAATCCTCAGCAAAACTATTTGTTTAAAAAAAAAATATTTGTTTTGCTCTTCTTGGCCTCATTTCTGTAATTTCCATGCCTTCATTTCCAACACCTGCATATCCCTGAAAGCATAAGGCCCTGGTCTCGGAACCCTTTCCCATGGTGCTCTGTGGAGGAAAAGGCCCTTCCAGGAACCAGGTCAGGTATTCCTAGTTTGTGCAGCAATGTTCCTGACCGGGAATCGTGCTCACAGGATTACTGTTTGCTTCAAAGCTGTCTGTCTCTCCTCTTACTCTCATCATGAGGCAGTGAACTCTTTAAGGTGGTTCTCCAAAACGGTGGGCTTCCACCACGTGTAATGTTCCAAGTCCAAAGAGGCGTTCCAGTTTAAGAATACATCCCTTAAGAAAAGGTTTTTTCATCCATCTATACTCAGACCTTGAGAAGTTCAAGTCACCGCAGGCTCCAGAAAGAGGGTAAAATTAATAAATAAGCAGAAGAAAGAAAAAGGGAGACAGCACACAGGAAAAATAGCAGACACTGAGCACAGTAACAGTGACCAGAGCTGACTTTAAACAGGAATGATTTAACAAAGAAAGAATACCATGAAAAGGCAAATTCTTAGCAAATGATAAAAAAAGAAATGAATTAAATAAAATTGGTAATTTGATTCGCTTTTCCAAAATTATAAGACAAGATTTTTTAGCACATAAAAGAGTAAAACTAAGAAATTATCCTCCAAGTACACAAACGGTCAAATAAAAGGAACGTAAATGGAAGTAGAGAGATCTTTTGGAAATACGATAAGCCGAAAGCACACTCCACCACACAGCCACCAGATCAGGCTGAGGAGCAGTCGGCCCTGGTGCTCCAGAGAGACACACTAGCTAAGGACAGTTCCACCTCAGTTTCACAAAAGGCCAAAGCCCTAACTTGAGAATCTCTTGGGTTGCGTCTGAGTGAATGAACAATCAAGAAGAGGGGATCTGGGATCAACCACAACTCCACTCAGAAGTTTATCTCCATACTTGAGCCTGGACAAAAGCTCTTTCTTGGAATGGAAATTTAGTTCATGGTAGAGTGTTTGCCTAGTGTGCATAGTGGGTTCAATCCCAAGAGCTGCACACAGAGAAAGAATACAAAGCTCTTCTGTCCAGCCCATTGCTGGACATGTAATGTAATCACTTTCCAATTCCCCAAAAGGGGACTCTTAGAAACCAAATGCTCTGGCTAAAACTTAATAGGCACAGGTGGCACCAGCAGCTCTAAGTAATTTAGCTTCTATTGACATCATTACGCCTCTTGGACTCTGCATACCCTGTGTCCACAGGCAGAAAAGTATGGGGTAAGGAGAGACAAGAAAAGGCAGCGTGAGAATGCTGAGGGTGGAGTGGAAAGGGAGAAGGATAACTCCAAGGAGCAGGTTCACTGAGGCTGCCCTTTTGCTCATTCTTCTGTATAAAGAGCTCAATGAGACCATGGAAGAAGATGATCAGGACCGACATTGGATCAGCATTTACCATGTGTTAGCAGATGACCCAGATATCCCTACCAAGTCAGAAACTGTATTATGCCCCTGCCTGGCAGACAGCAATATTCTGGGTTGAGACTCTATTCCAGGTACACGTGGTTCTTTCACAGATTAACCACATTGGTTCCTCTCTTACCTCCAAACAGGTTGGTGGTCATTCTGTTTTTTGAGTTCCAGAATTCTAGAGTGCCCTAATAGAGTGTCAACCCAAGCTTCACTGTGCAAAATTTAAGCCGAAAGGAAAAGCCATGAGTTGGATATTTGGGTACCTATGCTGTGACAAGATCTGAATCAATCCTTTAAGTTCTAATAAAGATGTTGACAGCCAGAAAAGGATACAAAGATAGGAATTAGACAGAAGGCTGGCAGCCATCAGTGGAGGCTTCTCAACGCTGAGTGCTAGTTTCCACTTAAAAAGAACAGACTTCCCCCTCTAAAATGAAAGGCCAGGGCTCTTCAAGAACTCTGCTCTTAAATGTATCTGAG
This sequence comes from Marmota flaviventris, assembly GCF_047511675.1. Classification (NCBI taxonomy): domain Eukaryota; kingdom Metazoa; phylum Chordata; class Mammalia; order Rodentia; family Sciuridae; genus Marmota; species Marmota flaviventris. The sequence continues at coordinate 24,860,637 of NC_092516.1, forward strand.
GACGCAATCAGGCACACACTTGCATTCAAGGACCCATGCAGGCACACACTTGATAAAAACGATTTTCTCTTCCTACCTCTTTTAATCTAAGTGAAAGTAGAATCCTAGTCTGAGATTCTAAGACATGCTTTATTCCCACACCAAATTCTCCCCAGGGCTCAGCTCACAGTTCTCCAAAAGCTGAAAAAGGTAGGATGAGACCAGTCTAAATGAGAGAGATCCTATTAGATCAGTGCCACAGAAAAAGGCTACCATGCAGCAATATTAGTGGACAAGTGACATTCCCAGGCTCATTCCTATAAGGAGGCACCCAGCCAGAAGAAGACAATACAAGATTGGCAGCAGGGGCTTGATGTGCTGTCAGCTGCTCACTCACCAAACCAGAAAAGCAGGTCTCTAGAGAAGATCCAACGACTCCTAAAGCTCAGCCATCACTAAACATATGATGCCACAACTCAGTCCAAGAAAGCAATGACCAAATTTGCTCTTCTAATAAAGGCGGGGGGGCTCCCAATTGACACTAGCCAAACAGATCAAAGCAACCAGCCTCACTCTGAGGCCAATCCAGGAGACCTCATGCCATGTGTGCCCTCCCTGTTACCACATTCTGAACTCTAGCCATATTACCACCACAAGTCAGATGGACAGGACTGCGGCATGTGCCTTTACAGGCTTTATGGTAAGACAGGAGGTTAAACCAGAAACTGAGTGAGTCCCTGAAAAGAAATTACATGGCTAGATTCTATTAGATTACAGAAACTTAATAGTAAACAATGAAGAATTAAAAGAAAAACAAACTTCTTTTCCTTACATCATTAGAAGCAGTAGTTATAAGAAATCATTGATTCAAATTTTGCTCAGTACCATCCTAAAATGCAAAACCCACAGGCTGGGGGTGTGGTTCAAGTGGCATGCGTGAGGCACTGGGTTTGATCCTCAGCACCACATAAAAATAAAATAAAGATATTGTGTCCACCTAAAACTAAAATACATACACACACACACACACACACACACACACACCCCACATAAAATGCAAAAACCATCTAAAGATATCTCTACATAAAAATCTATCTTTAAAAAGAAACAAAAGTCCTACTTTGCTGATTAGTTCTGGTCAACTCCTTACTGAATTCCTTCAGCTAAAGCCAAAGGAAGAAGTTATTTTTCCCCTTTTCCTCTTCCATTTTTTTCTGGTAAACCCAACCTTCCAACCCCCCAAACCTACAGAAATTGCTCCTCTGATGGACACTTTTTTCTTCAGGAAATGACATAGTGACATAGGTAAAAGGTGATTTGGATAGACTGCTGTGTCACAAATTGTCAGGATCTGATTTAGAGACCCTGCTTTTGTCAAGAAAGACAGTTGGATGTCTGCTTTAAAGAAGTACTGGGAATATTTTCATCAAAGGTTTGAATTGAAAAACAGTAGGAGGTAAATATCTGAGATGTTGCCTAGAAAGAGTGCTGTATCTGCGCAATTACCATTAACAGAGGACAGCAGTGGTTCAATGAAGTAATTCAATCTGGTGGCCTACATCTTATCAGACCACAATTTTGAGCTCTGACATAAAAGGCTGCCAAAAAGGTACTGGGATTCTCTGTATGCACTTTTTTTTTTTTTGGTCTTCCTTAATTCTATAAACCAGGATGTGTTTCCTTCATAAGGCTCCACCATGCATCTCTGGATATTTGACAAGGAATCATGAAGTATTTCTCTGAGGAAAGGATGCATTTGGACTTTCTTTGGAGTGGGATTCTATGTTTATTTAGCTGATGAGATAGGTAAAAAGGTGTTAGGTGCCCTAGGCTGTTGTATTTAAATACAGAAGTCAGGAAAAGACACAAAAAGATGCCATGGCATTACAAACAGCAGGGAAATAGATTTTATAACTGTTTCAAAAATAGCTTTAAGTATAAATGAAATATGATAAACTACATATATTTAAATTCTACAATTTGATTAATTCTGATATATAAAAATATGTGACACCGTCATTCTAAACAAGATGACCAGAGGCGTCACAGACCCCTCTATAATCTCTCTCCCCAAGCTTCTGCACCTCCTCTCTAGGGAACTGCAGCTGGCTTCAGTCACTGCAGACACTCTGGCATTTCCTGGCATTTCATACCCCTCAAAACCATCCAGTGAATACTGTTTTGAAGGGAACTCCTTTCGTTCAGCCTCCTTATTTCAAGGTTCATTCATATTGCTGCAATACAGTATCAATAGTTTGTTCCTTTTTAATGGTAAATAGTAATATATTGTACAGATATACAAAACTGTCAACTCATGGGATTAATAATAGACATGGGAAATTTCCATTTTTTGTAAAAAAAAAAAAAAACAATCTACTATGAACGTTCATAATAAGACTTGGTATGAACATGTATTCTTTTTTCTGTTGGATAAAAAACTTAGGAATAGGGGCTGGAAATGTAGCTCATTGGTAGAGCACTTGCCTAGCACGCACAAAGACCTGGGTTCAACTCCCAGCACCACCACCACAAAAACACCCTGGGAATAGAGCATGGCAGTATATATTTAATTTTCAAACAAACTGCCAGACTGCATCACAAAGTGGTTGTGCCATCACCATTTTGCATCTCCACCAACAGTACAGAAGAGTTCTAAATTCTCAATATCTCACCTACACTTGTTCAGTAAAATCATTTTAATTTTAGCATTTTAGTAGGTGTACACTGGTTTTAATTTATTTTTCTGCAATATAAGGATGTGGAACATGTTTACATGTGCTTACTTGACATCAGTTTTTTGATTTGTTTTGTGGTGAAATGTCTCTCTTTCAAGCATTTTAAAATTAGGTTGTTTTCTTGTTACAGAGTATTGAGATTTCATTATGTATTCTGGATATAAGTCATTTAACAGATAAATGTTTTGCAATAATCTTCTCCTAGTCTGTAATTATCATTCCATATTCTTATCAGCATCTTGTGACAGGAATACTCACTGAATATAAACTCCTAGGTTGGCACTTTTTCCTTTGGTACTTCTAAGGATGTTCTACCATCTGCTAGTTTGCCCCTTGTGTATGAGGACCTGGTCTTGCTCTCCTGCACCTAAGTCTTCAGTTCTCTTTTCTCCAGTCTTGGGGACTGGACCCAGGGCCTGGCATGTGGGGCTAATGCTTTTTCTAAAACAAACAAACAAACAACAAAAAAAAATAACCCTGGTTATTCAGAAGGGTTATTTTCCTTCTCATTAAAAAAAAAAAAAAAAAAACAAAAAAAAACCTGGTTATTTTTAAGATTTTTCTTTCTCTTCCTTTCTCACTATTTTTGGAAATCTGTTTATAATAAGTCTTGGTATAATTTTCTTCATGATTCTTGTGCTTACATCTATCTACAGGTTTATACTTTTCATCAAATTTGGATAATTTTAGATATCATTTCTCCCAATACTTTTAGCCTCTCCCCCTCTCCTCTTCTGTGAAAACTACAATGAAAATTTATCAGGCTAAAGACAGTTGCCACACAGCTCACTGATTGTCAGTTTAGTTTTTAAAATCTTTATTTCATTTTGTACTGCTATGAGTTCAAGTTCACTAATCTTTTCTTTCACAATGTCTATTTCATTTTGTACTTTGTAGTTTTTAATCGGTCAGTTTAATTTTGTTCTTATTCTTTTTTTTTTTTTCGCACTGGAGATTGAACCAGAGGTGCTTAACCACCGAGCCACATTCCCAGCCCAAGGGTGCTTAAGCACTGAGCTGTATCTCCAGCTCTTTTTATTTTGAGACAGGGTCTCACCAAGTTGCTTAGGACTTTGATAAGTTGCTGAAGCTGAGTTTGAACTTGTGATCCTCCTGCCTCAATCTCCTGAGCTGCTGGGATTACAGACATGTGCCACTGCAACTGGTTAAAATTCTAAATATATGAAACGGAGTTATTTCTTTCAGAAAATTTCAACGTCTGTATCAGTTCTTGGGTCAGTTTATATTGATTCTCTCCTCATTACAAGCCATATTTTCCTGCATGCAAGACAATTCTTAATTCCACATAATTGTTTTAGGGTTCAGTTAAGTTGACTGAAGATAGTTTGATCCTATCTGATCTTGCTTTACAAATGTGTTAAGGTGCATCAGAGTAGAGCTCACTTTAGACCTAATAAAAGCTTCAAGGTGAGATTCTACTATGTATTTAACTCAAGAACCCATGAATTTGGAGGTTTCCTGATTTTACTGGTAAAGATAGGCAGTTCCTGGCAATGTGTGAAAGCAAGGCATATTTCCTACATCCCTTTGGGTAGGGTTTTCTCAAACCTCAGATAGTTGCTCAATACAAGAGGAAATTAATGAACATTCTGCACTTTAAAAAAATGTTTTTATTAGTTCTTGATGTCTTTTATTTATTTATGTACATGCAGTTGTGGAGAATTGAACCCAATGCCTCACGCGTATCAGACAAGCACTCCACCATTGAGTCACAACCCCAGCCCCACTCTGTGCAACTCCCTCCTGTGTCCTTTGAATCCTAGCTATGCTGTCCTTCCCAGACTTTGGGTATCTTCTAATACAGGAAGGCCACAGGGCTCCTCACACCCTCCCACTGTGTGGATACATGAAAATCTCTCTAGGGACCAGCGGGGACAGTTGCAGGGGTCACCACATTTAATTTCCCTCAGTAAAAGTCCAGTGTTTTGCAACACTCCTTCACATATCCCCTTCTTTTCCCCTCCTTATTTCTAATAGGACAATAAATTAAATCTGCTACTTTAGGCTGAAAGCCAAGTCCCTTCATAATTATGTTATTTTAAATATTCGTCATCAAGTGGCATATTATAAATTAATCTTTGAGTGTCATGAGGATACTTTGTTTTAGTTACTGCTTTTGCATCCAAAAATCCTAAAATAGAGATCATTGTTGCCATATATATGCTGAATTTATCAACAGGAAAAATCAATACTAACTACAAATGTACAATTTAAAATAAGAACACTCCAGTATAAAATGTGCCAAATATTAAGTATAGATTCCTCTTGCTTATAACATGAGGGAAAAAAGATATTATGGCTTGTTAGTCTTTTTTGCTTATCTATTTATTGATTTTTGAGTTCCAATACTTCAAAAACAGGGAATCCACTGGAAGAATAGCTCTTTGAACTTGAACCACTGAAAATTCTGTGTTTCTGATTATTCTTAATCTATGACCAAAATTCTAGAATTAGAGGTCTAAGATCTCTATATGACAGAGGGTAATTCAGAAAGCCTTTACACTCATTGTAAGTGTGTGACATGTTCCTATCTCTAGATGGTACTGATAATGAGAATATAAAGCCTTGACAACAGTTTTGTTCTAATATGCTTACTGTATACAAATAAGTGCTTATATATGGTACTATTTCAAAAAACTCTCAGAAAACAAGCCAATTGAGTTTCTGACACTTTCAAGATACTTGTTTAAAAAATAAATTTTCCCATCAGCCAAGGCATAAACATACAATCAAATTCACTTAATTTAGGTACAACTTGCCAAACAGAATTAGCTTAATAAACTTTGGATTAATAAAAACAGTTATCTTCTCTGATTTATCAATGTTACATATAACATGTGTGCATGTTTTAACTCTACTTCCCAAATAGATATGGGTTTACTGATCAAGTAAGTTAGCATCATTTGTACTTAATACTTAACTTTGTCTTTATGTTTGACCAAATTGAAACAATATTCTGATAAACTTTACCTCAACAGTAATTATTTTATAGTATTTAGCTGACTTAATTTCTCAGATTTTTTAAGTAACTTAAAATCTTAGACTGATAATAAATTGAGTCAATTAATGGACATTCATTAGATACCTAAGTCATTCTAATTGAGAATACTTAGAGGTAACTAGTCATAAGTTTACATTTTACTATTTTGCTTTTTATTTTAATTAGCTACAGAGAAGGCTCTCTCTTTGGGTCATTTTTGTTGCTTTGCCAATTTCTGTACGAGAGTGCATGGCTATGAAAGCTGGTTGTGTGGGTCATGTCTTTTCTGCACAAGTGCTGCTGTCGGAGAAAGGCAGTATTTACAGTATCTACCCCTCCACCCCCCACTCCCCCCCACCCCTATGCATTGTTTTGCTTTTAGTTTTTTGCCTGTGAAAAAGAAGTTCATTACTTTGGTTAAAAATTATAACTAACATAAGGAGTTGACACTATGCTTAGGGGCAATAGTTTCAGAGAAATTTAACTGTATATGTGCTTCAGTTTTCCAAGGAAAAAAAGCACTTTTGCCTTAAATCAGTGAACATGAAGACCTTTGGTCTCTGAATATTTTGCTCCTATAAAAACTTATTGAGGGACAGGATTAGTGGTGCAAACCTCTAATCCCAGATACTCAAGGAGCTGAAGAGGATCTCAGGTTTAAGGCCAGTCTTGGCATCTTAGTGAGCCCCCAACTCAAAACAAAATGGACAGAGGGATGGTGCTCTGTGCTTGCCTAGTATGTAAAAATCTCAGGTTCGATTTCCAAAAGCATAAAAATATACAATCAGAAAAACCCAACAAATTCACTGAACACCTCAGTGAGCTTTTTAGTTTGTGTTTTCTGGTGTGTATGTGTGTGTGTGTGTGTGTGTGTGTGTGTATTAACAGTCTATGTTTGGGGGTGTGTAATAAGATTTACAGCACTGACAACTGGAACTAAAAATTTATTAAATGCTTACTAGTATACTAGTTCACTTCAAACCAGCAATATGGGACACACTAACACACGACATGCTAACAACACACCATGGGGTATCAAATGCATTTGTATACATCAGTGATGAATCCACTAAAAGAGAAATTAAAATTAGGAAAACTACACCCATTCATAATTGTCTCAAATACACACACACACACACACACACTACCTGGGAATCAATCCAACAAAAGAGGTGAAACACCTCTATAATAAAAACTAAAGAAAGAAATTAAAGAAAACTTCAGAAGATGGAAAGATCTCCCATGCTCCTGAATAGGCAGAAATAATATTGTCAAAATGGCCATACTGCCAAAAGCATTATACAGATTTAATGCAACTCCTATTAAAATCCCAATGACATTCTTCATAGAAATAGAAAAAATGATCATAAAGTGTATTTGGAAAAATAAGAGACCCAGAATAGCTATAGCAATCCTTAGAAAGAAAAGTGAAGCAGGAGGCATCACAATACCAGGCCTTAAAATACATTACAGAGCTACAGTAACAAAAACAGCATGGTATTGGCACCAAAACAGACTTGTATATCAATGGTACAGAATAGAAGACACAGTAATAAATACAGTTGTGTCATACTAGATAAAGGTGCCAAAAACATTCACTGTTGAAAACATAGCCTATTTAACAAATGGTACTGGCAAAACTGGAAATCCATATATAGCCAAATGAAATTAAACATCCATCTCTCACCCTGCACAAAAATCAACTCAAAGTGGATCAAAGACTTAGGCACTAGGACAGAGACCCTGAGCCTAATAGAAGAAAAAATAGGCCCAAATCTTCACCATGTGGGCCTAGAATCTGACTTCATTAACAAGACTCCTAAAGCACATGAAGTAAAATCAAGAATCAATAAATGGGATGAATTCAAATTAAAAAGCTTTTTCTCAGCAAAGAAAACAATCAATAAAGTGAGGAGAAAGCCTACAGACTGGGAAGAAAATCTTTACCACGTGCACTTCCTATAAAGCATTAATCTCTAAGATATATAAAGAACTCGAAAAAAAAAAAAAACGTTTAACACCAAAAAAAAAAAACCCCACAAATAACCCAATAAATAAATGGGCTAAGGAACTGAACAGACACTTCACAGAAGAAGAAATACAATTGATCAACAAATATATGAAAAATCAAAACTACTCTAAGATTTCATCTCACTCCTGTTAGAATGGCAATCATCAAGAATACGGACAACAGAGCTGGGGTTGTAGCTCAGTGGTAGAGTGCTTGCCTTGCACATGAGGCCCTGGGTTAGATCCTCAGCACCACATAAAAATAAATAAAAATAATGATATTGTACCCATCTACAACGAAGAAGAAAGAAGAAGAAGGAGAAGAAGGAGAAGAAGGAGAAGGAGAAGGAGAAGGAGAAGAAGAAGAAGAAGAAGAAGAAGAAGAAGAAGAAGAAGAAGAAGAAGAAGAAGAAGAACAACAACAACAACAACAACAACAACACAGGCAACTGTAAATGTTGGTGAGGATGTGGGGGAAAAGTACATTCATACAATGCTAGAGGAACTACAGACTGGTGAGACCACTATGGAAAGCAGTATGAAGATTCCTCAGAAAATTTGGAATGGAAACGATCTGATCCAGCTATCTCACCCCTTAATTTATATCCAAAGGACTTAAAATCAGCATACTACAGTAATGCAACCACGTCAATGTTTATAGCAGCTCAATTAACAATAGCTAGACTACAGAATCAATCTAAGTGTTCTTCAACAGAAGAATGGATAAATATTTTCAATGGAATATTACTCAGCTTTAAAAAAAAGAGTGAAATTATGGCATTTGCCAGTATATGGATGGAGTTGGAGAATATCATGCTAAGCGAAATAAGCTAATCCCCCAAAAAACAAAGGCCGAATGTTTTCTCTAATATGCGGATGCTAATTCACAATAAGGTACTAGAGAAGAACAACCTTACCTTAGATTAGGTAGAGGAAAGTGATGCGAGCGAAGGAAAGAGGATTTGGAGTAGGAAAGACAACAGAATGAAACAAACATTATTACTTTATGTATATATGTGACTACATGACCAATATGATTCTACAATATGTACACTCAAAAAAATGAGAAATTATATCCCATCTATGATATATCAAAGTGCATAAATACATTCTACTGTCATGTATAACTAATTAAAATAAATTAAAAATTAATTAAAAATTATTAAATGATAACTAGCATACTAATTCACTTCAAACCAACAATATGGAACACACTGCGTGCTAACAACATTCTTCTCACCTCATGGAAACCCCTAAGATCAGTCCTAAAGTAAAGTGTCACAGTGTATTCCAAAATATTGGGGGGGGGGATAAGGAAAAAAACTCAGAAACTGATTTTTATTACTTGGGTTATAAAACCCAAGTCCGAAAAGGCATATAATATGCTAAAACTTTTGTTGTTTCAATAAGTGTATTTACTAGAGTTTTATCTAAATTTTTTATTAACTTATTTTACATGTCATAAGAATAACCAAACTGTATTGTTGATTACATCATTTTTAGGAACTCTCACATTCTTCATTTCTAAAAAAAATCTAAATGACAAATCGGTCACAGAAATTCTAAGTCTCTGTCGTTCACACTTGGGTTTTTGTTTTACTCTGATGTTTCCTTGAAACCTGAGCGTTTAGCTACATGCTAGGCTTGAGTTCTGGTCTCCAACAATAGAAAACAGACTCAGACAGAAGAGGCTGCAGCACTGTAGACTCTATCAGACTTCAAAGAACAGAACCACAGGTACAGACTTACAAAGGCATTGCTTGAAAAACTTTAAATGGTGTGAATCAGAATTTCTAGAAATCTTTTCAGTTGAGAAATTTCAAAGGACAAATTTATAAGATTAATAACCCAAGATTCAGCAGATTAAGAATTAATTGTATAAGAACTAAAGGATAATTATTATTTTTGTTTTGAATGTCACTAAGAGAATGCCAGTTCTCTTTGTTCTCAAGCTAACTACAACCCATAAAAACTTAACAGATGCTGTTCTTAAAAAATGCAATAAAATTATTTAAAATGTTTTATTCTCAGTGGCCTCCCACACCCAAATTCAGAAACTCCTAAGTCTTCTTAATTTTCACTGCCATATAGTTTTTTCCACAGATCCAATGAGAACTGGTCTTTTTTTTTTTTTTAATTGGTTGTTCAAAACATTACAAAGCTCTTGACATATCATATTTCATACATTTGATTCAGGTGGGTTTTGAACTCCCAATTTTACCCCAAATACAGATTGCAGAATCACGTCGGTTACACATCTACATTTTTACATAATGCCCTATTAGTAACTGTTGTATTCTGCTACCTTTCCTATCCTCTACTATCTCCCCTCCCCTCCCCTCCCATCTTCTCTCTCTATCCCATCTACTGTAATTCATTTCTCTCCTTGTTTATTTTCCCATTCCCCTCACAACCTCTTAAATGTAATTTTGTATAACAATGAGGATCTCCCTCCATTACCATACAATTTCCCTTTTCTCTCCCTTTCCCTCCCACCTCATGTATCTGTTTAATGTTAATCTTTTCTTCCTGCTCTTCCTCCCTGCTTTGTTCTTAGTTGCTCTCATTATATCAAAGAAGACATTTGGTATTTGTTTTTTAGGGATTGGCTAGCTTCACTAAGCATAATCTGCTCTAGTGCCATCCATTTCCCTGCAAATTCCATGATTTTGTCATTTTTTAGTGCTGTATAATACTCCATTGTGTATAAATGCCACAATTTTTTATCCATTCATCTATTGAAGGGCATCTGGGTTGGTTCCACAGTCTAGAGATTGTGAATTGTGCTGCTATGAACATCGATGTAGCAGTATCCCTGTAGTACGCTCTTTTAAGGTCTTCAGGGAATAGTCCGAGAAGGGCAATAGCTGGGTCAAATGGTGGTTCCATTCCCAGCTTCCCCAGGAATCTCCATACTGCTTTCCAAATTGGCCGCACCAGTTTGCAGTCCCACCAGCAATGTACAAGAGTACCCTTTTCCCCACATCCTCTCCAGCACTTGTTGTTGTTTGACTTCATAATGGCTGCCAATCTTACTGGAGTGAGATGGTATCTTAGGGTGGTTTTGATTTGCATTTCTCTGACTGCTAGTGATGGTGAGCATTTTTTCATGTACTTGTTGATTGATTGTATGTCCTCCTCAGAGAAGTGTCTGTTCAGGTCCTTGGCCCATTTGTTGATTGGGTTATTTGTTTTCTTATTGTTTAGTTTTTTGAGTTCTTTGTATACTCTGGATATTAGGGCTCTATCTGAAGTGTGAGGAGTAAAAATTTGTTCCCAGGATGTAGGCTCCCTATTTGCCTCTCTTATTGTTTCTCTTGTTGAGAAAAAACTTTTCAGTTTAAGTAGGTCCCATTTGTTGATTCTTGTTATTAACTTTTGTGCTATGGGTGTCCTATTGAGGAATTTGGAGCCCGACCCCACAATATGTAGATCAGAGCCAACTTTTTCTTCTATCAGACGTAGAGTCTCTGATTTGATATCAAGCTCCTTGATCCACTTTGAGTTAACTTTTGTGCATGGCGAGAGGAGGGGATTCAGTTTCATTTTGTTGCATATGGATTTCCAGTTTTCCCAGAACCATTTGTTGAAGATGCTATCCTTCCTCCATTGCATGCTTTTAGCCCCTTTATCAAATATAAGATAGTTGTAGTTTTGTGGATTGGTCTCTGTGTCCTCTATTCTGTACCATTGGTCCACCCGCCTGTTTTGGTACCAGTACCATGCTGTTTTTGTTACTATTGCTCTGTAGTACAGTTTGAAGTCTGGTATCGCTATACCGCCTGATTCACACTTCCTGCTTAGCATTGTTTTTGCTATTCTGGGTCATTTATTTTTCCATATGAATTTCATGATTGCTTTCTCTATTTCTACAAGAAATGCCGTTGGGATTTTGATTGGCATTGCGTTAAACCTATAGAGAACTTTTGGTAATATCGCCATTTTGATGATGTTAGTTCTGCCTATCCATGAACAGGGTATATTTTTCCATCTTCTAATATCTTCTTCTACTTCTCTTTTTAGGGTTTTGTAGTTTTCATTGTATAAGTCCTTCACCTCTTTTGTTAGGTTGATTCCCAAGTATTTTATTTTTTTTGAGGATATTGTGAATGGAGTGTTTTTCCTCATTGCCGTTTCAGAGGTTTTGTCGCTGATATACAGAAATGCCTTTGATTTATGCGTGTTGATTTTATATCCTGCCACTTTGCTGAATTCATTTATTAGTTCTAGTAGTTTTTTTGTAGACCCTTTTGGGTCTTCTAGGTATAGAATCATGTCATCTGCAAATAGTGATAATTTAAGTTCTTCCTTTCCTATTTTTATGCCTTTAATTTCTTTCGTCTGTCTAATTGCTCTGGCCAGTGTTTCGAGAACTATATTGAATAGAAGTGGACAATGTATTTCAAACACTGAAAGACATTGGATGCCAACCAAGAATTCTGTATCCAGCAAAATTAAGCTTCAGGTACGACAACGAAATAAAAATCTTTCATGATAAACAAAAGCTAAAAGAATTTGCAGCCAGAAAACCAGCATTGCAAAGCATCTTGAGCAAAACACTACATGAGGAAGAAATGAAAAACAATAACCAAAACCATCAGTGGGAAGTGTCTCTATAAAAACAGAGGGCGGGGGGAAAGCTAACCATGGAGAAACAAACTAAATTAAAGAAAAAAAAAAAAGAAGATAAATAATCAAACATGGCTGGAAGTACAAACCATATATCAAAAGTAACTCTAAACGTTAATGGCTTAAACTCTCCAATAAAGCGACATAGGCTGGTAACATGGATTAAAAAAACAAATCCAACAATATGCTGCCTCCAGGAGACACATCTGATTGCAAAAGACATACACAGGCTGAAGGTGAAAGGTTGGGAAAAAATATACCACGCACACGGTCCTCGTAAGCAAGCAGGGGTGCCCATCCTCATATCGAATAAAATCGACTTCAAGACTAAGTTAATCAAAAGGGATAAGGAAGGACATTATATACTGTTAAAAGGAACCATTCACCAACAAGACATAACAATTACCAATATTTATGCACCAAATAATGGTGCTGCGACGTTCATAAAACAAATTCTCCTCAAGTTCAAGAATCAAATAGACCACAACACAATAATTATGGGTGACTTCAACACACCGCTCTCACCATTTGACAGATCCTCCAAACAAAAGTTGAATAAAGAAACTATAGAACTCAATATCACAATCAACAGCCTAGACTTAACTGACATATATAGAATATATCAACCATCATCAAGTGGATATACTTTTTTCTCAGCAGCACATGGATCCTTCTCAAAAATAGACCATATATTTTGCCATAGGGCAACCCTCAGTAAATATACAGGGGTGGAGATAATCCCATGTATTTTATCTGATCATAATGGAATGAAACTGGAAATCAATGATAAAAGAAGGAAGGAAAACTCCTACATCACATGGAAAATGAACAATATGTTACTGAATGATCAATGGGTTACAGAAGACATAAAGGAGGAAATCAAAAAATTCTTACAGATAAATGAAAATACAGACACAACATATCGGAATCTATGGGACACAATGAAAGCAGTTTTAAGAGGGAAATTCATTGCCTGGAGGTCATTCCTCAAAAAAAGGAAAAACCAACAAATAAATGAGCTCACACTTCATCTCAAAGCCCTAGAAAAGGAAGAGCAAGACAACAGCAAATGTAGCAGAAGGCAAGAAATAATTAAAATCAGAGCGGAAATCAACGAAATTGAAACAAAAGAAACTATTGAAAAAATTAACAAAACTAAAAGTTGGTTCTTTTAAAAAATAAATAAGATCGACAGACCCTTAGCCATGCTAACGAAGAGAAGAAGAGAGAGAACTCAAATTACTAACATACGGAATGAAAAAGGCAATATCACAACAGACGCTACAGAAATACAGAAGACAATTAGAAATTATTTTGAAAACCTATATTCCAATAAAATAGAAGATAGTGAAGACATCGATAAATTCCTTAAGTCATATGATTTGCCCAGACTGAGTCAGGAGGATACTCACAACTTAAACAGACCAATATCAATAGATGAAATAGAAGAAGCAATCAAAAGACTTCCAACCAAGAAAAGCCCAGGACCGGATGGGTATACAGCGGAGTTTTACAAAACCTTTAAGGAAGAATTAATACCAATACTTTTCAAGCTATTCCAGGAAATAGAAAAAGAGGGAGCTCTGCCAAATTCATTCTATGAGGCCAACATCACCCTGATTCCGAAAAAAGACAAAGACACCTCAAAGAAAGAAAACTACAGACCAATATCTCTGATGAACCTAGATGCAAAAATTCTCAATAAAATTCTGGCGAATCGGATACAAAGGCACATCAAAAAAATTGTGCACCATGATCAAGTAGGATTCATCCCTGGGATTCAAGGATGGTACAATATACGGAAATCAATAAATGTTATTCACCACATCAATAGACTTAAAGAAAAGAACCATATGATCATCTCCATAGACGCAGAAAAAGCATTCGACAAAGTACAGCATCCCTTTATGTTCAAAACATTAGAAAAACTAGGAATAACAGGAACTTACCTCGACATAGTAAAAGCTATCTATGCTAAGCCTCAGGCTAGCATCATTCTCAATGGAGAAAAATTGAAGGCATTCCCCCTAAAATCTGGAACAAGAGAACTGGTCTTAATATTTAGTACAATGTGTATGACCTTATCTGTAATGTCACATTTGGGAATGAGGCTCATATAATGAGGTATGATATTATACAAAGAACTAAGGGTGACTTTATATGACTTATTTACAATACATGCACAGAAAAACTACCCTGGAGGAGGGGTTTATGGCTCGGTGGTACAGTGCTTGCCCTGTATGTGTGAGGCACTGGGTTTGACCCTCAACATCACATAAGAATAGAAAAAAATAAAGATATATGTCCATGTACAACTAAAATAAATTTAAAAAGAAAAACTACCTTGGTACCTGGTTACAGAATTCAGCCATGCAGATGGGGAAGATCACATCCTGGCAGGCTACCTTGGGATATTTGGAAAACCTCAAGAAAAGAAATCCACTACATTTACAGGTACTACTGGTGTTAGAGAAGGTTCCTTGGACTTGAATTTGCAACCTCAGAACAGCCTTTTTGTAGAGACATAATAAAATAATTTTAAAAGTGCAACGTGAATTTCCTATAAAAACATTCAACAAAGCAAACTATAAAAAGGCTTAAACACTAAATTAATGCTCTTGCTATACCTACATAAACAGGATAACCTAAGTGAAATGGTGGAGAATCTGTGCTTTAAAGGAGCACTATGTGGAATCTACAGCACACTCTTTAGCTTTGTCTAATTTGATGTCAGCTATTTTAAACTCTGGAAATTGAAGATAGGTGATAGCCATGAAAAATCAGTACTGTATATGATCATGTGACCTCTGTCCCAGCAGAGACCAGCCAAACCAGAGTATTTTTCATTCTCACATTCAAATACCAGTCACCAAGTAATATTCAGATAACCAAGCTGTGACTATTTTCAAATGAGCACTATATCAAAACATGAGAATGCAGAGGTGATTCTGAAAGTCACCTACTTATATATATGTACACACGTCCATTTTCAGATTTTCTAGTAAAAAGGGTCACTGCTCTAAAATCACACTCTGGCTTTAGCCTGGTGCTGAAACTGGGTGATCTTCCAAACACACACAGCTTTCTTCCAAAACACTGCAAATGGGGCTGCATATGTAGCCAAGTACAGAGCATTTAGTTTTCATGACTTGAAACTGAAACCCTAGGAAGCAGAAGGCTTTATACGTGACAGCTTAAATGCTTGTAATCAAACTAATTGGAAACACTATGACCTGAAAAGAGTTTTAAAGCACGATAATATATGTTTAGCAATCAGAGGAGCAAGCTTTCATTATTCAGACTCACGTCTGCAATTTTACCATGTTACAGGACCCAAATGTGGGTGAGAGTTAGCAAGCAAAGGATGGGAGAAAATAAAAAAAAATAAGTAAATAATTCTACTGCTTCAAAGAGTAAATGAACCAAAAATGAGCCTTTTGCTGAATTATGGAAAACAATAAAACTTCATTAAAATCTAATAAAATTAGCCTCATAAGGATCAGGAGTAAACACAATAAAAGGGATATGTGTTGCTTCAAGAAATATTGTATGCACAAAAACTGTCAGGCTGTAAAACATAAATTCCTTTTGCAAAGAAGTAGTTTAATATAAATAAAATCTTATTAGGAAATTTTCTCAAATAGAGAAGTAATTAGACCCATAAAAGTACTTTTAGGAAATACCAATTCAGTCTTCTTCCTGCTTTCCTAAATTATGAAAGCATCCTACAAAGAATATAATGAAATTCTTCAATGAGTATGACACAATAACTGTGGTAGAAAAGTGATCAAGCAAAAAAGAAAATCAGATTTAAAAATCTACATGAGTCTTACACAAACTATATTAAAGTCAAAATAGACTAACACAAATATGCTTATAATTAAACCAGATGAAGGAGATGATGACTATACCTGAAGCTTACCTGCAAAGTACATCAAAGTACGTGAGCCCACAAAAATGCTTATAGGTTGACAAGAGGTGTGGCCTTAAGTGAGAGTTTTGAAAAGTATAAACTTCCCATGAAACGACAAGCTTCTAAATAACACATGGAAGAAATCTCAAAAGGCATTAAAAATATTTTGAACTAAATAATGATGAAAATACAAATTATCACAATTTGTAGGATACAGCAAAATCAGTACATTCAGGATGATTCACAGCACTGAATGCACATATTGGACAAGAAGAAAGATGAAGTCAATCATTCATGCTTCTAGAAAAGAAAACTGGAAAAAGAACAGCAAATTAAACAAATCCAAGGTAATACTGAAGAAAAAATAAAATTTCGCACAGCAATGAATAAAATTCAAAACATAAAATCAACAGGGGAAAAATTTTTTTAAAAAAGGAAAGAAAGATAGAAAGCTAGGTCTTTGAAAAAAAAATATCAATAAAGGCCAATAAGTCTCTAGCCAGGTTAATATAAAAAAAGAAAAAAAAATAGGCAAAAAACAACTAATTTTGGAAATGAAAGAGGAAACTTCATTACAAGTCCCTGTGGCACTAAAAGGATAAGAAAGTAAGATTTTAAAAAACTCTATATCCACAAACTTGATAATATAGTTGAAATGGACCTTGAAAGACACAATTGGCAAAACTCACACAAGAGGAAACAGACGATTTGAATAGGTTTATATCTATTAAAGATATTGAATCAATAATTAATAATATCCCAAAACATAAAGCACCAAGGCCAGACAAGCTTACTGGTGAATTTTAACAAATGTTTAAGAAAGAAATTTTATATCAATTCTCTACAAACTCTAAAAGAGGACAGAAGGAGAGAGAATTCTTCTGAACCCATTCCATGATGCCTGTATTACCCAAATACCAAAATCAAAGACATTGCCAGAAAACCACAGACCAGTGTCTCTCATGAGCAAAGGTAAAAAAAAAAAAAAAAAAATTCTCAATAAATTATAAGCAAATGTAATCCAATAATATTATAAAAAAGCCATTCAACATTTGAATACCAATTAATGTATCCATTGTATAAATAAGATGAAGAAAGAAATCCAAATGACCATATCAAAAGATGAAGAAAAACATCTGGAAGAAATCCAACATCCATTTGTGATGACTCTAGAAAATGAGAAATAGAAAAGAACGTCCTCGAGTAGATAAAGACTTTCTACACCAAAACCTACAGCTAACAGATTTAATAATGAAAACTTCAGAAGTTCTTGCAAAGAACAAAGAAGTAGGCAAGATGTTTCCTTTCACCACTGCCATTAACCATCATACTATAAACCACAGGGAGAAAAAAGGTATACAGATCGGGAAGGAGAGGATTAAATTATCTTTGTTTGCACATGACATGAAGACGAAGTCATCCCATGAAGAATTAAATTGATGAAGAGTTATTCCATGTTCATGCACAAGCAACTCAATATTGTAAGGATGCCATATGTCTACACAATCCATATGAAAATGGATTATTTTGTAGACATCAACAATCTGAGTCTAAACGTTATATCCCCCCGCTTCAAAAAATAAAAAACAAATAAAAGAGCCACCTCAATATTGAAGAACAAAGTCAGAGAACAATAGAGTTTTACTCATGTATAAAGAAGAATAAAATAATGGCATCTGCTGATAAATAGAAAGAAATGGAAAAAATCATGCTAAGTGAGATAAGCCAGACTCAGAAAATCAAGGGTTGAAAGTTTTATCTCATTAAGTGGAAGCTAGAGCAAACTAAGGGAAAGAAGGTGGTAGGGATGGAGATTGGATATCATAAAGATACAGGGAAGATCACTGGAGTACAAGGAGGAGAACAAGAGGGAGGGAGGGAGGGAGGTAAAGGGGAAGATGGAATTGAACAAAATCATGTTAAATAGGTATATAAATGTAGCAAGGGGAATTGCACCTTTATGTATATGTAGAAAGTACCAATCAAAACTAAATAACGGAGGGGTTGAGGGCTGTGGCTCATTGGTAGAGCACTTGCCTATCATGTATGAGATACTGGGCTCGAACCTCAGTACCACATATAAATAAATAAACAAACAAACAAATAAATCCATTGACAACTAAAAAAAATTAAAAACAAAAAAACTTAAGCAAAAGGAAGATCAGTAGAGGGAGAATGTTGGGAGGGAAAAGGGGGAGAATAAGGACAGAAACTAAATCTCTTGCATGTATGAGTCTGTCAAAATGAACCCAATACTATATATTTTAAAGCTCTAATAAAATTTTTAAAAAAAGCATAAAAAAGTGAACATGCTACCATATAATCCAGCAATCACAAATCCTCATATTTACTAAATAAATGAAAATCAAGTACACACAAAAACCTACACAGGTTATTTCTAACAGCTTTATTAATAATTACCTACATCTGAAAATAATCAAGACATCTTGTTAGTAGACAAGTATATAAATAAACTTTGGTATACACAGAAAATAAAATATTATTCAATACTAAAAATTAAATGATCTATTAAGCTAGGCAAAGTCATAGAGGGAACTTAGACACACAAAAGTTAATCTGAAAAGCCAATACATTCTACAATTCCACATAGATGACATTCTGGAAAAGATAAATGTATGAAGAAAGCAAAAACGATTAGTGATAGAGGTTAAAGGGGAAGATTGGAGAAACAGGCAGAGTAAGAAGGACTTTTACAGCTGTAAAGCTATTCTGTAAAGGACTACACTGGCAAACATGACACATTTGTTAATACCTGTGAGTAAAGAATATGGAGCATGACGCCTAAGGTAATCTATGAACTTTGGGTGATAAAGATGTGCTGACATACGTCCATCAATTGAAAAAATATACCACTGAAATACAGTAAGTCTTTAATGGGGGTACACTGTGCATGTGTGAGGACAGGGGATACAGGTGAAATCTCTCCCTTCCTGTTGTTGCTGCAAACCTAAAATGCTCTTAAAAAGTAAAATTCGTTAATTACAAAAACAGTAAAAAAGATGCACAGGTATTCTTATAAACAAAAACGTTTGGGAAACTTGGGGACCTATCCTGGTTTACTCCCTTGCTTTTGCTTGGACCTTGTTCAAAATGGTCTATATATTCTATACATAATAGTAGGCATAGTTATAAAAAGAGCACAATAATAAAACCTCTTTTTCTTTTTTTTGGGGGGGGGGAAGAGAAGGCAAAATTCTGTGCTTGCCTGAAAAAACTCTCTTATTCTATGTCTACTGATTGAGGTAAAACAAATACAGGCAGACCTCAAATTCAGCGTGTTTCTGTAAAGGTAGAGAGGAAAAAAAGCAGTTACTATTTTCCCATTGATCACTATGAAAAAAGCACTTATTCTCTTGGCAGAATGATTTTATGTTATAAGGCTTAGTTCTTTACTTAAATCTCTGAACTATATGACTTTAGGAAAGTTGCTTACCTTCTCTGAGCATCAGTTTTATTATCCATACAATTAATATAATAGTTCAAATTTCCTAAGGTCACTGTGCAAAGCTAAATAATTAATAAATGTAGATAGCTGGCAATAGTCTCTGGAATATGTCAAATAAACAAATACACAGGAGTGAAAATCATTAGAAAGATCCATGCTAATTAAAATCAGCAAATTTATCACTAATTTGCTGAAGCTGGCTTTGAACTCATGATCCTCCCATGTCATCCTTCAGGGTTGCTGAGATCACCAACAGGCACCACCACACCCAGCCAGGGTTGGTTTTATTTTGCTTTTCTTCTTTCTATAGGAGTTCTAAAGTCTTATACTCTGAATACTAAAGAGAAAACACAAACTTCAGCAACAAACCACTGAGGCCTAGCCTGGGTAAAGCTAAGCATAGGAGTGTAAGAGTGTGGGAGCTGGGTTCAGGGGCAAATGCCTGTAATCCCAGTGGCTCAGGAAGCTGAGGCAGGAGGATTTCAACTTCAAAGCCAGTGTCAGCAACTTAGTGAGACACTATCTCTAAATAAAACATAAAAAAAAAAAAGCTGGGGATGTGGCTCAGTGGTTAAGCACCCCTGGGTTCAATTCATGGAGATGTATACACACACACACACACGTAAGCAGGAAAGAAACCCAACTGTAACCACTCCCTCAGCATGCCATTAGTTCTCCAGGCCTAATGAAGCCAAACTTTTCTCAGATGTATGTGCATAAACAACTGGTTCTGCAATGGTTTTATCTTTGTGAATATTCTGAGCTAAAGAACTTAAGTGACTATAGAATGAAGTTCACTATTCTAGTGAACTATTCCAGTATTCAGGCAGAGAACACTTGGCACAGGAATATATACATGTACACTCCCTTAATTAGTGATTAAATGGTCAACATATCCACAGATGTGCTGACACAAAAAAGTCCCTTCAAAGAGAATCGAATGTCATTATAGTCAATGAACAGAGATTAATAAACAAGTTTCATTAATTTCATGGCTGAACCAATTCAAAATTATCAATAATTTAAAAAATCAATTATATGTCAAAACTCAGTAACATTAGGACACGACTAAGTAATAGCACAAATTTACTAAAAACACTAGCAAGTTTTTACTTACCTCTTTTTTCTCATTATTCAAGCATAACTGTTAAGATTTAAATGCTATATCAAATTGTACCACTTTTGAGTGTGTCCTTTCATCTATTTTAGACAATAATGCTTGCTCACATATGATTCATTTAAAGAAGTTTACTATGAATATATTCACAACCCGACTAAACCTAAAATAAGTATATTTTAGTGTTAAAGTGCCATTATGTAAGATAACAATGACTCTTACATTTTTCTAAGGAGAACACTCAGTTCATTTTTTAAAAACAATTAGAATGAATAAAAAAGAAAAAAAAAGTAGAATATGTTAAGTATATACATGGATTGTCTCAAAGCCATTTCCAAATGTGTCTATGGATAAACAAAACAAAAAGAATAATCCTGATTTCTATTGGGATTCCAGATAAAAGTCACCAGTAGAAAAGAAGGTGAAGAACTTGTAATTGCCACCCCTCATACACGGACTCCCATAAAGTTCAGGTATCATAAAGACAACAATGAGTAAAATCTAGCAGCACTGATTTTTTTTTTCTGTCAAGAAGGAACAAATACAAAACTGAATTATTTTCATGTGTGAAACTAAAAGGAACATCAATATTAGATGACAGAACCCAAATAGGCCAAGTGCACCGAGTGACATAAATTTCAACTGAGATTGTTTTTTTTTAAGGAACACACACACAAAAAGGTCCTATGTTAAGACTGAAACAATTAAATTTTTAAAGAAAAAAAAGTGAAAAAGAGGGTTGTTGGTTAAGTCACTGTCATCAAGAGAAGATACCAGTGTTAACACTTGACAGGAAAACTGATGTGATCTTCAACTATTACAACTGAAGATCAGCAGGCAGGATGAGAGCGGTCATCCTCCTAACTCTCCCACCCTCAAGGTACTTAACTTTCAAAGTTGTGTTCCAGACTGGCAGATGGACTTGGTGATTCTTAAAGTGCTTTCTGACCTAGAGATTTTATAAATCTAAATCTATGAAAAACCAAAAGGGCAGGTCTATGTCATTCTCTAAATTAATAAATCTGGCAATTTAACACACTTAGATGAAGGCAACTTATGACTCTACTACAACTCTGTACAAACACACTTTATGGTTTCTATTTACTCTTGATGCTTAGCTGCTTAATATTTGATTAAAGACTATTTTGAATTCATCAGCTTCTTATGCTTCTGTGAATATTTTAGCATTAATACTCCTTTTTCCCCTAAATAACAGGTTTGCATATCACAAAGGTAGTTCTACTGCAAAGTTACTTAAAAATATATTTTAGAAACCCAAGGGAAATGAATATCTTGTTCCTTTTGGATTTAACGTTGAGATGGTAGCTGCCCATGACCTTCCCTTCATGGTATACAACCTTACCTTCTCTCAGCAAAGTCAAACTTATTTCCTACAAAGGTATGAAAAAGAAGCCTATTGATAGGTTCTTCTCACAAAAGGTAAAAAGTGTGTGTCCTTTAGGGATCAAAAATGGAAAGGAAGAATTCCTGGGGGGTAATAAGAAAAATAGGGCACATATGTACTTGGCAGAGTTCTTGGTAAGTCTCTGTAATGCTCCCTGCCTGGCTCAGAGTCTCCCCAATTTCCTTCTGAGGGCAGCGCAGTTGTACACATAAGTAGTCATTTGTTGGTCTGCACAAGATTTTATGAGATGTGATGAACAATGAAATATTAGGACTACACTAGGAACCACTGCTGTTATGCCTTGCTGCATTTTTAATGGCTCCTTAAAATCAGAGGCCACTATACACAGCAGCACATTTAGGTAGGAAATACTGCAATTATCTGGCGTTACCACTCCATCTGAAATCTGCCACTATATTACAGTTTATAACCTCTAATAGACTGTCATCTCCTTTGAAAAGGCTTGTACCTGAAAACAGCCACAATCCCTGCATCTGGATTTATTACCAGAGAGTTGTCAATGGAGTTTAAAATGAGTTTTGTTTGTATTTTTCACCCTGAAAATAAGACACCAAAGATTTCAGACCATAGATTAAGTATTGTACAAAGAAGGTCCCTTTAACATGACTGCGGGCAAAGCCAATTACTAAAAGACAATGGTAGATCATTTGTTACTGTACTAAGAAAATTCAGGTTTGTTAAGAGCGATTTGTGACGCCCAGCCTTGGGTAACTGTGCTAGTCTTTCAAGGATATGTGTATGGGACTTGATGGTTTACTAAACTGTGCTATATCTTAACAACTTGTCACCAGGGTGCTTTTGTTAAAACAACATTATAGTTTAAATGGATAAACATTTTTATACAAGCAAAATGCATTTTAAATGTTTGACTTCTAAAGTCAAATACTGGGAGATAGGTGAAGTGTCTCAAACTACCTAAGCCTCCAAATAACTCTTATTTACTGCTAGAGCTGACTAAAGGAAAATGTGACAGTTGGAGTTAAAACAGCATTTTCCCTCTTTAACGAGACCCAGTTGTATTTTTTAACCTCTTTTCAAATGATACTCTTGGTGTCTCACCAAGCTATAAGTTTTTTATGCAACAGATTGGGAGGCATCTAATTTACAATTTCAAGGGAAAAAAATTCTAAACCAATTCAAGCAAAGGGAGGAGTACTTTTGATTTCAGAGATTCTCACTGATAGTCAGTAAAACTCCAGATCAGTTAATCTACTGAGATTGTGTGGGTACTCAGAGTAAACCTCAGGATTTAACATCACCTGTGGCTCATTTCATTTAGTTCATGTCAATGAATACAGAATTTCTGTGATGTGGACATCTCTAACTAGGGCAAGACCACATTCTTTAATATCTGTATCAGAAATACATAGAGATTAAACTAAAATTATTTTCAAAATTCTGTGGCAGCAACCTATCCATGGGATTGAGAACACAAATGGCTAAAGCCTTTATCACAACCTCTCCATGATCAAGAGCGCACTCTAGCTATGGAATAGGATGGACAAGTGACTGAACACAGCTATGGAAAAACCCTCACAGAACAACACAAATACAAATCACTATTCATTATTACTTATTATTAATATCAGTTATTATAACTATTACATTATACAGTGTTATTAATAATTAATGAGTTAATTTCAAAGAAAACCATATTTGGCCACTCCACTGAAATCTGTACTTCTTTCACATACACAGACACTGACCCTGAAAGGCAATATTTGGCATATGCTACAGTCCCTGCATTCCTGTGACTCAGGGACATCAAAGAAAGGCAGCAACATCAATAAAAAACGCAGGTCCCCTGTGGCCAACAGTTCAGGGATAATATGGACTTTAAAATATGAAGAATATGGCTGGGGTTGTAGCTCAGTAGTAGAGCACTTGCCTAACATGTGTGAGGCACTGGCTTCAACCCTTGGTACCAGTATAAATAAAAAATAAATAAATAAAACAAAGATTTTTAAAAATCTTTAAAAAAAATATGAAGAATATGAATGAAGGCCCTATAAAAATTCTCTTGTCTGCTGGTTCCTTGAATCTTTTTCTCCAATATGATTCCCTTCAAATCTGTAGGGCCAGAAGGACAGAGAAATAAGGCTGAGGGCCGTTTTCCTGCATCCATCAGGAGCACCTAAGCTTTATCTCATCTGCTTAAATAGAGTTTACAACAGCAACAGCAGACATTCCCACAGATAGTAAATGATTAAAAATACTTAGGACTACTCCCTCAGATGAGGATTGAGAAAAGGTGAAAACACGAGAGGACTGGTTGCACACAGGGAGATACCAATTTGATCCTTTCTCTCATCCAATCATTCTACTCACCAGATTCGCAATTCCCTTGTATTGAAGGAGAATGTTAACACTAAAGACGGCGTGGAGGTGGGAGACAATCTCTACAAGGAGGGCTGGAAAAGTAATTCCCCCGCAGAGATTCCACCAATGATTAAAAGTTGGCTGGCAAGAACTTCCGAGTACTGGTCACCTCATTAGGAGTTTGGCTCCAAGATGTCAGACCTATTCCCAAAGTTACAATGCTGACAAATACCTGAAAATATGACTAAAAGTGTAAGGACTGGAAATGAAAAATACATTTTTCAGTCTAATGCCCCTACAATGAAAGAATTTATCTATGCCTATGTATAGGAGTCTTGTCAGAATGCAAATACTTAGCACAGGTTTAAACCAATCCTCCAAAGTAAAGAAAATTACTTCCCTGGTTCTTAAACCTACCAAAAGAGCCGCTCAAATCAATATAGATTATGATTTTTGTTTATAAGAAGCAAACAGTTCAGGGAAGTATTTTTAAAGTTAGAATTCAATAATGTGGTAACCTAAGCAGGATCTGTGGCTCAGTGGTAGAGTACTTGTCTAGCACAAATGAGGCTCTGGGTTTTATTCGCAGTACCACAAAGACAAGCAAACAAATAAAACAAAGTGGTAGCTTTTCACAATCAAGAACAACTACTGATTTCATTTTCCCAAATGTTTCTGCACTGTACACAGTTAGTTTCAAAAGCACTGTAGTGTCCCTGATTTTAAGTTATACTTAAAACACAATTCTAAATACCCACCCATAACTCCCAGCCTCATTATTTTTACACAGTAGGATTTTTTCCTGAGATGCTAATTCTAAATAAGAACACTGTAGTCATTGCTTCTTGATTTGATATCTTTTCTCCTTTTTAACACCTTGCTAAGTCAAGTTCAGGCCTACCTATAAACCATCCCCTCTTTGCTCAACCAACTGCTCTGGCTTTGCCCTACATCCCAACCTTCAATCCCCATTCCTAAGCAACCCAAGTCCAGCCTTGTCCCAGAAACGGGGCAGAGCCAGTCCACTTTCCACACCTTCCTGCCATTCTTCACGCTTGTCTTCCTTGCTCCCTCTGCCTCAAAGTTTCTTCTGTCCTTTTTTTTTTTTTTTTTTTTTGGTCTGCTGGATATCGAAGCCTCCTACAATTATTTGACATTAATATGGGCATTATTCCATCGGCATTATTCCACATGCATTTCTCTCAGAACTGATCAGTGTATACAGTATCCAATTCAAATATGTACCCTTGACTTGAGGGGCAAGGTAACAGTTTATTGAACTTCAGAGTAAAAGGGCAAAAACCATCCCTTTACAATCTCACAACCTGGACAAAAAAGCTATAGGTCAACATGTGGCCCCTTCTGACCATCATCAAAACTATCAGCAAAACTTAAATAAACAACTCAACTTAAGGAAAACCATAACTGTGCATACACTAGTTTAGCATGTGTATCACTAAACTCTTCTCCTTCATTACATAATGTGAAAGTTTTAATCACCAGATAACAACGGGCTGGTCTCTTTGACAACTTTGAAGTATGTAGAACTGATCCAACTGAAAAGGATGAAAACTATTAGCTGAGAGTTCCTAAATCAGTGGAATTTAGAAAAGCAAAGCCAAGCTATCTGTGGCTGCTGTTCCGAGACATTCAGATCCAGACCTGTGAAATGGCTGATGATTATGTAGAGCAGCAGGCAGGACGGGCTCCTGAGAAAAGTGAGGCTTTGCTTCTTTATGTCGGAGGTCAAGTGGAGCCTGGCAAGTTAGTCGCCCCAAAGTAGCTGCCAACTGCTGCCATGTGGAGTCCGGTGCTTGTAAAGATGAATCCAGATCCTTCCTGTAATGATACCACACCCGTGGCCACTGTGAAGTCATTCACTGGCCTTCACTTTCAGCATTCAGATGTGCTGCAGCATCCACTTTTCTTTTTGGTGTCCAAGAGCAGTAAACATATGTGAACACATTAAACAAAACTTTCTTGACTGCCCAAGCTCATCCTAAGAGCTGCCAAAGCAGTCTTCACAAATATCAAGAGCTCTGAATGAGAAAATAACAAGTGATGCTTAACAGGTAAACAAAAGGGCAGCCTACAGAAGAGGTCATTCCAACATCATCATGATCACATGATTAGAAGACAAAGGCCATATTTACTTTATTTTCACATACAGAGTGATGTGTGTATATGTGTATATCTCTGTGGGTGTGTGTGTGTTTATCCATATCTTTATGCATATAGATCAGGTCAAACACAAAATTCTAAACACTTGAGAAACCTACTAGGATGACTTAATGAGAATGCTACATTTTATCCCATAGGTATAAATCTAATCTAATTTTCATTATTAATTTTTGGTGGTAACCTCTGCCACCAGAGAACTGTACTACCACTTAATAAGACTAAGTTTATTCCATGACATAGTACAGTGTTAAAAACAGAAGGCAACAGTTATATTTTGTGACTGTTCTGTATGCATTAAATATCTTGTTCAACGTTCACAACTCCATTAGTTGATACTGATGAGGAAACTGACACAGAGGTATCAAATAATCTGCCAAGGCAAGGTCATACAACAGGTCATAAAGATCACACTCTACCTCTAAGTTCTTCATTCTACATTTGTAATGACACTTGAAATGCACATCTAAAAGGGGAATATAACCTAAAATATTTAAATTGTAAAGAAAATGTGTTCACTGCATCGATGTTTAAGAAAAGAAAATCCTATAATACTCCCAACAAGTTTTAGTATGCTTGCCAAAAAAGTAAAAGGAAAAAAAAAATGAACTGATTCCAACAAGTCTATAATTTCATTTATATTTAGAATGTGAGCTGAGCTAGGCAAGTGTATGTAATGAATATATATGTACGTATGTCTCTCTGTGTATATAACACCCACATTATTCAAAATCTCCCAAAAATGTGGAAAGTTTGTTCCAATCCTTCTCTATTTTGTCTACTTTAAGAATTCTTTGCAATATGCTTATGTAAATACTGAGTTTAGCTGCTGTTCTCATTTCTCAAATTTTCTGCTTTTTAATGAATTGGAAAAGTGACAGACCTAAGCAGACATCCTGGAACACAAAACCAAGGAGATATAAACAAATACAACCAGATCAAAAACAAAAGTGTCTTCTTAAAACACTCTAACTCATCACTACTGATACATCAAAAGAAGTGAGAAAAAGTAGAGTACATTGGCTTTGGCTAAAAAGTAGGTGGATGAGAGTATGAGTGTACGTGTACACACACACACACACACACACACACACACATGTACATATATTAACACATAATGGACAACATTTTACCCAAGTTCACTTAAAACTGTACAGGAGCATGAGATCTAAAGGAATTTCGACTCTGAAATAAAGAGCGATGCCGGGACATGGACAGTATTAAGGCTGCTAAGCTCAACAGGTAAGTGCCTTCAGTTTTCTTAAACAGTTCACTTTATGGTTCAATTATATTAATAGCTCACTGACTCTGTGGGTGATTTGCCTCCATCTGCATTTCAAACAGATGCTGAAGAAGATTAACGATATAGTCAAAAATTCATGTCCCACTTACCTGATGCTAAGTCTTCTTCACAAACAGAAGTAAATGGTTATTGTGCTATTAAAAAAATAGTGCAAAGAACGTGTTTGCAAAATACTACAAGTTGTGTACATACAATATTCACATAAAAGTGTGAAACTTCACAATGTTGAATACTGGAAATTAAGTATATGTAATACTGTGGGAATGAAAGTTGAAAATGAGAGCACTTTTGATGAAGAGTTGGCAACAGTTATCAATGGATTTTGCACTTTGATAATACAACAATCACATTATTGGAAACACATTTTAAGTAGGACATTTTTGTCATACTTGAGAACTAAACATACATCTGGTATATATCTTCTCCATGTAAGCTAATAATATGACAGATTTTGATATAAACAAAGTCAGTCTATGAGAAATTTTACCAAAACAAGGAAAAGCTATTACAGTTATTCAATGTTGTCTGAGTGTAAAAACCACTTTATACTCCTAATTAAAGACTCTATGCTCATAGCAATGTACTAAAAGTAACAAAAAGCAAAACGAAAATTTTTACAGATGACTCTTCTCAAGGTAATCACATTGACAAAATAAGCTGGACTGGGGCACAGCTGTGATCCCAGCTACTTTGGAGGCTGAGGCAGGAGGACTGCAAGTTTAAGGCCAGTCTGGGCAATTTGGTGAGACCCTGTCTCAAAATAATTTTTTTTTAAAAAATCCAGGGATAGGGCTGGGGATGTGGCTCAAACAGTAGCGTGCTTGCCTGGCATGCGCGGGGCACTGGTTTCGATCCTCAGCACCACATAAAAATAAAGATGTTTTGTCCACTGTAAACTAAAAAATAAATATTAAAAAAATTCTCTCTCTCTCTCTCTCTCAAAAAAAAAAAAAAGGCCAGGGATATTAATCAGCAGTAGCATGTGCAATACCCATTACCAGAAACAACAACTACAATGTTCAGTCTAGAAGTGATCAGGGTTGAGGTAGTAGTTTTGGCTTTGTTTCTGCCGAGGAAAGCAAAGGGGAGAATTTGCTTTTTGGATGGAGAACAGACATCGTCAACCTTCAGATTTTACTTCCAGCATCTCAACCCATATCCAGCCTGGTGTGAAGAGATGGCAGATGGGACCACGTCTGTTCTTTCAACTACTGAAGCAAGAAACTGAATGTATTCTGCTTGTTTTTATAAGCATGAATATTCAGTCACAATAAGTAGGAGCAAGGGTAAGTGTGCCAACTATATTAAGCAGGTCCCAAATCATCGTTATCCTTTTTCTCCTATTATAGATTAAGACAAGAAAAATAAAATCAACATCTAGAAAATACCATTTCTGCCAAGCTTGGAAAAGACTCATTATTCAATGAAATGATGCTGGTTTTCATACTTTTAATGCAAATGTATTGAGTGAAATGTGTGAACAGAAGAAAAACCAAAGTAATTTTGTTAGGGGGGGAAAAAAGTTAAGAGCAACTAAACTGAATTGGCAATTATTTTTTTACTTCATTTTTTTATGCTTTCATTATTTTCTCAAAAAATAGTAAACAGGCATTGCAGTCTCAATGTTCATGATTAGCACACACATCAGACTCCTGTAAGTACCACAATAAACTTATACACGGATCCATTCTCCTGTTGTGTAAATAATGCCTATTTGTCATTCTTTACCACTTTATCTTGGAAAGGATTACTGAAACCAAAAAGGATAATTTTGCTATAAACAAACATAAGGAAGGAATAACTTTTTTTTGTCGTGCATAAAAAATATTGGAATAACTCCATGTCACTCTACCCTTAATCTTCCCCCAAAAGACAGAGAACAAGGTCCAGAAATAAAATAATACAATTCCATTTGCTAAAATGAGTTTAATGACTGTTAAAAGAAAACATAAAGGCCACCTCCCCAGACTGTCAGTGAAAAACATCCATTAAAATTCCACCTCTCATCAAAAGTTTTTTTTTTTTTTAAAAGATAATTCATTGTATATACAGGAAAGTTCTTCAAGAAGTCTTGAAAATGAATGAATACCTACCTCAATGCTCCATTCAAATCCTGTCCTAGTCAGGACACCCTTCAATAAACAAACAATTATGTAGCAAAAGTGGCCTAAGCAATTGGGTTTCCCTATGTCCCCTGGCACTGCAAGATGTGGGGAAAACATACTAGGTGCTTAGGAACCAGCAAGACATCTAAAACTGATGATCCCCTGGGTCCAACAGGTAACGACTTTTAAAAATAAACAATTCCCAATAAAAAGACAGAAATCAGTCTGCTCTTTAGGATTGAGAGGGGATTTCTTAGATTTCTACACATCCTAGTAAGCATTCATTCTAGAAGTGAATCAATGCCAAAGCAAGGCCCACGTGTGGGAGTTGAGATAGACTTACGAAGTAGCCTGTTCCCAAGCTGGAAGGAGCTGAACTCTGCAATAAAGCATAAAGACAAAGTGGAAAATCAGCAATGGTTTTTAACATGTTTCAATCCACACAGCTCATTACCAGCCCTCTGCAGACTTTTCATCACCACATCACATCACCAGCGCGTGCTGCCCCTTGTCATCTGCTACTGATACAAACACTGTGTTGCTTAATTTCCCCCTTTACATCTCTCAACAACTCAGAGATGCTAACGTGCTATTTACTGAATTCCAAGCTTCTGCGGTGGATGTAATTGCCAATTTATTTGACAGGCAGCTGGGTAATGAATTAATGATGGCATTTCGCCCTGCACTGAGACTAAACAGACACGCATCAGCCTGCCTCCCTGACTTGCTGACATTCAACGCCCTGGTCTCAAGCTACTCGGTTTTGTGGCCACAAAGGGGCAGGCAAGAGGAAAAAGCCCAGACTGACTTGAAAATAAGAAGCCCAAAGGGCTTGGATGACTTTTCCAGTGTGTGACCTACTTGCCAGTTTAATCCCCAAAGGCACCAGTTAGTACACACAGAGTTCTTTTCAAAAATGAGACATTTTGTAAACATAATTAGTGACTAAAATGCAAAGAATGTGTGGGTAAAAGGAGGTGGTGAAAAGCACAGTTTTTCTGAAGGTTTTAGTCAAAAGAATTATCAATTTGGACTGCCATAGTTCTAACATACAGGGAACCCAAAAATCAATTCTGAAATGAATGCAGGGTAGTATTTATTTGGAGAAAGAAACAACAACAACAAAAAGGAACACTGTGTTTCAAACCTTTCTGAGGTTCTGTTCTTTGTTGTTTTTTGATTTGGGTTTGGGGGGGGATATTTTTGTTTGGTACTGCTTTTTGTACCAGAGATTGAATCCGGATAAGCCTTAACCCAGTACTTTCTATTTTTTATTTTGAGAAAGGGTCTCACTAATTTCCTGAGGTTGCCCCTCAAACTTGCGATCTTCTTGCCTCAGCCTCCAGAGTTGCTCTGATTACCAGCATGTGCCACTGCACCCAGCTGAGTATCTTTTCTTTTTATGTGCTTTTCCTAAAACTTCTCCTTACAAAGTTATGCCCCAGCCAGGCCTTGTGTCTCATGTACGAGGTCAGGTGTTCCACCTTTCTGGAGCATCCTGACCTCAACCCTGATGCAATAGTCTTTCCCTTCACTTTTATCTCTTCTACCAACAAGTCTTGCCTCTTGGTCTATGAACCACAGGTAGGAAGGACCAGCAGGTTTATCCTTCTTTGTTTCACAGCACATCACAATGTCTTGTACACAAGATGCATCAAGTGAGCATTTGTTGAGTCAACATATGAATAAATGAATGGACAGACTGTATACAGAAAAAAGGCTCAGGAGAACTAAACATCCCCAAATACATTAGATGTGATTTTTTCTCTTTTAATTCTAAGCTATTTGAGAAGGAAAGATGGAGTTGTAACAGTGTCCACATGAAGCAAAGATAGCACTATTCAGGGCATTACTAAATCGGGGTCCAGAGAACTTTCTTCACCTGAGTGTTTCAGACAAGCTCAGAGCAATAAAGCAGCACAGACATGGTCATGCATATTGGACTCAAGTCTTAGAAATCCTGCTCCAATCCTGATCTCATAGCAGTATGAAAAAAAAAAAGATTCACGGTAGTCATGGAGACAGCCTCTCACACAGTGATTAACCATGTGACAGTGTCACATGTTTTCAGCACTCTCAGGCCTCCATGTAACAGGTGAAGGCAAAAGCCAAGTTAGGTCTCCACCAGCCTGGAGTCATGCCCCTGGGAAGTAAACTCATTTTAGGATGAATTACTCAGAGAGAACATGGGATTTGTTTATTTCATTCACCCTGCTTCCTGCAAATGTATTTTATTCCAGAAGGAAAAGTACCCTTCCACAACCACCTCCCCACCCCCACGTACACTTCATCTTATTGTATACCAAAGAAAATTACATCCTTCAGGTCTAGGAAAGCTCTGTTATGCTCATTTTGCATATATATTGTACATTACTCAGGGAGCTAGGTGGAGAAGAGGGCTTTGTTGTGCATATTTGTTCTGGCTGTTGTTTATGCAGGTCTAACTGAATGAGGGAACAGTGGGTATCATTTCAATTTCTGATGTCAACATCAAATTACTTATTTAATTTCATGCCTGGTGAAGCATTGTATAGCTACACGCAGAATCATTTCACTTCATTTGTTATGCTGTGCTTTCGTGGCGATTGGCTTGCCTTCCAACTGACAGCTTTAATTACGACATGAATTTGATTGCACTGCTGAGGAATTAACATAATGCAACAAAGCATTTAAGCACCCTGCCTTATAACCCCCTCCCACCAACGAGCACAGACAGACACATGAAGGAAAACAGACACTAGATCCTCACGTATGTTAAAGGTCTACTAGAATTTGCTCCAGCATTTGCTAGAAGCTATATAGAACCTCAGAACCAGAGGCTATCCACATTTGCCAACCCTCTATACTCACCATTTTCTTTCTTTCTTTCTTTTTATTTTTTTTTAAGGGAAGAGATTTGCAGCATTCTGTTTTGATTTCTGATCCTGGCAGACAACTTTATCAAAACCTCTCTTCCATGCTACCTTATCAAATGTTCGGGACACTGGCATTTCCTCCTGTCTTACTCTTTCCCCACATCTTTCTTGACTACTTGCTAGCTCCCTTCAATTATAGCTGGAGAATTTGAACAAAAGTAACATTTATGAAATAAAGATATGTCTCTTTGTTCAGTCCTTCAATTCCAAGATTCTGGCTATGGCCTTGTATTCCTGGGACACTACTCCTGATCACCAATAGGAGCCCCACCATAAAAGTATGGATATAAGAAGTTACCAGCAACAGAGAGGCCAGGGTATAACTGACATTCATAACAAGGATCATATAACCTAGGAGCTTTGCTATCAAAAAGTTCCAGTAAAGCATCTTGATCAAGTATGCTCAATCTAAGTCCCCATCTAAAAATACAGCTACAAATATTTGAAAACTTCAATAATTTAACAAATCAGAAATTACACAAGCACCTCTAAACCACAGGCACCAACATACTATGCTACAAAAACAAAATAAATGTTTACAAACAACATTTTTATAGTTGAAGATTTATTGTTAATTATTCATTTATTGACACATATTTAGAAATTGATACTGCTTTCTCATGTTACAGGAGAAGTCCTAGAAAGGCAGATAGGCAGTGGTACAGTATCAAACACACTGCAGAACAATTCTTCACTGATAAACTTCATTTTAACTTTCTGCCCTCCCCCATTTCTAATAAGAGAGGGCTTCCATATTTCTTGCCTGAAGACCTTAACTGTGTACAAGTTATACCCATTCTAGTAGGTGTAGAGAGGTATCTCCTTTCAATTTTGATATTTCTCTAATGATTAATAATTAAGACAATCTTCTGATGCATTTACTAATATTTTCAAGTTATTACCTATTTTAAAAATATTTTTTTAGTTGTCAATGGACATTTTGTTTTATTTATTGATACGTGGTGCTGAGAATCGAATTCAGTGCCTCACACATGCTAGGCAAGTGCTCTGCCACTGAGCCACAACCCCAGCCCAAGTTCTTCCCTATTTTTTAATCAGGCTGTCCTTTAATTGTTCAGTTGCAGGATTTCTTTACATATTCTGGACATTAAACACTTATCAATTATATGATTTGCAAATATTTTTCCCACTGAATATATTGTCTTTTAACTTTCTTGGTAATACCCTCTGATGCACCAAAGTTTTAAACTTTGATTATGTCCCATTATGTCACCACTTCTCTTCTATTGTTCATGCCTTTGATGTAACATCCAAGGTTATGAAGATTTATCTCTGGGTTTTCTTCCAAGAGTTTCACTGTTTATGCACTTATGTTTGGGAAACAGATCCATTTGAGTTTATTGTTGTTCATGGTGTGATGTAGAGATCCAAATTCATCCTTTTCGAGGTGGAAACCCAACTGTCCCAACAGCAGCTTTTGAAGAGGAAATTTTTCCCCCATTGAACAGACTTGGTATTTGGTATGGTTTAGATATCAGGGGTCTCCCAAAAGCTCATGTGAGAGACAATGCAAGAAAGTTTAGAGGTAAAATTATTGGGTTATGAGAGACTTAACCCAATCACTTTATTAATCCACTTGAATGGAGTTGCTGGGTGATAAGTGTAGATAGACAGTGTGAGGCTGGAAGAGGTGGGTCATCAGGGGCATGCTTTGGGGGTATATATATTTTGTCCCTGGTGAGCTGAGCTTAGTCCCTCTCTCTGATTCCTGATTGTCATGTCCTGAGCTTCTTCCCTCTGCCATACTCTCCCACCATGATATTGCCTCATCTTGAACTCAGAACAATGATATTGGCCAACTATGGACTGAGACCTCTGAAACGATGAGCAAAATAAACTTCCTCCTCTAAAATTATTCAGGTCTTTGGGTCACAGCAGGAAAAAACTGACTAAAAC
Source organism: Marmota flaviventris (assembly GCF_047511675.1). NCBI lineage: Eukaryota > Metazoa > Chordata > Mammalia > Rodentia > Sciuridae > Marmota > Marmota flaviventris. Next base: position 24,895,650 of record NC_092516.1, read on the forward strand.
AGTAATCTTCTCCAAAATCAATTGAACTTACAAGTATGGGTTCATATCCAAAATTCTCAGGTCTATTCCATACAGACTATGTATATGTATATTTGTACACATTTGTGTGTGTGTGCGCGCGCGCACGCGCGCATCTGTGGCAGTGCCTCACTGTTGTGATTACTGAGCTTTGTACTGGATAGGCATGTCCTCTAATTTTGTCCCTTTAAAAGATTATTCTGGCAATTCAGGAGCTAAAACCATTCCATATGCTTTAGAGGATCTGCTTTTCTATTTTTGCAAAACAAAAAAGAGATGGGTACGATGCCGACTCTGTAAATAGCTGATGGTAGGTAGTGTTGACACCTTAGTAATATTCATTTTCTCTATTCGTTGACAGGGATGGTCTTTTGCAAATTTTTTTGAGTTAATGAGAAGTGAGGTCAGAGTAACAGTCAAAAGATCTCAGTGACTGTGCTCTTATCTCCTCAATTGACATGGCTTTCATTTTTCCAATGTAAGAAGAAAATCTGACCAAGTAACTTGGGAATAATTCTCTGTGCCAATAAGACCTCACATTAAAAGCATAACAAAATCTCAGAAGGGAAGTACTATCGTTAACAACTTAGGTTTGGAGATTATCATTATATACTTCTATCACAAAGTTAATGAAACATAAGAACACACACTAATATATTCTTACACAAATAATATACTCATATTCAGAACAAAAGACTGAGTTAGTACTCAGTAAGTTAGTATTCATATAAATGACATTATGCCACATTAGAAGTGGAAATAATCAACTATAACCAACTTATTTGAAATGCTTTGCTTAATTCACTTAATTCTTATAAGAAGTTGATGTTCTATACACCAAATTTCACTCTAAACATCACAAATTTTCCCGAGACACATAGGAAAGTGGCTGTGTCTTGGAGTTGTCTGCTTTAACTGAGAACGAGATGAATGTAGTATTATCATAGGGAATGGCTGAGTAGTCTGCACAAGCTTTTACACTAGCCAATCTCCTCTCAGTAAAAAGGTTTTGAGCATACATTTCTAAGATACACATGTTTAAAAATTACATATCAACTATTCCTGCTCATTACAGTGAATATTAGTAAAGTTTAACTTTTCTCTCATAAAAAATAAGCATTAACATTTTTTCCTTTAATGTGATGGATAGTTTGCACACTGTAATTAAACCACTGCTTTCAAGCAGATAGGAAAAAATAAGACTAGAGATGAAGGATTTTTCTCCTCACTACACATAATACCTGTTGCTCTTTGTCCACATTCAGGCATTCTGAACTGGTCTCTTTATCTTTCATCGTATTTCCTTAACCTGCTAATATTGCCTTTGTTGGTATCAACAATAAAAATTTCTCTCCACTTGATCCTTTTACAATAGTTTCCATGTCTTGCTCTCAGAAACAAAAATGGGCAAAGAATGGTGATATATGGTGCATAAGGGCAGAAGGCAAGGTAGTCCAAAGAGGAACAGATGGTTCTCAGGAGAACAGAGGGGAACCAGCCCTGCAGTGGATGGGATGCTGGAGAAGGGTTAGTGCCAAATCTAGCAGGTGATGGGCCCCTCCAGCAGTACAGTTTACTCTCATAAGGTCCCATAGAAATCCATCATTAAATGTAATTCCTTCTCTTACCAAATAAGTAGCTACTTCTTCTAATAGGAAAGAAATGACAATAAGGGATTGTTACTGATTTCCTAGGAGAAGAAATGACAAAAGGCCAATAGCTAAATGATGTCATCTCCTAGTTATGATACTGCCTTGACCGCTTCATTTGTTACTAATAAAGTTATTATTTATGAATAATAAAACTGTTACCACTTCTCTTTGTAATCTGTTGTTTCTAAGGTAATAAATATTCCCAACTACTTTATAATTTGTTAAAACACATTTTAGATCAAACTACATTATAGAATAACATCTACAAGTTTTAAAAAGGTACATACCAAGAAAGTGTAGGCTGCAAAAACTTGAGCACACAGCCTGATCTACAGGGGAGGGGTGGTTACTAAGTGAGGCTGGAAGCAAGACTGCACACTGTCGTGGTTTTGTTCATTTTTTTATTCAACTTACATCACTGAGCCTTTCCCGGGAGCTGCTCCGTTGGAAGCCCTTGGATTCTCCACTGGCACTCTCACTGTCACTGTCCCTGCAGCTGTTCTGCCCTGGCTTGAGCTAAAGGAAAAAGAAAAGAGTGAAAAGGAAAAAGTCAGTGGTATCCTCACATCAATATTTCTTAGCCCCTGATCTTCAAGCCCTGTCAAGAGGGAACAATTTAAGGTGTTGATCGTAACATTCTCTTCAGTTTCTGAACACTGCACAGCAAGATACCATGGGAAGCAGGGCAGCAGAAAGTAGGACAGGCAGAAAAAATTCCCACGAAATGGCACTATAGAGAAGGAATGAACAAGCCTTGAACAAACATCCCAAAGGCCTAACCTGGGCCATGAATTGGGAAGTAACCTCTCAGAAATTTTTCTTCTATTTCAATGTGATTCTCCTTTCAATAATAAAAAGACCAAAACATGGAAGAAACGAAAGCTAGATCACAGCAACTACGATTTCCCACTCTATTACCTCTGTTTTCTTCCCAAAGAAACAATAAAACAGGACAACAAACAAGGTTTCTCTTGCTAGGAAAAATGATGTGAGGCTGTGAGGCTGCCCTGTAAGCACTGAGAAGACATTGCTGACATTGTTTGAAACACACTCTGGAGGTCTTTTGCAGGGTTACTTAAAAGTACCAATTAATGCCTACAATTTCAGTAGTGAAATCAGTATTCATTCAACAAATACACACTCAGTGCCACCACGGGGCTGGGACCAAGTGCTGTGGATACAGTGCTAGACAAAATAAGAAAAAAAGAAAGGAGAAATTTCTGACCTTATCAAGTGAACTTCATATTCATATTCTAGAACTTTCCACACATTAGCCAGCTCTTGACTTTTACTACCAGGCTCTGATTTTCCTTTAAAAAGGAATGAACACAGAGAATTGAAAATCACTGGCCCATCTAAGTCCATAAGTCACACATACATGGAACAATGGTCTATGATGCCATCACCAACCACATGGTTGAGTGATGCAAAGACACGGGAAGCATAAATTTACTAGATACAGCCCTTTACCATGTCTGCATTCTAGCAAGACGAAGATAAATGTAAATACACAATGAAATAGTTACTAAATGCAAATCAAAAAAGTAGCTGGTGACAAAAGAGAAGTGGATATTTTTGGAAACCCTAGATTTTAAAGAAGGATTTGGACTCATTTGGGTGACAGGAAAGGGAAAGACAACTTTTTGGTGGTACAAAAGCAAAAGAAGCATCATTCAGGAAAGGGTCAGGAGTCTCATCTGAAAAGAGGTCCCCTTTAGGAGAAAACAGGAAGACACAGGGGTACATGGATGAGAACATAGACAGTCTCCAAATACAAGCTCAGTTTTTCTAGATATAATGGAAATTTAAACAGCAAAACAGTCAACAGGTAGCAAACGTTTGCCTATAGGTTTCCAAGTAGCTCTGGAGCCAAGTGTGAAAATGGAACCAAGATGAATGGAGAATGAGTCTGAACTAACAATGTTGTACCTTTAACAAGCCTCTTATATAATGCTCAAACCCCTTATGGTGGCACTATCCACAGAGAGCTTCCCCACATCCCACAATACAGCATTATTTTTTTCACTTTTAACCAACCTCTCTATAAATTCATTTTATTACTTTCTTCAAAAAAATCTCTTCTTCCAGGAAGTCTTCTATAATGGAGCACATAAAGCCATGCTGATTTTACTTTCTTTTCCCCTGAGCCTAAAATGCTTAATTTTCTTCCAAGCTAATGTTAAACTTTCTAATTCTAAGTTAATTTAAGTGCAAGACACATGAGCCCTTTCTTATTACTATGTGATTAAAGGACAGGTATTGTCTTTTCAAATTTTCACCTTTATAAAACATATAATATAGAGAGTACTTTTCTAAAATGAACATCACCTTCACTCAATCTGAAATTCCATGTCCCTTCCTGCCCCGTGCTTTTCCATATCAGACCACTTCTGTCTGGAATGTTCACCCATATCCACTCTATGCTTCTGTGATCAAGTTGTTTTTAAAATTTCAGATCTTCTCTATTATGATCTTTGAAGAGCTCTTTCTATATTCATTTTAAAAAATATAACTTCAATGTTCAGTTACCACATCATCCTTCAATAAATGCCTCTAATAATTATAATATACTTTCAAATCCCCAAAACTTCACTGATATAATAATTACACTGATAAGAAACTCTGTATGTGGTGTGGGGCCCCCTAATTCATAAGTAATACCAAGAGCTCTTGTTTTACAGTGAGTTTTAAATATTGTGGATAGAACTATCTGCAGTGTATGGATGAAGAAGCAGAGAGCATGTGCTGTGCTTAAAAGTAGGCAAAATCTAGAGCTAAATTAACCTATGTTTCTACTACCTACTGTTCTAATTTTCATTGTACTTACTTATGGATTTATTTAATCTTTCTTCCCCACAGTACTAAGGTTTGAATACAGGGTATAGCACATGACACACAAGTGCTACTCCCTTAGAAGTCAATTCCCTTAGACGTATCTTACCTATGAGCTGTATCCCCAGTTCTCTTTTAAATTTTGTTTTGAAAAGAGAGCTCACTAAATTGCCTAGTGAGCAAACTAATTGCAAACTTCCTGCCTCACTCTCCTGAGCAGCTTGTTAGGCGATGTTCATAAAACTTAGCCACCCAACTTAAGATTCTCGAGAAATATACATCCAACTAGGAATTAACGATATAAGGGCATCCAGGCTTTTCCTAATATGTAACTGGCTTATCAACGCCTGGACTTGGGGCCTTTCCATGCCTCTTCAAGAAAACAAAACGTTGATCTTAATAAGGTTGATCTTAATAAGACTTCAGTGGCCCTGATGTAAGGAATCTGACTAAATGCTTATCTAGGTTACGGGAAACACCAAAGACTTGAGAAAGCAGCTTGCTAGCATTCTCAGTGCCCTGCGAGCAAAGGCACACAAGTCAATTCCCTTAGAAGGGTCTTATATAAAATCCACCAATGCTACACTTTTCTCCTCCAAAGCCAGGCTCAAGTTTAAAGGAAATTTAGGATTTTAAGCTGTCAGACAGCTCAATATTTCAAAGTCATAGACTGACTATAGTAAGTACTAAAGCTAAACCATAAGATTTCAGGCAAGACATGTTCATTCCTAATCCCATGAATATATTTTAAAATTGGCATTTTTAGCCACATTCAGTGGATTATTTGGAGTAGCACGACTAACTCAGAAGTTGTCATCATTTACCTGAAATTCCCAGGTATAACTGGCATCGCAGAGACATTGCAAAGGCCAGTGCTGGCTTAAACGCTTAAAGACCTTAGGAAAATTCATCTGTCTGCACTGATTTGTCCAAGTATCTCTGGCGGCACTTGCTATCACTGATGTAACTGATTTCTTACTATCAGCTCTTAGATACCTCGGGCCTTTGTTTATTATAACCAATTCTCTGATTTGAAAATTTTTACCCCACCTGAATACTACATAGTTCAAGTACCAGAATTAGATCAAAATATCTACAACAAAAGGTAGACAGAGCTAGTATCTGGCATAAGTGACAGTAATACTATCAATTAGAAACTTCTTTATAAAACTATAAGTAGTCAGTTGTTTTTTTATTAGATTTCATTGTCAACAGCAGTTTTATAATAATGCTAAATACAATGCACAAACAGTTCCCATTATAGTACTAATGGTATTAATGGCTAAGTAGGAAAATAACAATCCATTGTTTTATCACTACAAGTAAACATCACCTTGAACTGCATAAGAGTGAAGCAATTCTGTACACATCTATAAGAAAGTGGGAGTCATTCTTTTTCAGCACAGGTATAGAAAATTCAAAAAAAGGTGGTAGATTTGCCCAGAAGGTGTCAATGATCCATTAAAAAAATCTACAGAAGGATAAATTATGTGGAAGTGATATCTATGCCCAGAAATTATAAGTTCTGCAGTGAAATACAAAGAAGTGTCCAAAATTAATCTCTTTCCACACTTACAGTTCCTCAGAGCAGTACATATCCTACTTTGAACTATTGAGTTTTCCTGTATAAATCTAAATGAACTCTTTTTATAATATTTTAAAATGCATTAATAAGCTCAAAACCTTTCTTATTGTCAATGAAAAAACTTAATTCACTCAGACTTTACTCCCACCAAATCAGCATGTATTTAATCTAAAAAACAGAATCTAAAAATTAGATATTTTTCTTTGTCAAAATAAAATTGTCTCCAAATGGGAACAGTTGCATGGATTGGGTTATATTTGAACTCTTTTATTCCTGAAGCTTTAAAGGGTATTTTAGATAAAAGATCCATGAACCAAACTGAAGTACTTAGTAGAAAAGCTGATTTATCAAAATTAAGCTAACATAATAACGACTATAAAAATTATAAGGTTCAATAAAAATATTTTTTTCAAGAAATTAAAACTAGCCAGGCATGGAGGCATGACTGTAATTCCAGCAAGTAGCAAGATTGAGGTAGGAGGATGTTAAGTTCGAGGCCAGCCTAGAAACTTAGAGAAAGCCTGTCTCAAAATAAAAATTAAAAAGGGTTAGGGGTATACAGTTCAGGGGTAGAGTGCCCTAGGTTAAACCCCAGTAAACACACACACACACACACACAAAGTTAAAATTACATTGTACTTTTTAATGCACAACAGTTCTGTATAAAAGCTAAAAAATTATAGACATTAGACAGAGCCAAGAACTGTGCAAACTTTTCTCCACAATCTTATAATCAGAGCTTATGTTGTTTATTCAATAGTTAGAGAAAGAGTTTTAGGTATTTGATAAACTAAAAATAGCCATCAGTAAGATTTAAATATTAAAAATAACTGCCTTAGCCAGGCATGGTGGTACACACCTGTAATCCCAGCAGTTTGGGAGGCTGAGGCAGGAGGATCGCAAATTTAAAGCCAGCCTTAGCAACTTCAAGACTGCTCAGCAACTCAGTGAGACCCTGTCTCTAAATAAAATACAAAATAGGGCTAGAGATGGGGCTCACTGGTCAAGTGCCCCTGAGTTTAATCCCTGGTCCCCCACCCCACCCCATCCCACCCCCACAAGAAAAAAAAAATCTGCCTTAGGCTCCATCACACATGTCTCTGTAATACCAGGTACTTGGGTGCCAGAGGGAAGAGGAACACAAGTTCAACACCAGCCTGGACAATCTAATGAAATCCTGTTTCATGTCTCTAAATAAAAATTTAAAAAGCTGAGAATACAGTTCATTGGTAAGATACTTTCCCAGCATGTACAAGTCCCTAGTTTAAAGCCCAGTAATGTTAAAAAATAATAACAAATGATAATAATAATAATAATAATATTGTTTCCAAATCAGGTATAAATCAGTTCAAATAAAAGTTAATAACAAGATAGAAGGAAAATTTTCAAAATGATAAGGAAATAAAAGACTAAATTAAGCTCCTATTAAAAAAACGAGGGCATCCCATTAGTGAAAGACAGATACACAATTATTTGTTCAATATAAAAATCTAAGAAAAGGCATTGGGAAAAGGACAAACAGTTTAAGAATAAATGACTAGATGAAGACCTACAACAAAGAAAGTAATTTCAGAGACATCAGACACTTCCAAGGCTTAGGTTACAGAATTCTATATGAAAGTACATAAAAACAAACAAAAACAGAGGTGATGAGCTATTATGGAAGGAAGGTGTAGGGGATGAAGTGAAGGCAAAGAGGGTACCAGGACAGCAGACAGGATCTAAGCACGGTACAGGCACATATGGAAACGCCACAAGAAAACCCACAGATTTGAACAATTAGTGAAACTGAATGGGTATAATAAAGTAAACATCAAAACCATATGTTAAATAACAACGGAAGTCAACAAAAAATAAGAAACAAAAGTCAGATTTCTAAATTATAATAAACATTATTCTATTGTGATATTTTCCAAACCATGACCAAAGATTTTAAAATTTCAAAAAAGTATTATCAAAGTCCATCCAGACCATAACCCCCCCCACCACACACACACACACACACACACACACACACAACACACACACACACACGGGGGGCGGGGGGGGGGAGGGGGGGGAGAGAATGAATCCGAACCAAATCTGACAATCAGAAAATTCCAAAGGGGAATTAAGAAGAAACTTTCTCAGTTAAGGCAATTGCAAAAACCTGCTGAGACACAGTAAACTTAATCATATGTAAAAAGTTATGTGTCTTCTAATTTTTTTTTCTATAAGAATATAAGATTTCACTGATTTGCAAATAGGCACAAAGGAATTTTTGAGGTGGTGGCACTGTTTAAGAACTGAAGTATAAGATGGTGACTCAACTGTATAAATTTACTAAAACTCATTAATTTCTATCCTTAAAAATAAATATATTTATGGTTTGTAACTTGTATATCAATGAAACAGTTTATTAATGAAAATAAAACATTCTACTAAATCCCGTGCCCCAAGAAGAGTCAGGTCTCTGATTTGTGTTCAATGGATTATGTCAAACTTGCAGAAGTACCTTTCTTAAATCAACACTGCTAACTACAGAAGTAAACAGGGGATAAGTATCTTGAGGATCATTTTGCAATTCTGCCTGCCACCATGGGCTTAAAAAGACAAGAAAAGGAGAAACCGCCACTAAGTCCATGTATCATACATTCACTCCAATTTAATTTAAAAAGTTTCATTAATACCAAGTCAGAGACAAGATTCTTGGATATGCTGGGACTTCAGAAAGTCGTTTATCTGTGTTAGTGATGTTTCCAAATAAAAATTTAAAATATTATTACAGAGATAATGATTTAAAAGTTGTACCATTAGCTTTGAAAATGAAAACTATTGGGGTTCTATTTGCCCAACACAAATATCATTCAACATTTAAAGGAGGTTGGGGAAATTTAGAATAGTAAAAAAAAAACTAAGTTAACACAATAAGGAGAAGAAAAATAAACCAAGACCAATCTAACTACACAATCATAAATAAGAAGCACTTAAGATATCAGAAGCAATTTGACTGACTTTGATATCTTCACAATAGACACATTCAGCCCAGAAGGTATAGCCTGATAATGTTCTACCCCTCATCAAGAGAATCATGACTCTACTCTCTAGGACTTGGTCCAGTCTGCTATGATGATATTTCTTCATAACCCTGTAATGTGAAGGCAAGAGCAGAATGTGTACAGAGCAGTACGTATCAAGGGACTTGCATCTAGTCCACTACTCAGGTACTATTCCCAGGCTGAGCAACACTGGCCCAGGCCTGATAACATACCTGACTTTCAGTCTGGACCAGAAAGGCAGTAAGAAGTGTACAGTGGGAAAATGAATGCACAACATCGGGGTCAAAGAGAAAAGCTGAAATGAACAGAAGGTGTTCAGCATTCCTTGGGTAACTGTGGACTAAAAAGATAAATGTTTTCAAATAGGCTCAGCAATGCACATACAAGATACATACGAAATGCAAAAATAAACTGATGAACAAATATCTGACTTCTTTGGTATTTTCTAGCTTTCTGAAAATGAGATTCTGATTATTAAAAAGAAATCTGCAAACAATGTTATTTGGTTATCAAGGATAAATACACAAAATTAACAAACTACAAAACTTATTTTATGTTTTTCTATAAGAAAACACTGTCCATAACTATCTTAATAACTTACATGTCACTAAACTTATCAATTAAGGACTATTTCATGGAAGGCTAATATTACTTCTATAAGGACAGAACTTAATCAGTGTGGAAAGTCCTAGAATCAACTTTTTTGAAAAATGGCAGACATTTCAGAGGTTGAATGGGCCCTACAAATGAATGTTCTAGAATAATTTCAGATCCCTATGATAGACCTAATTGTGTTCACCAAAACTACCTTCACTGAAGCCCTAATGTGACTATATCTGGAGACAGGGCCTTTAAAGAAGCAATTAAATGAAAAATGGAAGCTATGGGGGTAGTGCTATGGTCTGACTGTGCCCTCCGGAGTTCAAGTGCTGGAAACTCAATCACCAATGCACCAGTGAAAGGAGGAGGGGGGAGGTCACAAGGGCTCTACCCTAAAAAATGGACTAATTCATCATCTTGGAGCAAGCTGGATACTGTTGAGTGGGTGTGATATAAGTATGTCCTTTTTTTTACCACTCGCCTCTGACTTGCTATTGTGGAGCGTGGTCCTCACAGATGCTGGTACTGCTCTCCTAGTCTTGCCAGCCTCCAGAACCATGAGTCACATCAATGTCTATTGATCCTTTCCTCATTGTTGCAGCAGCAAAAATGGACTCAAGACAGGTAGGCAACAAGCTATTCTGACTGGGGTGCTAATGAGAAGAGATTAAGGAACTCAGAGACACCAGCATACGGCATACAGAGAGAAGGGCCCTGGAGGGCACAGCAAAGAGACAACTGTCACAAGCCAAGCAGGGTGAGCCCAGGAGAAACAAGCAAGTGGACACCATGATGTTGGACTTCTAGCCTCCAGAACTGTGAAAACATAAACTTCTGTTTTTTAAGCCACACACTGAGGCATTTTGTTACAGTAGCCCTAGCAAACTAATACAATCTTTTGTACAAATAGTCTACTGTTAACTTTATACCTTTACAATACAACAAAATAAAAAAGAAAATTAGCTGATCTCCATTTCATTCTCTTTACAAGAAATTCTGAAAAAAAAAAAAACTATATTTAGTGTCACTACTCTTCTCATTTTCTGTTTAACACAATCCAAGGCAGCTTCCCCTCCATATCCTAAGAATGTTTAGCAAGCTCAACAACATTCTGCGAAGAGCATTTGCAGAATGTGTCAGTAGTTAAAAGTGTAAATCAAGCTAATATTACATTGATTAAAATATGTCTTAAGTCTCCTTTCTTGCTTAGTAAATATTCATAATGACACTGTAGGCTGGATTTTAGTTTAGAATTCTGTACCCCTGTAGGCTTCTTGATGGAATGAGCCGGCACTGACCTGCTGACCTTTACTCCCCACCTGTAGCTGTGAAGACACCTCACCCACACATATGCTGACACCCCAAGCCAACTTCCAGGCTCCATCACACACTTTATCCAAACCCTGCTAGATCCACATGGTGTAGTACAGCACTCTCAAGAGGACATGCATATAGATATAGGGCCTAGAAGCCAGATTGAAGGTATTTGACTGAAAATTCTTGTCTCATCAGCATGGTGTAGAAGAGGTACAGTCAGCAGGTGCCAAGTAGGTGCCTTGGTCCTTGGACCGCCCCCATTCTGGGAAAGAAAATGGCATAAGGAGGGCTAGAACATGGCCCAGGACAAAAGTCCCTTTTGCTTATCTTTAAAGCGAGTACTGATCATTAATGACCTTCACAATGTTAAAGCTATGGACACTCTCAGTCCCTATCTTATTGACTTAACAGTAGCAGATGATATGATTAACCACTCGCTCACCCTTGGAGCACTGTTCTCCACTCCTGCTTCTCCCCAGCCTCTTTGGCCATTCTGTCTTCTGCTGTGTCCTCCAAATCTTTCCGGCTACTAAACTCGAAACACCCAGGGCACAGTCCTTAAACTTCGTCTTTTCCCAGGATATACTTAACCATCCCTGATGATCTCATCCAGGCCCAGGATTTTACGTACTATGTGCTTGCTATGCCTAACTTTTATTATCTTCAGTACCAATCTCTTTTTAGAATTCCAGTCTTGTATATCCAGCTGCACCTTCCAATTCCACTTTGATGTCACCTCAAACTTAGAAACAAAGGTAAGTTCTCAGTGCTTCCAGCTATTAATGACAACTTCACAATTCCAGTGGCTTAGGGCAAAACCTTCACTCCTTGATGGTTACCACCCTGCTCACAGCTACCATGTCTCCTTCCTAGAACATTACAGCACTTTCCTGAGTGATTACCCTGCTGTGCCCTTGCCCTGTATTTCAGTGAAGGTCTCCCAGGAGGCAGAGTGTTCCTGTAAAAATAAGTCAAATCATGTCCTTATTCATTTCAAAATCTTACAGGGTTTATCCACTAAACACCCTCAGAATAAAGATGAAGGTCATTACAGAAGCCTACAAGGCATCCCCAACTCTTATCTGGCTCTTCTGTTGTATTTCTCAATGTTGTTGAGCTTGATATAAGACTGTTATTGTCACACGACAAAGATGGGGTTTGCATAAGTTCCACTACCATCATTTTCTACTCCTTTCTGCCTTGTTCATTCTATAACAATTTTACTGGCTTCCCCTCCACTATTCTTGAAGAAAGCCTGTTCCTACTTCAGGGTCTTACTGTCTGCTGTCTCATTTGTCTGAAGGCCTGAAGCGTTTTCTTCTGTGGATCTCTACATGTGGTTTACTAGTCAGGACCTCCCTGATCACTCCATTTACCATTGTAACCCTGCTTCCACTCATATCAGTGGTTCCAGAGGCTTAGAAAGGAGGACTGCAATTCAGCACTAGCCTCAGAAATCTAGAGAGGCCCTAAGCAACTTAGTGAGAGCTTGACTCAAAATAAAAAACAAAACAAACAAACAGGTTGGGGATATAGCTTAATGGGAAAGTGCCTCTGGGTTAAATTTGCAGTAGCTCCCCCCAAAAACTTTTTCACTTAATTTGCTAGTTCTTTTATCTCCTTCAAACACCTCTTATCATATGACATTTGCAACTAGATCATAAACTGCATAAGAACCAAGATTTGTATGTTTTAGTCACTATTTTAACTCCACAGCTTGAAACACTATCTAGAATTTATTCAATAACTAATTGTTTAATTAATCAATATGCCTAATCTTTTAAGATCTGCTACATTAATATGGTTTTTTAAAATCTCTCACAGAAAGGCCCTTAAAGCAATTATCAGAGTGTGACTGGGACATAAAAACCTGGTTTTCTGAGGCGTGTCAGTAAGAACGCAGAAACTGAATGTGCAGTGCTATGAAGAGAGGCATGTGCCCTGGTAAACTTGTGGGTTTGGGGAGCATACAAAATCAGCTTTCAGACTCCTTATTCTCTCAAATGTTCTATCACTGATTTTGTTCTCAAATGTGATCATACAAAGATATTTTAGAGAGTCAGGTACAGTAAAATAAAAGGAAAGTAGGATATAATTATAGTTAGGTTAAGAAACCTTCATTCTGGAATTTGAGAATTAAGAAGTACTTGTTCAGAAAAAGGTCAAAAACCACTACTAAGAGAAGTTAATAACTCTTAGTAACATATACTAAGAGAAGTTAATAACTCTGTTAATATTATACATAGTTACTGATAAAACAGCCACTTTTAAGTAATTTGGATAACATGAAGTACTTAAAAATCCTATTTATTTTACCTCCTAACAAGCTTTTTCTTTAAAAAAAAAAAAAAAAAAAACTCCTTTTTCTTATTTTAGTAAAAATCAGTTAGAAAAAAAACAAAACTATCTTCCAACATATATTTACAATGGTGAAAAACTTTAAAAATGTATACTACCAAACACTGACTTCTTAGTATGAACAGCTACAATAATATTTATGAAAGAAACCCAGTTGGTTATATAAATCAACAGTCTCCTGGGTAAATTTTTAATGAGAAGATGATTTGCATGGAGATATAAGACTGTTATTGTCACACGACAAAGATGGGGTTTGCATGAGTTCCACTACCAGCATACTCTCCACTCAGCAATTGGATATACTCCTAGGAACAAGACACCACCTGAAAGAACTCTATTATGAAAGGTAATTGCAGCACCATAATAGGAAGGTCCTCACATCCAACACCCTTCCGCATTGCTTAATTTATATTACCACCACCTGAACTAGAAACTCAAGGTTTGTAACAAACTTCACTTCCATACAGCAAGGGATTTTCACTTGGATCCAGAAGATTTAAAGAAGTATGTGCCATTTTAAATCTGGACAAAATAGAGGTGGGGAATGGGAAAATCCAATTGTGAATGAGGGTCAAATGATGTAAATAAAGGAAGCTTAACTACATAAAGAATCATAAATTTCCCAACTATCAATAATTCTTAATCTAAACACATGGCACTTCACCAAGATGCAAATATGTAAAGTTTTACAATAAATGTAAAATTTCCAACACCAGGTATAATTCTAGCTGATTTGCATAAATTCATAAAAAAAGAAGTCGATAGTTTTTCCAAATCATACACAGGCATAAGAAGATGAATGCTGGACCATGTGGAGATGTGAACTGAAATCCCAAGCACAGGTAAAGGAGCTCTCTCTACTGCAGATCTACATGCCTGGCAATGAATGAGGAGGTGGCATTGTTCAGATGTTCATTTTGAGGGTGAAGACATAACACCCCAATGTCTGGCTATCGACACAGGAACAAAGGCTGGTAAATGCAAGGTTCCTTGGGGCTCTTGAAATGGTAACATATATTCTCAGTGGATCAGGAAATATCTCGCAGGCTCCATGTAAACAAAAAAGCAAGCAATTCAAATGACTGTGTATTAAAATTATGCAATCTTTATATAACATTTCTAAGCATCACAAAAAGTTAAATCATATGTAATTTACTGACTAAAAAATCAAAACAGAGAAAGACAAATCTATGTCAAGTCACAAGGCAAAAACGGAAGTTAGGACCCACACCAGCCATCAACACAGACCTTGATGATTAACAGAGGTAGGAAAAGTATATATTTTTTATTATTATTAAGTTATTTATTCTGACTTATATAATATATTACGGTAGAATGCAATTCATTTCATATTACACATATAGAGCACAATTTTTAAGCCACTGGTTGTACACAAGGTATTTTCACACCATTCATGTCTTCATATATGTATTTAGGGTAATGATGTCTAACTCATCCACCATCTTTCATAACCCCATACCCCTCTCCTTTCCTCTCCATCCCCTTTGACTTATCTAAAGTTGCTCCATTTCTCCCATGCTCCTCCCACCCTACCCATTGCCATTATGAGTCAGCATCCTCATATCAAAGAAAACATTTGGGCTTTGGATTTTTGGAGTGGCTTGCTTTACTCAACATTATATTCTCTAACTCCATCCATTTACTCGCAAATGCCATGATTTTATTCTCTTTTAATGCTGAGTAATATTCCATTGTGTACATATACCAAAGTTTCCCTATCCATTCATCTATTGAAAGGCATCTGGTTTGGTTCCAGATTTAGCTGTTGTGACTTGTGCTGCTATAAACATTTGATGTGGCTGTGTCCCTGTAGTATGATCTGACCTGCGCCTAATAGAAGAAAAAATAGGCCCAAATCTCCATCATGTCAGATTAGGCCCCAACTTCCTTAATAAGACACATATAGCACAAGAATCAAAACCAAGACTCAATAAATGGGTTAGAGTCAAACAAAAAAGCTGCTTCTCAGCAAAAGACTGGCAGCTATCAAGAATACAACAATAAGTGTTGGTGAGAATGTGAGGAAAAAGGCACACTCATATATTGCTGGTGGGACTGCATGGGGCAGCCAATATGGAAAGCAGTATGGAGATCCCTCAGAAAACTTGGAATGGAGCCACCATTTGACCCAGCTATCCCACTCCTTGGTTTGTACCCAAAGGACTTAAAAATAGCATGCTACAAAAGTACATTCAAAAGGACATTTTTAGAAACAAAAATTTCAGTTCTCCTTCATTCGTCTAAAAGTCTGTCCTAATCTTGAATGTAAAATAAACAGCATGGGCAAGGGTGGGCTTGAAGTTTAAACAACTATTAATCCTGCTCTGTGACCATTCTTATCACATTATAGGAAAAAAGAGTCAACTCATCCTCCTTGAGAGAGAACACACATAAAGTATCAGCAGCAGGAAAGAAAATAAGAGAGACAAACTTCAACTATTTGGGACACTGCTATGCCTTAATATTATTTATTTTTCGCTTTCACATTTAAAATTCCCTACACTCCAAACAGATCAAAGTTTTACAGAAAGACAAGAAATACAAATTAATAACTATTTAAGCATTCTGTTTCATCATGATAACAAACAGATGGTTTTAATATTCTAGAGGCTAATTCCTGAACAATTAAAAACACAGCAAGACATTAACATCTAATGAAACATTTTTAACTACCAGTATATGCATATGCCATTAATTCCCACACAGTAAGGTCTTGGATCTCCTCAATCTGTTCTTTATTAAGGAAAGTTTTTCCACTCTGAATTTAGTGAAGTAGAGAATTAACAACTGTTTTCAATCAGCAATCAGCAGGCTATTTCACCAATGTGTACTGAAATAATATACACTATCAGGCTTAAATTTATTCTTATGATGGCTTTAATACACACATACTTGCAGTTTAAGAACAGATCCAATTTTCTAATTATGACCCACCCACAAAAACCACGTTATCCTTGATATACAACAGGAATTCTCATTCAGCTATTACTAAAAAAGTTGTATGCACTGAATGACTCACTAAATTCTGACTCAGATTATCCCAGATCACCTAGACTGAAGCTCCTACCACTGTGGCAACAAGGAAAGGCGACTATCACAGAATGACACAGACAAACTGAGTGAATCACACTTCAGCTCCAGCAAGCTAAGACAATGTTATCAGTTCCCATTGGGCTACTTTCATCTCCATCATGATAAGAATGCCTTACACATTTGTCAACTATTACAAGATTCATAAATAACTGAACATCATTTACCTAATTTAATCTTCACATAAACCTTGTGAATAAGCAAAGAAAGTTTTCATGTATCCCCTTCACAAAGAATCAAAAAGTCAGAGATGAATGCCCCACCCACAATACCCAGGAATGCAATGGTGCACTAAGCCTAGAGCAGGGATAATCCCTGGATTAATCCTCTCTTCACTGCCCTTAAGGCAATGCCTACTATTTGCTACAGGTCACTCTAAAGCAACCTGTGAGGCAGATATAATTATTACCATTTTATGCTTAACTGAGGGTTCATGTTAATTCAGCATTAAACAAATAGTAAGAGGTACACCTAGGATTCACAGTCAGGCTTTTTTATTTCAGAATCTGCATTATTTCCAAAACATTATGTGATCCCCCTCCCCACCTACCCCTTCCCCTCCCCCAATAACATATAATTCACAGGCAATGAAGACATGCTACAGTCAATTGCAGCTTGCCTGTTCTTCTGGGTAAAGAACAAATTCTAATATTTTCTAATTTAGTGACCAAATATTTATGTTAAGCAATTAGCAAATTACATATAATTATTCTTACATTCTGACATATATCTTGATTACAGTCTCATGTCTCTTGATTCTAAATGATCAATACATAATTTGGTGGCATCAAATTTTAATATATTAATTGTATTAATCTAAAAATTAAATTCTATAATAATGCCTCATAATTGAAGAACTCTTTAAAACAGATTTTTTTGGGGAGTGTGGGGAGGATCATATTAGACCCAGACAAGCAATTAAGAATAGAATTTCAGGGCTTGGGTTTTGGCTCAGTGGTAGAGCACTTGCCTAGCATTTGTGAGGCACTGGGTTCGATTCTCAGCACCACATATAAATAAATGAATTAAAAAATAAAGGTCCATCAATGTCTAAAAAATATTTTAAAAAATAGAATTTCACTTATGTTAGCAATCTAAAGGGGAAAACATTTTAAAATAATGATGAGTTTTAAAAAATCTATAATCAACTACAGGATATTTGCTTTCTTACTAAAATCTACAGGTGCCAATTAATTCTTTTTTTTTTACAGTGGAAAGTAGAGGCTTTATTAAAGGACAGCAGAAAAGACTTCTCCCGGAGGAAGAAGGGGACCCAAGAGATGGAATCCTTTTTTTTTTTTTTTTTTTGCCAATTAATTCTTATCTGGTTTATAGCTTAGCTCTGAGTATTTAGAATAAATTATCATGAGGAAAAAAGAGTAGAAAAGGGCATGGAGAGAAGTCCATTTGTTAAAAAATAATCAAACAAAAACTCTGCTGTATTCTATTAATATATGTAAACAAAGAAACTCAAACTATGTACCTGTAAGTGTCTGAGAGCTGGCAGACAGTGGTAAAATGAAATCATCCCAAAACACACGAAACACTGTACAAAGACTATAAGGGGCATCTACTTTACACTTTTGCTACAGAAAGATTATGATATCTTTAAACCAGAATGTTGAAAAAGAATAAATCCATAAAGCTGCTACAAAAATATAACAATAAATGTAGGATTTTTTCTTAGTAATCAGGTTAAATATATTTTAAATAGGAACTTGTCCCAATAATTTTGAGGGCAAGTAATATAAAAATATTTGGAAAAAAAAACAAAGAGTAAGAGAGATCATTGTCACAGATGACTGAAGGTGGCTACAGAAAGAAAATTACCTTTGAGAGAGGACATACTTTTAGTGGAACCATGTTTTACTCCAACCCCCCTACCCACCACTGCAAAAAAAAAAAAAAATCCCTAAAGACACATTAGAAAGTCACAATGTACACATATTTTTGATCTATTTAAGAAAAAAATGGGGGAGAATTTTGTACCTTTATCTTTTCTCCTTTTTTTTTCTTTTGGCAGTTCTAATGAAAATTCATAAGCCAGATGGTATTCAATAAATTTAAAGAGCTAAAGAATTTGGTTTTATAGAAAAACATCAATTAGCATAAGAAAATTAGCAATTAAGCAATCATTATACAACATATATCAATATTACTAATGAGTGAGCATATACACTAAAATTCTAACATTGACTCTTTGAAAACCAAATGTATTTGAAGCATGGTATTTTTCTGTGAAAGGTTTACCAGTATTTCATTACAGCTGTCCTTGGGTTTCACACTACATTATCATCCTACTGTAACAATGTCCTTCCTGGATCTCCTCAGCAATTGACCTCTGGCACATGGCATTTGCTATTTCTATTCTAAAATTTTTAAATCTGTCCACTTTGTCTGTACATACAATTTAGTTTGGCCCTCTTGAACAAAAGAATGGCATATCCATTACATCTCTCTGACTCCACAATTTTGTGATCAGGACTATAGGTTAATCCAGTTAAGTTCTATCCATAAAGGATTCAAGATCAGTTCCAGAAAACACCCTAAGTACAGAGATAATTTGTGCAAAGATATATAAAACCAGTTGTTTCTGCTGATTCTCCAAATGAAGATGAGATGATCAAAATGCCAACAATATAAAGCCTGAAGCAATATAAGGCCCATGAAGTTGAAAAAGACATATAATAGCATACAATGGTACTGTGCAGAGATGTATCTGAAATAATGAAGATAGTGACCAGAAGGAGAATTAACTGTTTTAAAGGGGGAGTAATGATAGTGAAATGAGTAGACATCATTACTCTAAGTACATGTATAAGACATGAATGGTGTGAAAATACTTTGTATACAATCATTGTCTTGGAAAATTGTGTTCTATATGTGTAATATGAAATGAACTGCATTCTGCCATCATGTCTAACAAATTAAAATAAGTTAAAAAAAATTAAGTTCAGGAAGCTCTTTGTTTGAAAGCTGATGCCTTCTGAAACCCTGGGATGTCACTTAAAATACACTTGTGCTTGCTATTTGTATTGCTTTTCCTCTAACCACCAATTTTCTCTGATGCTTTACTAGTCAATATGCTTTTCAAAATATAATTTTTAATGGAATACAAATCTGAGTTATGGGCATATATGTAAGTAACTGAACAGTGAATACTGTAGAAGAACCAACACTTTTACCAACTACGCCTTTTAATCATTTCAATTCTCCAAACTAATGAACTGTTTGGAAATATTGGGAGAAAAGTTTGCAGAAGCTGACTTTTCTAGAAAGGTCTTGGAATTTAAATAAACTTGTGAAATAACCATCATTTTTACTTAACATTAAATAGAATCAGTAATTGAGACATATTTTTCTGACTTATAAATGCAAAATGACTTAAGTCAAAATTCTGTCAAATGTAGAAGTATACCAATTTCCAATTTCCCAGAAATCTTGATGGCATCATGGTATAAAGAAAACTGTGCACCATGAAGCACATCCAGTGGAGGCAAAGACAAGATGCTCTGAGTTACAGACTCTAAGCTAAAAACAATGCCCACAGGCAAAGTCACCACTCAGAAATCTCTAATTCCAGCGTTACCTTTTAGAAGAAAACAGACAAATGTAAAAGACAAAAGCTAAGGAAGATGTTTACAACCAAAGTTTTAACCTCAGTTGACATTTCACCCAAGAGAGAGTCCCAGAAAATCTGCTTTAACCTATGAACTTTGGCTCTTCATAAAAAATATTAATTGTGCAAAAACTCAACTCAAACTGAATCAAACTGATCAGATACCAGAGACCCTGCATCTAATAGAAGAAAAAGTAGGCTCTAATCTTCATCATGTGGGATTAGGCCCCAACTTCCTTAATATGACTCATATACCCCAAGGATCAATAAATGGGATGGATTCAAACTAAAAAGTTTCTTCTCAGCAAAAGAAACAATCTGTGAGGTGTATAGAGAGACTACTTCTTGGGAGCAAATTTTTACACCTCACACATCAGATTGAGCACTAGTCTCTAGGATATAAAGAACTCAAAAACGTAATACCAAAAAAACAAATAACCCAATCAATAAATGGGCCAAGAACCTGAACAGACACCTCTCAGAAGATGATATACAATCAATCAACAAATATTTTTTTTTAAATGCCAAATGTTTTCTCTGATATAAGGAGGCTGATTCATACTGGAGTAGGGAGGGGGAACAGGGGAGGAATAGACGAACTCCAGAAAGGGCAGAGGGGTAAGAGGGGAAGGGAGGGGGCAGGGGGTTAGAAATGATGGTGGAATGAGATAGACATCATTATCCAAAGTACATGTATGAAGACACAAATTGGTGTGAATATACTTTGTATATTTGTGCAGATCCATAGCACCCACTAAAATCTCACACAGAGATATGAAAAATTGTGCTCTTTATGTGTAATATGAATTGTAATGCATTCGCTGTCATGTGTAAATTAAAAAAAATATTCATTGTGTAATTTTTGGAGCTGAATAAACAAGGACATACCAGATACTCACTTATCTTCTAGTTGAAGAATAGAAAGAAAGGTAAAGAGATTTTTCTATAAATGTTGATGAGGTTCTAAAAGCAGCCTAATGCCAGTCTTTATCCATGAAGTAAAAGGTGAAAAGG
Organism: Marmota flaviventris; assembly: GCF_047511675.1. Lineage (NCBI taxonomy): Eukaryota > Metazoa > Chordata > Mammalia > Rodentia > Sciuridae > Marmota > Marmota flaviventris. Next base: position 24,916,794 of record NC_092516.1, read on the forward strand.
CATCATGATAGATTAGAAGTTACAAGTACCAACAACCTTTGAAAAATATAGTTCAGAAAAATATAGTTAAAAGCCATAAAATATCATGTACAACATCAGCAACTGGTGAATGGCAAAGGTAAAACACCATCTTGTTTCTTGGATGTTTTCTTTTTCCCTTTTGAGTGAGACAGAGTATCTAGTGAAACTCCAGGCTGTCAACCACTGGTACCCCACAGCTAGCCATGGCAACAGCTGCACGCTCTGCTGTAATAAACTGGAACAATTTAATAGCTTTTATTGTTCTGCAGTGGTGTCTGAGCATAGCCACCCTCCCCTCCTAGGACTCCAGGGCCCCGCAAGGGCAGCAATGAGAGAAGATCTCATTTACCTAAAAGCACTTATAAATTTTTAATTTGCTTTAACAAGTAAATTAACAAGTCCCTCATTCAGGCAAGTTTTATGGCTTTTTGCCACTTGGGGAAGGCCGTAAAAGTTTTATAGATAATCCAGAGCTACCGAGACTGTTCATAATAAATTGTCTGTTTCCTGTTATTTTATCAAACCACTGGGCTTCTAATGACTTAAAGTCACAGTTCCCTTATATTCAGACTTTTTATGAGGCAATATTTATAAACTCCAAAGAATACCTTAAATTATACTGGGCCCCTGCTAATCATTAGAAAGTTGTGTGTGTTTTTTTTGTTGTTTTTTTTTAATGGGAGCTTCAAAGCTCATCTAAAAAATGTTTAGATACACGATGAGGTTCCACATATTATTTAAGATGTCCCATTTTCCAGAGTGTCCATTAGTAAACAGTTTAAGGTATCTGCAGCCTGATCTGCCCTGTACAGATTCACCAACAGTTCTGCACACTGAAGAGCGACCTGAAGATTGTTAAGTAGCCGAAGAGTAGCAGAAGCTGACCTCCAATATGTAGATCAGGGATTAACCCTGAATCAACATTCAATTTAACCCCTAATTACCAGCAAGTCATTCAGACCAGAACAGAAAGGCCAACGAAGAAGGGCAAATCTCATTCTCGTTTTCACTCATTACCAACCACCTTAAAATTATATTATTATATTATATTATTAAATTATATTATATTATATTATTACCACCAACCTTAAAATTATATACCAAATTAACACCCAGAGCTGAAGCAGAGCTCACCTACGGACAGGGGCTTTGCTTGGTTCCATAATAAGCATGGCCAGAATATCATTTTTCCCCCACTACTGGGGATTGACCCCAGGGGCACTTAAACCCTGAGCCACATCCACAGTCCATTTTATGTTTTATTTAGCCACAGCATCTTGCTAAGTTGATGAGGCTGGCTTTGAACTCACAATCCTCCTACCTCAGCCTCCTGAGGTGCTGGGAATACTCTGTGCCTGGCCCAATGTATTCTTTACAACAGTAAACCACTGATGTGAGGAAAAAGGAGGCAAGCTTCTTTTTATTCTCAAAATCTATCACAGAGTCTAGAGCATTTTGTGGAGGCTTAATAATTTAATACAAAGTCAATATAAAAATTGTAGATGTTTAATTGTACAATTACGTTGCTTCTGTCTGTCTTGCCATCAGCTTACACTATAGTAGAGCAGAAACTGTGTGTCTTATTTTAATCATTATATCCCTACATGCCTAACAGGTTCTGGCATATAGTAAGTACTCAATATATGTTTGTTAAATGAATGCATGTATTTATGAATGACATAACCAGTTTAATCAAAAAACTGGCTTAGTAACTCCAAGATAATATGTTAAATCCTTTCCTTAAAGGGTCAGGAGCATGCCTGAGAACAGGAAGAAGGGGTTTGTGAGTGGATACAAGACTGCTGTGTGAGTAGCCACATGTCTACAAAGGAAGTCCTAACCACATGAACACACACTCTCTCTCTCTTAAATCTTGATTTAATCCGCTCAAGTCTAGTGGAGATAGCCTTTCATTAATCAAAATCATTAAAAAAATATTTGCCCAGCCTTCTGCTTGTCTACAGCAGGCAGCTTGCCAAATAATATTTCCAAATAAGTAAATGAGATTCTTTCTTGGATGCACCTAAGTCCTTCAGAATTCGGGAGTTTTTCAGTTCACGTTTCAGGTTAATCTTTTCCTTTCTTTAAGAAGAGAATATCCTCTTTGCAGATCTCCCTGAGGGCTTGGTATTTGCAACATCAAACAGAACACACAAACCATTGCACCCACTTCCAAAAGCCTATTATACTGTCAACTGGCTTCCTAACTGCAACCAGGGGAGAAGGCTTACAGACTTCTAAGCTCCCCCCGCACCCCCAACACACACACCAGGCTCCTGGAAAGTATCCATAATTTCTCCAAACTACCACTGCATTTTGTTTCACTAAAGAACTTTTAATAAGATGGGCAGAATTCCAAGGTGGAAAAAAGCAACTTGAACTCACTAACTATAAATCTCGCCTCCCTTTTATTTCTCCATTGTCTCTCAAACTTTCAAATGCTGGCAAGCTCTGAAGATAAGGTACTGTCATGCATGACTACCAATGACTCTTTTCTGTATAGCTTAATGAGTCACAAGCAAAATGTAGATCCAAAACTCCATGTCTCCTATAGAGTACAAGTTGTGCAGTGTCTTATGATACCTCCAAACTTTTGTTTTACTGCTCAATTTGGGATGCCTAGGAAGGGCTAGAGGGAAAGGGGGAGAGCAAAATAGACACAGAAGGTTTTTAACTTTCAAATAAAGCAAATATATTTTGTGTTTCTTTTGCTACTTTCAAATTGATCCAAAGAAACAAGCCCAGGGGAAACTGTGGTTGTCATCCTGTACCAGAAGGGACTCATTTTCTTAATCATTAACAGTGGACATGAATACCTTTCCAAAAGTACATCACTAATAGTCCCATGTAGGAGAAAGTTTTCGAAGCTCATACCAAAACTCTCTCAGGCACAAGCGCTTGTGCATAAATATACAAATAAACACATATTTCCCCTAGGTTAAACATAAAACCATTTAATCTTTCTACATGTCTACATATTTATTTTTTTTCCTGTGAAGTTTTCATAATTGATTGTTAAAGGGAAAAATTAAGAAATCCTCAGAGAACTGGAGAGCTGGAGATGATGGAAGTACACTGAAAGGACGGAACACAAAATCTTCTGTGTCTAAAGTGAGTCAGATGACAAAGAGAATGACTAGTCCCTCCATCTGACCCTCAGGACTTCTTTCAGAAGGCTGAAACCTGCTAGACACAGCTGTGAGGGGTCAGCACACAAGGAGTGGTCGAGACTGCCAGACCCTAACCCTGCTCTGTGAAGTCTTCAGGCGTTGCATTGAGTCGGCTCCATCATAGAAGTGCTATATTCACACATTGACATACTCCATAAACAGCTCACATGTGCCAAGCCACCTGCATGTTAGCAAGGGTCATGATTTTATTTATTTTTTAAAAAATACAGAATCTCCTGGCCTTAAGCCCAGGCAGCCTCGCAGCTGAAAAGAGGTGGCTCACCCAGTGTGAGACACATCAGGCACAGCTCACCTGTACGTGCCTTCATGTCTCCTCATGATCCCTTTTCTCTCCATTTCTGAGTTAATCTTTCAACTTAGAAGCTGATAGGAAATGCATCCACTGTGGATAATTTCTTCCCTCTAGAGAAAGCTTTTCTCTCATGCAAAGCCTGTCCCTAGTGAAGGAAGTCAGACAACTGAACCCTCCATCTTGTTTTTAAAAAATACAACTAAAAATGTTGCCTAGATCCACTGGTGTTACTGAGACACACAGATTACCACCCACAATTTTTGATTTTTAGTTAACAACTCATTTGTATAACCTCAGTGAACAGAGGCAGCAGGCCTGAAGAAATTTACAGCTGAAGTCCTATCAAGTTGGAAGGTTATGTCAGCTGCCAAGTCTGGAAATGGGGCCCTGCACAGCAAGAAAATGCTGAGAGATTGGTTACAGCCATAAGTAATTGATCTGTCTGAAAATACAGCTAGGAATCATGGGATTAATGCTGGTGCTCCAGCTGGGACATACTGCTCATTTCCCACTAGCGCTCTGACAACAAAGACATGCCTCTTTCTCCAGGGATGAGAAATTTTTATTAAAATCTTTACACATCTTAGCAGCAAAGACGCTGTAAACGCATCCTAGAGATTTGAGGAGGAGAGGAGGTAAAGCCATCATAAGGAAACCATCCAACAATTTTCATTTGATCTGGTTTTCATTTCAAAGCAGTGACTAGCTGGCTTCCTGTGGCCAAATACACTTGCCCTCAGTTCTACAGACACAGAGAGGGAGCCCCTTGAGGGGTGCGCTTAGCTGGAGAGATGTGGGTGAGCAAAGTGATGGAGAGCCGCAGGCGAAACTAAGGTGGGAAAGCGTCCAAAACTGCAGCTGTGCTGGCCCATTAAGGAGCTGGGCCTCATTCTGTTGCTCAACCTCACGCTTATCACCACATAACTGTTCATCAAAGAAATTTCAGTGCAATTAATTAAATTATTCCCATGTCTGTGCCACAGAGTCGTTATTCCAGTATCAGCTTTCACTCACACTCTCTTAAGCTCATGTCTGCATGCCAAGTCACTACTCTGGGGTTGTCCAGGCTCAATAAAGCTGTGCTCCTCACCACTCACATAGGCTATCATTTCTCTTTTTTATTGCCATTTATTTTCCACTAGGATTTTGCTGCCAGTATATTGGCAGGACTTCCAGTATATGGATGTAATGAAATCTACCACAGACACTTAACACAGGGTCAGGATGGAGCTCAGCTTATGTGAAGCTGTAATACAATAAACAAATGCTTTCAGAAGGAGGATTTTATCAGTTCAAACAGGGGACTTAGTATCCTCTGATACCAAGTGCAGGAAAAGTTGGAGTCATTTGCATATTCTTGTCATAATTAAGTTTATGGCTGAAATATGCCTAACATGAGAAATATGAGCTACAGCACAGATTCCTTTTCATCTGCTACAGCTGGTTTATTAAAAAAAAAAAAAAGGAGAATAAAAATGTGCTGGCAAGCTTTTGTTTTTAAACAGCTACCTCCATATCAACTACTACGTATAACTACAAAGCTCTAATACAAAAAAAAAAAAAAAAAACCACAGCAGCTTCCTTAATCACAGACCTGTCAACCTGCATGCTTACATAATCTGGGGAATGTGACTGCTGCCACGGATCCCTACATTAGATACAACAAAATCAGATCAAGAGAATATCCCCTCTACTTGAAAGCCATCAGATGAATGGATGTCCAGAAATTCTTCTCTTTCCTTTGTATATCACCACAGCCAACTTTCAGACTGGGGAAAAGTGACAACCTATACATCTTAGTACTAAATTTTGTATTCCAACAAAATGGCAGCCTTTATATAAACCCACTATTGGAAGGACAGAGAGAGAACTTCAGGAATCTTGGTTTTGGCTCAGGCCTGAGAAGTAAGTTCTTCAGTGATCACCCAAGGACACACAGGAAGCACCATCTTTGTCTTCAGGAACATATCCCTTACCTATCTCCTGAGAATCTGAGAAGGTAAGAAAGCCAGAGAGGACAATATGTGATGACAACAGTAGAGGTTTCAGTACCTAAACTTCTTTAGAAACTTCAGCAACCTCAGAGTTTGAAAGTAAAAACAGTAGACAATGTAATACCATGTGCCTGTAATCCCAGCTACTTGGGAGGCTGAGGCAGCAGAATCATGTAAGCCCATGAGGTTGAGACGAGACAACATACCAAAACTGTCTTAAAAAATAAAATTAAATAAACATATAAGTGCCAAGCCTTGATTCTGATGCTCTGAACATCAGATTCTTAGTAGTAACATCTATATGATCCTCCAAAGATTTTTTATTAATATCTGAAATATAATTTTTAATGAATCCATAAGGTGATAAAATGATTATCTGGGGAAAATCAAAATAGTCGCACAAGGTTAAAAATCTACCCAAATTTGATGAAAACTATAACTCCACAAATATAGAACCCTACACACAAGAAACAAAAGAAAACTAAACCAACACAGATCACAAATCGTGTGAACCCACAAAGAGCCACTAGCACAAGAAGATAGGTTTTAAATGTTATAGGATACAGTATAAAAACACAAAAACTCAATTGTATATTAATATATTAGCAAGGAGCACTGAGAAATTCCAATTTATAATACAATAAAATTTACAATCACATCAAAAATACATACAAATTAGGAAAAGGTATGAAAGGCCTGGACACTCTCAAAACATTGAGAGAAAGATGGGTTCACAAAATACATATACAATGGCTGAGGGGGAAGGGAAGAAAAAAAAGAGAGAGAGAGAGATAAGTGTCACAGTAGTATGGGTAGACAATAGGGATGGGAGGGAAGGGAAGGGGAGGGGAGGGGGGTATAGGGAGGGCAGCAGAATACAACTGACACTAGGATTGCTATATGTATACACATGGATGTATGACCAATGTGAACCTGCAATCTGTACACGTGGAAAAATGAGAATTCATACCCTATTTGAATCAAATGTATGATATGTCAAGATCATTGTATTGTCTTGAATAACTAATAAAAAAAATAAAAAAGAAAGAAATAGAAGAAATTGACAAAGGAAGGATTTGAAAGGCTTATACACTGAAAAATACAAAACACTTCAGATAGAAATTAAGATATAATAAATATAGTACATTAATGAGTTAAATGACTCAACACTGCTAAAATATCAATTGTCCCCTAAATTATTTAAAGATTAAATACAGTCAAAATCAAAATACCAATGATCTTTTTGAAGAAAGGTACAACATGTATCTAAAATTCATATGGATATGCAAAAGACTAAGAACAGTTAAAAAAAATTACAAAAAAAAGCACAAAGTTGGAAGAGTAACATTATCTGGTTTAAAATTTTATAAATCTATAATAATAAAGACATGTGGTATTGATGTCAAGATAGACTAGGCTTACAATAAATCTTTCTTAGAAAGGCCAGATATCAATCTGAATTCAGTGGCACATGCCTGTATTCTAGCTACTCCAGAGGCCGAGGCAGGAGGATTCCAAATTCAAGGTCATTCTGGGCAACTTAGTGACATTCCATCTCAAAAAAAGACAAAAAAAAATTTTTAAGAGTGGGAGTGGGGAATAAGCATGTAGCTCAGTGGAAGAATGTCCCTGAAGCTTCAACTACCAATACCATACCCCATATGGACTCAGGTTTCCTCCTCTTCTTCTCCCTTACCTTCTTAATCTCCATCTCTCTCTTCTCCCTCCTTTTAAAAACAAATCTTTAGAAATATAAAAGCCATTCTTAACATGCAGGCTGTCTGATACAGGCTGTGAACTTTACTCGACCTTGTGGGCCTTCATTTGATAACTCTTGAGAATCATCACTGAACAGAATTAAGGTTTCTTAATACTACAAATAAGAGAAACTGATTTTTGACAAAGCTGCAAAAACAATTCAGTAAATACAAGGCAGTCTTTTAAACAAATGGTGCTGATACAATTATATAAAATATGCAACAATAAATATATTAATCATAGCTCTCGTGTCATGTACAGAAATTAACTCAAAATGGGTCCTAGAACTAAATAGAAAAGCTAAAACTCTTTAATTCCTCCCGAAGAAAGCATGGGGAGAAACACTGTAGCCTTAGATTATAAGGGATTTTCTAAGATTTGACCCCAAAACGATAATCTATAAAAGACATTTGTTAAATTATGTTCATCAAAATTTGAAACTTCTACTCCTCAAAGATACTGTTAAGAGGGTTAAAAAAGACAAATCATAAATTGGGAGCAACTGTTTGCATATTATTCATTTCATCAATGTTTTGTATGCAAAATAAAAAAGTTCTTGACAATAAGAAATCAACATAAATGTTAGAAATGGGCAAAAGATTGGAAAAGACAATTAAAAGAAGATATGATTATGAAGTGCAATCCAAAACCATAACAAGTTACTATTACATACCTAGAAGAATGATTAAAAGGAAAAGGAATGAGTGTATCAAGTACAGGAGTGGATGTAGAAACAGTGCAACTCTTATATACTATTCTGAGCATGTAAAATGATAGGATCACTTTGGCAGTTCCTTAAAACATTTACCATTCAACTAGTACATTATCTAACCCCTGAACTCCCAGATATTTATGCAATAGGAAAGAATATATATTGCATATATATACAAATATTCAAAGCCGCATTGTTCATAATAACAAAAACCTGTAAATAAATTGCAGCTACTTGGGAGGCTGAAGCAGAGGATCACAAGTCTGAGGCCATGCTGGGCAACTTAGGGAGATCTTCTCTCAAAATAAAATTTTTACAAAAGGCAAGGGATGTTAACTCAGTGGTAGAGAGCTTGTCTAGCACGTGTGAGGCCCTGGGTATAATCCCCAGTATCAACACAGACACACAAAAACAAAAACAAAAAACTGGTAATAACACAAATAGCCATCATCAGTGAGTGTAAAAATAAACTGGTGTTATATCTGTAGAATGAATAGCAATAATGAGCAATAAAAATGAATGAATTATTTATATGTACTATCATGTAGATAAATATCATAGTGAATATGCTAAGTAAAAAAAAAAAAAATCTGACCAAAACTAAATAAATCCAAGTACAAACTTCATGACTGTGTTTATATAGAAGTCTCTAGCATTCAGTGATTACCTAAGGACAGGCTAGAGCGGACAGGGATTTGAGGAAGTGAGGAATTACAAAGGGACAGGAGAAAACTTTGGGGAGGGAGAAATGTTCATTACTTTAATTATGTTACTGGTGTATGTGTATGTCAAAACTTATAAAGCTGTGTAACTTAAATATAACTAGTTTATTATTTATAAATTACACTTCAGTAAAGCTGTTAAAAACAAATGCAAAATACAATGATCCTAAGCCGATCCTACACATATGACTGTTTATTAGAACATGTGTGTATGTGCATAAAATTTTATGTATGTGCTATATGGGAGAAAGTTTTGTAAGGGCGTTTTGGCACTATTAGAATTAGTACTGACCTTCCAGCTTAAGTGGATAAAGGCAGCTTGCTAGGTCTCCTTGGAAGATACACACTGCAATACCTGCTCCACCATGATGGGGTAGCTCCCTGCTGATGGTATTCTGACTCCACACAACAAAGAGGCGATAAGAGAAGATGTGTTGCCTTAGTACCCATTAGGGCTACTTTAGAGATAGATGATAATCTGAAAGCGTGGCCATATGAAATCATTCAGAATGTACTGAAAAATCAATTACCAAGAGGAGCAAAGGATAGAGCAGGATTGTTGGAGAAATAAGCATTAAAACAATTATCAGTGACTTCCCTACTCAAATGTTAGTCAGTTCATGAAGTCTGAAGCAGAAAGAGCAACAGAAGAAGACTGAAAGCTCCACAACGTGAAGGATATCACACCTCACTTACTAACCTGCCCTCTTCCATGCAGTCACATACTAAGCAATGAATAAAATGGTTACTAACTAGATGGTTCAAACAAAATCACTCACTTTTGTGATTTAGAAGTTTGCTGATGATTTTATATTTTAAAAATGTTTTATCAGAGACTAGTTGGTCCACAATTGGCTAATGACTTAACAAGAAGCATTTTGTTAACAGAAAGTTCAAGAAACACAGGACTAAAAGTCCAGTTTTCTCAAAGTTTCCAACCAGAATTAAAGTCTTTAGACCCACTGTATACTGTTCTTGAACTTCAGACATAGTTCAGACTGGACTGTTTGGAACAACTTTAGTCCTTTGGGAATTCTATCATTAAAACCAGAAGAAAAGTACTAAAACTCTGGCTGTATCCATAAATATTTTCTAAACATATGCAACAAGGAAAACCTCTCCTTATTCCTCTAGGGAAATGTGATCTCAGTCTGACTCCTGTTCTGAATTAGAAATGCTTTCCCATTCCCAACCTATGATGATTCTGAAAAACTTTCTAAGATGGATTTCCTTGTAGGAGATTACACTAAATCATCCATATACCATAAAATTTAATTTGGAAGTTCCAGATATTAGCAAATCAACATTTTAGACAGTTAGTCCACACAATATTGAAAAGCTACTTTACTTTCATAGTTAAATTCTTAATCATTCTTAGGATTAATGAAATTACTTTAGTAAAGGATCTTGGAGGTACAGTCTTAATGCCCCTGGTGTTTCCGTGTGCTTAAGTGTGCAAACCACACAAAACCAGATAAACACACACAATTCACAGAAATCCCTAAGAACTTCTTTTGCTTTCCTGAAAATTAACATTCTTCATATTTACTATTCAATTAACAACACTGATTTTTATTTAGTAAAAGTGGCTTTCAAAGTTATTACAGCACCTTACAATTCTACCTGTAAACTGCTACTTAAACAAAACATTCCTCAGCCCAGGTCCCACGAAGAATGGACATACCTCCTTTTTTTCTACTTTATTTTTTGTTACAGCATTATAGTTACACATAGCAGTTGGATTCATTTGGACAAAATCACAGATGCATGGAATTTCATTTCAATCCCTGTCCCCTCCCACCCGCCACTTTCCCTTCCTTCCTGCCTCCCCTCATTCTTCTTTCTCTATAGATCTTCCTCTCACTCATTTATTTATTTTTGATTCCTACTTCCTATATATACATAAAGCTGAAACTTCCTGTGGTATATTTATGTATGCAAATAGTATAATTTTTTTAAATTTCATATTTTCTCCCCTTTCTCATCCTTCCATTCTCACTCTTCAACTCATTCAACTTCACTGATTTTTCCTATGTGTTTATGATATCCAATCCCCACCACAACCTTATTTTGCTCTAGATTCCACATATGACAGAAAACATTTGGCCCTTGACTTTCTGAATCTGGCTTCTTTCAATTAGCATAGTATTCTCTGTTTCCATCCATTTACCAGTAAATGACACAATCTCATTCTTCTTCATGGATGAGTAAAACTCCATTGTGTGTATATACCACATTTTCTTTTTTTAATTTTTTTTTATTTGTTCTAATTAGGTATACATGACAGCAGAATGCATTTCAACTTACTGTACACAGATGGAGCACAAATTTTTCATTTCTCTGGTTGTACATAATGACGTATCATACCATTTGTGCAATCGTACACATACATAGAGTAATAATGGCCATCTCATTTCATCATCTTTCTCACACCCATACCCCCTCCCCTGCCCTTCCCTCACTCCTCTCTAAAGTTCCTCCATTCTTCCCCTGCCCACCCCTCTGGACTGTTGGTCAGCATCCAGTTATCAGAAAAAAAAAATTGGGGCTTTTTTAGTTTTTTAGGATTGCCTTACTTCACTTAGCATGGTAATTCTCCAGCTCCATCCATTTACCAAAAAATGCCATAATTTCATACTTCTTTAAGACTGCGTAATATTGCATTATACACACCCCACAGTTTCTTTATCCATTCATTTATATAAGGGCATCTAGTTTGGTTCCACAGTTTAGCTATTGTAAATTGAGCTGCTATAAACATTGATGTGGCTGTGTCACTGTAGTATGCTGATTTTAAATCCTTGGGTATAGACCAAGGAGTGGGATAGCTGGATCAAATGGTGGTTCCATTCCAAGTTTTCTAAGAAAGCTCCATACTGCTTTCCAGAGTTGCACCAAATTGCAGTCCCACCAGAAATGAATGAATTTCCACATCCTTGCTAACACTTATTGCTTCTTGTATTCTTGATAATTGCCATTCTGACTGGAGTGAGATGAAATCTCAGTGGTGTTTTAATCTGCATTTATCTAATTGCTAGAGATGTTGAACATTTTTTCATATATTTGTTGTATATATTCTTCTATAAAGTGTCTGCTCAGTTCCTTAGCCCATTTATTGATTGGGGTCTTTTGTGTGTGTGTGTGTGTGTGTGTGTGTGTTTGTGTTAAGATTTTTGTATATCCTAGAGATTAATGCCCTATCTGATGGACATGTGGTAAAGATTTTCTCCCATTCTGTAAGTTCTCTCTTCATGTTATTGTTTCCTTTGCTAAGAAGAAGCTTTTTTAGTTTGAATCCATCCCAGTTATTGATTCTATTTCTTGGTATTTAGGGGTTTTGTTAATGAAGTCTGGTCCTAAGCCGACATGCTGAAGATTTGGGCCTGCTTTTTCTGCTATTAGGCGCAGGGTCACTGGTCAAATCCCTAGGTCCCTGATACACTTTGGATTAAGTTTTGTGCAGGGTGAGAGACAGGGATTTAATTTCATTTTGCTGCATGTAAATTTCCATTTTTCCCAGCACTCCTTCTTGAAGAGGCTCTCTTTTCTCCATTGTATGGTTTTGGCACCTTTGTCTAGTATGAGATAACTTTATTTATGTGGGTTTGTTTCTGTGTCCTCTATTTTGCACCACGTCTACATGTCTATTTTGGTGCTAATACCATGCTGTTTCTGTTATTATAGCTCTTTGATATAGTTTAAGGTGTGGTATTGTGATGCCTCCTGCTTCGCTCTTCTTGCTAAGGATTGCTTTGGCTATTCTGGGACTCTTATTTGTCCAAATGAATTTCATAATAGATTTTTCTGTCTGTATCAGGAATGTTGTTGGCATTTTAATTGGAATTGCATTAAATCCGTATAGTGCTTCTGGTAGGTATGGTCTGTTGAGGGCCACAGCCAAGTCGGGATGACGCATGGCATTTTTGCCAGAAGTAGTGGTTGAGAGGTGAGACTAGCGAGTCATTAAGATGATAACTTTTGAATTCTGGCAGAGTTCCCGTTGAGTTCCACTTGAGCTCTTGTGGGGATTCCCGGAGAGTTCCCATTGGTTGGGGAAGTGCCGGAGGAGGGATTTTCCAGTTGCTGGTTCCTAGAGGAGCCACGTGGCGTTTGGGGGAGTTCCCGGGAGCATGTGTGGAGTGTGCTGGTGGAGTTAAGAAATAAAGTTTGTTCCTGCTTCAGTGGCTCGTGATTTGTGCCCAGCCAGACTGCGGCAATGGTCATTTTGACCATGTTAATTCTGCCTATCCAAGAACAAGGGAAATCTTTCCATCTTCTAAGATCTTCTTTAATTTCTTTCTTTAGTGTTCTGTAATTTTCAGTGTAGAGGTCTTTCACCTCTTTTGTTAGGTTGATTCCCAAGTTTGTTTGTTTGTTTTTGAGGCTATTGTGAATGGGGTAGTCCTGATTTCTCTTTCAGAGGATTCATCACTGATGTACAGAAGTACATTTAATTTATGGGTGTTTATTTTAAATCCTGCTGAATGTATTTATAAGTTCTAGAAGTTTTCTGGTAGAATTTTTTAGATCCTCTAAGTAAAGAATAATGTTGTCGGCAAATAGTGATAGTTTGGGCTATTCTTTTCCTATGTGTATCCCTTTAATTTATTTTGTCTGTCTGATTGCTCTTGCTAGAGATTCAAGGACTATGTTCAATAGAAGTGGTGAAAGAGGGCATCCCTGTCTTGTTCCAGTTTTTAGAGAAAATGCTTTCGATTTTCCTCCATTTAGAATGATGTTGGCCTTGGACTTAGCATAGACAGCTTTTACAGTGTTGAGGTATGTTCCTATTATCCCTAGTTTTTCTAGTGTTTTGAACATAAAGAGGTGCTGCATTTTGTCAAATGCTTTTTCTACACCTATTGAGATGATCATATGGTTCTTATATTTAAGTCTATTGATGTAATAAATTATGTTTATTGATTTCCATATGTTGAACCAAACGTGCATCCCAGGGATCAGCCCCACTTGATCATGATGCACTATCTTTTTAATATGTTGAAATACCTCATTTTTAACCAGAAATCTCTCACAAAATACTTTTACTAAAGCAGATTACCAAATTAAGAAGAAACAGAAGAATTTCTACTTTTAAAATTCATTTTCCTCATGATGACTTTTCATTTATAAAATGATGTTCCTGAGACACAAAATTATTCCACTCCATTATTTATTTCTCATAGCAATGCAAAATACAGGCTAGCTTATACCTTATTCCTACTCCCCTCCTCCTTTGAATTAGTTTCTTGAGAGAAAAACCACAGATAAATCCTTAAGCACTGCTACTTGACATAAGTGCTTTGGGTAACTAAGGTATCTAATTTGTGTCCAAAGCTCCTTCTCAATTAGTTTTCAATGTATTGGATTCCAAAGCCTTGCTGAGGTTCTAATGACATTTATGATCTCTCTTCAACACCCTCTAATGTTCATTTAAATATAAGGGGCATGCTTTACAATCCAAAAACACTTTGTCCATCAAGTATTCTACAGTGTGGCATTCAAAACCCTGACTTCATGCCCTCTCATCAGGAAGGCTTCCTATATTGCATTTGATCCTCTGAGTAAGTTGAAGTCAAAATATTCACTGTTTACACAAGACCCTAATTGACCTAAAACACAGAGTTTGATTCCCATTTGGATTTTAAACAGTGATATGTTGGTAATACTTAAATAACCCCTGGGAAATGAAGGATGCAGGCATATAGATACCTGCATGTATTTTCAGTTTTACTGATAAACAATTACAAATACCAAGAAGTTTACAAAGAATAACAACGTGCACCACAAACATCAATATAAATTCTTAAAAAGCCTGTAGATGGATGCTCACAGAATATGTGGTAGGAAGGCGTGGAACTCTCTTATCCACATCTGGCTGTGGCTTACCCCAAGGAGTAAGCAGCTCTCCTATGACATCTGCTGTATTTGTAAGTGAGTAAAACCAAGGTGCAATGACTAAAATGTGTCTGACACAAATAACTTCAGTCATGAAGGACAGACACATGGATCTTTGTCTTGTGGAGGAACTTTAAAACTACTGGTTTTAAAATACAGGGAGTTGTTTTGCTGTGCACAATGTAATGAATGCAGATACAACACTTTTAAACTTTGTCTATATCAATAACATTTCTCCATAACATTTCTGAGTCACAACAATCAACTAAACAAGACTTCAAGTTCAATCTGTGTTGTAAATAATCCTAATGTCTGATTTCAAGCCACTCAGGTGATGTCAAGGAATACAGATGAGAAGGCTCCATAGCACACCATTATGTAGTATTTTACTGAATATGGATGGAAACAACCTCAAAATGTAGCTAAGTGATGACTCCATGATAAGTTCTGAATACTGATTACAATGAGGTAAAATATATTAAAATAACAGGTGAGCTTATTAAACTTAATAAAACCCATGTTTTAAAACCAGCTCACAAAAACCCTGAAGATTTAATAATCAGTTCTTATAAGCTGTTAATAATCCAGCTCCCGTATGATCAAGTACCATCCTTTTGTTACAAAAATCAGGCAGGACTGGAAAATGGTATTTGAGTTCTTCCTTGTAGGGCTGTCCTCCATGATGATTAAGAATCTGTAGGACTGGCAAATAGACTTTTCTCTAGGCAAAACTAATCTTGGTATCATTATTTCATGTTTTCCACCAACTGAACTAAAAAGTTGAGGGGGGAAAAATAGACTCCCCCTCAAAAAAAAATTCTGGTATTAAGAATTTATTTTACATAGACATATCTAAAAGCTCTCTTAGCACCTATATAAAGAATGAAATGAAAACAGACCAAATATTACAAAAAGGGACACACAAGTTACATAGTACTAATGAAAACAGGTGATAAGTAGAAAAAGGTAGACACACACACACACACACACACATACTACTCCCTTTAGAAACAAAAAACTTGACTTCATTAGGTTGCATCAGAGTCCTACTGAGGAAAGAGACATTCACGGACCACCTAATCTATGACTAACTCTCATTAAAGCCCAAGGGAAAGGCATCGATAAATGTGCTGTGATCCCTAACCACTTGCCTGTGCACAGAACATGGAAGAATGAGGCCTTGGTAGATAGGCTGTCAATCTCAGCATTATATGAGGACAGTGTAAGACTATGTTAGGAACAAAGTATTCACAAGACTGGAAAATATATTCCAGACTTCGAAGGGTCTAGAGTTAATTTGGTAGGGAAGTCTGCATAGGAAGCAATAAAGGAAATAATGATAATCACCCATCAGAGGTAAAACAATTCTGGTCAGATACTACAGCTTCATCACTTTCACACTAGGTGAAGTACTTTTGGGTGTGTTTCAGAGACACAAATATATAACTGTTTCATCTATGTCATCAATCTATTAGGAATCTATGGTTGTGATTTTAGACCTTTTTCAAGGGCTTTTATCATGAAACTAAGATGAGTACAAGAAAGACTTTTGGATGTATCTTGGTTGTAATTCAATACACACTCAACAAACACTTATTTTCCTCCTATTATTTCCAAAGCACTTGTCAGGTTTAGTGATATTTCACAGGTGAATGTAACCAGTCTATGACAGATCACACAGATGACAGGGTACAGATACACACAGAAAACATGCACATTCAGTACTTCAACCACAGAGTCAGGGCAAAAGACAGAATGTCAGGGTTTGGACTCTGCCAACGATCAGGACAGGTAAGGGAGCATACTATCCCTGGGCCTACAGTTTATAAACTTTCAGAATTGGAAGTGTCCATAAAAACCATCTCATGCAATCACACGCCAAAGTTAATATTCCCTCACAAAACCCTGCAAGATCAGCAACACATGTCTATAATACTCCCAGTGATCTAAGCCCTCCAGGCAATGTCCATCCCTCTTTTCGACAGCTCAAATTGTTAGAAAGTTCTTCCTGACATATTGGATCTACCTGTATCTTCTACCCAGTGCTCTTGCTTGTGTCCTCTGGGATCCCAGTAGAATAAGTCCAATTCCTCTTCTACATGACAGCCCTTTAAATAATTGAAGACAGTTATCATATATCCCTCCAGGCTAAATACCCCATTATCTCAACCATTTCTAATAGGACATGATCCAGAGTCTTCTCAGCCATCTGGATGATTTTCTTTGCATACATGAGAGTTGGAACCCGTCCCTTGCCTTGTTCTAACAGGCTATTATTGAACTATGCTTTCACTCTCTGCACTGTCAAGATGCATCCTGGGCTCTGAATATAGGACTTCATATCTACCTCTTTTCAGTTTTTTCAGACTGCTAAATTTAATCCATCACTCAAAGTGTTTGTGCTCTCTCTCTGCATCAGACACATTTGATTGCTAAGTCAATTCCAAACTCAGTTAAGCTACACATAAAAATGTGGACAAAACTGAAACAAGAGACTGGGGTGCAATCACAGACACACATCCACATAATTATTCAACCTGCAACAATTCTAGCTAAATACACTATTACTAACTTCAGACTTCTTCGATTCTTCTACAAAGACCTTATAAAAGGCTTTTTAAAATAACTTGCCTTCAGAAATCCAAGTACATATTATCTAAGACGTTCTTGTAAGCAAGGTTGGCAAACTAGGACCCAAAGGCCACATCCATTTACAGAAAAGCATTTAATGCAGTCTACAGCTTGTGTACAATGGCAGAGTTGAGATGTTACAACAGAGATTGAATGGACTAAAAAGCTTATGTTATCTGGCACTTCACATGAAAAGTTTGTCAATCTTTGTTCTGAAGGAAAGAATATGAACCTATACTGGTTTACAATGAGGAATACTTCTTTTACTAAGCCTTCAGAAAGCAATAATTAGTAATATATTCTCGAAGCTTTTCTGGGCCAACATCAAGCTAATTGGTTCATAGTTTCTAAAATTCACTTTTGTCTCCCATATGAATAACAGAAGTAGTCACATCTTTATAAAACCTGTAAGCTAATAATATGAATGCATAATGTTTATTTGCATCTGTAGTTCATGTTTTGACAGAATACATGTAGGTCCCATATTCACAGAATACGCCCAATACTGAGTTCCTGAGTTCCTGTCCTGAAGGGACAGTTACAAGGTACACTGAGGCATCAACAGAGGTCAGCAGCAAAACTAAAGAAAAAGAAACATCATCAGGAATACACAGGTCAACTCTATAATGCGACATCCCCCCCAAGAAACATAAAAGCAAAATACATATGGGTGAACAGAAGGAACTCAAAGGCAACAGAGATTTGCTCTTTTAAGAATCTAATACTGTTGAAGGGAACACAAGTACAGTCAATAGTTTCTGAGCGATACTGATACTTATTGCCAATGGAAAAGCAGTCCTCTGATATCCAGAGGGAAGAAAAACATTGTAGGTGAAGCCAGATGCTAAGCAGAAGCTGAAGGCAAAATTCAGGTTTATTCTCTTGAGAGAGAGAAGTAAAAAAAAATATCACTCGATGGCCCTGCACGGTAGAAATCTGAACTTCCTAATGACTGGATACAAATAGAAATAATTTGGGTGAAAACTCAGAGATGTGCTTGCATGAAATGCTGAACTTAAAACAGAAGAATAATTTCAGATACCACTAAATAAACAAATTTCTAATGTCTGCCAAGATTAGTTTTAAAGTCAGGATTGGTGAAACCAAAATATTCAGGACAATGTGCGTGCCAAAGTATGTATTCCTACCTTCAACCTATGGCTTGTCATAGCCTCTGAGCCAATGATTCCAACAGCAAGAAGTATTTTGTGCATTTGCTTCAGTATGCTATCCAAATAGTACCATTTTCCACATGTGCTATAAGACAAGGGTTAAGAAGCCCTGCATTAACTAACCTAAGCCTAGAGATGGCAGGATTTCAACATTAAGAGCTGGAAAACTGGACCAGGAAGGAGGTGATGGGGAAGAAAAGGGATTTTGAAATACGTGAAATAACAAGAGCTAGAAATAGATTTCAAAGATACTAGTCTTTGACAGGGTTTTTAGGAAAGAGGACAGAGAGGCTCTTCAAGTTAAGCATACTCCAAAATAACACAGTGAGATTCAGCAATAACATACAGATAGCCAGTGTCAATGAAGGCTTCCAAGGACAATGAAGAAGAAGATAAAGAACACTGAAGCAGTTTACATGGGATCCAGTCTCATCCTGATAAAAAGATAACCCCCAAAGAGAAAGATACTGTACATGTAATGAAAAGAGAAAAGGAAACTTCTGTCTTCAAAGAATTTCAGATCATATAGGTGTAAATGCTATAAAGGGTTTTATAACCACTGACAGTGATCTTTTTCCAGGAATGCAACCAACTGCCAAAGTCAGCTAAACCATGATCAATCCACACGTTCTTTGAGGCCCCATAATATATTTTCAGTTGACAAACAATTCTGCCAAGTATCTCTTCTACATGTTGATCGTGTCAACAAAATTAATTTGACATTTACAGCTATTTTGAGAATAAAATGTTGTTGCTTAAATTATTCTGTGGAAGCAACATGAAACAGAATTATTCAGTTGACAAAACCTAATTAGGTGTAAACTATTTCAGGTCACATGAATTATAAAACCTTTCACAAGTAAGTATTTTAATTCAAAGTAGCTCAAAGTGTTATAGAATATTAATAGATCCACAGTTACTTGCTTTATTTTCACATTTCTGGTTCCAGTAGTGCCACCTAGTCCTCCAAATACTAGCCTAGATGGTAGTTCTCATTCTGCCTCCCTGGGCCTTTGCAGTTGTATAAGAAGGAAGTCTCTATGTGAGAAACTTCTCAACAGTTAATTCATATTTTTAAATGAAATATAGTTAGAATACCATAATAATTCATTAATTCATTCAATTTGACAAGTAATGTTACCTTCCATTTGATCAATAGAGAAATTGAGGCAGAAAGAGATTAAACCTCCAAAATAACACAAAACTCATCTATGACAATAGATGGTATTTATGTTGGAACACAAAAGCAAAGCTGATGAAATGTCTAACATTCAACCCTGTCTTATCCATCTTGAGAACCTGGAAAACAAAGGCAATGTAGTCACTCATAGACATCAAATGTAGATATATTTGGAGAAGAGCTAAGCAAAGATAAGAAACCTCTTTTCTACCAAGGATCATGCATGAAATTAAAGAGGGAAGAAAATAGCCAGTCTGAAGCACAGTAAAAGAAGAGGAAATAGCAAATGACCAAGAATTAACTAGAGGACTGGAAACTTACATGAGAACAGAATGAAATCCACTGTGAGCTCTGTGTAGTGGAACACACCTGTAACCCCAGAAACTCAAGAGACTGAGACAAGAGGATCTCAAGTTCAAGACCAGATTGGACAACTCAGCAAGACCCTGTATCAAAATAAAATAAAGCCAAAGGTCTAAAGCCAAAGGCAAAAGGTCCTGGGTTCAATCTCCAATACAGGGAGAAGGGGGAAGGGGGAAGGGGGAAGGGAAGAGTAGGAAGGGGAAAGAGGGGAGGAAAGGCCAGCCATTTGTAAAATCACCTATGATAAGAGCAATTAGAAATCAATGTACTCATTTTAAAATGGGGTAAATGATATTTGTATCTTTTGCATCAACAGGGAGATAAAGGAGATAAGAAAAGTTAATTTTTTAAAAGAGAAAGATACATATGGAACCTGAAAACGGCTTCACAAAAACAAATGGCAGCACTGCTTGGTTCCAATTATGGAACACTGCCCTCGGAGGTCGACCTGCATTAGGAACAAGAACTTTCCTGATGGCAAAAATAATTCGAATTCTTGGATAGACCAGGCAGTATCTGTGCAGGAATGTTCTCTACTGGTTTTCAAAATCATTCCAGCTTGAATTAGTGCCACTGTATCTCTAAATATCAGAGCATATCTTTCAGCTGGACCTCAGGACTATGTAAGATCAAGGGCTTGAAGAGAGTCTGAGTACCAGGAAACATAGATGAGTAGAACCTGGAACAAGAAGGGACAGCTCTCGTTCTGGTGGAAAGCAGCAGTCATGCACCGCCTAAACACCAAACTCAAGTACGTGCAGGCAGGCACATTCTACCACCCTGAAACGTGTGGTCAGAAGCAAGCTGTCCTAAGTCAAGACAATAACTTAGGCCTCGTACGTACTACGCCTGCTAAGCATTCTCTACTTCACACTCTAGGGATTTTATTCTAGAAAAAACAATAAGGCCATGATCATCTGTAATAAGAAAGGAGGGACAGGCAGGGATCAGGTAGGTAAGATAGAAAGAAAAAGAAGTAAAGTGAAATTAAAAAGGGGGCAAAGAAGCAAGCAGGAAAAATCATTTGTAACCGTAAAATCATGTCCTCGCTTTTGTCAGTGTTCTCTCCCAATTCTATAAGAGTTAAAGGCCGCCAAGTAATAGGGCCTGCAGAGTTTTCCCTTGGGCTATAGCCAAGGCCAGTAACCTTGCTATTAGAGACCTGCCAAGCTTTGTCAATGCAATCTGCTGAATGCCTTGAGTGACAAGCGATCAATATTCTCCACTCTCATGGGTCATCACAGGTGACACAGGCCTAAGTAATAAAACAGCCCTGGCTGCCTCCTCTAACTTAAATGCTTCCCCAGCCACAATATTTCTTTTTTGTCTAAATGCCTCTAGCTAAATTTCACATAGATCGAACCATCTGATGGGGATAGAGATTCTGAGGAATTGCTGTGTGTCTGAATTGATGCTAGCCAGTGAAAGCTCAGTAGACTGGAGAAATAGGTTCAAATAAATCGAAAATGACTAGCTACAGAGTTGTAATCTGCCAGCCTCAGACCTTATAGCAACAAGCCAATATGAAAAAAAAGCATGCTGACAACCAGCTACCACCAAGTCAACTACTAAAACGAGAACCCATTTTTTTCCTCACACTACTGGGTTGAGGATAAGTACTTTCTCTGTGACATCTCTGGTGGTAGTGGTGGGGGGTGGACAGAAGTTGCTCATACTTCAGGGAGCAGTCACCACTGTATGTAGTCAAACACCATCACTGGCCCTCAAAAATGAGGAAGAGCCTACAAAGGTACAACACAAGGTGAAGGCATAAGGGTGTGCTGTCTTCTGGGACCCCAGACTAGCTTCCAGCATGCCCTTCCTCCTGGCTAACTAAACTGCACAGAAGTTTCTTCCTTGACTCCAACCCTACTGATAAGCAGCCTGAGAATTAGGAGAACTAAGTGAGGCACTCATTTGTATAAAGAACCTAGAACTATAAGTCAGAGTTTACAAATGGAATTAGATTCCTCAAGTACTGTTTTCTGAGCAGATGACAGAAAGTTCAAGGCCACTGCTCATTTAACCAAAATGGTAAACTTAAAGAAACCCAGAAAGGGGTTGGGGTTGTGGCTCAGTGGTAGAGCACTTGCCTGGCATGTGTAAGGCACTGGGTTGGATTCTCAGCACCAATATAAATAAACAAAATAAAAGTCCATTGACTTTTGTGTGTGTATATATGTGTATAAATATATATATGTGTAAAAATAAAATTAAAAAAGAAACCCAGAAAGATCTTAAGAGTCCTTCTATCTGCCTAAGAGAATCACTGCATTGTAAATAGCATTCATTATTTGAAAAACATTGTTTTCAAAGACTTCATATTCTGTAGTGTTAACCCCTTCTATTGCTCCTGGTATATTACTATTCCATTTAAATCTTTTTTTGTTCACATTTAGATAAACACATACATCCATGGCAAATAGCCAATTTCCCCACAATACCACGAGGCTGACTGTACCCATATCATGTCATCGCCTTCCCTTTAGGCAAAAAAGGCTAGCGGGAGACAGAGAATGCAAAGTCTTTCTAAAAATTCCTTCTGAGAAACAAAGCTTTCAGGATCAGGCACATCTTTTAAGAAATAAAGGTTTATTATTATTCTGTATGGAATAAAAAAAATTGGAGATGAAGAAGTTTTTCATTCATATTCTTGGTCATATGAACCTGCCTTCATTTAATTTCTAATTGTGTTTAATTTATGACTTATTCTTCATATTTTACTTTCTATAATTACAAAAATAATCTGCATTTTAAAAGCCACAACAAATGTGTACCTATATAACAGGATAGTCCCCAATGATGCTTGAAAAGAGAGTAGCTGAACTCGCATATTTAATATTTTAACCTCTGATATTGATCATTAGATTTGAAAAAAAGATAAAATGATGTAATTAATAAGGTATCAAGACAATTACAAAAAAGCCCTTTGATAACTGTTGTCAGAAAATTCTCTTCCCAAGGGGAGAAAAATTGTGATTTTAATTCAAGATTATTATCCCCCATTGATAACACTAGGATTTATTTCATAGGATATAACTAATTAAAGTAATAATATGGCCTAATCTCACAGAATGAAGAATCCCAGTATAGAAGAGTATATAACCAAGATAAACATTTAGTGGTAATATTAAAGCCTAGAAAATTAGGACTAATTACAAAAAGAAAAAAAAAAAAGATCTGACCTACCTGATCCTACATTACACGGGTATAAGTTAATGAAGGTGTGGTCCTAAAAGACCAAATGATCAATAAATGACAGTGCAAAAGCATCCAGAATCTTGTATGGTACATCCTGGGATGTGTGTGTGTCCATTTCCACTGATTATGAAGTAACGGTTGTCTGGCCCCCATGCACGTAAGAACAGAGGCCTAATGTCATCCACAAAAACAGTAGACAGAGCTTCTTCTATTTAGAGATCCCTGTACCCCCTTAAGAAGGTGAGTTTTGCCTCGCCATCTTCCACAGAAGTCAAGTCTTGCCAATCCAATCCCTCTAATCATGTGGAAACCTTGGCAGGCCTTGGGCCACATACTTAAAAGGGCAAAGAGACTTAACTTGTCACCCAGTGCTTGAAAAACCTCTGTAGAAGCATTAAAATGCAAGTGACAGTCAAGTGTCTTAGCAGTGAAAAGAAATCTCTAGTCTAAGATGACTACATCAATCCTCCTTCATTATCACTACTTAATGAAAAGGTCCCAGACTGAGAATCCTACTTCTGCAAAAACTGCACATGCCCAGGGCAAACAAGTGCTCACTTGGATTTCATTCTGACATGTGCAAGCATTTCTCTGTGGTTAGTTAAGTACCTCTGATTTGGTAAGAAAGTATGTCAGTCAGAGATCTGATCGGAAGCTGAGGTGGCTGCATTAATAAGCTAGCTGACAGGACTGCCTTTCTTGTGCTAAGCTGTATTCACCATTAAACAACTACTGCTAATGCCACTCTCAAGATAGGAGACAAGTCTCCAAGTCCTTGCCATTCTGGCTGTGATCTGTCAGAATGAATACCAAGTAGTTATACAACACCCCTGAAAACAAAATAACTTATAACTAAAGTATACACAGTGTCTGCAGAAAATAATTGTACTTATTTCTGCAAATCAAAAGCTAATTACTATAAATATCTGGTCTATTTCTATACATAATTCAAATATTCCTATGTATATACTTTTTAGTAAAACAGTAAATGTTCCCCTTATGTTAAATGTTCTTAAAATATTAGTTAACCTCTGTGTAAAATGTAAGAAATAATATAAATTAACCATGTGTTGGCATGATGTAAGCTATTTAGACAGTATGAAGTTTTTCTTCTCTTCTGATTGCTAGCTTAGAATACAAACAAGGTTTCCAATAGTTTTAAAAGTAACTGTCCCATTATATTTTTTCCCAGAAATAATAGTTTGATTTCTACAAATTCTTATTAATTTCCTAAGTGGAAAATGGTACCTCCTTGTTATTTTCAAGCACAGTTCTTTATTGTATATTCTACATTCTTGGAAATTTAATTCCAATCCTCATTCCAAACCAGACTTTACTGACTGGCAGTACAGTGAGCTAATTCAATTGAAAGAAGTTAAATGCCACACAAACCTTCAGGGAAATTATTGTTTTGACCACCATTGTCCATATGGTAAAAAGAAGCAGTAGGAATAAGTTAATCAAATGGTATTTTTTATTAGACGTTAATCAAATGGTATTTTTTTGTTTCTTTTCCTCCCACTAAGAACTTTTCTTAAAGAAAATGATGAGTATTAAATGCTCAAGTGGGAAAGATGTATACCACATCTCACAAAATCACATAAATTAACAAGGCTCCTGATAGTGCACTGACTTGGATATAACCAAACTTTAGAGTGTGATACAAATTCACAAATAGCTCTTGGCGGGGGTGGGGGGGGTGGGGGGGGGTGAGTTTGACCAAGATGAAACAAACTTTAAATTTTTTTTTACATTATTCACTAGGTTATAGATCTGAAAAATAAGATTTTAGAGTAAACTTCAGAGGGGATGGAGTTGTGGCTCAAAGCACTTGCCTGACATGTGTGAGGTCCTGGGTTTGATCCTCAGCACTGCATACAAATAAATAACATAAAGATACACTGACAACTAAAATATTTTGTTTTTAAAAATAAAACTTTAGAAATAAGTATAAATATAATTGTTATGAAGAGACAAGGTATATCCAGTTTTCTTTTGTTCCCTGTACCAAAGATGAACTCAAACTAAAATATTTTTCTTCCCTTGACAAAAAGAAACAAACAACAAATGGCTCTTTTTCATTTGTCTACAAAATAAAAAAAGAGAAGGCTTTAAAATAACTACTTTTTAAATATAACTTAAGTAAAAATTGTATAACTTGTGGTTAGGCACTATTAAGAAATTAGTCAAAAGTAGGTTTAAAGTGTACACACACACACACACACACACACACATACACACACACACACACACAAAAGTAAGGGGGCAAGGGACCTGAATAGACATTTTTCAGAATAACACACACAAATGGACAAGAAATATATGAAAAAATAACCCACCATTAGGGAAATGTAAATTAACACCACAATGAGATACCATTCTCATATCTGTCAGAATGGCTTTTATCAAAAAAAACAAACAAACAAACAAACAAAAAGAAAAAGTATTGTTGAGGATGTGGTGAAAAGGTAGCCTTTGTGCACTGTTAGTGGGACTCTAAATTACTATGGCCATTATAGAAAACTGCACTGAGGCTCCTCAAAAAACTGAAAATAGAATTACAGTATGATCCAGAAATCCCACTTCTAGGTAATTACCCAAAAGTTCAAAAGCAGTTTATGGAAGCGGTATCTGCCTTCCAACGTCCATCACAGCACCTTTTTGTCTGGAGGGGGGATTTGCTGGAGACTGAACCCAGGGCCTTGTGCATGTGAGGCAAACACTCTACCAACTGAGCTAATCTCTGCTCACTTGGCCATTGACTTGTTGTTCATTTGGGCACATACTTATTCAATAATCAATCAATTAGTGTCTACTATTGGCTGGGGGCTAATGGGGAGAGCCAGAGATAATCTGAATCCCCCAGGGTTAATTTTTAGAAAAGACAGGTAACATACCAACAAAGTAATTTCTATTACCTGTAGAGACAGAAACAGAGAATAAGGCAATCTAAGATAGCACCAATTAAAGTTCACATGATTTTGTAGATCTAATATTGCTATGTCAGAATTTTAGGATCAAAGATAAAATTTTATAAAGCAATTTCCTCTATACTATGACCCTTAAAAAAATCTTCATCATATATTTTGGGAGGTATATTAGCTACCAAGGTCTATGATGTGCTGCATTTACCCTTAGGCCTGTATGCCTCAATTACCCTAATTTTCTGATGTAAACAATGAACAGAACCAAGAATGCCCTCCTAAAAGGCATCTGAGTAAAAAAACCTGAAGAATGATAAAGTCTCCAGTGATGGCAAAAAGTCCTACTGCCAGGAGTAGGCAGTGGAGCTAAACTACTTCCTTGTGTTCCAAGGCCTAAAAGCCACCATTGAACAGTGTCTGCTGGACTTGTGTGCTTCCATTGCCAATGTTAAAGGAGCTATTTCTGGAGCTGACCCCTGTATAAAGCTGGGGTGAGCTGAGCTTTTCTGCCTATTAGAGTGAGTAGCAAAGGGTAAACCTCTCTGAGTAGAAGGGTCAGAGTACACAGACACTGGTTCCAGTTTAGCTGACAGCGCCAAGCAAGGCATTTCTAATCTCCCCAGTTAACAGTAAATCGGTGGTATACATGAGCCCTTGACAGAGGACAGACAAATGAGACTCACTAAAGAAGATAAAGAGAGGCCTGGTGAAGAGCAAATGCTGAACATAGTCCAGACCCTTCACTCTTAAGCCAAAGATGCTTTGATAAAACCCACATCCGTTTTGGGCAAGTCTTAGCTTTTCTGTAGTAAAATAATGCCTTCTATTCTAATTCTGAGAAAATAGACTGTTTATGACAAAAATCTACACCTTAGTAATTAAAAGGCAATCTTGAGCCTCCATCTCTCTGTGGCCTGGAAAAAAGGAATCTCTAAGAAAAAATTCGGAAGATACCATCTAAATCACCATTGCTCTCCAGGCCAGGGTGATTCATGGTTTGATTTTCTCCAGGTCGTCCTGACAATCAATCACACCAGCTGAACAGAAGGAGAAGTGTGTCAGAGCAGGATCAGGGGCTCTGCCTGTAGTGTTCAAGTTTACAATCACATTCAAAGGAGGAAAGAGAAGCAAGCTAACAAAATCTTGGAAAAGACACCCATAAATAAACACTGCCCCTGAAGGGCTGCTCCACAGTTCAGGCTTTCCCTGCACAGTATGTGTGCACTGCCCTCCTAGAGACCTTTCTGATTTTACCAACTGAAACACTGTACATGACATCAAAGATGCACTGATATCTCTGGATTTTCCCTGAGGAAATGAAGTCTTAGAGAAGTTAAATAACTTGCCCACAGTCACACAGCCTTAGCTAAGCAAGAAATTCTGACCTTGAGGAGGCTTAAGACTCCAAAATTTTGCTACCAATGTAAAATCTGTCAAGTGTGTAAAAAAATTTTTTATATGTCAAACCTATTTATAACCATCAAGATAACTTGTTATTTATAAGGTCTCTATGAAGAACCATTTTGAAGACAAAAAACAAAGCAAGAAACCCCCAAATACCTGTCAGCAATGTGAATAACCACCCCATGATTTGTTCCTCTTGTAAATTCAAATTTTTGGTGACCATATCTTATGATAACAAGGCTTACCTGTAAATGCCAAATGTAGGCGTGTATGGCCATCCAAGCATGAAGTCACCAGTAGGGATGTCAATAAGAAATGATCAAACCAGTTTAGAAGATGAAACTGGAACTTTCAAAAAACAAGGTGCATTGAAATAAATACGTGTCTATTTCTTTTTTTTTTAATATTTATTTTTTTAAGTTTTCGGCGAACACAACTTGTTTGTTTGTATGTGGTGCTGAGGATAGAACCTGGGCCACACGCATGCCAGGTGAGCGCACTACCGCTTAGCCACATCCCCAGCCCGACGTGTCTATTTCTATGGATGATAAAATAAAGTAACTGACTCTGACTTTGTGAGGAAAACTAAAAATATTTCAAATGAAAGATACAAATATTATGTGTGTGTGTGTGTGTGTGTGTATATGTGTGTGTGTTACTCCCTCCTGTAAAAGAAAAGGTTGGGAGATCAGAAAAGAATGAACTCTGGAATTCTACCCACAAAGCCAAATTCACACAACGAATAGCAAATCTATCTGGAAGTTTCTTTTGCCGAGCCATGAAATTAAAGATGTTAAGTATTGTTTAGCTCTATAGTACTTAGCAAAGTACTACCCAAAGTATCTTTTATTATTTATGTTATAATGATAGCTTTTCAACCTTTTCTTATTACAAAAGCTACCAACTGTCAGGGAACAATGGTTTTTGGAAAGAAAATGGCCTACTTGCTTTATATATTACGTTCATGTTGCCCCATTTTAGTCCTCTGTCTTAAAATTTTAACAGAAAGACTTAATGAATATAAAAACTTAACACCTCTTATTTCCTTTTCGAGAGAAAAAATTAAAATACTATCCTGTTTCAATTCATGGAAAGAAAATGTTAGAATCAGGAATGAGGTTGTTTTTGCTATTTGAATTGAGGAATTACAACTTACTAAAGCACCTTCTCCAGGTACGTCAAGCACTGTGCAAGAAACCGCAACACATATGAATTTACTCCTACAACATACCACTCCCAACACGCACCATCTTCGTTTTATGTAGAAGCATGAACGGACTGCCTCTAATTCTGATCTCGCTTAACACTGAACCTAAACCAACCGTTCCTCTCGTTATTATACCCAGAATTTAGAAGAAACATTAAGATTCATCCACCTCCTCATTTTAAAGATGAAAAATATGAGACACCAAAATGACAAGAAACACACCCAGAGTCTCAAAGTTTGTTAAAAGAACTCAAGAGAAATGCAAAGCCAGGTTTGCTGTCTGTCATTCCTGCTTTGCTTTCTACACTAGACCACTCAGCCTCCACGGGCATGAGCATGGAAGAACACCAGCCTAGTCAGGAAGGCTGGGAAAGCAACAGAGGGAACAAAAAAGAGAGCTGGGAAGAAATTCTGGTGATGCCTGAGTCCCTCTGCTGTATTTTTAGAAAAATGCGCATCTTCCTGTACACTTAGTTGCCCTATACACTGTCCTTCTACCTTTCTAGCCTTTGACTAAGTGAAATTCAAGGATGTTCAAATGAAAGGGATTATTCAGAGCAAAGGGGATTGTATAAGAACACTTTTTAAAATTAACTCATAGTGAAACGGTATATAGTGCTAAAAAAAAATGAGCCTCCAAGCCATTAATAGACATATAGACACTGAAATACATATTACTAAGTGAACATATCAACCTGAAGGGCTACACAGAGTAGAATCCCAACAATATGAAGTTCTTAAAATGGCAAAACTATGGAGTCTAATGAGAACAGGGTTGAGTAGGTTGGAAAAGGTGAGTTGAACAGCTGGGGCACAGATAAATTTTAGGGAAGTTAAACTATTTTGTATGATACCATAATGGTGAGATCATTGTATATTTGCCAAAACCAACACAATGTATAACACCAAAGAGTGAACCCTTATGTAAACTATGAATATCAGGTGATTAGATGTGCCATTATATATTCATCAATTGTGACAAGTGTCTCACTCTGGAGCCTGACAGTCATTGATAGTTAAGGGGGCTGAAGGGAGGTATGGGAAGAAAAATCTGTATTTTTTCTGCTCAATTTTGCTATAAACCCAAAATCATTTAATAGTCTGTTGAAATAGTCTATTAAAATATATAAAAGACATTGTTATGTCTTTTATATAAAAATCTTTTATCTACCTACTTTTTTGATTTTTATCCAGATAAGTCTAACAGTATCAGTATCGTAAATAAATACTCTATGAACTGGCTACTCTTAATATGGAAAGGCAGGAATTAAGAAGATTTTGTGATTCAAGTTACTTTTCAAAGAATAAAAACAGAAAGCAGCAATAGAAAAACAAAGACAAATTGGGGCTAGAGTTGTGGCTCAGTGGTAGAGCACTTGCCAAGCATGTGTGAGGCCCTGGGTTCAATCCTCAGCACTGCATATAAATAAATAAATAAAATAAAAGATCCATTTACAACTAAAAAATATTTTAAAAGAAAAGAAAGAAAAAGACAAATTACAACTTATTTCACCTATTTCAAAAGTCTTTATAGAAGTTGTAAGAATTTTTTAATTTCCTTTCCAATGACAATATAAACTGCCAATGTGTTCTTCATTTCAAATACTGCTGTTTTAGAAAGGTGCATGCAAACCCACTTTTCTACTAATACTTTGCAAGGAAATTTACCTGAGAATCAAGTCACTATTTTTTTTATGAGGCCTCAATGTTACTCAAATGACAGAACAAGATCACAGATGGTTTTGATTATAGGACTGAGCTAGACTAGCCAGTCCCTGCACACTGCTGGTTCCATCTGACATTTAAGTTCAGCTGCACTACTGGGTTTTCGGAAATGCTTTACTTCAAATCAAGAAGTAAAAAAGCATTGCGTGGCTTACATTAGTTTCATTATGGCTAGTTTCAGGACAATCTTTCATCTGGAAATTGTTCTAAGATACTGAAAGTACTATCACTAATAGAAGCCACTCCAATGAAACCTGTTTCCTTAGACTTATTCCTATGAATAAATGTCTTTCCAATGTCATTTAAATACCATGATAGACTTATCACTGTACCATATATACATCACAGTCATATCACAGCTTTACCAAAGTCTTCTTGACTCTTTGTACATTATTGTAACTTAGAGAGAAAAGGCTAGAAATAGGTAACAGGTAGGGTAACAATCTGAGTACTGTGAACTTTTATATACAATGCCTCCCAAGACACCTGCCCCATTCTGCTGGCAGATGGACTTCATAACACGGCACAGGAGAACAAAGGGAATAGGGAACCAGATAATTTTGAAGAAAAAAAAAAAAAAAAAGAAAACAGAGCCTACCTTTGGAGGGTGCTTGTTGTGCTTCTGCTTCCTTTCTTTCCAATGAGAATGAACATTCACCTCCCATCTTAGTTACTTCTTGATGAATAAGTAAATGAGATAATATAGGTTGAGTACCTGAAAAAGTGACTTCCCCTTGCACATTCTGATCATTTTTGAAGAACAGAATCTAATACTGCTGAGAAGTTGATGGATCAAAGCAGGTCAGCTGGCATTAATAACTGAAAATCTTCACAAGTGAGCTGGTATCACCCAATTCCTTCACACTTAAAATTCTGGCATCATTAATCATTAATTGAACTTCTACTGGTAAATGGCATATAATGAAAGGACAAGCAAAAATTACTGGGCCTTACAGAGGACAAGACTAGGCTCAAGTTCTTACAGAGCTGGAAGGATATAGATAACTGCTAAACTATGGTAAATATGCAGATTTTAAGAAAGCTGCTCTGCATGTTGTTCAGGAGCAGCAGACATTAAAAAAAAAAAAAAAAGGCCCCAGGGGTGAGGCTTGAAGAAAACTAAAAAATGCGAGTAGGCAAAGATTTCTGAAACAAAAATTTCAAAAATTTTTCATCATGTATACTATAAATAGAATAATGTCAGGAGAAATGTTAGTAACAGTGCTAATTAAAATCACAGGAACCTAGAACATAAGAACAGGAAAGGCTATAAACCCGCCCTAAATGACTGGAAGTTTGGTATTCTTTGTAATAGCACCCTATTTCCAAATGTCTAAAGCATTTTCCAAGGACACCTCAAACTCAAATGTCCCATATTGAATTAAGATAAGAAATCCACGGGCTTGGGATGTGGCTCAAGTGGTAGCACGCTCGCCTGGCATGCGTGCGGCCCGGGTTCGATCCTCAGCACCACATACCAACAAAGATGTTGTGTCCGCCGAGAACTAAAAAATAAATATTGAAATCTTTCTCTCTCTCTCTCTTTCTCTCTCTCTCTCTCTCTCTCTCTCTCAGAAAGAAAGAAAGAAAAAAAAGAAATCCACCATCCACCCAGATCCTTATCTGGTGTTTCATCTTTGCAAATTACTCAACCACACCTCAAGAGGTGGATGGGAAAGGAGGAGGAGCAGGAGAAGAGGTGGAATGATACAGCAGTATACATAAAGAATCTCACCTCACATCAGTCGTCTTTAAAATGCTCTCTGGGGGCTGGAATGGTGGCATAAAAAAGAAAAAAAGAAAAGAAAAATATACAGGGCTGGGGTAAAGCACTACATACCCAGCCCTTAGGTTAAAATCACCCCTGGGTTCAATTCCCAGTACAAAAAGGTACTCTTTGGAGACTAGGGGCTACATCACCTGCTTAGCACATGTACACAAGCTTCTTTTAACACCCTAATACTTCTGCTCATGTTCTTACTGAGACTGTTAAGAACCCACCTCCTAGTTCTACTAAATTTAACTAAGTCAGTTTCCTACTTGCCAGATCTCTACTTTACATTAACATTTTTCTGAACACATAACAACAACAAAGACTCATTACACACTTATCACCTCCCAGGTCCTGGGCACTGAGTATACTGCATAGGACAAGTAATAAGAAATCCTTACATCTTAGTGGCATAGAGAAATAAGCAGAAAGACAAAACTAGGGTATGAAGAACAAGTGTTCAAAAGAAATAAGTGAGGTAAAAATAATAAAGCAGATACACACAGAAACCCCCTTCAGGGTGGTATGTACACTGAAATAGAGAGGTTACAATACAAATACATGCAGGCATGCAATAACCATTTCAGACTATAAAATAATAATTACGGAGATTCTAAAATACAAAGAAACTTGGCACATGTGACTAAGAGATTCTGTCAATACCTCAAAACCTTCCCTGATCAGTGGTGTTGAAACCTTTAGAGATGAAAAACTGGCTTTCTGTCTGGTGCCACTGACTAAGGCTTCTTTCTGGGATGTGGAAGAGCTCAGGGTGTCCAGCACAGTGGCAACCCACAAGTGAGAAGTAACAGAATACAGAAGCACAGCAACACAGGAAGTCACAGATGGAAAGACATCGTCATTGAAAATGTCCAAGGTTTGAGATACATATAAAGTTTAAAAGATTAAAACCATTACTCTGAATAGGTAAAATATTTAACCTAAAAGTTGGTGTGTTTATATAATCTTAGTGGTGAATTACAGTAGAAGCAGCCAAGTTCCTAGGGCTATCAATTTTCTGAGACAAGTAGAATTCCTACTTAAGAAGAAAGGACAGGCTGTTTATGGGCTCAGTAGCAAAGTCCTCACTAGCAAAAAGTGCAGCTCGGGGTTCAATCCCTAGCACAGGGACAGGGTGAGGGTGTGGGAGGAAATAAGAAGAGGACTAAGAGGAAAAAAAAAAGGAAATAAGTTATAGTAGGACAAGGAAAGGAAGTAAGAGGAGGGAGAGATGAGGAAGAAGAGAAGGAAAAGAGGAAAAACAAAAACCGTGAGATCAGAACCACAGGACTGTAGGTGACAGAAAGACTGAAGAAGGCATGTCACTCCCATAGCAAAAGGTAAAGACAGAAAACCATGCAGGGATTTGATTGTAATCAGACCAAATCCTGAAAACCAGATCTATGGAACCTAGGCTTATGATATTTTAACATTGCTGATTTTGATCTACTCTGTTCAAGATAACTAGAATGATTTACCAGGAGTCTTTTTGTACATTTAGGAAAAGAAGCAGTCATCCAGGAGTCAGCATGGGTCAACAAAAATTATCTTGACAGAACTACCTCATTTCCTTTGGCTTTCTTTTTGTTATTTGTTTCTTAGTTGTAGATGAATATAATACCTTTACTTATTTATTTTTATGTGGTGCTGAGGATCGAACCCAGGGTCTTGGACATGCTACGCGAGCACTCTAGCTCTGACCACAACCCCAGCCCCTCCTCTGGCTTTGTTTTTATTACATGAGAAGGATATCAGGAGCTTTTGGCAGTCACTGTCTATCTGCAAATACCTGCACATCTTGTGAAAGGAGGGAGAACTCGGGCAAGATGAACCAGGTGAAAGACCATAATAAATGGCCATGTTGATGTACTTACAGAAGGCCTATAAAAGAGGGAGAGAAAAGTGAAGAAAACAAGGAGAGAAAGAATAGACAGAAAAGGAAAAGGGAGGAAGACAGCCAAGGAACTGAGTTGGTAATAAGATGAAAATGAGCAAATAAAGATAGGGATTTTTAAATATAAATTCAAAATGTCAACTTAAAAAGTAAATAAAGGAGAAAGAAACACGTGGGGTGCGTGTGATACTCAATGTGGTAGTTACTAAACACACTCACCCATTCAAGTTTACATTTAAAATAAAATTCAAAATTCAGTTCCTCAGTGACACTAATCATATGTCAACTGCACCTGTGCCTGGTGACTACTGAAATAAGTAGTGCAGATATAAGAATTATGCAACTACACAGAAACTTGTATTGGACAGTGTCAAGTGGAGAAAAAGGGCTTTCTTTTGGTTTCATGTGAAGGGACCTCCTAGACACATATAAACTATACCTGCTTGTTTTCACTGCAAGTTGGGTACACAAATATAAATATCTCACAAAAGCATATATAATTACTATTTTACTAATTTGGGTGTCTGGTTTCCAGTTTCTGAATACTGAAAAGCATCCAAAACAGCAGTTGCCACAATAAAGGACAGTTGTGAATATGCAAAAGCACACCGAAATTTCCAATGCCAAAGAAAATGCACTGTGCTGGCCTCGATTTTATAGTTCATTATTCATCTTGCTACCTGGCCTGCAGGTGGTGGACGCGGTTACATAGGAAAGCCATCAATTTAGGTAGAAAACCCTTCTTAATTACTGTTACCAGAAAGGTCTAGAGTAGATGCCTCTTAAGCAAGGAACAACTCCCCCTTTACAACTCAGGGGATTGGAATATGATTTCTGGGAGAAATAAAACACATAGAAATGTGGACATCCCTAGTTAAGAAAAGTATCTTTATTGTTATTGCAATTTCTCTTTTTATATTATAAAAAAGTATTGATTTTTATCTATAATTTCCTAGAAAGCAGATGTCTACATCCTTGAAGGAACCAACGTAGTGCTGAACACAGGGAAAGTGAGCAATTAATTTAAGGGTACTAGAAAAATTTCATCTATTCTGAACTATTACTCATCTCAAATCATTTTTCTTGTTTTCTTTTCTGGTATTATTTCATGAAAGCATATAGGACTTGGAAATAAGCATCCTAGATTCTAATCCTGGCTCTAACTATGTCTGTAAAGGTCATAAAACCACCCAACATCACAGGGGATGTTTGAAGAAATAGTTTTAGATAGAATCGTGGTGAAAAAAAAAAAAAAAAACAGTTTGCAAAAAGCCTTTTTTTAGAATTTTTTTTTTTTTTTTTTGCTTTATGGATACTTTTTTGAGTTATTTTAAGTATATTAATATAAATATTTGGCCAAGTAATACCCATGGGATTAGATCAAAATATGAGTTCCTAAGTGTATATTGATCCTATTTCATCTTAAAAAGACTTTCCTACCTCCCTGGAGATAATTCAAGTCTATAGTCTAGAATGAATTATTTATTCCATTCTTACATAAAAATTAATCTCTACCTGACCTTTGTATAAAAATAATATTCATGTTAGTCCATGTATTAACAAGAAGAACTGTAAAGTTTATCAAGTAAACTGGAGTACCTAACACGTGCCTGCCTC
Source organism: Marmota flaviventris (assembly GCF_047511675.1). Lineage (NCBI taxonomy): Eukaryota > Metazoa > Chordata > Mammalia > Rodentia > Sciuridae > Marmota > Marmota flaviventris. The sequence continues at coordinate 24,952,468 of NC_092516.1, forward strand.
CAGGATAAGATAAAAATTAAGAATTTAACATCTGTCTTCTAACAATTTTAGGTCATCCAATGTTACTTCTGCATTGTAAGTTCAGGTTGTTTTTTTTTAATTTTTTGTTGTTGGCTGTTCAAAACATTACATAGTTCTTGATATATCATATTTCACACTTTGATTCAAGTGGGTTATGAGCTCCCATTTTTATCCCATATACAGATTGCAGAATCACATCAGTTACACATCCATTGATTTACATATTGCCATACTAGTGTCTGTTGTGTTCTGCTTCCTATCCTCTACTATCCCCCCTCCCCTCCCCTCCCCTACCCTCTTCTCTCTCTGCCCCCTCTACTGACATTCATTTGTCCCCCTTGTATTATTTTCCCCTTTCCCCTCACTTCCTCTTGTATGAAATTTTGTATTACTCTGAGGGTCTCCTTCCATTTCCAGGCAATTTCCCTTCTCTCTCCCTTTCCCTTCCACCTCTCGTCCCTGTTTAATGTTAATCTTCTTCTCATGCTCTTCCTCCCTACTCTATTCTTAGTTACTCTCCTTATATCAAAGAAGACATTTGGCATTTGTTTTTAGGGATGGGCTAGCTTCACTTAGCATAATCTGCTCTAATGCCATCCATTTCCCTGCAAATTCTATGATTTTGTCATTTTTTAATGCAGAGTAATACTCCATTGTGTATAAATGCCACATTTTTTTTATCCATTCATCTATTGAAGGGCATCTAGGTTGGTTCCACAGTCTTGCTATTGTGAATTGTGCTGCTATGAACATCAATGTAGCAGTGTCCCTGTAGCATGCTCTTTTTAGGTCTTTAGGGAATAGACCGAGAAGGGGAATAGCTGGGTCAAATGGTGGCTCCATTCCCAGCTTTCCAAGAAATCTCCATACTGCTTTCCAAATTGGCTGCACCAATTTGCAGTCCCACCAGCAATGTACAAGTGTACCCTTTTCCCCACATCCTCGCCAGCACTTGTTGTTTGACTTCATAATGGCTGCCAATCTAACTGGAGTGAGATGGTATCTTAGGGTGGTTTTGATTTGCATTCCTCTGACTGCTAGAGATGGTGAGCATTTTTTCATGTACTTGTTGATTGACTGTATGTCCTCCTCTGAGAAGTGTCTGTTCAGGTCCTTGGCCCATTTGTTGATTGGGTTGTTTGTTCTCTTATTGTCTAATTTTTTGAGTTCTTTGTATACTCTGGATATTAGGGCTCTATCTGAAGTGTGAGGAGTAAAGATTTGTTCCCAGGATGTAGGCTCTCTATTTACCTCTCTTATTGTTTCTATTGCTGAGAAAAAACTTTTTAGTTTGAGTAAGTCCCATTTGTTTATTCTAGTTATTAACTTTTGTGCTATGGGTGTCCTATTGAGGAATTTGGAGCCCGACCCCACAGTATGTAGATCGTAGCCAACTTTTTCTTCTATCAGACAGCGTGTCTCTGATTTGATATCAAGCTCCTTCATCCATTTTGAATTAACTTTTGTGCATGGCGAGAGAAAGGGATTCAGTTTCATTTTGTTGCATATGGATTTCCAGTTTTCCCAGTACCATTTGTTGAAGATGCTATCCTTCCTCCATTGCATGCTTTTAGCCCCTTTATCAAATATAAGATAGTTGTAGTTTTGTGGATTGGTTTCTGTGTCCTCTATTCTGTACCATTGGTCCACCCGCCTGTTTTGGTACCAGTACCATGCTGTTTTTGTTACTATTGCTCTGTAGTATAGTTTGAAGTCTGGTATCGCTATACCGCCTGATTCACACTTCCTGCTTAGCATTGTTTTTGCTATTCTGGGTCTTTTATTTTTCCATATGAATTTCATGATTGCTTTCTCTATTTCTACAAGAAATGCCGTTGGGATTTTGATTGGCATTGCGTTAAACCTATAGAGAACTTTTGGTAATATCGCCATTTTGATGATGTTAGTTCTGCCTATCCATGAACAGGGTATATTTTTCCATCTTCTAAGATCTTCTTCTATTTCTCTCTTTAGGGTTCTGTAGTTTTCATTGTATAAGTCTTTCACCTCTTTTGTTAGGTTGATTCCCAAGTATTTTATTTTTTTTGAAGATATTGTGAATGGAGTGGTTGTCCTCATTTCAATTTAAGAGGATTTGTCACTGATATACAGGAATGCCTTTGATTTATGCGTGTTGATTTTATATCCTGCCACTTTGCTGAATTCATTTATTAGCTCTAATAGTTTCTTTGTAGAGCCTTTTGGGTCTGCTAGGTATAGAATCATATCATCTGCAAATAGTGATAATTTAAGTTCTTCTTTTCCTATTTTTATGCCTTTAATTTCTTTCGTCTGTCTAATTGCTCTGGCCAGTGTTTCGAGAACTATTTTGAACAGAAGTGGAGAGAGAGGGCATCCCTGTCTTGTTCCAGATTTTAGAGGGAATGCCTTCAATTTTTCTCCATTCAGAATGATGCTAGCCTGAGGCTTAGCATAGATTGCTTTTACAATATTGAGGTATGTTCCTGTTATCCATAGTTTTTCTAGAGTTTTGGTAAGTTCAGTTTTAATCAAAGGAAATAATCAGGGACTCATAGAGGAATAATGTCTCTCTTATATGAGGCAGGAACATCAAATACTTACAACAAACAAGAGCTTTGGAACTAGAAAAGATTCTAATCCCAACTCAAAGGATTTTAATCCCAATTCTAATCCGGATTCAAATCCCAACTCAGTCACTAACCAACCAGGGCCTACTGAGGTTTAGCACAAATTCTCTGGGTCAACCTCATCCTCACTGCTACCTGAGTTTTTTGTCCTCATGCAGTGAAAACTGTGTACGATCCTATGAAGTCACCCTGCATGACTTACTTACAAATGTGATCTCAACCACCTCTAAAATGACTACAACACCATCTGCACCTCATAAGGTGTGGGGAGGATTTACTGGTATAAAATAGATAAAATACCTCTCTTGAAGCATAGAGAATTAGGATTGACTACATAGGAAATGTTACTCGTCACCGCCCCCCCAGCAATTGTTCTATATGATCAATATACTAGAAACTTCCTATCAAAAATAGATTACATTCTTCCATTGAAAGAGTTAATAGGGTCGGGCTGTAGCTCAGTAGTAGCAGAGCACTTGCCTGGCCATGTGCAAGGCCCTGGGTTTACTCCCCACTGAAAAGGGGGCTGGGGGGTGGGGAATGGAAGAAAAAATGAATAAAGGAAAGAAAGAGAGGGTAGTTAATGATTTCCAGAATTTAGCCATTATCAGCAAGCTTCATACCAGAAGCTGGACTGCGGCATGCAGTGCAGTATTGAGTTCAGTCTCTGCATGTCACACAGCACTGTGCAACACTAACCTATAACCTGTATCTTCTCTGTCCCACCTCTTTTTAAATTGATTGCTGGTTAGGACCACAAATTGTAGCACACAGGCACTAGTTTTAAGTTTCACTCCATAAATTCCATCTGGACCAGCCAATGACTATAGTGGGTAAACAGAATCTTACTCATACAAACCCCAAACCATAGCCACTCCCATGATGTTCAGTTATTTCTACATTGGGAACAAATCTGAATTCTCTTTCCAAAATTAAAAACTCATTTTAAAGGAAAATAGTATTAAAATACTCCTTAAACATAATAAGCCACACTTAAATCTTGGTTTCAATAAATATATCTTGCCAACAGCTATTAGATTCCAAAGCAAATTTTTAAGTTTGCCATCAAACAGTGTATTTATTCTGACCATGATTTCCTTTCTCTAACTGGATGTTCTCTTGTGTTTCTTTCTAATATTAAGAGGGGGAAGTCAGTCCAGAAATCTGGTATGGATTTATTTAGGAGACGAGCACCAGAGAAGATCACCATTTTGTGACTGCAAAGTCAGTACAGGCCTTCAGGCAACAGTATCAAATAGGGCAGCTCTGCTCTCAAGGTAGTCTAAAAAACGAACAGATCACCTCGCTAGAGCTAAAGATACTGCATTAATTTAGAAGTCAGGCCAGCTATTCAAAATGAGCTAGAAAACACATTTGTTCAAAAAAAGCACTTTGGAAGGACTGGCAGGAGCATCTTAGTATTTTATGAATAATCATTTTAATTAGTTATTCAATACAGATGGTGAGGGTAAAAAGGATCCCAGAGAGCACTGGGACCAAAAATTAGAAATTATCTCAAACCTCAAATTTAACTAGTGACATTTAACATCTATGGGTCTAGTTCCAAGATCTCATGCTAATAAAACTTCAGTTTGGTGCTGGGAAACAGCCTCGCCAGGGGCGCAAGGTGGCCAACTAATATCAGCTGAAGCAGGAGGGCTTACTTTCAAACCACCTCCACCCTTTACTCAAGATGGTTCTAACCCAAAAACTCCAGTCAGAATATCAGCTATTATGAAAACAAACAACAATAAGTGTTGGCGAGGATGTAGAAAAAAAGGTACACTCATACATTGCTGGTGGGACTGCAAATTGGTGCAGCCAATATGGAAATCAGTATGGAGATTCCTTGGAAATATGGGAATGGAACCACCATTTGACCCAGCTATCCTTTTCCTCAGTCTATACTCAAAGAACTTAAAAATAGAATACTACAAGGACACAGCCACATCAATGTTTATAGCAGCACAATTCACAATAGCTAAACTGTGGAGCCAACCTAGATGCCCTTCAGTAGATGAATAAATTTTTAAAATGTGGCACATATACACAATGGAATATTACTCAGCAATAAAAGAGAATAAAATCATGGCATTTGCAGGTAAATGGATGGAGTTAGAGAAAATAATGCTAAGTGAAGTTAACCATTCCCAAAAAACCAAATGCAAAATGTTTTCTTTGATATAAGGAGGCTGACTCATAGTGGGATAGGAAGTGGGAGCATGGGAGGAATAGACGAACTCTAGATAGGGCAGAGGGGTCGAAGGGGAAGGGAGGGGGCATGGGGTAATTAATGATGGTGGAATATGATGATCATTACTATCCAATTGGTGTGAATATACTATGTTTACAACCAGAGATATGAAAAATTGTGCTCTATATGTGCAAAAAAAATTGTAATGCATTCTTCTATCATATATAAATAAAAAAGGAAAAGGGTAGGAGGATCAAGTTTAAAACTGACAGAAAAAGACAGAGAGAGAGAGAGAGAGAGAGAGAGAGAGATTCAAATTGATTCCAACTGATAACTTTAAATCATTAGAAGAAATATAATCAGGTGAGGGCACAATATCAATACCAGGGTAACAACTATAAAAACAAAAATGAAAAAAAATATATTTATGATCAAAGTTGACATAGAGGTATTTATAGTCAACTATGCCAAGGCAGAAAGATTCTGGAGTCTTCCTGGCTTGGACAGGATTTGGAATCTTGAGTGATGTCCATCACTCTTCAGTTTTGGATGTCCCCAGAGGTGTTAGGGTACAAGATCCACCCTCATGGTTGATTTTTATGAGGTTGCATGCTGGGGAACAGGGTGAGGTGCTATGTCTGTTGGCTGTTTCTACTGTGTACAAGAACTCAGAATGCAGGGCTCCAGACTTTCACTCTGGGTAGAGTGGGTCTCCTCCAAAGGGTTCTCTTCCAAATGGAGCAGAGTCTGGTGGCTATCTGCAGACAAGGACCTGTGGTTGTGTCTTCTCCATGGGTGGTCTGTAGTTTTAAAATAAAAAAAATGCAGGCTGGGATTGTGGCTCAGTGGTAGAGCACACGCCTAGCATGGACAAAACCCGGTTCGATCCTCAGCACCACATAAAAATAAAGGCATTATGTTAAAAAAAAATGCCCCCCAGTCCACCAATTCAGAAAACTGGGCACTGTTGCTGCCATCACCTACTTGGCCTGTGCTAGAGCTCTGGTAGGGGCTCTGAACCATAGGAGCCTCATCCCTCCGCTGAAACAGAGAGAGGACTTGGGACCTAAACTTGCAGGCTGGACATAGACAGCTCCCAGCTCTCCTTGCCCTGAGCCCTGGATGTGGCTCAGCAGGGCTTGCCCAGGGCTCCTGGACTTGGAATGCAAGAGCTGTAGCTCTACCCCACCCTTGCGTGCACAGAGAAGGGGGGTCCAACCATGGCCATCCCTCCCAGAGTCCCCGGCACCAAACACTATTCTGCAGGCACCCCTGCATCTGGGGCCACCTGGGGTGGTAGCCAGCTATGGGCGTCACAGGATGGCTTTCTGTGCACAACTTGAGTTACAGTGCTTCATCTCCTTTATTGAAAATGCTTGCTGGTGTTTTAATCTGATCTGCTGGTCTCTGCAGCTGTGTTAAGAGAAGCTTCTGCACTTCTCCTATCCCTTCCTGGCCCCATACTGGCTAGATGGGATTGGAAAGGCCAGCCCCAAGTTTCCCTGAGGAAACAAGCCAATTCCCTCCAAGTGTCAGTCTGTCCAACATGGGTTCTCAGAGTACTTCTGTAACCTAGCTCTCTGGCCTTTTTCTGTGCTGTGGAGGAGTCATGGTCACAACCTTCTTGTTCAGTTTTCTGATGATATGCTTCTTCTTAGGGATTATCTTCTATGCTAAAAAGATTCATTCATGGATGAACCTCATCAATATATTTCATCACAAAATCCACTTCAACATGGTATGCTTACCACCATCATACCTCACCTATCAATTGCGCTAGCACAAGAAAAGTTACAGAGCTCCTCGGGGCTTAACTAGACCACAAATTTTAATGAGCAAAATAAAAACTGATTTTCAGATTACTTAGCCCTATTAGAGAACATGCTGGAAACATTATAAACTTATATTTAAAAATATATACATGCACTACCCTAAAATTCAAATAAGCCTAAGAGAATACAGCAGTCGCTCTATGACCCAGGATTATGAAGGCATCACCTCCTTATTAGGACATAATGAATATAAAGATAACATCCTTCCTCTCCCAAATGCTGACCAATACAACTGACAGGAAAGCATGATTTTTAAAAACACAGTAGTACTGATTTGCGCCATGTACAAAAACGGGTCTCATTTCACAGAACATTCTGATCATGTGCCCCAATAAATTAGCTCCCCTTTTTGTTCATTTACTTCCCCATTTTTAATTATTGCTTGCTGCTTTTAAGTTTCAACAAAAATGTTAGTAACTGCTGAAAGCCAAAAGTTTCCATTTGCTTAATAAGAATAGGATTTACATTTGAATAACCTATAAAATTTGTAATACTTTAACAACAGAATGATGACAACTGTGAGAATATTCATCACTGCAATGGCTGATGCTTACATAATACTTCCTTAGCATCTTCATGCTCTACTGTGCTTCAGACCCTTCCTGTTATTTAATTTGCAGAACCTTTTAGGGTGTGCCTTCTATTACCTATACTTTACATATGTGGAAGTTGAGGAACAGGGAATTTGAATAACTTGCTTTTGATTACATAAACAACTAGTGGCTAATCTGGGATTACAACCCAGAGACCACCTTCTTCACCCTACACCCCATCTGATGCAATAGCTCTATTGAGAAGCCAAAAGGAAAACTTAAAAGGTTAAAAAGAATAACATTTCAGTCAAAGGTATTCTAGTCATTATTTTTTCATAAATTTTGAGATTACAAGATTCTCATTCTACTCATATTTTATCAATAATTTGAATATCGATACTTTATAAGAAAGCATATCATTATATGACTTTAGAAAGTTTACTAGTCTGTTATTTATTCCCTTTCATGGGCCACACAAATTTGAAACAGAAGAGATCAATGATAATGAGACTCACAAATATGAGTCATATTTAAAATTGTATATTTTTCTACTAGCCACATTTAAAAAATAGAACAGTAAAATTAACTTTAATGATATATTTTATTTAACCCCATATATTCAATTTTATTATTTCAACATGTAATCAACAGATCATTAAAGTAATACGATGCATTTTTGTTTTCATACTACAGCTCCAAAATTCACTGTGAATTTTCCATTAATAGCTTATTTCTGTTTTTCCTGAACATTTTTTTAGTTGTAGATGGACATGATACTTTTATTTTATTGATTTTCATATGGTGCTCAGAATCAAACCTGTGCCTCACAAATGCTAGATAAGCACTCTACTACTGAGCCACAACCCCAGATGCACTAAAAGCATATTTCAAATAGGATTAGTCATATTTCAAATGCTCAATAGCAACACGTTGTTAGTGGCTACAATACTGAACATCATAGTTCTAAAGCACACATCCAATTCTATAGTTAAAATACAAAAAGATGACAATTCACACATGACCTTCGTAAACTCTGCCCTGTGATTAAACATCTTCTTTAAACTAGAAAGAAACAGAACAAACCTATATAATACCTCCTAGCTGCAGTGATGATCAGCCATTAATTGATAAGTGAAATGCAGACCACCAAGTAAAGTGGGTCTGATAACATGTCCTTAGCTCCAGTCTCATAACCTGTCCTCTCTGGGGACAAAAGTGAGGCTGGAAGGAAGATGAGTAAAAGCACATAATGACGTCTTAAAAACACGCTGTGGTGAAGTCAAATCGCACTCCCAACAAAAATTTAAATCTCTGTGGTGATCTACTTGAAATCCAGGGGAATCAGTTCATCTTACCCTAGCAATTTCCTCAGTTACAAGTCAATTTCAAGAATCTTTGCTACCTGCACCTCAGAGCATTAATTTCCAGGATATATAACCCCCACCCGCCCCCCAAAAAAGAACAATCAGACGCAGAGTCTCTGGTTTAATTCCTAGGTGCTTGATCCACTTTGAGTTGAGTTTTGTGCATGGTGACAAATAGGGGTTTAATTTCATTTTGTTGCATGTGGACTTCCAGTTTTCACAGCACAATTTGTTGAAGATGCTATCTTTTCTCCAATGCATGTTTTTGGCACCTTTGTCTAATATAAGATAATTGTAGTTTTGTGGGTATATCTCTGTGTCCTCTATTCTGCACCATTTGTCTATCAGTCTGTTTTGGTGCCAATACCATGCTGTTTCTGTTACGATTGCTCTGTAGTATAGTTTAAGGTCTGGCTGGTATAGTGATACCACCTGCTTCACTCTTCCTGCTAAGGATTGCTTTAGCTATTCCGGGTCTCTTATTTTTCCAGATGAATTTCATGATTGTTTTTTCTATTTCTATGAGGAATGCCATTGGGATTTTGATTGCAATTGCATTAAATCTGTATACTGCTTTTGGAAGTATGGTCATTTTGATAATATTCATTTTGCCTATCCAAGAGCAAGGTAGATCTTTGCCCCTAATCTTGATCATGTGGGATTAGGCCCCAACTTCCTTAATAAGACTCCTATAGCACAAGAATTAAAATCAAGAATCAATAAATGGGATGGAATCAAACTAAAAAGTTTCTTCACAGCAAAAAAAACAATCGGTGAGGTGAACAGACAGTCTACATCCTGGGAGCAAATTTTTACCCCTCACACATCAGATAGAGCACTAATCTCTAAGCTATATAAAGAACTCAAAAAGCTAAGCACCGAAAAAACCAAATAACCCAATCAACAAATGGGCCAAGAACCTGAACTGACAATTCTCAGAAGGGGATATACAATCAATCAACAAATATACATAAAAAAGTTCATTATCACTAGCAATTAGAGAAATGCAAATCAAAACCACTCTAAGATTTCATCTTACTCCAGTCAGAATGGCAGCTATTATGAAGACAAACAACAATAAGTGTTAACAAAGATGTGGGGGAAAAGGTACACTCACACATTGCTGGTGGGACTGCAAATTGGTGCAGTCAATATGGAAAGCAGTACGGAGATTCCTTGGAAATATGGGAAAAGAACCACCACTTGACTCAGCTATTCCTCTCCTCGGTCTATAGCCAAAAGATTTAAAAACAGCATACTACAGGGACACAGCCATATCAATGTTTATAGCAGCACAATTCACAATAACTAAACTGTTGAACCCACCTAGATGCCCTTCAGTGGATGAATGGATCAAAAAAATATGTGGCATATACACACAATGGAACTTTATTCAACAATAAAAGACAATGAAATCATGGCATTTGTAGGTAAATGGATGGCGTTGCAGAACATAATGCTAAGTGAAGTTAGCCAATCCCAAAAAACCAAATGCCCCATGTTTTCTCTGATATAAGCAGTCTGACTCACAGTGGGGTAGGAAGGGGGAGCATGGGAGGAATAGACGAACTCTAGATAGGGCAGAGGGGTGGGAGGGAAAGGCACAGGGCAGGGGATTAGCAAGGACGGTGGAATGTGATGGACATCATTATCCAAAGCACATATATGAGGACACAATTGGTGTCAACATACTTTGTATACAAACAGAGAAATAAAAAATTGTGGTGTACATGTGTAATAAGAATTGTAGTACATTCCACTGTCATTTATTTTTTTAAAAAAATCAATAAAAAATAATCAATAAATTGGCAAAAGAACTGAACAGACACTTCACATAAGTAGAAACACAGTCAACAAATATATGAAAAAAGGTTCACCTTTACTAGCAATTAGAGAAATGCAAATCAAAACTATACTGAAGTTTCATCTCCAGTCAGAATGACAATTATTAAGAATACAAGTAACAATAAATGTTGGTAAGGATGTGGGGGAAAAGGTACAGTCATACATTATTGGTGAAACTGCAAGTTGGTGCAACCACTCTGGAAAGCAGTATGGAGATTCCTCAGAAAACCTGGAATGGAGCCCCCATTTGACCCTGTTATCCCACTCCTTGGCATATACCAAAAAGACTAAAATCAGCATAGTACAGTGACGAGGCCACATCAATGTTCATAGCAGCTCAATTCACAATAGCCAGATTATGGAACCAACCTAGATGGTTTTCAACAGATAAATGGATAAAGAAAATGTGGTACATATACACAGTGGAATATTACTCAGCCATAAAAAAAAACGCAATTATGGTATTTGCCGGTAAATGGAGGAACTGGAGGCTATCATGCTAACTGAAATGAGCCAATCCCAAAAACCCAAAGGCTGAATATTTTCTCTGATATTTGGATGCTGACTCCCAATGGGGGTGGGACACAGGGGGATGGAGTAGAGGTTCACCAGATTGGACAGGGGGATAGGAGGGGGAATAGGAATGGGAAACAGTACAATGAATGAGACATAACTTTCCTACGTTCATATATGAATAAAACACGAGTGTAACTTCACATTATGTACAACCACAAGAATGGGAAATTATACTCCATGTATGTATGTCAAAATACATTCTACTGCCCTGTATAACTAAAAAGAACAAATGATTTTTAAATTCTGGAAAAAAAGTCAATTTCATCCTAAAATCACAATCTCAATTTTCTCTTAGGAATCAACTCCAATCTAACAACATTAGATTGGGTAGGGAGAGGAGAGAGGCTTCCATGGATGGCAAAGACTGTTTTTTCCCCTTTATGTTTCATTTATTCAACAATTAAACTGGCTCTTTACAGACTTTAAAGTATGAAAAGTTAATTTGAGTGAAAGGGTTTTCCCATCACTTAAGAGTAGGGATAACATAAACAGAATCTCACCTATGTGGGATTCTGCGATTTACAAAGTCAGTAGAAAGCAATCCATGGTTAGTTACATTCTGCATCACCTTACCGTGACCACATCACCAAGGGCAGAATTCAGGGAAGGGAGAACATCCAAATGAAAGCCTGTGCTAGAAAGTTTATAGTGAAAAAGAGCAAACCTCCCCTTTGGGAATTACTGTATGTAACACAGCAAAGAATTACAGCACATAAGCTGAGGTTACATAAACACTCTAATAAAATCTAGGACTTGATTTAGGGGAGCAGCCTGTCTGGTGCTTACAGAGCCTGGAGAGAGCCGAGCTCACCCTGCAGGACCTGTGCCTTGCAGGTACAGGTGTCCTGCCACCTCTCCAGTAGCAGGAGGGCACGGTGTGCTGGGAGATGTCCTGCCTTCCTGTCAGTGTTGTGTGCAGGGGCACAGGAGGCACAGAAGAAGAGGTGGCTAAAAACATCACAAATTAACCCTTCTTCCTTAAACGCAGAAATAGGCAGCTTTCCTTTCATGTTCATCACTCCAGCTTTCAGTGTTCTCCATCCCGACTCCCACCCTACAAACTGTGTCACTGCTCAGAGAGCACGGAAGCCATGAAACGCAAGGAGGACAGTACAAAGGCAAAGTATTCAGAAAATGGTGAATTTCAAGGAGCTTCAAAATTTACAAATAAAACATTTTCATCATAAAAGACAGTAGTACATGGGGAAGCAGCCTTGATGAAATTTATCCTATAATTATGTCCAGCATTTCTGTATTGTTCAAAAATGGGAGACAGGCGAGGAGGGGAGAAAAGAGAAAGGAAGAGCAAGAGAATGTAAGCCTTACAATATGATCCTGGCATTTTCATAAAAGCTAACCCTACCTTCCCCCCAAATAAGGGTGGTTCACTGTGAACACCAGCAAACTGGGGCACCTCTACATGAGCCTGTCACACTCATGCATGATGCCTTAGAGGTCTTAGAGATTTTCTTTTTAAGCCAGACTTGAGCATAAACAGGCATGTCAAAAATAGTTTTTTGAATTTCATTTTCTTAAACTGATTTAATTGGATAAATCTACAGTTCAACAGATTATCATGAAGTATTTTAAATTCTGCAACACTTTACAAAACATATATGCCCATATAATGGTAGCTCCACTTTTACTCATAAAACAATTTCAAAACGTGTCAGATAATTAGACTGGCTTGTGAGAATGCTGAAATTCATACTGCTGCAACCTATCTCTGTGAGAAATACTGGCAGACCTCTGTCACATGGGTTTCTATCAGCCAGGTTTTCAGGCTCACCTCACAGCAAACCTGTAACTGGAAAACAACCACAGGATCTCTAATAAACAGCTTCAATTCTGAGTGAATGGCAAGTATTTGTAAAGACTTTATGCAGACCACTGAGGTATACTGGTGAGCTCAGATTAGAACAGATTCTCCCAAAGAAAGTTCCAGAACAAGACTGTGAAATAGAACTAAACAGTGCCATCTGGTGCGAGAAAAACAGGGGAAAATACTAGCTACAGAACTACAGCAATGCCTCCTTTTAAAACCTCTACTCAAATGAGGATGAGTATTTCATTCTTTTTTTTCAGAGAAATATTCCATTGATTCATGAATAATTTTTTTCACATTGAAAATAGTGAGTTCTTTAAAAAATGGAAAAATTGCTGAGTCTCTCATCAATGTAAACCACCAGCAGCTGAGTTACACAAATGTAAAGAACATCATCTCTCCTGGTTCCAGTGTGTTAGTTCTGCTTCATTTGTTTGAAGAGCACCTTAATATTTTTATCATCAGTTTTTTAATCCTGTGAATTTCCCTTTAGTTTAGCACACTATTTTACTACATATGCATATAAATTATGCACAAATGAACTATATAAGTTATAAAGAAGAGAAGAAATAATTCTGTTCCAGTAAAATTCTTCTCCTCTTGATAATTTATACTCCATCTTTTTTCAGGAGGGGGGGTGGCTTCTAGCAACGTTTAATGCTATTTTTGACACCTTGTTCTCTGTGCACTCCAGTAACTCCTAACCATTTGCCAATAAGAAATAACTGAGTGAATAAGCAATTCCACCAATGATTTACAATGATTTATCAATTATTAAGTTAATTTTAATATGTTATTTCTAACAGAAAGTTGCAACTCTGCTAATACCATGAATATTTTATAAACCAATCATACAAAGTATTCAATAAAATTTGCTTTACCAATGGGAACACAAAATTAAACAAAAAAAACAAGATAAAGATTATGTGGTATATTTGGAAATAAAATACCCCCTCTATTATTAACATGTAACTTACAAGTTTTCCAGATTCTTTAATAAAATAATAATGCATGCTCTCAAATTATTTCTGATTACAAAAGCATAGAATTCTGGTGACAGAAAAGACTTGGATCATTTTGAACTTAAGAGGTACTATAAAAATGACATTAAAAAAAAAAGAGTCAAACAACACATATACATACATTAAAGCAGCCCTGGAATGTCTACATTTCTTTTTTCTCCCAGAATGAAAGTAAATGATGCAATGAATCCTGTGGGCATCAGAAAAGCTAAGAAGGAACATCACTTGCTGGAAGGCTTTCTGCCTCTGTATGCCTCAGGTTTCATAAAGCAGACCATTATCCACTACCCTGCTGGGGGGTCCATAGGAATTTCACAGTTAAGCACTACTGCAGAGAGGAAAAGAAATCTGTTAAGTAAGGGGATGAAAACAGAGATCCTAATGAAAACACTTAGCTAATCATCAGGTCAATATCCAACTAGTTCAAGATAACTAAAGACATGCTGAGAAATAAGTCAATAAGTGGTTAAAAAAATAAAAATACTGAAATTAGCAAGTTTTATAGATAATACATTTAAAGGAGGGAGTATGAAGCTTTTTAATTCCCTTTTCCACAAGTTCTCTACATGTAAGAGCTATACACAAAATTTTCCTCTGTGGTAGCCTGTAGATGGTGCTGCAAACCTGTTTTTCTTCCCCAAGAAATTGTTGTAGTTTTATCACTGGAGAAAGCTCATATATACATTTCACCCCTTGTAAAGCCTAAGCAGGCAAGTGGAAACCTGGCCCACCTTCCTACTGATCCTGTTATATGCATACAAGGGTTACTTTCTTTAGAAAACAGATGTATTAACAGAAAAAGCCCTGTAAAAACTAAATGCTTTAAAAATCAAATTATTATACATGCCTATTGAATAAAATGATTGTTAAGGGGGAAAAAGATGTTAAGATTATTTTGAGTCTTATACAACTCTACTCCAAAGCATTCAAAATTAACAGCTCAGAAAGTAAATGCTCCAGAGCATAGAAATTGTGTTCCAGGTGACTTAGGCTACTTCAGGTCCCGTAACCTCCATTGAAATGATGGGAACACAGCTTTTTTATTTTCCTAAGCACTTCTCTGCAGACTAGTGCTAGCAAGGTCCTGGGATGGTTCCAAAGTCACAAGTTTCTTGGAGGCAGAAGGAATCAGAACCTAGATCTACCACTGAAACCAACGTGCATTAAAAAGCCTAGTGAAATCTAGGAAAATATAGAATTCTTTTGCAAAATGGTCATTATTTAAATAGAATATTCTCAACAATATATATTTTATATATTCTATAAAAATCACCTTCTTTATACGGTTACTTTAACTCCAAAGCAATAACAGTTTTTGAATTAATAAGTCTGGGCGTGGAGGTACACGCCTGTAATCCCAAGGAAGGAGGATCACAAGTTCAAAGCCATCATCAGCAAAAGCGAGGTGCTAAGCAACTCAGTGAGAACCTGTCTCTAAATAAAATACAAATAGGACTGGGGATGTGGTCGAGTACCCCAAGTTCAATCCCCAGTACTGAAAACAACAACAACAAAACCTGAGCACAAACACAGACAATGCCCATTAGGCCCTGACCTCACACACTGCTCTTTACTACTGACATCCCCACCACAGTGGTGGCTTTAACTGATCAGCCTATATCAACACATCATCACCTGCTTTACACTAGGGTCTACTCTCGATGCTGTGCATTCTACGGGTTTTGACAAATACATAATGTCATATACTTGCCATTGCCATAGAGTTTCAATGCACTAAAAATTCTCTTTTCTCTGTCTATTCATCCTTCTTTCCCAACTACTCACAATTGAGCTTTCCCAATTTCCACAGCACTTCTGCAAGGTGTTTGGATGTCTGATATTCTGCAACCTCCTCCTCTCCACCAAAAAAATCCCCAAAAAACAAAAACCCAAGTAAATTCTAGTGTGAGAGCCCATTGAGGGAAGAGAGATTTGTTTCTCTGTATCCAATCAGAATATATTTAAGTGAAAATTAGTAAATTATATTGAATTAGGTCAAATCAATATCCTAAATTATTTTCCCTCCAATCACTCTCACATAAAATACACAATTTAATTTGAAGATCATTAAACAGTAGAAAATATGAAGAAACTGGCAAAAAAAACTCTTTAAATGTTACTATTAAAAATATCAATCATTAAAATTGAGCCATGATCAGAACAACTTAATATAAAGAATCTGTAATCAATTTTCAAAACTTATTTCACTATTTATTGTTAAAATACAAATTCCCTTTGTAATCAAAGCCCCATCACAATGAAGTTAAATAAAGAGGACATAGTAATACTGACCATAGATAAAACTAGTAGAGTGCCTACTAGACAGCAGCACTGTGCGAAGGGTGTCATATACATTATCACCAATTTTTTAAAAATCATCAGAAGTCCACTTTACAAATAAGGAACCCAGCACTCAGAAAAGTGGTTATCACATTCCCAAAGTCGCATGACCACTAAGAGATGTAACTTGGGCTGGCATTGTGGCTCAGTGGTAGCATCTCACCTAGAAGCGTGAGGCCCTGGGTTCGATCCTCAGCACCACATACAAACAAATAAAGGTATGTACAACTACAACTAAAAAAAATAAATAAATAAATATTTAAAGAGAGAGAGAGAGAGAGGGAGGGAGGGAGGGAGGGGTAACCTGACATGGGACTGACAGCACAGCGAGTGGATTTAGCTGTATAAGCTGGACTCCTAAATCAAAACCACATACAGACAAATGATGGCAGAATTTTCATTACAAACATGTACCCACACATCCTTCCTAAAAACACCAAGGTGTTATGCTCTTCAACATTTGATCACTGTAACAAAAAGCAAGATTTTTTTTCTAATTTTTCAGGGATAGATAGGTTTTCAGGGTGCAGGGAAGTTTTGTCACAGGTAACTCTGTCTGGATCACGGTGAGAGCCTCCGGTTTCTTAGCACAGCCTCTTCATTCCCTCACCATAATCCACAGCTGAGAACAACCCGTCAGAACCACCTCAAGACCATTTCTCCAGGGTCTCACTCGTGCTCATTCAGTTTCATCTCTCATTACTTTTCAAATTGGCTCAACTTCAAGTAAAATCAAGTTAGAAAGGGAAGAAGTATTAAAGGATTATTCAGATTAAGTTTTCAAAACCCAGCTCTTGCCCTATGATTTTTTTAAAAACTAGTTTTATAGTTACACATAGTAGTTAGGTATTAAAAATACATATGAATGGATGAACATTTATTAGGTGTTTAATATATGCCACGTTTTATATTCAGAGTTTTACATACAATATATTATTAACTTCTATAACAACAAAGAGTGGGTAATATTATCTTCATTTCACAGCAGAGAGAACTAAGACATGGCCACGGGACCAGGGTTCAGATTCACAATGTCAACAACCACATTTTCAACCATTACATCAAAATGCTTCCAGATATTCCCAATTTGAGCTAAAAATAGTAAGTTTCCAGCTGATAAGTTGTAGGTAAACAGTTAATAATTTGTAAAAAAAAATATATATATATATAGTTTTAGATAATTATATTTTAAAATATTTAAAATCTGTCCACACTCAAAAGTATAAATATAATTATTTTGTAATAAATGTTATTGAGTATATTTAAAATACCATAATGTTATGACATCCAAATAAACAGTAAAATGATTACTATGTGAAAAAAACATACTGACCATCTCCCATAATTATCCCATTTCCCCCCTCTTTAGCAACAGAAGCTGTAAGTACTTGTAAAAATAGTGAAAAACAATAAGCTATTATAAAACTACGGTCCTCATGTTGTTTGTTAGATATTTAAACTCACTTATCCTATTTATCTGCTAGCTTGCATTCCTTGAGCTACATCTCCTCATATCTTTACCCCTATCCTGATCCTGGAAACTAAGAAAAAAGACCAAAAAAAAAAAAAAAAAAAAAAAAACAGAGAGAGAAAGGAAATATAAAAGAAAGAAAATATAATTTTAATTCAGAATTTCCACATACTCTTTCAGAGCTGTCATTCCCAAATTCCTAGGCAATCTATAAATCTGCCTGTGCTGTTAATTAAACCCTCCAAAAAAAAAAAAAAACCAATTAAGAGAGATTCAATGTTTTAAAAATACCTATAATTAAATTAACTCTCTACTGACCAGACAATGAAGACCCAGTCAGCCTTAAGATTCTGAGTCTTGAGATCGCCAGACTGACATCATTCCTATACACCTGCCCATCACCAAGTTTTCTTTAAAAGAAGAGCCAGGATCCCCCGAAATGTGTATCTTATTCTCTACATGGCCTGCAGTCTCCCTTGATTGCATATTCCTTGTTTTACCCCAGAAGCCCCCGCCTCTTAAATTGCCCCCTCTCCCTTGAACATGAATCCATGTTCCTAAATCAATAAACCTCTATATTTCTAACTGGCAGGTGCTGAAATTCTTTTACTTCACGTATGCTAAGACCTCTATTATTCTTGAGTTGAGTTCCCTCTTCTTTTCGAGAACTCCTTGGAACCTTCAGTGACACTCTTCTCCTGTGACAGTAACCACTGCTTTATTTTCTAGCCTTTTGGTTTTTTACCCATTGCTTTTGAAGATTCCACTTACTAGTGAGATCATACAATATTTATCTTTCTGTGTGTTGCTAATTTCAATTAACATAATGTCTTCCAGGTCTATCCGTGTTGTGGCAAATGGCAGGATCTCTTCTTTTCAAAAGGCTGAATAATATTCCATTGCACACTATATAAATGTAATTATATTTTAAAAGTGTGACAGTATTTACCAGGACCTTGTCCAAAATGACTTTCCAAAAGCATATGGTGTATTTACTGTATAAGATTAATTTTATAAGGAATGTGTGTACATTTTACATTCATTACAACACTGCCTCTTGGCTACTTATCACAGTGTTACCCACAATGAATACACCTGAGACGTGCATTTGACTGTTCTACAAAAGAATTAGCAGAATATTCCTATTTGTATCAGCTCAGTAAAGGTCTCAGTGCTTGTACCAGATGTACCAGTGACACTGGTTTTACTGACTGGCTTTAGAACTCCTACTGGGAAAAGCATTCCTCTTGAGTATTCTGGGAGGCCCCGTATTCTAACTCATCTGTAATTCCCAGACTTTTAGAATCACAGACTCATAGGCCGAGGACATATCTGCTGTCTGAAGGTCTATGGTGAGTTGCTATATTGCTCTCATAGCATTTCAAGGAGCAAAGCAATGTGGAGAAGAAAAAGTGGCCAGAGGAAGTACACAGATGGCAGTGAATCACAGTAGAAAAAGGAAAAGAAAAAATGCAGAAGAAAAACATAGAAAATCAATCCTCTGAGAGAAATATGATATTAAATACCTCTGGCCACAAATTAGCTCTTGAACAGACTACAACTGCACTCACTTATGTTGTATTAAACTATTCTGTTTAAGATTAATGTAAATTAAAATATATTTTTAGAAAACTTTCAGCTTGGCCAGTTCAGGTGGTGCCCCCCTGTAATCCCAGTGACTTGGGAGGCTGAGATAAGTGGCTCACAAACTTGAGGCCAGCCTCAGTAACTTAGTGAGACTGTCTCAAAATTAATTGGGGCGGGAGGTATCAACAAAATAAACAAAACTGTCAGCTATTATAACTCCAATGAAGTACAGAAAGATCCCCAACTTGTCATCATTTAAAATCTATCACAGATTATCTGTAGCGCTTAACATGAAATGCAAAATCTGACACTTGGCCTCCAACTTGTCAGGCCTTTCCAGTCACTCTTTGTCACCACACTCCAAGCCACACTGAATTTCTAAGCACCTGAAAGCCACACAGAATTTTTTGGATGTGGCTCCTTGTCTCCTGTGCCAGTCTACCTCTTAATCCATCACCAGTCCAGAGCCTCCATCTTCTAGAAATTTGCTTTGAGAAAAGCCATTCAAATAGTGTCAACTACCCCACACTTTCTTTCCAAGCAGTTATCATATTTTATAATTATTATGTATTGTGCCCAATGGGCTGCCCACATCAAACTGAATTCCATTACTGCAGAAACTATATTTGGTATTTTTGAATCATGTACATACAACTCCTAATATGTGTTTACCTCACAAGAGGTACATGATAATTTTTAGAATGTATGAAAAGATGAATAGAAGAAAATAGAGATGGGAAGAAAGAGGTAAAGATTAAAGATACAAACTGTGTAAGAGAATGAAGAAGAACAAGAAATGGATTACACAATGAGTACTATACCATCATATGAATCTTAGAACTGGTTGGAATCGAAGATCGGCTGGTTCCATTCCTTCGTTAATGAGAAGAAGTGGCCTAACAATTAACACTAAAATCCAAGTTTCTTAAGTCTCATTTTGTGCATATATAAAATTTTAGGAGTCCAATTTGAAAATATAATTCAGAATGGCTTTTAAAATCCTACAGAAGCTACACTATGATAAGTCTAGATAAAAAAAAATTAATCAAAAACAAAAACATCAAAACCTCAGAACCTCCACTTCTCCCTTTCAAACAACAGCCTACAACAAAAGAATGTATTCTGCATGACAGGTGTTATGCCAAGTGTGCATCCCTCAAAACCACAGGGCCAGTACCATCACGGCTCCCATGTGGAAATAGAAGGTTCAGAAATGGAAGCTTAAGACAGCCAACTAATTTGCCTAGGGGACACAGCTCCTAAGTGATAGAGCAAGATAACGAAAGAGATTTAAAATTCAAACAACAAATTCATATGCAGCAGAAATCTTCACAAAAGGTATCAAGCTCACATCAGAAGCATTCTACATGAGTCTGAAATTCTTTAGTGATGGCAGAAAGTAGGAAATGAGAAAGCAAATGTTCCTTTCTCACAGTCTCCACTATGGAAAGAACTGTTGAATGCCAAAGATATAAGTAATTTGTTATACAGGTTGGATATTTGTAATGCCAAAGGCTGGATACCAGATGTTTCAGATTTCAGAAATTTTTGGATTTTAAAATATCAACATAGACATTACAAGTAAACATTAATAATCTAAAAAAATCTCAAATCTGAAATGCTTTGGAACTTGAAACTTTCTCAGTGCTGTTGACAATTTCAGATTTTCAGTTTTTGCTGAAACTATACTAGAATGATACCTCAAACCCAATGACAACATATCAAAACTTAAGAAAAATAGAATTGTTCTGAATATTGCATTCATACTCAAGCCATACCTAACTAATGAACATTAGTGGGGTTTTTATTTTTTTTGGGGGGGTGTGGTTACCAGGGACTGAACTCAGGGGCACACAACCACTGAGCCATAACCCCAGCCCCTTTTTATATTTTATTTAGAGACATCTCACTAAGATGCTAAGGCTGGCTTTGAACTCGTGATCCTGCTGACTCAGCCTCCTGAGCTGCCAGGATCACAGGCAAATGAACATTAGTTCTGACAGGCAGTCTCAGCAAAACATTTAATAAAACTAGGCAACACTAATGGCTCCATCTACAATATGATTTTTATTTGCAATCCTTACAACTATAAACTGCCCAAATCATCACTAGGTATAATGTTATTATAATAACAATATACTTGATACAAGAGACACCTCCAAATTTACTATGGATTTCCAATACAGCAACAGCATCCATAAGCTAAATAGTATCAATGTAATAATTCTTGTAACTATCAGAGTTTTCACACTTAGTCAGAATTCCTTGCATATGTGTTTCACTCTGAAGTTTACTAAGCACTTTCATTCCTTCCTTTCCTTCAGTCTGACAAACATTTGTTACATTCCTAATAAGTACAATGCAATGAATATATGTTATCTCATCTGATCCTGTGCAAGCCTCACAGGGTAAGGAGGACAACTTGAGGCTGAAAAGGAAAAAGGAGGTGGTGTTCACAGAGTTACTTATTTATGTAAGATGAAAGAGACACAGTTGGAATTATAAAACAATTTTCCAAATTCCTCATCTAGCGCTGAGGATGTTATTCATAGACTGCATGATGCTGATGTTCCACAGGGCAACAAACAAAGCACCAAATAGTTAAAAGAAAATCTACACTTATTTAATTTGCCTCTATTCTCCATGTCAATCACCTCTTCCTGGTATAATATACAGATTTCTTTTTTAGATGTTTTTGTTTTGCCACCTTTCATAGCTCTACATTTTTAACTACAAAGAACAGAATTCAATATCCCTCCTTAACAGCCTGCTTAATTAAATCTCTACTTTGTCTTCTTTATAGAAAAAGGAATACCTGTTACTTGACAACCTTTTCAGGGATTCAAAAGTGCCCATCAAATTTGCCACCCTAGAGCCACAAAGATCTTGCTCAAAACTGCTTCTCAGTACATGGTATTTTCTCACTTAAAAGTCCTTCTTCTCTAAAATTCACATGTACACATCATGACTAGCACAATATATCTTATGCTTGGGTCACACACACTATTTGTGCAGACACAGGTGTGTGTACTCAGTATATATGTACACTATAAGGAACATGTGCTGCTTAAAATCTTAACCCTTTTGGCAGTACTGACTCAATAAAACTAACAGCTATATTTTTAACAATAGTTTTATTGAGATATATCTTATATCATATCATACACATATATGAATTGCATATCATACAATTCACTCATACAGCTAAATGGTTTTTTTAGGACTTTCTGAGAAGAAGGTAAAATAGGAGGTCATCAACTCATGTTCTCCAGTAACAAGAAATCTACATGGATCCACCAGCAAGCTTTGGATTCAAGTAGAAGGTTGTGAAATCCTGACAGGCCCCCAAGACCCAGGCCCAAGAGTGTAGATTCACTTGCAGGTGGCAGATGCAATGTTTGTGCTAACAGGTTCAAGCCTATGAATGGCCTTGGCTTCTCCCCGGCTAATCTTGAGCCAGTAACCAAAACCACGCACCAGGAAGGGTCCAGGAAGAAACCCCCGCACTCATGCCTAGACAGACAGGCTCTTCTGTATGTTGACACTGTTTCTGGCAGGGTTATCAGAAGTTACTCTGTAACTCAACTCTAACCCCACAAGACCATGGTGCCAGCACAAAGAGGCTTACAAATGACATGGGGAGAAAGGCCCTTCTGAAGCAATCGGACACACTTGCCAGCCAACCTCCATGCTCCAGCAGATCCTGAAGGGCCCTATCTCAGTTTTAGTCACTTTCTACTGCAGTTTGGGAGTAATCTCACCCACTTAAAGAACTTGTAGAAAACTCACCATTCAGACAAGCTTGCCAGCTTCTAACCCGCAGCGAATCTCTAAGAAACCAGGTTCTCAGCTGCAGACACTTTTTGCCAGAGTCAGGGAACTGTCCTGTTTCTTTGGGGAATGCTAGAAGACACACACTTATCTGAGCCATGAGGACAGGCTTCCTGGCTTCTATCCCTTGGTAGATCTTGAAGGGGCCCTGTAACAACTCCCGCTTCTCACTGACATACCCTTGAGGAAACCAACCTGTGCAGGTAAGTTCTGGGAGAGGCTTTTTGCCCTCTGTCGCATAACAGTTCCAAAAATGTCTTTGAATGTTAGCTGTAGCTTCACTTAGCTGTGGTATGTGAGCAATTCTGCAGACATGGGAAACTGCTGAGAATCTTAGTCAACTGATGCCACAAAGTTCAGCTCACAAACATCACTCTCATAGCTGATTCAGAACTAGCCATGAAGCTCAGTTTCAGCCCTTCCTGGCTATGGATGGGAAGAGTTCTACTCAGCCAGGGTCCTGCTGAGAAATGATTCCATCTGAGTCCCTGTGGGAACCTCGCCAAACTCTGACCTTCATTAGATCTTTAACTTGGCCTCAATCTCAGTCCTAGCCCCTTTGTTTTTCCTCTTTTGATTATAATTATTTACATCCATTAATTGTATGAATTAATGGGACTCAGTGAGACATTTATACACGTGCATATATTGTGCCCTGTTCATGTCCACATTCTCCTGCCCTCTCCTGGGTTCCTGATCTCTTCTACTTTCAGGTTATCTTTTTAGTTTCTACATATGAGAGATAACATGTGATTCTTATCTTTCTGTATCTGGCTTAATTCACATCAGTGATGTCCTCCAGTTCCATCCATTTTCCAGCAAGTAATAGGATTTAATTCTTTTTTTATGGCTGAATAATACTTCTTTGTATAGATACACCATATCTATTATCTATCTATCTTTATCCATTCACCTGTTGATGGGCATTTAATTTATTCCATACCTTAGTTTCTATGAGTAGTGCTTCTATATACCTGGCTATCAGCATGCTGATTTAATTTCTTTTAGATATACAACCAGGAATCATATGGCAGGTATATTTTCAGTTTTTAAAAGAACTTCCATACTGTTTTCCATAGTGGCTACACTAATGTTTGTTGATTATTTGTACTTCATATTTTTGAGAAGTGTCTGTTCAGATCTTTTGTCCATTTCTGTCAGATTATTATTTTGTTAATTTTTTTATTTTAATATATATTCCAGAATTTAATCCTGTGGCAGATGAACAGCTGACAAAGGTTTTCTTCCATTCTGCCTTTTCACTATGATTGTTTCCTCTGCTACCCCTGAAGCTTGTCAATTCTCTGTGATGCCATTGGTCTTGTCTTGCTTTTGTTTCCTGAGCTATGGAGTCCTATTCATGAAATCACTGCCCACGCCAACATCTTAGAGTATTCCCCTACATTTGGGTCTAGTAGTTTTGAATGTTTCGGGTAGTAAATTAAGGTCTTTCATCCATTTGGAGTTACGCAGGAAGAGACATAGGGGTCTTTCTTGTTTTAGTCTACATATACTGTACATAGTCCACTTATACTAGCACCATTTGTTGAAAAGACTTGTCTTTTCTCCAGTGTGTGTTTTTGGCACCTCTGCCAAAAATCAGTTGGCTGCAGATGTGTGGGTTCATTTCTGGGTCCTTTATTCTATTCCTTGGTCTTTCTGTTGGTTTTGATGTCGAGAGCATGTTGCTTTTGTTACTCTGGCTCTGTATGTAGTATATTTTGAAATTTAATATTGTGATCCCTTTAGTATTACACATTTTTTTCAGGATGCTTTGGCTATTCAGAGTCTTTTGTACTTCTGTATGAGTTTTTAGGACTTTTTTCTTCTAATGCCATGAAGAATTTCCCAGTATTTTGATGGAGACTGCACTGAATCTATAGATTACTTTGGGTGACACAACCATTTTAACCATGCCCAATTTTCCCAAACCAAGGATACGATGGATCTTTTCATCTTCTACTGTCAGAAAAAACAAAGAAAAGAGTATAGCAAAAATATTGGGGAACCTCTACACCTGTGTGCAGCAAGGAACAGCTAATCCACACAGAAAAACAAAGCTATAGCCAATTTAAATTGCATTGTAGACACTAAGTGGACCTCAAACACATTTACAAAACATTCCATCCAAAATTTGCAGAATACACATTCCTGTCAACCCTACAGAGAACATTTTCAAGGTTAGGTCATCCTAGACCAAAAAACAAGTCTTAAAAATTTAATGATATCAAGCAACTTTTCAGACCACAATGGAATAAAAACAGTAAACAGTAGAGGAGAAACTTCACAGATACTTAGAAATAAAACATTCTCTGGAACAGTTAACAGATCAGTGAAGAAACTTAAAAAGTTCTTACAACAACTGAAATTGAAAAAAAAAAAATCCCCAAACCTATGGGATAAAGTAAAATCAGTTCTAATAAGAGAGTTTTAGCAATAAATGCCTGCATCCAAAAAGGAGAAAGATCTCAAATAAACCACCTATGTTTGCACCTCTAAGAAACAGGACCTAACTAAACCCCAAATTAATACAATGCATTTTAGTATATTCAGTTCATATAGCCATCACAATTTAATTTTGTATTTTTATCATTCACAATGAAATCTCATACCATTAGAGGTCCTTACTATTGTACACCCCCTCTGCCACAGCTCTCAGCAACCACACATCAACTTTCTATCTGTACCGATTTGCCTATTGTGGCCGTCTCCTATAAACAGAGTCATACAACACATGGTCTTATGTGACTACTTTTTCATGTTTTGTTATTTTTGACCTCCCTTGAACCACTAATTCAGGTATGACTTCCTAGAGACTTCTGGGGGGATCAGGCTCTGCAATAAACTGACACAGCAATTACAAGGATGGGTGGAGAAGAAGTCAATACCGGACAGGGAGCTCTGAATGCTGCAGCCCAGAGGATTCTCCATAGCCACACTGACATTCTACCATTGTCCCTCACAAAGGTCTCATTCTCAGGGCATTTACTTGGGGAAATTGCAAGGACATTCTGAGCACACGCACACACATGTATGAGTGTATATACACACACGTATACATATATATGTGTATGCATGTATATGTATACATGTCTATACGTGCATCTACTTGTATTATAAATATTTGTGAGTGCATATTCATATACATACAGAGTTGCTAAAATGGTCAATAGGCAGCCTTAATGAGGTCAACAAATACTTAAATATTTTAATAGAATTTTTTTATTTAAAAGACTATCAGAGGTTTGGATATAAAATTCAGTATTAGGTTTATCCATCTAATTGAACTACATGTCTCTACTGAAATATTTAGTGAGAAAAAGAGCTATCAGTTTTCACTGAAAGGTTCTTATCCTTTGTTTTGTGAAAAATCCAGCCACCAAGAGTCCCCAGTAAGCCTCTTGAAATTCTAAAAAGGCAATTGAAGGGATGTTAATTAAACCTTTCATTAATGTTTGCTATATTGTAAGACTATTCATTTCAGAGAGGTCAAATTTATGATCCAGCAGAGTTAGAATTTTATGTGTTCTCTATATACTTTACAGTACTTTGGGGCACCTCATAAAATTCAATTATACAGAGCATTTATGCCTTTTTTTTAAAGAACCTGGATCATAGTTTAAGATTTTAAATGATTATAAAGGTTTATACATTTTGCCTCTTTGCTTTTATTACCCACCATGAGAGGAACTTAGTTGATGCCAAAATCTTGGTCAGAAACATTACGCCCAAAACTATACTTTTTCTTTGGAAAATTATTCTTCACTTTATAAGATGATGTCTAGGAATATATTACACAAAACATGGCAGGTGTCATTATTCAGTTTCTTTTCAGTCACTTTACAAGTGGAAACAGTGGAAGCTTTACTATAGTCTCCATATCTTCCATCACAGACTCTGTGACCACTGGAACCTATTTAGTTTATTCCTCAGTATACATGGTGTAAAATAGGTGCTAACAAAATGGATTTTCCATTTCACTGAAGGAATCCTGAAACAGGAACAGATATAGTGCTCTTATGAGGTGGCAAAAATTAGGGTACTGCTGTATTGTGCGGGGAATCTAGGGCCCTTTACCAATCTTGAGGGAAAATCTGTTTAGTTACTCAATATCCTCAAAGTGCCTTCACCAAATGAATATGTTCATGGGCTCAATCCATCTTCACTGTGAGATGCCAGATGAACTGTTCTAACATCTAATTCTTTTTATAAAGCAGAAAATTTTTCTCGAGCTCTTTATGGCTGATTGAACTAATTTACTGTGGAACAGGCAGCAGCCTATCTTTGGATAAATGCTAATCAGGACATTAGTGCTCTCTTTGGTCTGACTGCCACTATTATGCTGAAAGGGAAGGTCAACAGCTAATAAACCCAGTTAACAAGCCATTCTGAGCTTCTCTTCAGGATAACACTCTTCAAAGTTGCAATCAGTAAATTCATAGATGATTAGAGGCTGCCCTTCTATCTTCAGTGCACACTAAGACAAACTTTCTGTAAAGACATTAATTGAATTAACGTTGTCTAATCCAATTTTATAGAGTGCAAACTGAGACGTGATCAACAGGAAGGCCTTCTCAAATATCCTCACAATAAACCAATGGGAACATAAGTCATCCAAGGTTAGGCTTTGGCTGCAGAGGGACAAGAAACATGTCATGTAATGTCATGTTAATGGCTTCTTTCTCCACCCCAGCCTTCCTCCCTTTTTTTCTTTAAATCTATCAACAAGAAAGACAAAGACATTTTGTAGCTTCTAGAAGATAGTTTTACACTGTAGGAAAGCCAAGAAGAAAAACAGTAAGGCCATTTGTTTCCGGGTCCCATACAATCCAAGTTAACAATGCCGACTCAGACAAGCAGAAGTGAGATCCTTTTCTGCCACATGTGACTAGGATCATTAGTCCAAGACCCCCTAAGAGACTAGGTCCTGCTTTAATAACCTCAGAGTGAGACCAAAGGAGCCCAAGTCTCATTTGGAAACTAAAAATATTTCATTTTTAGAGTTTGGGGTTCAAGGTTGGCAGCAAACTGGATTAATTGATAGTTCATGATAAACACTAAACGGCTCATTCCCAGATTATAAGTAGGAGATGAAAGTAGTCCTTATTTATTTCCTAATACTCAGTTTCCCCTTCTCAAACAGGAAAAGGTTATATGATGAATTATATGTACCAAAATGAGCAGCTCAATGAACATATGGAAAACCTTAAGCTTTCCAACTGAAAACAGGGCTGATGATACAGGATCACTATATTAATTTATATAGGTCTTTTCATAGGATATTTTTGTAGGTCTTTTCATAGAATATTTATTAAAATATTAATTTAAATTAATTTATTATTCAAATATTAATATTCATTATTAAAAATAAGGAAACCCCACATCTGTTCAAGTTTTATGTCATTATTATGTTTAGCATGACAACATAAGCAGAACATAGTAACTGGGCTGTGTAGCTTATGCTCTATCAGTTATTCACTATGTGAATGAACTTGCCATTCAATGTTCTTGCTTATAAAGGAAACATCCGCATCGTCATGATCACATGATGCAGGTAGGTAGGCCCTATTCCCTGTAACATGGGTGATTTCTTATGTCTGGGCCACTCATGACAGTCCCATTCCACCAGGAGTAGCTAACTTAAGTGGGAAAACAAGATACAACTTGAGGCCATAAAACTTGCTGAGATCCCCTGCCAAACGTTTTCTTACACCTAATGAGGGATTATGATATATGTATCACCGGATGTGGCACCTGAAACTCTAGGGACCTAAAGCATCATAAAATGATAATAATATGTGATCTTCATGATAAAGGTATAACTCAAAGGTTGTCAAAATATAGTCCACTTGTTTTTCTAAATAACATACTACTGAAACACAGCCATGCCTGTTCACTCATATATTGTCCATGGTTACAACCACTGAGGTGAAAGTTTCAACATAGACAATATGACCACCAAAGCTGGATGTATTTAATATTTGGCACCCTGCAAAAAATGTTTGCTGACCTCTGCTCTACATAAAAACTGAAATAATAAATGAGAACAGAATTTCAAAAGGGAAGGCATCACAAAAATCCAAGTCATTCAAAGATAAACACATTATAATCCAGGCAAACTAATTAACCAATGAAGCCTCAGCAAGTCAACATTTTGGCATCAGCAGAGCTTCATCTTCTGGCCAAGACCCTCTTTGGCTCCTTTAGTTTCTCCTTTTTTCCCTGGCTACAAAGTTGTTTACTTACAAAATAAAAATGAACACATAGGCATACCTATTCAAACACATTAACAAAGAACATGTTATATATTTCCTTTAAAACATCAGCTCTCAACTGCTAGCTATAAAACTCCTCAAACACACATAGTCATCTGAAATCAGGAAAAACTTATAGCTAGCCAAAAAAAGAAAGAAAAGAAAGCACTAATACTAATTTGCCAGAACTCAAGTTGGCATGATATGAGACAAGCACCAGTTACAAACATTCAAATTATTCTGTGCCAAGCTGTAGGAAACTGCCAACTTAGATCTCCAATTAGGTATTGGAACGACAAGTAAACCCTTCCTGTGTGTGTACTTCCTAACATCCTTCAGCACTGCCTTCAATGTGTGCTGTAAGGAGCCAACAGAGGAAAGTCATGGGCTGCTCTCACCTCTCTTGGGCCAACTCCATTTCAAAGTGCCAACAGCTGCTGGCAGTGACTGAAGCTAGTCAAAGAAAGAGGGAAGACAATGAGTGGGAGCCACAAAACAAGGAAAGGTTATTATTAGAACTAGTGTCTGCAGATGAGGCCAGCTTCTCCATGAAGTTAAGGAAAGCTTTTCCTTCCAGGGAAAAGCTGGCTATAGACTGGGTAAGTTCTAGGCACAAAGCCTGGTGAGCCAGACCTGCAGCTGTCCTGCCCATGCTTATGACTCATTTGTCTCTGATTTGAACCAGCATTTTAAGGGTTTGGCAGAAGAAAGGAGGCAATCCATCTGTGAGAAAAGCAGGCCAGAGAGCACCGGGAGGCGACACTCCTTACAAAACTACTTGGTATTCCTTGCATCTTGATGGCCTTTCTGTCTTTTGGTTATCCAATTGAAAAACTCAGGTTGCTCAATTAGCTTCCTGAAAATGCTATGTGCAAGAAAGGAAGAAAGGGGGAGAGACCAGGAGAGAAGTGAAGACAGGAGTGTGTGAGGGAAGTGGAGAGGAGAGAGTGGATTAAGAGAGAAAAAAAGAAATTAAAAAGGCCTTGGTTTAAAAAGTGTGGAGATGTACTTATTTCATATGAGTGGAACACTGCTTTGAGAACAATAAGGTGGCTTAGTGACACAGGCAGGGGATATAAGCAGGAAAGACAGCTCAGGGTTTGAATCTTAAGCTCTGTCACCAAATAACTAGCAGTTCTTTGAGCCTCAGTTTCCTCATCATGACATAAAAATAATTACAAGCAAACTGTAGAACTGTCAAGGGTATTACATATATCATAAATATAAAAAGTATCTAAAACAAGATCCAGCACATAATAAATATTCAATTATTGGAAGATACTCTTATGATACTATCTATCCTGCTATCCATTAACAACTACTGATGTCCCATAATCTTATTTGAGTGTGTTTGAGAGAGAGGCAGACACAGAAGGAAGAGAAGAACAAGATGATGTGATGCTCATCTGCACATGTATACCTGGCAAAGGTGTAGGAACACCCAGCTGTTTAACCAAGTGTGAGTTTAGATGCTGCCGTGAAGGTACTGTAAATGTGGTCAATACCTACTATCAATTCATTTTAAGAAGACCACTTTCTATTATGTGGGCAGGCCCTATCCACTTCAGAGTAAAACCTAAGGTTTTTCAGAGAAGAAATCTGCCTAAACATTGCATCAATTACTGTCAACTTTCTAGACTACTGCTTGACCTAGATTTTGGACTTGCCATTTCCTCATAACCACGCCAGCCAACTCCTTAAATTAAATCTCTTGATACACACAAACACCTATATACATACAAATACCCTTCCCTGCCATGCTGGTTCTGTCTCGCTGAAGAACTCAAATTGAAACAGAGACATGAGAAAAGAGATACACAAACCAAGAGGCAGACATAAAAGGAGAAAGAGAAAAGAAAAGCATAAGTCAGGTAGGATTATTTATAAAGAGTTTGGGGTTGGCTGGAGGCAGCAATTCCTGCTATTGAAGATCACTTGAGCCTAGAATTTGGGACCAGGCTGGGCAACATAGCAGATCCTGTCTTTAAAAAACAAAACAAAACAAAATACCCTTAGTCAGATCCCTGCAGTAAATAACCCATGAGTTGTGGAAAAGCTCACAGTACTGCCCCATGAAGTCCACCAGCACTCAGAGGACTTTAAAAACAACATCCCATTCTAATTTTTGGAGTTTATAATTTCATGTAATGCATTTGTTCTCAATTCATTAAATACTGTGTCAAGATGCTACCATGTACCTGTTTGAAAGCATGTTGCGGAATCAAAATTGTATGAAGACATATTAGGACAGCATTACAAGTAACTCACCTCTCATAAATCCAGAACTGCCTTTTTCAGTCTGGCTTCTGGTCTTTCTTTTACTTCAAGCCAGGAAAAAATACTCATCATTAACATAAACTTGAAAGAGTCCAGAATTGGAAGAGAGGAGGGTATAAAGCCTTGCAACAGTACAAAAGTACTCTTAAAAGTGCTCTCGTCTGCTTCTGTGACACCTGTGTGACCATTAAATTATTCTTTGAATGATCTGTACATGTTCTTTTACCTAAATGCCATTTATAATCCACCCTCTAATCCAGTCACTTAAGTTTCACTTACGGTAGCACATAAAAACACCACAGATTACAGGTTGGTGGGGAGATTCTAAGGATCTCTGATTTACATTTTTTTCTTTATGGGCCAATGTCTTTTTAACTGTACAGAAACTATGTTTGCTTGGTCTGGACTGCAGAAGAATAGCCACTAAGATCACTTCAACTCAGCTATTCCCTGGCCAACAGAAGCCTTGCAGTATTTACTATTGCATTTGAAAACCATTTTAGTGTATTTAGTTAATGCTTAGTTTGGTGACTGTTGCTGCCAAACTCCAGCAACAATAAATAAAACTCTATTCACATGTCCTTACTCTGGGATAGGCACTCTTCTAAGTATTTTCCATTCATTAACTCATTACCCCTAAACGGAGGAGGATATCAAAGCTCAGCGATTGATAAACTTACCCATGGTCACAAAGTTAACCAGGAGGCTGACTCCAAAGCCTGTACTCTTTTATCATTAGCCTCCTGCTACCTGCTATCAATATACCATCCACTGAGTCACAAAACTACACAGCAACATAGACCCACTCCAATCTCTAGAAATGAATTTAAGAAAATGGCACTCAACAGGAGGAAGCAGCCTGTACAGCTCAAAGGAACGACTGAGCTATCATTTGGCTCTCAATGTACAAAGAAAGTTCTTAATGATATCATGAAGTTTCCCTGTTTAACCAACTGATTAGAAATTAAGCTGTATTTATCACTGGTGAAAATGATCTTACAAAACACATGCTTCAGTCAAAGTTAATCAAGAAATCACCAGTTTGAGGATTTACTTAACAAATTCTTTTGCAGGGAGGAGTAAAATGAGAAGAAAAAGGCAAAATACCTACTAGCTCTTGCCTGGCACATGACAGGTCAACAAAGTCACTCGCCATGCCATGCCCTTCATTCCCTCAACTGGATGGGGGCTTATTTAATTGTTTCCTTTGGCATAATTTAGCAAATAAAAAGATGTTAAGCTCTCTTAGCCTAACACCAACCAAAGTTCAGAAAACAATCTCTATGGCAATATACAAGAAGTTCCAGGGGCACACACCTATAATCGCAGCAGCTCAGGAGGCTGAGGTAGGAGGATCATGAGTTCAAAGCCAGACTCAGCAAAAGCAAGGCCTAAGCAAATCAATGAAACCCTGTCTCCAAATAAAATACAAAATAGGGCTTGGGATGAGACACAGTGGTTGAGTGCCCCCGAGTTCAATACTCAGTACCAAAAAGAAAAAAAAGAAAGAAAAGAAAAAGAAAGGAAGGAAGGAAGGAAAGAAGGGAGGGAGGGAGGGAGGGAAAATGAAGAGCCTTGTTCTGGATACCATGAATTTGTTCACCAGTATTGAATTTCGGGTACCTGTAAAACTCAGTTTTAGTTACTAGCAACTTTCCATATTTTCCATGGAAAGTGTTTGGCCAATTATGTCAGACTGAGAAATTATGTAATCTGGTAGCCTCTTCTTACATCAATATTTTATTGCTTTCATGTAAAACATTCTATTAAGTTAATCAGAAATTAACTCTCACCTAAAACACCTTTAAATAGGTCAAATTAAGATAAAAGTCCATGTTCTTTGCTTCTATAAAACTGGGACACTGATCCAGACATTAATGTCAGCATGCAGATTAAATGTTATTACAGGCAATTTGTTACCTACACACATTTATCTCAATTTAATAATTAGCTAAAGGTCAGAGAAATAAACCCGCGTATTTGAATCTACATTTTCTCCACTGAAGGAGATTCAAAACAGATAGCAGGCTGTATTCAAATTTGGGTAATCTTAAATAAACAAACCAATTTGGAAAATTTCAACACAACTAATATTAGCAGGGGGGCAGTGACTCAAGAAACACAGTTTGTGGGGAGGCTGGTGGTGTGACTCAGTCGTAGAGAACATGCTTGGGACCCTGAGGACCTGTATCCCCAGTAGGTCTACCCTCCACCAAAAAACAATCAAATGATGTCTAAGGAGCCATAGGAAGGAAGCGCTATGGACCTCACATTCCAGGCAACACAGCTTTATGAAAACATTTTTCTTATCTTTCAGATATATCCACCCTTTCCATATTATTTTATTACAGTGATTATGTGAAGTATGTGTTACTATCTGGATGCTGCAACCTAGAAAACATACAGGGGAAAGCTTCAGAAGGTATGGAGTCAGGATTATTCCATCTGGAAAAGCACATAGAGCCTCTTCAACCCAGCTAAAAATAAGCCCTCCTCCTGTGATATCCCCTTCTGTTTCATCTGGCTTCACATTTCTCAGAACATAGCTCTGTGTTTAACAACAGGTATTGCAGACAGAAGAAGTGAAATGGAAAACCATCCCTGTGAATTCTGCCTCAGGTAAGGGACCTTCAAACTCTCCCTTTCCTGGATCACTGAACACTCAACTACACCACCAACAACAAATCTATCCTTTGTGCCTCATACTGAAGATATCAGGATCAGCCCAGCACAGTCACTGCCCTTGAGAACCAAGAGCTTGACTCTCCTGGGAAGTCTGACAAAAGCAGATACTTCCAACAGAATATTTTAACTGCCAACTTTGAGTAATCCCAAAATGTAGATCTTAAAGAGATTCCCCAAACCCATGTGGTGGATGCAGAGGGTGGGATGAAGTTTCTTCATTATGCCTCTCCACAACTTTGATTAGTTGATCTTGCATTCTATGATATGTCTTTCTAAAACAATGTTGGTGTTGTTTTGGCAAGAGAAATGAGTGGGTGGCAGAAAGCTGGCAAAGGTCTTGTTGAGAGGAACAGAATATCAGATAGGTACCTCTGCATCAATGTGTCCCATAGTTGGCAAATACTAAGCTATTCAACAAGTATTTGTGGCAGCAGCTGCTCCATAATCAATGTGTGTTAACATTCTCTTTTCCTTGCTCTCATACCTACCTTGGATGTTTCCAGATCTGCATGCACTGTTCCAAAGGTGACCCAAAAAATGGAAGAAAAGCCAGGATTGGAACTGACTCAGTGGGATAAGTGATAACCAAGTCAGCTTTTTACTGAGGGAAAAGCTCCACTATTGCTTGAATAAAGACTGACCCTCCAAAACTCATAGTGGAGTTTAATCCACCTTGTGAGTTATTACCTTAATCTGACTATGGTGTTTAAAGGTAGGGCTTTAGGGAGGTAATCAGGATTAGTTAAGGTCATCTGGATGGAGCCCCCATAAGTGAATGCCAGTGGCTTTATAAAGAAAGGAGAGACCAGAGGACACACACATAACTCTGTAAGCCTGTAGGATGCCCTGTGCTTCCTCAGAACTCTGCCAATCAGAAGGCTATCACCAGATACAGGAGCTTAACCTGGGACCTGCAGGTCTATGAGCCAAAATAAACCTATTTTCTTTAACACTTATCCAGTCTGTGATACTTACGAAGTAACTGGTATGCTAGTGTCAGGGCCAAGTTTGGGCAAGAAGCTCTAGCTTCAGAACAGTGTTCAATCCACTAAATTATATTGCCAGTTGTACCTACTGTAAATGTTATTGACCTATCAACATAAACAAATACAAACAGATTGAGGGAAATCAACACGTAATAAGAATGGGAAGAATATCCACAAAAGCTATTTTTAAAATAAATTTAAAGGGATTATTTCTCCAACTGTAGCTCACTAAGGCAGATTACAGATAAATCTCATTTCACATTAGTTTAGAATGTATCATGATTTAAATCTGATAGCACTACTTGCTATTTATAAGGAATCTGATTATGATATAATATCATAGAGATAAAAGGCAATGACATAAAAAAGAGTTCTGAAAAGGAATCAAATTAGTTGGATATCAGCCTCTGGTTGGCTATAGTAAGTTACATTGACCAAGTCAATTTCACTTTGGTTTCCACATTTATAAAAGCAAATGCTTGAGAACTGGGGATGTGGCTCAGCAGTAGAGCGCTCACCTAGCACATGTGAGGCCCTGGGTTCTATCCTCAGCACCAAATAGAAATAAATAAATAAAATAAAGATATTGGGTCCAACTAAAACTAAAAAATAAATAAATAAATATATTTTTTTTAAGAAACAAATGCTTAGAGTTTATCATTATGTTCCTGGTATACTTATTATTCCTAGCGAGATCTGGTTTTGTCAAATCCAGATGTTCATCGATTTTAATGATTTACCTAGTTATATTAAAACATTTTCAGTGTAGTTAAGTGTCAATGCAAAACTCTTCGAATTAAGAAAAGTAAAATAAGAAAATATAAGGATGGTAAAAATTTTTTGAAGAATACTATATGAATAAACTTCATAAAAAGACTAATGAAGGGTTTTAAAAGAAATCACAGGAAACTATTTTCAGACGTGCCAACTAAACTGGGTAAGTAATTTGCATTTCTATGGGAGGCCTAATGATGATTTGATTCTGAAAGTCTGAATTAAACAGAGCCAAGAAACTGAAATGAGCATCAAAAAGAAGAAAAAAACTTAGATTTCTGGATTCTCAACCCTCTTTCCAGGCTCTGGGATGAATTCTAAAAATATTTAAAAGAAAAAACTCCCGGATAAAGAGATACACACCTCTAATACCAGCCACCCAGGAGGCTGAGGCAGGAGGGTTGCAAGTTTGAGGCCAGCCTGTGTAACTTAGTGAGATCCTGACTCAGAATGAAAAGTAAAAAGGGATGAGGATGTGGCTCAGTGGAAAAAAACTCCTGGTGTCAATCCCCAGTATATTCAGAATGAATGAATGAATGAATGAATGAATGAATGAATGAATGAATCACAATATAATTGGGTTCCCACTTTTATTTTTATTCCTGTGAGCATTTTGCAGTGAGGGCTAAATTGATAATATGAGGAAGGGGGGAAACAAACCTGAAAATATTTGTATATGAGCAAAGACCCTTGAGTAGAAGAGGTCACAGCAGCCTCTTACCCTTGCAGATAGTCCAGCTGATCCCTACAGGGCAGGGAACCCACTCTGAAGCCTCTACATGGGAATTCTTGTTTGCACAAGTCATGGGCAATCAGCTTTTCATGAAATGACAGCATAAAGCTCAGAGGAACATCACTCTGCCCTATAGCTGTGGTCGAGACTGCAATGTTTAAAGGTTACAGTGACTAAGGACTGTGATTAATTTAGTCCCCGCAAAATCAATTCCACTCAAGCACAAATCTCTAATTTACATACCAGAGCAAGATAAACTTGATTTTGATAAATACAAAATGAAATTCACAAATCTCCCACCCCTCCATTCTCAATCTCTCCCCTTCAAAAAGAAGAGAAAAGTACATTATGGGGAAAATCACAGAAAAACGTATGTTTACTCTATTAAAGTTAACATATTCTTTTATTTAGCTAAATAATATTTCATTCGTTTGATTCAGTTATGTTTGCCTAGATTGAAGCCTAATGTCAGAAATTTAGAAACCCTCTAATGCTTGAGGTTCCAAGGCATGGCAGGATAGGTCTCTATCACATATACCAGTTCAAACACAGAGTATATAAATTTACTTTTATACCATACCCGATCTCTACAATAATAAGTGTTGGTCGGGGAAATGTATATTCTCTTTCTCTACATAGTAGACTGCACTATGTGTGAAGAGAATGGTGTGACAAAAACAAATGAAACAAGATAAATATTCACAGCCCTTCTCTTTGACCAGTCCCCCTTGAGTTCCCTGGTTGTGGCGCATTCTCCCAATCAACTTTTGCCCACACAGGCAGCAAGACAGGCTCAACTCCATCATCACCTCTCCATCCTCCAAGTCCCCACTGAACCACTACACAATCCTGATTAAATAAAGGGGCAGGGGGACCCAAGGGGCTAAGGTGCTACAGAAGGATATACTAAAATTCCATCCTTTGGCTGTTAACAATAACACTATCACTTGGACATCATAAAATGAAGCCAGAATACTTCTGTTGGCATTGAGTCAGACCCAGATATCTGCTATCCTCAAAAAACATTTGCTGGGGTTTGGGGTGTACCCCTTACATAATATATGCCAGGTGAAGAAAGAAAAAAAGGAGAAAAGGAGAGGGGAGGGAAGGGGGGAAGGGGAGGGGAAGGGGAGAAAGAAAAAAAACAACTACTGTCTATTTCTTCTCCTTTACTTCATCCCTAGGAGTAAGTTACAAATTGTTTTTTATGAGCAAAACCACTTTATTTTGTCATAACTATTAGGCCCATTTTATTTACCATTTTTTGTGTATTTTTTGCCTTAAATGCTAATGAAACTATTCTTCTCACTCTGAAACCAAGTCATCTTGTATATTATTTCCCAGCAGCAATCACTAGAAATGTGGACATTACCCTGAATTTAAAATGTGAATTTTTAACTGCAGACAAGGAGACTGAGAATTCTCAGTAAGCAGAACTATACCCCTAACATGGCACAAGGGGGGAAGGGGCAAAAAAAACATGGTTAGATGCTTAAAAATATGCATCCAACTATTAAAAATTAGTCAGGCACAGTGGCGCACACCTCTAATCCCAGCAGCTCAGGAGGCTGAGACAGGAGGATCTCAAGTTCAAAGCCTGCCTCAGCAAAAGTGAAGCCCTAAAAAACTCAGTAAAACCCTATCTCCAATTAAAATACAAAATATATGGGGGTGTGGGTCAGTGGTCGAGTGCCCTGAGTTCAATCCCTGGTAAGAAAAAAAAAAAAAAAAGGAATAAAATTCTGACAAAACTAAAAAGATGTTTGCTTGAACTAAGGCCAGGTAATTGCTTTATAGGCTTTTTCAAAAGAAAATACAGATAATTCACTAGAGAATAAAATTTCTCTTTTTTTTTTTTTGGTGTATTTATTCAGTCTGTTGTATATTATTTCTTTGCATGAATTGTGAATCAAAAAGATAATACCCCACAACATGGCTTTAATTCTTTTTTATTGTCCTTGTAAAACCTTATGAGTAAAGCACTGTCACCTACTGAGGAAGTTATTATACTATGCTACATATGGCAGTTACAAAAGTAAAATCAGAATTTGGATACAACTACATTGAAATTCCAACTCAGTAACTTAACAGCTGTAAGATTTTGGACACTTATTTACCCTCAACTTTCAATATCTCTGTCTATATAAATGGGGATAACAACAGTACTTAGGATTTATTGGATTTCTGTAAGGACTGATTGTACATTTATATAATACATGGCTCATGGTAAGCACAAAATGTTCACTACTTGTTGTTACTATTAATCTTTAGCAGACATCTTCCTAGGTACAAGGGATATAGAGCTTTACTTTGCCATCTCCAGCTGAGATCTCTTGGCTGACTTTTTTTTTTTTTTTTTAACTGAACATAACAGGACTATGGGAAACTGTGCAGGCGTTGATACCAAATTTTATCTCCTCAGGCTTGAGATTATACTGTTTGATTACAACAGAACAACTGACAACTGCTACCACCCACAACAGCTGGATATTCAGATTTTCCAGAGATGTAAAAGAAACATTAAGTTCATAGTTTCCTAGTTCCAATAAAATGGCAACAGTTTATTGCTGCATACTGTGATTGACTCATGTAACAAGCAACTTGACTGAAAATGCTTCTTTGAAGCCACTTACAAGTATACAACCTGGAAACCTAGTCCAGGAGAGTCCCACTGTACCCTCAGACATCTTGTACCAACACTGGACACCGAAATGTCTAATTAACAAGGCAGCTTAACCTAGGATCTTGCCCAAGGCCTGTGTCATTTTAAGAGATTTGCACGTCTGTGTGCATGGAAACAAAGCAGTAGACACAAGAGCCAGTGCATCAGACAAAGTGTTCACATGAGAGTGGGAGCAGACCATGAACTACTAAAAACCTTGAGGCCAGGAAAAAAAAGAAGGAAACAACAACAACAACAAATGTGCACTACTTAGAGGAAAGGTAACTGAGTGTTATGGTTTAGATATCCCATGTCCCTCAAAAGCTCATGTGTGAGACAATGTAAAAAGGTTTAGAGGAGAAATGACTGGGTTATAAGAATTTTAACCCAATCAGTGGATCAATCTCCCTGATAGGATTAACAGACTGGAGGCTGTAGGAGGAGGTGGGGCGTTAGTGGTATGCCTGTGGGGTATATAGTTTTTATCAGGTGAGTGGAGTCTCTCTCTCTCTCTCTCTGCTTCCTGATCATCCTGTGAGCCACTTCTCTCTACAACTCTTCAGCCATGATGTTCTGCCTCACCTTGGGCCTTGAGGAAGGAAGCCTGCTTTCTATGGATTGAGTCCTTAGAAATTGTGAGCCCCCCAAATAAACTTTTCCTCCTCTACAACTGTTCTGGTCAGGTCTTTTAGTCACAGCAGTGAAAAAATGACAAATACCCTAAGCATATAGATAGGTGTCTTGATTCATTTAACAGACACCCATTTGAGCACTGCACAAAATATTCCAGTTACAATCAGAACAGGCAACAAAGGATGAGAATGCTTCAATTATTTCAGAGTAAACAGTCTTGTTTTAAATGCTATCTCACTCCTTATTTCAAAACCATCCATCCAGAGTAAACAGGAGCTAAGATGAACGGTTAGATCTTTTATTGGGATAAAGGACTTTTTTTTTTTAATTCTCCCAATTAGTTGAGGACAATGCCTCCCACTGTGCTTCTTTAGATTTAAAATGCTTAGCTTTAAATTTCGTTTTTACCAGGGAGACAGGTGGGAGTCGGCCTCAGATTCAGTCTTCCCAAGCAACAGTAATGAAATAAAATCTAATGATATTTTAATTATAGTCATTGTACAGTTACTTTCCTATGACATGCTGAGGAGAGTAGTTGGTCTGGTAGATTATCATGAATTTGGAAAGCTAAAAATTAAAAACTCCTCCAACTCATCACCCACAGCAATGTCCATTTCCCATTCCACCTTCCAAGGGTCACAAGCAGGTCTCATTAACAAAATGGCAGTCAAATGTCAAGAGGGGAAACATGGGACAAAGGTAGGTACATGAAGTCATGCCAGCTTTGCTACAATCATTCACTCCAAGGGTTCTTCGCAGATAATTCCTGGAAAGGAATCCTGAGGCAAGCAGAATGCCCACCTCTCAGCTGAGTTTAACAAAGTGTGAATTTCTAGAGACAGGATTCATTTTCCCCAGCACAAAGTAGTCCTAAAGGTTTAGACCTTCAGTAAATTCTTACCAACAGTTTTAAGAAACTACACCACTGTTGAGTCACAGGAAGGATTAATAATCAAATCAGATTCTCCCCATCACAGGTGGGTACACCTGCAGGCCCCAGGCACAGGATCTCAGTTTCCAACTGTGCCCTGCATATTCACCCCTCACTACACTGTGGTTTAAAGAGAACTAAATTCTTTGAATGAAGTGCTTTCACTGAAATGCACTAGCTCCTAAATAAAAACAACCCTCTGGAAATTTCCTGTGTAAAATATTCTTTTTCCTCCTCTTAATTTCTGCACAACCCCAAACACATTCACACACTCCCTCCCTCTCCCCCTCATTCACTAGCACTCATTCCATATGATTCAAACTCTAGAAAAATCATCTTATTAGCATTTATTCTGGTCTTTTACACTAGTAGCAGAAATATCTTAAATTACAAATACAACCATGCTGTCTGGACTGAAAAGCCCTCACAGCAGTGATCATGTCACAGTTTTCTTTCACCGGAAGTGTTCAGGCAAAATGTTCTCTCATTGCCTGTTGTGCTTTCAATGTTAAGCTTAATCTGATTTACCTAATGCCAAGATGAAGTTTGATTCTTCTCTCATGGTTAATTAAATAATTACCTTTAAAAGATGATGGCATTATTTCCTACAGTAGGTCACTAAAGAGGAACCCTTCAATCCCTCCTTCACAAAACACTGAGATCCCTACAGACTGAGGAAAGGTCTGGGTCTTATACCCATGGAGAAATGGAGTAGGATCAGGGGAAGAAAAAATATGACAAAAAAGATGAAGACACAAGAAAGGAGGGGTACAGATGAGGAGAAAAAGAAGTCAGAGAAAGTAAATCAAGTTTAAAAATGATTTATGAAGACAAGAGAATATATAGAAGATTCCTGAATTCAGAACACAATATCATAAAGACACATATTTTATGATTGTTTCACCTGACTTCTGTGGATTTTGTTTTCCAGAATCAGTATTAAAACCACACAGGAGTTAAATAATAAGCTACACCTATTTAAAAAGAGGACTTCTGCACAATGAGCTAAAAATATGAACGACCAACCAGACAAGAATTACCCTGAATGCCAGGGCCCAGGGGCAAGAGATAGCAGAATGACGACTGCTTTCTTCAGCCAGGCCTGCTTGTCCACCTCTTAGAATTTACCCACTTCCTCTAAACCCTACGCACACAAGGAAGTTGTCAAAAGTGACTATTCTTAAACTCTCTTTACCTTCACCTCACATCAAAGATGCTGTAACTGGTACGGACCAGACTCCAGCACCATCAATATTTCACAGAGGCCTTTTGTGGCTAAAAATGAGAAGTCAGCATGATGGCTGGATACTCACCCCCCACCCCAGCCCAAAAGGTGGGGCTACACAGTACAAGAGAAGCCTGGGCCCCTTCAGCCTCCCCACGAAAGAAGTCTGGGTGTCTTCAGACTCATACTCTCTCCCCATTATGTAAGAGACTCATGGGATGTATTTGGGTGAAGATGTTGAGGAGGCCAGAGGGCAACTGTCTAGAGCTCCAACAGAGGCAAACTTTATAGACTCCACCTTCCAGCAAGCGTGGAGAGGCTATATGGTCACTCTGGAAATTAAAATCCATAGAGTCAGGTGAAGTATGACAGAAGTAATCTGGAATAGGGAAAAATTCTCTAAGAAATAAAATAATTGAAAAGCCAAAAAACGCTTGTTCAGAGATCTGTATCACCTCCACATCTTTCAAGTAGCTAAGTCT
The DNA here is from genome assembly GCF_047511675.1 of Marmota flaviventris. Lineage (NCBI taxonomy): Eukaryota > Metazoa > Chordata > Mammalia > Rodentia > Sciuridae > Marmota > Marmota flaviventris. Next base: position 24,995,160 of record NC_092516.1, read on the forward strand.
TCAATGAGGCTCAAACTCTCCTTTCAAGTATTAATGTAACTTCATTATACAAATGGTTAAGCTAACTTTTCAGGACTCTTTTGACATGCAGTATTTCTGTCACCTAAGTCATGGAAAAATGTTTTAAAAGCTAAAAATTAGTACAGACTTTTTCTTTTTTGCATTCACAAAGTACCCATTAAGCTAAAATAGAGGAGAAAAGGAAACAGGGGTGAAAATGAGGGAGCAGAAAAAGAAGGCATTAGAGAAATGAAAAGAGGAGAGAGACGTACCCGGTGCCAGCTTTGTTTTATCAAAAGACTCAGTTCCTCAAGCACATCAGAGCTGAATGTCAATCCAGAACTAAGCAACTCAATTTCTTCATCAGCCTAAAGGACTGAGTACATGACCTTTTCCATCCTCAGTGTCTCCCATCAGGCTTTCTTTAGTTATGGTAGAAAATCAGACCAAAGAGAAAAATCTTGCCCATTTCCAAATTTGAGATCAGCACATGAGCAGCTCTTGGTCCTATTTTAAAGACTCTAACCTCCAAGTAAGAGTCATTAAGGAATGTGGCAATTCTCTACGACTAAAGACCAAATCAAGTATATGTCAAAAATTATTCAAGTAAGTCAAGAAAATCTCTCCTGTGGCTTACAATGAAGCTTTGCTTCTAGGCACTAAGCTCCCCTGTACACAATTTTCCTCCAAATTTCTAAATTCTATTTTGTGAGTACTGTAAAGTGGATAGATTCCATTTGGGGATACTAGAGAGTATACAATACGGATATAACAATCAAAAGATATACGGGAGGGGCTGGGGTTGTGGCTCAGTGTTAAAGTGCTCACCTTGCATGCAGGAGGCACTGGGTTCGATCCTCAGCACCACATAAATGTAAAATAAAGATATTCTATCCACCTAAAACTTAAGAATAAATATTTTTTTAAAAAAGAATATACGTGATATGTAACATTTTCCTATGATCCTGCCTCGCCTGGGATAGGCTAGACAATGCTAAGGTACCAACTCCAAAAAATGGCTGAAAATAACAAAGGTTTATTTCTCAATAACACTGTATGTCTATTATGTGTCACCAGGGGCTCTGCTCATCAGTCATTCAGAAATCCAGGCTGATGGAATGGCCACCATCGTGAACACTGAAAATCTTCACGAAGACAAAGTATACATCCAGAGGTAATTCTCATATTTCATTGGCAAAAACAAGTCATATGGCCACCCCAAGTTAAAATGGTTAGGAAAACCACACTGCGGGGAAGGGAGGATTGCAATCAATCTTCACTTACCCCATCACATGAAACTATACTGGACAACACTGAGAAAGAAATGTCTAAAACACTTAACTATAAATTCAGATGAAAAAAAGATCCTACCTGATTCCTTAGGATCAGGTAAAAACATCACAATTAGTAGCCTGAAGCATAGAAGAAAAGTAACTATGCCTCAAAAGTCACTTAGTTTCAACTGCACTAGAGAGATGAAAGTTGTTTCTTCTTTTTAAAAACATCCTTGCCTGTAATCCTAAAATCCCAGCAGTTTGGGAGGGTGAGGCAGGAGGACTGCAAGCTTAAAGCCAGCTTTAGCAACTTAATAACACCTTGTCTCAAAATTAAAAATAAAAAGGCTGGGAATGTGGTTCAGGGTCTAAGTGCCTCTGGGTTCAGTCCTTGCCCACATACACCCCTTCCCCCCAAAAAAAACAACAAAAACCCATCCTCATGGTATAGCCAAGGAAGATTTTATTAAAGCCAGATTTCCACATAATACAGCTTTGCTAATCAGCATCAAGTAACATTGAGAGTAGAAGTCAGGCATCTGATTACCAGTCCCCAGGGAGTAACAATGGTATTTACATTTGCACTGTATTTTCCAGGTTAAAAAAATATTTTGACACATATAACTCTGAGTAGATACTCTATTAAACTCTTTAAAGATAGACAAGGCAAATACACAAATCTCTATTAAAAAAAAAAAAAAAAGGAGGGAAGAAACTCACCATTTCAAAATATAGTGAGCCCTCTGTATTGGCAGGCTTTCCACCCACAGAAACAATCAACTGTGGATAAAGAATATTATGGGGAAAAACTTGTCGGCATGCACAGACATTTCTGTTGCCATTATTCCCTAAACAATATACTTTAACAATAATTTGCACAGCATTGACATTGAATTATGTATTCCAAGTAATCTAGAGATTATTTATATAGTAGGATATGTGTATGTTATGTGGAAATAAAATGATATTTTATAGAGAACTTGAACATCTTCAGATTTCTGGAATTCCCAGGGAACCATGGAACCAACACCTCTCAAATATGGTGAGACAATGATAAGTATCAAAGTAGGTCTCACAAGAGCCAATCTAGAGCTCAGTTTCTTCATTTTCAATCCATCAGGCAAATATTGTAGCATGTATCATTTTCCTCTTATGTAAACTTGTGATAAAACTATCTTGGATCAAGCTATTTTGTTATGATATTATGAGAATCAAATTAAAAAGCATATCTCAAAATACTTTCTGAATGAAAAAGAAAACTCAAAAACAGGTGCATCATTTTTGTTATAGAAAAACTGTCACCCATAGCTGGAAATAATATGTACATAAAACGACAGAAGACAAGAACTTTCTTTTTAAAAATAAAAATCAAAGTAACATTTTGAGATTTTCTAGGTTACTATTAAGTCTGAATAAAAAGAAAGAAAAACCTAGGTCACTTATATTTTAACCATTATTACTTCCAGTCTTATAGGTACTCCAAGCTAAACAGTTCCTGTTGGATGCTAACTTTCAACAATTAACACACTTCCTTCTCAAACTTCATTGAAACTTGTGAAATTTAGCTCATTCTATTTTTTCCTCCAATGAAGCACTCTACCTCAAAAGAAGTAGAGGATTAAAAAATAAATCTATGTGGGTCATATAATTGGCTCTTCATATGTTATAAATTTTATATTTTATAAATATGGCAAACCAAATCCAGGAACAACACGTTTTAAATCATCTTTTGATAGAAATTTCACTATTTTAAAGATGACAGAACTTTCAGTGATATAGCTATGGTACCAAAGGCAAAAATCTCATTTTCTAAAATTTCCAAAATCTCAAAAATTTTTATTTTTAATTCACATCTTCTTTCCATCAATTTTGCTGATTGGATTTAAGCCTAAAGATGTAGTTAAGTTACAAGTTACAAAGCAATGATAAGGCACACAAAGATTTGATACGGACTTTCTGATACTAAGATCTGGGTGGTTTCAATAAAAAGCTTCTTGTACATTTAATAAATTTATAATCATTAAAATGTACTATAGGCCAAAAATCAAAGATCACTGATACAGAAAAGCCAGCTTAAAAAATGCTCACAGATAAAACAAATATATACCATGCCACAGAAGAATGTGGTATACTATGCACAATATTTAAAAAGCAGGTTAACAAAAAAGTTTTGAAACATATTAACACACATTTTGGGACATATATATTTTTTTTTTAAATTATTTTTTAAGTTATAGGTGGATACAATGTCTTTATTTTACTTTATGTGGTGCTGAGGATTGAACCTAATGCCTCACGCATGCCAGGGAAGCGCTCTACCTCTGACCCACAACCCCAGCCCTTAGGCCATATATTAAAATAAATTTTAGATCTGAATTACAGAGTTAATATAAACAGTGTGTTCAAAAATAGGAAGCTAATCACAGAAGGAAACATGCCTTAAACATGACAAAAGGCTAACAAAATACTTAAGCAATGTATCTGTACATAAACTGGTCGATATAAGCAGCAGCAGAGGACATGAACAATTCAGAGGCTGAGAAATATTGAAATTAAAATGATCAATAATACATGAAAAATGCCTATTCTCTCATCAAAGGGATAAATATAAAAATGAGCATTCACCCCAAACACTTGTAAAGATAAAATGTATCTAATATTTGAAGAGTGCAAGAGTCTAATAGTATTCTCATTAACTGTGAAAGTACCGATTGAAATAAATTACTAAGGAAGATTAAGAGGCTCAAAAATATTCAAACTTCTGAAAGAGAGATGTGTGAATAGTAAATAGCATAAGCTTTGGAGACAGACTATCTGGGTTCAAATTCCACCTTCCTCTCACATACATTGAGTAACCTTGCATAAAACCATTCAATGATTCTCAGCCTTTTTTCCTCAGGTCTAGTATAAAGATTTCTTACTTAACAGGAATGATGTGAGAATTGGAATATATAATGCAAGCAAAGTACTTCATTTCTATTACTACCTCTGAATCCATAATGGAAAATGATCAAAGAATTAATATAAGCATATAAGAGAAATACATACATACGTAACTAGAGAAGAAGCTATAAGGAAATATATCAAATTTAAGAGTAGTTATTACACAATTGCATATGATTTTACTTTTTATAAGTTCCTATTATCATTGAGGAAACCAAGAGAAATATATAAAGTAATAGGCGTAAATGGAACAATTAACAATAAAGAGTAGGACTGAGTTTGCGGCTCAGTGGTAGAGTGCTCGCCTAGCACATGCGAGGCCCTGGGTTCAATCCTCAGAACCACATAAAAATAAGTAAATAAATAAAAAGAAGGTATTGTGTCCAACTACAACTGAAAAATAAATATTAAAAAAAAGAGCTTGCCCTGTGAAAAGACGGCATCTAAATTGTACTTAATTCTACTTCACTAAAATCTAGGAAGACACATACATGACATCAATTGGAGAGAAATCTTGATCAGAAACCCCAAATTCTTGTGGAAGTAAAGGTTCTAAAGTTCACTCTCCTACCTCTTCCCCTTTTCTAAATATTATTGCAGAAATAAAATGGATGCACAGGCACACATGGGGTTCCTGTAAGGCATATCCAAACATGATACAACAATGCAGCAGTCCTCAACTCTCCAGTGGATCCCCCTGCACCCTTCCCCACTGTTAAAAAGGCAGCAGGTAACATCGATGTTCATAGCAAAACAATTCACAATAGCTAGACTGTGGAACCAACCTAGATGCCCTTCAATAGATGAATGGATAAAAAAAAAAATGTGGCATCTATACACAATGCAGTATTACTCAGCACTAAAAAATGACAAAATCATGGCATTTGCAGGGAAATGGATGGCATTTGAGCAGATTATGCTAAGTGAAGCTAGCCAATCCCTAAAAAACAAATGCCAAATGTCTTCTTTGATATAAGGAGGGCAACTCAGAACAGAGCAGGGAGGAAGAGCATGAGAAGAAGATTACCATTAAACAGGGACGAGAGGTGGGAGGGAAAGGGAGAGAGAAGGGAAATTGCATGGAAATGGAAGGAGACCCTCATTGTTATACAAAATCACATATAAGAGGAAGTAAGGGGAAAGGGAAAAAAAGAAAAAAAAAACAAGAGAGAGAAATGAATTACAGTAGATGGGGTAGAGAGAGAAGATGGGAGGGGAGGGGAGGGGGGATAGTAGAGGATAGGAAAGGCAGCAGAATACAACAGACACTAGTATGGCAGTATGTAAAAATGTGGATATGTAACTGCTGTGATTCTGCAATCTGTATATGGGGTAAAAATGGGATTTCATAACCCACTTGAATCAAATGTATGAAATATGATATATCAAGAGCTTTGTAATGTTTTGAACAACTAATAAAAAAATACCTTCAAAAAAAAAAAAAAGGCAGCAGGTATAGGAGCATCTTAGAAAGGTACACACAGCAATCTCTTTAAAATCCCAGGGGTTGGGGTGAACGGTAAGATTATCAAAGCCCCAGTACCATCTGTCTGTGGAGGGGAAGAAACTCTCCAGCAGCAGCTGGTGCAAGAAGCAGCAAGATGTTAGTACTGAGAGTGACAAGATGGGAAACGACAGAAACCAGCTTTTCACTCCTCCAACAGCACAAGAAGCATGTGAGCCATGTTCCTGTGTTTGAAAACCTCCAGATGCTGCTCTCATCTTGCATTCCTATGGCTTTGTTCAGACAACATCTGAAAGCCTGCCTTTCTTTTTTCAAGCACTCTTGCTTTGGAAGAACATACAAAGCTATCAAATGCAGGCTTCTTTTCCTCCTCCTTTCTCTTACTGGAAATGTGAAATGAATTTTAAGTATCACCATGGAAGAAAAAAAAATGTACAAATAGCATCACGTGAGCCTCTGTGAAACTTTTTCCAGTTGTCTCTTTCAAGGAAAAAAAAATCACTGTGTGCTCTGGTTCTGTCATTTGATAGTTAAGCTAATATCAGGTTTTCAGTACAACTGATGAGCTAAGTAATCAAAAATATACAATGAGCAGTGTTCCGGCACCTGGGTACCCTAATAGTCAACTGACTGCTTGGAAACATTGGGCCATGCTGCTTTACTCACTGAACTCAACATTAATACATGCATTTGTTTCCATTTTAATTCCTAGGTTCTAAAATTGGAAAGGCCATAATATAACAATATGTTGTATATATACAACATATACATAGGCCAACATCACAATTTCAAAAAACTGGCATACAATATTGATCAGATATTCTGATTTAAAGTTATCCTATATCTTAGATACATAACACATTTTCAAAGAACTATGGCACATGCACATAATAATATACACTGAAATACACTGAGTAAAATTAAAAATTTCATTTGATGTCACAGACCAGTTTTGGGAATCTCACTGTTTCAGAACATCTGCCTCTCTCCTCCTGTTTGGGATTTTGCACTGCTGGTAGCCAGCCCGAAGTGCCCCTCCTCTCCTTTAGTACGCCAGCTCAGCCAGGTTGAAGTCCATTCCCATTGAATCTCCCAATGATACTTTTATGAGCAAATCAATCTTTACCCAGAACTCAGAATAGTTTGTTATTTTTAAAAAAAATTTTTTTAGTTGTAGATGGACATACTTTATTTATTTATTTATTTCTATGTGGTGATGAGGATCAAATCCAGTGCCTCATCCATGCTAGGCAAGCACTCTACCACTGAGCCAAAACCCCAGCCCCGAGGTAGTTTGCAGCCCCCTACAGAGTAATTTCTCGGTTTAGAAGTTGGTCCAACACAACTCATATTGAACTCCTCCAAGGAAGTCATATCTTCTTGATCTTTATATACCTTCTTTAATATATCTTTTTGATCTTAAATAGTGCCTAGAAAAACACATGATACTTTTTTTTATCTATAAATCACTACTATGTGTCTGATACCAGACATTTAAATTTTGAATTGTACACAGTTCCTGTCCTTCCCAAGGGGCTTGCTTTAAGCACAGTGAATACAAAAATAAAAATCACCATAACAATGTGTTCAGTGTCAAAAACAAAATGCTATGGAAATGCAAACCAGCCATTCATGCAAGAAGCTCAATCAATATTTCATGAATGAAAAAATATTTACACGGATTCAACAGTTGAAAGCACTTAGTAGGGAATTCCAATTAAATATGTAATCCTGGAAAAGTGACTTCATTTTCCTGCCTTAATTCTAGTTTTGTTATCTATACAATGGGCTAACAACATCATAAGGTTTACACATGAATTAAATGAAATGACATTTAAGTTAAACACAGTTAAGTTAAAAACAGTTATGTACATATGATACATACTCAACCCAAGTTAGGTTATTATTTGCTAATAGCTTTTACAGTTTCTACTATAACAAATAAGTAAATGATATATTAATTATTTTATTAATCTACAGAAGGATAGTAAAATTTCAGGGTAATAGTCTCTTTCTCTTACATCATATATCTAACATGTCAGTAAATCCTGTCAGTTCTAATATCAAACTACTTTCAGGATACCTTTTGTTCTCAAGTCACTTTTTTTCCCTGATAGTTTACTGCGTTGACCACATATACCACTTATTTCCTCATTCTCAATTTTCTTTTTGTAAAATGATGGTGAATTTTCTCACCTTGCCCAAACATAGCTTTATGCAGCACATATAAGAAAATATTTGAGGAGGCAATATTTAAATTATAAAGTACAAAACTGTACACATAAATGTAAAATGAATTCTCTTGCATACCCATTTTCACTTGTAAATTTTGGGTTAATATCCATTTACTCATTCATTTTTCAAAAATTGTTTTGAGTGTCTATTGTAATCCAAACTCCACTCCAGGTGCCCAGGATATTGCTGTGACTGTATCAACCTAAAATATTTTCCCTGATGGAACTTAGACAATGCACAAGAAACAAACTACAAACCATGTCAGATGCAATCATGAGCAGAGGATAAAAATAAAACAGGTAAGGGAAGTAGTGAGTGCCACTGGTCTTTCCAGGACCTTGGTTTGTCTTCCCAGTATAGTAAGACCAAATGGAGTTTACTTTCAGTATATAAATCTATAACTGATCATGAGGCTTAACTCTTCCTTATTACTACATAAGCAGGTAAACTGAACATGGCATTGACATACACAAGACAACAAGATATGTGGAGAGTTGGTTTATTTTGTCACTTTTTGTATTTAACCACTACCTTTTTTTAAAATCTTTACATACAGTTGACATCAAAGTACATCAACTGTGAAAATGGAATATGAATTCTAAAGTGTGCTCCTAGGGTGTGCAGGTAACATCATGTAAGGCAACTACTGTATTGGTGGCTAGGAACCACACAGATGAATTGTTCAGTTTAGTGTTCAGTGTATAAGAAATATGGTAAAAAGAATGTAGAATACTTTTAAATTAATTATCTTAATAAGCGCCCCAATTTTTTAAACATACATCTCACCGACTATCAACATGTCTATAAATTTGATCCTGAACATGATGTGCTATGACTCCAACCAGCATTGACACAACTGGATTCTTCCTCTTCCTATGTCCTGAACATCTGCCAAATCACTGCTGCACATTCACACTCCATATTTTACAAGAATCAGATCTTTACACAAACCACTGCCAAGTTTCAGAGTGTCCTCATTTAGATCTGTCAAAATTCCATTTGTCCTTTAATGCAGTGCATTTACCTGCTTCATAAAAACTACCCTCATTCTTCTGATTCAGACTGTCCCTGTTTTCACATCTTCTTGTCTTGGATTATAGTCAATTATACCCAACTTAGCAACCAGATCTCTTCCTCTTCCTCTATTTTAAATACATAGGCACAAGTATGTGTGTGAGTGTTTACACATGCACACACATTTGAGGTTGCCATCAAAATACTGCACTTAGCCTAGGGCATGGAAGAAGAGTAGCCATTCCAGTGTTGCTGAGGGATACCAGAAGATTCTACTCCCACCACAATTATGAACTCCTACAAGTCAGGACCCTGAATCATACACCCAACAGTGAAACTTACATGGCAACTGTTTCTCTTCACCTTTGTACACTATATGCCAAGTTCCATTAGGGGAGTATCTTAACGATCAATCACTTCACATTACTATCCTCATAAATCCTTCCCACTTAATTAAAGTTGAAATAAATATCAACAGCTGTTAGAAAAGAATAACACACAACTGAAGCATTCTGATATTTAAATTCATTCTCATGTTGAAAGCTTAGGGCAATACTCGTGTTGAAAATCACTCTTCTCATTGATAGGAAACTTAAAACTGGCCATCACTAAAGGTCAAACTGACATTGACTCCCCAACAACTATCCCATCCTTCCTCAACTGTGCAACAACCATGCTGCTTGAGCAACCGATTCAAACTCTAGGTCTGATTAAGTCAATCAAGGTCTTCTCATTCTCCTGGACAGAAATTGATTAGAAACTCAGGCCTAAAACAATCAGCCACACGCCAATTTATGATGGTAGTTTTCACGTTCATGCCTGAAGTGGAAGAGACACAGAAGGGGAGGACTTTACTCTCTGGGGAAGAAATCAGCTCATTTTTAGTCTGTCAATCTCCCTGCCCACACTTACACAGTTCTGCAGTTAGTTTTGAACAAAGCATGTGCACATGACTGCTACTAGTAGCCATTCACAAATATAAGCATTTTAACTGGGTAAATGGTGCATGCCTGAAAGCCCAGCAAATAGGGAGGCTCAGGCAAGAGGACTGCAAGTAGAAGACCAGTCTAGGCAACTTAGTAAAATCCTATCTCAAAATTAAACAAAATTATAAAGGGCTGGGACTATAGCTGCCCCTAGTTCAATGCCCAGTAACCTCGGGGCGGGGGGGAGGAACAGGAATAAGAAACTTTAGTAATGATACTGATAATGACATTATGGATGCAAACAGATAAAAAACAAAGTAGTCTCTGAAGTCAAATAATCCATTAAGTCATTAAAGCAACCAACTCAGAGGTCCTTTCCACTGCTGGACTTCATTATGTAAGTCATTTAATTTTGTTATTGCTTAAGCAAGTTTGAGACATATTTTCTTAATACTGTTGAAAGCAAATGGATTCACTACCCATTCTATTATCCAAGTAAAACCTCGATTTGGAACCTATCGCAACACCATGCATTTATTCAGAGATATAATAACAAAAATTATTTTATTGATGAAATTGATCATATCATTCCAAAAACTGGCAATATCTAACTACAACAAAACTAGACAGCAAGTGTAAATATGAATTAGGGCTGCATGAAATAATTGAATGTAAAGTTATAATTTAAAAAAACAGAAATTGAATAGGCATCACATTAATGCATCATCACCAAAGCATGTATAGCAAACTGACTAGATGTCAAAATTATTCCTATAAATGACACTTAAGGTGGGTAACACCTGTATTTTAAACTGTGCCTACATCTTCCCATAAAGATAGAAGAGAAAATGTGGTGAAAAAGAGAGAGTGATTACCAAAGTGAGGTGTAACCTAGATCTTAAGGGCATGTAAATAGTTTACTGCAGGAATTAATGATATAGATTTCGAAGACTCTAATTCAATATTCTCCACCAACACTACCTTATCCAAACCACCCTCAGTCCAAGGGGTAAAGAAATAGATCTGTGACCATTTCCAGGCTCTGCTCCCCTAATGAATTTTAGAAAGTATCTTTTCTGAGGGTCTCATCTTCTCTTTGTAAAACAAAAGTCTTGATCTCTTCTTCTTTACTAAGGTCTCTTTCAGCAATGAAATGCTAGGTTACATAAGCAGAATCAATCAAGGACAAAATTCAAATAAGATATAGCTGAGGATAGACATTTATGGAGCAATTCTATAAAGTTATATTAAAAACAAAATTTCTTAACAAGAGGTCTTGAAAAGAGCTATAAAATTAATTATGAATCTTGATGAACATAATGCTACTCAACTTATATTTCTCTGGTTCTTAAAGAGATCATGAGAGACCAGGCCAAAACCTGCTAAAGTCCAAATGAATTATGGCTATGACATGCTCCTGGGTTATTATGTCAGCAGTCTTGCTAAAAAGGAACTGGTAAATTCATGCTGTCACTCTGTAATCAAGGTACTCTTCTCAGTGTTTACTTGTTGTAAAGTACTGTCCAGGACTAGAATTAAAGATTACAGAATTTATTAATGCAGTTTATCACAGTCAAAACAAGAAACATTTGCTTCAAAGATTACAATATATCAATAATTCATTTGCAACAGAACCCTTGAATGCAAGGCAGGTAAGCAGGGGTTCCTGTACAATATACTCTCCCACCCTGAACTTCTATCTCAACTGACAAATCTTATTTTCCTAAAAGGTTATTTCTTTTGCAGAGAGGTCACATGCAAATCGGAATTAATGAAACTTGCATCCTGCGATACCCAGCACACACCAGCCACCATTGGCAATAATCATCTTTCCTTACTTTCCTTTATCATCTTTGTCAGAAAAAATAAATAAATAAACAAACTCACAAAGAACGCTGCTTTTCTTTTCCTCAGATTTTTGGGGTCATTAGTACAAGCTTTTCTGCATGACACCACTGAAAGAGCCTTCCAGCACCTAAAGCTTAAGCTTAAACAGCCAAACTTTCTTTGCCAACAGTACCATCCGAATGCAACATAGCAGGCAGCACTGAACGCAAAGCTTCTGTCTAGCCTCAAGAATTGGTGCTCTTCTAATAAATGAATTCAGCAAAGTGGCAGGATATAAAATCAACACGCATAAATCAAAGGCATTCCTGTATATCAGCGACAAATCCTCTGAAATAGAAATGAGGACAACCACTCCATTCACAATATCCTCAAAAAAAAAAAAATACTTGGGAATCAACTTAACAAAAGAGGTGAAAGACTTATACAATGAAAACTACAGAACCCTAAAGAGAGAAATAGAAGAAGATCTTAGAAGATGGAAAAATATACCCTGTTCATGGATAGGCAGAACTAACATCATCAAAATGGCGATATTACCAAAAGTTCTCTATAGGTTTAATGCAATGCCAATCAAAATCCCAACGGCATTTCTTATAGAAATAGAGAAAGCAATCATGAAATTCATATGGAAAAATAAAAGACCCAGAAGAGCAAAAACAATGCTAAGCAGGAAGTGTGAATCAGGCGGTATAGCGATACCAAACTTCAAACTATACTACAGAGCAATAGTAACAAAAACAGCATGGTATGGTACCAAAACAGGCCGGTGGACCAATGGTACAGAATAGAGGACACAGAAACCAATCCACAAAACTACAACTATCTTATATTTGATAAAGGGGCTAAAAGTATGCAATGGAGGAAGGATAGCATCTTCAACAAATGGTGCTGGGAAAACTGGAAATCCATATGCAACAAAATGAAACTGAATCCCTTTCTCTCGCCATGCACAAAAGTTAACTCAAAATGGATCAAGGAGCTTGATATCAAATCAGAGACACGCCGTCTGATAGAAGAAAAAGTTGGCTACGATTTACATACTGTGGGGTCGGGCTCCAAATTCCTCAATAGGACACCCATAGCACAAAAGTTAATAACTAGAATCAACAAATGGGATTTACTCAAACTAAAAAGTTCTTTCTCAGCAAAAGAAACAATAAGAGAGTTAAATAGGGAGCCTACATCATGGGAACAAATCTTTACTCCTCACACTTCAGATAGAGCCCTAATATCCAGAGTATACAAAGAACTCAAAAAATTAGACAATAAGAGAACAAATAACCCAATCAACAAATGGGCCAAGGACCTGAACAGACACTTCTCAGAGGAGGACATACAATCAGTCAACAAGTACATCAAAAAAATGCTCACCATCTCTAGCAGTCAGAGAAATGCAAATCAAAACCACCCTAAGATACCATCTCACTCCAGTTAGATTGGCAGCCATTATGAAGTCAAACAACAACAAGTGCTGGCGAGGATGTGGGGAAAAGGGTACACTTGTACATTGCTGGTGGGACTGCAAATTGGTGCGGCCAATTTGGAAAGCAGTATGGAGATTTCTTGGAAAGCTGGGAATGGAACCACCATTTGACCCAGCTATTCCCCTTCTAGGGGGTCTATTCCCTAAAGACCTAAAAAGAGCATGCTACAGGGACAATGCTACATCGATGTTCATAGCAGCACAATTCACAATAGCAAGACTGTGGAACCAACCTAGATGCCCTTCAATAGACGAATGGATAAAAAAAAATGTGGCATTTATACACAATGGAGTATTACTCTGCATTAAAAAATGACAAAATCATAGAATTTGCAGGGAAATGGATGGCATTAGAGCAGATTATGCTAAGTGAAGCTAGCCCATCCCTAAAAAACAAATGCCAAATGTCTTCTTTGATATAAGGAGAGTGACTAAGAACAGAGTAGGGACAAAGAACATGAGAAGAAGAATAACATTAAACAGGGATGAGAGGTGGGAGGGAAAGGGAGAGAGAAGGGAAATCGCATGGAAATAGAAGGAGACCCTCAAGGTTATACAAAATTACATACAAGAGGAAGTGAGGGTAAAGGGAAAAATAATACAAGGGGGAGAAATGAATGATAGTAGAGGGGGTAGAGAGAGAAGAGGGGAGGGGAGGGGAGGGGAGGGGAGGGGGGATAGTAGAGGATAGGAAAGGCAGCAGAATACAACAGACACTAGTATGGCAATATGTAAATCAATGGATGTGTAACTGATGTGATTCTGCAATCTGTATACGGGGTAAAAATGGGAGTTCATAACCCACTTGAATCAAAGTGTGAAATATGATATATCAAGAATTATGTAATGTTTTGAACAACCAACAATAAAAATTAAAAAAAAAAAAAGAATTGGTTCTCTGGCCAATGGCATATAGTCAGTCATTACCAATTTTTGTTGCTGTTATTTTAAAGGAGGCGGGCAAAAGAACAACCCCTTGCAACCAAAAAAAATGAAATACACTGGCCAAGAACTGATGCCATCTGCTAATCTGGGTAGAAACAGTTGAAGAGAAAAAGGTTGGAAATGGGGCAGACGGAACTCTCTTTAATCATCTGCTCTTAATATTTTGCTCTGTGTTTAATAATTTGAATGGATGATAGAAACACACAACTATGTTCAAATAAAAAGATGACAGGAGAATTACAGAAATGAATTATTCTATCTCCTACATCTTCCACATAATCCCATACCATGCCTCTAACTGATGGGAAGCAAATGTTCCACTCTTCAATGAGACCCCATTAAAGGCATTTTTCTAACCTTCCCTAGGAGGATTAAATGTCCACCTGCTGTTCTTTGTTTTATGACTAAATTTAATTTGTACAGCTGTACACAAATAACATTTTATCAGTAAGGTCTCACTCTGGCTCTTTACAAGAGTATCCAAACACCATAATAGAGCACAAGTACAAGACATAGGGTTAGAGCACAATCCAAGGGCCTTATGACATAGGATGCAAAGCCTGGTCATATTAGCTTGATCGTGCTTGTTTACAGAAAGAGTTCTGCACTTAATGTATAAAACTGCACTATCATTTTTATTAGGTGTTATCATTTTCCACTGATTAAATTTTGAGTGGTGATGTGCAAATTCACCTTTTAGAAACATGTCTTGCTCCAGGAAAAGAACTCAAGTGGCCCCCATGGTGCTTTATAAAATAGGATTATTTTATAGATAACAGTCTGTAATTTTTGTGGTAAAAATTGGGGGGGAGGGAGGATATCCATGCATTACTTCCAAATTGGGATTTATATATTTACTTTTCCCCTTATCTTTTCCTACTAGAAACTAAGATCCATAAAAGCAAGGACTATTTGCTGTGGATGCTATAACTTAAAACATTGCTTGTCATGGTAGAAAATCGATAAACACTTCTTGAACAAATGAATAGATGCATGTATGCACAGGCATGATTCTCTAAACCATTCATAAGAATGAAATTAAGAGTCTCAAACACACAGCACCAGCATCTTTAAGCAACTTGGTCAAATATATGGAAACTAGGAAATCTTTTGGGCACAACTCAGATTGTCTACTCAAAACACTCCACAAAAGTCTCATCAAAGAAATTCTTAGAACTAAAGGGAATATCTTCTAGCAATATGAGTTTGCAGTTTGAGGTGAATTTGTTCCACATCACGATCATTTCCACAGAGGAAAAAATAAGCAAATCACTTGTGTGAAACAATGGCATCTGTAACAAAGAGGGGAAACTGAGTGCATTCGAAAGGAATTCATGGCTGAAGGCATGATTTAAAACATGAAATAAAATACCAAAGTGCTTCACTAAAAAACCTCTATAAATAACAGAATGTTAAACTGCTTCTGCAGTACAAATCACTCAAAGCCACCAGGTCTTTAGGTCAGCACTAAACCCCAAGTTTCAAGCCGATTCTCTATTCCACTGAGCTTTAGCAAAACAAACCTATCTGCAATTGTCTATATTTCAAAAGGACTTGGAACAATACTTGGTTCCAAGGCATACTGAGTTGCACAATTTAAGTTCATGTCAAAACCAACACTTCATACATAAGATTGGAACCACTAAATAAAACAAATTATATGCATCCCCAGGTAGAAGTCAATACCACATACTCCTACTGTCCAATTATAAAATTTTACATACTACTACTGTTCAATTATAAAATTTAACAGGTTATAAAATTTAAAATCTTATTCATGATATTAGCACCTCCTACCTCTCCAAGCCTCCATTAATTTCTAATCTGAAAATAAGCATAATGCGAGCTGAATCTCACAAAGATATCGTAAAAATTAAATAAATTAAGCTAGTTCATTTAATAGTTTTGTTTCAAATACTAAGAAGCACATACATAGATAGTTAAATTCAACCATGCTGCACATTGAGAATTAGAGGAGCTTAAGAAAATGACGGCCAGGCCCAACCCAGCAAATACTCTGATTTAAATCTTTGGGTATTGAGCCTATACTTCAATATTGCTGTACTTTAAGTGTTCCCGATTATTTCAACAAGAATCCAGATCTAAAAAACCCAAATTTAAATTATAATACCTAGATTTAGTAGGTACATAGTGGGCTACAGGACATGTATTTTTTCATGTGAATTACAAAGGTTTGTGAATAAATAGACAATTTTTATAATAATCAATGTTCTAGCTTTAACAAATATATCAAGAAAATGTTTATTAAAGTATGTATGTAGTACTATAATCCATGTTTTAAAGGTCTTACAACTTTTATAAAGGAAATCTCTGTTCTGAATAAGTCTGGTACAGCATCACACAGGTAAGAGGGGAATGAACAGGAAGAGGGAAGCAAGAAAAAAAAATTCTTGTAAGTATTGGCATTGGGCAGAGGGGAGGGGAGGGGATTTTTTTTTTAACACTTTAAATACTTTGGTTCTTTTTGTCTCAGAATGAGGGCAAAGAGAGAGAGAGTTTATTGACTATGTCCATGTGTCAGGCCATCCACACTCTGATCTCAATCGGCCCTGTAAGGGAGCCCTTAAGGGAGTCCTTGTTAACCACAATCCATACAAGATACAATGTGCAAAGAAAACAGAACAAAATCAGGGTTCTCTCCAAGAGACTCCAAGAGGCTTAGCCACTTGGCATAACCACAAACAATGCTGACAAAGCAAGAGAGCAGGTAGGCAAGGATCCTGTAGGTAAGTCTCCCAACAGAGGCAGGCCTCAAGCAGAGTTTGCTTATAAGGATGGCCTTCCTAAGCAACTCCATTTAAAAATAAACCTGCAGTCTCACCAGGCACAAGCCACAGAGCCCTCCAATATGTCATCAGGCACAGCCTGATAAAACAGGTCATTTTCCACAACCCTGATTAAGAGTCAGAGTGAAGTCACTTGATATAAACATGTCATTTGCCTTAACCCTGATAAAAGTCAGAAGGGTAATATCAGGGTGGAAACTACCAGACCACATGTCCTAACTCTAAGATGTAAGATGTCACTAAGAAACCTGGTAACAGCTGACGGTTTTGGTCCCCAAAAGAGTATGAAGAAGCCCCAAAATTTAGTATAAATAATGGAGCAAATGAACAGACATTCAAGCGAGCTGATACTCATGCAACATGCGGGAGAGCCTGATGAGGACCTGGCCTGACATCCCAACTCTTCTCTTCTCATCATCGGCCTGATCCTATACATCGTCCTCACTGCACTTAAACTCTACAGAAGCCTTTTTTTTTTTTTTTTTTCAAAAGAAAATTAGCAATCATTAAAAATTAGTGTGGCCATAAAGTATGGAATTTTAAAACATCAGTTTACTATACTGATTAATTCAACATTTATATGTTCATAAGAACTTAATATTCCCATAAATAAATAGAGCTCTCAATTATTAAAAAAAAATCAAGGGATAACATATGTATTTAGACATATTAGCAGCGTAAAATGTATGCTTCAACACACTTATTGGGGAAAAGTCTGAAAATATTACTACACTGAATTCAAGGGCATCCGCAGGAACCTGACATAGAAGTTCTCTAGAATAACATTTCAGGAAATTCCCAAAAAAGGGAAAAGGGTCAAATAGGAAATAGACTCAGATTAATCAACAAAGTTCAGTGCTTGCTCCAACTTGATTTTTCTGTCTCCCCATTGGAAAAAAAAAAAAAAAAGAAAAGAAAAAAGAAAGAAAGTTTCAGAATGGGAGAATCACTTAGATGAAAGTTCACCTTTATTTCTCCCCTCAACTGTGTAAGTCACACTTTTTGCCCATAGTGGCATTGCTAAAGATTTACGGAGGGAATTCCAGAGATCCTACCTGTACTGTGTGTTGTGACAGAGCACCAGCAACAATCTTTATTCCACAGATAAGATAGGAATACACTTGGCAGGGTCAGAGACCATCAACTGAGAGGCATTAGAAGCTCCTATACTGGGAGTTCTAGGAATGAATTATTTATTAAAATGGTACTTCGTTCTTTCACAGTGAAAGATAAAGGTTGACTTGTATAGTACAGTAATTTCTAGCAAAGTGGGCTCTCAACTCACATGACTGCGCTCACCTTACAGAAAGAGAAACTTTAAGACAAGTTGAATGACTTAAGTTGTTCTTGGGCAGAACACTTCAGAAGAGCACGTACAACTTCCTGAAATGCTTGAATGCAACTGTCCAAGCTTTCAAGTAGATTTTGGGGGTGCCAAACTTTATCATAAAGACCAATTGACTCAGCACTAGGAAATTTTATAGGTAGAAAAGGAAAAAAATGAGGAAAAGAATTAGAAAGAACCCAAATGGCTCAGAAAGTCAGCAGTGGCAACCAAGTCAGCACTCTCCATAGTGGCAGCTGCGGGCCTTTTCCCTGGTGTGCTTTGCTGCTAGGGCACCAGGAGGCACACAGCGAAGAGTGATCTGTGGAACAGCTCCTAGGTATTAAGTATCTTAGAAAGCAGGGCACAAACACAAAAAGATGAGAAATAGGAGAAGAAAGAAGCCTTCTGAAGAACATGCTCCTTAATAGTCTCAGTAGGTATTTAATTTCTAGATTTTCCTCTTCTTTGCATTCACAAAGGCCAAATCTTCCAAATTAGAGTTCAGTAAAGCATTAAGTCAGTGTTCAACAGGTTTAATTACTGTGTAAATGAAAGAAATTATTATTCTTCATGGCATTTATTTCAAATCTAATGCTAGCTGCTTTTATATGAAGTTGGGGTGAGAAAAGTAAAATTCAGATGGGTAGACAAAGAAGAAGAAACTAGGAAATACAATTACAGCTATATTTCTTTGCCAAATATAAGTGGGCCTAAACAAAAAGTGCTTGTTTTCTCTCTTGAGAAAAAGCATGTGATCCATGAGTGGTGGCTCCAAGCTTTGTATTCTGAGACAGGGGCAAACTCTGATAGGTATGCCAGTATTAGAAATTCCAATAACAGGGGGCTGGTAAAGACCACAAAGCCTGGTGCAGCCCATTATAACTTGGAATTACCTAAACTCGATGGGAACAATTCTAGCAGTCAGGTCCTCAAAGTAATGGAAGACCCACTGAACGATATGGGAGATAAAGGGCCACTTGATGCTCTCATAACAATGGACCTTTTCTAATAAATTTCCTGAATTTAAACATCTCCCAATAAGCAGAAAAGGGAGAAAACACATACATATAAAGCCTACATACAATCATGTTTTCATAATATTATTTATTCATTCATTTATTTCTATGTGGTGCTGAGGATTGAACCCAGTGCTTCCAGGTGCCAGGCGAGTGCTCTATCAATGAGCCACAACCCCTGCCCTGGTCTTTATTTTTATTTCTTGTATGTCTGCCTGGTGGAAGGAACTGCAAGATAGGGTGTCTGGGAGCTAGTTAAAGACAGAATGAAACGTCTGTCTACCAATCAACACACAACTAACTGGGAGATAATCTGTTACCTGAATTGTTAAGATTCCATTTTATCAGAACATAATCATGACATACTATAATCCCACTGAACTTTCCAAAGAATACTTTGAATGAAGCAGAACGACTCATCAAAACGTCCTATTTAAACTATAATATACTTTAAAAGACACAAGGGAACACACCCAAACACACAGAAATATTTTTGGAACCAGTTAATCTTAAACCTTCTCTAAACCTCCAACTACTAGCATTTAATAACTTCAAACACAACACAGAAAATAGCAACAACAACCTCAGTTTGTTTTAAAACCTGAGGCCACACAAGTCAGGAATAAGAAACTATTGTTGAGGAATTCAGACAGATTTAAGGACCAAGTGCAATTTTATGAAGTTCTGATAATGACAGATAAAATTAAAAATTTAATTGTGAACCCCCAAACAAAAAAACAACTCTTTAAAATACTGAGTTAATGGGGAAAGTTAGCTTTTGTAGACACTTTACATATTCCCTGAGAATAAGTATCTTAACTATGTTGGAAGTTTTCTACTAATTTCAGTTCTAATGCTCTAAACAATCTGGTTTTTAAGAATTAAGAAAATAATTTAAAACCTATCTGCATTAAAATGTGAGTCTGAAATAAAAACTATGTATTATCATTATAAGCATTATTAAAAACTTCAGTAATATTACTGAAATAATAATGAAATCAAGTGATGTATACTAATACTCAGCTGAGAATCAAAATCAAGAGAAGGTGTGGTATTCAGTCAATATTTTAATCTAGTACCACAGTCTTTAAAGTCTTGACTTTTAAATTTAAGTGTCATCATGTTAAGCAAAGACATATCAGTGGAAGATTTATTATTACGTATCCCTAAAATTCTTCCAATGTATCCTGAAGATCCAAAACAGGCCATGCATGTGACCATCATAACTTTTCCTCAGGACTGAAGCAGGTAGCTCCATGGTTTTTCTCTATGTGTTGCCCTGTCTTCTTTAGAATTCTTGCTTTTTTAAGCCAGGTGCGGCAGCACATGCCTATAATCCCAGCAGCTCAGGAGGCTGAGATAGGAGGCTCTCAAGTTCAAAGCCAGTCTCAGCAATGGCAAGGCACTAAGCAACTCAGTGAGACCCTACCTCTAAATAAAAAATACAAAATAGGGCTGGGGATGTGGCTCCAGAGGCTCAGGGCGCTGAGTTCTCCCCAGTTTAAAAAAGAAAGAAATCTTGATTTTCTCAAGGTCACTGTCCTCAGTTTGACATCTTATTCTATCAGGGGAAACTACTACTGCTTTGTTCTTCATTCTGGCTTCAGAGAGATCATCTTGCTACCTTTGGGAAGGGAACAAAGACAACAAGAGGCATGGAATGCATATGCTTGAAACATTGTCTTTGCCTCCTCACTACCTTTTATTCATTTTTTGGTAAACCACAGCTCAGGTCTCCTTTGAAGAATTAACCTCACCCTGCCTTGGGGGTCCCAGCAGCTTAGGGAGGGATAACAGAATGCTTATCCTAAGTTATCCTACTCCACCAAAGCGGGGTAGTTGTGACAAGATTCCAAATCTCAAAATGCCCAGGTGACCAAAGCAGGACCACAGGGGAATAGCCGGCAGACTCTGGCTGCACATCACAAGAATCAGGCTTGCTGAGTTAGCAGGACACTAGTTGTCTTCGCCTTCACTCCACAATAAGCCAAGGCAGAGGAGGCAGTAGTGAGGGAGAGAGACTGATAACTGAACAAGCTGACGCCCAACTTCAGTTTATCCTTAAACTCTCTGATTTATAAACCAATAACATTCTGAGTTGGTGAGAAGATGAAGATCCTGCCTTTTCATCTCATTCTAGAGTTCTGGATCAAACATCCTTCTTTTAAAGCATCCCAAACATTCTCCAAATATCATCACCTACAAAGGCAGTCCTGGGTGATGGTTGCAAATACTTTTGGGAGACACAGGGATGAATTACCCTTGACTTCAGTTCTACCGTTATTAAATAAGAGATAAGTTCCCAGTATGACATAATCAGTGACTACATATTACCTACTCTTTTTATTCTTAGTCATGGCAGCCTATAAAGTCTCCAGAACAAGGATATATTTGTTTCTAACTTTTTTGTGGGTAAAAAACATTTTAGACTCAAAAGAATTGAGTTTAATTTTCCTCTTTCAAGAGTTCTACCAATTTAGACTTCTCTGAGCCTTTGTACATCTTCAATGCTAGTTTAATATATGTGTTAAATGATATCTGTGATATCGAAATTAGGTACCATATGAACACACTTTGCAGAAAGTAAATAATAACAATGATGGCTGGTATGATGATGAAAATGACAACAAAGACAAGGGCAACAACCCATGTGCTCCCCTTCCCAGGCTGTGCAGAAGACATGCTCAGTGAATGGATAGGAGATGGCACAGCTCTGGGATAAAATAGTCTATGCACCTGACAGTTTTGCTTACTTATATCTCTTCCACTTGGAGGAGAATTCTTAAATAAATATGTTACAAACCACAGACTTACAAAAATATTACAGGGATATTACAGAGGAAGTATGTATGCCCCAACTTCAGATACACACCTGGTTAAATTAAAATAAAGACAAAAGATGTATAAAGAGTAGGATATAATTTGATTGCAAAGACAAATTCTGTATTTTGTAACTTTGGAGGATATAAATACACATCTTTGAGCTTCAGTTTCAAAAATTTTAAAGGATCAGTATCAGTTGGGTCCCTAGATCTTTCTTAGCTCTACCATAAATTTTAACTTACAAATAATTTAATTATACTATCATACAGTGTTTAATTTCCTTAGTATATTTCAATTGATCTAAGCTCCCCAAAATAAGTTTAATTTTTTCAATTGTTATGTGGGAAACAAATATCAATTTTCTCCAAAGGTGTTAAAAGCATTCTGTTTCCTTGACTATTTAAAGGACGTTCTCATCCAAAGGCTACCTACTGATAGGTCTATTTGGGATATCATGTCAACCAGCTCATTTCAGTGTTTTGATCAGATTTTTGTTGTTGTTGTTTACACTGTTTCTGATTCCTAAATAACATTTGGATGGATGGGGCAGAACACATCTCATTCCAGGAAGACCCACAAGATAAACAAAATGTTTAATTCATACTTCTGTGGCCCAGATCTGTCTTTCATCCTAACTTTCTGAAATGCTTTCCCTATACCATGTCATACCTTGCTGGACCTCAGATCACTTTATTAAATGCACACAAAAAATTTTAAACTCTACTATGCAGTGACAAGAAAAAAGAAGAAATTCCTGTTCTGACTCCCCAGAAAGGTCAAAATAGACCTTTGCAGAAGTTCATGGGTTTCCAGCTTTCTGATCCTTTCTAAACTCTTTCATTTTCACCATTACTTTCACATGATTTAAACAGAAGTCTTCTTATCTCTTCAAACCACTACACATCCTTCTGAAAAGATAACTTTTTCTTCTACATTTTATTTCCTCAACTTGTTGACTACCCATTAGTGATCTGCTTTCTCAGCCTCTCAGTATATATAAATAGGACCGCCTGCATTGAGAGTGAACAGCACAGTAGAGACACTTACAGTGTACCAGACCTACTCTATCTTAACTCCTTTTCACAGATCAGTTCTTTAATCCTCCTCAATCAACCCAATGAAGTGCATATGAATTGGCTTATTTCACAGATAAGGAAACTGAAGAACAGGAAAGTGAAGTTGCATGCACAAATCAAACTGCAACTTTCTATTGCTATTTTTAAAATTACGTTTCTTCCAAGGTGAAAACGGATCTTTTCCCCTTTTCCCCATCCTAATTCATGTTCACGTTCATATATCTGAAAGGTAGCAAGAACTAGTAAGGATATCATCTAAAGCTTCAAAATGAAGAACAATCTATGGAACCCTAAATGTGGCTGCATTTATAAATTAAATGACTAGCCAATCACACACAAAGTTCCCACATACCAAATATTTACTATTTAACTATTATGTATCAGACACTAGACTAGACTGTTCTCTAATAGCTGTTCAGAAGAGTTTAAGTTTTCATTTTAGATCAACATCTTTCTGCCTAAACTAGAATTTCACATATAATAAATTAATATAATTCTCAAAATTCTTAGTGTTTGCCTTTTTTCAATAACCTTACCAAGGCATAACTGACAAATAATAACTGACATGAAATAAAGTGCACATAAATTTGACTGCATTTGGAACCATGAGGCCAGCACTTATCCCACAGAGCAATGGCTTGCTCCCCTGAAATTTTACAAGACAGGCACATGCAATGCTGAAGATTAACAGAGCCACAAATTCCAAGCTTTGTCTAGCTACAGTTGCACTTCATTATATATATAAATTTGGGGACTACAGAACCATGAATGAGTTTGACAGAACATACCATGCCATTTATTCAAAAGTATTTCTTAACCTACATACCAGCAAAATTATTCTAACTCAAATCATGATATATTTGTCTTTGTGTCTTCTTCATTTTCTACCTCTTTGCATATTTACTTTCTTTTGTTTATTTGCATTCGACTCCCTACCCTCCTCATCAAAAAGAGTTCCCAGGAATTAGGTTCCTGGAATCATTCCTAGGAAGTTAGGAAATCACTGAGCTGAGTGAGCTTCACATATCAACACTTCCAGGAGTTGGGATATTAAACAAGAGACCAATTCTGCTTCTTCAGGGCAAAACATCAGCTAGTTCAAGGGGAATGTGGTGTTCTACAAGACTGATTATTCCCTGAAAATATCTGAAACATGGGAAGTAATTCATCTTTCCTCACTGGCACTGCTCTCCTACACAAATTCATTCTGTAAATGTTAGCGAGTGTCAATCACCTTCCAAACAACATTCTAGGTAGCAGGAAAACAACAATGTACAAAATGGACAAAAATCTTGCACTTGAGAAGTTTATAATTGTTAGCGGGGCATGTATAAAAAACTATTCAACAGCAATGTGTAATTATGACAGCTGGTGTTAAACATTATCCTTTCTTGCAAAAGGATCTGAGATGCTTGCCATCTTGTTTAAATTACAATGGTATGTACTCCAGGGGCCAGATAAAAGGAGCACTGATTTCCAGTTCCAGTACCTGCCAGCTGTGCACTTCAGTCTGACTCACAGACTGAAAACAAAGGGAGGGGGCTGGGGTTGTAAAACTCAGTGGTAGAGCCACTTGCTTGCCACTTGGGAGGCGCTGAGTTTGACCCTCAGCACCACATAAAAACAAAATAAACTGGGCTGGGGCTCAGTGGTAGCGCACTTGCCTGGCATGTGTGAGGTATTGGGTTTCATCTCAGCACTACATATAAATAAATAAAATAAATGTCTACTAACAATTAAATTTAAAAAAAAATAAAATCAAAGTATTGTGTCTATTTATAACTTTTAAAAAAGTGGGACGTATCAGTCAGAAAAGTTCTAAACTCATCTTGTCAGATACCCTAATTTTCTCATGGAAGAACCATGGGTCACAAAAGACTGTCAGAAAATACATTTATTTTATGAGTGGGGTTGGGGGGGCCTCTACAAATAGGCAAATGTCATTCTTTGTCACTATGGGTCATGTATCAACCTTTCCAAGGGGGAGGTGCCAAGTCCTTAAAGCTAGCAACTTTACAAAGGCATCCTTAGTAAGGACTGTACAGACACTGCTGTATTATCATATTCAGTCATGGCCACATCCTCCCTCTAGCCTCCATCCATACACCTTGATGTTGTGCAATAGTTGTTAGAGTCAAAAGAAGTGACTACTTGTACTTTCAAGTTTGAAAATGGCATCACTTGATACAACACCCAAAGGAATTAAATATCTAAAAACCAATCTAACAGTTAAAAGTCCACAAGTAGGGTAACAATCAGCAGAATGTTAGGCATACTTTATACTCCCCCTGAGTGCACAAACAGGTTTAAAATAAACCACTTCTACTGGAATGCAACCAGCAGCTGCCTGGGATCACAGGCTGCTTCCCTCTACTGATGTTCCTAAAAGTTGATTGCTGTTGTACTAAAGAGCACTATGTGCACACAAACAACCTTTTAAAGCAGATTCCTTGTACAGAAGCTAAAAGCACCATTTAAAAACTATTCTAGCATAACACTATGTAAATAGAGATAGACACGGGCTTGGTTGTAAATAACAAGTAGTCTTTCACAGAGTCTGGAAATGGTGGTGGGGGAAACCACTTCTTAATACTATTGTTTTTCAAAACTTAGGTTTTCTTTATTTTATTTTACCTAGGTACTACATTTTGAAAACTTCAAACCTACAGAGAAGTTAACACCCAGGATTTTTTACCAAGTTTCAAAAATTATAACATAGTCCAACAAGA
Organism: Marmota flaviventris; assembly: GCF_047511675.1. Lineage (NCBI taxonomy): Eukaryota > Metazoa > Chordata > Mammalia > Rodentia > Sciuridae > Marmota > Marmota flaviventris. The sequence continues at coordinate 25,021,071 of NC_092516.1, forward strand.
TTCTCTAACATTTATCATGTATCCATCCACTTTCCATGTCCATACTTTCATCTCCCCTTCTCCATATACAAATGCATATATACAGAACATACAAATATATTCTGTTGAAAGTTACTTGCAAATATTATGATTCTTTTCAAACTATTACTTTGCCCCTTACTTTAACATACGTCTAAAAACAAGAACATTTCCTCCATAACTACAGTATACTTAACGTGCAAGACCTCAGTATATAATCAATATTATCATCTGATACAATTTTTCCTAATCTGCAATTGCCATCAAAGCCCAAAGCATATCCCTCCTCCCAGAACTAAATCAAAGCTCACACTCCGCTGTTTTGATTGTCATATCTTTTTCTTGTCCTTTAAACTACAAAAGCTCTCCCCACCAGCTCTTTATTTAATTGTTTAATACAATCACAGTTCCAGTGATCTGACAGTTAAGTGAACTAAATCACAGGATCAATCATTTCTTTAAAAACAGCTATAAAATATCTTAATCCAGTTTACAGAAATTACTGTCTGTCGAAGAATGGCTTTAACTTCTTTACAGACCTAAAATTCTCCATGTCCGTACTTCAGTTCTGCCCTTATACATCCACAATCTGGCTGAGGTGCACAGTCCAGATGCAGCTTGCAGAGCTTGTATCCAGGCATTCTGCACCTGACCCTGAAATTCAAACACACTGCTCTATGCCTCCAACATGAACTCTCTAAATATGATTTTTATAAATCACCTCTGTATCGGAGTCAGAGAAGACTAAAAATTAATCAAATGACTACATATTAATTTGTTTCTTACTTTGAAATCAGAATTTCAGATAGGGTAAGACACAGGTACACTACACTAAGATGTGAGGGGAATATTATCTGATCTGGTAATAGTTAACTAAGTCCTTCAACAAATTTGGACAGAAGTTCAGAACAACTATAAATGTTGAAATATATGATTTCAACTATGCCCTTCAACTGTCAAAAAATCTGGTTCTTCAAGCAAAGAGCACTCACTACCTTCATCAGGAGGAAGGCCACTAATAACACGAGAAAATTTGCACTGGTCTTTGGCAAAACTCAATATTATCATCTTCAAATCTGAAGTTGACTTTCTCCAAAATATCAACAGGAGAGATAAATTTTGATTTACAAGATTAAATTTTCTAAGTGAGTCTGACTGTGAATTTCTATAAAAAACTTCAAGTAAGTAACTCTAGATTATAGAGTTTGAAGGGACTGAGCCAATTTTATTTTTTATTGATAGTACAGTTTCTGCCTTAAGACAGGGCATTAATTTTTAAATTTTTTTTGGGGGGCGGGTACATTTGTGCTTTCAATCAACAAGTATTTAGTTAGTGTACTCACTCTATGCTAGGCTGGATACTAGGCACTGATTGCAACTATGAATAACATCCATCAAGTTCAACTCTCAAGAAACTTCATTCAATAACAGAAAAATGAACAAAAACTACAAATATGTACGTGCATTTACACGAGATAATTTTTTTCTTTTTTAAATTTGTTTTAATTAGTTACACATGACTGTACAATGATCTTGAATCAAATGGGGTATAATTTCTCATTTTTGTGAGTGTACAGGTTGCAGAATCACATTGGTCATACACTCACGTATATACATACAGCAATACTAGTGTCTAATTTATTCTGCTGTCCTTCCTATCCCCTCTCCCCCTCCCCTCCCATCAATTCTCTCTACCCAATCTAATTACATGAGATAATTTTGACGGTGACAGTGGTTTTAAAGAAATGAAAATGAACCGATGACAGAGTGAAAAGTAAGTGAAGGGGGTAAATTTAGATGAGTGGTCAGAAAAGACCTCACTGGAGCCCGACCCCACAATATGTAGATCATAGCCAACTTTTTCTTCTATCAGACGGCGTGTCTCTGATTTGATATCAAGCTCCTTGATCCATTTTGAGTTAACTTTTGTGCATGGCGAGAGAAGGGGATTCAGTTTCATTTTGTTGCATATGGATTTCCAGTTTTCCCAGCACCATTTGTTGAAGATGCTATCCTTCCTCCATTGCATGCTTTTAGCCCCTTTATCAAATATAAGATAGTTGTAGTTTTGTGGATTGGTTTCTGTGTCCTCTATTCTGTACCATTGGTCCACCCGCCTGTTTTGGTACCAGTACCATGCTGTTTTTGTTACTATTGCTCTGTAGTATAGTCTGAAGTCTGGTATCGCTATACCGCCTAATTCACACTTCCTGTGTAGAGTTGCTTTTGCAATTCTGGGTCTTTTATTTTTCCATATGAATTTCATGATTGCTTTATCTATTTCTACAAGAAATGCCATTGGAATTTTGATTGGCATTGCATTAAACCTATAGAGAGGTAATATCGCCATTTTCATGATGTTATTTCTGCCTATACATGAACAGGGTATGTTTTTCCATCTTCTAAGATCTTCTTCTATTTCTCTCTTTAGGGTTCTGTAGTTTTCATTGTATAAATCTTTCACCTCTTTTGTTAGGTTGATTCCCGAGTATTTTATTATTTTTTTTGAGGATATTGTGAATGTGGTGTTTTTCCTCATTTCCATTTCAGAAGTTTTGTCGCTGATATACAGGAGTGCCTTTGATTTATGCGTGTTGATTTTATATCCTGCCACTTTGCTGAATTCATTTATTAGCTCTAGTAGTTTCTTTGTAGACCCTTTTGGGTCTGCTAGGTATAGAATCACGTCATCCGCAAATAGTGATAATTTAAGTTCTTCTTTTCCTATTTTGATGCCTTTAATTTCTTTCGTCTAATTGCTCTGGCCAGTATTTCAAGAACTATATTGCATAGAAGTGGTGATAGAGGGCATCCCTGTCTTGTTCCAGATTTTAGAGGGAATGCCTTCAATTTTTCTCCATTCAGAATGATGCTAGCCTGAGGTTTAGCATAGATAGCTTTTACAATGTTGAGGTAAGTTCCTGTTATCCCTAGATTTGAAGTGTTTTGAACATAAAGGGATGCTGTATTTTGTCGAATGCTTTTTCTGCGTCTATCGAGATGATCATATGGTTCTTATCTTTAAGTCTCCATAGCACAAGAGTTAATAACAAGAATCAACAAATGGGACTTACTCAAACTAAAAAGTTTTTTCTGAGCAAGAGAAACAATAAGAGAGGTAAATAGGGAGCCTACATCCTGGGAACAAATTTTTACTCCTCACATTTCAGATAGAGCCCTAATATCAAGAGTATACAAAGAACTCAAAAAATTAAACAATAAGATAACAAATAACCCAATCAACAAATGGGCCAAGGACCTGAACAGACACTTCTCAGAGGAGGACATACAATCAATCAACAAGTACATGAAAAAATGCTCACCATCTCTAGCAGTCAGAGAAATGCAAATCAAAACCACCCTAAGATACCATCTCACTCCAGTAAGATTGGCAGCCATTATGAAGTCAAACAACAACAAGTGCTGGCGAGGATATGGGGAAAAGGGTACACTTGTACATTGCTGGTGGGACTGCAAATTGGTGGGGCCAATTTGGAAAGCAGTATGGAGATTCCTGGGAAAGCTGGGAATGGAACCACCATTTGACCCAGCTATTCCCTTTCTTGGACTATTCCCTAAAGACCTTAAAAGAGCGTACTATAGGGATACTGCTACAACGATGTTCATAGCAGCACAATTCACAATAGCTAGACTGTGGAACCAACCTAGATGCCCTTCAATAGATGAATGGATAAAAAAAATGTGGCATTTATACACAATGGAATACTACTCAACACTAAAAATGACAAAATCATGGCATTTGCAGGGAAATGGATGGCACTAGAGCAAATTATGCTAAGTGAAGCTAGCCAATCCCTAAAAAACAAATGCCAAATGTCATCTTTGATATAAGGAGAGCAACTAAGAACAGAGCAGGGAGGAAGAGCATGAGAAGAAGATCACCATTAAACAGGGACAAGAGGGGAAAGGGAAAGGGAAAGAGAAGGGAAATTGCATGGTAAAGGAAGGAGACCCTCATTGTTATACAAAATCACATATAAGAGGAAGTGAGGGGAAAGGGGGAAAAAAACAAGAGAGAGAAATGAATTACAGTAGATGGGGTAGAGAGAGGGGAGGGGAGGGGAGGGGAGGGGGGATAGTAGAGGATAGGAAAGGCAGCAGAATACAACATACACTAGTATGGCAGTATGTAAAAAAGTGGATGTGTAACTGATGTGATTCTGCAATATGTATACGGGGTAAAAATGGGAGTTCATAATTCACTTGAATGAAATGTATGAAATATGATATGTCAAGAGCTTTGTAATGTTTTGAACAACTAATAATAAAAAAAATTTAAAAAAAAAACCTCACTGAAGATGGAGTGTTTCAATTTAAGCCTATGATGCAGATGGATTGTGTGACAGAGCAAACCAAGCAGATGACAGGGTGAAGAACAAAGGAAGTCTGATGTGGAACTCTAGGGGATCTAGAGGGACAGTGGGAGGGAAATGGGCAAGAACCACTTCAGGCTTCATAGACTGCAGTTGTTGAAATTTATTCTCAGTGCAGTGAGAAGCCCTTGAGCAGTTTCAGCAGGAGAAGGTTACAATGTGATCTATGTTTCACAGAAATCACACTTTGATTGACACATACAGAATGAAAAAAACTACCACCACAATGAACCCAGCATGCCCTGCAGCTTCACCCACTGTTCAGGTTTTACAGTTCTACTTTGAGAACTAATGAGAGGCAAACGCAAATGGTCATGGCACTATAAATAAAAGTTGCTGGACTGGCTTCCTTGACTCTGTGCAAGGGCAGCGATGAGGCTGAATAATATGCAAACTGCAATTTACTGTTCTCAATGTACTTGGAGAACTTCTCAATGGTTTCAAAGGCATGGCTAAATCAAGAATAACTTTACTTTGACTTCACCATCAGTTTCTCATTTTAAAAAAATACCAACAAAACCTTTTCCAATATCTTATGTCACTGACTCACCATTATTCATAATTGCACCAGACTGTGGTATCTTATAGAAGACCTCACATGTAAAAAAAAAAAAAAAAAAAGTGATTTACATGTACATAATAATTTGGGGAGTATATCTCTTTTTTGTTAAAGTGATTACCTGCCCCTTCCATCCAGAGTCCCCAGACTTATTCATCTGCTAAGGCCTCCAAATGTGAGAAAAAGTGGTAAGACACTGAGACAGCTGAGTTTCTACTATTTGGGGATCATCAAGAGTCGAGGGGAATCTGGTACCAACTAGATAGTCCAGACAAATTGCTCAGGTGAGGAACAGATTAGACCATTCCCCCTATATATTCCACAAAATTTAGTCAGCATAGGGGAAAGTGTGAAGCTTCACTGGTAAACAGAGTGAAACAAACTTCTTTTGAAATTCATATAATACAATCAAGAAGGCAAAAACAGGGCTGGGGCTGTAGCTTAGTAGCAGAGCACATGCCTAGCACTGTGAGACACTGGGTCCAATCCTTAGTACATTAAAAAAAATAAATAAATAAACAAATAAAACAAAGGCATACTGTCCATCCACAAGTACAAAATAAAAAATAAAAAAAGAAGAAGAAGGCGGCAAAAACAAACAATGAAAAAACAACCAAAAAGAAAAAGTCGCTGGCCTTTGTAATTGCATTTTGAGGAAATTTTTGCTAAAATAAATATTTTGATTCTATTGAACTATTTGTGAACATTTTAGAACTCAGATTTGTAAACATAAAGCCAGCCACTTTCACCAAGCTTGGTGACACATGCCTGTAATCCCAGTGACTAGTGAGACTGAGGCAGGAGGATTACAAGTTCAAGGACAGCTTCAGTAATTTAGCAAGGCCCTAAGCAATTCAATGAGACCTTGTCTCAAAATAAAATATAAGAAGGGCTGAAAACATAGCTCAGTTCAATCCCCGGAATCCAAAAAAAAAAAAAACCCCAAAACTTGTCTATTCAACTAAGAGATCTTCAAGAGAACATATAGTGAACAACATAATTTGAATCAACACTGTCAAAATCTTTACATTTTGACCCTGTATTTTATGGGAACCCTACATGTTCCCATAAAATAGCGATAATTTAAATAAAAGTCAACAAATATCATTAAATGAAAACAGTGCTGTTGATATTCAAAGTATTTTTTAATGAAGTTTACTACTCCTTAAAATATTCCTAGAAAATATCTGTGAATACACTTTACATGTACATAATAATTTGGAGAGTATATCTCTTCAAAAATGACCTTAGGTATGTATATAAACAGGTCACCTATATATTTAATAATTTTCTAAAAACTATCATTTTGTTTCATTTTTATAACATGTTGCTTTTTTTGTCCTTAATTCTTGTAGCTAAACAGTTACAGTGAAAAATGGTTTTCTTTTCCCCAACAGAAATCACACTTTGACAAGAAACACAAAGTCTCACACTAAGGCTCATCAGCTGTTAGACCTACAAAGAGTACTGGCATTGAACTTAAAAAAAAAAAAATCATGCACACTTACACCTACACCACACCACACTCACACACAAACAACACCAGATCAGGCTTCAAACCCTGGTAGGCTACAATGGGCTTCACAGTGCTGCAATGAAGTCCCTGCCAGAAACTTTAAAAAAGAGGGAAAAAATCACTCTACAGAGTGAAAAGCTACATATACAACAAATGTTGGCTACAGTTTTCTCCTTTTCCGCTAATAGATAGATAAAAGATAGACAGACAGACAGATAATGAGAAGACAAGACAGAGAAAGATGGATGAGGGGATGGGAGGGGAGGAAAGAGAACAGGTGGGTAGTCAGGAAGGAGAGTGAAAATGAGTCTATATTTAATGTTGTCCCTAAAGAGAATAATTTAGTAATTATAATGAATACCAATAGGAACTTGGACAAATGCTACAAAAAAAGAGTAACAAATGGGTAAGTGCAATAAGGAAAATATAAAAGTATATGCAATTAATGATACAACATAAATGAGGGCAAACAATGAAAAAGAATATGCAAAGATTAAAATTCTTGCCAAGTTAGGAACACACCTTTTCCCTAATTTTTCCTAAAGAAAAGAAAAATCAACACAGAGTGAAAGGAAATGTTCAAGTATGGTTACACTATTAGCTTCCTGAGAGTAAACATATTTTAGAGTTAGGTCTCACTTCTGGCTAATGTTAATGTATATCTGGGCTCACTGCTCTTAACTGAAGACTGAAGAGGTCAAAGGGAACAGCTTTTCAATGTTAAAATTCTTTTAAGACTCTTCCTTTGCCACTATAAAATCTAGCAAAATATTAAGAAGTCTTTCCTTGTGTCCTTTTGAATGACAGTCACTGAAATGAAGGTCTCAGTATAAAAAAGAAGAACTCAGAATATAGTACCAAATCACACCCCTTCCAATTCTCTCTGAAGGCTTTCAGCTTCCTAAGAGCATAACTCACCTTAGTTCTCCACTAGTGAAACAAATGGTCAGGCCATTGTTTCATCACATGCCACAAACAAAGCTTTTTATCTAGCATCTTCTCTGGTTCACTGAGTGGAGAAAGTGGCTGACAGACTCTTGTAATGTCATTCATATAATTTCCCTTCATGTTCCCTGGAGGTGATAAATCCCACTGGAAAGCACAGCCCTGCTTTTGTCTTTTATTTTTTTTTCTAAGGCTAATGCATACCTAACATGCAAACCCAGAGGCCCAAAGAAAACACTCCACATTTTTTAAGACAGCCTGGACCCACTTGAATCAAATGTATGAAATATGATATGTCAAGAGCTTTGTAATGTTTTGAACATCCAATAAAAATAAATGAATAAATAAATAAATAAATTAAAAAAAAAAAAAAAATGACCGCCTGGAACAAGAGGGGGAGGAAAAAAAGAGAAAACACACACACACACACACACACACACACACACACACACAGAGAGAAACACACAGCCTGCCTTGTTCTTTTATTAATCTTTCTAAGATGAATTCCACAAAAGGAAAAGCCAGTTCTGGGGATTTTACAGTGGTGTTAAACACTACATAAGTCCCCTGAGAGGAAAGGAATGTATCCCTTTAGTATTTACTGTGCTGCGCTACTCAGCTTTCTTGAAAGATTATCTAACAGTCAAGTCAGAAAAAGCACAGACCAGGATACCTGCACTCAGCTGCTTACACACCCTTTTTTCTTTTCCTTCCCAAAAGAAAGCAAATAAAAATGTTCTTAAGATCACTTCTCATTAACCCCATTTCTATTGACTTAATTCAACAAAATTGAATTCAGACAGCAATTCTGAAAACTGCATGTGTAGATGACACTATATGAGAGTTAACACCAGACTTACTATCCCCAAGGAACTCACAATCTAAACAGAAGACAAGGCAAACAATATAAACACAGTTAACAAGAAATCAGCCAGTTCAGCAAAAATCAAGAAACACTAACAACCTATAAGAAATAAAAAGAAGGTGAGTCCACATGCAATTGCCATAAACAAACAAGAAACTATAGGTGTGCACATACGGAGTATACATGATTTTGCAGTCTACAGAAGACCTACAAATGACCTATAGTCTACTATTATGCCTTATTAGAAAGAAATAACTTTTATTAATATCTGAATTTCAGTCTTCAGTTTTTCTACAGTTTATTCACAAACCGAATATGAAGTGTACTACAAGTAATGCAATCCTCAAATATCAGATTGAATTCAAAATCCTTAAACACTGAAGGTGTATAATGAAAAATCCATAATAAAAACCATCTAGATGGTTACGTTGGGGCATGAAAATCAAAGGCAATACTTTTTCCATACTCTTGAAATAACAGGGATTATAATGATTTATATCTACATGTGTTAAGTCCTAATATCAGATATTAGTTAACTTAAAATCCTAAAAAAGAAAGAAAATATAAAATTTTAAAAAATTATGTATTCCTATACATAATTTATGTATATAATTCCTATATGAAACACAAAGAATCCACATCAAACGTTATCATAGGTAAAATATCAACTGGCCTAAAATCAGGTCAAATACACATCTTTTACAATTAGTGCTCTTTTAACAGACTTCCATTCAATTTGAGATACGATAGAAAAAATAAATGATAGTGAGACAACACGAAGAACAAGAAAAATACATGCAACTTTAGTCTAAAAGCCTTATAATAAATTTCTGAATTTTATTCCCCAAGCCACTTTTCCCTCCCTATCACTCCCAAACTTCTGAAAAACCTATGCATCTTAAGAGTTACCATTAATGCATTCACTTATGAAAATTATTTTGGGCTGGGGATGTGCTCAGTGCTAGAGAACTTGCCTAGCATACACTAGGCCCTGGTTCAATGCCCAGCAGTACAAAATTTAAAAAAATTATACCATGCAATAAATAGACTAAGCAAAGACAGTAAGAATATTTTAAGAAACCTAAAATATAGGGCACCTTCCAATGTTATCTACTGATCATATCAAAGAGGCCACATCAATCTAAGGATCCTGAGAACTGTCAGGCCATCATAAACTGCCTTATAATCACTAAACTGATGTCATCCCCAAGTGCCACCCATGCCCAACTATCACCACATTTCCTTTAAAAGAGGAATCATCACCCTGGAGATGGCCCGCATTCTCCCCTGAACGTCTGATTTGAAAAAATAAACCTTTTCTCTGCCTCTAACTTAAGTTCATATCTGCAAAGTTCATCAAGAACCCCACTCCTTTCGAGTTGAGATTCCCCTACTCCTGGAATACCGCAGATCTCCTCTAGCAAAAAATAATAATAATAAAAAAATGCCCAGCTAGATTAAACGATTATCTTCATTTCCTTTGTAAAACATACTGAAGGATTCATAGCCAAGGAGTGCTCCTCTGTAATAAAGAGGCACCATAGTACACTACTCCAAATCCATTTCTGCTGGTTTTATTTTAGGAAATACGCATTTCATTAACTACATGTAAAAAAGAAACAGAAATTAAGTATAGGTAAAGCACTGATAAAAATTAAGCTGACCACAGTAAAGACATAATGAAGGGTATCCTTTTAAGTATAGGTGAAGCACTTTTAAGTAGAGGTGAAGACGTAATGAAGGATATCCTTTTAAAAAAGAGTTATTAATTGAAGAGACAACTATGAAACATTGTGAAGAACTTAAAAGGATTCTAAATTACTGATAAGTCTAAATTGTTACACTATTTTTAGTAAACCCAACAGATAATTATCAATGTCTTATGGATATGGTTTTATACAAGGGAAAAAAAACAAACTATAACACAAATCAGTGAAACCATTCTCAAGCTAGCGCTCACTGCATATGATGAATGCCTAGGGATTTTTCTTAAAACCTGCTGCCAAACTTAATTCTAGACCATCTGAATCAGAATGTGTAGGGTTGATATTTGGACATCAACATTTTTGTAGCTAAGCTAATGAAAAGAAACAGGGGAAAAAAAACTCAAATTAGCCAAATTAGAGAGGAAAAATAAAATATTACTATAGACATTACAGAAGAAACTTTTTTGAAAATTTATAATCTAAGAAATTAGAAAATCTTGAAGATGTCGACAATTTCTAGAGACATGATTAACCCAAACAGAACCAGGACATTGAAAAATTTAAACAGATCAATTTCAAGCAATGAAACTGAAGACACCATCAAAAGCCTACCAACAAAGAAAAGCCCAGGACCTGAAGGATTCCCAACAGAGTTCGACAAAAGAAGAACTAACAACAATCTTCTTCAAATTATTCCATGAAATACAAGAGGAGAAAACCCTTCTCAGCTCATTTTATGCAGCAAGCATCACCCTGATAACAAAACCAGAGAAAGACACATCAGAAAGAAAACCAGACCAATATCTCTAATGAATATAGATGCAAAAATTCTCAAATACTGGCAAATTGCACACAAAAACATATTATAAAGAGAAAGTACCATGATCAAGAGGGTTTCCATCCAGGCATGCAATGTTGGTTCAACATACGGAAATTAATAAACACAATTCCACACATCAATAGACTTAAAGACAAATCACATAATTATATCAATAGATGCATAAAAAAGCAAGACAAAATACAGCATCCATTTGTGTTTAAAACACTAGAAAAACTAGGGATGGTAGGAGCATACCTCAACATTGTGAAAACTACATTCATCAAGCCCAAGACCAACATCATTCTAAACAGAGAAACACTGAAAGCATTCCCTCTAAAAACTGGAACAAGACAAGGGTGCACTCTACCACCAATTCTATTCAACCCAGTCCTTGAAATTTTAAACAGAGCAATCAGGTGAAAGCAAGAAATTAAAGGGATATGAATAGGGAAAGAAGAGCTCAGCTATCTCTGTTTGCCAACAACACGATCCTATTTTTACAAGACCCAAAAAATTCCACCAGAAAACTTGTAGAAATCAAACGAATTTAGCAAAGTATCAGGATATAAAATTCACATCCAAAAATCAATTGTGTTCTTATACACCAATGATGAACCAGCTGAAAGAGAAACTATAAAAACTACCCCATTCACAATAGCCTTAAAAAAAAAAAAAGCTTGAAAATCAATGAAACAAAAGTGGTGAAAGATCTCTACAAAATAAACTACAGTACACTAATGAAAGAAATTGAAGACAAAAGATAGAAAGATCTCCCATGGCTACACTACCAAAAGCTCTATGCAGATTTAATGCAATTCCTATTAAAATTCCAATGATGCTCTTCACAGAAATAGAAAAGGCAGTTATGAAATTCATTTGGAAAAAAAAAAAAAAAAAAGAGGTCAAGAATAGCCAAAGCAATACTTATTGAGAAGTGAAGCAAAAGGCAGCACAATACCAGACCTTAAATTATACTACAGAGCTATAGTAACAAAAACAGCATGATATTGGCACCAAAACAGATATGAAGACCAATAGAACAGAACAAAACACACAGAGACAAACCCATACATATATCAGTTATCTCAGACTAGGCCAAGGTGCCAAAAACATACATAAGAAAAAAGATAGCCACTTCAATAAGTGGTGCTGAAATCTAGAAATTCATATGTAACAGAATAAAATTAAGCCCTTATCTCTCACCCTGCAGAAAACTCAACTCTAAGTGGATCAAAGACCTAGGAATTACACCAGAAGCTCTGCACACACAAGAAGAAAATGTATGCCCAAAACTCCAACATGTCAGCTTAGAAACTGATTTCCTCAACAAGACTTCTAAATTGCAAGGAGTAAACTCAAGAATCAATAAATGAAACCAATAAAAGAAAAAGAAAAGGAATGAATAAATGGACGGTACCAAACTAACAAGCTTCTGAACAGCAAAAGAAGGAAAAAACCTACAGAATATAAGAAAATCTTTGCCACCCCCACCTCAGATAAGGCATTGATCTCCAGGATATATAAAGAACTCAAAAGGCTTAACACCAAAAAAAAAAAAAAAAAAAAAAAAAAAAAAACCCTAATCAATAAATGGGCAAAGGAACTAAATAGGCACTTCACAGAAGAAATACAAATGACCAATAAATATATGAAAAAAATGTTCAACTCTCTAGCAATTACAGAAATGCAAATTGAAACTACACTGAGATTTAATCTCACTCTTGTGAGAAAGGCAATTATCAAGAACAAAGTAATAATAAATGTTGGCAAGAATGTGGAGTAAAAGGTACACTCAAACTTTGGGTATGAAGATTTCGCAGAAATCTAGGAATGAAATCACCTTTTAATCTAGTTATTCCACTCCTTAGCATATACCCAAAGGACTTAAAATCAGCATATTATAGTGATAAAGCTACATTAATGTTTATAACAGCTCAATTCACAACAGCTAAGCTATACAACCAATCTAGGTGCCCTAAAACAGATGAATGAATAAATAAAATGTGATATATACACACAGTAGAATATCATTCAGCCATAAAGAAGAATAGCATTATGATATGCGTGGGTAAATATAATGGACCTGGAGACTGCCATGCTAAGCGAAATAAGCCAATTCCAAAAAACCACAGGTCAAATGTTCTCTCTGATATGTAGATGCTAACTCACAATAAAAGGTGGAGGAAATTAAAGAACTTCAGTAGATTAGCCAAAGGACAATGAAGGGAATGGAGGGAGGACAGGAATAGGAAACACACTGGAATGTATCTGACATAACTTTCCTATGTACATACATGAATACAACACAGTAAATCTCAACATCATGTATATCCCCAAGACTGGGGATCCTAATTAGAATAAAATATACTCCATGTTTGTATAAATATGTCAAAATAAACTCTACTGTCATGTATAACTAAAAAGAACAAATGAAAATTTATTTATTTTTTTTGGTAAAATCTCCCAAGGTAGTTCCAACATTCAACCAGAGATGCAAACAGTGCTCTACATCAAAAGATTGTCGAGAAGGTGTATAATTGTGTGACTCCTCATAAAACACAACTTAAACAGAAAGGCTTTTCTTTTTACAGTTTCAAGCTTTATTTAATCAAATTTCCAGTTCATAAATGCATTATAAAACATATAACTTCAGTTAAGAAGTATTCTACTAAAAACACCAAAAAGGTATTTGAATGCCATTCTAATATTCTACAGTGCAGATGGGTTAGTTTAAGCAAAATGAGGTCTCGAAGATCACTTACATCATTTAAAAGTTGTTCTTCAACCCTCCAGCTATAAAACTAAACTGTCTATCCTGTTCCTTCTATATCATCTTGGGATCCTCCAGCTTACATTAAGGGTATAAAATCATATTCTGGGATAACAGAATAAATAATGAGCTACAAAAGGTTTGCGGAGTGGGGAAAAATTTGATGGGTACCCTGGCTGGGGCAGACAGTGATAGAAACTTAGATTGTTGTGTATACAGCAAAAACTTCCAATTTAGGAAGCCTAATTAATTTACTTCATTCTCTAATTTATTATGCAAAACACCATAAAATTTAAAAAATATGTAAACTTTAAGCTGTATCAAGAGCTATAAACTAATGCAAAAAAAAAGTGGGGGCGGGGTGAGGGGAAGAAGAAAAGAAAAAGACAAAAAATAATAAGCCTACATTAAGTCCATATTCCTCTTCCATTACAACCCACTGCATGCAGCATTTCAGAGGGGAACTGTTATATAGCATGCTGAAATGGTATGTACTACCCTCAGTGGCCCACCAGGTTTAATAAAAGCCACACCTAATGAACTGTATACTCTTCAACAACAAGTGGCTCAACTGCTGCCTACAGTCATCCTCATTCTCTTAGAAGTAATCAGATGGGAAGTCTTTGATTTAGACTGGCTGTATCTTTTACTTCCAAAGGACACTGATATTAACATGATCTTTAAAATTAACCTTTGATCAAAGACATGATCTTTAAAGTTAATTAGGATTACATTTACCTCCTTGGACTAACTTGAAAAAAATAACTAAAATCCTTCCATGGCAAATGAAACCCTTCCAATTTTTGAGTAGTTGTTCACCCTTAAAGATTTTAATTTGTCAAAACTATTAAATAAATTTTACATTGAAATGAATCTATTTTAAGGATGATAAAAATTTTACAGTGAACCTGGTGGAAATATCAAGTCCTTCTTGTCTCAAAAAAAAAAAAAAAAAATTTTTTTCTCTACCAAAAAACTAACCAAATAGAGGGGTAAAGGAAACAGGTTCTTCCCTGAATTCCACTGGCTCTGAAATGAGACTGAAGGGAATCACAGGATCATGCTTCATAGTTTATGTTCTGTAGCTTGAATTTCTTCTAACTTTTCGAACTGGCTTTTTTGACACAAATCTCTTTCTTAATTCTAATGGAGGAACCCAATGATATTCTATAGTGTAAGACAGTCATCATGATTATGCAAATTTCCAAACATACTATGTAAATCAATTTCAAATTAACTCTGATGTTAAACACTGAATCAGAATACAAACTTTAAACTTTGAGATATGTAATAATGCTCTGAGGAAGGCTGTGAACAAGATTAAGTAATATTTTAAACCACCTGAAAGCAGTTTTTCAAAGGAAAATTACCACCTGAAAAAGATATCATGGTCATTCTACTTGCCTTATTCAAGAGCTCATAAGATTGAATCGCTCAAGAAGAAAATCTACTGTTTTCTCGGCTAGGCTCTTTTTGGCTAAAACATCTAGCATTTTGTTTTAAATCAGATATAGTAATACTAATCTTACAATAAAAATGCACTGACAAATTTGCCTGGAAGAAGAAAAATATTTCTAAAAGGATGCTATTATTAGAGACCTATATCTTTACAGAATAAAGAGGTATGACGATACAAATATATATATGAGGGATAGTACAATTTACAGATTAAAATGAAGGTGCTTTTAGCACAGATTAGCCATGTATGACTGAGATTTCAATTTGAAATACATATAGAAGATAATAAAAGGCAATTATCACCCTATACTATTCTTAGCCTCCCTGCAATGCAAAATACTTACAAATATTTTACCCTTTAAACACTTTAAAAATGTGTTTAAAGAATCTTCTGTTTCCAGGAAAATGGAATAAACATATTTCCCTATGCACACTAAGTACAACTAAAAATCTTGGACATTACAGATGAAACATAAATAGATCTAAAAGATATAGAGAAGACAAACTGGGCTTGAAACTGGAGACTCTCCCTTCCCATCCCACCCCCCACCCCCCCCCAAAAAAAAATAATTAAAAGTTTCAAAGGATGTCGGGGGAAAGAATTCTATATCCCGGACTTTGAATGGAACAAGCTAGAACCCCAGAAATGACAACAGAACAAACACAAAAGCCCTAAATCTGTTCTCTTAACCCAAAAAAACTAAAAAAGAGTTGAGCCAAAAAGACAAGTGTTGAATTTAAGACTTTCAACACTAGCCACTGATTAAAAAACAAAACAAAACAAAAACCACTCTCTGTAGTATCAGTGACATTTAGGAAATCATTAATGAGATAATCTATCCCTCCCAGCCAGCCAGAGAATCATCAGAGGGCTGCAGGAGAGCTGGAACTCCCACTCTGTACAACCAGGGAGCTCCCATTTCTACGCCAATTACAGGTAAGATGAAACTGTACTCCCACGAGGAAGACCCCCTTGCCTTGCCAAGGAGCTGTCAGAAAAAGACACCAAGAAATAGAAGATTTAGATAAGATTCAGTCTTAATAAAAACCAAAATATCAAGGTTTCACTCAAGTATCATTCCTCACACCGAGAACCAACTTGAATAAAATTGTCAACTTGAATGAAAAAAAATCAATAGACACCAACACCTGGGTATTAGAGATGTTAAAATTATCTAGCAAAGATTTTAAAGCACTCACCATAAAAATTCTTCAGCAAGCAAATATAAACATACTTGGAATCAAAGAATAAAATACAAAGCTATAGCAAAGAGACGTGCCTCAACAAAGTAACAAGAGAAAAAAAGAAAAATCAAAGAAAAATTTAAAAGTGAAAGATTCAGCATTGTTTAAAAAAATAAAATAAAAACTCATCAAAAACATTTTCTGTTGAAAGAAACTAAAGAAGACAAAAATGAAAAGTCACCACTGTTCATCAATTGACCTAAAACCTTAATACTGTTCATGATTTAAAATTTTTAAGATGTACAATTTACCTAAGAAATCTATAGATTCTGAATACTCCCTATAAAAATTCCATTGGCAAATTTTGCAGAAATAGAAAAAAATTCATCCTATTATTCAAAGTGTAATCTCAAGGGACACCACAAAGTCAAAAAAGTCTAAAAACAAAGAACTAAGTTAAAGGACTCAATCTCCCTGATTTCAAAATGCATTACAAAGTTACAGTAACCAAAACAATGCAGAACCAGCATAAAGTTGTCAATGTAATGTAATATAATATCCAGAAAACAACTCTCCTCTATGTGGTTAAATCATCTTTGACAAGGGTGTAAAGGAAATTCAATGGGGAAAGACAGTTTACTCAATTACTGGTGATGAAAAAACTGGATATTCACATGCAAAAGAATTAAGTTCATTGCTGGAGGATGTGTCTGGGAGAACTTGATTATCAAGCACAAGGCCCTGGGAAAGGAAAAAACAAACAAACCAAACAAATAAACAAAAACAAAGATTAAGTTGCACTCCTGTTTTACAACCTGTAATCAAAATTTCCAAAGACATAAACATAAGACTAAAGTAATGAAACTCCAAGAAGAAAATGAGAAAAAGCTTCAAGACAATAGATTTGACAATGATTTTTTAGATATGACACCAAAAGCATAGAGGATGAAAACAAAATTAATGGAACTTCATCAAAGTTGAATTTTTTTGTGCATCACTGGACATTAGCAACAGCAAACAGGCAACTTGTAGAAATGGGAGATTATGTTTTCAAATCATACATTTGATAAAAAATTAATACCCAGAACTAGAAGCATAACTCAGTGATAGAGTGCATGCTTATTAGCATCTGTGTGGAAATGCTAATTTTTGTTGTGAAAAGTATAAACGGCAGCCATACCCAAGAGAAAAAACCCCAACATGGCGCCTAAGCACCTCTTCTTCCTACCTTCTTCTTTTCTGCAGTGGTAGGAAAAGTTCCCGCCCGTGTGAACTCTCCCGCCGGCGCCAATTTCAAATCTCGCTGGCGGGGAACCTTAGCCCCAATGAGAACTAATTCCTGGGCTCCGGAGCTGATATCTGAAAGAACTTGCCAATAAACGGGTTGCCTGCCATTTATCTAAGCCCTACCATCTCCCCCTTAGTTATATATAAGCACACTGCTTTTTGCAATAAAATTGGAATTCTCCCGGCAAAGTGTCTTTGCGTGGGGAATTCTTTCAGTTCTGGGTTTAATTCCCAAAACCAAAGTGGGATGGTGTTAATATCCTGAATCTATAAATAACAATTCAACAACAAAAATTAATTAACCAATTAAAAAGTAAGCAAAAGACCTGAATATCATTTCTGTAAACATGAGACACAAATGGCCAATAAAGATGTTCAAAATCAGAAATCATCAGGGAAATGCAAATCAAAACTATAATACAATATCATACCTGTTTAAAATGGTTACTATCAAAAACAGAACACAAGTATTGGTGATAGTGAAATTGCAAGACTTATATACTACTGATGAGATTATAAATGGTGTAATTGCTAGGAAAAACACTATGGAGGTTTCTCAAAAAATGTAAAACTGAAAATCAATCAATCTCCCCCCCCCCCCCTCTTGTGTTAACCTCACCACCACATTAGGTGGCTGGAGGCAGGAGCTAGGAAAAGCCATCTCTGGAGCTGGGCATTAAAAGTAACAAGAATATGTCTCTTTAATTTTAAAACTCACTAGTTAATTTTTATGCTTCGAACCTCTTTTATGAAGCTCGCGTGCTAGTCACGCGGCAGACATGGACCTATCAACGCACGAACAGTAGTGTATTCATAATGGAATACTGACCTTAGAATGGAAGGAAATTGTATCACATACTACCCCATGGATGAACCCTGAAGACATTATATGAGATGAAATAAGCCATTCAAAAAAAGACAAACACTATAAGATTACACTTGACAACACATCTACAGCAGTCAATTTCAAAGAAATAGAAAGTAGACTGGTGTTTACAGGATGGGCGGAGTGAGAAAAGTGAACTTGCTTAATGGACACAGAATTACATATTTGCAAAATGAAAAAGTTCTATAGATCTGTGTTACACAACAATGCAAGCACACTACTAACTGAATTTTGCACTTAAAATGGTAAAGATGAGAAACTTCATAGAATATGTTTTTTAACATGGTAAAAAAATGCAATTTGGGGTGGGGGGAGGGGAAGATACTGAGGATTCAATGGAGAGGTGTTCTACCACTGAGCAACATCATTTGTCCATCTGTCTATTTGTCTACTTCTTTGAGACAAGGTCTCACGAAGTCACCTAGCTGGCCTCAAACTTGTGATTCTCCTCCAGAATAGCTGTGATCACAGGTCTGTAAAACAAATTTTAAAACTCAGTGGATGTGCTCAATATCAGGTGTAGAAAGAGAAGAAAGAGTCAATGAACTTCAAGATAAAACAACTAAAAGTACTAATAAATTAAATAAAAGAGAAGGGGGAAAAAAGAGTGGAGCAAAAAGCAGGAGCCGAATTATCAGGCACCTGTGAGATTATAATAAAAGATCTAGCAATTGTGTCTCAGGGTCCCAAAAAGAATGAGATAAAGAGGGACTAAAATAATACATAAGATAAACACTGAAAACACCTCAATGTGGTCAAAACACAAAGCTACAGATTTAAGAAGGTGTGAGAAATCAAAGGAGAATAAGCTCAAAGCTGCCTATACACCAAGACACACTATTAACTTCTAAGAAGTAAGGACAAAGAAAAAAGTGTGAAAGCCCCCAGCGAGAATGTGTGCTTGTCCTATGGAGGCCAGGAAAAAAAAGAGACAAAAACACTCTTCAGCAGTTAAAAGTAAAAACCTCACACCAGAATTACAAGAATATTTATCTAGATATACGATTTAAAAGACAGATTGGTAGAGTGGGGAAAAAACCATAATCCAACTCTATGCTATCCACAAGAAACAATACAAAACACAAAGATAAAGAAAAAGATACCTGTGATTGTTAATTTAATGTGTCACCATGACTAGGCTAAAGGAGCTTGTAAACCATTATTTTTTGGTGTCTCTCTGAGGATGTCTCTGGAAGAAATTAGTATTTCAGTTGGTAGACTAATTAAAGAAGATTTGCTCTCACCAAGGCAGATGGGCCTTATTCAATCCATGAGAGCCCAGATGAAAAAACAGGAGGGAAAAAAAGAGTAAGGAAAAATTTTTATCCTCTCCTTGTGATGGAACATCCAATCTTCTCCTGCCTTCAGACATTATCCTCTCAGTTTTCAGGCTAAGAATAGGACATACACCATCAAATCCCCAGGTTCTCAGACCCTGGGACTAACCATTTGCTAATCTGGTTTTCCAGGCTTCTGACATAAGACTGAATTTCACTACTGGCTTTTCTGATTCCCCAGTAGTAGATCATGGGACTTCTTGGCTGAAGTTATCACATAAACCAATTCCCATCATCTAGCTACCTATCATTTATGGTATTGCACTGTTAACATAATTTATAATAATCTACTGGTATTAGCATTTATTTACCAGTTCAAGTGAATTATAGAAATTTACCTCCATTTATTCCCTTCTATTTAAACTCATCTTAAAACAGAATACGTTCTCTACCCACAATGGATTCAAATTAAAACCAATAAGAAAGATTATTTTTACAAAGTGTCCAAATACTTGGAAACAAAAGTATATTTCTAAATAAACCATGAATTCAAGAGACCTTTGTGGAAATTAAAAATAAATAGTACTAAATGTTCACATTTAAAAAGAGAAAAAAAGGGCTGGGGATACAACTTCAGGGTAGAGAACCGAAAAATGAAAAAATAAAAAAAATACCACTAAAATTTCAGAATTTATGTAACTCATGATGCATTTTTGCAAGGAAAATTCAAAGCACAAGCATGTGTGAGGCCCTGGGTTTCATTCCCATTACCACAATCAATCAATCAATCAATCAATCAATAGCAAACAACTTTAAAAAGTTTAGCCATACCTGATGGTGCACGCCTGTAATCCCAGCAACTCTGGAAGCTGAAACAGTAGAATCACAAGTTCAAGGCTAGCCTGGGTAAAACTTAGTGAGACCTTGTCTCAGAATAAAAATAAAAGGGGCTGGGAATATAGCTCAGTGGTGGTACATTTGCCAAGTATGTGTGAGGCCCTGGGTTCAATGCCCAGTACAAAAATTAAAAACTTAATTAATTAAAAAAAGAGTAACATCTCAAATTAATAACCTTTATAAAAATGCTTTTGGAGGAATACAAAAAGAATGGTTTACATTTGTCTTGTAAGCAGTTCTGCCCCTTAAGACTTTTTATGTCTCCAGATGAAACACATTTATTTTGACCAGTGTTGAATAAAGATCACCAATATAAATTTTAAAAATGAATCACTGTGAAGGCACAAGTGAAACAAAGTTCTGCTAAGAATCCTTAAGCTCTGGAGTGCCATAAGCATGCTGAAAATGAGACTCACCATCATGTTTCTCTTGTTAGCCATCCAATAAAACCAGGAGGGTTATTCTTCAATTAAGTAAGAAGCCTCATCACTTTCTAGTTTTATATCACCCCTGGTTGAGTGTATATGAATGCATTCCTTCCTTGTTGGGTTGCCAAAGGAAGAGTGAAACTGTAATTCAAATGAAGCAACTTAATGTCCTCCTTTTTCTTTCTATGAAGATCACTTCTAGAAATGCTTTCCTTCTTTTGGCATTCGTTTATTCAGGTGACTTAACTCCGACTTTCAGATTCCCAACAGGGAACACTCAAAACACAAGGAAAAGGTTAAGAAGGCAGAGTACAGTTTCACTTATCAAAATTTGTAATAGCAAACACAGAATATAGGCTTCTCAAATGAAAGTAATGCTCTAAGGAAAAAAGTAAATCTCAACTACAATGGTAACCTTTCCCAATCCTGTACACAAAAAGAAAGCTTTAATAGTTAACAATACAAATAGGTTTAAAATGGAGGAAGGTTCTTTTAAATAAAACAAATCCACAAGGAAGAAGGAATGTAAGAAAAATGAGCCCAAAGTGTTCTAACTTCTTTTATTTGGTGGAAAGGGTACTCGGAATTAAACCCAGGGGCACTTTACCATTGAGCTACATCTCTAACCCTTTTTATTATTTTTATATTGAGACAGGATCTCACTAAGTTGCTGAGGGTCTGACTAAATTGCTGAAGCTGACTTCAAATTTGCAATCCCCCTGTCTCAACCTCCCAAGTCCCTTGGATTATAGGCATGTATCATCACACCTAGAATCTAATTCCTTTTTAAAACTAGGTGAATGGTGGAGAAGAGATTTTTAGTAATTACAAGTATGAAGGAAATCATCCTGATTTTCTATTTTACTACATCACAGTTCCATACTCTAGAGTTTCTGTTTAACCCTATAGTCAATGTACCAACATTTTCAATAAGCAAATCAGAAAAGACAAGTTTTCAAAGAGATACTTTAGAAACCTCAGTACTAATTCTGTAAATTCCCCAAAGAATATATGATATGGATACATCCAGAACTGAAAAAATGTATACAGCTCCAGGTAAATAAAAATGAATTAGGACGTGCATGCTTTTATTCTGAAAGCCAAGTCACTGTAGGTTAAAATACAAACCTGTTTAACATCAAAATTGTAGATGCAACTAAAATTTGTTCTTTCCCTAAAATATACACCTAAACAGACAGTAAAGAGATGGTCTTATATGTGTTCAGACAAAGTTATTCTTTCTGCATCCAAAGAACATTACAAAGCACCATTATACATTAACAAGTAAACTCAGGAAAAAAAGAAAAATTAAAACTTCTGACTCAGCAAACTACGGGTAATAGAAAGTCATTCTCAAATTGCTTCACAATCAAAAATGTCTCACACTTCATAGCAAATATTCCTCTGGAGAATGCTCCATCCAGTCTAATGAGGCAAATCCTGCCTTTCCTGTTATTTCTCCTTTAAACTCTAAATAATGTCTCTGGAACAAAGTCTGAAGACCTCTTTCACTTTGTCAGTGACAATGTGGCAATGTGGCAATATCAGACTGCAGGCACAGAGCCTGTGTACCATCCAAAAATCATTAAGTCAGAGGAAACACACTCACAGATATAACTTCTAGACCCTGCTTCCAGGAATGTTCTGAGGAGCTGTCAACACCACAGAACCAGAAGGAGGTGGCAGGTTTCCCTTGGGAAAAGAAAACATACCGACTTACCTTCTCTGCATACTTGAACTTAACATAGAACCAGCTTGACTTGATCATTGTCTTGCCTCCTGCTCTCAGAGGAAGAGAAGACTAGGGGAAAAGGGGGAATGAGGTGGGAGGGGACCCCCAGCACTGTACTGCTGAAGAAAAAAACAGTGTGTCAGGAAAGCCTTTTTTCAGATCCCGAGTTTTTCAAAGGATGACACACGAGTGTTCAAAGACAGAAGGAACAAAAAGAAGAAAAAGAAAACAAGAAAGACAAAAAAATGCAAAATTGCCAGCCTGACTCCTTTGCCCGTATGTTCCTGAGTACCTTCCCTTAGTACCTAAACCTAACACACTGTGTGATCCTGCTCCAGAAACCGCACTCCAGGACTGTGCTGCCAAGCTGCCTGCTGCCCTCTGCTCATTGCTTCCTCTGTGTTTCTCTCTTGGCTGGATGACAGGAGAATTCCGCAAATGGACTTGGGCTGCCTTCATCACAAATGGCACACTCAGTAAAGCAGAAGGCAGGCTCTGGCCCTGGTCTCCTCCCAGAACATGAATAATGAATTCCAGCTCTCCCCTCAGGACACAAACATTATGCTGATGAGGGCCTGGGTCTAGGAAAAGGACTTTGCCACAGCTTTAACCTCACCATCTCCAAAATATAATCAAGAGGTGAACTTTTTCCACACCAAGAAAGAATTATAACATTAAAAACAGTCCAGCTCTCTAGCAAAAAGCAAATCACAATTCTTAAACTGAAACAAAATCTTACAACCTCTTACAACCAAAGACAAATAACTGTGACAACTTTCTCTTCCTTTCTATTTTTCCTTGCTGCCAAAATGGCTTCTAGTATTGAGCTGTAAAAACTAACAGTTCAGGAAATGACCAATAGTTTATAGACACATCTTTTTAGATTCACAAGGAGAGAGTTTTCACTATTGTTAACCTTCTACCTCAATAAATTTCTGAAAATTTTAGAAAAGTTGTGAAATGGCATCAGCACTTACTTTATGGGATGCAAGATAAAAAGGAAAGAAGATGACATCTAGGAGCACAGCTTAGAATATGCGAATGTGAGGCACACAGGCCCTGCTATTTTTAAGGGTACTGTGGAGGCATTCAGGTACATGGAAAACATGATTCTCAAAAAAATGTAATAATATGATAGCACATATCTCCTTTCCACTTCCCATATCTCTACAACCAAATAAAAATACTTATTTGTTAAATACAAAACTTAGCAATCTGGATTTAAAGTAGATTTCATAAGATGCTCTAAACTATCCCCACTTGCAAAAAGAGAAAAATCAGCAAATGCATTTTATTATGGCCTCCATCTTCAAAAGTGGGTTAAAAAAGTCTGCAATATCTACCACTCAGCTGCTTTGTCCCTCACCACCCTTATTCCTCAAGCTAGAGAGAGCATTAAAGCGAATGGAAAGTTTATATTATGATCAGCAGGATCGAAGTCTATATGGCTGATGTCCCATTCCAGCCCACGAAATACCAGGAACATGTTCCCTATTTCATTTTCTGATCTCTGTGTCACACAAGCACCAAAGACATAGAACTGTAACCTCTTCATGGAACACACATCAGGCTTTCCTTAAAGTGCTTGAAGGCATAATATTCATTGGGATATAAAATGTCATTCACTAAATGTCTTTATGGAAAAGGGATACATATTCATTTCTGAAAATGTTATTTGCATACTGTTAGGCTAAACACCAGTTTTACTTTAGCATTCAAAATTTTAGGAGTAGTTTGCACTGAACACTATCCCAAAAAACCTTTACTGCAGGCTGGGATTGTGGTTCAGTAATAGAGTGCTTGCCTAGCATGGGTGAGACAATGGGTTTGATCCTCAGCACCACATATAATTAAATGAAATAAAGATATAAAACAAAAAACCCACTGGGCACCATGGCACACACCTATAATCCCAGCGGCTCAGGAGGCTGAAGCAAAAGGATGGAGAGTTCAAAACCAGCCTCGGGGCGCCGCCGAGAAGCCACCAGCAAGCAGGGAGAAACGGTACTGCGGATTCTGTGGAATCCTGCCGGCTAAGCCCTCACTGAGCCCCAGGCTGAGTTCGGGATTTCAGACAGGGAAGGAAGAGGTACAGTTCTATCCCCCACAACGGAAACTCCACCAAGGAAACCAGCGGCCACCATCTTGGAGAGCTAAAGTAACCACCGCCACTCTCCAACAGACTGCAACAATAAAACAGGTGTGTGGTACTCAACTCATCTCCCATACAGCAGAGAATTCGCATAAAATCTCTCCTAGGCTTTCTGGGGGAGGGATTATCAGAGCGAGCCTGCATAAAGACGCTGGGAAAACTAGAGACACCTGACCTTCAACTCCCCCTCCCATCAGCAGCAAAAACAAAACCTGTCTTGCCAACGCTGGGGGAGGGGCAAGCGGAAAAAATCAAAACAATAGAGTGCCAGGGTTCCCAATAGCCACCCTCCACACCCAACAAACAGCAGGCCCAGAGTACAGTTTAAACTGCCAAGAGGCATCACTCAGGGGAAATCTGGTCTAGCAGGAGAAACCAGGACTAGCAGGAGAAACCAGGGGACTCGAGGCTAGGCCCCCGCTACTGGGCGGCTGGAGACAGCCCGCCCGCCGGCAACCGACCGCGTGACTGGGCAGCTGGAGACCGCCTGCCCGCCGGCGACCTATCGCACGACTGGGCGACTAGAGATCGCCCGCCCGCCGGCGACAGCCCACCTGCTGCCCGCACGACTGGGCGGCTGGAGACCGCACGCCCGCCAGCGACCGATCACCCGCCAGCGACCGATCACCCGCCGGCTGCCCGCGCGACTGGGCGGCTGGAGACCGCACGCCGGCGACCGACCGCGCAACTGGGCGGCCAGCGACAGCCCACCCGCTGCCCTCGTGACTGGGCGGCTGGAGACCGCCCGCCCGCCGGTTGCCCGCGTGACTGGGCAGCTGGAGTCCGCCCGCCCACCAGCGACCAGGAGCTGAAACCAACCAGACACAGTCCAGTCCCACCCCCCCATTCAGACACCCTGGCAAGGAGCCTGGGGCCCGCCACAGCAGAGAGGTGACTTCACTGGAGCTCGGCCGTCGGAATTCCTTCCCAGGGGAATCCACTTTAGCAGGCATAGTATACCAACACAAAGGAGAGACAACATAGATATACAAAACCAAAACACATCTATAGAAGAAAGCAGAAACACAGCAATCAAATAGAGCTGGAAAGTAACGTGAACATCATGAAAAAACAAGGGAAAAAAGGAGTACAAACAATGCAGGACAACTTAAATGTACAGGAGGACCTAAAAGCATCAGAAACATGGATAGGGAAAGAACTCAAGGCATACCTAACTCAGATGGAAAGGAATATTAGAGAAGACATGAGACAGCAAGTCCAAGCAATAAAAGTATATTTTCAAAATGAATTAAACAAACAAATTCAAATGGCAAAGAACGAGCTTTACCAGGAGATAGAGATCTTAAAAAAAAATCAAACAGTAATCCTAGAAATGCAGGAAACTATAAACCAAATTAAAAACTCAAACGAGAATATTACAAATAGACTAGATCAAGTAGAAGTCAGAACATCAGATAATGAAGACAAAGTTTATCAACTTGAAAAGAATATAGTCAACACAGAAAAGATGCTTAAATCCCACGAGCAATCTATTCAAGAGATATGGGATGTCATAAAAAAACCAAATTTGAGAGTCACTGGGATAGAAGAAGGCATAGAGATTCAAACCAAAGGAATGGACAACATATTAAATGAAATAATTGTAGAAAACTTCCCAGAGATGAAAGATGGAATGGATTGCCAAATCCTGGAAGCCTACAGGACCCCAAACATTCAAAACCGTAATAGACCAACTCCAAGACATATAATTATGAAGATAGCCAACATACAGAACAAGGAGAGAATATTAAAAGCTACGAGACAAAGGAGGCAGATTACATTCAGGGGTAAACCAATTAGGTTAACGAATGATTTTTTCATCACAGACTTTGAAAGCGATAAGATCCTGGAACAATGTATTCCAAACGCTGAAAAATAATGGATTCCAACCAAGAATACTGTATCCAGCAAAATTAAGCTTCAGATTTGACAATGAAATTAAAATCTTTCATGATAAACAAAAGCTAAAAGAATTCGCAGCCAGAAAACCAACACTGCAAAGCATTTTGAGCAAAATACTACAAGAAGAGGAATTGAAAAAATAGTGCCCAAAACTAACAGCAGGAGGTATCTCAGGAAAGGGGGAGGAAAATAACCAAAAAGTAAAAACTAGCCAAACTAAAATAAATAAATAAATAAACATGACTGGAAGTACAAATCATATTTCAATTGTAACCTTAAATGTTAATGGCCTAAACTCACCAATCAAGAGACATAGGCTAGTAACCTGGATCAAAAAAACAAATCCAACAATATGCTGCCTTCAGAAGACTCATATGATAGGAAAAGACATACAGGCTGAAGGTAAAAGATTTGGAAAAATCATACCACTCACATGGCCCTCGGAAGCAAGCAGGAGTGGCCATACTCATATCGAATAAAATCAACTTCAAACCTAAGTTAATCAAAAGGGATAAAGAAGGACACTATATACTGTTAAAAGGAACCATCCACCAACAAGACATAACAATTATCAATTTGTATGCACCAAACAATGGTGCTGCAACGTTCATAAAACAAACTCTCCTCAAGTTCAAGAGTCAGATAGACCACAACACAATAATCATGGGTGACTTCAACACACCGCTCTCTCCATTGGACAGATCCTCCAGACAAAAGCTGAATAAAGAAACTATAGAACTCAATAACACAATCAATAACCTAGACTTAACCGACATATATAGAATATATCAACCATCATCAAGTGGATACGCGTTCTTCTCAGCAGCACATGGATCCTACTCAAAGATAGACCATATATTATGCCATAGGGCATCTCTTAGTAAATATAAAGGTGTGGAGATAATACCATGCACCATATCTGATCATAATGGAATGAAACTGGAAATCAATGATAAAAGAAGGAAGGAAAAATCCTGCATCACCTGGAAAATGAACAATATGTTACTGAATGATCAGTGGGTTACAGAAGACATAAAGGAGGAAATAAAAAAATTCTTAGAGATAAATGACAATATAGACACAACATACCGGAATCTATGGGACACAATGAAAGCAGTTTTAAGAGGGAAATTCATTTCCTGGAGTTCTTTCCTCAAAAAAAGAAAAAACCAACAAATAAATGAACTCACACTACACCTCAAAACCCTAGAAAAGGAAGAGCAAAACAACAGCAAATGTAGTAGAAGACAAAAAATAATTAAAATCAGAGCAGAAATCAATGAAATTGAAACAAAACCATTGAAAAAATTGACAAAACTAAAAGTTGGTTCTTTGAAAAAAATAAATAAGATCGACAGGCCCTTAGCCATGCTAACGAAGAGAAGAAGATAGAGAACTCAAATTACTAACATATGGGATGAAAAAGGCAATATCACAACAGACACCACAGAAATACAGAAGATAATTAGAAAGTATTTTGAAACCCTATATTCCAATAAAATAGAAGATAGTGAAGATATCGATAAATTTCTTAAGTCATACGATCTGCCCAGATTGAGTCAGGAAGACACACACAATTTAAACAGACCAATAACAAAGGAAGAAATAGAAGAAGCCATCAAAAGACTACCAACCAAGAAAAGCCCTGGACCGGATGGGTATACAGCAGAGTTTTACAAAACCTTCAAAGAAGAATTAATGCCAATACTTTTCAAGCTATTTCAAGAAATAGAAAAAGAAGGAGCTCTTCCAAATTCATTCTATGAGGCCAACATCACCCTGATCCCGAAACCAGACAAAGACACTTCAAAGAAAGAAAACTACAGACCAATATCTCTAATGAACTTAGATGCAAAAATTCTCAATAAAATCCTGGCGAATCAAATACAAAAGCACATCAAAAAAATTGTGCACCATGATCAAGTAGGATTCATCCCTGGGATGCAAGGCTTGTTCAATATACGGAAATCAATAAATGCTATTCACCACATCAATAGACTTAAAGACAAGAACCATATGATCATCTCGATAGATGCAGAAAAAGCATTCGACAAAGTACAGCATCCCTTTATGTTCAAAATACTAGAAAAACTAGGGATAACAGGAACTTACCTCAACATTGTAAAAGCTATCTATGCTAAACCTCAGGCTAGCATCATCCTAAATGGAGAAAAACTGAAGGCATTCCCTCTAAAATCTGGAACAAGACAGGGATGCCCTCTATCACCACTTCTATTCAATTTAGTTCTTGAAATACTAGCCAGAGCAATTAGACAGACAAAAGAAATTAAAGGCATAAAAATAGGAAAAGAAGAACTTAAGTTATCGCTATTTGCGGATGACATGACCCAAAAGGGTCTACAAAGAAACTGCTAGAGTTAATAAATGAATTCAGCAAAGTGGCAGGATATAAAATCAACACGCATAAATCAAAGGCATTCCTGTATATCAGCAACAAAACTTCTGAAATGGAAATGAGGAAAACCACTCCATTCACAATATCCTCAAAGAAAATAAGATACTTGGGAATCAACCTAACAAAAGAGGTGAAAGATTTATACAATGAAAACTACAGAACCCTAAAGAGAGAGAGATAGAAGAAGATCTTAGAAGATGGAAAAATGTACCCTGTTCATGGATAGGCAGAACTAACATCATCAAAGTGTCACAAATCCAAGTGCTCACAGAGAAGGAAGTAAAACAATGAAAGATTCTAAAAAGCTAGAGTCTAAATAATCCAGTAGTTAAGACTCATAACTAGGCCTAGTGAATACTGTACCTGGGGAGGAACTGAGAGTTCATGAAAAGCACTGCAATCTAACCTTCAGTAGGTGGCCCATTTTTAAATAGACAGAAATAAGGAACTCCCCCGTGTGATAACAAACTAAAATTTATTATTCTTCCACTGATCAAGGAAATAAAAATTACAGAATAATGCTTTCAATAAATTTATTAGATATTCCCTCAACATGCACCTAAAACAGTATGCAGACCAAAGGGAATCACATGTGACACATTTGTGCCCTGAAGAAGGCTGTCTGCCAGGCAGGGAACTGGCCTGGATAAGACACCACAGTGATAGAAGAAAAAAAACTCAGCGAGATCAAATGACTTCATCAAGGTCTCACCATTTGTCTATGGCAAAGGTGGGTCTATGAGATGCCCTGGCTTCATCACACCATTCCATTGTAAGAGTCTCCTTAAGACTTAACACCTATAGGGTTAAAATTATGTTATACATTTCACCTACCATATCATGATTGTGTTAACAGTGGGAATTAATGAGAACATAACAAATTATATTACAGTCAAAGAGAAAAGAGATGTTCTATTTATTTTATGTCTTAAATAGTAAATTTTATGCTACTATCTATATGAGTACAGGATATTACTTAATGGATGGAAAGGAAGGAGATGAAGCTTGAATTAGGAGGTAGATTATTGTCTTCTTAAAAGGGGGAAGAACAAGAATACTTTACAGCAAAACTGAGATACAATAGGGAGTGGTTACAAGTAAGAACTTTAGAGGCAGAAAATCCTTGGTCCCAATCCCAGCCATACCTAATGCCAGGAATAATTAAAAACTAATCACTAATCTCAGTCTAAATTCCCCATCTGTAAAGAGGATCATCAAATCTATCTCAAAATGAGGATTCCTGTGAGAATTAAATGGGCTTTTAACTGTAAAGCAGTGAACACAGAACCACGCTCACAACTGAGCTTGTTGCAAGGCAAAGGCATTGTCCCCTTGAACTACACCATAACCTAACCTCTGCTCAATAGGGAGAGCCTATTGGAAACACTAAGGAAACGCTGATCAGAAACTCCACCTGTCATGACAGAGCCTTACCATCCTTTGCTAAGGTTCAAAGCCTGACATGCCACAGGAAGGGAAGAAAAAAAACTGGAGAGGACCCCACAAGTCTACACAGTTCCTGGGCAGGCCTAACTGGTAAAAGGAACTAGAGCTTGTGAGCTATAAGGCAAGTCATTTCTTCAACAGAAATGTGTTCTCTAGTACTATAGTCTGATGGTAATTTTATCCTTCATGTTTCTGCAGAATTAGAAAAATACAGACACATAACAAGCTACCAATTGAACCCTTCTAATAACTCTAAAACCACAACCAAGACAGGTTTCTTTGGCAACTTATTTTCATTTCCTAGCAAAATCTCCTCCTTTCATCTCCCATACACCTTTTTTGGTTGTTTACAGAACTGTTTAAAATGTTAAAATGGGACAATGTACATGAAAGAATTGCTTCAGCTTACTCAAAAAAACTCTATTTCCATTTCACCTTCATCAAGACGCCATTTCCCACATCAGAGCATGGGAATCTCTGTTAAGACAGTATGGAAAGGCAGGATGGGTGCTCAAGGACTTTCCCCTTTCTCATTACATATGGCTAGCCACAGCTCTAATGAAACCTCTGGAAGCATTCATTTCTTCGTGGAAAACCACAGGCATCTTCCAGCCTTTGTTTGTGGTGTTACCTCTGCTGGGAATGACTACCCCTCTTTTTATACATGCTAGTCCCTACGCAATCATGCACATGTATTAATGCCCAAGCTCCACAAACAGAAACAGACATGAATACTCCCCCCCTCTGCCCACCTCCATGGCCTCCCTTAACCCTCCAAGAAAGTTTGGCAATGAAAAGGTTCCAAAAGTATAGCTTAACAGTAAGGCTCAAAATGACTTCATAACAAACTACAGATACAGCTGAATTGTAAACTACATGCTGCTTCATCCTACATGCTATTTAGCAAAAAATGAACACTGTATATTCTTTCTTCTTCATTCTACTCTATGATAAATGTGCTCTTCCTTAAAGCCTAAGGGGGGAAAAAGAAGTACACTTCAGCTGAGCACTTCAGGAGGCAGAAGTTATGCCTTTGTTGTCTTCATCTGACCTCCACCACTCTTCTCCTAAGAGACCCAGGACGCAGCAGAAAAGAAGCTAGGGCCACTATAAAAAACAGGCACCAATTCTGAGCTAAGTGCTTTCCAGAGATTCTAGGAAATCAGGCCAAAGACATATCAAAGATTCTCAAGCTACAGAATGGCCTCATTGGACACATAAGGATGAGAATAGTCAGCTCCAGCCTTCTTGTCCCTCTACAGTATTCATTCCTGGATAATGTAAATTCTTTCCCATAACTGTCATCAGGGCAGGGAAGCACAAGCTGTCACCATTGAATACATGAACACAGTCCTATCATGTGCTGAAATACAGCAAATAGTGCTTATTCCTGAACCAAAGACCTTCACAGCAGTGATCTTTGATACTTAGAATCCCTTGACTTAGTTGTGTATATTTTCTTTTATCTTTTTTTCCCCCTCCAGTTCCTAAAAAGGCCTAACAAAGTTTCAATTCTTTAAGATAGGGCTAAACAGAGGAAAACATGCTGAAATCAATAATCCTCTGAGAAGAGCACCACCAGCCTTACAACAATGGCCTTGTCTCTATAAGAAATATAAGGATCATTCTTTTTGCTCAACTTTCCGTTATAGAACTATGTGCAGTTATAAAAGCTAGCTGAGTACACTGACTCTGACATTAAGGGACAAAGAATTTTGAGCCAAGAAACATATCAGAAGCTCTCTCTATTTTCACTACTTTCAGAGCATAGGACGAGAGATGCCTATGAGTACAGAAGAAACATCTATAAATTCAAAGAAAATTATCAAAAAGCACTCCGAATACAACTCAGAGCAGGACTGATGCTGAAAAGAGTTTCTAAAAGGATCTTAAGAATAGACATACCATGACCTATCTTTAAACATAACAGTAGGTAAGCTTGGACAAATATATGTACTAAAAACACACAATTTCAAGAGATAAAGACAACATCTTTCCCTTGATTTCAGAACTTTTCAGAGAAGGAGTTACATATTTCACAAGAAACATGTTATAGATTTCGGATTAAGCATTCAATCAAAAACTCCACAGTAACAAAATCAGATCCTTTCCAGTTATATTAGTGGGTTTTTTTTTTTTTGAAATATCAGTAACCAAATCTAAGACTATGATTTTACAAAAAAAAAATACAGTCCAATATACATACAAAAAAGGTAACAACAAAAATAAGGATTTAGCTCATGCACAAAAGGCATTATCCACTCTCTATGAAGAATACAAAGATAATCACCACCACCCGCACATACACACAAAGCCTAAAATGACTTGGTAGTCTATTTGGGGAGACTAATGATACATACAAGAAATGACTTATGACCTCATCTTATAAAACAACAAATCCCAAAAGTACAGATCAATACAGCACACACAGAAGTTGATGACAATCTAGAATACAATAAAAGGGATTTAGAGGTGAATGAGAGAGACTTCAAGGGATAAGACATTCCATGGATCCTTGAAACATCATCAAAAGCCAAAAGAAAGAAATATGAAATTATCTTCTTTCCCATCAATATACATTTCATTAAAGTTGTTCATATTCCCCAACATTGCATCAAATGCCTTTAAAAATGAGTAATTCTGACATTTATATTTTGTTGTTTTATAAAATGTGTGTATACATATTTCTATACCACTTGATGGATATACTACTTTTTATACAGAATGACACAGATAAATGGCAGCTGAGATATTTTAAGTGGTTTTGCAGTATGAATTCAGAATCATTATAATTACAGTTTCTCTTTTAAAACAAGGTTTTGTTCTTTAATAATCACTCACTACTAGCTTTCTTCCCACACACAACACATTATTTACACGACAGTGGCTGGTACATCAATTATGGTAATAGTTTGTGAATAACATTCACATTATGGAAAATGAGCCTGGTTACTTAGCTCTCCCTCTGGAAAATTGTCACAAACATGTGTATTATCTGTCTCTGCTTAGAGTGAAGCGATTAAAAATTATAATTGGATACACTTTTTAAAGCAAAGGGGAAAAATAGTCCTGCAATGTCATGTTTTTAAAGTGTTCATAGTTCTAGTTCTTAAGTTTTAATTCAAAAGAGAAGATGCAAACCAACAAAATGATAAATCATTATAACAAAACACTGGACATGAAGAAATAGACAAAACATCTTAGAAATGATATCTCCTATTAAATAAAACCTCCATCATCCAGATCAGACTAGAAATTAATAGTCCTCAGGGTGTGGAAGGTCCAAATACAGCAGCAATCCTTTAAAAGACAGAACAGAATGCATGTCCTTGTCTTATACAATCCTACTCAGTTAAACCATTATTTATTGAGTGCCTACTATATATGACACACACACAATACTGGGTTAAAAACTACATTAATGCCAGGCATGGTGGTACAGACCTGTAATCTCCGCAACTCAGGAGGCTGAGGCATGAGAATGGTGAGTTCAAAGCCAGCCTCAGCAGATTACCGAAGCACTTAGCAACTTGGCAAGACCCTGTCTCTAAATAAAATACATATTTTAAAAAGGGCTGGGGATGTGGCTCAGTGGTTAAGCACCCCGGGTTCAATCCCCAGTACCAAAAAAAAAAAAAAAAAAAAAACCTACATTAATAACCCTTTCTGAAAAGGAAAATTATATATATAAAGGGAAGTAACTAGAAGCATTAGCATTATCATTAACATTTAGTATAAAGTATACATGTAAGAGAGTTTTAAGATACAGAAAAACTTCAAAGAAGAGAATAATTTCTGTTGTTAGGGAGATAAGAGATGGATAGCTTTACCTTGAGCTTCAGTGCTGTAATGATGCTGTAGTTCATGAACCAAGAAAGAATAATACTTGGTGACAATAAGGTTCAAGGTCCAGACATGAAAATCGATAATAAGAAGGAAGAAGAGGTAAGAGGCAGCAGGGAAAAGGCCAAATACCTGACAAGGCTGGTTTTGATCATGGATATTTAAACTGTCAGGTCGCACATTACTTAGCTACTCTGACTTCTAATTAGTAATAACCAGATGCTTGTAAAATGAGAAAAACAGAATGCTCCACAAGAATTTCTGAGAAAAGTAAAATAAATTCTTTATTTATTAAGTAACTCGCTTAACTTCTGGCACCAACAACCTCCAAATGGTTTGGTACTAGAGACTAAATTCAGGAGGCTCTACTCTACCACTGAACTACATATCTCCATTCCTTTTTTCTTTAATTATTTTTTATTTTTATGAGATATGGTCATCGTTAAATTTCTTACAGCCTTTCTAAGCTGCTGAGGCTGGTTCTAAACTTGTAATCCTCTTTGTCTCAGCTATCTGAGTCACCATGATTGCAGGTGTGTGCCACCAAGCCTGGCTTCCAATTGTTTCAACACACTTTACTGTAACCAAGAAAATAACTATTTAGAAAACAGGTGCCAGTGACAAGATAAAAAAGTTTTAGAAAGCACATAGGCAAAGAATATAAATTATATTAGAAATGATGGGGTAGAGACCATGAAAACTAATTTGTCATAGTGGTTACACAGAGGTATCCTTTGAAAGTAGTTTCCTTTGCATAGGTGAAATGTCAGGATTCATAATTTAGTACAAGATATCGCAGGTTTACATATAACGAGAATCTACTGTCTGGGCTCTGTACCAATGTCATTCTTTACAGTATATATCTCAAATCTTCTTTTCTACCAAAGAAAGGAAGGCCATTAAAAAACAATCCACTTGAGCTGGGGCTCACCTAGCACATGTGAGGCACTGGATTCGATCCACAGCACCACATAAAAATAAAGGTGCTGTGTGCATCTACAATAAAAATATATATTAAAAAAATCCAGTCACTCTGTCTATGCTGCACACCACCAATCACTCTTATAGGAACTCCTCAGAAAGATCAAACCCAGTGGGTTCTCAAAATATGCACCTCCAAGAGCTTGTTAAAAAATGTAACATCTCGGGATCTCCCTAGACCTGCTAAACTATAAACTTCAGAGCTAGGATGCCACAATCTTCAAGAAGCCTTCCCGGGTGATCTTCATAGAGGTTAAGTGTTTACAATCATCACTGATTTAATGTTTTCTCCAAGTTGTAGAGTGATTAAGCAGGAAACAGCCTCAGAGAAAAGGTCCTATGATGACTTGATTTCAGACCAAGAATCTCCAGACTCCTAGTTTTTTATATCTTTTCTATACTATAGAGCTTGTACAGAGACATAAGAAGTGAACATGTCTGACTTTGTGCTTTCAGCTCTGCCATTCTTGGCTCTTATTGAACTGTAACTTGGCTCTGAGGAAGGTGTTTTTTGGCAAGAAGTACACATGAGAGAGAAGCCAAGAGACCCATGGATTAGATACCATGGAGTGGCACCAGAACCAAGTACTCATTCGTCTCCTACAGGTCCATGGCCTTTTTCACTAAGGGTCAAATAGTAAATGCTTTAGATTTTTCAGGACATACAATCTCTGTCACAATTACTCAACTATGCCTCTGCAGTTTAGGATTAACCACAGAAAGTACATAAACTAAGGGATATTGCTATCTCCCAAATAAAACTTTTTTCACAAAAATAAACAGCAGGTTGGGTTTGGCCAGTAGATGTGGTTGCCAACTCTTGCTGGAGAAGGTGGCCAGCACAGAGTACATATTCTAGGATGATTTTGTAGAACTGATGAGTGAATTTTAAATGGAAGAGTAGGGACATGCTATTGCTAGCTATTAAATTCCTACATATCTTTGGTCCTTCAACTGTTGGTTGGCACCCCCTGCCCCAAATACCTTATGACCAGGACTGTTACACATACTTGTGTAGGTAGACACTTGCAGAAGGCTGAAGGACAGAGTGGGTACTGATATCTGGTGTACAACCTACTTGCCAAGCCATGTTCCCCAGCATGTGGCGGCTTTTTGTCAGGCAAAAAGAGGAGGCTTGTGATCTGCACAAAAGAACAGGCCTCATCAAATACTGTGCCCGAGGAATTGAATCCACCTGGGATGAGGGAGTTGTTCCCTAATTTGTACACAAGCACCCTCTGCCAATTAATCCCTTCCTTTGTACTCATATTTTCCCTCATGTCTTCATCTAGACCCCCAAGATACCACTAACAATAAGTATGCATCTATGCTAGGTACGGTGGTGCACATCTGTAATCCTAACAGCTTGGGAGGCTGAGACAAGAGGATCAAGAGTTCAAAGTCAGCCTCAGCAATGGCAAGGCACTGAGCAACTCAGTGAGACCCTGTCTCTAAATAAAATACAAAATAGGGCTGGGGATGTGGCTCAGTGGTTGAGTGTCCCAGAGTTCAATCCCCAGGACCAAAACAAACAAACAAACAAAAAACAATAAGGATGCTTCTTCTGGTAATCCTCTAGATGAGAAATGGCCTCTAAATGTTTTTGAATGAAAACCTTTATCAGTATAAAAAATTTTACATAATATACACAATGTACCAGGCTTACAGCACTAGTAGAATACTAAAGAATGTTATGGCACTGATACTGTATATATCATAAAATATACAAATAAAGACAAGTTTAGGGTAGATACAAAGGTAACATGAAACATTTTTAATGTTTCACCCAACATAATAGCATTAGCTATTATCTCTAGGTACAGTTATCCACCCAGGGCAAGATAAATCATTACTGATCATGGATATAAACCCAACCTTCCAGTTGTTTTAAAATTTCAGTCTTTAACTAAATTCCTGTTGGATCTGATCTATTTGTACCCAACAATAAAGAGCTCATAAAAAGAATGGAAATGGCTGTGCAGGGTGGCACCTATAATCGCAGCTACTTAGGAGCTGAGGAAGGAAGGGGGAACGTAAGTTTGAGACCAGCCTGGTTAACCCTACCTCCCCACCTCAAAAAAGGCATAGAGGTGCTCTGTGTATTAATGAAGCAGAACAGAAGGAACACTAACAGAGTGCATGGCTTGTGGTTAGGGCATCCATTAAGTTCCTGTCCTGTGTGTGAATATGTAAGCCAGCATGTGCATGAGCATCTGAGCATGTGGAGTATGTGCACCTGATTATAACATAAGCCACATTTCTAACCATGAGAGTTGGGATCAAAATGTTCTGAAAACCATACTTTAGGTAAGGAATTCAAACTCTCAGGAATATCAGAAAAATCATCTTATAAGGTGGTTACGAGAGTTACTCAAAATCAGTTCCTGACTGACACACAGTAGGCATCAATTCCACAGTGTGATTTCCTCTTAAAATAGAGATGCAGAGAATCTTGTTAACAAAAGCTTAAAGACACAAAGATCATTGTAACAGGATGTACTGGCCAGAGAGCATAAAGTATTCTAACCTGCAAACACACTTTGATAGCAGAAATGATAATGTTCTATAAAGGAACACAGATGTTGAGCAATCTGTAATTGGATCCTCCCTTCCAATTACTCTCCAATGTATATACATAGCCTTTAGGCTATAGAAAATACAAGCAGAAGAAACAAAATACCACTTCAAAACACAGTCCCACCTAACTTCTAGCTTCTTATATCATTGCTTTTATTATTCCTAAAGTTAGCCTTAGCAATTTATAAAGCATATGTAAAATGTATTTACTTGCATATCCAAGAAAATCCATATGGTGTTACAAAACAATTACAAATCAATCTGTCCAGAAGCTCTAGCTGTTCCAGCCATCATGATAGGTTCTTACAGATAACCCCCGCCCCAATCCACTTGTTTTATCCAAAGGCTAAATTTGTTTTAATAATCTTAAAATAATACACACCAAATATGAAAGCCCTTCTTAGTGAATATTAAAGGCCCAAGTACCAGAAGTGATTTAACTTCAATCTCTTGATTTTTGTCACATAGCCCAATATGCACAGGTTTTAGATCTAGTTGAAACACTGAAGTTTTTTAAACCTTGGGTAAGGTAAAACTCCTCTGAGCTTCTCTTTTCCTATCTAGAAAATAATGAACTTCTCCAAATTAAAAAAAAAAAAAAAAAGTACTAAACTGGCAGTCCTGTTTTATTTGACCAGAACAGTATTTTTTTTTTAAAAAAATGGTATATAATACAATATTGTTAACTATACAATACATTCTAGCACATTCAAATTTGCTAAGAATGTAGAATTTAAGTATTCTCACCACAAAAATGACAATTAAGTAAGGTGATGAATAATGTTAATTAGCTTGAGTATATTGAATATTTCATACTTTAAACTCATATCAAATCAACAAGTCACAAATATATAAAATTTTTATTTGTCAACTATATCTAAGTAAAATTGGGAAAAATTATTTTGGTTTCCTTAAAGGACAAATACTACAGTTTGCCATAGGTGCAATCTCTCTCCATCAGGAAACAACCACACAAATGTATCATCTGCCCAGTTCATGAAGACATAAGCAGCTCTGGGACTACTTCTAACATTCTGACTGCAATGGGAAAATGAAGGTGAAAGAAGTAGGTAATAGCCCTTATCTAACTTCAAAGACTTTTTATTAAGAACACTGTCTAACTGTGCTTAAGTCAACAAGTGAGAACAAGTACCAGAATCTCTGGAACGGCAATCAGAAGAAAGCAGGGGTAAATAAATACACAATAGAGGCTGAGCCAAGTAAGCAACATGGAGACAGGGCCTGCAAGATTATTGCAGCCAAAGAATAAATCCCCTAAAAGAAAAACTGGGCTGGGATTGTGGCTCAGTGGTAGAGCACAGGATTAGCATGGGCGGGAACCGGGTTTGATTCTCAGCACCACATAAAAATAAAGGCATTGTGTTGTGTCCTTCTAGGAAAAAAAAGACACTCAATCTCAATCTCTCTCTCTCTCTCTCTCTCTCTCTCTCTCTCTCTCTCTCTCTCTCTCTCTCAAAAAAGAAAAAAAAGGAAAAGAAAAACTCGTGAAAAATATGGAAGACAAAGATTTACAGGCAGTCCTTGGTTCCCAAGTAGGCATTCACTGTGGGCCAAAATAATTCCTTTTTCCGGGGGCAAGTCATTGGGAGGTTTTTATTTCACCTTACTCAGGCTTCTCCCCAGCAACAGATCTGAAGTTCAGTGCTCAATAAAGTTACTGGAATAATGAGGTATTTCTATCAAAAACATCTATTAAAAAAGAAAATTTAAGGACTTATATATAAAGAGTTCTAATATTTCTGCCTGCAGTTTCCACCAGAAGCTGGCTATCCTTTCAGCAAATGGGAAATGAACAGAAGGCTGAGTCTCCCCAGATATTAGAGAGCATTCCAGCTGCTGAACACAACCTCTTTGCAATTTACTACTCAACCATCAGAAAGAAAGTGCAAACCTTCAGAAAAATAGAGCCTTAAACTTCCTCCTGGGCTGCTGTTAGTGGTTTTTTTAATCTTTTAAGCTCTGTGGCTTAATACAGCAGCTGCCATCAAGACTGCTTATTCTTGTAAGGATAAGAAGAAAAAAAAATCATACTAAATTCAGAGACATGGATTTCCATTCTGCCAGACTCCAGGTTAAAATGGAAGAAAGGGTTGTGGGGGACACTGATGATGGGAATTAGAAATAGAGAATCATCTTGTGGAAGCAGAGACTGGAAATGGACATGAGATATGTCAAGTGTGTTCATGAAATTACTCTTATCTCGACTTCACCATTCTCGCCTTCCTACACTAAGTACCCTTTATCTTAGCAGGGTTCTTCTTATCAAACAACACTGAGGTTTCACGTAAATAAAACATGTGAATTCCTCTCAAGAAAATACCATTGAGGGGGCTGGAGTGGTGGCTCAGTGGTAGAGTGCACGCCTAGCATACTACGTGAGGCACTGGGTTCGATCCTCAGCACCACATAAAAACAAACTAATGTATCCACCTAAAACTACATAAATAAATAAATATTTTAAAAAAAGAAAATACCATTTAGAAGAGGTATAAGAAATATTCAAAATGTAACTGTTCCAAAAAAAGTTACATAACTTAAGAATAGGAAGAAGATATTAACTGTCATTTAATACAATGACCTCGAATTCTAGACCATAAAACCCTAAAGACTCCATCAAAAGGCAGAATTGATAAATGAATTCAACAAAGTTGCAGTATATAAAATCAACACAAAAATCAATAGCATTGTTAAACACCAAAAATGAATTTGCTGAAAAGAAAGCAATCTCATTTACAATACCTATAAAATAAAACAAATCAAAATAAAATATCTAGGAATTTAACTGAGGAGGTGAAAAACCTCTAAAATAAGTATTACAAAAATCTGAAAAAGGAAATTGAAGATGACACCCAAAAACTGAAAGACCTTCCATGTTCATGAACTGGAAGAATTAGTGTGATTAAAATGCTCTCTCCCAAAGGTCTGTGTGTTACAGGCTTACAGTCTATGGTGGCACTACTAGGAAGTAATAGAATCTTTAGGAGGTAAGGCCTACTGGGAGATATGTCCTTGAAAGAAAAGGACCCCAGCCACTTCTTCTTACTCTTCGTTGCTTCCTGGCTAATGAGGTAAACAATTTCACTTTGCTACATTCTTAATACGATGTGCTACCTGAGGCAGAAAACAATGCGACTTCAGAATCATGAGCTAAAATAATCCTTCTCTCTTTTTAAGATAATTATTTCAGGTATTTCATTATAGTGAAGCAAAGCTGATTAATACACTAACCACAGCAATTTATAGATTCACCGCAATCCCTAACAAAACACCAATGGAATTCATGACACTATTAGGAAAAAAAAAAATCACAAAAATAACCATCAATTCATGGGAAGCACAAAAGAATACTGAACAGTCAAAGCAAAGCAATCTTGAGGGGAAAAAAAAAGTTGGAAGCAACTCAATAACTGATCTTAAAACACACTGCAGGGCTATCTTAACCAAGAAATCACAGTACAAACATAAAATGAACACACAGACCAACTGAACAGGAAAAAAAAAATCGAAAATAAATTCATGCATCTCCAGCCAAATGATCCTCAACAAAGGAGCCAAAAACATACATTGTGGAAGGATAGGCTCTTCAATTGTAAGTGCTGGGAAAATTGGACATTTATGTGCAGAAAAATGAAACTTCACTGATACCTTTCATCATATCCAAAAATCAACTCAATATGGATCAAAGACCCACATTAAGATTTGAAATTCTGAAATGAGTACAAGAAAAATAGGGGCAATACTTTAAGATATTGGTATAAGCAGTGATTCTGTAGGATAAGAATCCAAAAACACAGGCAACAAAAGCAAAAATAAACAAGATCATATCAAATGAAGAAACTTCGGCACAACAAAGAAAATGATCAACAGAATTAAGAAAAAAGCCTAAACAATGGAAGAAAGTATCTGCAAAATATTCATCTGGCAAGGCATTGAAATCCAAACTATCAAAACTCAAAAATCCCAACCACACACACAAAAAAATAGTCAAATTCTAAAACGGACAAATGATCTGAATAGACATTCCTCAAAAAAAGAAATAAAAATGTACAACAAGTATTTAAAAAATACTCATTGCTATTAGCAAAAAAGGAAATGGAATACAAAACCAAAATGAGATGTCACCTCACCCCAGTCAGAATGACTATTATCAAAAAACAAATTCTGGCAAAAATAAGAATAGGGAACTCTTTTACACCACTGGTAGAAATGAAAATTAGTACAGCAATTACGAAAAACAGTATAGAGTTTACTTTAAAAACAAAAAAAGATGACTATAGATATTTTATATGATATGGCTGTCCTACTTTTGAGTATGAATCCAGAAAATATAAAACTGGCATACCAAAGAGAGATCTGTAGCACCATTCACAACAGCCAAAATAAGGAATCAACTGAGGCATCCCTGACAAAAGGATGAACAAAATGTGGTTCATATATGCTATGAGATATCATTCGCCCATTAAACAGATGAAATCATGAGATCTGCAACAAAATGGACAGAACTGCAGAATATATGTTATGTGAAGAAAGCAAGGCACAAAAAGATAGCTATCAAAATGATAATTATCTCATCTGTAGGAAGCAAAAAATTAAAGAAAGTAGAATAGTGATTACTAGAGGCTAGAATGCACAGAGGGACAGGGCAAGAGGGAAGCTGAATAATGAGTAACAAAACAAAGTTATAAAGAATAAGTTCTAGAATTCCACAGCACAGTACACTGACTACAATAACCTGCTATATATTTGAGAAGTCCTGGAGGAAAGGGTGGGTTGCTTCCAAAGA
This sequence comes from Marmota flaviventris, assembly GCF_047511675.1. Taxonomy (NCBI): domain Eukaryota; kingdom Metazoa; phylum Chordata; class Mammalia; order Rodentia; family Sciuridae; genus Marmota; species Marmota flaviventris. The sequence goes on from NC_092516.1 coordinate 25,063,935, forward strand.
TAAAGCAAAAAAAGGAAGAGATGCTATTTACCCTGATTTTATCACAACACATCATATACATATATTGAAATATCAAACTGTACTTCACAAACATGAACAACTATTAATTAGAACAAAATTTCTACAATTTTTGAAAAATGTGTCAGAGCACCTCAGTGGCAGAAAACAGTGACTAAAAAACAAGAGATTTATTTCTGAGTTTTTTTTATTTTTAAATTTAAATTTGTTATATATGAAAGCAGAAAGCATTACAATTCATATTACACATACAAGCATAATTTTTCATATTTCTGGTTGTACACAAAGTAGAATCACACCATTAATTTCTTCATGCATGTACTTAGGGTAATGATGTCCATCTCATTCCACCATGACAAGAGATTTATTTGTCTGGCCTGCTATAAACACAATATTTCAGTTTTGATATATCTTTAATGCCACATGAATACATGAATTCCGTTTAGCTTTCAATATACTTTCAAGTACAAAATTAATGTTTTTCTAGTAGGCGTATAAGTTATGCCCACTATATTCATACTGTGACTTATGTATCTCCTAGTACAACAAATTTCCCAAGAATATACATGACAGGTAACCATGATCTAATCCAACAATTTGGATGATTGAGAAAAACAAAATTTCACACCCAAAGTCACAGAAGTGAACCTAGGGATATACCTATAGTATATCCTATAGTATATCCCAGTTCAAGGCAATGCACTTTACAATAATTTTCAGTTTCAAATAACAGAAGTAAACAAAACCAAGTTATTCTCTTTTTTTGGCAGGGGTGGGGATACCAAAGATTGAAATCAGGGACACTCGACCTCTGAGCCACATCTCCAGCCCTGTTGTGTATTTTATTTAGATACAGGGTCTCACTGAGTTGCTTAGCACCTCGCTTTTGCTGGAGCTGGCTTTGAACTCGCAATCCTCCTGTCTCAGCTTTTCAAGTCACTGGGATTACAGGCGTGTGCCACCACACCAGGCTAACCAGGTTATTCTTGAAAAATCAATTCCATCCCCCCAAAACACTATCCAAAGCTTGCTAATACTTGAGGAAATTTCAGTAACCAGCAGGTACCAATGAACCACCAATTAGAATCACATTAAAATTTGGGAGGAGGGTATTGGGGATTGAATCTAGGGGTGCTCTACACTGAGTTACAACCCCAGCCCATTGCATTTTTTATTTCTGAGACTGTGTCCAGTAAATCACCCAGGCTGACCCAAAATTTGCTACCCTTCTGCCTCAGCCACCCAAGTCGCTGGGAATTGGGAATACATGTATGTGCCACCTCACCCAACTCACATAAACATCTTAATAATTTAGCAAGTACTCAGCATTTATTACTTCCATATCATTGTTTTATAACATTTTCCTGTTTTTATGTCATGAAGTATGAATAGCACAAAAATGTTTAAAAGACAAAGTAAACACCATATATACAAATTTACTCAACAGTTTTTGGAGGAGGAAAAAATATAAATGTTATCCTTTAAGGGAAAAACTACATAAATATTCTCAATTCTCAGAAATACCAAATTGCTATAAAAGTGCAGAAAAAACAATTTATGAATAAGATAATTGGAAATTAAACCATGAATACTGTCTCTATGGATGAATGTAGTTAAGATAGAAAAGATAAAGTTAGTGAAATAATCTATTCTTCCTTCTTTACAAATAAAATCCCAAGGTCTTTAAAATCAGTTTTCTGGGGGAAATAAATAAATAAATAAAATCACTTTTTTGTATTGGGGAAAAGGCCTTCAAATGCAGCCAGTGCATAAATAAGAATTAGTTACATTTTCCTCTCTGAAGTAATTGCCTCTTCTTATAGTTTGTTGTCTATTGCATATCACTAATAAATTACTGTTTAGGTGGACAATCAGCATATTTCTCAGTGTAAATCCCAGAGGAAGAAGTGAAAACCCAATTGCTATAATGGAATCACCTCTACTCCTGAGATTCACCATAATCATTTTTAAAAGCTTAAAAGTATTCATTATCCTACTGGTTGTCTCTTATTTAATTCACTCTAAGGATTTACAGAGTCCTTAAAGAAACCAAATGCAAAAATGATGGCTACTGTCCACTCCCTAGATGATCAAAGAGGCTTAGCATACCCACTCTCAGCTCTTGATGGTTAAAAATAATTTATCAGGTGGCATCAGCTCTACCTGGCTCTACAATTTTAGAGAATAAAATCATAGAGTGATAGCACAATCCAAATTAGAAAGCAACAAACTCAAAAACTATAATAGATCCTATTTTGTAAGGACTAAATAATTAAAAACCATGCAAGAGACAAAATGGCTTAATGACTCGAGAAAAGCATTCATTCACATGATACTGTTAGTAGCTAACTTAAATAATAGAGAAATCCTTGAAGTTAATATTATTTAGATTCTGAAAAGCAAGAAGTTCCAAGATAAGCTCTAAATTGATACCAGCTAGTAAGAGGCTCCTAAAAAATCTGGTACCATAACAACGGCTCAAAGAATTGAATGAATTTAAAGCCATAACTAGAAGTAGTCAACAAATAGGCCAGTAACTGGAAGGAGGTCTAGATCATCATACCTCATCACTAGCTAAACTAACTTCTGCAAAGGAAACCTGAGATGCCATTTTAAAGAGGTTCCATCAGTAATTTTGTGACACATTTTATCCTAAGTACAATAGCAACAATACAGAAATATGCACCAACCTAGGTATGTAAAACAATTACTAGTAGAATTAAGAAAAGTTCTTAGTTACAAATTTACCACTACATTCAATGATATGACTTTCCCTAAATCTGCCCCTTCTAAGCTGAAACTTGAGCTAAGTAAATACACTACTTACTGACATGGCAAGACTTTGCTATTCTGTGGGTGTTTCCATACCTTTTGTTTATTCAAACTCCTTATAAAATCCATGTAGAACATATTTTATAATATTTGGCATTCACAGGGAACACTGGATCGACAGTCACACAGCTGTGAATGATGGCAAAATAATCAGAGAAATTATTATAAAGATGCTTATACTGTTTAAGAATGAAATTAACAGTTTTTTCAATAGAAGTGAAAATATGACAAAAATTATCACAAAATACTCAAAGATCTTTGAGAATACAACAATTTCTTCAATATATTACTCAAGCCTCAAATCTGTCAATGTGTTCTTTTTCCATTGAAAAATAAGAAAATTATATTGAAAAAAGTTAAATATCTTGCCCAAAGTCATACAACAAGACAGTGGCTGAACCAGGATTTAATACATTTATCTAAATTCAAAATGCATATTCTTTCTGCTTCCTCATGATACTTTCAATGGAATGTAAATCAGTAAAATATACCTTGGGAAGTCAGACTTTCTGAGCTTTGGGATACATTTAGCTGCATAGATGCTCACAAGTGACTGTACAAAGAGCTTGTGCTACCTGAAAAGCATCACATAAATGCAGATATACAGCTTTATTCTATTCACTGTGGCAGCATCCCTGGGCATTTTTAAAGAGAAAAATAATACAATGTATTTTAAGCAATATTTTGAAAAACAATAGCCCCAGCTGTGCATCCAGTTGATCTCTTACAGGAATTTCAAGTTGTCAATTCCCAGTCCTAACACTGTAATGACTTTCCTCAAGGACCTGAAGTACACAGTAGAAAATAAATATCATAATTAAATTCAAACATTTGTTAAGCATCCAATTCAACAGACATCTGTAACTACCTACTATGAATCAAGAACAAAATAAGCTACGGGGGGGGGGGGGGGGGGCGGGGAGGCTAATAATTAAACCAAAGAACTTGTTTCTAAAGAAGTCCAAGGCATGGCAGGGGAATCCTAAGAGCAAAGTGACAGAAGAACATTCAAAAGAGCATCAGAGAACACTCTCAGAAAACATCACACTCAACTGGGGTCTCAAAAAATGATCAGTGAATTTCCTGATACCATGAGAAGCCATTCAATGGTTCCAAACAGAATCAAATCAGGGTGTAGAATATAAATGTGGTAGTATCTTCAGGTGCAAGGTGGTTTTGGTTTTTGTTTTAAAAACAGAAAACCTTTTGATGTAGTTTTAGTAGGTGTGGCAATCTGCACAGTTGTTATGAGAGAGAACTTTGCCAATTTCTAGCTCCATAACCACAGGCAAGATAGTTTTAACTTATCTAAGTCAGCCACCTTATCTATAAGTATGTGAATAAAATAGCACCTACTGGACAAAATGATTGTATTTGTATATGGACAGAACAGATTGTGATCAATTTCTTTCCCCAGTACTTCCTTCCCCTTTCAGTCCCCATGAGCCCCTTTTCAACTCTACTGATTTCTCTTCTATGTTCATGAAGCACCGTTTAAATTTTTTTCTCCCTATTTTCCACATATGATAAAGCATATGACCCCTGAATTTCTGGGTCTGGCTTATTTTGCTCAAAATGATACTCTCCAGATACGTTCATTTACTGCAAATGACATAATTTCTATGTTCTTCATGGCTAAATAAAACACCATTGGGCAAGTGGAAAAAAAGGTACACTCATACATTGCTGGTGGGACTGCAAATTGGTACAGCCAATGTGAAAAGCAGTATGGAGATTCCTTGGAAACCTGGAAATGGAACCATCATTTGACCCAGCTATCCCTCTCCTCATTCTAAACCCAAAGGACTTAAAAACAGCATACTACAGCAAAACAGCTACATCAATGTTTACAGCAGCACAATTCACAATAGCTAAACTGTGGAACCAACCTAAATGCCCTTCAGTGGATGAATGGATAAAAAAAAAAATGTGGTATATATACACAACGGAATATTACTCAGCAATAAAAGAGAATGAAATCAAGGAATTTGCAGGTAAATGGGATGGTGTTGGAAAAGATAATGCTAAGTGAAGTTAGCCAATCTCCAAAAAAAAAAAACAAATGCCGAATGTTTCCTCTGATATAAGGAGGCTGACTCATAGTGGGATAGGGAGGGGGAACATAGGAGGAATAGATGAATTCTAGGTAGGGCAGAGGAATGGGAGGAAAAGTGAGGCATCAGCGGATTAGCAAGGATGGTGGAATGTGATGGACATCATTATCCAAAGTACACGTATAAAGATGCAAATCGGTGTCATCATACTTTATATACAACCAGAGATGAAACATTGTGCTGTATATGTGCAATAAGAATTGTAATGCATTCCACTGTCATTTTTTTAAATCAATAAAAAAAGGATAAAGAAAAAAACACCATTTGGGAATATATATATATTAAGAAGACTGGGCAATATGATCAAGTTGGATTCATCCAGAAATACAAGGCTGGTTCAACAAGCACACATCAATAAGTTTAATTCTTCTGATAAATAGAGTTAAAAACAAAAATCACATGATCACATCAATAGATACAGGAAAGCTAACTCTGAAAAAATTCAGCACCCATTCATGATGAAAACACTGGAGAGGGGGCTGTGGATATAGTGCAGTTGGTAGAGTGCTTGCTTCACATGCACAAGGCCCTAGGGATCAAACCCCAGCACTGGGGAGGCGGGGTACTGAAGATACTACGTAGAGAGGAACTTATCTAATAACATTGTAAATCATAAAGGTTATACCACAAACCCAAAGCAACTATCATACAAAACAGAGGTGGGGGGAAGCTAAACTAAGTCAGGAACAAGTAAAGGATGTTCACATTTACAACTCCTATTCGATTTGGTTCTTGGGACTCAAGGCAGAGTACACAGACAAGAAAAGGAAATTAAAGGGTTACAAACAGGAAAAGGAAAAGTCAAACTATCTCTATTTACTGATGCCATAATTCTATACTTAGAAGATCCAGAAGATTTCTAGAACTGATAACACATTCAGCAAAGCACCAGAATACAAAATAAACACACACAAATCCATAGCTTTCCTATATTTCAATAATGATTGTGCTGAGCAAAAAATCAGAAAAATAATTCTATTCTCAGTATGGGGAAAAAAATCCTCTGGAATAAATCTAACTAAAGAGGTAAAAGAATTGTACAGTGAAAATTATGAAATACTTAAGAAAGAAATTGAAAATCACAGAAAAATAATACATTCCAAGTCCTTAGGTAGGCTGAATTAATACTGTCAAAATGCCCACACAATCAATCAAAAGCAATCCACAGATTCAATTTGATCCCGCATCAAAAAATCAAAAGCATTACTTAGAGAACTAGGGAAAAAAAGTCCTAAAATTCATATAGAAAAAATGAAAGCCCCCAAATAGTCTGAGCAATACTGAGAAAGAGGAGCAATGCTGGAAGCATCCCAATACTTGATCTCACATTATAATACATAGCAGTAATAATAATAATAATAACAATAATACATGATTCTGGCATATAAATAGACAAAAAGGCCAGGGAAATATAGAAGACACAAGGATAAGTCCACATAAATACCGACACATGACAAAATGTTGAAGAAAAAAGCCCTTTTAAACAAACAGAGCTGGAAAAACTGGATATCTATTTTAAAAAAACTGGATATCTATAAAACTAAGATCCCTATCTCTAAACATGAACAAAACTCAAAGTAGATAAAAAAAAAAAATAGGAATTAGGGCTTGGACTGGGGCTCAGTGGTAGTGCCCTTGCCTGACATGTGTGAACTATTGGGTTCAATTCTCAGTACTGCATATAAATAAATAAATAAAAATAAAGGTATATCAACAACTTAAAAAAAAAAAACTAGAAATTAGACCAGAAACACTACAACTGAGAAAAAACAAAAGAGCAACAAATTGGTCTCAACCATATTTGATATTTAACCAAGTCAACTTAAATACCAAAAATAAACAAAAATGACCAGGAATACAAACCATGTCTCAATAATAACCCTGAATGTTAACGGCCAAAACTCACCAATCAAAAGACAGACTGGCAGATCGGATTTTTAAAAAGACCCAACAATATGCTGCCTTCAAGAGACTCATCTCATGGGAAGACATGCACAGACTGAGGTGAAAGGCTAGAGGAAAACATACCACTCACATGGACTGCAGAAATAAGCAGGGGTTTCCATCCTCATATCAAGTAAAGTAGACTTCAAATGAAAGTTCATCAAAACGGATAAAGAAGGACATTTCATAATGCTCAAGGGAGCCATACATTAATAAAACATAACAATTATAAATATATATGCCCCAGACAATAGAATATTTCATCCATCAACCAGTGAATAAACTTTCTTCTCAGCAGCACATGGAACCTTCTCTAAAATAGACCATATAAGCAACATGTAAGTTGCAACAAAGCAACGATTAGCAAATATAAAAACAAGAGATACTACCCTGCATTCTATAAGATCATCTATGATTCTATAAGATCATCATAGAAATCAATGATAAAATAAAAAATAGAAGCTCCTCCGACACCTGGAGACACCTATGCTACTGAATGAAAAATGAATTGCAAAAGACATCAAAGAGGAGATTAAAAAATTATTATAGGGAAATGAGAACACTGGTGCAAAGTCAAAAATCTCTGAGACACTATGAAGGGAATACAAAGAGGAAAGTTCATTGTATAGAGTTTATTCCTTCAAAGAGGAAAAATTCAACAGATAAGTTGCTAAGAGCCAAGTATATGATGCATGGCATTTTTGGTCGAAAGGTGACACGCCAGCTAGCCATTGAGATGATATGATTATGTTAAGATTTGCATTCATATGGATATTGGACTCCTGCTGTTCACCTAGGCCGGCTACGGGACTCCTGGAGAGTTCCCATTGGTAGGGGAAGTACAGTAGGAGGGAGTTCCGGGGGAGGAGCTCTCTCTGCGGGTCCGGGAGGAGGCTGCCTGGGTGGAAAAAATCTTCCCGGGTGGTATGGGACATTGGCGGCAGTTTCAAAAAATAAACTTTGTTCCTGCTTGAGTGGCTCGTGATTTTGTGCCCAGCCAGACTGAAAAGAAGATCACATCAAAACCAAAAGAAATAATTGAAAAGTTGACAAAACAAAAAGTTGGTTCTTCAAAAAAATAAATAAAATGGATAAATCTTCAGCCATGCTAACAAAGAGAAAGAGAAAACTCAAATTACTAACATCTCTGAAAAATGAAATATCATGACAGGACACAAATACAGAAGATAATTAGAAATTATTTTGAAAACTTCTACTCCAATAAAATAGAAAATATCAAAGACATCAACAAATTTCTAGAGACATATGATTTGCCCCCAACTGAATCAGGATGATATCCACAAGTTAAACAGATCAATTTCAAGCAACGAAATAGAAGACGCCAGCAGAAGCCTACCAACCAAGAAAAACCCAGGACCTGATGGATACACAGCTGAGTTCTACAAGACCATCAAAGAAGAACTAATGCCTATATTCTATGAATTATTTCATGAAATAGAAAAAGAAGGAACATTCCAAACTCATTCTATGATTGCAAGTTGCAGGACAGCCTCAGCAACTGAGCAAAGACCTAAGCAACTTAGTGAGATCCTGTCTCAAAATGGAAAATGAAAAGGGCTAGGGATGAAGCTAAGTGGCTAAGCACTCTTGGATTCAATATCAGGTACAAAAAAAAAAAAAAAAAAAAACGCTTCCTTTTGAGAGGAGAGAATACAGACCACATTTTGAGAATATGGACCACATTTCCTTATGTATTCATCTGGTAAACACCTAGGCTGATTTCATAACTTGGCTAGGGTGAATTGCGCTCTTATAAACATGGGTATTCATATACTGTTATAGTATATGACTTTAATTCTTTTGGAAAAATAACAAAGAATGGTATAGCTGGGTTATGTGGTGGTTCCATTCCTAGTCTTTGATTAATCAACATCCTGCTTTCCATAATGGTTGTACTAATTTACAATCCCACAAATAGTGTAAGACTTTCTTTTTCCTCACATAATCATCAGTGTTTATTATTACTTGTATTCTCGATGACTTCCATCCTACCTGGAGTAAGAAGAAATTTTGGTTTAGTCTTGATTTGCATTTCTCTGACTGCTAGAGATGGCCACCATTTTTTTTTCATATTTTTGTTGGCAATTTAAAATTCTTGTTTTGAGAATAGACATACACCCTAGATATTAGTCTTCTGTCAGACAAGTAGCTGGCAAAGGATTTCTTCCTTTCTACAGGTTCTCCTCTCATGTTCCTGTTCCCTTTATAATGAAGAAGCTTTTTAACTAGATGCTATCCCATTTATTAATTTTTGGTATTATTTCCAAGAATTCCAGGAGTCCTTCTGAGGAAATCATTCCCTGCACATCAGTACTGGAGTGCTGTTCCTTTGTTATATTCTGGCAGTTGTAAAGTTTGGGGTCTAATTCCCAGGTCTTTGCTCCACTTTCAGTTGACTTTTGTGCAGGTTGTCAGATACAGATCTAGTTTCATTCTTCTAGATATGCATATCCAGTTTTCCCACTACGGTTTGTTTAAAAGGCCGATTTATTTTAACAAATGTCTAAAACACTCTTTAAAACATACAACTTTTGAAAATGGAATCAATACAGAGAAGTGCTATGTAATCTTATAAGCTATGTAATCTTGGGCCAGTTACTTATCTTGGAGCTTCAGTAGCTTCACCTATTAAAAGAGAGGGTTTAATGACTACACTGACCATAGATCAATGCCATCATCCAAATACAAAGAATCTAGCAAAAATAGATTATTTAATACATGCAAGCAACTGTTAATGTTTCATCTTTAGAAAGCAAAGCAAACAAACTTTTAAAACTTACAGAATAAGTATAACTTTAAAATGTTGATCAGCAGAGGTTTTATGTTAACCCATTTTGTAGCTTCAAATGAAAACTTAAGATACTAAAGTAGTATTTGCTTAGTGGGCCCATTTAGAATTTTATTTTTAATATCTTACACAAATAAAATTCAAAAGAACTACCTTTGGGGAAGTAGGAAGGTAGTAGGGAATGCTGGGGATAGAACTCAGAGCCTTCAAGGCATATTGAGCATGAGATCAACCCATGAGGTATATTCTCAACCCAAAACACTACTTTCAGACTTGAGTTCTATGGTATTTACACAGCCAAAATAGACACTTATGGTTTTAGAAAATTATTTACATCTTTTTCAACGATCTACCTGTCATTTAGTAATTAACTTTTTAAAATCCCAAATTCTTACACCAAAACTAACAGTGACGTTTCTTTTCAATATATATATATATATGAATTTCTTGTTTGATATATATAACCTCAGCAATTTTCTGTGTTTTGTAAAGTTAGGAAGCCTTGAATCACCAAAGCTCTATTTACCTCCAATTCTTGCATACAATGTAACTCTCGCATAGCTTGACACTAGTGTCACCTCAGGTTCAGAATGAGGATGCACACTAGATTAGTCAGCATCTGTGTAAGTCACAACTGCACCCTCTTTCAATCCCTTCACACCCTGCACTTCAGGTTAAGCATAAAGCATCTATAATGAAAATAAAACACCACTAGTAACACCTGAACACTTCTCCATGCTGAAAACAGCAGTGTGAATCCAAGCACTGAATCCAAGCATCAAATGAGTGCCCCCACCCAAAATATTTTTAAAAAATTTTTAAATTTGTTCTAATTAGTTATACACACAGTAGAATGCACAAATGGAATACAATTTCTCATTCCTCTGGCTTTACAAGGTACAGAGTCACAATAGCAGTGTAATCATACATAAATGCAGAGTAATAATATCTGCCTCTTTCTCTTGTCCTTCCCATCCCCACAGTTCCATCCCTCTCCTCTGCCCAATCCAAAGTTTTATCATTCTTCCATCCCCCTCTCCCACTGTGAATCACAATCCACTTATATGAGAAAATTTTCAGGCCTTGGTTTTTGAGATTGGCTTATTTCACTTAGCATGATATTCTCCACCTCCATCCATTTACCTGCAAATGCCAAAATCCCATTCTTCTTTAAGGCTGAGTAATATTCCATTGTATATATATGTACCACATTTTCTTGATCCATTCTTTTGTTGAAGGGCATCTAAGTTGATTCCCTAGTTTTCATATTGTGAACTGAGCTACTATAATATTAATATGGCTGTGTCACTGTAGTATGCTGGTTTTAACACCTTTAGTTATAATCCGAGGGGTGGGTTAACTGGGTCAAATGGTGGTTCCATTCCAAGTTTACTGAGTAATCTCAATACTGCTTATTGCACCAATTTGTATGAGTGTGCCTTTTCCCCCACATCCAAGCAAATACTTATTATTGACTGTATTCTTGATAATTGCCATTCTGACTGGAGTGGAGATGAAATTTTAGAATAGTTTTGATTTGCATTTCTCTAACTGCTAGAGATGATGAACATTTTTTCATATGTTGGTTGATCGACTATATTTCTTCCATGAAGTTATCTGTTCAGTTATTTAGTCCATTTATTGATTGGGTTCTTCTTTTTTCTTTCTTTTTTTTTTTTTTTTTGTGTTAAGTTTTTTAGTTCTTTATATATTCTGGAGATTAGTGCTACCTGAGGTACACGTGGTAAAGAATTATTCCCGTCTGTAGGCTCTCTTTCATGTAGATTGTTTACTTTGCTGAGAAGCAGTTTTTAGTTTGAATCCATCCCATTTATTGATTTTTTATTTTACTTCTTGGGCTTTAAGAGTCTTTTTAAGGAAGTCATGTCCTAAGCCTATATGTTGAAGATTGGGCCTACTTTTTCTTCTATTAGGAGCAGGGTCTTTGTTTTAGTGCCAAAATTTTTGATCCACTTTGAGTTGATTTTTGTGCAGGGTGAGAGACAAGAGATTTAATTTCATTTTGCTACATATGGAATTTCCAGTTTTTCAAGCACCATTTGTTGAAGGCTATCTTTTCTCCAATGTTATGTTTTGGGGTCTTTGTCTAGTATGAGATAACCTATTTATGTGGGTTTGTCTTATTTCTTCTATTTTGTACCATTAGTCTACATGTCTATTTCGGTGCCAAAAGCATGTCATTTCTGTTACTATTGCTCTGTAGTACAGTTTAAGGTCTGGTATTCTGATGCTTCCTTCTTCACTCTTCTCGCTAAGGAATTCTTGGGCTATTCTGGGTTTCTTATTTTTCCAAATAAATTTCATGATTACTTTGACTTTTTCAGTGAGCAATGTCATTGCAATTTTAATTAGAATTGCATTAAATCTATATAATACTTTTGGTAATATGGCCAATTTGACTATATTAATTCTGGCTATCCAAGAGCATGGCAGACTTTCCATCTTCTATGTCTTCAATTTCCTTCTTTCGAGTTTTATACTTTTCATTGTACAGGTCTTTCACCACTTGTTAGGTTGATTCCCAAGTATTTTATGTTATTTTGAGGCTACCTTGAATGGGGTAGTTTTCCTAATTTATCTTGCAGTGGATTCATCACTTATGTATAGAAATGCATTTAATTAATGCATATTGATTTTATATCCTAGTACTTTGATGAATTCATTTATTAATTCTAGAAACTTTCTGGTGGCATTTTTAAAATCTTCTAAATAAATCTTCTAAATATGTCATTATTTAGTGTCATTATTTGGTGTTGATTTGTTCTTTTTTTCCCAAGAGCTTTGAGAGCTAATGTTAGGTCATATATTTGTCGACTTTTTGTTCTTTTAATGTATGAGCTCAGTGCAATGTACTTTCCTCACAGCACTGCCTTCATAGTGACCCAGCAATTTTGATATGTTGAATCAGTGTTCTCATTTACCTTTAAGTATTCTTTTTATTTTCTCCTTGACTACTTCTGCTATCCATTCATCATTCAATAGCATGCTATTTAGTCTTCAGGTGTGGAAGTAGCTTCTATTTTTTATTTTATCGTTAATTTCTAGTTTTATTCCATTATGATCCGATAGAATGCAGGATATTCTATTTGCTGAGACTTGCTGTGTGGCATAATATATGGTCTATTTTCGAGAAGGATCCATGAGCTGTTAAGAGAAAAGTGCATTTGCTTGATGATGGATGGAATACTCTACATATGTCTGTTAAATGTAAATCATTGATTATATTATTTACTTCTAGTTTCTTTCTTTAGTTTTTATTTGGAAAATCCATCCAGTGGTGAGATAGGTGTGCTAAAGTCACCCAGTATTACTGTGTTTTGGTCTATCTGATTCTTGAAATTGAGAAGGGTTTGTTTGATGTCAGAAGAACCTCCATATTTGGGGCATATATATTTATGATTGTTCTATCTTGTTGATGTATAATTCCTTTAAGTATTCAAAGAACGTTCTTTGTCCCTTCTGATGAATTTGGCTTGAAATCCACTTTATCTGATATGAGGATAGAAAACCCTGCTTGTGGATAAGTCTCTGGAAAACAGCCTATTGTTGTTGTTGTTGTTTTAATTCAATCTGCAAATGTATGTTTTTTTGATTGAGTAGTTTGGGTCATTAACATTCAGGGTAATTATTGAGATATAATTTGTATCTCCAGTCATTTTGGTTGTTTATTTTTGGATTCTAACTTGACTTAGCATTTCCTTTGATTGACCTTTTCTTTTCTGTTGTTCCTCCCTTTGTTGGTTTTCACTGTTGTTGATGTTTTCCCATTTCTTCCTCACAGAATATTTAACTGAGGATGTTCTGTAGTGCAAACTTTCTAGTTGGCAAATTCTTTTAACTTTTGTTTATAATGGAAGGTTTTTCATTTCATCTTCATATCTGAAGCTTAATTTTGCTGAATATAAAATTCTCAGCTGGCATCGACTTTCTTTTATTACTTGATACATATTATTCCACGACCTCCTGGTGTGGAGGGTCTGGGTCAAAAAATCAGCTGAAATCCATTTCATTTAGAGATGGAAAATTTTCTGATAATGTCACTGAAAAGACTGTGCATTCTTCTGGTTTGTATCTCCATGCCTTCATCTATTCCAATAAATCTTAAATTTAGTATTTTCATTTTTTCCTGTATTTCTTGGAAGTTCTGTTCATGGTTTCTTACCATCTTCTCTGTGTGGTTGACCTTTTTAAGAGTATATATTTTGTTTTCATTGTCTCAGGTTCTGTCTTCTAAGTGGTCTAGTCTGTCGGTAATACTTTCCACTGAATTTTTCATTTGGTTTATTATTTCCTTCATTTCGAGGATTTCTGCTTGATTCCTTTTTATAATCTGTGCCTTTTTATTGAATTAACCTTTCACTTCTTGTATTTTCTCTCCAATACCATCCTTTATGTCAAAGATAAGCCTACCTATGTACCTTCTAAACTCCTTTTCTGACATTTCTTCTTCTGTGTCACCCATGGACTCTACTATTGGAACATCTTGGTTTGAATAAGGTGCTTTGTTCTGTTGTTTTCTCCTGTTGTTTGTGTGTCTTCCTATCTAGTGGTATGGATCTGAGGCAGTGCAGTTTCTACTCTTGAAGTCTTATGGTGTCCCTGAAGGCTTCCAGTACCTCACCTTTAAGGGGGAGAACAATATGGACAGCACCCAATGCAAATATTATATACCTTTAAACCAAATAGCTCCTATTAAAGCTTCTACAGTTTTGTCACAATAAACAGAAATAATGTGTTCAATTATTGTCTATAATATAAATAGTAAATCTGCTGAAAGCATTTACCATTTCAAATGATGGGCAATAAGGGAACAGAAGTAGCGTAAGTTGTGAAGTTTATGACAGAAAGGGAGAGAGGATACAGGTAAATTTATAGTAAGAGCAAAGGAGAAATTAATAGAGATTGGCTGTTAGTATGAGACAAGTGAGAAAAAAATCCCAGGAGACAGATAGGTGAGAGAAAAAATATATACAGATTAAAAACAACAACAAAAGTTAATACACAGAATACACAACAAAACTGTAATATGCTCTTCAGACACCCATTCCTCAATAAACTGATGTATTAAAAATATTTGGTTTGAAAAATGGTAGAGATGAGAAAGAGGAGAGAAAATAAGGCAAGTCTCAATAGAAAATTAAACACTTGCTTCCGCTGACATTCAAAAATTTTCTCAGCTTCCCTTTTCCACTCATAGGTGGCAATCTGATAGTAGCTCCAGTCTGGTGGGTGCCGAAGAAGTTGGGTGAGCGAGCCCATAATCTTCCCACCTGTTGTAGCTGGCCCTTTCTGTCCCTGTGCACTTCAGGACTCACTGAACTAGAGAGCGCCTGTTTTTTTCCAGTTTCTCCAAGCTGTGCTCCCCACAGAAAACTGCCCTAGCCTCCAGCTTCCCAAAGGCTTGCAGGACCCAGACTGGCCAATGCAAAACCAATGGCAATCTGACAGACCTGGGCTTCAGCTTCCCCAGGCTCTGCTTCCGTGCAGTCCCAAGATCTCAATGCCCTTTCAGCTCACAGACAGATCACCAGGGATGTACTCACAAAAAGGAGCAACCCCGCAAAGAGGCAGCCAGACGGTGGCCACTAGCACATCCAGCAGAAAGACCTCAGTTGCAACCAGACCTGGAGGTACCCTGACAATATATCTCCAGGACCTGGATGGTGTCCCCAGACTGAGGGGGCTGTGCCCTGAGATGACCACATTGGTGGAAGCAAACCTGCAGGCCCTAGCAGGCGTCCCAAGATGGCAGGGGCCGTGTGTAACCAAACCTGCAGGTACTATGGCAATGAACTTCCAGGCAGCAGGAGATCCTCTTGCAATCTGTGGGCAGTCTTCAGGCTAACAGCGGGTGATCAGCTGATGGAGGACAGGCAGCAGTCAGGGAGGTGAGATGCTGACAGACCATGGGCAATGTCCATGGTCTAATGAGGGTATGGATGGGCAGCTTCCTCTGCCTCAAAGAGAAACAGTATTTCCTCTGCTTGAATCCCAAGTCAGAGGGCAACAAGAAACGTGGCCTCCCTCTAGTTGACCATCTTGGTTTTCCCCAAACTTCAATGATTTGAGGACCAACATGAGAAAACTGGCAGACAGATGGTCTACTCAATGTGGCTGATTTCCTTGCCACAAGAGGGGCTACTACAATTTCAGGTGAGAAGCCTAATGAAAGCAGATTAAAAAAAAGAAGAAGAAAGAAAGAAAAATGCCTATATTTTCTTTGTGCAATATATCACAAAACATGGAATACCTTTAAAAGAGAACATTATTGAGCTGGGTGTGGTAGCACACACCTATAATCCCAGTGGCTCTGGAGGCTGAGGTAGGAGGGTGGCGAGTTCAAAGACAACTGCAAAAGGAGGCACTAAGCAACTCAGTGAGACCCTGTCTCTAAAAAGAATATAAAATAGGGCTAGGGATGTGGCTCAGTGGTCGAGTGCCCCTGAGTTCAATCCCCAGTACCCATGTTCCCAAAAAAATTCAGAGTATTATTTGGCAAAAAGCAGAAAGAACTTTTTTATAATGCCTGAATAAAATTCCTTTAAGATACACACACACACACACACACACACACACACACACACACACACCCCAAATTCTATGTGTAGATATGTAACACCTTATCCTTTCTTCAGTCAATGGACACTTGGTTACTTCTTTCTCTGTCTTGGGTAAGGTGAAAAATTTTACAACGTACATGGGAATATAAGTAATTCTTCATAGTATTGACTAAATTTCCTTTAGATACATTCCCAGGAAGTGGAATTGCTGGAGCACATCATAGTTCTATAGTTACTTTACTGAAGAATCTTCATATTATTTTCCATAAGGCTGTACCAAGCAATTTAAATCCAAATCAGCATTTTTTTTACCCCAACCTGAAAAATCATGCCATTTACAACAGTATGTATGAACATAAAAGACATTATGCAGGTGAAATAAGCCAGACACAGAAGAAAAAAACACTGCATGATCTCACTTATATACACAATCTAAAAAAAGTTTGAATATATATTAAGAGAGCAAAATAGCCATAGATAGGGAGCCAGGACAGGAGAGAGAAATGAGGAGAATTTTGTCTAAAGGGAAATATCTTTCAATCATAAGATGAATAAATGCTATTGATCAAATGTACAGTAATGGTGACCATTAGCAGTTAAATTGTATTTTATACCTGAAATGTGCTAAAAAGGTAGATCTTCAAGAGTTTTTTCTACATATACACACCACTAACAACAACAAAACCAAAACTTTAACTATGCCAGGTGACGGGATGCAGATGAGCTAATTAACATGATTCTGCTGATCATTTCACAGTGTACATATATATCCAATCATTAGATACCATAAAAATACATACATACACACAGAGAGAGAGAAACATACACAAACACATAGAGACACACAGAAAAACATTTGATTTTTGTCAGTTACACCTCAATAAAGATGGGGGGATGGGTTGTAGCTCAGTGGTAGAGCACTTGCTTGCACTTATAAGGAAATGTGTTCAATCATCAAAAAAAACCACACAAAAAAACCAACAAATAAATAAAATAAAGGTATCATGTCCCTCTACAACTAAAAATACATTTTTAAAATATTTATTTATTTATTTTAGGTGTAGATGGACACAACACAATGCCTTTTTTTTTTTTTTTTTTTTTATGTGGTGCTAAGGATCGAACCCACGTCCCGCCCGTGCTAGGTGAGCGCTCTACCGCTGAGCCACAATCCCAGCTCCACCAAAAATATTTTTTAAAAAAAAAAGCTGAGGGGAAAAGAAGAATGAACTACTGATATAGCGAGAGTTGAAATATTACATAACATTCAAAGGAAGCAGTCACAGGGTCTGACATAATATATGATTCCTTTCATACGTAATGTCCAAAATAGGCAAAACCAAACGGAAAATAATCCCTTTCCTAGAGGTGGAAAAACTAAGGAGGAAATGGGAGGGAACTGTGTTCATGGGTTTTCAGGGCTTCTTATCAGGATGATAAAATGTTCTAAAATTGATTGTGGTGATGGCTATATAATTGAATATACGAAAACTGCAGAACCGTATATTTTAAATTAGTAAATTTTATGGTATATAAAATATATCTCATTAAAGCTGTTTTTTAAAATTCCAAACTGATTTCATTAGTTTTATTTTGTATACTAGGTAAGCTTTAGAGACTCCAAACATTAAGTAGCCCTCCCTTTGTCCACATGTTCTACTGTTTCTCAAAGTATTTGGGATACTAAGAAAGAGTATGGATCCTAGGCTGGAGCATGGGCTCCGTGGAAGAGTGCTTGCCGAGTATGTGCAAGGCCCTGGGTTTGATCCTCAGCACCACATAAAAATAAATTTTAAAAAAAAGTCTGTGCTCAACTAAAAAATAAAAATATCGGAAGGGAAGGGGAGGGAAGGGAAGGGGAGGGAAGAGGGGAGGGGAGGGAAAAGGGGAGGGAAGAGGGGAAGGGAGAGGGAAGAGGGGAAGAGGGAGGGGAGGGGGAGGGGAGGGGGGAGGGAAGGGAGAAGGAAAGAAAAGAGAAAAAGAAATTTCTAGTGCCAAAAGTTCCCTCCACACGTGAAGTGAAGGGGTAGGGAATTAAAGAAACCCACGGCCCATGGCATGTCTGGGTACAGATCACACTGCTAGACCACATGCTGCACGATATCCTCATGTGGGAAAGCAGCAGCATCGGTCCTGGAAGAACACCCTCTTTCACCACTACTATTCCACATAGGCCTTCAATTTTTTTGACACAGACAGAAACCACATAAAAGTAAGAAACTAAAGAGGTACAAATAGGAAAAAGCAGAGCTCAAACTATCCCTATATGCCAACAACATGATCCTATATTAAGAAAACCCAAAAACTCCACCAGAAAACTTCTTGAACTCATGAAGGAATTCAGCAAAGTGGCAGGATATAAAATTAACACTTGTAAATCAATTGTGTTCCTATACACCAGTGATGAAACAGCTGAAAGAGAAATATGGAAAACTATCACACTCATAATACCCTCAAAAAAATAAATAAAAGGAAAGAAAAAACTTGGGAATCAATAAGACAAATGAGGGAAAGACGTTTACAATGAAAACTACAGAACATGAAAGAAAGAAATTGAAGAAGAACTTAGAAGATGAAAAGAACTCCCAGGTTCTTGAATAGGCCAAATTAATATTGTCAAAATACCATATTACTAAAAGCACTATGCAGATTTAATGCAACTCCTATTAAAATTATAATGATGTTCTTCATAGAAATTTAAAAAAAAAAAACAGTCATGAAATTCATTTGGAAAAACAAGAGGCCCAGAATAGTCAATCCTTAGTGAGAAAAGTGAATCAAGAAGTATCACAATACCAGACTTTAAATCACACTAAAGAGCTATAGTAACAAAAACAGCATGGTATTGGCACCAAAAAGATATGAAGACAAATGGAACAGATAGAAGTCATAGAGACAAACCCACATAAGTACAATTATCTCATACTAGACAAAGCCACTAAAAACATACATTCGAGAAAAGATAGCCTTTTCAACAAATGGTGCTGGAAAAAAACGGGAAATCCATATGTAATAGGATGAAACTGAACCGCTATCTCTCACCCTGCACAAAACTCAAAGTGGATCAAGGACCTAGGTATTCGATCCTGTACCTACAACAAGAAAATAGAAGTCACAAATCTCCATTTTGTCAGCTTCAAAACTAACTTCCTCAACATGCATCCTGAAGTGCAAGAAGTAAATCAAGAATCAATAAATGGGCTGGATGCAGTGGCACACACCCATAATCCCAGCAGCCCCGGAGGCTGAGGCAAGTGGGAGCATGAGTCCAAAGCCAGACTCAGCAATGTAGTGAGGCCCTAAGCAAATCAGCGAAACCCTATATCTAAATAAAATATTAAAAAGGGCTGGGGATGTTGCACAGTGGTTAAGTGACCCCGAGTTCAATCTCCAGTACAAAAAAAAAGAAACAATAAATGGATGGTATCAAGCTAAAAAGCTTCTTCACAGCAAAGAAAACAATGAAGAGTGTGAAGAGAGAGCCTACAGAATGGCCAAATTTATATTGTCAAAATACCATATTATTAAAAGCACTATGAATGGGAGAAAATCTTTGCCACCTGCACCTCAGATTAGATGTTAACTTTCAGGATATATAAACACCTCAAAAAGTTTAACACCAAAAAAAAAAAAAAAAAGGAGAGAGAGAGAGAAGAAACACCCACCTAAATAAATAACCCAACCAATAAATGGACAAAGGAATTAAACAGGCACTTCACAGAAGAAGAAATACAAATGATCAATAAATACTTAAAGGAATGTTCAATATTTCTAGCAATTAGAAAAATACAAATTAAAACTACAGTGAGATTTTATCCAGTCAGAGTGGCAATTATCAAGAATACAAGTAACAGTAAATGTGGGCAAGGATGTGGAGGAAAAGGTACACTCAAACATTGCTGGTGGGACTGCAAACTGATGCAACTACTATGGAAAGCAGTATGTAGATTGCTCAAAAAACTAGGAATAGAATGACCTTTTCACCCAGTTATCCAACTCCTCAGAATATACTCAAAGGACTTAAAATCAGCATACTATAGTGACACAGCCACATCAATATTTACAGTAGCACAATTCACAATAGCTAAGCTATGGAACCAACACAGGAGCCTTTCAACAGCTGAATAAATAAAGAAAATGTGGTGTATATGCACAGTGAAATATTACTCAGCCATAAAGAAGAATGACATTATAAAACTTGCAGGTGAATGAGTAGAACTGGACACTATCATGCTAAGTGAAAATAAGGCAATCCCCCCAAAAAACAAAGGTTGAGTGTTCTCTTCGATATGTAGATGAGAACATACAACAAGGGAGTGGGGAGGGGAAGAACAGAAGTTCACTAGATTAGACAAAAGGAAATAAAAGCAAGAAAAGGAGGGATAAAAACAAGAAAGATAGTAGAATGAATCTGACCTAACTTTCCTATATTTATTCATGAATACAACACCAGTGAAACTCCACATCATGTACAACCCTAAGAGAAGACGCTAATTAGACTAAGTTCTGCTCCGTGTATACATGCTATGTCAAAATGCATTCCACTGTCATGTACAGGTAAGAAGATCAAATTTTTCAAATAAAAATTGAAACAAAAAACAATTCATTAGGTGCTATGGTGAACATTGTTGGTCCCAGCTACTCAGGAGGCTGAAGCAGTTGGATCTCTAACGCACACCCAGGAGTCTTAAGGCCAGCAGGGGCAACATAAAAACCCTATCTCCAAAAAAAAAAAAAAAAAAGTTTTTTAAATTATTCAAAACAACTTGTAACAGCACTCTCTCATCACAGCTCACACGCCCATTCCTGACAACTTATTCACCACTTCTTCCCCCAGTAAGCACCATCATTGTGCACTCTGGTGTTGTCATTGCCTTTCTAGGTACATATTACCTGTTTTTTGAAAAGTCTTCATGTTCCTTTGCATTCTATTGCAAAAACAAAAACAACAACAACAACAAAACAAAAAAACCTCAAGTATTCTTTTCTTAATAAATAAAAAGTTTGTTCTTTCAAGCCCAGAATTAATACTCACAATGAAGTTAGTTCTAGTCTGACAACGAAAATGATACATTACCTGAAAACATGTCCCTGATGGTCTCTAGGAGATGATGACTTAGAAAAAGAATTATTTTCCTTATCAGTAATTGATATTACTAAGCTCTCTAATAAATGGTGTGTTAACTTTAAAAATATAAACATTAGTTATTTTTTTGTGTGTGGCATGACATTGGTACTAGGCATTTCTGGGTTTTTGTAAATTCACCAATTAGGCAATAATTTTGAGACTATGCAACCTGCCTCTGAAGCTAAATTTTAAAATGAAAAGTGATACACCAATAGTTCTATGTTGAGACTGAGAGAATGAAGACATAGTCCAAAATAACAAGCTAATATTTATGGAGAAATCCTTATGTACTGGGTGTTATTCTAAGGGCTTTACACATACTAAATAATTTAAGCCTTACTAGGAAAAGCAGGCAATGGTGTTATTTTCATTTAACAGATAAGGAACCTTTCTCCATATAAGCACATTAAAAGTTCATGAATATGCCGGGCTGGGGATATGGCTCAAGCGGTAACGTGTTCGCCTGGCATGCGCTGGGGCACTGGGTTCGATCTCCAGCACCACATAAAATAAAATAAAGATGTTGTGTACAGCAAAAACTGAAAAATAAATATTAAAAAAAAAATTCTCTCTCTCTCTCTTAAAAAAAAGTTCATGAATATGCATCAGTCACATGTGTGCTCTGTATGGATACACACACATAACACAAACACATCAATGAAACTGTATTCTATGTGTGTACATCTATATTTGGCTGGAAAAAGAAAAAACACATATGGTTCCAAAAGATAGATTGGGATTCAGAAGATTTTTCAATCAGGGCACTTGATAACCACATCTTTCTAGTAAGTAAATACGAAAGAAAAAAAAAATTCTTGTGTCTGTTTTCCATTGGCAAGTACTTTAGAAGCTTAACTTGCTGACATATGCAAACTGATGTTCACAGCTCCAATTGACAGATAGCTTTAGACACATGTCATGGAACAGTTTTGTTGTGACTCCTGTCATACCGAAATTCATACAAATCATGCAGAAATCACCAACTGAAATATGTTGTGTTTGCCACTGCCAAGATGCCTTACTATCATAATTCAGCTTCCTGTACTCCTGAAATCACAGCCCGGGACAGGGCAGATGACAAAAACTATCTTGTAGAGGCCCAGCATCCCTGCCAAGCCCTAGCAGATTGTCAAAGATGCTTCCTCAGACATGGAAATAATAATTATCTATTATTGGGCATTCTTTCTACTTAAAAAAAAATCATGAGATGCAGGACAAGTGTAAGAGTACCCATAAGCGTCAACTTAATTATAACAACATTTACTCTCTTCAGAGAAGAAAAAAAAAAAAATCCCAAAACTTTTCCCAGGAAAACCATCCACTATGAATTCTAGGTGAAAACTTGGCACAAAACCAAATCAAATATACATAAATAGTAGCACACCAGGCCTGATTTAGATGGTTATTACGGGTATTCTGAATTTAAAACTTTTTGTTCATTTTTCAAACCAAATGTATTGAGTTCCTTCCACCTGTAGGGTGTTGGTCTAAGTGCAAGGGATACAGTAGAGACCATGTATCTGTTCTTAAAGACCATACATTCCAGTGGGAGACAGATCACTACAAGTAATGAAACTGACTTCAGATGCTGATGTGAGGATACCAGAATCAAATAATCCATCAGTTGAGGGGTTGTGAAAACTCTGAAGCACATTATAATATAAATTGTCTTCATATTCTCAGAATGTTTACCAACAGTGATTCAGATGCCTGATGAAAGGGTTCATGCTTCCTGTTCCTTTATTGTCTTTCCCTAAATGTCTTATCCTATCAAGTATGGTACATTAAATACTTTAACAATAACAATAAAATAAGCAACCACAAATTACAGCCTTGAAACACTTTTTGAATTTAAGCAAACCAGTTCATTTAATCTGGCCCAGCTGTTTTCCCTTCAGAAACTCGTATGTTGGAGAAGATCTTCATTTCCCAGTTTTTGAAACACAACATTTAACTCCTCCCAAAATAATTTCCGCCATAGCTGAGGTTAACCCCATACCACTGGCAAGTACATACTCTCAAGCATGAACATTAAAATGGCTGCTATAAACTGATTTGAAAAGTTTGAGGAAACATCAAAACACAAATTGTCATCTGTCATCCAGCAGAATTTCCTGGAAGGTCTATGGTCCAGACTGGGCTTCAGCTGTCATATGGACTACGGTATAAAATCTTCCCACCTGGGATGGGATTATGGCTCAGCGGTAGAGCGCCCGCCTGGCATGTGCAAGGCCCTGGGTTCGAACCTCAGCACCACATAAAAATAATAAATGAATGAATGAATGAATAAATAAATACATAGATAGATAGATAGATAGAAAGAATGAGGTTCCAGGTTCCTATGGATGTGGCATTCACCTCTCTCTCTCAGTTTTGTGGTGTTGCCGGACATCTTAGATCGGTCCATGCTTTCACTGCATAAAAACATGGCGCTGGCAGTAAACAGTGGTGCACGGTGGTGCACGTGCTTACAATTAACATCACACCCAGAGGACCGTAGGCAAGAAAAGACAACCTCGGTTCTGAAAGGACCTTAACTAGGGAGGCCTCACCCTCAATCACAACACTTCTGGCAGTGAATGCGAGCAGCTTTAAGAAATCAGTGTGTGCACATCCCCATTTTTATTAGCAGGAACCATCCTCTCACTGGGCAAAGGTATCCATATTCTCTTGAACAATCCTTCTTTTGACCAAATACACACTTCTGTAGATGACTTTTTCATGGCCATTTGCTCAGTTTGCAAGTCTATTCTCACTCATTTTTTTAAATTGTAGTGCCTTTATTTATTTATTTTTATGTGGTGCTGAGGACCGAACCCAGTGTCTTGCACGTGCTAGGCGAACGTTCTACCGCTGAGCCACAACCCCAAGCCCCTCTTCTTACTCTTTACAGTGTCAATGGTTCCTTCCTTCCCGTCATCTTCCACAACCAAGTCAACTACTCTCCACATCCTAGTAAGCTCCTAAGCTTATCTCTGTTACTTAATGCTATTATCTGACCCTACAAACATCATTTACTCACCTGGATAAGGGGATCCACTTCCTCACTGCCCTCTCAGCAACATATCTTCTCCTCTGTGACTCAACAGACACAACAGCATTCAGAAGTACTTTTCAAAAGTCACATCTCAGGCTGGTGCTGTACTGTGGTAAAATGCTTGTTGGGCATGCATGAGGCTCTAGGTTTGAACCTCAGAATGACCAAAAAGAAAAACCAGCACTTCACATCTCATCATGTAACTTCTACAGTTCTACCCCTTAAATGTTACCCCACCCTCAGTCCTTTGCACACCCATGACTAGTATCCTTCATGTGGGACTGTAGAGCATTTTGTTATGTAGCTTCTGCCTGGGTGACTTTGTGACCATGTTGTCACCCTCTCTACTCCTTCTACTGAGCTCCACAAGACTGTTCCTTAAAATAACCACATTCTATTCTCTCCAACCTTGTGGGCACTACCACACATGCTGCAATATTCATACCTACCACTCCTTATCTAGAGAGCACCTACTCATTCTTAATGTTCCTCTCAAAGAACATTTTCTGAGGAGAGCCTTCACACCTTCCCCTGCCCTAGGTTAACCTACCCCGCCACACACTCTTGGAGAACTCACCACACTAAAAGAATTTGTCAACTCTCCTCCTTTCTCCCCGACAGGGGTTCAGCACAGAGTTACAAACTCAGGCCCATTCTTGAGGCCACTGCCTCTCGCACTGGAATATTTTTGTCTCGGCCCTGCCTGCTCAGGTTTGAATCCAGGCCATACTATGTATAAGCTATGAGACTTGGGCAAATTACTGAGTCTTTCTGTGCCTTGGTTTTGTTATCCATAAAACAAAAATAACAATAGTATCTACCCCATAAGTTTGTTATGAGAATTAAATCAGATAAAAAGTGTTTAGACTAGAACCTTACATTAGTAAGAATTCAAGGAACATTAGTGGTGGCATTATTACTGTGCCTGTTATTATTTGTGACAAGTGGAATATCTGCTTTCTTCACCAATGCAGACTATGCAGAGCACAAAGGATCCTGATTCCATTTCCGTATATCTCAGTGTGATTATGATAAGGTACAGAGACTACTTTTCTCTATGAAACTACAGAAAACAACAATCACCAATGGAAAATAACTAAATGTCCATGTTCTCCTCTACATAGCCAATAAGGATACATCCAGAGAAAACAGCAACTCAC
This sequence comes from Marmota flaviventris, assembly GCF_047511675.1. NCBI lineage: Eukaryota > Metazoa > Chordata > Mammalia > Rodentia > Sciuridae > Marmota > Marmota flaviventris. The sequence continues at coordinate 25,089,558 of NC_092516.1, forward strand.
ACCTAAAGGGAACCTTTATTATACAAGTCTCTCTCCATTGAGTCAAAGGGTTAACAGGAATGTAATCTTAAACTATGTAAACCTCATGCAATATTCGTCAATCAGAGGTGTTTCTTAATCCTCCCTTAGATTCAACAGGTAAGATTATGGATCAAAGAGCTCACTTCACACAGATACTGTTTCGTGAAACCGAAAGATATCAAGTTTATCCCCTGGCAGGGTGTAAATGGGCTTGAACGACCCTCAGTCACTGCGGCAGCAAGACCATAAATTTAGGCAAAGACGAGAGAGTGGAGCACTGAGGACCCAAATAGAGAGAAGCATTCCTGAACTTTTGACATTGCATTGATCTTTATGAATAAGCCTCAAGTGAATTTGACGGAGGAGGAGGAGGAGGAGGAGGAGGAGGAGGAGGAGGAGGAGGAGGAGTCGTCGTCGTCTATAAAGCAGACTCCAATCCTCAAAAGGAATGGAAGAAAAGATAATGAGAATTTCCTTCCTGCATGGTCCACCAGATTCATCATTCACAAGCTAAGCCTTTTTGGTGCTACCTGCATTTATAGGTAAGAAAATTGACATGAATTTTGAAGATAACATGATGTGATAGCTATACAAAGTGTTTAAAAGTACTGTTTTTTGGACAAATAAAGAACAAGATATCTCTATGAAATCCAAATATTTCATAGAGACTACCTCTCTCTATGAAACTACTTAAATCAATTGGATTTACTTAAATCAGACATACCTATACCATTATAATGTTCCATTTTAAAATGGAACAGTCCTTCCCACAAGTCTTGCACTGATCTGTCAGCAAGCCCTGTCATTTCCTGCTTTAATGCATCTTCCCAAATCACTATTTATCATTCTTCCACTGTGAGAACAGCTGCAGTCTCTCCTGGATGGGTCTTGTAACTCTCTCTTCCATGCACCCCACACACTCACCCTTGATCCCCATTGCTCAGCCTAAACTCCTTTCTGTGGCTTCCAGGCCCTAATCAAGTTTGTTTCCAGCCCATCCATCCAAGACACTCAAGCCTGAAATCCACCTCCACACTTCCCACACCTCTGGCAAGTCCCCCTATTTCCCACATGCCATGCTCACTGCAGTTCCCTGGATCAGGCTGAACTGCTTCCTCCCTATTTCACCACTCCTTTCTAGAACTCAGGTTATCCAATTATTTCTAGTTTCACTCATGTTTTCAATTGATCTTAGTTTTGGGTCTGCCAGTGAATTCTGGACTCTTTCAGGGCAAGGTCAAATGTTCAAATTTATTGGTATTCCCACGGCACTGAGTACAGTCATGGAACAAATGTATAACTTCCTGAGCCATATTCATCCATACAAGTGACTGTGATTTTTAAAATCATATTTCCCCCAACAACAGTAAAAGCAAAAACAAAAAGAGATCTGCATGGCCTCTAAGAGTCAAGGAAGCTTCCTGGTACATGGTAAAATACAAGCTCTGAATATGGAGTTTCACAAAGAAGAGCAATGGGAAGAGATATTTGGGAAGCTAAGGAAGGAGACCCTACCTAGAAGGACAAATGCTGGGAGAACAAAGGATTTAGCTGATAAGACTAAAAGACAAATTAGGTCTTACATTCCAGTATTGGATCCATTAAGTAATGGGTAGTCATTATAGTTCCATGAGCTCAGAAAAAAAATTTTAAGACAATTTCTAAATAAATAAATAAATTATATATATATATATATTTTTTTTCCCCCCCACCCCAAACATCTCCACATCATGCTCCAGCACAGCTTGTTATGACACCAGAATTCCTCTAGTGCACACTGCCTCTCCTTGCCATACCCCAGAGCTGCAGTTCCTCAAGACAGGAACAGATGACAAGAACAAGCCCTCATGGCTGGGGATGCTAGAGCCTCGCCATGGCATACATAAGGTACACAGAAATGGTGGGCAGGAGAGAACCTGAAGAATCTAAAAACCGGCATCACAGCATTCTTCTTAGAGAAATAAAGCTGCTTCCTCACTGTCACCATATAAAATAACTGAAGAAAAAAAGATAACCTAACCTGTATTCAGGGAAATGAAACATGATGAGTGAGTTCTCGCCTTTTCTCACTATGGAAACTCATACTTCCAGTTCCCCCCAGAGACGGAAGTATCAGAATCCTCCTATCTAAGTGGCCTCAAGAGTACCTTCAAGAACTGATATTATATATACTCTTATCGGAGCTTACACCGAGCACGGAGCGGCCGAGTTCCGGCTCCCGGAACTGCCCTGGCCCAGGGCTAGGAGCCCACGGAAACTGCTTCTCGGTCCGGGTCCTGCTGAGGGCCGGTCAGGACTCACCCGTTGCTTTGGTTGCCCGGCAAGGGGAACGAAATGCTGCCATTCGCATAGGATACCAACATGGCAGAGATCTGATGTCATCAGAAAGCGGCGGAGGATAGAACTTCATCAATACCAGCGGCGACAGAAACACTTGGTCTCCAGGTAGGGGGCGTGAGGCACAGACACCCGAGTCTCCTCAATTTGTCGTCGAGCCAGAGGGGAGGAGCCGGGCCGCCGCCAGTGCCCGGAGCAGGCCCAGCGGCTCGCCAGCGTGGTGACCGCGTGACCCCAATTGGAGAGGGGGCGGAGCGGAGCCGCCACCCGCACCCGCAAGGTGGGCAGACCCGCGACCCAGTGGTACATGGGCGTGGTAGGAGGGGCAGGGCAGAGCCGCCGCCCGCGCTTGCAAGGTAAACAGACCTGTCACAGACTGGCGGGTCAGGCCCAGTGGCCTGCCAGTGTGGTACACACGTCACCCCAACTGGAGTAGGGGCAGAGCAGATCCTTCTCCCATGCCCGGATCAGGCCCTGCCGGTGCGGTGGCCACGTGACCCCAATTGCAGTGGGGGCGGAGCGGAACCACCACCCGTGCCCGCAGGGTGAGCAGACCTGTGACCAACCTGCAGATCAGTCCAAGGGGTCCACAGGCGTGGTAGGAGGGGCAGGGCAGATCCGCCGCCCGCGCCTCCAAGGTAGGCAGACCTGCGACAGACCGGCGGATCAGGCCCAGGAGCCTGCCGGCGTGGTACACACACCACCCTAATTGGAGTAGGGGCAGAGCAGAGTCGCCGCCCGTGCCAGGAACAGGCCCAGCGACCTGCAGGCGGGGTAGTCACGACACCCCAATTGGAGTAGGGGCAGAGCAGAGCCGCAACCCGTGCCCAAAAGGTAGGCAGATCTGCGACCGATCAGCGGGACAGGCGCAGTGGCCTGCCAGTACGACAGACACGTCACCCCATTTGGAGTAGGGGCAGAGTAGAGCCGCCGCCCGCGCCTGCAGCGTAGGCAAACCTGCAACCAACCGGCGGATCAGGCCCGGTGGCCTGGCGGCGTGTTACACTCGTCACCCCAATTGGAGTAGGGGCAGAACAGAGCCGCCACCAGCGCCCAGAACAGGCCCAGTGACCTGCCGGCGTGGTAGCCACGACACCCCAATTGGAATAAGGAGAGAGCAGAGCCGCCACCCGCGCCTGCAGGAAAGATACGCAAGCAGTATGAAAAGACAAGGAAAGAAAGGACCACAAGCAATGCAGGTCAACGCAACTTTAGAAGAGGTAACAGCTGCAGCAGATGGAATGTCAGATAAAGAATTCAGGATATACATGCTTCAGATGATCTGGAATATCAAGGAAGACATTAGACAGCAAAATCAGACAATGAAAGATCACTTCGACAATGAATTACGCAAACAAATCCAGGAAGCAAAGGATCAACTATACAGGGAGATACAGGTTATAAAAAACAAACAAACAGAAATCCTAGAAATGCAGGAAGCAATAAACCAACTTAAAAACTCAATGGAGAATACTACCAGCAGAGTAGAACACTTAGAAGATAGAACGTCAGACAATGAAGACAAAGTATTTCAACTGGAAAAGAACATAGACAGCTCAGCAAGACTGTTAAGAAACCATGAGCAGAACATCCAAGAAATATGGGATAACATTAAGAGACCAAACTTAAGAGTCATTGGGATACAGGAAGGTACAGAGCTCCAAACCAAAGGAATGAGCAGTCTATTCAATGAAATAATACGAGAAAACTTCCCAGACTTGAAGAATGAGACAGAATCCCAAATCCTAGAAGCCTACAGGACGCCGAATGTGCAAAATCATAAGAGATCCACACCTAGACACATTATAATAAAGATGCCCAACAAACAGAATAAGGAGAGAATTTTAAAAGCTACAAGAGAAAGGAAGCAGATTACATTTAGGGGTAAGCCAATCAGGATAACAACTGATCTTTCAACACAGACTCTGAAAGCTAGAAGATCCTGGAATAACATATTTCAAACACTGAAAGAAAATGGGTTCCAACCAAGAATTGTGTATCCAGCGAAATTAAGCTTCAGGATGGAAGATGAAATTAAAACCTTCCACGATAAACAAAAGTTTAAAGAATTCGCAGCTAGAAAACCATCTCTTCAAAACATCCTCGGCAAAACATTACAGGAAGAGGAAATGGAAAATAACAATGAAAACCAACAGTGGGAGGTAGGACAGTAAAGGGCGGGAAAATAATCAAAGAGGAAAACAAACCATGTTTAGTAACAGAAATAAACAAATATGGCTGGAAGAACAACCCATATCTCAATAATAACCCTAAATGTTAATGGCTTAAACTCACCAATTAAGAGACACAGGCTAGTAGAATGGATCACAAAACAAGACCCAACAATATGCTGCCTACAGGAGACGCATTTGATAGGAAAAGACATACATAGGCTGAAGGTGAAAGGTTGGGAAAAATCATATCACTCATATGGACTTCGGAAACAAGCAGGAGTGTCCATACTCATATCAAATAAAATAGATTTCAAGCCAAAGTTAATCAAAAGGGATAAAGAGGGACACTACATACTGCTTAAGGGAACCATACACCAACAAGACATAACAATCATAAATATTTATGCCCCAAACAATGGTGCAGCTATGTTCGTCAAACAAACTCTTCTCAAGTTCAAGAGTCTAATAGACCACCATACCATAATCATGGGAGACTTCAACACACCTCTCTCGCCACTGGACAGATCTTCCAAACAAAAGTTGAATAAGGAAACTATAGAACTCAATAACACAATTAATAACCTAGACTTAATTGACATATATAGAGTGTACCACCCAACATCAAGCAATTATACTTTTTTCTCAGCAGCACATGGATCCTTCTCAAAAATAGATCATATATTTTGTCACAGGGCAACTCTTAGACAATATAAAGGAGAAGAGATAATACCATGCATCTTATCTGATCATAATGGAATGAAACTGAAAATCAACGATAAAAGAAGGAAGGAAAAAGCATACATCACTTGGAGAATGAACAATAGGCTACTGAATGATCAATGGGTTATAGAAGACATCAAGGAGGAAATTAAAAAATTCTTAGAGATAAATGAAAACACAGACACAACATATCAGAATCTATGGGACACATTGAAAGCAGTTCGAAGAGGAAAATTCATTGCTTGGAGTTCATTCCTTAAAAAAAGAAAAAACCAACAAATAAATGATCTCATACTTCATCTCAAAATCCTTGAAAAGAAGAGCAAAACAACAGCAAAAGAAGTAGAAGGCAAGAAATAATTAAAATCAGAGCTGAAATTAATGAAATCGAAACAAAAGAAACAATTGAAAAAATTGACAAAAGTAAAAGTTGGTTCTTTGAAAAAATAAACAAAATCGACAGACCCTTAGCCATGCTAGCGAAGAGAAGAAGAGAGAGAACTCAAATTACTAGCATACGGGATGAAAAAGGCAATATCACAACAGACACTTCAGAAATACAGAAGATAATCAAAAACTATTTTGAATCCTTATACTCCAATAAATTAGAAGATAGTGAAGGCATAGATAAATTTCTTAAGTCATATGATCTGCCCAGATTGAGTCAGGAGGATATAGACAACCTAAACAGACCAATATCAATTGAGGAAATAGAAGAAACCATCAAAAGACTACCAACTAAGAAAAGCCCAGGACCGGATGGGTATACAGCAGAATTTTACAAAACCTTTAAAGAAGAACTAATACCAATACTTTTCAAGCTACTTCAGGAAACAGTAAAAGAGGGAGAACTTCCAAATTCATTCTATGAGGCCAACATCACCCTGATACCTAAACCAGACAAAGACACTTCAAAGAAAGAAAACGACAGACCAATATCTCTAATGAACCTAGATGCAAAAATCCTCAATAAAATTCTGGCGAATCGGATACAAAAACATATCAAAAAAATTGTGCACCATGATCAAGTAGGATTCATCCCTGGGATGCAAGGCTGGTTGAATATACAGAAATCAATAAATGTTATTCACCACATCAATAGACTTAAAAATAAGAACCATATGATCATCTCGATAGATGCGGAAAAAGCATTCGACAAAGTACAGCATCCCTTTATGTTCAAAACTCTAGAAAAACTAGGGATAACAGGAACATACCTCAATATTGTAAAAGCAATCGATGCTAAGCCTCAGGCTAGCATCATTCTGAATGGAGAAAAACTGAAGGCATTCCCTCTAAAATCTGGAACAAGACAGGGATGCCCTCTCTCTCCACTTCTGTTCAACATAGTTCTCGAAACACTGGCCAGAGCAATTAGACAGACGAAAGAAATTAAAGGCATAAAAATAGGAAAAGAACTTAAATTATCACTATTTGCAGATGATATGATTCTATACCTAGCAGACCCAAAAGGCTCTACAAAGAAACTATTAGAGCTAATAAATGAATTCAGCAAAGTGGCAGGATATAAAATCAACACGCATAAATCAAAGGCACTCCTGTATATCAGCGACAAAACTTCTGAAATGGAAATGAGGAAAAACACCACATTCACAATATCCTCAAAAAAAATAATAAAATACTCGGGAATCAACCTAACAAAAGAGGTGAAAGATTTATACAATGAAAACTACAGAACCCTAAAGAGAGAAATAGAAGAAGATCTTAGAAGATGGAAAAACATACCCTGTTCATGTATAGGCAGAAATAACATCATGAAAATGGCGATATTACCAAAAGTTCTCTATAGGTTTAATGCAATGCCAATCAAAATTCCAATGGCATTTCTTGTAGAAATAGATAAAGCAATCATGAAATTCATATGGAAAAATAAAAGACCCAGAATTGCAAAAGCAACTCTACACAGGAAGTGTGAATTAGGCGGTATAGCGATACCAGACTTCAGACTATACTACAGAGCAATAGTAACAAAAACAGCATGGTACTGGTACCAAAACAGGCGGGTGGACCAATGGTACAGAATAGAGGACACAGAAACCAATCCACAAAACTACAACTATCTTATATTTGATAAAGGGGCTAAAAGCATGCAATGGAGGAAGGATAGCATCTTCAACAAATGGTGCTGGGAAAACTGGAAATCCATATGCAACAAAATGAAACTGAATCCCTTTCTCTCGCCATGCACAAAAGTTAATTCAAAATGGATCAAGGAGCTTGATATCAAATCAGAGACACGCCGTCTGATAGAAGAAAAAGTTGGCTACGATCTACATTCGGTGGGGTCGGGCTCCAAATTCCTCAATAGGACACCCATAGCACAAAAGTTAATAACTAGAATAAACAAATGGGACTTACTCAAACTAAAAAGTTTTTTCTCAGCAAAAGAAACAATAAGAGAGGTAAATAGGGAGCCTACACCCTGGGAACAAATATTTACTCCTCACACTTCAGATAGAGCCCTAATATCCAGAGTATACAAAGAACTCAAAAAATTAGACAATAAGAGAACAAACAACCCAATCAACAAATGGGCCAAGGACCTGAACAGACACTTCTCAGAGGAGGACATACAGTCAATCAACAAGTACATGAAAAAATGCTCAACATCTCTAGCTGTCAGAGAAATGCAAATCAAAACCACCCTAAGATACCATCTCACTCCAGTTAGATTGACAGCCATTATGAAGTCAAACAACAACAAGTGCTGGCGAGGATGTGGGGAAAAGGGTACACTTGTATATTGCTGGTGGGACTGCAGATTGGTGCGGCCAATTTGGAAAGCAGTATGGAGATTTCTTGGAAAGCTGGGAATGGAGCCACCATTTGACCCAGCTATTCTCCTTCTTGGTCTATTCCCTAAAGACCTAAAAAGAGCATGCTACAGGGACAATGCTACATCGATGTTCATAGCAGCACAATTCACAATAGCAAGACTGTGGAACCAACCTAGATGCCCTTCAATAGACGAATGGATAAAAAAAATGTGGCATTTATACACAATGGAGTATTACTCTGCATTAAAAAATGACAAAATCATAGAATTTGCAGGGAAATGGATGGCATTAGAGCAGATTATGCTAAGTGAAGCTAGCCAATCCCTAAAAAACAAATGCCAAATGTCTTCTTTGATATAAGGAGAGTAACTAAGATCAGAGTAGGGACGAAGAGCAGGAGAAGAAGATTAATATTTAACAGGGATGAGAGGTGGGAGGGAAAGGGAGAGAGAAGGGAAATTGCATGGAAATGGAAGGAGACCCTCAGGGTTATACAGTGGAGGGGGTAGAGAGAGAGGAGGGGAGGGGAGGGGAGGGGAGAGGTGGGGAGGAGGGAGGGTGGAGGATGGGAAAGGCAGCGGAGCACAACAGACACTAGTATGGCAATATGTAAATCAATGGATGTGTAACTGATGTGATTCTGCAATCTGTGTATGGGGTGAAGGTGGGAGTTCATAACCCACTTGAATCAAAGTGTACAATATGATATGTCAAGAAATTTGTAATGTTTTGAACAACCAACAATAAAAAATTAAAAAAAAAAGAACTGATATTATATAAACTATGACCCAGTTTAAAGTACACAGATTCACTATGCACTCTCTTTCCCTTATTCTCCAGAAAGACCCTGCAATGTCTCCTTGCCAAGATCCTTGCCAAGTAAGATTTGAAAGGCACCTAAGCTCTGCCATTCCACGGACTTGTGCAAAGGAGACAAGGAAATCTTTGGTTTCTAATAACATAATAAGGCCTGAAAAAACATGATTTCATCTAGGACCAAACCCCTCTCCCAGATATATACCTTTAATCTCTATCTCTAACAGTCTCCTGAGAGGCGAAAGTGGATTAATGAGCTGACTTCAATTTCCTTCCCTATTTTTTTGTTTCAGCCCAAGATAAAAATAACATCTGGATGACTCTTCGGGGTCAGGAAGGAAGAATGAATGGCTTTTTGAGATCTTCATTTCTCCACATCTTGTCAAATAATTTATCTGTCTCTATAATACACATTTTACCTAAAGCTTCACAATTCTGCTCACATATATATCAGCTCTACTTCAGGAAGATGAATAGGGTACAGAGAAGACAGAGGGAAAAGAAGAGAGGAAGCAAGGATGGGAAAGGGAGAAAGAAGGAAGAGAAAAGAAAAATAATTTCCCATTTTACTGAATATGCATTTACATCTTTTAAATGGAACTTTGATGCACATATTAGACTCTTAAAATTATTGTACTTACCAATAATACTCTCTAAATTGTTCACCCCCTGTTGGATATAATATTTAAATTGATCCAAAAATTCCCTAAGAAAACAAAACTATAAGCAGCCAAAAATTATCTGCGGGTCCAAAAGGACAGAAGTTCAGATGGCGCAAGTGAAGTGAAAAGGTAGGCAGATTGACGCAAATGGGCCAGAGCGGAAAGAGAAGAGACCTACAGCTTTGAAGGAAAACTCCGAGTTACTTTCTACAAAACGTATGCTGTTTGCTGAATCTGAAGGAAAAAAATACTAAATACTTCATCTACTGGGATGAAGGAAATCCATATGAAGGTCTCTCCAAAAAGGCTTGGTGCCAGGAGAGGGCGAGAATTTACCAAACTGTATTCCTGTGGGAAAGTTTCCTCATTAGAGGAAAAGCACAAAACCACTGTTTCATTACTCCCTGGTACCTGGTACACAAATTCAGATAGCTTCTTGGGAAATGGCTTGCTAGACAAGAGTTAGATATACTAAATATCTTTTTTTAGCAGGTAACAACCGGTCTATGTTAGCCTTATTCTGCATCAGCACTGTGCCATGGGATACCAAGCTTGGATGAAGGGTCCCATGGATCTAATGGCTCAATCAAACTAAACTAATAACAATCTAATTATCCTGCAAACTTTGGTGCTAAGCCTTGCCTATTCTTAACTCTGTGTCCCATCTTTACACTGATATTTACTCCTTAATGTATACACGTGCTACAGCTATTTTAAACTCAGCACCAAACGGAAAGCATTATGCATCCCTCAAACCAGCATCCTTAAACCAGCTCTGCCTTTCCTATTTCCTTTGTAAATACTCTCATTCAGGAGTCTTACCTGAAAACTACAGACCCTTCTTCTTTGCTTTCTTTTACTTCTCTTCTCACTCTCTTAATACATGGTTGTTAGCTAAGTCCTATCTCTAAAATTACTAAATTTCCCTGAGTTACTTCCTACCCTTAAGTCCTCTCTCAACTTGAACTCAAGACCACATACAAAACCTTTCCATGTTGTGCTTCCCTCTACCAAGTTGATAAGATAGCACTCAAACTCTTTCCACTTTTTATATAAAAATTCATTTTCCAGATAGCTTCCAGGATAATGCTTTTTTTGGGGAAAGAGTCTACCCATCTGCTTTAAGATTCCATGATGATTCCTCACTGCAAGCAGTCTTCAAAAGCAGATCCCAATCTGGGTTCACAAAAGCTCCTTTTAAGCCACTCAGCCTAAATGGATGACAAGCCTTCTAAGCAATATTCACTTCACAGCTCACCTGTGAAGAGACTCTCCACAATACCTATCTCCCAGAAGTCCCTCCTTCTCTCTGCACACATAGCTGTCAAGGTTCTGATTATGGGATTGTCTCCATATATTTCTACCTACAAAGACAGACAACTTCTATGTGACAGGGACTCTTCTTTAGAATCTTTAGCAAGTGCTTAATAACATGTCTTATTGGAAGAAGCAGGAAGAGAACTTCAGGATTCACATATACATCTGAACACATAAAACTATAACTTCTTTTAAGCATATAATAAACTCAAAAGATAATGCACAAGATGGCAGAAAACAAAGACTCAGAGGCTGCACCTTTTTACAGGTACACAGCATATCAGTTTAGGATGCTAGCAAGCAAAGCTGAGCAAAAGCCAACTCCCACAGAGTGGTTGCATTCGTCTTGCTAAGAGATGGCAATGACAGCATCTGTCAGGACAAGATTGAACAGAGGAGCTCAGAACCAAGCAGAGCTGTAACACGATGCACCAGTGTCTGGTTGGAGGGTGAACAAAGTCCTCTTTCTTCCTCCAGTACACAGCAGGCGCCATGCCAAACACACACAGTGTTCACTACTTTTGCAACTCTAATGGGGTCTGCCCAAGGGAAGGCTAAGAGATCAGCAGTTCATAATGACTTTCATTATTTAGGGTGCATTTTCACCCAAGATTAGACACTAGACAATCCTCTGTCCAGCGTCAAGAGCTTTCAACTGCTCTTTCATCAGGATAATTCCACTTCAAACTAATTTAGGTTTCCTATTTAGGTATCAGTTACCAAAACTGACACACTTCACTGTCTCAGTCCAGAAGAAGAGGTCGATGTCGGCTCCAAAAAGAAATGCAGTCTCAGGTTCAGTGTGTGACTGCTACACATGAGCCACGAAACAAAACACTCTGCCCCACAATCTCCCAGTCTCCTGCTTTCTTCTGAGCTCTGTCAGCTGCTATGCAGGCACTCTCATTGGAAGGGCACTCCCTGACCTCCCTAGTGTCACCTCCATTTCTGTAGATTACAGTCCTTTCAACATAAAGCCAGGAAAACAATTTCGAAAGACCTTTAGAGAAGAGTTTGAGTTTGCTAATTCTGAATGAAATCAACAAGGTTATGTGAGTTTCACTGCAGGATAAAAACTAAACTCTGCAGCTGTTTTCTTTTTAAATCTAAACATAAAAAAAAAATTCTAAACTAGACCTTTACAGACAAATTAGAAAGTAAATAGTACAAACTAGTATACAATTTCCACACTTATTCACCACATTTTCAGCTTACCTTTATTCTTCCAATCATGAGAAAGGGTTTGTGATAATGAGACAAGGAGAGAGACAAGTATCAAGAAAACAAAGATGAAATTTATACAAGTCAAGGACAGAAAATGGAAAGAAAGTGAGGAGTGTTTCAAGGTTTTGAAACTTAATTTATGAATATACAATCTCTAAAAAGATCAAATTTTAGGTAAACATCTTAATATCCTATTAAATTATCATCATCTTCTGTACCGTAGTATGTACACATATACTTTCTCCTTAATGTAGATAAGATTTAATGTGCTATGATTTGCTATGGTGACTACCTCAGAGAAGTCATCTATGTACATTCATACTTGAGTCATTACTTAGATTAAACAGTAGTCTGATTAATACTGTAAAAAAACATTATTACATGAGATTTTTTAAAAGACAAACTTATGAAAATAAAACATGCAAACTAAAAGATGCACAGATTTGTAATGTTTTCAAACTAAAAAAACCTATTTGACAAACGAACAACTGAATGTACTGGCACCTAAAACCACTCTTGAATGTACCTGATTTCACTTCACTGGCGCAAAATGTTTCCATAAATTTTCCTCTTATCCTGGATTCACTGCAGGTCAACCTAGTTGACTGCAGGGTTCAAAACTTCTATTCTGGAAGCCAGGGATAATTTTGCCGTAACAGCAACCCCAGATTTTTGAGGAGAGCTAAAGTTTTAAGGGTACTTTAAAAACAAATAATTTGAAGCCACCATCCTACATCTGGGTTAGAATTTAGAAACTGAAGTCTGGCTGTAGAGCCCTGGCAAAACTCACACTAAGCGTTCAACAGTCAAGCCAATATTAGAGAACAATTTGCACTTATTATCAAGGTGAGCTGTGTGTTAAGGTTTTAAAGTGATTCAATAAAGTAGTCTTGGAAATTCTAAAATGGCTTTAAGCTTCAATTTGCAGCTCTCCAATATCTTAACAAATGCTTACAGTAAATACTTATAAGTACATTAACTTTCTACTCAGCAAACTACATTTGTGTTTCCCCTTTGGCTTTTCTCCAACCTTCCTCATCATTTCCTCACCTCTTGGAGCTCTCCTGGGATATGGCTTCAATCTTCAATAAAGTTTGCCACCCAAAGAAGGCATTCCTAAACCTGAAATCCCAATATACACCTACACACACGGCTGTAAGTTCTCTGCTCACAGAAAGAAGGCTGACAGCTTGATGTTTCAACTGCGAAGGAAAACAAAGCACTTTTACATTTGGATCTGCAGAGGGAGCCAGAACCATGCAATGTGAGCAAGTTATAAGTCTGCCTAAAACTGGATGAATCCAAGGATAGCGAAAAATAAAAACACATGCAAGTCACACACAGTGCACACACAGGGAGCGCGCACACCTATCTATAGCCCTCAGACCAGAGGAGATCATGAAAGAATCAAGTATATAGGGAGGAAACATTATATAATTTATCTTGTAAAGAAAACGAAGCAATTTGTCCTATCAAATGAAAAAAGAATGAATTAAAACAGGAGTCATCAATTCCAAGATTGCTCAGTCAAGCTAAACAGTCAACACTCAAATCGGCACACTCTAGTATTCAGTCTTTATTCTTCAAGAGGTCTTTCCAGTATTTCTGAAACAGAATCCATTCTAACTCTGTGGTGTTTCCCCTTTAAAACATGGTATTAGGTTCAAAATGCAGATAGGGAGGAGTAGAAAGAAGGCAGAGTGAGAGATGGTGGCAAATGTTAAAAAACAAGACTGCCAAGACAAAAATAGAGAAATCGCTGACTGATGCCCACTGAAGTGGGCAGTGAGGCAGAAAGTCACAAAAGGAAGTCTTGTCAGCCTCACACCTCTGAGAATACCACAACAAATATAGCAGAACAGAAAACAGCCATTCTGGTCAGTGGAAAAACAACAGTTAACTAGTAATTCCAAGCAATAAAGGGAAATCATTCTGACAGCTCTTTCACAACAAACCTGAGACATGTAATAACAAGCTACAATGATTTTGATGTGGTTTATACCATAATATAAAGGCAGTTAAGATTCTGTGTCATGCAGATTCTAGGCAAAGTCTTAAAAGTACACTGAACTTAAATCCCCAGGCTACTCAGTTCAGATCATCAAACATTAATTGAGCCTATGCCAGACACTGTATGATGTTCTGGAGATGCAAGAATGGGAAATCTGGTTGTAAGAAACACACCAAATGGTAGGGGGGAAAGAAAAGCAAAAAATAAGAGTGAACGTGTGTGGGTGAGAGAAGGGAATGGGGAATAAATACAAAATCTAAAATATGCAGGGTTGGGGCTGGGGATGTGGCTCAAGCGGTAGCGCGCTCGCCTGGTATGCGTGCAGCCCGGGTTCGATCCTCAGCACCACATACAAACAAAGATGTTGTGTGCGCCGAAAACTAAAATAAATAAATATTTAAAAAAAAATAAAATAAAATATGCAGGGACATTAAGCTTCAGTATAGAAAAACCTATCTTTCCCAATGATAGTAACTACTCCTTATAATATCTAAGCAGGGCTGGGGTGTGGCTCAGTGTGCAAGGACCTGGGTTTGCCCCTGATGCCAAAAACAAACCAACAAGCAAATGTACTAATCATAAAGCAAACTTTCTCAGTCAACAGAACAAGCAATTTTTACACTGAATTAAAATGTATTTTAAAATGTTCTGAGTATTTAGCTAACATACAGCACACAGCTGGGTACCAGAACTTTTAACTCTTCTGACAACATCCCCTATACTCCAGTTTTACCTATTATTTTGGGTATAACATAATGAGGATGTTTCTTAGAAGACTGATAGCAATAGCTAAAAAAGAGATCTTGGGTATATTAAAAAGCAATAAAACCAACTGGACTTGGATAAAAAGTCACTGGACCAAAAGAGAAGGCAGGGAAGAATAAATTATGGGATTGGAATTGGCTGAAAGTAGAGGAATGATAGTAATGTCCTTACAAAAATCAGGATGACCACTTTTGGTTAAGATGGAATAAGAGCAGACACACACTGCTGCCTGAAACAACTAAGAACAATGATTTCAAGACAGTGAAGGCGAGACAACTAAAGACACTGATGGGAAACAAATGAGAACGCTATGACTGCCCAACTTATGAGCTAGAGAGTTTGCCACGCACAATTGAAAGAGGTTTAAGGAGGCAGAACCATGAGGTGATGGGACACAACTGAGTCTAAAGAAATAAGGCAGCTAGAGTCCACAATATAAAAAATAAGAGGCCACAAAGAGCTAAGAAAGTTCCCCAAAAAAGATGGCAGAGTACAGATCTACTCTGAAGTAGGAGAAAACTATACAAGATCTGGGAAAGTTGGCATTCACACAGCACAGGCCTGTGACCAATGACTGCTCCCATCAGCAAGAAGGGGAAACTTGAATTTCACAGAGCATTAGACTAAAAGCTCGGGAAGGTCTTGCAAGCATAAGAAGGAAAATCTATACTAGACTGATCTCTTTTCCAGAGTAATGAATATTATTAACAATAATACTGAAAGAAGGCACTATTGACAGGATTGAACTATTTGAAAGTAACTTTGCTGCATCCCAGAATAAAGCACAATAAGACTTGCATAAATACAAAAGCATTTATTATTCAGCAAGGTAAAATTTACCACATCTCACATCCAATCACCAAATACACAATGAGAGAGAAAAACATGACCCATAATGGGGAAAAAAGAAAAAAAGAAAAAAAAATCAATAAAATGAACTGACCCAGAACTGAAACAGAATTTAATTGCAAACAAGGACACTAAAATAGTCATTTTACCGATTCTGTATGTTCAAAGAGTTAAGTAGAGATATGGAAGTATTTAAAAAAACAAATATTCAAACCACACCCCTAGAAAGAAAACCATAATGTTGAAGAACAGCACTTGATAGCATTAATAACAGCTTATACATAGAAAGACTGGTGAACCTCAGGCACAGCCATAGCAACTCTGCAAAATTAAACAAAGAAAATAATGAAAAAAAAATAAAAATAGCACCAGTCAACTATGAGAAGGCAAGGAACTATCTGAGTAAACTGAATTTCTACAAAAATGAAATAGGGAATATTCATACTCATAATCTCTCTCTCTCTCTCTCTCTCTCACACACACACACACACACACACACACACACACACACGCTCACCCTTGAAGAAATAATGACCCAAATTTATTAACTTGTTAAAACCTGTGAACCCACAGATCAAAGAATAAGAAACATGATTAACACTAATCTAAAGCACAACATACAAAGAAAATCTTAAGCCAGAAAAGAAAATATAAAATAAAAAGAAAAACAATTTTTTTAATGCATATAACGTATTACTAGGAGAGATTGACAATGGCACTAAAATTCTCACGGCAAACAATGAGAGAAGATGATAGACAAACACTTTAAAAATACTGAAAGAAGGAAAATACAGTCCACATAAAATTCTATACCCAGCAAAACATATTTCTAAAAATGAGGAAAAAATAAAGATGTGTTCATGTATACAAAAGCTGTGAGAATTCCTTTCTAGTAAACTCTCTCAACAAGAAATGTTAAATAAATACTTGAGGCAAAAGAAAATGTTCACTAGTAAATCAAACATACACAAAGGAATAAAGGGAAACAGAAATGGTAACCATATAGAGAAAAATGTGGATTTTTTTGTTCTTATTAACACAGCCGCAGCAAACTCACAAAATAAAAAACTGTACCTGATAACCCAACAACAGAGATAAAATGAAATCTTAAAAAATATCTTATTCAATCAAAAGGCGGCAGGAATAGGGGTAAAGGAAACCAAGATATGATCAATACAAAACAAAGACAATATGACAAGGTCAAACCCAACCTTATCAATGGAAAATATTATAATTAAAAGGCAGAAACAATATGTCTGATGTGTATATCAGACAAAGTATATTTCAAAGCAAAGAATATTAATAGCCATGGGCCATTTTATTATTTCATAACATTAAAGGGATCCATCAATCAAGACAACATAATAATCCTAAATGCTTATGCACATAATAACAGCATCAAATTAGTGATAGGATAATAAGGAGAAAGAGGAAGACCACAATTATATTCAGAGACTTGATTATCACTCTTAATAGAACAAATAGGAAAAAAAAATCACTAAGGGTGTAATAAAACTGAACAACAGTATAAACCAACTTGACCTGACTGGCAATTATTGAATATTCCATACAATTACAGAAGAAAATTAATTCTTACGAAATGTACAAGTTGAGCGCCATTAAATTTTAAAAGAATCAAGTGATACAAAGTATGTTTATATGTTTGTTTGTTTTTAAGTCACAACAGAACTCAATTAGAAATCAGTATCAGAACGATATTTCAAGAATCCCCCTATGTATTTGGAAAATAAATAACAAACTCCTAAAAGGGTCATGAATCAAGAAGAAATCAAAGAGAAGTCAGAAACTATTTTGAACTGAATGAAAATGAAAATATATTAGAATTTGTGGGGTGCTGCTAAAGTGGTATTTTGGGGTATATTTATAGTATTCAATGCTTATATTAGAACAAAAGGAATATCTTAAATCAATGACCTCAGCTTCCACTTTAAAAAAAACAAAAAAGGCAAGGTAAACCAAAAGTAAGCAGAAAGAAAGAAATCAATGAAATATAAAACAACAGAGAAAAATCAATGAAACCAAACCTAACTCTCTGAACAGGTCAGTAAAACTGCTAAAACCCTCCAGTCTTATTGATCTGCTTGAGGAAAGGTGATGGAAAGGGGAAACAGAAAGGTGGAGATATAGACAGAAACTGACAATAATGAATAATGATAAGGGAGCATAATATAAATAACTATGTCAAGTTGAACAAATCAGATGAAATGAACAAATTCCTTGAAAAGGCATAAAGTACAAAACTAAATAAAAAAGAAATAGCATAAATAATTCAACATTTAGTAACAAAATGGAATATCATCAACCTACTAACAAAGGGCATCTATGAACAACTTAACAGCTAAAATATTGTGTAATAGTGAAACACTAGATGCTTTTCCCCTCTAAAACCAGGAATAAGGAATTGATGTCTATTAGTTCCATTTCTATTAAACATGATGATGGAAATTCCACACACTATGGAGAGCTAAGAAAAAGAAGATATACAGATTTAAAAAAATGAAACAATCTATATTCACTAAAATCATGATATGGAACATTCAATGCAACCTACAAAAAAAGAAAAGAAAAAGACACCTACTAGAATTAATAAGTAGAATTAGTAAGTTTGTATGATACATGACAGATATGCAAAAACCAGCATATCTCTACATATTAATTATGAACAACTAGAAACAATCTTTTAAACAACACTATTTATTACTACATTGAAAATTAAATATTTAGGAATAACTCTGACAAAAGATGTAAGACATATACTGAAAAATACACAATATTACTGGGAAAAAAAACCTGAAGAGATATACCTTATTTAATAGTTAGAAACACAATGTTTTTAAACTGTCAGTTCTCCCGAAATTAATAAACTGAATCAATATAACTGCAATAAACACCCCAACAATGCTCTGTACTATCTGACAAGTTTATTCAAATTTCATATGCAAATGCAAAGGGCACCAAAAAGCCAAATAACTTTGAAAAAAAAAGACCAGAGATGAAGGACTACCAGCACCTGATTTCAAGATTGACTGTAAACCATACTGGCACAGAGACAGTCAAATAGGTCAATGGGACAGAATAGACAGTATAGAAATAAACCAGCATATATGTGGACAAGCAATGTGCTGCAAAAAAAAAAAAAAAAATGGTAACATTTTCAAGAATGGTTTCAAGAGAAATCAGAAATCCACATGCAAAAAAAAAAATTAGTTTTGAGCTGTTATCTACCACCATATTAAAATTTAACTCAAGCAGTATTTGGTTTATGTCAATTAGAACCACTTGGGGGAAAAACAGAGATAGAAAAGGCAGGAATGGGAGGTGGTGTGGCCAATTATTGAATCATCAGGTTGATTTAACTGAGCTCAAAGGTGTGAATTTGCTGTGTATACCAATCTGTGACCAAAGACGGTCCAACCACTGCTCAAGCACATTCAAAAGTGTTGATAATCATTTTGTTGTTGTTGCTGATACTGGAAACTGAACACAGGGAATCTCAAATACTAGGCAAGCACTGTAATACTGAGCTCATGCCAGCCCTTTTTAAAATTTTTTATTTCTGAGACAGGATCTCACTAAGTTACCCAGGTTGGCCTGGAATTTACAATCCTCCTGCCTCAGCCTTCCAAGCTTGTGCCACTGTGCCCGGCTAATTTACTCTTATAAATAAAATAATTCACTTCATTCATTATGTTTGTTTCTTTCTTTCTTATATAAATGCTGACGGAAACAATACCAACATTAGTTTTCCTTTGCTATGAAAATAAGAAACTCATGGGGTTAATTAATAATGGTTGAATGTGATGATCGTTAACCAAAGTACATATATGATGACAAAATTGGTGTGAATATATTATGTGTACAACCAGAGATATGAAAAATTGTGCTCTACATATGAAATAAGAATTGTAATGCATTCCACTGTTATATATGATTTTTTTAAAAAAAGAAACCAACACCAAAGGAAGGGGACTACATAGAAAATTTCAAAATGCTATACAATATCAGGTGAGAGATAACATTGTTATCCCATGCTACCATATCCTTTTCCACTACCCAGATAACATTCTAATATAATGTATATGTCCCGTAAATGAACGGCCTTCATGAAGAAGTGCAGCAATCTATACGGACAGAAATTACGTTTTCTGATATATATTACTCAGGAACACAATTTCACTATTACAATCTTAAATTAAATTGTCAGTTTCTGAACTGATCACAACCAAAAATCACATTCAGAAACAGTATTGTTTTTCTTCCTACATTCATGCTTAATGTGTGTTTCAATACTACATACCAGAGCCTACAAAGTAAAAATGCTAAGAAAGCAGCAACACTCAAGTAAGTCATGCTCAAAGTCTCACAAAGAGCTCTCTTAGTAGTTGTGTCTTCCTTAAAAACAGCATTATGGTAAGTGACAATAAAGATAAAATAGTGATACATAACAATAAAACAGTTCTGAATTTCTCAGAAGAACCTCTCTAGAAATAAGAAGACAGGACTAATTGGTAATCATTTGTCTTTAACCCCAAGAACTGGCTTAGCCATAGATCCAAAGCCTTTCATAGTCAAAAAGCCAAAGATGATGCACTTTGATGTATGAGACTGATACAAATGCCAGGCAGCTCATGGAATGCAGTTCCAACAGCCTTGGGGTCAGTTAACATTTAATAATCTTAATTATTATCTTCAGTAAGATTCAGAATGGTTGTCTTGTGTCCTAACTTTTCGCCTATATTTCTCACCACAATGTTTTTATTTCATTTAACTTTCTCCCTTGTCCTAGTTGTAACAGTTAAAATTAAACAACAACAATAAAACACCCTCAAGTCCAAATACGAAAATACTAGACATTTCTTTAAGTAATGACAATGCATCCTGCTTTAGTAATTTTGTCCTTAATTTCAAGAAGAAATTTTCACAATTCTTACATTTATTTTAGTAAGATAACCCAATCCAAAAGAACAAAATCAGAAAAAATAGTGATTCATGTATTTGAATTAGGAAAAGTTCTTACATATTAAGAAAAGGAAAACAAACCACACAAAACCCTCCATATCTGATGACAAACCCAGAAGGAGACCATAGTAGTGGCAGCTCATAAATCCCAGCTCAAGATCACAAATACAGCTGTAGGGAAACTCTCCCAAGAAAAATACATGGCATTATAAAAAACACAAGGGAGATTAATGAAAAGCTAAGGGCATATCTATCATTCATCAACATTTCAAAGAATATTTTTCACAGCTTATTTACTTTAAACTGTTCCAAAGCAATTAAGTAACCCAAGGACAAAGCCCTGGAAAACAGCAACCACTTCTTCCAGTTCTCTAATGCATCTCACAATAACAAAGGCTTTGGTAAAGTGAAATGAACACAGACATTCACTGAAGAAAGAACTCACCTAAAAAAGGGCAGGGAGCCCAACACAGCAACCACTTCCCTCACAACTGTTGACTAGTCCCAATAAGGAGATGCTGTTTTCTTATAAATTTCGCTTACTCTACATGAATGGAGTAGAGGAAGGATTTTCCAAAATGTATTGAAAAGAATCAATACATGCGCTTCACATTTACTTCATGAAAAATTAGAAAACTAACCATGGGCAGGACCCTGGGTTAGTGATTAAAAGAAACATGATTTAGAAATAATTTAATTATATTTCTTCACCAACAATTATTCATAAGAGGAGATTTCTAGGACTTCATTTCAATTTGAAAAACCAAAAACTACAATCCTCAAATCACTGCTAATAGGCATGGTCCCCAAGCAAAGTCACTGCACCAATATCACATTACTCTCTTCTTAACAAGGCTTTTAACATCTGCAAAAACAGAATGCATGAGCCCACTCCATTGAATCTAATGTACCTGTCACATGTATGGTAATCTAACAACCATGTGCACATCATAATTTCACCAAAGTCAGTCTACTGTAAAACAGAAACTTTTTTGAGATGTTCTTTGCATATATTACATATTTAAATACAAGTTGATTTAAAATATTAATACTATCAAGGTCCAAATTATTTTATAGTCCACTGTTTGACAGCTGAAGGGAAACTAAAAAACAAAAGGAAATTTGATGTATTCTAGCATGTATAAGTTTTTTACATGATGGAGGCATTCTGACTCAAGTACCCAGAAACGGAAGGCCAAAGAGGAGGCAATAACTTAGTCAAGGAGTAAGTGCAACAGTAGCAAGACAGAACTTGTAACCCAAGACCCCTCATTCCCGGTCTCTCTTCCAGTGAATTGTTCCTATCACTTAAGCAATACAAGAGACTGACATCCTTTTCCTCACTGAACATTCTCACAACAAAATTTTCCCCCCTGCTATTTCCAGCTGCAATGATTAAGGTATTTCAATAAGTGAGTTCAAAGCAGGGACCATAAAACAATGAGAAGACAGCTTCCTCTTCTTCCAGCTGCCAACATGAGACATCCAAGAGGAATTACTTTATTGTCCAGAATGAAGATTCTAGTATCTGTTGAAAGAGAACCTCAGTGACCTACAGTATCAGACTATACTTCAGAGTCTAAACAAACAATCAAGAAACAGTGTAGAAAGACAATAATTCAACATAGTTTTTTGGATGTTTCCCATTCTCTGAATCACAGCCCAACCAATTTTGTGTCTTGTCTTACCTTGCCACCAAGAAGAGAAGCTATGCTGACCTTATATGAGAGGTTGATAACCACAGCACAACAATGTGGAAGAAAAGCATTCCTTACTACAGTCATTTCATCCACAGCTGTATTCCCAGCCCCAATTAAGCAGCCTTTCAGAACTGACATGGAACTAGGTAGGAAAATAATTTTTCCTCTTAAATTACTGCTTCACTCTGCTAAAACAGGTCACCTGTACCCTAAAAAATAACTTTTAAAAAGCTCCAAAAGGATTGTAAAAGCGGGAGCAACTAAATGATTGTAGCAACAAAATCCTAGGATCCCAGCTCAAAGGACACATTTTGATTGTCCTTGCTTTGTGCCTTGACTCATTGACAGAAAATATGAAATTACTGTGCAAGGAAAGCTATAATACTGTGTATATCTCAAATAAATCTTTCATCACTATTTGTCACTTTTTTAGGAAGTTTATTTTTAAAAAAACATATAAATCACATCTCAAAATCCTTACAAAGGTCACACAACTTACTGGTAACAGAAATGTACTTTCATCAATAAATTTTCATATCAATATTAATTTAGAAGAAACACAAGGTTCGAATCACGTCTAATATTCCTTGACTTGAACAACTAAGCATTCACTCACACAGAAGCAAAGTTAACTCATAACGATAAAAATACCCCCAAAGAGCTTATTACAGGTAGTCCTTGAATTACAACTCTTTAAGACCTAAAAAGTGTTTTTATTAACAAATGTCTTCCAAAATCCCCAACGGCTACACATTCACAAGTGCCCAGTGCTACAATAAGGGGAAAAAAATTTTTTGATGTTCTTTTTAATGCTTTTGGGTTTTCCGGCAAAAATCTGCAAGAATCTTTAATAAAATCTTAGACCTCTAAAATTTTTCTCTTTTTCCCCCATACAACCCTAAATTCTAACAGATTAAACATTTTCTTGGTTAAAAAGTATCCTTGTTGAAATATGTTATTCTGACTTAATAAAACTATGCTTCTTAAATATAAATAAAGTAAGTCTCACTCAAGCAAATTGAAAATAGATTTGTAGAAGTGGATGGAGGAAGAAATTTTAGAAAATAAATTAAGACTAACTTAATAAGAGCACTGGAGTCAGGGAGCACCAAAAGAAAAATAGGAAAGTTTCTACACCATATAAAGAAAGTAAAGTCAGTGAAAATACTCCAAGCAAGTAACATAATTCGATTTATATGTTTTAAGAGAACACTAGATGGAATTTGGGGAATGAAATGAAGAATAGGAAGAAGCCTGAGAAACCCCTTAAAAACCTATTATCATAGAAGAGCCTAGAGAAGGAGAAGCAGTTAAACTAATGCACTAGGACAAAGGTAGACAACAGTGAGCAGGACGGGCAGAAGAGAAATACACAGCACAAAATTAAAGCCCTGGGCATTGTGGGGTGAAGGAAAGAGGAGAGTGACTTACAGATTTTAGGATGAGCTTTCCTTCACCCCACAATGCCCAGGGCTTTAATTTCACCGGTTGGGACATTTAAATACACGTTGTCTACAGCTGAGAGGACTGAAGCCACCAGAACGTAAATTCCATCAGGCTAGAGATTTTAGTTTGTTTTTTTTAATAAATGTAAGGTGAACACTCAAATTAATGTCTTTTCATTGTACTACACGTCAAGGGACAGACATTTGTATGGAAAAAGAAGTGAATCTTATGGAATAAATGGCTTTTTGAGAAATCACCATTGTGACACTTTCTAAGAAAATTAGGATTGCCAAAGGCAAGACAGCAAATTATCTTCAGAAAGAAATAACTTGCTACTAAGTTAGGAACGTCTCTACAATCTCCTCCTGAGATCACTTAGTTGTTCAATCTCCAACAGTATTCTCACTATAAATTGGAAGTTTAAATTATTTTCATCTGTTCCTCTGAAGTTCTACTTAAATTAAAAATTATTTTTTTCTTCCATGTAAACAGAAATAAGTGATAGCTATTTCTAGTTAGCATAAAAAGTTCCTCCTCTGGACAGCAACATAAATTTTCTTATTGTAAGAGTTCTCAGTAACTGATTCCATGACCATACACAAAACCATTTCTAGAAAATATACCTATCAACTTGATGCAAGCTAAGAATTTGGAAGTTTCTAGAAACACTGCAAAGCTATTAAAATGTTACTAATCCACAAATAATAAGGATAAAATTCATTGGCCACATAATTTTTACTGAATGGTACGTGAAGTAAAAATGAGGGAACGCTAACAAATTTATTTGTAAAAACGAACCATCACCATCATCCAAGAAAACTGATCAACAGCACAATATCATTTCTAAGAGTCTGTTTTCAATAGGATACGACACTATTCTCTATAGTTTATTTAAAAAAAAAAAAAAACCGGCAGGGGTTTAAAAAGATGGCACAGTAGGAAAGAAACAATTTTAAAGTACTTTAGTGCATATACCTGAAGGTGTTCATCTCTGACAGATAGTCAACCATGCCTCCCGGTAAACTGTAATTAATCTGCCAGTCTTGCGTTCACTAATTGTTAAGAAATCTCCATGATATCATGAAGGAGATACAAGCTATAAACACATCAAGGGCAGAGTTAGCTTATCGTCGGTTATATACATCTTTCCTGTATGTCAGAGTCTCCTGTATAGGGTACACAAAGCTCGTTCAGGAAATGTTTCTGCATGAGTACATACGGGGAGAGGGAATTAATCAAGCCACCTAAAAAGGAAATAAAATTAAAATGGGAAAGTTCAAAACAGTTTAAACACGGGACATATAGGACAGTAATTTTTAAAGTGAAAAAACCTACTACTTATAATTTGATACTAAAAATAGTTTGCCCAGTGAGGGAAAAATGCACAAATATTTCCTTGTAAAAGAGTGCTCAGTAAAATACACCTCAGCCCTACCTGCCTTTCTCTTGTCTTTGCTGCCTATACGATCTCTTTTGGACCACTATGACTTCTAAAAAATGGGTAGCTGTGGTTTCCCAAGACCAACTTTTCCTGACTGCACTAGCAATTCTACTACCTTGACAGGCTACAGCACTGGGAAGATAAACTGCCCATACATAGAAGAGAAGAAGGGCAGATGCTATCTACCTGAAGGGGAGAAATTTCTTTGGGATACATTTCTGCTTGTAATGCATGTATTAAACTGGTATCTCATTTTACATTTCATATTTCCAGAGAGAGAAGACATACTCATATGTTATACTGATTTTTTCCCATCTTTTTTTGGTTAGCCAAATGAAGTTGGAATATCACGAGAGTGTTGAATAATCAGTGCCATCAATTAGAAAAATAATTGTTATTGAACTTTAATTATTGAGCACTGTTGAGGGTGGCAGCCAAAGCAGCCCCAGCAAACTTCCAGCTGATTGGCTCCTCTGCAGTGACGCTCATTGGGCTGTTTCCCCGCCCTTTCAGACCACGAAGCTGCTCATTGAGAAACTCTTTTAGTTCTGCCCACGCGACCCAGAAGTCTGCCTCAAGAGCCGGAAATGACCTGGAAGTGCTGGTGGAGTGCTGGCCAGAAGTGCCGGTGATTGCGGTTGAGCTCTCGGGGAATTAATGGAGAGCTTGAGTGGTGCAGCGTGCGTGCTAAAAATAAAGTTCATTCCTGCTTGACAAGTGGCTCGTGAATTGTGCCCAGTCAGACTACGGCATTTAGTGGCCCATACAGGGAACAACTGAGGGTAAGTGATAAGGTAAACTGCTCGCCGCTGAGGGCAAGGTGAGAGGATGGGTAGCCATTTTAAGATTCTTCTTTCGTTTTGTTTCGCTTTTGTTTTAAGTTACCTGTCCCTGGAGATGGGTGAGACGGAAGAAAAACCGCTCACATCTGAGGAAAAACTATTTGCTTCTGAGGAACAGATAGGGAGAAAGGACGGATGGACATTTCAGGAAAATAGAAAGGCTGATATAATGAATTTTTGTTCCATCTTTGTTTCATTTTGTCTCGGTTTTCTTTTGCATTATCTTAGTGAGGGGTATCTTCGTCACAGAAATATGGAATTAAAAATTAGTAAAAAACAAACCGAAAAAATGTTAAGTAAATTGTTAGAGGAAGGAGGCACCCCAGTAAAATCAAGAACAGTTAGAGCATACGTTGAAGATTTAAAAAGGATAGAAAAGGAAAGCCCAGGAACTCTGCCAGTTGGCACATTACTGTTATAAACGTTGGTACAATCTTGTTTACTTAGTCAAGGAGAAGACATTTTAGATCAAGTAAAAGAGGAGGCCTCTCGAGATAGTCAGAAAGGGGAAGAAAGTTTAGAGCAGAAAAAGCCATCAGGGGAGAAGTTACAACAGGATGCTGCTACTAACACCTTTCTATCACCAGAGGGCGTAAGTGTCCAAGCAACAGCTCCACCTATGGAGACAACATATGCTGGGAGGCCCCCAACCCCCATAGTTGATAGATGGGATCCGGAGACAGGACCTCAAAGTTTAGCATGCCCTGTATTTGAGCAGGCAGGAGGGCAGCGAATTCACCATGCTTTAGAATTCAGAACAGTGAAGCAGCTAAAAGAGGCTGTAACAACCTATGGTCCTCAAGCACCCTTCACTGTAAGCATGGTCAAATCCATTACCAATTTGAATATGACGCCAGCAGATTGGACTAGTATGTGTAAAGCTGTGATAAATGGAGGACAATACCTGTTATGGAAGGTTGCCAATGAGGAATTTTGTACGGAGATGGCTAGGCGAAATGCAGCAGCCGGTTATCCACAGAGAAATCTAGATATGTTGTTAGGAAAGGGACCTTATGAGGGTCAGCAGCAATAAATTGCATATGATCCTGCCATATACTCACAAATTGCTGCAGATGCGGTTAGGGCATGGAAGACTTTACAAGGACATGCAGATTTACAAGGTCAATTATCTAAGATAATACAAGGAGTTAATGAACCTTATGCTGAATTTGTAGATAGGCTAATTCAAACACCTGCCAGAGTTTTTGGGGACACAGAACAAGCAATGCCATTAATAAAACAACTGGATTATGAGCAAGCAAATCGTTGGTGCAGAGAGGTCATTAGACCATGGAAACATGGAGATTTAAACACATATATTAAACTATGTAGCGACATTAATGAACAAGGGCAAGTCTTGGCAGCTGCAGTACAACAGGCTTTAGATGCCAGGCCAAAAACATGCTACAATTGTGAACAAACAGGGCATTTTAAAAGGAATTGCCCCATAGGAGGAGGGTTTAACAAAACTAGGTATCAAAGGGGTAAAATACCGGGTATTTGCCCACGATGCCGTAGAGGGAGGCATTGGGCTAATGAATGCTGTTCTCAAACCACCATAGAGGGTACTCCGTTATCAAAAAACGGACAAGGACCAGGTGTTTACCCACGATATCATGGAGAAAGGCATCGGGCTCCATTGCCAAAAAACGGACAGGGGGGCCCAATGCTCCGGGGCCCACGACCACAAATAAACGGGGCACTCGAGGAACCCAGCAACGCCATTAGGGTAGTGCCCAGGACACAATGTCCATTAGATCTCTCATCAGACAAACCAGAGGAAGTGCAGGATTGGACATCTGCGCCTCTGCCAGAGCAGTACTAACTCCAGAGATGGGAGTTCAAATCATTCCCACGGGGGTAAAAGGGCCTCTTCCTCAAGTAACAGTAGGCTTATTATTGGGACGCAGTTCTTCTACTCTAAAAGGACTTATGATAAGTCCTGGGGTAATTGATCCCGATTATGAAGGTGAAATAAAAATTATACCTAGTTCTCCAAGAGGTATGTCAGTAATTTCACCAGGAGATAGAATAGCACAGTTATTAATAATACCCAACCTGCATGATAAATTTTAAAGTCG
Source organism: Marmota flaviventris (assembly GCF_047511675.1). Taxonomy (NCBI): domain Eukaryota; kingdom Metazoa; phylum Chordata; class Mammalia; order Rodentia; family Sciuridae; genus Marmota; species Marmota flaviventris. Next base: position 25,117,742 of record NC_092516.1, read on the forward strand.
TACTATAGAAAGAGGTTCCAGGAGATTAGGCTCCACAGGTGTATATTGGGCTATGCTGTCTTTAAATTTAGATTCTCGCCCAATGCTAAAACTAAATATTCAAGGATATGAATTTAATGGACTACTGGATGCAGGTGCAGACCTTAGCATCATCTCTCGTCAAGAATAGCCAAAACATTGGCCGTTACAACAAGCCACTAAAATGCTTCGAGGCCTAGGAGTGGCGACTAATCCCCATAGAAGTGCGATGGTATTAGATTGGAAGGATCCTGAAGGATGTAAGGGAACTATACAGCCATATGTAGTGGATCATCTTCCTATAAATTTATCGGGACAAGATGTCCTAGATCAATTAGGACTAACATTAACAAATAACATCAATTCAAATGCATCCACTATTATGGCTAGATAAGGTTTTAGGAAAGGAAAAGGATTGGAAGAAAAAGGACAAAATATAGTGGCACCAATACAAATAGATCAAGAAATAGATAGACATGGATTGGGTTTTCAAGAGGGGTCATTGAGACAATAAAAATTACTTGGAAATCAGAAAGACCAGTTTGGGTTCCTCACTGGCCCCTAACTAAAGAAAAGATACAAGCAGCCAATGACTTGGTCAAACAACAATTAACAGAGGGACATATACAACCTTCTGTATCTCCCCATAATACTCTCATTTTTGTCATCCAAAAGAAATCTGGTAAAAGGAGATTATTGCAAGATTTAAGAGCCATTAAAAATGAGATGGTTATTATGGGACCTGCTCAATCGGGGATTCCTCAATTGTCTGTTTTGCCAAAAACCTGGTATGTTTTAGTTATAGATATTAAAGATTTTTTTTTTCAATTCCAGTTCATCCTGAAGATAGTCCACGTTTTGCATTTACTATCCCTGCACTGAATCATGAAGGTCCTGATCAGAGATATGAATGGAAAGTACTCCCTCAAGGGATGGCTAACAGCCCAACTATGTGTCAAATTTATGTTAACAAAGTAATCCAGCCCCTTAGAAATCAAAATCCTGAACTACAAATATTTCACTATATGGATGATGTATTATTAGCACATAAAGCTAAAAACACATTGCTAGAATGTTATGCCACACTGAAAAGCTTATTAAAAAAATTATAATCTAGAGATAGCAATAGATAAAGTACAATTAAATTTTCCAATTAATTATTTAGGAGTTCTATTATCCTCAACCATGGTCCGTCCACCAAAAATTCAAATATGAGTAGATCAACTCAAATCACTTAACGACTTTCAAAAGTTATTAGGAGACATAAATTGGATAAGGCCTTATCTAGGCATACCAACAGGAGACTTGGGACCTTTATTTGATATCCTAAAAGGTCCATCAGATCCAAATTCACCCCACATGTTAACGCTTAAAGCAAAAAGACATTAAAAAATCATTGAAACATATATGGAAAATATGCATTTGGATAGACTTGATATAAGTTTGCCTTTATTATTTATTGTACTACCAACAAAAAATATTCCTACAGGAGTATTTTGACAAGAAGGTCCATTATTGTGGATACATTTATCTTATTCTCCTAACACTATTCTTACTAGGTATCCTGAGGCTGTAGGACAATTAATACTCAAAGGAATAAAAGCAGCAAAGGGAGTGTTTGGAATTTCTCCCAATAAAATTATTACTCCATATAGAATGGATCAAATTGATGAATTAGCTAATGAGTTGAATACTCGGGCAATATCATGTGCAAATCTAATGTTTCATTTGATAATCACATACCATCTAATCCTTTATTGTCTTTTTGGTCATTGCATCCTGTAATTTTTCCAAAAATGACAAGAAAAACACCTATCATGAATGCTCCAAATATATTCACTGATGGGTCAAATAATGGTACAGCAGCAGTAGTTACCCCTGATCAAAGTTTTACATTTTTAGTACCCAATCAATCAGCTCAAAAGGTAGAGCTTAATGCAGTATTACAAACTTTTGTGATGTTTAAAGATTCTGTATTTAATTTATTTTCCGATAATCAGTATATAGTTAATGCTATAGTATCCCTTGAAGATGCTGGTAGGATTTCCCCTTCCTCTACTGTTTTCTCTTTGCTTTCCACTATACAAAGTCTAATCTGGGACAGAAAAGATCCATTCTTTATAGGACATATCAGGGCACATACAGGATTGCCTGGAGCTCTTAGTTTGGGCAATGATTTAGCAGATAAAACTACACATGACATACATATTTTCTCTACACTAGAAGAAGCTACAAATTTTCATAAAAGGTTCCATGTCAATGCTAATACTTTACAAAAGCGTTTTAAAATAACTAAGGAACAAGCTAGATAAATAATAAAACAATGTCAAAATTGTGTGACCTTTTTACCACAAGTTAATCTTGGAGTCAATCCTAGAGGACTGATACCTAACCATATTTGGCAGATGGATGTCACACACTTACCAGAATTTGGAAAATTAAAATATTTGCATGTTACAGTTGATACTTCTTCTGGATTTTTGATGGGCTCCCTTCATGCTGGAGAAAAGACTAAAAATATTATAGCTCATTGCTTTCAAAATTTTGCCACTGTGGGTGTTCCAAAACAGTTAAAAACAGATAATGCCCCTGGTTATAATTCTACGTCTTTTAAACAATTTTGCTCATCATTTGGCATTATTCATATAACAGGAATCCCATACAATCCACAGGGACAAGGCATAGTTGAAAGAGCTCATGAAACTATGAAAATGTACTTATTAAAGCAAAAAGAGGGAAATGGGAAGGGGTATATATCCCCCAAAGATAAACTTAAAATAACCCTTTTTACTCTAAACTTTTTAAATTTGGATTCATCAGGGCTTAGTGCTGTGGAAAGGCATATGTGTCCAAAAAATGAACATAACCCCAAGGTACTTTGGAAGGATATTCTAACAGGACAATGGAAAGGTCCTGACCCAGTGACTGTCTGGAGTCGGGGGTTTGTTTGTGTGTTTCCACAAGGAGAACAGCAGGCAATTTGGATTCCAGAGAGATTAACTAAAGTCCTGACCCAGTGATTGTCTGGAGTCGGAGGTCTGTTTGTGTGTTTCCACAGGGAGAACAGCAGCCGATCTGGATTCCAGAGAGACTAACTAAAGCGATTTCTACAGACCAAAAAGAACATGATTTGGCTCAAATCCATAACAGCTGATATCCAAAACTCCAGTTTGGCTATCATAACATCTGTGACAGTGGTTCTCCCACACCTGGAGGCTAATGAAACCAGGATGCTTTTTTCAATATCTATTTTATTGTTGCCCTTTCCCACATCATGAAGTTCTATTTTGTTTTTTGAGCTCATACAGACCTAGGTTAATGTTTTGCTGATCAGTCCTATTTTTTGACTATGGAGTTTTTAAACATTGCAATGGAGATTTCACCTGTAAAAAGTTACAAGGCCTTTACTATTATGTGTTGTATGTATTATATTATGTGTACACACTTGTGTTTTGTGTTGTATGTTTGTATGTGCATATGTTCTTATATCATATATGACGAGCGCTCATTAAAAAAATGGATCCAAATATTTTTTTTCTTATTCACATGATTTAAATGGTTTAATTTAAATTGGGTAAACAGCTGTTGAGGATTGTTTTAATATGTGAACAAAAAAGGAGGTTAACAGATCTGTTCGTTTACTTTCACTTTTCCTTTTCGTTATATTTAATAATTCTGTTCAGGATAAAGTAAATTCTTCAGAAAATTGCTTTCTTTTAGTGCCTGCTGGAATTTTACATAATTTTTTCTTTAGCCATCATTGCCAAAATTCCTATCTTCATCCCAGTGCCAGTGAAGACAATGATAAAACTAAACTACAGCTTCTGCTATTAATGGATTCCTCTGCTTTGAACTGCTTGCAGAACTTGCCTGGACTATGTATCACTTGTATGCATTGTGAACTATCTGTTGGTGCAGTGACTTGTGGTAGTGCTGGGGTATTTTTGCTGATGATGTCATTGGTGGTACAATTTTTCCAAAAGGAGCCATCAATTGGCTTGGTGTCGTGGCATTTTGTATCCTCCTCCCTTCTGCTTATGATGGTTGTTCAGCTAAAATTTGGGGGCCAACAGAGGTGAGGCAAAGAACCTCACCCCCACACTGGTACAAAGGCCTATCCACAGGTGTGGTTGTATGCTGGACCGGTAGTCAATGATGGATAAGATCCAACTGCAATAGTACCAACCTAAGACAGGAGGTTGACGCCTTGAGGTCAGCTCATCTGATGACTGGTAAGAAGCATATGTAGTACTGGACAACCTAAGACAAGCACGGTCCCTAAGTCACATGCTTGTTGTTTAATTAAACAGAGAGGGGGAGATGTTGAGAGCCCGAGCAAAAGCGGCCCCAGCAAACTTCCAGCTGATTGGCTCCTCTGCGGTGATGCTCATTGGGCTGTTTCCCCACCCTTTCAGACCACGGAGCTGGTCACGGGGGACTCTTTTGGATCCGCCCACACGACCCGGAAGTCTGCCTCAAGAGCCGGAAATGACCTGGAAGTGCTGGCCAGAAGTGCCAGTGGTTGCGGTTGAGCTCTCGGGGAATTCCTGGAGAGCTCGTGTGGTGCAGCGTGCGTGCTAAAAATAAAGTTCATTCCTGCTTGACAAGTGGCTCGTGAATTGTGCCCAGTCAGACTGTGGCAGAGCACCTTCTTCTGTGTGCCACGCTACTATTACATATCCTGTGCTACAGAAAATGGATATGGTAATTTTCTTCTGGACAGCCTGCAATCTAGCAAAGAGGACAGAAAGAAGAAAGGCTACGGAAAAGAAAAACTTGTCAATATAAACTATGCTAAGTGTTAAGTAAAATCAAGGTGAAAACAAAGGAGGAAGAACTCCTGGAAGACCTTGAGTTAAACAATGTTGTCAGAAAAAGCCCAAAGAAATGACACTTTGGTTTTGGCCCCAAGCAGAAGGTACAGGGAGGTTGTGTCAGATGGAGAGAACAACATGTGTAAGGTGCCCAAGGTAGGAAAGGATGTGGCATGTTGGAGAAAAAGGAGGAAGATCAAGGAAGATGAAGCGAGGGAGCAAAGATGAAGCATGAGATGAAGGTGAAGAAACTGACACACTATAGAACTGCACCTCCTCAATACCTTTCCCTGTTTGAGAAATAGAGATTTAGAGTTTAATTACAGGGAGGTAGGAGGTAGGTGATGATAAATTATGTAAATAATTTGGTGAAGTCTCAAAAACTACAATTCAACCTTCTAGGAATGCATATCAGGACCACTCCCCGGGAGCTTTCACATTATTCTTTATTATTTAAGGAAATCTTATGAAAGAATTTTTAAAAAATCAAAAGTCATTATTCATAGTCTTTCTCATATACTGTGACAATTCCATGAGTAACCATTCAGTATTACATTAATCTCAAGAGGAAGAGCATTTCTGGTCTCACAGGTATGTATTAAAAAACAAACAGTACCTACTATTGACACACTTCAAGGGATTGTTAAATTGTAATTATAGGTTTAGCAACTTGACCAAAACTTCTTTAAGGACTTTTATTCTGTTTATTCTATTTGAGAAAGGAAAATGTTTCCTTTAAAATTTGTAGAACCCACAAATTCAAGCATGATATTTTATTAAACTGTAGCTTTCTTAGTTACAAAGAAAATGGTTAATGGCTGTTAGTCTCCACTAATATATAGCCAATATTTTCAGATTGCATTCACACCTGCCCTCTAGTACTGTCAATGATTATGGCCAATTTTGATAATTTGGGAATTCATAAACTTTAGAAACTTTAAGACTCAATTTTGCTGTCTACAAATGGAAGAAAACAAAGAGGTAAGTAGGACCTAAGAAAAAGAAAAATGAACAACTCCAGACAACATGCTTATACACAGCTGTGTATGTGAAGGAGCTGGTGAGCCTAAAGAGAAAAGAATACAACACAACTACTCCACCAGGGCCATTCAAGTGAATTTCTAGAAGAGAAGCAGCTGTTTTGAAAACCTTTGGGGAGAAAGGGGAAATATAAAGTCTATAACATGTGGCAGAAATGTTCCTTTCCTCCTAATAATATTTTGGAAAAAAAATTGTAAATGTACAGAAAAAGAATATGATCCTATTATTGAAGAAATTAACATCATACAAAATGCACTTAAGTTTCACTGTGTGTTCTTTTAACAATGGAGCAAAATTTTACTTTTCAATAAAAAGTAAGTATAATTCAGTTTATTTAAGAGTGACTTGTGAGGCATCTGCTCTGGTGTCACCACTAGTGAGAGCAGTTTATATGTGGGAATCTGCATTTTAACAAAAGTTCCACAGTGGGTCTGGTATAGGTAGGTGGTCTTTAGACCACCACGTGAGAAGTGTCATTCTGTGAATTCCCTACACAGAAAATAAAGTTAACTGTGTCTGAATGTAATTAAGTCCCTCAGCTCTTCGGAACTGTCACTGTCCATCAGGACCTATCCAGCTTTATATTACATAATTTCAAAATATACAACACAAGCACTTCCCAAGCAAACACAGCTACAAACAGTGATTACAGAATGACCTGCAATATAAGCATCACTGCAGGCAGACACAAAGGACAAGTGGCAGCTTCTGCAGAGCTCTGATCAATTCATTCAGGTAAAGTGTTGAAGCAGGCCATGAGGCACACCTCTTCGGACCTCCTGAAATATACCAGGTAGGCTCTGGCAGGACTTGATGGTATTTGTGAGCTATTTTAGTTTCTGCTTCTTTATGGGGTTGGGAGTGCACACTGATATGAGGATACAGGCCCCTAGGTGTGAAAAGTCCTGGAACTCTCTCAATAAGTTTATCAACACTCACATCAATAGGCAATGCTCCAGAATTCATTACCAAATAGAATTCATACCAAATAGGTTCTTTTAAACATCATTAGGACCCAGCAATACCTCAAATGCTTTAAAACAGCTGGGTTCCTATAGCAAAGCAAATGAAATGGGGCCTGAAGGTTAAGTATAGCAAGGGGGGTGTCATCAAGGTCCCCTCAGCCCAAGCCTCAGGGGCTTCCTAAGAGCAAACATCACTCCCAGTCAAACAAACCACATATATCAGCATGGTTTGTCCCAAATAATATTCACTGAAATGTTCAAGGGAAAGCTAAGAATAATGCAACAATAATGTATCTATCTTCATATTTAATTAAAAAGAGGGCTAACAGCACTTCTTAGAGGGAGGTCATCCTTGCTCAGCAAAAGATTTCTCTGTACAAAGCTATTTCGGTAACAGATAATAAAACAATTCTACATACAAACACTTAGGAAAGCTACCATTCCAGTAATGGTACTGATGCAACAGCTGAAACTCTAAAGATGAGCTACAAAGCACAATTCTGCAGTTGATAGAAGCCATACAAGAATCAAGCTCATTATCCATTGTCAAAAGTCTTATTAAATTCAACATCTACCTCTTTGCTTACTGTGCCTGGGAGCCTCAACTGTCCTCAACAGAGTTATATCATATAAAAATGTCTGTAGGTATACAAGTTACAGACAAAAATTTGAATATACAGTAACATCCCAAAGTTCAATAGATAAAATAACCATTTTCCCTACACAGTAACTACATAAACAGAGGAAGAAAAGAGAATGATGACCTAAACTCCACTCATGAAGAATACTGCAAGATGTCAACCGATTTAAAATAAAAACTTAATACAGTTATACACACTGAACCCACGCAAGTATGAGCCATGGGCAGATGGCCTGGGTCTCTGAGCTTTTCCCTATGTTTGTTTCCAGCCCAATATTATTGTACATTTGACTGGTTGTGCAGGGCATGACATTCAGCTGTACCTATGTGCATCTAAGTAAATCTTTAATTTACCTTTGGCTGTAACCCTCTTTCTTAAAAAAAGAATTACACACTGGGCATCAAGACATCCAACAGATGTCCAATAACACTTACCACACAGAGTTGCCTGTGCCTGGCTGTCTGAAAGCCCACCCACAATTTCATTTTCAATTAGCAGCTCCTCGAAAGGCAGTAATGAAAGCAGTTGCTAAAGAGCATTCAGATGTCACCAAAAGACTGCAAACCCAAACTGTAAATAGCACATTGTAAGTTGCCTGTCACTGCCATCAACTCCCACAGGAATCTCGCAGCACATGGCTATCACAACCATCTGCTCAGCTCCCACCAACACCACTGCAAATCACAGGCACCCACCCACATGCACCTCCTACTCATTACCTGTCATGTACAGACTTGTGTAGAGAAGGGACTGCTGTGAACATAGATCAGAAAAATTGCAGAGGCTTATTTTATGATCTATAGCAGAGCAGATCACATGCAAATACAATGTAACATCAGAAGAGGGAAAAATGTAGGATTAAATTAGCCCCAAAAAACAGTTTTCAATAAAGGGAGTTATATTCTATCATGGCTGTGCTAGTTCTATTCTATCAAAACTGTGGCTAAACTTTGTTAAGAGAAAAACATGTTCCCTCAGCGTTCACCAATTTATTAATGGAATTTTCTTGTAGACATTTATTGGAGGTAAGAATCATTTCTGTGGCTTTCTTTATCCTATTTCTCAAGCACTATACATAATCTGAATTACCCTTAATAAAGTTTTGAACATACCCCTCAAATTCTTACTTTGGGAAACTCAAAAATTCACTGTTTTACGAAACAATTACCTATAGTAATTGTTTCATAACTCACAATTATAAGAGTTAGCACCCACTCTTATAATTGCAGTTCCTTCTCTCAAACTCTTTTTTTTCTGTAGTTTCTATTTGAGGAGGTGGCAGAAATATGACATACCCCCTTTTTAGACACTGTTCATAATTATTTTGGAGGGTTTTATAACTGAATGAATGTGTAGGTCTGGACCTCTTATTCCTGCCACTCACAGGCCCACTGCTTTGGGGTCAGGGTCTCCTTGCACAAAGGCATGTTGGAGCTCTTTCCCAAGGCACAGTTCACTAGCCAGGTGTCTCTGAAGCAGTGGCTTCCCTGCCAACTCCACCAGGACTCTCAATTAGACACACAGCAGTTAAGACTGGAGTCTTGGCCTCCACCTCCACATGCTTTGCCTCCAGCTACTTACTAGAGCCTTCCTGGGAGGGAGATGGTACTGTGTTCCACTCCAGCAGCCCAATGGGGACAGAAGCCCACCTTAGACCTAGACACACAGCTATCTACCCTTAATAGAGCCACTTTCCAAAAATTTTAATTAAAAATTACAAAATGCACTTGAGATATAATTATTATTGGCCACACCACTCTGAAGATCTGTCTCAATGAAGTCATGTTATATTTACACTTGCTTTAACATTTAGAATTCACATAATATATCCTAGATAATGACAAAGCCAAAAATTCTAGAATACAAAACAGTGGTCACTGCTTCCAAATAACCCAAATTAAAACGAAAAAAAAAAAAAGCCATTATCGGGTGGGGTGGAGCACACTGGTATCCAGCATTGAGGAGGCTGAGTGAGGTGGGAAGATCATTTAAGAAAAAGAGTTTAAGATCAGACCAGGCATCATAGTGAGACCCCCATCTCCAAAAAAAAAAGCCACCCCTCCAGTATAACACACAACTAACTCCTGAACATACACAAGCCTGGATTAAAAATCCTCAATAACTAAATGCTGAAAGTCAGCATCATATTCAAGTCAATCAAAATTCCCAGAGATACTGTAAACAGCTTTTTTATTCTCTCAATCTTTCCTTACATATTTTTATTCTTATAATTGAACAACGAGAAAAAAGTAATCTGTAACTTAAATTCATAGAGGAAAAACAATTTTATTGGATATCATAGTTAGTAACCTTCACATGACAGCATGATTTTTGAAAAGCAATTAAACTTGAAACAATTAACATATTAAACTTGAAATTCTGAAGTATGAGGTAAAAATGGTTTAACTGTGGCTCACATTTCTTGATACTAGCTCAAGGTACCTTCAGGCATTTAACCATTATGAAAGAACACAGCAAAGTTCATATCTTTTCATTATGAAAGCATAATCACAAATTACATTCATTTTTCAAGTGCTCTGACTTCCAGAAGCCTGTAGGCTCTAGAGTCAAGCTGGATAAATACCTGGGTGATTTTGGGCCTGTATTTTCACCCAAAACTAATTATAGCAGGTTTTCAAAAATGTGACTTGAACTGGATCTGTTTAATCAAAGTTTTCCATTACAAATCCTCCTTTGCAAGATAACTTTCTCTAATAACAAATGTCACAGAGAGTTCCCAAGACATCATGAATAAGTCTCTCTAAAATACAGAACCAGGGGCTGGGGTTGTGGCTCCGTGGCAGAGCGCTTGCTTTGCACATGTGAGGCACTGGGTTCGATCCTCACCACCACATAAAAATGAATAAGCAAAATAAAGATAAAAAAAATTACAGAACCAATCACTGGTACCAAACAACTGAAATAGGAAAGAACATAGACTGGGAAATACTGCTTCATCAGGATGGGTAGAAAGATAGATGGTGGCTTAGTTACCTGGGCCCTCATACACCAACACCACCATTTATGCCAAATACATCCAATGTGCAATGCTAGTACAGAAAGAAAATGAACCCACCAAGGACAGCTCTAACTTTATTATTAATTAACCGAAATGAATGAGTAACAGCTTTAATTTTAAAGACTGCACTGGAATCCATGACTTTTCTTCCTAGAAATCAGCAGACATTTTTGGTCAACTATAAATGTTCCACCAAATTTGACTCGGCCATACTGGATTTTCAAAGAGAAGCAAATTTCCATTTCTTATAAGTATTGTCTATACACAGTAACTTATATAAAGCTTTTTAAATCATATAAAGCATAAACCATCTTTATCAGCAAGATCAGCGTCTACCTGCTAAACTGGTAACGTATTCCCAAATTCCTTAATTTTTCCCATGAATAGTGTTTGCCTACAACTAGAAGGCATCTCAATAGGTTATCTCTTTTCTGCAAAATTCTGCTCTTAATGACTTTGGGGCACCTAAATCTCAGTTAAGGAGAAAGGCTCGATTTATTTTGATGATACATCCTGATGTCTGTTTAAAAAGTTAATATATCGTAAAAATGACTTGTAGGTCACTTCGGTCTATTTCCTCTGGTTCAGTTCAAACCAGAGAGAAAGGAAAATCTAATGAATTAAATTGAGATTTAGGATATCTAGTTGGAGCCAAACCTGAAAATTATGTGAACTCTCATCAACTTTTTATCATTGCTGCTCTATTTTTAAAACCCTTTTGCATTCTCTGTATTTTAAAATATAAAATACTAAATTTTTAAAGCATTCCTTGTGGTCTCCATGTCAGATATATTGAAAATTTTTTTGACTTTACTCAGTGTTCTGGGAAGGATTATGTTTTCCCAAAATTCTTCACAGAAGTCATGATTTGGCCAGTAGATTTGACAACACATCACTCTTGTGTTACTCAGCCGTTTCATTGTGATAATGAATTTAGTCTCCAAATGAGAGAATAAAGCTCCTTAAGGAGACAACCTGTGCAAGCTCTATTTCGACTTTCGCACCCCTCTCCCTTCCTCCTTATTAAAAAATCTTAATCCAAATTTGGTTACTTTCAAACTCTCCAGCTCTTGATCTACCCTCTAAATTTCATAGCCTATTCTGATTTTTCTTTTACCTTCAAAGACCATTTTGATGGCCAAAGTCAAAGTCTGTTTGACCATACTATCATTTAGTTTCTAGAAATATTTGTAAACCCCTCCCATCCTCTGACCTGCTGTGCTTTTTCTGCATACCCAAAGAGAAGGTACAGGGGAAAGTGGAGGCTCTTGGCTGAAAAGATTTGGATCTAAATCATTGTGCTGAACCTCACTGCCAGATGGCCTCAGACAAGCCATTTGATCAAGTATGAGTTTCCACATCAGCAGGGTAACCATAATTTCCTACTAGGCAGGGTTGATGTATGAATTACAGGTTATACTATGCAAACTACCTCACTGAATGCCTACAGCATAATTATTATAGAACTGTATGTATTATAACTTCAATTGGGGGATTTTAGGATTATATGTTAGCCCTCAGAAACACCATCCTGAGTGTCATACTGAAGGGCATTACATGCAAGAAGCTTTTGGAGTCCATGCTGAACCCATCATTCCAGATGGTTCTTAGTATACTCTCCTTTATTATCCACAGGCTGAACTCTTACACCAAACTGCTCATTACCTTTTCTTGAGGCTTCTGAACCTTCTGATCTTTAAGCTAAAATTCATCATGCAAAATACACTCTAGATGCTTTGTAACATAACTTCCAAACCAGTATGATCATTATCAAACAGAAATTTCTTAAGCTAAAATCTACATTATGGGCTGGGGTTGTAGCTCAGTGGTTGAGCGCTTGCCTTGCATGTGTGAGGTACTGGGTTTGATCCTCAGCACCACATACATACATACAAACATACGTAAAACAGATATTGTGTCCATTTACAACTAAAATATCTTTTAAGAAAAACTTCATTAGATCCTAGGGAGAGGGCAAAAATTTATGTTTAGTGGGGCTAACGATGTGATTATAATGGTCTGTGGGTTTTGAAACCACTGTTTTATATGATTGCAGATCTTTCCCCTCTGCAAAGAAACACCTGCAACTAGAAATTACCTGTTCAGCTTCTAATTAACAGCACCTGCTCTGTGAACCACAATTCCTTCCCCTGCTTCCTTCAAGTAATAGTCAATCCCACCCAATGGTCTCACCAAAAACAAAACATACCCAGGACACAGGTAACTCTACAGTCACTAGAGCCTCTGGATTTCTGCAGGGAAAAAAAAATTGTTACAAACAACTTCATCTCTCTTTATCAGTCATCAAATGTACAGATTTCACAGACAAAAATTCTCCCCAAATTCCAAGGGCAATATTTGCCTGTGGATCATTGAAACATAATTAACAGGCCAGGGAGCCCCACTACCAACTTGTATTCAATTGGCAGATCACAAAGACTGTCTTCAATTATGGACTATGGAAAACAATTAAGGCACTAAAAGGCAGTCCCTTTCTTTGTCACTGCTCTCCCACATGCCACAATACTTGAGCTTCCCTAGAAAATGTCAATCTTATGCAAAGCACTACTCAAAGATCCAATTTTAGTACCCTGGAACCATGAAATACACAATGTATGTCACTAAATTTCCCTATCCCTTTCGTCCTAATTTCAAGGTTCTTTTCCCTACACACCAGTCCACCTTGACAACTGTCAAGACTTCAGTCTGCCTTAAACACCAGTCTGCCCTAAACACATCAAGCTTTGCTGCGTAGAGAGTATTCAATGGAAAGGGTACCAAGCCAAAGTTACCAATTCTAACTGGAAAAAAAAAATGAGATTGGGATTATAATCCCAGAGCATACAGCTCTGCAAGCAGTTACAGGATGCCACCAAGGATAACTTCTCCACCTGTGCGAAGAACCACAGAGAAGCAAGCATCTATAGAAGTTCACAGAATAAAATAAATCCAAGTTTTCTCACCTGTCTTAGTCCCTTCGGCATTTTCTTTCTCTTCCCAAGGTGCTGGCAGAGATTACGGTCATTTTCTCGGTCTGAGCTGTAGTGGTGTGGGTGGCTGAGTCTGCTCTTCTTTGAATGAAAAGATAAACCATTGGTAAGTGCTTCTCGTTTCTTCTTGGTCAAGGGAGTCTGGCGTTTCTCAACACGTTCCTGAGGCTTAAGTGCTACATCTTTCTGTAGGGGGGGAAAAAAAAGGAAGGAAAGGGAAGCGATGGTTATGCAGGTATCTAGGGCCATATCCAAAACAAAGGTTCAATAAAATTACTAGAAAAGGTGATGGGGACAGAAAAATAGGATGTAATAACCTAAAACTGAGAAACATGGCTCTCTTTTCTGAGTCCCTGATGCTATCACAAATATACCCTTTCTAATCTTCTTGGACAGAAAACTTAATAAAGCACAAAGTACTTGTCCATTGAAAGTGATTTCACTGGTGCCTTTGTTTCATTCTGTGCTGGATCAGCACACAATGACATTTCCAGAAGAAGCTCAATATTCTTACTTTTCAAGTGACTTTTCAATGACTGTATATTTCAAAGACGAATACTAAGTACATGCCCAGTTCAAAAGAAAAGGCACAAGACTGAACATATCAGAGCCAACAAGAAGAAAACTATCAATTCATATAATTAGAATGTTTCCATAATGCATTATATTTTTATCACATGTTCATCTCAACATCCTTACTTTCCACCGTCTTTGCAAAATGTAAATGACAATATAATCATCACAAAGATCAACAGCAACAACTTTGCATTTATCCTTATGGGTAATCAATGTCCTCTAACAGGAGTTGCCCAGTGCAGAATATGAAGCCCACATGAACTAATAAACAGAAGTCCCTACAGGCAGCTCACAACATACTGAGAATACCAGAAAGCCTGGGCTCAGTCTAGATGCTAGCACCATTCATTTCAAGCCTTGAAGTCAGTCACTGAAATTCTGAGCTCATGTGCAAAACTTACGGAGCCTCAGATCACCTGATATATGCCATATGAACCCTGAGAAATGAGATACAATTCTTAAACTGACAATGTTCTTTCATGGAGTCTCCTTCCCACATTTTCTCAGTTTCTGTGGTCCTAATGGCACACTGAAAAATAAAATAAAACCAAAATAAAGCTGAGAGTGGGTGCACACACCTATAATCCAGCTACTCAAGAGGCTGAGGAAGGAGGTTTCCAAGTTCAAGGCCAGTGCCAGCAACTTAAGGAGACCCTTGTCTCAAAATAAAAATTTTAAAAAGGTTTGTAGAGGGGGATAACTCAGTGGTTCAGCACTTTCCTAGCATGCGTGTGTTCAGTCACCAGTACTACCAAAAGTAAAGTTTAAAAAAAAATATATTTCTACCTATTTTTCCATCTCAAAATTTCACTCTTTCCTCCCTTCGAAATTTAATACCCACATACTAAATATATCACTGCAAACTGTAATGATAACTCAAAAGGAAAGGCAAAAGGTATTAAAACTGGGGGAAATGATCTAGACCAGGGCAGAGGGTTAGGGTCAACAAGATGACATAGTCTGAAAGGCTGAGCACAGACAACTTGGGCAAAAGCCTTGAAGCAGCTGATAGCATAATCTGTCTGAAAAAAAGGTCAAAAGTGGCAGGAAGTAAGCAGCGGACCTCTGCAATCCCAGTGTTTCATCAAATAAGTGTTTTACATAAGCCAGGTAAAATAATTGGTGGTCAATATATACTTATTTAATGCATAAGTAAACAAGACTAGTTAAAACATTCAAACCTATAAAGCACAGCAGTGATTAAGCACAATAAAAATAAAGTATAATAGTGATTTTAAAAAATACTAAACTGCTTATAATACACCAAAGCAAGCTTTGAAAGCTTGATAGTGCCAGTAGGCACTGTATATTGTCATTTACATTTTGCAAAGAAGGTGGAAAGTAAGGATGTTGAGATGAACATGTGATAAAAATATAATGCAATATGCAAATATCAAGAAACCCCAGAAAGGAGGAAAGGCCTACATGTGGGGGTAAGAAATAAAATTAAAACAGTCCAATAAGGCAAGTGAGTGGCTTTGGGTCTAACCTCTAGCTGTTAGATGATCTGTCCTATGCTATTTGAGAGGTAGCTGTCCTGAGGCAATGTGGATGTAGTGAGCAATGTTTCAGAGGACAAGCTGCAATCAAAGCAAGTGCAATGGTCACTGACTGCATAGTCTCAGATCTTGCACACTATACCTAACACATAAAAATATTCAATTAATGTCTGCTAAATAGAATTCCTTTGTCCAGCATCTACTACCTCAATAAGTTATGTTAAACACCTGCTTAGCTCAAAGTATTTTCTGTGTTTAATCTCACATTTAAACAAAAGAGTTACCTCTCATGAAAAGATACTGAGGAATATCAACAACAGAAGGAGGCAGGCGAGTTACATTGTGAGTTGCTCATTTATAATACAATTAAATTGGACTACTTCTAAAGGAAATACAAAAACTACCTATAGGGTTAAAAAAACAGGGGGGGGGAACCCCTCTTTTCATTGTCATCAACCCACCTACTGCCCTGAATCTTTTTCTTGTAGCATAACAGATTAATAAACAAATAATAAGCTAGCGTGGTCATGCACACCTGTAATCCCCTCAGCTTGGGAGGCTGAGGCAGGAGGATAGAGTTCAAAGCCAGCCTCAGCAACTTAGTGAGTTCCTCAGAAACTCAGTGAGATCCTGTCTCTAAATAAAATACAAAACAGGGCTAGGGATGTGGGTCAGTGGTCAAGTGCCCTTGAGTTCAATCCCCGGAAACCGAAACACACAAACACACACACACACACACACACACACAATATTTAATAAGGTATCAACTGTGCTTTTTAAAACATTATGCCCATCTCATTGGAGATCAAATCTTTTATCATACTGAAGGTGCCTTAAAAGTATATTGAAAATTATGAGCAATTCATACAAATGTGAATTAATATTTATGAGATTATGTTATAATTTTTTACAAATTCATTTTTTTCACATAGCATATTAATCACGGCATGCTTACTGCCCTGCAGAATAGCTACACAGAGCAAATGGATCCCATGCCGTGACATTAGCTTGTAAGAGACCTGTCAACGTCTCAGCAACAGCAGTAAAATCATCTTAGTTTCAATTAGTATTGAGATTTTTCCCACTCTGGAGAGGGGGAGATTAGTGTTTATATAGAGGTGGTGACTTGAGAGATACAAAAAAATGAATAATCATGAAAGGATTTTTAATAGTTAAGAGGCTTGTATTTTCAAAGAGTAGAGATTATCTTAATTTTTAAGATACATATCCATTTATAAGTTACTGTATAGACAATATTAGTACTTTGGAACAATTCCTGCATAAACCAGGCCATCCCATCATTTGTTCACTCCTAGTCTCTAAACAGTTATTGACTGCTTCTGAAGTATATAGTAAAATAATCATTTGTTTCCTTTGACTGTGTCAGTGGGAAAAAATGACCAAAAAATGTCCCATATAAGCAATAAAACTCAAAAGATAAACCAGGCACCATGGCACACACCTATGATAGGAGCAACTTGAGCGACTTAAGGCAGGAGGATCACAAGGTTGTGGCCAGCTTCAGTAGCTTACTAAGACCCTGTCTCTAAATAAAAAGTGAAAAGGGCTGGGGGGTGTAGCTCAGTGGAACAGCACTACTGGGTTTAATCACCAACTCTTGAGTGGGAAAAAAATCAAACACACAAAGATTTACTAAAGTAAATTAACAACCTTATCAATGTTCAGAACAGTTATACAATGATTTTATAAGTGTGTACATGCACACGCACACATACACACACACACACACACACACACACCAACTTACCATCAAGTAAGTAGTGGTATTTAAGAATTTCCCTAAAGAAACTTGGACAGAACGGCTACAATACAAGGAGGAAATATGTACATTTCATAAAATAGCTTTTTGGGATCAATGAATAGCAATTTCAAAGCCTATTGATCCATTAGTTTATAATGATATAGGCTAGTGGTTCCTAAGGGAAACCCCACCTGTAGTACTTTCTGATAATAAGACAACTACACCTCATATTATTCAAGGAAAGCATTTTGCAAATGAAGAGTGACAGAATATGCCACCAGAAAAAATGCCCCTTGTTCTAAGGATTATTTTAAGTTAAGGTCACTTAAAAAAGAATAGACACAAAAGGAATTCTCTGCCTTTGCTGCACCAGGAGAAAGGCAGCATCTCCACCAGGATCCACAAAAGAGAGAAACCCCAAGGAAGGAGAGAGGACATCTTCCTATTAGAAGCCATGGGGCACTGACCCATCTCCCTGAAATAATTCTTCCCTTCCTCTGGCCTCTACACACATTTTCACTACTTTTCTACATACGGCCATTCCAATTCAATCTTCTTAATAAGAATTTACATTGTGTCATTTTGAGGTTATTTTCCTTCAAGGTGGGATCAACATACCTGCAAAAATATGTACATTTTTTTTCTTACTAATCTATTTAGGGTCAATTTAGGCCTAGCCAGAGCCCTTAAGAACGCAGAGAGAAAAATCTGCCTGGGCTAACCAGTATTGGACTAGAGAGAGTAAGAGGGCACACAGGTAAGAAACAGATCTGGAAAAGTGCTTGAAGGTATTAATTTGACAATCACAGAAGCAGCCAGAAAAAAAAGCAAGAAAACCAGTCCACTGCCTGCTAGGTGAAAAGATTTAGACACTTTTGCTGACAATAGAGGGGGTAAGTGTACAAGCCATGCAACACAGATGGGAATAAGTTTCATGAATGGTTGGAATTATTTGATTTTTAGGTCACTGGTGATGGAGGGGCAGGTCACAGCAGCACATCCACTGAGAGGCTCAGAGTCTGACTAACCAAAGCAATTTCCTTCAACATCAGCCCTCTTCAAAACAGGTGATCTTGCTCTTGATTTTCCCTTCTCCCAAATTACTATCCTCTACTAAAGACTTCCTCTGCCACTCTTGAATTTCAAAATGAGATGGTTCAGTGTTGTGCAAACTAGGAGAGAGCAACAAATTGCAGATGTAGGCTGCAGGACTCCACTGGCTGATTACAGATGAAGACACAGGCAACAGAAAATGAAGACACAATTTGCCTGCATTGCATGAAACAGGTTTTAGAAAGAAGTCTCCATTTGATTTTTCCAACCAAACTAAATAGGGGGTGACCAATCATTTACAAAGCATCGGTGCTATGTGTGTCTGCTGCACGTTCACATGTGTGAGAGAAGGATGCAATTTAAACATGTCTTATTTGAGTTATTTAATCTTAGGAACTTACAAATAAAATAACAAATAAGTCAGGATAAAAAGGAAAACTGCTCTGCCTGTCACCACCAAATGACAATAATGGTTGTGTGCTGTCATTTTAGTCTGTTGGGGCCTTTGTTGGTTCATTGTGCAGCATTTATACCTGTTTTTGAATGTTTTTTACAAACACTGATCCCATCAATGCCTCAGTGCAAAACAAGTGCAAGGGTACACTGTGCTAGGAACTAAAAATAACCAAGAGTGCAATAATAAAATAAAAAAGTAGAGAACATAGATAGAACTCTTTTTTATATTTATTTATTTGGTGAGGGGGAGTTGCCAGGGATTGAATTTAAGGGCATTCGACCACTGAGCCACATCCCCAGCCCTATTTTTGTATTTTATTTAGAGACAGAGTTTCACCGAGTTTTTTAGCACCTCACTTTTGTTGAAGCTGTCTTTGAACTTGCAATCCTCCTATTTCAGCCTCCGGAGCCACTGGGATTACAAGCATGTACCACCATGGCTGGCTATGGCAGCTCTCTTATAATTTAACTCTATTTGGCTCTGTTCACAGTGGTGCCCCACATTGGATTTTTGAGAAAATGGAATTACAGAAAGACTTTTAGGGCCTAAACTTTTAAGGAAAAAGAGGAGACTATGTACAGGAATATATACAAAATATTCAGTATGGAATTCAAAAATTAATCTCAAATATTCACATCTTTAAATAAAACAAAAACCAACATACCTACTATGTGTCATACAATTTGCATCTGTTGGAAATATCTAAAAGGATTCCCAACCCAGTTTGCTTAATCATGAAAGCAGATAAATTCATCAACTAGTATGGTAAAACAGGTTACAGAAGGAACAAGTAGAATGCTCTCTACTGCCATCTTTCACACTAAACTAAACTTACATTTCTGCTTTGGTGTAAGGATAGAAACACAGATCAATGTGACAGAACAGAGTCCAGAAGGAGACTCACACATAACTGGACGAATGATTTTAAGCAAAAGCCATTCTGTGGAGAAATAACCAAGAGTGCAATAAACCCATAAAGGTATCAAAACTATCATCAGTCCATAAAGTAATTGATAAATTATACTTAATCAAAACATACTATTTAGATAAACCACATTACAGGGGGAAAATCAAATGTTTACTTGATAAAAGTCTGTATGCAGAATATATTAAAAGTTCTCAAAGATAAATTAAAAAAAATTAGTTGGAAAAAGATCTGAACAGACACTCACTGAACAAGACTTCTGAGTGGCATTTAAGCCTATGGAGAGATGGTCAACATCAAGAGTTCATTCAGGAAGTGCAACTTAAAACCACAATGAGATACAAAAGTATTAGAAAGGCTGAAATAAAAAGAAATGACCAACACCAACTGGGAGCAAAGATATAAAGAAACTTTCATATACTACCACATTGGAATGTAAAAAAATACAACCATCTCGAAAAAGAATATGGCGGCTTATATAAAAGTTCAAAGTACAGCTACCATGTGATACAACCTTCTATTTTCAGATAAAATAGAGAAATACATATATATGCTACACAGAGACTTGCAGGTGCACATTTATATCAGATTAGTACTGAGCATAAAACTGGAAACACAACCCAAATGTATGACAACAAATGAACAGATAGATAAACTGTGCATATAACCATTCACTGAAATAGTTCTCAGTGATAAAAAGGAATAACCTACTGATACATGCTACAATCTGAACAAATCTCAATAATTAGGCCAAGTTTTGAAAATTCAGAAAAACTAGGAAATGTAATTATACAGAAACTAGATTAGTGGAGGGATAGGAAGAAGTGATTAACAGGGGCATTAGATAATTTGGGGGCCAGGCACAGTGGCACACACCTGTAATACAAGCAGCTCAGGAGGCAGAGGCAGGAGGATCATGAGTTCATAGCCAGCCTCAGCAATTTAGTGAGGCACTAGCAACTCAGTGAGACCCTGTCTCTAATAAAGTACAAAATAGGCCTAGGGATGTAGCTCAGTGGTCCAGTGCCCCTAAGTTCAATCCCGGTAACCACCTGCCCCCACCAAAACAAAACAAAAAAAAGAAATTAAAGAAAATTTAGGGAATGGTAGACATGTTCTTAGTCTTGATTGTGGCAATGGCAAAATGACATATACATGCCAAAATTTATCAAACTGTACACTTTTTTAGATGTTAATGAACCTTTATTTTATTCATTTATTTATATGTGGTGCTGAGAATTGAACCCAGCACCTCACTCATGCAAGGCAAGTGCTCTGCCACTGAGCCACAACTCCAACCCCACAAACTGTACAAGTTTAATTCACACAATTTACTAGTATGTCACTTTTACCCAAATAAAGCTTTTTTTTTTTTTTTTAAAGGCAATCCTGGCCATCATATTCAACTGGTATATTATCATTACCAATAACTACACCATGTTTCCTGTCTGTCAACAGAAAACTGTTCAGATTCATAAAACAAATGGATAGCCATGCTCTAAAAGAACTAGCTTTAGGCCAAATGTGGCCATGAAACTTTCCAGAGGCCAGTCAGCTGTGAACACTAATGTCTCAGTCACACAGAAGAACAGTGACTAGCATTGACATCATCTTCAACAACAAAGTAGATTTTTCATAGTTCTTTTTTTTTTTTTCCTTTATTTCTAACATTCAATTCTCAATTACTGCTCAGAGGCTATCCTTTTGTAAAGTTTTTTTTGTTTGATTGTTTCTTTCTTTCTTTCTGTTTGTTTGGCTTAGGCACTGATGATTGAACCCAGGGGCACTCAAACACTGAGCCATATCCCCAACCCTTTTTTGTATTTTATTTAAAGACAAGGTTTCTCAAAAGTTGCTGAGGGACTCACTAAGCTGCTGAGGTCCTGTCTCTAAATAAAAATGCAAAATAGGGCTGTTCATGTGGCTCAGTGCCCCTGAGTTCAATCCTTGGTACAAAAAAAAAAAAAAAAAAAAAAGAAAGAAAAAAAAGAACATAAATAAATTTTACTGTTTCTGTATGTCAAAAAAAATTAAGGAATTTTACTAAAATATATTTAACACATGATGGTACACGTAACTTAAGGAAATCCAAATGACAAGGAGAGGGTTTTGTTTTTTTTTTTTTTTTTAAAGTTGAACTACAAAATAAAGTCTGCATATATAAACACCTTTCGAATGGGTGGTGCCATTATCAGAGGAGAGGGAAAGGGGAAAAAAGGGGGGTGAGGGGGAGAAAACAAAAGCAGCCATCAAGAATCTCTCCTAAACTCGGTAATACAATAAACCACAAGTATCCGCTTAAGTGAGATTTTGGCACACTCTGAATTGAAAATGTCCTAGCAATCTCTCATTCCTATAGATAATTGAGAGTTGGCTGCTGTTAGACCTTAACACACTCAAAGTAGTTGAGTCCCTGGAAACCAGATGCTATTGCTTAAAACAGTTTAGGTTCTCAGTCCTGAAGGATTCCTAAAATTGGATTACAGTCCCTCCAGATAATCTGAGAAATATAGCATGACAAAAAGGAAACCTTAAAAAAAAAAATTAACTCCTCTATAACAAGCAACATTCTGAACACTGAACACAGCATGACTGAGGCAGAAAATCCCATCAATGAGAGCTTAAGGGCAATACACCAAAAGCCAGTCCAAAAGAGAAAAGAAACCATACAACAGAAGAAAAGATAATAGAAGACAAAAGAGAAAGAACAAAACATAATTGCCAGCCTGAGAGCAAAAGTCAGGTTTGTCAACTGAAGAGAGGCAAGCAGACAGAGTGTTCAAATTTCTACTGCTCTTACACCCATTCATATAAAATCCATTAAGACAATATTTGAGGGGACACGTAATCCTAATGACTTCCCCTTCAATTATCCATTATTCTTTTCTACTTATAATAAATAAGATCTAAGTACACATTTAAAAAAAAAAAACATACACATGGCCAACAAATATGGCTAAAGATGCGCAACATCACTAATCTTTATGGATATGCAAATCAAAACCACAATGAGATATCATCCTTCACCTGCTACAATGGGTATGCTCAAACCACAGATAAGCTCTGATAAGAGTGACTAGAAAGGGGAATCCTTGGTTTTCTATTAGTAAAACATCAATTGGAAAAGCCTTTATTCACTTTTTTTCAAGGCACTTTGTTTGCAAACATGGGAAAAGAGTTAATGTACTTCTTTTGGCCAAAAAAAAAACATAATTGGGTGTTCCTGGGATCAATCATTATTACCTCCATGAGGACAGTGTCATAGATTGTCATTTTCCAGATTACCTAGCAAAGAACAAGAATACTAGGCTGTAAGCTGTTTTGAAAAGAATGAATGAGGGAAATGGGACGCCATTACTATTTCCTCTCATTCCAGGTTATTCTACCATGCTACCAAACTGTATGCTCCAAGTTTCTTCTCTTTCAGATTTCGATGCAAGAACTTTCAAACTTAGTAACTATGCTCCCACATCCACCTTTTAGTGAAACCCTTACTATTCACCTACATGTTAAAGAGGTCTAAATACATATAGGGTATTTAGAGATCATGTGAATTACCTTACTAAGTCCAAGAGAAGACTAAAAATAAAGGGGGTGCATTGTGAAATGTCATGTCATACCTTCTTTTTTGTGTCAGGGTCAAATTATCATTTGCTAGTTCTCAAAAACGGCCCCTTTTTAAACAAAAATCAGGACTAGTCACTGCTATCATCCAAATGTTCCATAAAAGACCTTGGAAACTGGTGAACCTCTTCATATCCTGAAGTTTGATCCATGAACTTAGTAATAAGGCACATATTTTCTTTTTTTCACTGTTTTCTTCCCCAGATACCTACATATTACCACACCTTCATTGTATTTTTGAATTTTTTTTTTTAGTGTATTACACACAATAGTAGGATTTGGTGTTACATATTCATACATGTACACCATATAACAATATAGGTTTGTCAATTTTGTTCCCCAGTACCTCCATGATCCCCTTCCTCTTCTGATCTCCCTACTATCTCATGAGATGCCTGCCACAACCTTTTTCCCTCTTTTTTCCTTCTTGCTTCCACATATAAGATGAAACATATGATCCTTGACTTTGAGTTTAGCTTATGTCACTTAATATTAAGTCTCTCAAGATCCATCTATTTTTTTGCAAATGACATAAATTCATTCCTATTTATGGATGAATAAAACTTCATACACACCTTCATTTTAAATAACAAATGTCTCCAAAAGCAATCATCAGTTAGCTTACTGATATGAGGGCGGGAGGGGGATACCAGGGAATGAACTTGGGGCACCAAACCACTGAACCACAACCCCAGGCCTATTTAATATTTAATGTAGAGACAGGGTCTAAGTTTTTTAGCACCTCGTTTTTGCTGAGGCTGGCTTTGAACTCAAGATCCTCCTGCCTTAGCCTCCCAAGGCGTGCACCACTGTGCCTGGCTTGTGCTACAGTTATTATAAGTGATATGTATTTAAGGTTACTTCACTGTTCTGGACGAGTCCTGGAAGAGAGACAGGAATTCTAGTTTTCGTTTGATGACCTTTTGTAGGTCTCCATTACCATTAGGAAGAGAAATATCGAGAAGATGATATGCATCAGGAATCCCATCTAAAATATGGATACTTGAACCTACACGAAAAGATCCCCTGTGACCATTCTAGTCACTTAAAGTGAAATTAAATCGGCCACAGATGAAAGCAGAAGATTAGGATTCTGGGCTATGGAATCTTAATTCTTCTCTGTCATACTACAGCAGTTATGATTCTCACTTTTCCCCTTAGTCTTCCCAAAAAGAAAGGCAAGAAATCCCTGATATGATCTCAGAATCTTACATAGGGGGACAAAAAGGAATATCATCAGTAAGACCTCCTGACTATGGCTCTTAAGATGTCAAATCTGTATTAACCAGCAAGAAAAGAATAGCTTTCTACTTGACTTCTGAGTACTTTGGTTTTACTGATCTAGAAGTAAACATGATGGCTGAAATGAGGGAAGCACTCCCCACACACACACAACCCCCACACACATGGTGTGGGATGGGGCACATTCTGTACACTCAGACGAAAATAATCTTATAAAAGGTAATTTAATGTTTAGAAATATTCAGTGATAGGAAAAAGCAACTGCTGGCAAAATTTGTGCGATGTGGGGCTGAATTTAAATGTAGCTTTAAGTAGTACACTGGTCAGTGTATATGGATGAAAGATACTCCCTTTATGGATCAAGTTTTTCAAATGGTTCTGCAGGATTTCTACAGAACTATAAAATGCTTATGAATTAAATAAGAATTCTGTAACTTTTTCCAAATCTTTTGTGGAAAAAATGATAACAGAGAAGAAATTAAAAAAACAGGCCACAGGTCTTCTCCTATTCCATGAACAAGTGTTACATGCTGTCTCAAAATTTTAATTGACTTCTCAAAACCAGAGACCAATCTATTTCAATATCTACAAATATAGGGTCCTCTACTTAGATTCCTTCAACTTCTGTAATGTTATTATCCTTAGTAAAATATTTGGCACACACACAGAAGATGTTCAATGAATATAGCTTATAGTGTGTGAATTCGGTACAGGGTTTTCTTCCAGATCATATTTTTCAACCTTTTAATCATCTCTGTGAGATTTCTCTCATGTACGTGTAGCCTTCATCTTCTTTTGTCTTAACTGGGTTTTGATTTGAGAAATGTACATGAAGTAAGTGAGAAAGTCAGATAATTTCTAAATATAAAACAAGGATTAATTTATGATTTTTCATAACAACTAATATTTGTAAGTAGTTCAGAGTTGAAAAGTTTTAATACCTTTTATTTATTTACATATTTACTTATTTATTTGGGGTATAGGGGGGATTGAACCTAGGAACCTTTACTACTGAGCTGCATCCCTGGTCCTTTTTGTATTTTACATTGATACAGGGTCTCAATGAGTTGCTGAGGGCCTAGGTAAATTGCTGAGGCTGGCCTCGAATTTGCAATCCCCCTGCCTCAGCATCCTGAGTTGCTAAAGGTGCTAGGATGACAGGTGTGTCCAATAACCTTTAAAAAGGTTATGATAACTTTTCAAATCATCATTTCATTGGACTACCTAGTATGTTCAATATAGCAGTCAACAATGTTTTCATTTTGTAAGTGAAGAAACCAAACTCTGATAAAGAAATTACATCCCAAAGTCAGGCAACCAGCAATTGGCAACATACTCTGAGTTTCCATGGTTTTAAATCTACTTTTATACCCTAATACCAGGTCATTATAGCCTTATTTTTAACTGTCAGAATTACGGCCTCTTGTTTAAATTGCAGTTCAGTATTTTCTAATTGTAAAATGCTCTGTGCACCTCTACTTCTGCAAAGCCTAAGTAATGAAAGGCTACTCCTTTTACGTCAAAGATACTTTTTTTTTTTAACAGATTTTAAAAAGCGATAAAATCAGCAATGAAATAAAATCTTTGGCTTTTCTTCAAAACTGACAATCTATGCCATCTTATTTCAGGGGTGAAAAGTAGCAAAGAATGACACCTTTTCTGAACTTAAAAAAATAACCAGAGCTGTACAAATGCTCCAGACCCCAAACTCTATATAAATATTCTGCCATAAATATTTATTCACATAAATATTTATGTGACTCAATAAACATTAATGGATAATGGTAGAACTTAAAATACCCATAGGTGCAAAATGAAAAAATTCCCGCTTATAAATGCTATCACTAAATGAGAAGCACATATAGAGTTCACTAAAAGTTTCCCAAGTCTGCGGGCTTGTTCACAGCGCCAGCCTATGACTCTGCACATGTGTTCTCTCTCTTTCTGACTTCATCCCCCGCTCCCACTCCATTCTTCTATTTCAGGATTTATACATATGATTTTCTTCCTTTAACATCATATGAATAAAAATATAACTGAACTATCCTGCAGGTTTGCATAGTAGCCAAATGCTTAGGATATACCCAGTAGCCTGAGACACAGACCAAATAAATTCTTCAAGGTATCTCTGCAGAAAATAAAATTGGATCCTACAATTATGGTCGAAAGAAAAGTGTCCTTTCAGTTGGCTACTATAATTTAGACTGGAGAGATGAAAGGAAGTGTCCGTTTGCATAAACAAGTCAGAAGCTAACTCTGAATCAATTAAATCATACACAACTTTATAGATTTTTACCCAGTTTCTTGAATAAGGCATAAGATTGTCTCTATACCAAGGCTTCCTATACATAAATTTGGCCATGTTTTGGTACTTATTGGTTCTATCATATTTGATAATGGAATCAATCTCTCCCTTTAGAAGCTCTGGGTTAATGGCAAAGTTTATTAAACTGCAAGCAGTCATTCAGAAAAGATCAATATAGACATGATTACAGAGTAACCAAAGGATTAAACACAAGATTTATCACAAAATTAAACTGAATTAAATGTTCTCTGATAGCACTTAAAATGCTGTCAATACTTTTAACTCATAATCTATGCTTTCTTGTGTTTACCTAATAAGCCATAGGGATGTGCGATTTAAGAAAATGACTGCTTTCAAAACTATAAGCTACCAAGACTTGCTGAAAGCATTGAGAATCTCTTCTTGAGTTAAGGAGCAGCACCTTAATTTATCAGTCAGAGCCTGTCTACAGTGAATTCAGCAAAGTTTTGAGTTACTCAGTACATAAGCCATTCTGTCCACCCCTTAAGCATACCTATAACATACATCCTTTCAGGTATACATCTTAGAAACTGTGCCCTCAAATTACAAACTTTAAACAATTTCTTTCTGTTTTTCTGGCACAGAAACATATGCTATGACACTGACCCTCAGTCCCTAGCAGAGAAGGCTGGATGATGTCATCTGGCTATAGGGAAATCAACACTTCCCCATCCTGGGAGGCTTCACTGATGCCACCCCAGCTCAGCAAATTACACTCCAAAACGTGAAATCCCCATCACTGCTTATGAAAGGTAACCATTCACTAAAAAAACTGGCAATAGCACGTGTACTCATGATCAGTAAGGAAGTCAATATACATGATGGCTCTTAAAGCTGATATCAATACATAGTGAGCGAGAAGAGCTCTGTGGGACATGAAATGATAAAGGCCAGGACTGCTGTGTGAAGCTAGGAGGGTGTGTACTTGAGCAGATGGAAAAACAGTGTGGGGGCAAAAAATGAGCCTGTATTTTAAACTACACCTTAGATGGCAGCATGTTTGAGGGAGACTTTCTTTTTTCCTCTGCCCAGTTTCTGTCTTGTCACTAGAACCTTTATCCCATAGATGGCATGGGCCCTATACTGCCTGAGTACCAGTAGGTTCTGATGATTTCAATAGTCATCCAATATGACAGCTTTGTTATACAGAGGAGGTCAAGCTATGTTCGAAACACGATGCTGAGGCTGACACTGCCCTGTAATGTCATCACCCCCCTCTAAGAATACTGATTTCTACCACAGTACCACTTCTCTTCTCAGCAGTCACCCCACCTGACAACACCATTTAGTGCTAAGGACAGTCCCAAATAGTTGTCAGTTCCTCAGGGAATAGAGTGCCATCTGTCCATTGAAGAAAAGCCTCTGCACTCTACTCAAAAGCTGAGGCTGTTAAGTCCACAAAGTCAAAGCTTCTTACAATCAGATGCCTTTTTGATAGAGATCTTATCAATTTTGTAAATTATTTCCCACAATAGAAACTTTATTCCATGAAAACCGAGTTCTTCACTGTGGTCCATGCTCAACTTTCCCATTGCTTCCTATGTGTCTTTGCTCAACCTAATCCTGCCACAAGCAAGGGCTTTTTGGTGGCACTTGCATCTACATATTTGCCTCAGAGGACTGGCTTTGACACTTAGTAATTTTGTGACATTTCTTCTCTTGGAATACAGGAAAAGAGCTGTGAAATTGCATTCAATTTGTCAAAAAGTATGGGGGGCAAGAGCTCTAATCTCTAGAGTATACAAAGAACTCAAAAAAGTTAAACAACAAAAAAACAAATAACCCAATCAACAAATGGGCCAATAACTTGAACAGACATTTCTCAGAAGAGGATATACAATCAATCAACAAACACATGAAAAAATGCTCACCATCTCTAGCAATCAGAGAAATGTAAATTAAAACTACTCTAAGATACCATCTCACTCCAATAAGAATGGCAGCCATTATGAAGTCAAACAATAATAAGTGCTGGCGAGGATGGTGCGGGGAGGTACACTCATACACTGCTGGTAGGACTATAAATTGGTGCAGCCAATTTGAAAAGCAGTATGGAGATTCTTGGAAAGCTGGGAATGGAACCACCATTTGACCCAGATATTCCCCTTCTCGGACTATACCCAAAAGACCTAAAAAGAGCATACTACAGGGACATAGCCACATCAATGTTTATAGCAACACAATTCACAATAGCTAGAATGTGGAACCAACCTAGATGCCCTTCAATAGATGAATGGATTAAAAAATGTGGCATTTATACACAATGGAATATTACTCAGCACTAAAAAATAACAAGATCATGGCATTTGCAGGGAAATGGATGGCATTAGAGCAGATTACGCTAAGTGAAGTTAGCCAATACCTAAAAAACAAATGCCAAACGTCTTCTCTGATATAAGGGGGGGTGTCTCAAAATGGGATAGGGAGGAAGAGCATGAGAAGAAGACTACCACTAAATAGGGAAGAGAGGTGGGAGGGAAAAAGAGGGAGAAGGGGAGTTGCACGGAAGATGGAAGGAGAACCTCATCATTATACAGAATACATGTATGATGTTGTGATGAGAAAAAGAAAAAAAAAGTGTGTCACATTAGATTGGATAGAGAGAAATGATGGGAGGGGAGGGGAGGAGTAGAGGGGATAGGAAGGGAAGCAGAATAGAATAGACATTATGACTGCTGTATGTATATATAGGTGACTCTATGACCAGTGTGATTCTGCGATCTGTACAATTAGGAAAATGAAAAATTATACCCCAATGATTCAAATGTATGAATTGCCAAGATCACTGTAATGTCATGTGTAGCCAATAAAAAAAATTAAATTAAATTTTAAAAAAAACACAAAAGATCCTACAGAAGAAAAAAGAAAGAAACTTAATATATAGGCTAGGTTATGTAAACAATGTGTATTAAACTTGTTTATCTTTAAAAAAAAGTATGGGGGACATTTCCTGGCATTAAGTGGATAGTAAATAAATGATAAGAGAGAAATGCCTCTTCCCCAACTACTATAATCATGTTCCTAGTCATTAAAAAGGGAAACTGAGCCCGGCGTGGTGGTGTACACCTGTAATCTCAGCAGCTCAGAAGGCTGCAGCAGGAGGATCCAGAGTTCCAAGCCACCCTCTGCAACAACAAGGCACTAAGCAATTCAATGAGACCCTGTCTCTAAATAAAATACAAAATAGGGCTGGGGAAGTGACTCAGTGGTCCAGTGCCCCTGAGTTCAAGCCCTGGTACACTGCCACCCCCCCACCCACCCCCCACCCCAAAAAGGGAAATTGATATTCATTATAAAAGGTTACACTTGCTCACTAAGATTTTATCTCACTCCAGTTAATAGCAACCATATATATATAACCATAGAATACAAATAAGTGCCAGTGAGGATATGGGGGAAAGGTACACTCATGCTGACTGCAAATCAGTGCAACTTCTTTGGAAAGCAACATGGAGATTTCTTTAAAAAAAAAAAAAAAAAAAAAACTAGGAATGGAACCAACATAAGGCCCAGGCATCCCATTCCTTGGCATTTATCCAAAAAAAGTAAAATCAGCAAATTATAAAGACACATTATCACTAATGTTTACAGCAATGTTTATCATTCACAACAACAGCCAAGTTATGGAAATAGCCTAGGTATCCCTCCAAAGGAAGATAGAGAAAATATGGTATAGACACAATGGCATGGTATGGAGAGACAGCACCAAAACAAAGAGAAAGAAGAGGAAGCGGCAGAGCAAAAGCAGAAGAGCATATTGTGGATTGGAGAGAGGAAAAACTTCAGGAAAGCTTCACCTGGGAAGAGAGCAACTATTTGTGCTCTTATCCAAAATGAGAAAGACCACTACATTAACCATTCTCAGAAATAGGCAAAAAGAAGACCTGAAATAGTATTTGCCATTGATTCCATCATAAATCTTTTTCAACTGCTTTAGCCTTTATTGGGTGTCCAAATGAGACACCTGCCCATTTTCAAAAAGAAAATAAATGTACACAAAAAAAGTTATTAAATATAGTTCAACATAAAAAAAATTACAAGGCGTACTGCATGAGTATAACCTTTAAAAAAAACTATAGGGTTTTTTAGACTCTGGTAGGTAATTCTTCAGTGCAACATCCAAACACCTCCCTGCACAAAGCTCAATGGAACAGGGGGAGATGGAAAAAAAGAGGTGGGGGAAACCCTTCTTCCCAGCTGAGCTCCAACACATACAGTACTGTTTGGGAGGCAACTTTATGTGCTCTTAGTAGTAGATTAATGAATGTAATTACCTACCATTGTAGCTGTGAAGCTGCAAAAACTGTAATTTATAGAGTGCTGTAAAGTTCTAATGTGTTTTTATGTCCATAAGCTGCTTAACCATAATCTAACGCATTTGTACAAGAACAGCCTAAGTGGCTCTCAGCTGAACAGTGAACACAAGTGTCTGCACCTTGGTGATTCTGCTGTGTGCCTTTATAACCCACCCTAGTGGTAAGCATCTGAGGGAAACAGCTGGTGAATTACACAAATAATTCTAGAGGCAGTGACAAGTTTCTCTACCTCTCTAACCATGAGAAGGGTTTCTGGCTGGCAAAGAGCTACACACTTTAATTAAATGCTGGAGTGATTTCTCTATGTACATTTGGTGCTTTTTTTTTTTAACCACCATTCTACAAATATCTCCTTCAAGTCCATCTCCTTTTGTCTCACCACAGGAGGCCAGCTAGGAAAAGGCCATGGGTGTAAGTGAAAGCACATGAAAGAGAATATAAAAAAGAAAAATAAAATGGAGGGAGACCTCATGGAACCAGTGATGCTTTATTCAGCACTGACGAGGCACATCTTGGTTGAGGGGGATGGCCTCAGGCCACCACAAGGGTCTGGCTTTTATATGGGCATAGCAGAGTCAGGTCATGGAAGGAGTTGGTACTTTTGGTGGGCCCTCTTGGCAGCAGGGCCAGTTAATGGGAGAAGATTAGGGTGGGGCAGGAAGACAGGTAACCAACCATATCCTTCAATAAGAGCATAAGGGAAAAATTCTCCATCTGCAAATGTCTGATTTCCATCTTAGAAAAGGTTCTCCATTTCCCATTTTTCCTCTTTTACTATCACTGTATTTGCAAAGAAAAGCAGATACAGCTCAACAATTGAATTCACATCTGATGCAAACTGTTGGTGGAGATGGTCTTAGTCAGTAGGGGGTTTCAAACATCTCATAATACTCCAAATAAAGGGTTTTAATAAAGGGGGTGGGGAGTGCCACAGTGGTAGCTCATGCTAATTAAGAGTTCTTATGACCACCACAATCCAGGGGGCAGGTACTATTCACAATCCATTTGCATACAAAGGGACTAAGAGGCAGCTATTAATGCTTCATGGGGGTGTGGCAGGGGCCTGAATAGTTTCTACTCCAGGACCAGTGGTATGCTCCAGAGACAAGTTATTTGAATCCTTCTCTTGGGTAAAGCAGGGATGACAGGAATGTTGTGAAGATTTAAATGTTAATATAGTGCTTAGAAGATTGTGGTTCAGAGGTAGAGCGCCATCCTAGCATGTGTGAGGCACTGGGTTCAATCCTCAGCACCACATAAAAATAAAATAAACGTATTGTGTCCACCTACAACTAAAAAATAAAATTTTTTCTGAAAACCGGGAGAGTCAGGACCTCAGAAGGGTTCAGACCACATTGGCCATCATTACAATTACTAAAACAGGGGTTCACTTGATGCTTTGACTATATCCCTTGTGGCTTAAAAACATACATGTTTTTTTTCTTTTTCCCAATCTTCTTTTCCCTAAAACTTCTCCATGATCTCATTTTCTCTGAATTACTTCTATAAAAGCCCCCTCCCTGTTCCTACGAATTGGCAGAATCACACCTTTGAAACAGGAGTCCCCTCTGTTTATCCTTTGCTAGCAAAGCAATAAACCTTCTTTTTCCTTTTTCTCAAAACCGTATCCTCATTAATGGATTGGCATGGGGACAAGGATGGAGCTTTTGGCAATGTTACTACTCTAGGAAAGGGAGAATATGACTAATACTAGCAAGAGGAATGAAAAAAACAGCAGAAAACTGCCTATATTTTCTGGAGGCAAACATTTGCAGTCTAAGACATCTGTAATTGAAAGTTCAAGGGATTATCCTGGAATACAGTACAAAACAGCAAACAAAGAAGCAGCTTCAAAGTACAAAAGGACAAGCCCCAGACTGCAATCCCTAAGCACAATGTAAAGTGAGCAGCTCTCAGGTGGGAGTCAGGGGAGGAGGAGCCATGGCAAGAGGAATCCCTATTTTCTCCTCCTCTTTTCATTAGTAGCACATTAAATTTCTGAGCAAATATTTTAGATTATATTTTTAAAATAGCATCAGGAAAACACAAAACTAGAAAATCTTCAGAGCTGTTGGTTGAGGAAAGGAACACAATGGCATGACATCAGTGGCTATGTAGGGATGAAAAGCTAGCTCAAAGACTCACACTCAGGGCAAATTAGCATCATATCTGATACATAATTGATCTTCTTCCTAGTTAAAAGTGTACTATCCCCAACATTCACAGGACGAGAGATGTGATTTGGATTCAATTAAAAGCTTTATCCTGTCCAAGGGAAGAAATTAGCCTCTCAGAGGAAGCCATGTGGCTGCTTCTCTACTTCTAATGCCAGACTGACCTCTGGAAAACCCTGGATACCTCTCTTTGGCCAGGGATGTGTAGGCAGTAGCTGTATATTCATCAACTCCCCCAGGGAGTAAGTGCCCATTTGAAGCAGATAACGAAACAGGGAAAGTATTTTCTACCTCTACAAAAATTGACTCTGAACGTGAGCACAGGTCCCTCATTGTTAGTCTAAAAGAAAAGGGTGTGGAAATAAATTAGCCATTTCCTGAACAACACAGTTCAGAAAAGCTGAAATGGAAGTGGGTAAGATGCAATTTGGGGATATGGCAGGCTCTCCCCAAATTCACCTCCTCCTACTACAAACCACTGTTCCCTAGCAGCCTTCCAGACTCCCCTGATCTTTACCAGTTCTAATCATTATAAAAATGTTGCTGGTGAGGTGGGAAATTTCTAGATATTAACTGGTCTCTCAACCTACCTGCCATGGCCCTCCACTTGCCATTCTCACCTCCACCTAGGGAACAAGATCCTAAAAGATCCTAACAGGCCTCCTCACTGCTCTCTATACCCGCATCCTATATCCCAGCCCATTTTGAAGCCCAGTTGCCTTTAGCAAGTACTCCTCTAACTTATGATTCCATGTAAGATGCACCATGGCTACCTAGTTCTTGCACTAAACTGATGGTACAATCTGTCTTCCCACATGCTCTACCATGTCTCTTGATTATGTCTCACACGTAACTCTATCCACAGGCCCCAGGAGTGATTATTTCCTCCCAAACATGCACAATATTTTCTAACTAAACTAGTGGTGCAACACAGTACAGTAGCATATATATATACATATATATATATATATATATATATATATATATATATATATATAAAACTTGTAATGTGAATATAAATATGCATAATACAGGTGTTTGTTCTAAGTGATCTTGCCAATAGTGTGAAGACTTCTGGTTTACACTACAGAGAGACGCAAGCCCCCTGATGGCAGAAACCTTTTCCTATACTTCTTTAAACTCTCAAAGCTCTGAATGCTCAAAAATGTCACTTATTGATTATCAATAAGATAACTAGACACTACATGTCACAGTGTATATACTCAGAGGAGATATAAAAAGGTGTTCTGTAAAACCAAATCCTAATATTTGGAAGAAAAATATATCATTAAACTCAAAGAAATAAAACACATTTAGAACAACTGACAGATGATCGTTTTTTAGTATTCACAACATAATTAATTAAGACTTCATAGTAGTACTGAACTTCTAGGTAACAAGTCCCAAGTTAATTAGTAGGCAACCATCAAACATGCGAAATATCATCTGATATGGCCCATATATTTCTCATTGAAACCTCTCATGTATTTTTCTATTTAAACAGAATTCTACATAGAAACAGTAAAGCAAGGGAAGGTGTGATAATGCTTGCCAACCAGCATCTTATTCTCAGGAGATAAAAGAAATCCAACTGCATCCCATTGTAACAGTGTCTACTCTTTGAATACAGCTCTAGCTGCTCTGTTACAGCAACTAATTTTTTAAATAGACATGTTTCTTTCTCTTCCTCTCTCCCTGCTCCTCCCTAATCTCTCCCCCTCCCCAATCTCAAAGGAAACAGGATTACCTTTCTTCCCTATCCTAGGCAGAGCTATCTGTCCTGAGCACACACCCACCATAGGAATGAAGTCATCCAGACTTTGGGGAATGCACCAGAAGATCTCAGAAATGACAATCTTCCAAACTAACAAGTGACTTACAACTCCA
Organism: Marmota flaviventris; assembly: GCF_047511675.1. Lineage (NCBI taxonomy): Eukaryota > Metazoa > Chordata > Mammalia > Rodentia > Sciuridae > Marmota > Marmota flaviventris. The sequence continues at coordinate 25,153,071 of NC_092516.1, forward strand.
GACAGAGAAAACGTGGAATGTAGCCTTTGAATCACCTCTTTAAAACCCCCTTTGTTCCTGCTGATGGACAGAATCACAGCCACTGGGCCAGGAGACCCCTGTGCTTCTCCTCTGCTACCAAAGCAATAAACCTTCTTTTTCCTTTTTCTCAAAACCATGCCCTTCTTATTGGATTGGCATCAGGGACAAGGACAGAGCTTTCAGCAACATCATCACTGCAATAGTCAGATAGCTCTGTGTGACCTTTGTTTCCTTGCAGGGATTTCAAAGTTGCCACAGCCCCATGGATTCCAGGTCAATACTCACTGGAAAGAGGGACTAAATTCTTATTGCAATTTCTACAGTAAAAGCTATATCCAATTTCAAGGCAGGAGTGGTGGTGCACACCTATAATCTCAGCTACTTGGGAGACTGAGGCAGGAAGAGTGCAAGGGTGAAACCAGTCTAGTCAACCTAATGACACCATATATTAGAAAATAAAATAGGGTGGGGAGGTAGTTCTAGGTTAAATCCTCAATATCTCAAACCTCCCCACAACAAAAAAGTTATTGAATTTCAGATTCATCAGGGGCTCATGCAGGTATCATCACTGTTACTCTAGGAATATGAACTTCTGAGAAAGCTGTTTCACACCTATCAAATCTCCTCAAGACCAGATCTAGTCCACAGCAAACATTCAATAAAAAATTTGTTATATAAACACTGAAAACATTTCTAAAAATTAAAATTTAGTATTTTGGATCACCATTGTTTTCATTAATTTGCACTAATCAAATAACTTTTTTTAACTGTAGCAGATTTCTAAAATTTTTTTTGGATATTTTATTTATTTATTTATTTTTGATCTTGACATATCATACATTTGAATCAGATGGGATATAATTTCTCATTTTTTTGAGTATACAGGTTGCAGAATTACATTGGTCATGCAGTCACGAATATACCCACAGCAATAATAATGTCTATTTTATTCTGCTGTCCTTCCATTCCCCACTTCCCCTCCCCTTCCCTCCCCTCCTCTCCCCTCCCAACACTTCTCTCTACCCAATCTCATTTGACCCATTTCTATTTTTTTTCCCTCACATTGTCATACCTGTATTCTGTATAATGAAAGGGGTCTCCTTCCCTCTTTCATGCAATTCTCATTCTCCCTCCCTTTCCCTCCCACCTCTCTTTCCTATCTAGAGGTAATTTTCTTCTCAAGCTCTTCCTCCCTATCCCTTTTTTGAGAAAACATTTGGCATTTGTTTTGGGGGGATTGGTTAACTTCACTTAGCATAATCTGCTCTAATGCCATCCATTTCCCTGCAAATGCCATGATCTTGTTCTTTTTTAGTGCTGAGTAATATTCCACTGTGTATAAATGTCACATTTTTTAATCCATTCATCCATTGAAGAGCATCTAGGTTGGTTCCACAGTCTAGCTATTGTGAATTGTGCTACTATAAACATTGATGTGGCTGTGTCCCTATAGTATGCCATTTTTAGGTCTTTTGAGTATAGTCCGAGAAGAGGAATAGCTGGGTCAAATGGTGGTTCCATTTCCAGTTTTCCAAAGAATCTCCATACTGCTTTCCAAATTGGCTACACCAATTTGCAGCCCCACCAGCAATGTATGAGTGTACCCCACCCCATCCTCGCCAGCACTTGTTGTTGTTTGACTTCATAATGGCTGCCATTCTTACTGGAGTGAGATGGTATCTTAGTTTTAATGTGCATTTCTCTGATTGCTGGAGATGGTGAGCATTTTCTCCTGTTATTTGTTGATTGATTGTATATCCTCTTCTGAGAAGTGTCTGTTCAGGTCCTTGGCCCATTTGTTGATTGGATTATTTGTTGTTTTGTTGTTTAACTTTTTGAGTTCTTTGTATATCCTAGAGATTAGAGCTCTATCTAATTGTGAGGGGTAAAAATCTGTTCCCAGGATGTAGGCTCCCTATTCACTTCACATATTATTTCTCTTGCTGAGAAAAAACTTTTTAGTTTGAATTCGTCCCATTTGTTGATTCTTGGTTTTAATTCTTGTGCTTTAGGCGTCCTATTAAGGAACTTGGGGCCTAACCCCACGTGATGGAGATTAGGGCCTACAAAATTTTTTTTTAATTTTATCCAAAGAGCAGGGCAAGCCTACATGTATAGCTAAAAAGCAAATCTGAAATCAGATGAATATGAAAAAACATATGTGAATAAATGTTAGTTGATGTATTCTTCAATGTGACTGAGGGAATATCAAGAAAAACCACAATGTTGATTTCTTCCAAATGCACAGAGGCTGTGACCTCCACAAAGAGACCCATTTCCAGAGCCCTGGGGCTGAAAAGTCTGAGCCTCTGATGTCAAGTAAAGATGATCCCTCAGTAAGGCTCAAGTGGCCCACCAGTGAGAGACTTCCTAAAATGAAGCTAAAATAAATCTGTAGCCTCCAACCTTTTCTACACATAATCCATAGGCTTTTATCAAGATATCTGTGTCACAAAGAGACCTGTGGGCAGAGAAAACCTGCAGAATGAGAGAAAATCTTTGCTAAATTACTCTTTTGACAGAGGATTAATATCCAGAATAGAAAGAACTCAAAAAAGTCACTCAGAAACAATCAAATAACCCAATTAATAAATGGGCAAATGAATTAAACACCCCCTTCTCAAAAGAAGAAATACAAATGGACAATAAATATGAAAAAAAATGTTCAACATCTTTAGCAATTAGGGAAATGTAAATCAAAACTACAATGATATTTCATATTATAACAGTCAGAATGGCACTCATCAAGAATATAAATAGTAATAATACATGTTGGAGAGAATGTAAAGAAAAAGAACACTATGACATTGTTGGTGGGATCGTAAATTAATATAGCCACTATGGAAATCAGTATGAAGGTTGCTCAAAAGACAAGGCATGGAACTACCATTTGACCCAGCTACACCACTCCAAAAGATTTAATGTCAACATACTATAGCGATACATGCATACTCATGTTTATAGCACAATTTTTATGATAGCTCATCTATGGAACCACCTTGTCCATCAACGAATTAATGGATAAAGAAAATGTGGTTTATGTATACAATGGAGTTTTTCTCAGCCAAAAGAAAAATGAAATTATGTTATACACAGGAAAATGAATAGACTAGAGACCCTTATATGTCTATGTTTTCTCTCATATATGGAAGTTACAATAAAGAAAAGTGGGGGTGATCTCATGAAAAATCAAAGGGAGATCAGTAGAGGAAAGGAACCAGGGAGTGGGAGACAGGAAGGGAGAGGGTGAGTGCTGGGGAGTAATACTGGCCAAATGGCATTGTTAGTTGTGTGCATATATGAATATGTAACAACAAATCCCATCCTTAAATACAACTAAGAAAATGAAAGGGGAAAAATAATGATAATAATAAATAAACATAAAGACCTGTGAACCATTTTTACCCCATAAGCTCTCCATAAAAATGGAACCAGCACATAAGTACAGTATAATAAATCTTTTTAGTTCCCTAGGTCTCAGGTTGATAATGTGATATGCAAAATGATGGCCAATTTAACAATAATCTGGTTTATTTAACAATAAATAAAAAATTATAGCATGAGGTTTGCAATCTTACTAGAATAGGATCAAGAAACAATTTCTCTTCTGAACCACACACACAAAAAAAAGTTATTGAAGTCATTATCTTCTCAAGCCTCCCAAGAAAAGTACCAAACTAGTAATTATTTAGATACAGGGAGAGAATTTTATTTATTATATATAGTGGATGCCTTAGACTATCAAAATTTACTATGCTGTTTACAACTGCTACACTTCCAAATACATACATTTATTTGATAACAATCCAAATGCCTAGACATTCAAGTGCAATCATTTCAAACAGGAGAGCAAAAAGTTCATCCAGAAAAAATGAGGATGGAGAGAAGGGGAATAATTATGCCAAGAATGATCAATGGGTCCATAGAGGAAGAGAGGGAGAGGGAGGGAGAGAGGAAAGAGAGGGGGGGAGAGAGAGAAAGAAAGAGAGAAAGAGAAAGGGGGGAGAGGGAGAGAGGGAGAGAGGGAAAGAGAGAGAGGGGGAGAGGGAGAGAGAAAGAGAAAGAGAGGGAGGGAAGGAAGGAAGGAAGGAAGGAGGGAGGGAGGGAGGGAGGGAGGGAAGGAAGAAAGGAAGGAAGGAAGGAAGGAAGGAAGGAAGGAAGGAAGGAAGGAAGGAAGGAAGGAAGGAAGGAAGGAAGGAAGGAAGGAAGGAAGGAGTTTAAAAACCCTGAGAGAGATGGCTAAAGTAGGGCGGAATGGTACTACTATGGCAGAGTATAGTCCATACAGAATCACTGAGGTTTTTACAAAGACCATCAAGAATTAAGAAATGTCCATCCTAAATATTCAACGTAAAATAGATACAAGGCCCAGGGCTGACTTCCTTCAGTTCCACCTTCTTAATCTCCTTGCCATCTGTCTACCTCTCTGGGATTCCACTGCAACTACCTTAATTTAGATCTCCTTATCTGATCTTCTCTATTAAAAACAGCTTACTTGGTATCCCTGTCTGGAGTCTTGCATGCTGTTGTAGGATTGTTGACAGCTCTAAAGTGCAAGTCTAAGCATGTCACTGTCTTGCTTGAAACCTTCAGTGGATATTCATTGATCGATTTCAATGCCCTTGGCCTGGGTCCCCACCACAAGGCCTTCTGTAACTGAGACTCTCCAATAGCTTTAAACTCATTTCTTACCACGTTTTTTCTAAGCCCCCTCCCCATTGTACACTATGCTACAGAAATCTTAAACTACTCTAGTTTCCCACTCACCCCAAGTACGTCTAAATCTCCTTAAAACTACGAATTCCTCTTCCAGTAATACTCTTCCTCCCTAGCCCACTGAGTGCTCACAGCTTGGCTATTTCCTACTTAAGTTTTAAAGTCTCCATCATCCTTAATAAAACATCTGTTCCTCTGTTATTATGCACATCTCCAGGCCAACATCTGGTCCTCATTTGTCATCATATCCCAGCATCTATCAGAAGGACTGATTGAAGTATTGAGTACCAATAAACACTGTAAGAATGAATAAATCAACTTCTTCCTCAAAGAACTATCTATTAAAGGGAAAACTCTCTTCTATCCATTCTCTGACACACTCTCCCCTGGTAGACAATAAGTTAATGCATAGTATTTTAATGAAGTCCAAGTCATTCCCTTAGGGTAGATACCATTTCTGTTCCCTGCAGAATCTCTAACAAATTAGACCAGGTTTCAAGTTCAAGAAAAGCATGCCAGTCTAGTTTCCAATCACAACAAGGAATCAGCAAGAGTGGTAAAAATAGCAGCTCATATATAATATATGCTTTCTACTAGCCAGGTGCTATGCTCATTTGCCTAGATCTCACTACAACCCCATGTTCTAGAACTTGAATTCCTTCCCTTTATTAAATAAAAAAAAGTGATGTTCAGAGATGGTAAGCCAGAAACCAGGGAGGTGCATTCCGGTAATCCCAGCCATTCCAGAGGTTGAAGCAAGAGGATCATAAATTTGAGGCCATCAAGACCCACCCCTGAGAGAAAGGTGGGGAGTGTTAAGGCAGTGGCTACCAACCCTGGATACTAATTAGGAGGAAAGAAAGAAACAAACCAATGCCTGAACCCCACCCAGCAGCAAGTAAATCTTAATCTCTAGGGGTATTTTAAGTTCCTCAGCTATGCCATCAGGGTGAGAACTACTGAGTAAAGAGACTAGATTCCCCAACTTCTATGCTGTACATCCATGAGTGCCAACCTGAAGTCAGTCTGATTTCACAACTAGACAAATCTGTTAAATACTACACTGTGAAACTACTTCTCTGAACTTACAAATTCTGGGACACTTATTCTTTTTCATCAAAATAATAGCAGGTGATATGGCCTCGATAAGTAAAAGGAGAATCTCTTTAGAATACAGATTTTATTAAGTGCCACACTGAAGGTCATAGTCAACTTCACAGCACTCATCTGAGAGGACAAGAGGGTTCTTTGCTAATTGAATAGCAGTTCTAACTGCCCTTTCTACTTCTACTCTACACCTATCATTGTGCAGACCACAACAGACATAGGATGTTACTGTGCCACCATTTGAGAGAAGATAGAAGGTAGTTTTCTCAGAAGATGACAGGTCAAAACAAAATGTTTAGCAAAACCAATGGGGGGAAAAATTCTAACCTTTTAAAAGACTGCCTTTAAATGCTGTTTTTGATACTACAGCATCCCAAATACATATAAAACACACACAGAAACACTGTATTTTAATTTAAGCACTTAAGAGTAGAATTCAGGTTCAATTTGGACAAATACTTGACACTGATGACACCCAACATGATAAGATGGGAGAAGTAGAAGAAAACATTTAAGCAAGTTATAAATAAAGGGTACAAAGGGACAGTCTGTTTATGTTCTATTTTTGAAGACTGAACTTCAAACAAGTAAAGAGATTATTCATGTTTCTGTGTGAAAGAAAAGGAGGGGGCATCAATCAGGCCTGGTATATATCTCTGTACGTACATTTCCTTATCTATTAAAATAGGTCAAGGCCAGCTTCCTGGGTGCGTGACCAGTGTAACTGCACTCAGAAGGGCTCACACTTGGTTTAATGTTTTATAATTCTTTCTTTGAACTCTGTTTTGTAAGTGAAGTAAGATGAAACAGTGGAACCTGTGCATGAATTGAGGAGATAACTGTGACAGATGTGTCTGACATTCCTTGCTGCCCCATCTGATCATGAACACAGACTTCTGGTGAGTTCTCCTTAAGTGCAAGTTCAGTAAGAAACAAAGTACAATGCTGGTGTGTTCTGCAAGGAAGTGAAAGGAAACATGACAGTGTGGGGAAGCCATGTTTTCCCTGCCAAGCACAACTTGTTTCTTAAAGTACTGAGATGACTGATGTTCTAAGAAACAGAACTAGCCAAGAAACCCTAATGTATGCTTTTTAATAAGCATTACTTCCATATTAGTCAACCTCTTAAACTGAAAATGACAGCAGAGAAGGAAAGGGAAAGACAGGACAAGACAATTGTTTTCCTTCAGTCTTTCTTTAGAAAACACAGACTGAATGTAGAGATTGGTGGTTGACTGTGTACATATCAAGAAGTGAAATAAGCAGAGTTGAGTTAGTCTTGCAGTGTTTTCACTGCTGTGTAAAGAGTGAAATATGTTGTGTATATATATATGAAGCACAATGTAAAATGAATAAATTTGGTGATTTTGCATATAAGCTGAATATGGTTATATCTGCATTAAAAAGTGGCACTCCACAATAGAAAAATGAATAGTGAAATTCATACCATTAATCTAAAATTTGATTTTTTTTACTTTACATAAAATAACATTAAATAGCAAGTATAAAACACCATAAAAAGTTGAGAAGGAACCCTGAAAAAAAGGATTGTATTTTATTACCTCCATGACAAACTTTTCCTGCCTGTTGAAAAGGAGGCTTCCCATTTTCATTTAAGCTGGCCCATTACATAGTAAAAAGAGAATGCCAGGCGTATGGCACACACCTGTAATCCTAGCTACTCAGGAAACTGAGGCAGGAGAATCATGAATACAAGTACAACCTAGGAAAATGAACAAGACCCTTTCTCAAAATATGATTTTAAAGAAAGGCTAGGGATGTTATTTGGTGGCATAGGGTGCATGCCTAAATTGTGGAAGTCCCTAGGTTCTAATCCCTAGAACCACCCGCCACACACACTGCCAAAAAAAAAAAAAAACGATGGTGAGGGAGAAAGGATAGGCAGACTATAAGTAAGAAAAGCAAACAATTCTGCAATAGGATGTTTTCTGCTATCCATCTCAGTGCAAACACTTTACATAATACTTATCACAGCTGTTCCTTTTCTCATCCATAATACATAAATTATAGGTACATATATTTAGCATTTCTTTGCTACCTACAAGTGCTTCTCTAGTACTATTCCTTATATCTATTCATCTTTTAACTTAATTATTTCAGTTTTAGTTAAATATCAACTTTAACTTGAACCAATGTCATGTACCAAATCATGGTTTGCTATGGTTGGATTTTTCTTACACATATTAAAAGATGTTCAGAGTATTATCTAAAAACCATCTCAAAAAGCACAATGTTGAATCCCAGCTATTTTTCAGGCATTAGTATCTCTTGAGATACCATTTCCATACCATGAAATATAAAGCTTGGAATCTCTTGTTTTTTATTTCATTGTAAGGGGCAAAGTTATATGTTTAAGAACCTGTAAAATGACTATTCAATATCTATTATATATATTAGGTTAACCAGTAGTAAATCATTTTGTTTTCCAGCAAAATTTGAGATGATACTCTATGTTATACTCAGGCAATGCCTTTGATTCACACTATTCCTTTAGACGCTGATGGATCATGGATCATCTGATTACAGGTATATAACAATTAATGGATGCTATCCATTAAATAATCTAAGATTCTTGCAAGAACACTATGAACTTGTCACAAGGACATTTTCTCCTATATTACGATTCAAAGTGTGCAAGCTAAAATAGACATAGTTCTCGACCTCAAAGAGTATAAACAGACCTTTTCTAATCCACATTATCTAGTAAACCCAAAAGAACAATAAATGGTGATAGAATTGACTTTCTTGTCAGTTTCTCAATATTTCCTCTATAGTAGTTGTACAGAATGTCATTTTGCCGAGTCTTTTGCTTGGATAATTGAGAAATGGAACTACATGTTCCAACAATGTTCCTGCTGGAACATTAACAGTGCAATGATTCAAACTCACTTGTCCATAGTGGCTGATCTGTTTCATTCAGAAAAGCTGGTTGCATGGGAGCAGTGGCTGTTCTTCACAGGAGCCAAGGTGTATTATAGGTATGCACTGAACCAAAGACAAATTCCTCTTCCAGCACAATGCACAGGTAAAAGGACAGGTTCTTCATTTTCCAAGCTAGCAGAGGAGAACACTAGTACAATTATTCCTTAACTGCTTAATCCCCCAAATCACTTACATTCAAAGTCACAATATGGGTACTGAAAAGAACAATGGCACAGAAGGCCTTAGATCAAGATTTAAGTCCTGCTACACCTGATGCAAACTATTTCACCTATCAAAAACTCAAATCTCTCATTTATAAAATGCAGAGAGAAATCATCACTATTCTCTCATACACTGTCATGAGATTAAATCAGAATGTATGCCCAAGTTTAATAAAATGCAAAAAGTGGAACAAATGTTGTAATATCATTATTAAGCCCTAAAATAGCCTTATGTGATTTGAGAAAGATTTAGGTTCATAATTAGCTTGTATTCTACATATAACCCAGTGGCAGAGAAAATCTATTCTCAGATATAAACTTCACTCAATCAATAATCAAATGTCTCTGTCATCCAAGTATTTGTGTAAGGATCGTCATACAGGAAGAGATTATTTCAAATATGAAAATGGGTACAATTTAATGAACAAAAACTATCAAAAACTTCAAGATTCATCTTCAACCCATGCTTTCTGGTCTAACATGCAACAAGTATCTACTACTTGGACTATTTAAGTATGTGAATATTTTCTCCTCAAAACTGAGGAGCATCTTCTCTAGAAGTAAAGTGATAAAACTGAATCCTTGGATAAGCCACTAGGGATTCCTGGTTAAAAAGCTAACTTATGAACCTCACACATAACTGCTTCAGTTTGTCCATAGTTTCTCCTTATTCAACAAAAGCAACCTTAGGGATATTTAACAGGTAATAAATTTCCTTCCTTATAATGTTTTCTAAAACATGATGTTTTCTTTCATGTATGTGCCTATGTACCATTGCCAGATAAAATGCAGGGTGCTCAGCTAAATCAGAATTTCATTTATGAATTCTGAGTGTAAGTTTTCACAATATTATAGAACATACTTACACTAAAAATGATTTTCCACTCATCTAAATTCAAATATAACTAGGTTGGCTATATTTTTATTTGCCAATGCTGTCACTATTTCAAATCACTGCTGCTGTTTTAATTTAGGGGAAAAATATATTGAGTGGATACAGAGAGGTAGAACATGAAAAAGAGGGTAGAAGGTAAGTGGTTAGCTAAAACAAAGGAAAGCTTCTACCATGTGGTATCAAGTGAGAGGAACAAAGATAAGGATAAGTCAGTCTAGTTTTAGCATCTCAGTTCTGGGCCCAGGCTGGAAGTGGAAGGAATTCAGGTGCAGGCAAATGCCAAGAAAGATAATGATGTACCAAAACTCAAATCCAGAGCAGCAATTCTCTGGGGAAACCAAAAAGGGAAAATTATTCAAAGCAAAAGATATTTCTACAGTTCAGAAACATGGGCATTGTTTTTTAAAACAAAGAACTCCCTCATGTTAGTGACCCTATTTACTCATTAAATAAGACTCAATATAATGCATTTATTAAAGCATCTACATGTATACTACACTCAGGAACTCACTTTAGTCAAGTGAGCAAACAAGGCAATTCAAAGATCTGCCCTTGAGATCATCTCAGCTAGGCAGCCTATGAACAATGGCCCCAAATCACAAGTTCCTATGAAGTTCTTATGGTCTACCTGCCTCCTAGACTCCATCTCAGGAATCAGTTCAAAGAGTGAGGATTGCCTTTTAATAGCAGAGAAAAATCTCCTGAGCCTCAGACTGCAGAAGCTACCGCACAACATCCCAGATGAAAGGATCCTGTTAGGCAGCACAGTTCCCACTACTGCTTCACCATCTTCTCAATACAGACCAGAGTGGGCTCAGACTATGGTGGCCAAACATGCTGAAGGCTGAACCTGGCATAAGACCCCTGCTTCTGGGACATCTTTATCTTTCACGGTCTGAAGAACACTTGAGTGACACATGAGTCCTTTTCCATGCTGACAGAAGCATCAAGTGCTGAAAGAAGGGTCAGAGGTCCTGAACTCCATCCAGCCTACACACTCGGGTTCTGAATACTCATTAGATACATGTCCCTCGGTTACAGCACTGCTGGACACAGTCCTAAGTCACCCTAGGAAGCCTCTGTGAGGATGGAAATAAATTCTATCTCAGTTCTTACATCTTAGTTAAAGCCAGGCCCAGTGCTCCACCTTTCTAATCAGTGTTGGCCAGGGAAAATGAAGGTCTAAAAAAATGTGATACCTCAGTTCCTCCAAATAAAGAACTTCTTTTGTGAAATGCCTTTCTCTATAACTAATTTTTCAAACAAGTATTTCCAACAATGTACTGAATGTAGAGTTAAAACACAAGGCTGTATTGAAAATACAAACCTACCAAAAGAATAAACTAGCAGGAGGCTGGGACTATAGCTGAGCCATAAAACACTTGCCTAGCATGTGTGAGACACTGGGTTCAATTCTCAGCACCACATAAAAATAAAATAAGGATCCATCAAAAGGTAAAAATTCTTTCAAAAAACTAACAGAGTGATAAGATCCTCAAATAATTACTTTACATTTTATGACATGTGACCTAATAGAAGCATGTGCCATTTGCGCCTGAATTGAGAAAATATACTTCAAGAAGCAATTACGAAAGATTTCTTGAAAGAGACATCTGAGCTGGGCTTTCACATGGGCAGAAATCTAAAAGGCAAATATGGGAGAAGTAGCAGACTAGAACAATCACCTGAAAGAGAGAAAGTTGGTAAGGATGGAGCAAAATTTTTGAGTGGTGAAAGAAAATTACTTAATTACTAGGTTTAAAAAGTGGACTTCACACATTAAATACTGAGGAGCTACTGAACATTCCTGAATAGTACATATAAATAACTAGATGAACAGTCTTGGGAACAAGAGTTACTCTATCTATAGACTAGTTAAGAGGCTATAGTACATCCTGGGCAGGTTATATGTACAAGTAAGAATGAGGAAGAGCTGAGGCGAGAGTACACTGACCCCCACCCCAAAAGCATCAAGCTTTTAATGAAATTTCCAGATACAGAGATATGGAAACGGAATTGAAGAAGAAAATTTTGACTAGAAATAAAAATTAGGACATCACTGGAATTTTGATAACTGACATATTAATATGCATTGATGTGATCTGTATATGAGACAGTAAAAGAGAACTCAAGAAAGTGCATACAAGGGTTAGAAAAGAAAATAAAACTAAAAGATTAATGGTCTTTAAACACAATATGGATAAAGAAGAAGAAAAAGGACATGACCCAGAAGCCACAGGAAGGAAACAAATCCATAACAAATATGATACTGACTTTTTGTCATAGGAAAAAGAAATGAGAAAGAGTCTTTGAAGAGTAGGAAAGACAGTGGGATGAGATGGACATCATTACCCTAAGTATATGTATGAAGACATAAATGGTGTGACTCTACGTTGTGTACAATCAGAGATAAGAAAAATTGTGCTCTATATGTGTAATATGGATTGCAATGCATTCTGTTATCATATATACAAATTAAAATTTTAAAAAAAGAAAGTCCTTGAACAAGTAAATTAGAGGGTTTCAAGTGAGATTTCATGAGAATTGACATTAATGTTCAGGATTGGGCTGGGGATGTGGCTCAAGCGGTGGCACGCTCGCCTGGCATGCATGCGGCCCGGGTTCGATCCTCAGCACCAGCACCACATACAAAGATGTTGTGTCTGCCGAAAACTAAAAAATAGATATTAAAAATTCTCTCTCTCTCTTAAAAAAAAAAAAATTCAGGATGGATGCGAACTGATATTGAGAGCTCTCTGCATCTAAAAGACATTTAATAAATTCTCTATAGTACAGAGATCATAGCATCAAAAACACTTAATAGTGACTCAGGACATAATGGACACAAGTCTAGATACTATCTGGAAATAAACACATTAACCACAAGTGCAAAAGAGCAAGTGTGTGGCCCAGTCCCAAACACCATACAAACCAATGTTGCCTCAAGACCTTCCACCTCCCAAACTCTTCCTCCAGAGCACTTGCTAATTTTTCCACCCTAGAAGTCACAGTTGATAAATACTCCTTTCAAGCAAAGTGATGCACAGAATGTCACAATTTAAGCATACAACTCCCTTTCAAAAAAAAAAAGACTACCATCCTATAATATTCCACATTGTTCATTCATGTCTGATGCTGAGTGAAAAAATGGTTGAAGGGAGATATAGGAACTTTTTATCCACCCCGCAGGATATTTGTAATAGAATAAAACTTACATAATGTGTGTATATAAAAGCAGATAGGTCTTCAAGTAAGTGAAATATGGTCCTACATGTTTTTCCCTCTTCTGTTACACTTTTAATTCTCTAGTTGCCTTGTCTCTTTCTAGGAATACTCTTTTTATACTCAGGTCCTATCTACTTGGATAGATCATTAGCATCACAAATCATATCATGAGTGTCAACCCCTTAGCATTATGTGTGATACCTGGCATTAGTGCTCCTATTATCTTATTTTAAGAGTTATTATTTCAAATATTTTAGATAAAGTATGTTTACCCTCTGAGTATACAGAATGATGAAGGGTTTACAAATACATAGTTTCCACCTAGTATGCCAATGGGTAAACAATGCTCCTGCTGCAGTGGCCTCTTTTATTAAGTGAATCCTGAAGAAACTATTGTGCGAACCGCATGCTGGAAGATGACATCTGTTTGTTCGTTAATGCATCATTCCCTCTGCACAGAAGCCCTACGACTGAAATTTAATTCTGATCATTAATTGAACAAAATTGCTTTCAGATGACAAATGAAGGCAAGAGAACCACACCCAGCACAGTGCTGAAGAGAGCTGCATCATCTCTTCTCCAGTGCAGAGGAAAACAGCAACAAAAAAAATTGAATTCATTTGCTCTCAAAATCAGAGAATATGAGAATCTAACAGACACAATAAAGCTGATATTTTTGGAAGACTCTGATGAATGTGGTAAGATTAGGTACCTCTGAGTAAAGTGTCTCAGAAGTTCCTTTACTCATCAGACAACTTCCTGGCTCAGGAGTTATTTTTCCAAGCATCATTTTAAACAACTCAGGTTGGCAACAACAAAAGAAAATAGGAGTATCCATTTGCTATCTGGGTCCAGACTCTGCCCTCCAGATAATCTTAGAATCCTGCTGCCTTTTCATATCTTCATGAAAAGAGCGCTCTTAAAGTAAATACTTTATCAGGAACAAAGAAAGTGTACTTTACTGGATCACATGGGGTTGCAGTTCACCTCCAACTGGCCTGAATCTACCTACTCATCACCCTATTGATCTTTTAAGCTTCCTTCTAGCAAGAAAAACAAATCAAATAATTTGTCTCTAATCTACCTTGAAGATATAATGTCATTCTCGGCAACTGAAAAGAAAAAAAAAAAAAAATCTCACACCAAAGTGTGTCAAGGGGAAGCTTCTGACTCTGAAATAAGTTCCAGATTACAGGACCTGCTTTTAGGAAATTATCAATTCCCTAAGGGATGCTTACCTTTGCCTGTGACTAGTAAAGCTTACAGCTCTGAAAGGCATCTATAGGTGTAACAATGATGTTTGTTCTCTGAAGAAAGCAGTCTTAGGCTCCTCCTGAAAAAGTCAGTTTTGTAAATTTGTTCATTTGTAAATTCCTTTCAATATTACTCCACAAAATTTCTTTGAACCTACTATAAATGTTATCCTGGTCCCGTCATTTAAAAATAAGCTAAATACAATTTTAACATATTTCATCTGTCCAAGTAATAACTTCAAATGTTTTTGAATACTATCTTTTCGTACTGGGGATGTGACTCAGTGATACAGTGCTTGCCTATTAGAGACCAGGCCCTGGGTTCAGTCCTCACCATTGGGGGTGGGGGACACCTTTTCTATGTGCAATTATTAGAGGTGATATAATCGGGGTCCAAGAAAGAATAAAAATCTGTCTCTAGAATTCTAAACAGACATCAGGAGTTGTAATGACTGGAGGAGAAAAGCCTGTAAAGGTAACAAGAGCATCCTTTCCAAAAGACACCATCCTTAATGATCATACCAAGAGGCCCAAACTGACAACTTCCAAAGGTCCTTTTAAAAAAGTGTCTAAAGAAAATTCAGAACCACATGAAGAAATGAACTCAACAACTTTGTTATAAAGCATAATTCAAAGAAGCAAACTCCAGTTCCACTAGGAAGAAAACAGCAAACCAGTTCTATTACCAGAATTCTAAAGAAGGTACCCAGCCATTCTCTGAGATAGGAAAAAAAAAAAAAAAAAGGAAAGTAGTCATGCTGGTTTCCTATCCTACATTTTTCCCTAGACTGTGAGAGAGCCACACTTCAGGACTGGAAATTCTAAAAGACCCTAAGAAAAGCTTCAGAGGTATTAAGAAATAATCATTTATCTGAATTAACATTCCACTCCAGATGAGGTAATTAATTAGGCAAAAGAAAACAATCCTTAGTACTGTGCTCTGATAATTAACAAACATTAAATCTGGCACTGGTAATTTACTACACTGGGAACAGCAATTTCAGTTGTTCAACCTCAACCTGCAAGCCTTTTATCTACTCGCAAGCTTTTTTTAAATAATCCTTTATCAGCTGACATTAAGGAAAGTATAAAAGCAGTGGGGCACTGTTCAAGATGCTTACTTAACCTTTATAACTGCAAGATGGTATAGTGTGTGCATTTTTCAAAGTCACAGGTTGCTATATAAGGAACATTCACAGATACAGAACCTTGTCTCTCCAAAAAAAGAATACAACATCCTCCCTATTTCCCAATACCCTTGTAATTCTATGTTAATCCTTGCACTAGGAGACAGCCAAAATCCATTTATAGTTCCTTCCAAGAACTGGTTTCAGAATATGATAAAATCCTGAAGTGGGGGTGAAAGCAGCAGCATCACTGCCTACCTCTACAAATCAAAGGGAAGGACTAAGTTCTGCTGTTTAGTAACTTGAAGCCTTGCATAACAATCTGCTGAAAAGCTTCAGCCTTTGGATCAGTTTTTTTTTGTTTGTTTGTTTGTTTGTTGTTTTTTTTTAAATGAAGCTGCACTGCCTATGAGGTAGGCTTTGCTTTGGGTGTCCTGTTATATTTTCAGTGAGGTAACCCCAGGTTTTGAGTTCCCACACCCATTACAATGAAATATGGGTCTCAGACAGCTGAAGTTCTTTTGGAAGACAGAACAGCCTGTGGATAATTAATAGCTTGGCACATATGATGGGACCAAAATATGATTTTATATAAAGCAGTTGACATTGCAAGAAGTAGTATCCTAAGAACCCTGTGAAGGAGACATCCTGTGGAAGCAGAGATCCAGCTCAATGAGTCAACTTCACTGGCATAATTACAGAGCTCATTTTAAAAAATCCAACTTTTAGGTTATAAGGGGATATGTTTTTAAGCAACCTGTGTCCCTGTGCTTGAAATACCTCTTTACAATTGAATCTGAGAAGGGTGAAGAAAAAAAGAAATATGCCTAGAGACAGATAAACCAGCTCTGCAAGTAAAAGGGAAGTGCCAGTTTCCCAGGAAACTGTGATTCCAGGGCATTTGTAGGGATAGGAAGAGAGAGATGGAAAAAGGCATGAGAAAACTCTGGAGGTGATCTAGGGAATGGTGACATGGGAGTTTACATATGTAAGAGTTCACCAAACTATCCCTTAAGATTGGTGTGTTTTATTATATGTTAGTTATGCCTCTGTAAATAAATAAATAGTTCCAAACAAGATTTAAAAAAAAAAAATCTAACTAAAAGCAGGGTGTTCCTCCCTTCTTGTTTAGATATCACTATATTACTATAAAAAGAATACCAGACCAACCCTCAGAGTATCAGGCAATATGCTCTGGCTCTCAATACCAGTCTGTCCTTAGTCGTCTTTTCCTATTGTTTCTGGGCAATCACCCTTAAAAAGGAGACAGACATCCTGATACTTAAGAGTCCAGGATTTCCAAAATGGCAGCTTAATCAATCCTCACAAATGTCTGTCACTCAGGAAAAATATCTTTAAAACTCTGGGAATCTGAACACTTCTCCATCACCAGTACTCCCCTGCGCGCGTGCACACACACACACACACACACACACCCCAGCCCCTTTTAGATTACACTTGTCTAAAGCATTCACATATGCTACCTGCCTAGCCTAAGAAAATATGAGTGTGGTTGCTCTGCCTTAGACCCTCAAAGTCACTTTTAGCCCTAAAACTCTAAATTTAAAGTTCAGGTACCTGAGAAGGCACGCTTTTCACTCTGGCTCCAATAAGCTTAACAGGATAGAAGAATTTAACAGGGTAACATCAGAGCATCTATCTATTTGATGTTATATTATCTAATAACAAGTATGCTGCACAACCCAGCTGGCTGGCTCTTGAATTCAACTAGCTGGTGAAAAATTCTTTGGATAGCTAACCAGGAATGCTTACATGTTCTTCTTCTCCTATATCTACAAATCAAGCATTCACAAAAGATTAAGGATTCATTCTTAGTTTTTGACAAGGATAAAGTCAACAGTCACAAAGGGATGATTATGGGCCTAAGAATAAGGTCTTCTGCCAATCACTAATGTAGTCTATCTCAAGTTTGGCAAAATGTCTAACAAACATTTCACACAATTCTCAGGTCAGCTTTCAGGATGTATTAAAAGGAAATTATCTACAACATAGGAAACACAGTAGCCAACAATTTGTTGTTTCAAAAATGAACCTTAACATGACCAAAACATAATGGTCTTAAATAATCTGTCTTTCCACCTCTACTAATTTCTTTCTGTTTTTAAATAATCCTTAAGTCTAAAGATACTTCCCATTGGAACACTTTTAAACTCCTTTTGCCACTTTTGAAATCATAATATCTCCAAACTTTGTTCAGCAGTTAATAGCATATACTTTCATTTAATAAAGTTGATAATGTCTGTTCTGACAAGGTTATTTGTTTCAAAAAGCACAATATTTGGAGTGATTAACATGCTACAGACAAGGATGCTGTCTATATAATATTTAATGTAACAGTCCTGTTCCTTCAACAACTACAATGGTTTCCAGGAAGTTTAAGCAAAGCAGAAATATTTTGTGCCTACCACGATGTCCACTTCATTTACCAGGCACTGTTAGGACAAGAAGAGTAAACTCAAGACTCAGAGGGCACAGAGGACTTCTACTAAGCTCTTAGCTCAACCTCTCCTTGAGAGGGGACAGACAGAAAATGGTGTGAACATGAGATTAAGGAAATACTCTTTTTTTTTTTTTCTTTTCTTTTCTTTGTACTCGGGATTGAACCCAGGGCACTTAACCGCTGAACCATATCCCCAGCCATTTTTATTTTTTATTTAGGGACAGAGTCTTGCTAAATTGCTTAGGGCCTCCTTAAGTTGCTAAGGCTGGCTTTGAGCTCAAATTCCTCCAGCTTCAGCCTCCCAAGCCGTTGGGATTATAGGCATGTGCCACCATGCCCAGCTTAAGGAAATAGTTCTATAAAATGGGCCCTCCGTGCCAACACCTACATGGTGTTGGCACGGAGGGCCCATTTTACATAGACTTACATAGACTCAGCAAACTATCAGTTATCTGCAGCAGAAATGCAGTCCCAAAATAAGAAGAACCCACAGTTACCATAAAGAAGATTTTTGTGACCCTTTTCATCCACTAGATCCTAAAACTCACTAGATCTTAATTCCTCCTTATCATAAAATCTGTAAGAATTTATGGTTAAAAATACAATTAAAACTGTTCAGCATGGGCCAAAGTGAATTAGAATTGGCATGGTAGGACATGGTGGAACTTGAAAGTCTGA
The DNA here is from genome assembly GCF_047511675.1 of Marmota flaviventris. Taxonomy (NCBI): domain Eukaryota; kingdom Metazoa; phylum Chordata; class Mammalia; order Rodentia; family Sciuridae; genus Marmota; species Marmota flaviventris. The sequence goes on from NC_092516.1 coordinate 25,171,718, forward strand.
TGTCATCTTCGTGTCAAAAGGTGGACCTGGGCAGGACTCTCTGGAAGCTTCTCTGGGGTCCCCCAAAAAACTCAAGTGCAGGAGAGTCACAATGTTCCTCTCCTTTGAGAGGACCCACTCTCTTCCTTAAGAGTTTCCTCTTTCCTATTTCCTACCCCTTCAATAAACTCATGCCTGTTACTCTGAGCAACATGTCTGAAATCCTTCTGACTTGATCATAAGAATCAAGGCTTGAAGAGGGGTCTTTGTGCTGCCTCACTTTCCTGGCATACCCTAGCCATGAAACATCCTGACACTAGAGAGTAAGGCAGGACTGGTAGCCACTTGGTGAGGTCATCATGATTCCAGGACTGCACTCCAGGTGCCCCATCCTAAGACCTTCTCTTCTCTTCCCTCTTAACAAAGCCGCCTTCCCTTCTGGCTATCCTTTCCATTTGCACCCATTCAGAATACCACATGGCAAAGAGAAGGAAAAACTCCATCCATCCTGTTCTCACCCTAAGGCAGCTCAGGAAGGGCACTACTTGAAATTAAAGGCTAAAACTAGATTTAGGACTGATTTACCTTGGAGTTTCATAATACATGGGGTTGGAGGTGGGGAGTGAGAGACACACACAGATTCTGAAGGGCCAGCAGCCTAATCTCCTCTTTTTATACCTGAGGTAGACCAAGCAGAATTAACTATATTGACTGTCTTGATAGGTTATGTGAGGCTCCTATTTAACTTGAAATGTGATACAATATATGACCAACAAAGTCTTGGTTATAATTTTAAGCTCTGACCTCCTTTATAAAAAACCCTTATTAATAACCCCAAGGCACAGATATCATCCACATGATTATCCCATCAGCAGACAGCAGCAGCAGCAGCAGCAGCAGCAGCAACCAAGACTTTTACTACCCTGAACATATACAGATGACACCTATTTTGGACTACCACTCACAGAACAAACACCCTGAGCTATTTTCCCAGAAGTAATGATAAACTTTCACTGGTCTATTCATATACTAGGTCCTTGAACAGTCTTCTGTGAGGAGGCTGTTTGGGGGCATTGTTAACAAGTGGCTTATGAAACCCCACATTTGGGAGACTTGCGCTCATGACAAGAAAATAATGCTCAACATGTCATCACTGTCCACAGACAAAATTTCTCTCTTGAATTTGCTGTAGATAGCAGCTTGATCCCCTTAAACAAAGCTGGGCAGAAAAACCTCTTAGCACACAGGCACTATCCATCATCCAGAAGAATACCTTATCAAACAAAAGTCTAAAACTACAAATTTAAATCCAAATATATACTTATATGATTGCTATAATATATACCAGTTCTGTGGCTATCTTAAAATTAAATCACTTTCAGTTACTACATTTATTTTGTATAATAAATAAATCACCTATATTTCTACCACAATAAATAAACAACATTTTCAAGCGCTCATCACAACACTACTTTCCTCTCTTCACAGCAATAAGTAAAAAACAACTATAACTTGTCCAATTATCAGTAAGAAGAAAACATTCTATCTCTACATTGTCTCAAAGAGAATTTGGCAGCAAGTCTAGCAGCAGACCTCTGAAGGAAAAGTTAGAAAGGAAAGACAACTCCTTTGTGAGTTTGCTGTATCAGCACAACCTTCATTTGAACAACACTGTCAAAACAAGCAGATAAACAACAAACAAGTAAAAATAATATCTCCTATTCAAAACCACCACTGTCAAAACAAGCAAATAAACAACAACATATAGAAATAATGTCTCCTATTTAAAACCAAAAAAGGAAAGCACTGCCTGCTTTACTTTAGTGGAGAACATGGATTTCATTAGACATTTCAAAGGGTTGTTTAGCTTGGGGGAAGAGACCAGGAGCCCTCTAAGTTTACATTTGAATATACTACACTTCTGACTCCACAATTCCATAACTCCAAGACACCTAGGACTGATGAACTAGGCAAAGAGTTTAGAATCTTATTGTACTGGCTTACCAGAAAATAGTGGAAATAGGGCTTATGTATCCTTTCATTGGCTTGTTGGAGAAATATAGTAGTTCCTAGAAAACACAAAATGTGGCCACTCCAAATGCTTGTTTGGCCATCTTCACTGTGTACAAATGGCCTAATATACAATCATTCAGAGGCAACAAGCCCCTAGGGAACTCACTGGAGATTACAGGGCAAGCACTCAAATGGCTCATGCAATCAAATATTCTGTAGAAACCAGAGTTACAGCAACAAAAAGAGATCATATTTAGATACATCTTATTATTTCCAAAGTACTCCAACATGCATTAGTTCATAGAGATCTTATAGAATTAGGTTTAATGTGACCTATTACACGACTGAGAAAATTAAGGCTGAGGATGCTTATACATCTTGTCCAAAGATATGCTGTTACCAAAAGCTCAGTCCTTGTTTCCAATGCCAAACCAATAACTAAGACATGGTTGTGAGAAAAAGGAAAAAGAAGTATGATCACTTTGTTAATAAGGGAGAGAGACAAGGTACTCCTATCCCAGAGGCTGTAATTCTGCCCATAGAGGAAAACCGTTATTTTATAGAGGTGACTGAAATGCTACACTCCAAGTGTTCTCTGTGGTAAGTTGTAATTCATTTGTTCATTGGGAGATAGTTTATTTCTTAAGATTTTCTGATGCCATCTACTCCCCACCCAAGAAAGCCTGAGTTGCTTCCTTATGAATTACTTCTTCCTGTCAAAGAGCAGATATGTGCTCAAGGACAGATAATTCTGCCTAAAATAGGAAAGAAAGGTAATCCTATTTCCCCAAGATTAGTGACTGGGAAAGATTAGGGAGGAGGCAGGGAGAGAGGAAGGGAATGACACACTTCCATTTTTTAAACTATGTTGCAGTAGCCAAGCAGCAAGGATATTTTCAAACCCTAAAGCAGATCCCTGTTGCAGTGTGAGTCTATAATGAGAAGAGGAAGCTAGAAGATGAGGACAACCCAGCACCTGGAGGATCTCCTGTCAAAACCAAAAGGAAGGAGTCATGCAGAGGTGAAATACAGAAAGCGACTGCAAGAACAGAGAGGAACACTTGAGGGTAATTTTAAATGGTGAGGATTCAAGTGACTTTAACAGGGGTCTACTTTATGCTTTAAATGATAACCCTTGCTGCTCTGCCACTGCAACTTACTTTTAAAAATGAACATGTTTCTCTTCCTCTCCCTGCTCCTCCCTAATCTCTCCCCTTCCCCAGTCTCAGGGGAAACAGGATCACCTTTCTTCCCCATCCTAGGCAGAGCTATCTGTCCTGAGCACACATCCACCTTAGGAATGAAGTCATCCAGACTTTGGTAAGGACACCAGAAGTTCTTAGAAATGACTACCTCCCAAACTAACAAGTGACTTACAACTCCAGACAGAAAAATATGGAATTAGCCTTTGAACCACCTCTTTAAAAGCCCCTTTGTTCTTGCTGATGGGCAGAATCACAGCCACTGGGACAGGAGACCCTGTGCTTCTCCTCTGCTACCAAAGCAGTAAACCTTCTTTTTCTTTTTTCTCAAAACCATGTCCTTCTTATTGGATTGGCATCAGGGACAAGGACCCAGCTTTTGGCAAGAGTCACTTGACCTGTTAAGGTGTCAGGTTTCTTATCTGTAAAATGTAGGGATTCCACAAATGGATTTCTAAAGGACTATCCAATTACAAAACTCTGATTCCCTAGAAATAAAAATTAGTAATTTCATAACAAGATCCATTTAGTACTTAGTGTAACCATGAACTGTAAGCTTTGATCTGTTCTTGAAACCAGTTTCTTCTGTTTTGGGACACTTCATTTTATACAAACCAACATATGAGGTGAGGCCTGTAGCTAAGGGTCCCAAGTTACAGACAAGAACCTTTCTTTTCTTAATATTCAACATCAGGAGCAAAATTGTCAGTTGGCAGTTTTTCCCCCATCACAAAACAATCAAGAACTTGCTAAATAAATAATTCATCAATTAGGTCTCTATTTACATTGGGAAATTAATAGTAGACATTAGTGTACCTAATTTAAGAAGCAGCAATATCCTAGGTACCATGGTACACACCTGTAATCCTGATGACTCAGGATGATTCAGGCTGATGCAAGAGGATGGCAAATTTGAAGCCAGCCTCAACAAGTTGGCAAGCCACAATATCCTGTCTCAAAAGTTTTTAAATAGATAAATAAGGGCTAGGGATGTAGCCCAGTGGTAAAGCAACCCCGGGTTCAATCCTCTGTGCCAAAAAAAGAAAAGTATCAATATCTTCCTAAAAATTAAACTAAATTATTACAAATGCATGTTTCCTAGTGTACTACCTTCTAGAAATTCAAATAACCAGTAAACTTTTATTTGTGATGACTTGGGAATTGAAAGATTCCTAAGAAAGATGTTATCTAAAATCACAAAAGAAACATATCATTACTAAATATATCCAGCATCTGACACAATTATCACATAGTATTCACTCAATAAATAATTTCTGAATGAGTCTAATACTCTGCAATAGAGGAGAAAAATAACTACTTTTTCAGAAATAAAATTAAAGGGACACTAAAGATAATTCAATTGGAAAAATACAGTCACTAGGCCACATTGTAATTATCAAGAACGTTAAAAAACATACACATACACTTGCAGATAAAATCACTTTGGTACTAAAAGAAAGTAACATGGATAAAGTCAATTAATGGTTTTTACCTTTTATTAAAACAAAATATAATAATAAAATGCTTAAGAATTCTGACTAGGGCTGGCACAGTGGTACACACGTGTAACCCCAGCTACTAGGAAGGCTGAGGCAGGAGGATGATACAAGTTCAAAGTCAGCCTAGGCAACTTGGCAAGACCCTTATTTAAAATACTAAGAATAAAAAGGGGAAGAATGTCTCTGAGTTCAATCATGGGGTGGGGTAATTGGGGGGGGGGGGGGGCGGAAGGGACCCTGACTAGGCCCTAAACAACAGAACAAAAAGCTCTAAAGAACTAACCATGATAATGTATAAGACATAATGGAAAAAAGGTCTTAAACTTTAAGACCTCTGTATGTGTTACTGAAGTGACCACAGCAAATTACTCAATTTCTCTAAGCCTCTATTTCCTCAGCTACATTACACTATATCAGCACCTTACAAAATGACTTCATTTTTTTTTTTCTTTTAATAGAGACAAGGCTTATCAAAATTGCTGAGGCTGGCCTCCAACTTGCAATCCTCCTGACTCAGCCTCTCTAATTACTGAAATTACAGTGTGTGTCACACCACGCCTGGCTAACAGAATGATTTTAGAAAATCAGTGCATTTTGCTAAATGCCTGACAATTACAAGGTACTCAATAAATAGTTCAGTACCTAGAATTGTTACTTAGGGTATTCCAACTGCAAAGCTCAAGTCTGGGTAAAATTTATTTGTGGAATATGCCAAAGGAGGAGGGGAAAAAAAAGGTGGAATAGTAGCAGAGAGAACCTGAATGGATTTTCTTTCCTATGTGGGAACTTCAGACAATAAGTAATTCTTGTTCTGGAGCAAGATGACGTTTATAAACCATTTCGTATAATAAGTGATATTGATATTCAAACAGAACTTACACTTCTATCCTCTTTAACTTTCATCTCCCTTAAGTATCAAAGCAACATTATGATTGCAGCTATATCAGTAATTATTATTTTATAAATAAAGAGGTAGTTCTAGAAAAATGAATGTACTTGTCCTATTCCAAGTAAGGGGGAAACCACTGGACATAATATAAAAAATGAACATGGGCTGGGATTGTGGATCAGGGGTAGAGCACTTGCCTCGCATGAGCGGGACCCAGGTTTGATCCTTAGCACCACATAAAAATAAAGGCATTGTGTTGTGTCCATCTACACCTAAAAAATAAATATTTTTTAAAAATGAACATAAGGCGACTCTGGAGGATGGAAAAGAGACAGGACTGCTATGGACATTATATTCAAGGTACTTTTGTTCTTTTGGCATGATATAATCCAGATTAAGCACCAGAGAAGCTGAAAACCCAGAAAACCCGTGGAACAAATTAAAAAAAAAAAAAAAAAACCTAACAAAAGCCTTGGGACTGTAGTCAAAATACTAGGAAAGAGGCAAGCAACAAGACAAAAATCTTTATTCTACCAAAGTCACAAGTCTCTGATAAACTATAAACTCAACCCCCACCAAGCCAAGCCAAATGAGAAGTCTAGACTATACCTAGGATCAGTACTTCTACCCACCACCTTCCACTCTCAGGGTAATGTCACAGAAGTCTGAATGGGGAGCCAAGACTGCCATCTCTAACTAGAAGTAACAAGGTTCCACAAATCCACCACACTATGTCAGTGGAATCTGGACTTCCACCCCAACCAGTGCTGTCAACAAATGAATGGATAAACAAATCCTGGCACAAGCTTAAAAACAAACAAAGTTTTAATACATACCGTGACAAGCATTTACTAGAACACTAAGTGAAATAAGATAGATGCAAAAGGATAAAAAGACAAATTTAGAGAAACAGAATAGATTTGGAAGCTTCCCAGGGGCTGAAGGAAGAAGGGGAATTATTGTTTAATGGATATGAAGTTCCTGTTTGGGCAGATGAGACAATTCAGCAAATAGGGATGATAGTTAAACATCTTTGTGAATGTGATGGTACTGGAGCATATCTTCTAAAATGATTAAAATGGCCAGGCGTATTGGCGCGTGCCTATAATCCCAGTGGCGCAGGGGGCTGAGGAAGGAGGATCATGAATTCAAATCCATCCTCAGCAAAGGTGAGGTGCTCTAAGTAACTCAGTGAGATCCTGTCTCTAAATAAAATACAAAATAGCACTGGGGATGTGACTCAGTAGTCAAGTGGTCCTGAGTTCAATCCTGGGTAACCCCCACACACACACACACAAAAAAAAGATTAAAATGGTAAACTGTGTATAGAATTTTTCCAAGTAATAAAAATCTTAAAGCATATATAATAATATTATGGGTCAGGCTGTATGGGCAATGACAAACTGACTCCATTTTACCCTGAGACTCCATGTCATATAAGAAATGCTTATCCCAATAAGAATTGTAATGCATTCCGCTGTTATATATAAATAAAAATGAATGAATAGATAGGTAGGTAGATAGGTAGGTAGGTAGGTAGGTAGGTAGGTAGATAGATAGATAGATAAGAAATGCTTATCCCATGAGAACACCCCGCCTCTGTACCTATCAATAGTTGCTTAGCACAGCATGTTTGGCAACACAAAATGGCAATTCTTATACAATGTAACGTTGTCAGAAATTGACCCTGTAGTTGTTAGTAACCATTCTTTGATTTATACTCAATTAGAGTCATTTTGGCCCACTTGCCTTCTGCTTATAATTATGGAAAGTCCCATGGAAAATACCAAATGTACCCAAAATGAAAATATAATGGACAATGCATTGTTTCTCTGAAGGCTTAATTTAGCTAGTGTACCCCTGCTTACTTGATTGCTGTTATGCCAACATGGATGCAGTTTTTGCCTTTAAATACCATGAAAGGCTCACGCTCGTGGCTGTTCCTTGCAGAAGCAATTCTGGGTCACAGGGAGCAGTCATTCTGGCAGCTAAATAAAGACTCTCCAATTTAGACAAAATGGACTTGAAACATTTTCTGAGTGGTCTGCCCCATAATAATAAAACTACAAATATTAAGAGTTGGGATAAAATGAACAGAACCTCAGGGTCATATGGGACTATGACAAGAGATCTCATATTCTTATCTTTTAAATACCAGAAGCAGACAAGAGAGACACTTAATTTTCTAAATTATATTTGACAACTAAAGAAAATTTTGTATCTTTACATTGTAACTCTGTACAGATGAAAACATTTTAAATAAAAAGCATAGAGATCAGCAAGCAATGAAACTGTCCCCATTGTAGAGAAGATTATCATTTGCATATAAAATCCCAAGAAATTAACTGAAAAACATATAGAAGGGTGTTCTACTAAGTCAAAGGTGAAATATCAACACACAAAAATGATTTTCAATATGCTAATAAGGAACATGTGGAAAACAAAATTAAAATCACAACATCATTATAATGGCTCAGAAAAAGTAAAATAATTAGGGACAAAATCTAACAAAATACATACAGGACTTGCACACTAAAAAGTACAGAGTGCTTATTAAAGATCATTTTAAAAAGGGAGAGGCATACAGTGTTCATGGATTGGAAGGCTCAATAAATCTAAAATGTTGACATTCCCAAAACTGATATTCAGATTTGACCTAATTCCTACCAAAATCCAAAGACTGTTATAGATGTAGACAAGGCTATTCTAAAACTCATATGGAAAGACAGCTTTACATGGAAAAGAACCAAGATAGCAATGGGAGGAATCACTGCATAATTTCACAATTTATTCTACAGATATAATAATTAATAGTAAAGATGAAAAGACAACTATAAATGTTAGAGAACTGAGAAAGAGATCCACACAAATGAAACCAATTTTTATAAAACTACAAAAGCAAATCAATGGAGAGAGAAAGTTCTTTAAGTAAATAGTGCTAGAATAACTAATTCAATATTCATAGGCAAAAAAATGCTAAAAAAATTATTTTCAGTATGCTAACAACAATTAAATCTCATAGTTTATACAAAACTTAATTCCAAATAGGCCCCAAATTTAAATGTGAAGTTGAAATTATAGAAGTTTAAGACGAACATATAAGAGCAAATCTTCAGTATCACAGGTTTGGTGAAGAGATTTAGACATGACACCAAAAACGAAATCCATTTTTTTAATGCTGATAAATTTGACTTCATCAAAATTTAAAACTTTTGCTCTGTAAAGGACACAAATTAAGAGAAAGAACCAACACAAAGTACTCATATATAGAATATATAAAGAATATTGAAAACTTAACAGTAAAACGCAAATAATCCCAAAAATGTGGGCAAAAGACATTTATGGACATTTCACCAAAAAGGATACACACATGACAAATGAGCATATAGGTATGCAATATCACAAGCCATTAGGGAAATGTGAATTAATCACAATAAGAGATCAGAATAAAAGAATAAAAACATTACAAAATCCCAGGAGCTGGGGGTATACCTCAATGGTAGCATATTTGCCTAGCATGTACAAGAACCCAGGTTCAATACCCAACACTGCAAAAAATGAAAAGAGAAAATTTCTTGGCAAGGATTCCGAGAAACTGATTCTCTCATATACTTCTGCTAGGAATATATAGTAATAGTCACTCTGGAAAAGTTTAGTACTTTCTAAAAGTTACACATATACTTATCATTAAGACCCAGAAAAAGCAATTCTAGATACTTATCCCATTAAAAAATAATAATAATAAAAACTATGTCCATACAAAGCAGGGGATTTTTCATAAGATACCAGCTTAATTTCTTTTCTTTCTTTCTTTTCTTTCCTGGAGACTGAGCCTAGGGGTGTTAACCATTAAGCCACATCCCCAGCCCTTTTTATTTTTTGAGACAGGGGCTCACTAAATTGATTAGGGCCTCCCCAAGATGCTGAGGCTGGCTTTGAACTCTAGATCTTCCTGCCTTAGTTTAATCCCCTAAACTGCTGGGATTAGAGGTGCCACTACACCCCCATTCCCACTAGCAGCTTGATTTCTAATAGCCCCAAAGTGAAAACAACCAAAATGTCTCTCAGTTAAGTGTCATGGTTCAGATACGAAATGTCCCCCTGAAGCTCTTGTGTCAATGCAGGAATGTTCACAGGTAAAAGTAATAGATTATGAGAGCAGGAACCTAATCGGTGAATTAATCCATTTGATGAATTAATAATTTAAAGAACTAGCATACTAGGTAGTAACTGTAGGCAGGTGGGACATGGTAGAGAAAATAGGTCACTGGGGCATGCCCTGGAGGGATTTATCTTAGGCAGCCTCCACCTCCTATGCTTCCCAACAATGTGTTGTTCCGCCATGATGCTCAGTCACAGAGGTGAGTACCAATTTAGCTTTGTGACCAAGGATCAAACCTCTGAAACCATGAGCCAAAATATACTTTTCCTCCTAGAAGTTGTTTCTGAGTATTTTAGTCACAGAGATGAAAAAGCTGACTATCATTACTAAATAATAAAAAGGAATCAACTATTGGTAGAAGCACTAACTTTGATGAATCTCAAAGGCATTACACTGAGTAAAACAGTCAGTCTTTCAACCCCCAACATCAGCACCTCCTCCACAAGCAAACATGATCTTCAAAGGCCACATACTATGTTTCATCTACAATAATATTTTTGGTATTTATAGAATAAAATATAATTTATATTTATAAATAAACATGCAATGATTTGTGTGGTAATTTCTGAAAAAAAAAAATTATAAAGATAAAAAGCAGATTAGTAGTTGCCAGGAATTAAGGACAGTGGAGGAGAAGAAAGATACTTACTATGAAGGGAAGCACCAGGGAGATCTTGGTAGACTAATTAATTCTACACCTTAACTGCAGTGGCAGTTACACAAATCTACCCGTGACTGAATATGCACATTCATCACACTAGGTAAAGAGCATCCTGAGTTTCTCTGTACTATCTTTATTACCTCTTGTAAATCTGCAATTATTTCAAAATTCAAAATAAAAACTAAATTCAAAAAGCCTACACAAGTTGTCCAAAGTCACAAAACAAGGATGCTACAGCTCCTGAAGCACGGTTAATTGGCACTCAGGTTCTTCTTCTTAAGATTATTTAATAAATTAAGTCAACAGTGTAGAAAAGGAGAGGGGTCCACTTCCAATGTAAACATAAAAGTCAAATAAAATAGGCTAATTCATTTTTGCACACAATTAAACATTACTCATTCCAGATATATGATTTATCTAATACTCCTTCCCTAGACAGTCTTAAGGGAAAAAAAGAGGAGGGAGAAATAGAACTTGTATTTAACAGAATGCTTCAAAGTGAAAGAAAAATGTAATTCAATAAATATTGCTTAGGATACTGCACACAGAGCAGAGTCCAATAATGATAGGTTTACCTAGGAGCACTCTAATTCTTATGGCTCTGGTTACAGATGTTCCCTAGGTACCTGGGGTTGTTACTGCACTTCGGAGGGCATGGGTATCAGGTAAGATGATACATGTATGCCCACACGCTCTCACATGCACACACCCTTGTATAGTCACAAGCCTTTAAAACAGAACAAACATTTAATTCTCTTGTAAAACAGATGAATGTGTTATAATTTACTAGCAGCTGCTGGCAGTAAGCTCTACTCTCATATTCCTATTAAGCAAGCTGTGTAGCAGATTTATTAAAAGCTCAGATACATCAAAACAAATGACTGAGACAACATTACAGTACTATTTACAACTCCTTAATGGGGTGTGAGTAGGGGCAATACAGTATAGACTGTAACTGGCTTCACTGCTTTAGAAGGAACTCTTCCCTTGGATTGGAGCTGCCACTCTCAGGCAAAAATACCCAAACCAAGGGCAATGAAGGGGGAACCGGGGCACCTGTCACTTATACCAAACCACAGGATCTATAACAAAATTCTGAGAATCCATAATGTCTTATAGATGGCTGCTCCTTTTCTTCCTTGCCTCATTTTCTCTGTCGGTAAAATCAAAGCCACCTTCACACTTCCACTCTCCAAAATAAATCACTGGGAGGAGGAAGGTCCTTAGATTAAAAAGGGAAAGAACAGGGAAGAGGGAAAAAGGATCACTTGGGACTTGGGTGAAAACAGGGCAGGGGCAGAGCTATTTCAGATGCTAGAAATAAAGTGCTCTGTTGGGCCTCTGCAAGTTCAGAGTCCACAACTTCTGTGTCCACATCCTTCATCTGTGGCTCCCTCGTCACTCTCACATTCAGCTATCTTTTGCTCAGCTTTCTGTTGTGCTTCTCACAAAATACAGAGAAAAGTCCTTTTTATTAAATGCAAATTTTCTTTTTTATTGATTTTATTTTTTAAATATGACAGCAGAATGCATTACAATTCTTATTACACATATAGAGCACAATTTTTCATATCTTTGTATATAAAGTATGTTCACATCAATTCATATCTTTATACATGTACTTTGTTTTAGTTTTTTTGCATTACAATTATTATTACACATAATACCACAATTTTTTATATCTCTGTATATAAAGTAGGTTGACACCCAATTTGTGTCTTCATACATGTACTTTGGATAATGATGTCCATCACATTCTACCATCCTTGATAATCCCCTGCCTCCTTCCTTTCCCTCACTCCCCTCTGCCCTATCTAGAATTCATCTATTCCTCCCATGTTCCCCTTCCCTATCCCACTATGAGTCAGCCTCCTTATATCAGAGGAAACATTCCACATTTGTTTTTTTGGGGGGGATTGGCTAACTTCACTTAGCATTATCTTTTCCAACACCATCCCATTTACCTGAAAATGCCATGATTTCATTATCTTTTATTGCTGAGTAATATTCCATTGTGTATATATACCACATTTTTTTTTATCCATTCATCCACTGAAGGGCTAAGTTGACTCCACAGTTTAGCTATTGTGAATTGTGCTGCTATAAACACTGATGTGGTTGTGTCCCTGTAGTATGCTGTTTTTAAGTCCTTTGGGTATAGTCTGAGGAGAGGGATAGCTGGGTCAAATGGTGATTCCATTCCCAGATTTCCAAGGAATCTCCATACTGCTTTCCCTATTGGCTGCACCAATTCACAGTCCCACCAGCAATGTATGAGTATACCTTTTACCCCACATCCTCACCAACACTTATCGTTGTTTGTATTCTTGATAGCTGACATTCTGACTAGAGTGAAATGAGTAGTTTTAATTCCAATCTCTTAGACCACAGTATAAAAATAAACTCATACATTCTCATTTCTGGGGCTCTACCCTTTTGTACAATAAATTTGAAGGAGTTAAAAAAAATGTCAGGGAAGTGAATAGAATAAAGAAGACAAAGTAGATCCTTAAGAAATGCAGTATTAGTACTGAGCCCAAGGTGGAACCAAGTATGTTACACTCTGAACTCATCACATGTAGAATGAAATGCAAAGTGTTCACCACAACCTACAACGAATCACAGAATCTACTGGGAAGCAAAAATTTCAGACACAGTTTTCACATGGCTTGGTGAACTCAGGACACTAGGTCTGCTGCTCTCTGAATCCCTAACACTCAGTGTGATGACTTAAAGACTGAATAAATGAATAAAGAATGAACGGATAAGTTCTTGTTTTAAGGTTCTAATACTTTATAACTTTTCATCTCTACATAGTATACTCTAATCAGGCAATAATATTCTAAAGCAACTATATAAACAACTAGTCAGGGAAAGAAGAAGAAATTAAAAATAAGTTATGCTGCAGGATTAAGAGCTTAAACTCTGTCCTGCAATTGCCTAGATTCTAGTCCTGTCTTGACTATTAGATGATATTGCTCGAAGTACTCAATTTGTGCCAGGCATGTTGGTAAGTGCCTGTAATCCCAGCTTCTCAGGAAGCTAAGGCAGAGGGATCTCAAGTTCAAGGCCATCCTGGGCAACTTAGTAAGGCATTATCCCAAAATAAATTGTTTTAAAAAACACTGAGGATATAGCTCAGTGGCAGACTGCTTGCCTAATTTGCCTAGAGCACTAGGTTCAATCGCTAGTACTACTTGATTGATTGATAGACAAGATAGACAGACAGATGATTCCTCTCTATCCTTTTGTCATCTGTAAAATGGGAATTAACAAAGCCTAGATCAGAAAGAATCCATGGGGGATTAAATGAAAGAATACCTATAAAGCAGTGAATGCTCAAAAGGTATTAGTATTTGTTATCAGTGTGGATTCTGGGCCTGCTGCCAGGCACAGATTAAAGGAAGAGGTGTTTGACTAAAGGAAGAACATGACAAAATGTCTAATGATGCAAGTCTCTAAAAGTCAAATGCTATTCTTGGGCTGGGGATGTGGCTCAAGCTGTAGCGCACTCGCCTGGCATGCGTGTGACCCAGGGTTCGATCCTCAGCACCACATACAAAACAAAGATGTTGTGTCCGCCGATAACTAAAAAATAAATATTAAAAAAAAAAAAATTAGGGGCTGGGATTGTGGCTCAGCGGTAGAGTGCTCGCCTTGCACAGGCAGTACCCAGGTTTGATTCTCAGCACCACATAAAAATAAAGGCATTGTGTTGTTTCCATCTACACCTAAAAAATAAATAAATATTTAAAAAATTAACATAAGAAGGGCTGAATTGTAGCTCATTGTTTGTAAAGAATTCCTGGGTTCAATCCCCATGCTGGAGGCCAGCCTGGGCAACTTAGGGAGACCCTTTAGCAAAATAAAAGTTGTTAAAAAGATCTGGGGACATATCTCAGTGGTAAAGTACACCTGGGCAATTCCCACTAACCCCCACCCTGGGCAATGTTTTTCTCAGCTGACTGCAAAACAAAAAAAAGTAATGCAATTAAGAGAGGTTACAGTCCAGAATAATCATGAGTTGTCAGCTATGGTTTTATCTGTATGCTTTCCCTAGACCATACCTAACACTGGGGTTTTATCTGTATGCTTTCCCTAGACCATACTTAACACTGGCAAGCTTTGTGAAAAACAGCATGCCTGGAAGCAAAATGTATGTTGAATATGATAACAAAAGACACTGACCAGGCTAGATTTGAGACACAGTGGTAGAGCACTTGCCTAGCATGTGTGAGGCACAAGGTTCAGTCTTCAGCACCACATACAAATAAAGAAATAAAATAAAGTTTTTTAAAAATACCTTTTTTATAAAGTCACTGATCAAAAATAAAACAAACAAAAAAAAATCATAACACTTGAGAGTAAGGCGGGCCATGGTGGCACACACCTGTAATCCCAGCAGCTCTGGAGGGTGAGATAGGAGAATCTCAAATTCAAAGCCAGCCTCAGCAACTGCAAGGCCCTAAGCAACTCAGTGAGACCCTGTGTCTAAATAAAATACAAAATAGGGCTGGGGATGTGGCTCAGTGGCCAAGTGCCCCTGAGTTTATTCCCCAGTTCCAAAGGAAGGAAGGAAGGAAGGGAGGGAGGGAGAGAGGGAGGGAAGGAAAGCGAGAAAGAGACCCCTTGAGAGTAAGAGATGATAAGGAGTTCATTTAATGTAAATCCACAGTCTGTCAGGAAGCAACAGGACCCAGAATAGTGAAGCTCCTCACCAAGGGGCGCTTAAAGCCATTCTATGTCTTTTGTATTTTATTTTTGGGAAAGAGGCATACTGGAGATAGAAACCAAGGACACTTTACCACTGAGTTATTATATCCATAACCCTTTAAAAACTTTTTATTTTATTTTTTTTAAAATATTTATTTTTTTAGTTGTAGTTGGACACAATACCTTTACTTTAATGTGATGCTGAGGATCAAACCGAACCCAGGGCCTCTCACGTGCTAGGCAAGCGCTCTACCGCTGAGCCACTACCCCAGCCCTAAAACTTATTTATTTATATATCTACTTATTTATTTATTTTGCAGACAGGGTCTTGCTATGCTGCTGAGACCCGCCTGGAAATTGCAATCCTCCTGCATCAGTCTCCGAAGAAGTCACCGAGATTACCAGCATGTACCATCCCACCCAGCATGTGTCATATATTTTTATCTCAAGTGCCTACCAAAACTGAACTGTCCACAATTACTGTCAGAACAGAACTACAGTATGAATCCCAGGAGGTGTGTGATGGAAATTCAGGAGAGGAAGGTTCACAGAAGAAGGAACATGAAAGTTCTGGACAAACAGCTCAATCCAATTCTATCCAGGTTTAGCACAGGCCGCGCTATCTGGTGCTCACTCACTAAACACATCTTTAGGGAACTGGATCCTCCTTTCATTTATAAAACTTCTTACTGCCATGATTTCTCTATGAAGAGACCAAAATCACTAACTCTCCTTTCCAGACTTATCTGACTCCTTCCACTATAATTATTTGTAAAACACAGCATGCAGTAAGTACCAGGAAGACAAGACTTTTCTAGCATCTTCATTCCACACTCAGCAGCTCCCACAAATGCATCAAGTATGACAGGGCAAAGCCCTTTCCCTCAATTTTTGGTTAATAATAGAGCCCTGAGTTTGCAGAAACCAAACATGAGCACTCAGTTAATCAAGGTCACCTTGACTCTATTCATCACTTATAAGGATAGTGAGTCTGAGGGTAGAAGCCTAATCTGCTTAATGAGACTTAAGGGCAAATGTTCTACAGACTTCAGCAGGGGAGGGAGGCTGAGGCAGATCTTCCCCCTAACAAGAGAAAAACAAGAACCAGGAAGATCTTTTGCTCCTGGCATCCTTCCTTGTTTGAATGCCATGAAGACATTATTCTTGGAACAATAACAGCCATCCATCTTACAACCAACAGTTCACAAGCCTGAGGGTAAAATGTAACACACTATATAAATGGCAGAGGAGGAAAGGAATGAACATAGCTTAAAACTTTGAGCCTCTGAAATCAACTGTGGGACCCCCTCTATTCCTGACTTCTTGTCATGATACTGGCTTTCCCATTACTTAAAACTGAAAGCATCTGTGCTCATTCCCCAGATCCTATTTTGTCCATTTCACAGATTGGGGAAAATGAATTACTAGTGATTTAAATAACCTGAAAGGACAGAGAGGTCACTGTTCACAAGACATGATGTTAGGTAATATGTGGCATAATTCAGGGTCAAATGGAAGCAGAGTGGAAGAATTAAGACTCCCAAGTGCCAGGGCTAAGATCTACTCCCAAGACTAAAGTAATTCAAACATTCCAGCATGCTCCAGGAAACATCAGATCTGCAGCACTGAAGTCCCAGGGGTACAGCTTGCGTTCTTGAAAACCCTGAGTATTTCACTTAGCCAAATATTATGCTTCTGCTTTTTAAATATTTCCATTTAAATGTAGATTTTGACCTTCTCTCCAATGAAATATTAATATGAGTATAAAATATATATTATTCATCATCTGAGAGAGGGTCTCTTTCCAGTGTCTGTCATGTTTCCTCTCTGCTGTCTTGGGATGACTTCTGAAAACCATGACAGTTTTATCTGCTAAATCCATCTGTATCAAATACTTCACTGACTGACTAAAAGCTCTAAGACCACTTCCTCCTCAGGCACATTTTGGGTTTATCTGTGCATATCTGTTTAATTTCTCTCATTCAGTTAGTAAGATTATACTGATACATTTCTGATGCATTCCTTACAGCAATAACAATTAACTATTGGGTCTCCAGCAAAACAATACAGGGCCAAGGCTAATTTTACTTGAAATATCTCCTTTCCTAAATAAATAGCCTATATTAAGATTAACTGGGGTTCTTATTTCTAATAACTGCAGTCCATTAAGTAGAATGGGGGATTTTTTTTAAATCACAAATGTTATACTCATTAGTTTTATCATCTTAAATTAGCAAATGATGACTAGCGGATTAAGTAGTGCACCAAGGATTGGCCAATATGTGTAGTGTATTTTCCCCTATTCATTTCTCTCATGCTTAATCACTCAAACAAGGAAAAAATAAATAAATATATATATATAAAATTAAACAAACCACATCCAAAACAAAACTATCTTAGCACTAACTGCTGAAACAAAGAGAAGATGGCACTCAATAGTTTGAGGACTTGCTTATGAACTGTCATGTAAATTACCTCACCTCTCAATCTCAGATTCCTCATGTCTAAAATGGACACAAGTAGTGCTGCAAATACTGATTGATTACTTTTTGAGCTAAGTCATCAGAATCTACCTTCAATGATAAAGGAAACAACTCAGAAAGCTGCCTCTGTAAAAGAATCTGAAATATTAACATCCCACCTATCACCTTCAACTGGTCACTCCACAAATGCCTCAAGTCACTGCTGTGTCCTGGATCATCACCACACATTCTTTTAATTCATCTAATCAATGCTTTTGCGGATTCAACAAATATTTGAACCACAATTACCATTTTCTGGTACTGTATCAAGTATTTAGTGTTGAACAATACAAACGTTTCCTGTTCTAGTGGGTTTATAATCTTCTCTAACAGATTTCCTAAACTTTGACCTCTTACAGACACCTATTGATGAAGAATTCTGCCCTAAAAACAATCCCCTGTATAACACCCCCCCCATCCTCATTATTCTTCATTTCAGCACAAACGCCCCTCCACTAGGTCTGAACCCATGAACCCATTTGATTTGGTTCACTTCATAACATATTATCACTTAACATTCCTTATTTAATTCATGTACAAAATATTTATTTACCATTTCTTTGAGGTCCACTGGAAGAGCTAAAGGCCAACAGTGCTATTCCAACCACCTTTCCTCTAGGACTGGATCACATCTTGAATCCCAGTTTCATCTTATCCTAGTCAGAAAGCCCAGAGTCCCCTGCACAGAATGTGAGAAGGGTACCAAATGTAGCCAGCTACCCAAACTCTGCATGGACATCATCCTGCCACCTGACATATCCTCCATTATCAGCCTACACACAGAGCAATATTAATCTCAGGTCCCCACCATTTTTTTTCCCCTTTTTGAACCAGGGATTGAATTCAGAGGTGCTTAACCACCAAGCCACATTCCCCAGCCCTTTTTTATATTTTCATTTAGAGACAGGCTCTCACTGATTTGCTTTGGCCCTCACTAAATTGCTAAGGCTGGCTTTAAACTCCCGATCCTCCTGCCTTGGCTTCCCAAGCTGCTGGGATTACAGGTGTGAACCACTGCACCACTCCCAGCACCTACCAATTCTTGAATAAACTCTAGCCATTCTGCCTGGCTGTCCATGAAGTTTTATAGCTTTCTGAAGTCCTGAATTGGGACAGACAGCCAGTGAAGAATCAGCCATTTGGGATTCACAGCCATTTATCTGTTTTTGGTGATGCTACGATCATATGTTTAAGTCAAAACATCTGAATCAAGCCTGCTGCTGAGATCACAGGACTATAAGCTCAAACACTTAACATCATGGTTACTGACTAAAGGAAGAGCCCCATGGAAAAATATCCACCCCACTCAAATAGGAAAAATAAGGAATACTAACTGGTATTACCAGTGGTTTAGGATTGGAGAGTTTGAACAAAGCAAACTACTTCTGAAATACTTGCTTTGAAACTCCAACTCACATCACACACCACAAAGAGGAACAAAAGGACCCATCATTCCCTCTCACTCTTCTGTGATTTAAAAAAAAAAAAAATGAACTATGCACTTTAATCACTTACATCAAAATAAGCTACAGAAAACTCTTGGGTATTTCTAAAAACAATTCATCCTAAAGCTCCAAGGGAAATCCCAAAGAGGATGTTCTAAGCAATAACAGGCTCAGTATACACAAGCTACTCTCAGGTATGTCCTCAGAAGAGAGCCAAATTAATTGAAGCATGCTGACCTGGTGACATGTTTATTACAAAATCACATTCTCTAGTGCCAGCATTGTTGGGAAAACATATAATGGCAGCAGCACCCCAGAGAAAAACCCCAACATGGCGCCTAACGACCCTCTTTCTCCTTTTTTTTTCACTGGCACGAAACGTTCCCGCCGGCGCCAATGTTCAAATCCTGTGGGTGGGAAACCTTAGCCCCAATAAGAATTAACTTCTTGGGCTCCGGAACTGACATATGGAAGAGCTTGCCAATAAACAGGTGACCTGTTATCTACCTCAGCCCTGCTACCTCTCCTTAGATCTATATAAACCCACAGCCTTTTGTAATAAAGCAAAACCTCTCCAGTGATTTGTGTCGTGTGGTGTCTCACATTCGTAGTGCGGTGCGGCGTCTTACAAGCATTCCCATTCACTTTTGCCAACCTTTAAAGAAAATCCATTGAATTTTTAAATTTTATTTTTTTTTAGTTGTAGTTGGACACAATACCTTTATTTTTATTTGTTTCTATTTTTATGTGGTGCTGAGGATCGAACCTAGTTCCTCGCATGTGCTAGGCAAGCACTCTACAGCTGAGCCACAACCTTAGCCCTCCACTGAATTTTTATCCGAATAATAATATTGAGATACCAACCAATTTCCATATAGAGTAGTCTTAACCTGCATTCAAGTTCCTAAATAAGAAATTCTAGACAATGCATCTTCAAACAGAAATGAATAAAATAAGCCAGAAAACTAAAAAATTACTTACAAACTTCTCTGTGAATCCATACCTTTAATGAGTCAAGTTATTATCCAAAAGCTTAAGAATATATCCCACTATTCTTTAAGTTGAATCAATAACATAACTAAACCAAGATTTTGACTCTTTAAAATCACCACAAAACTCAACATTGTTTGTTTGTTTGTTTTTGGTACTGGGGATTGAACTCAGGGGGCACTCAACCACTGAGCCACATCCTGAGCCTTATTTTTTCTATTTAGAGACAGGGTCTCACTGAGTTGCTTACCACCTCGCTGTTACTGAGGCTGGCTTTGAACTCAGCATCCTCTTGCCTCAGCCTTCCAAATTGCTGGGATTACAGGCATGCACCACCACACCTGGCTCAACATTTATTTTCTTAATCTCAGTAACCTGTAGGCTTCACAACGCTCGTCCTACTGGAACACTCAACAATTATGTGTTTTTCCTAAAGCACTTCCTCTTCAGGTATCAGATGTTTTATATTACCACTAAACAATGAAATGGCTATTAATAAACTCAAGGCTGCATGAGAGTCTTAATTTTATTTCAGAGCTCAATCTGAACAAAAGCAACAGACACTAATAAAACATGCCATTTAATTGAGAAATGCTTTTCAGAATACAAGATTTCTTTATGTTTCCTCAACAGACCTGCTCAGTAATACAAGATCAAAGTGTTATCCACAAAAACTTGAGTCAAAGAAGAATATTCAAGCTAGCAAAATGAAAAAACGCTTAGCAAAGTGGCCATTTCAAAAAACACAACTGCTGGGTCTGGTCCATACAGTTTCTGTTGCAGTAGGTCTGAGGTGGAACCTGAGAATTGACACTTTTATTAAGTTCTCAAGTGGTACTGGTGGTCCAAGGTTTACACACTGAGAACCTCTGGCCCAGACCTACTTTCGCTCCCCCTACTCACCACCACCACCCCCAGCCTCCCTTCTTCTCTTCTCACTCTCTAAGCTCCTGGGCCTCAGACAGTGCACTCTTCTGACACACTTCCTTCACATACAAATCTGGATGCCCATGAGAAATAGAAGCTAAGCCCTTGATGCAGTTCCTCTTGCTTAAGGCCTGCTTTCCCTGAATATTTCCCCTACTATTTTACTTCTCCAACTATCTTTACAAAAGAAGAACATGTTTAATGGAGAAGGTTTCCTAAAAACTAGAGGGTTTTGTTGTTATTTTCATCCATAAATTTCAAAAGGAATATGAACCTCAGGTTCATTTTTTTTTTTTTAACCAAACTAGAATACCAACTAAACCAATTTTCATGCCTTTATTCTGTGACTTGGACACAGACAAAAAGACAACATTGCTCTAAAAGTTATTCTAACATCAAGTCACTTTCAACCTGTTTGACGAATGCATCTATGCCTACAGTCTGGAACCCTAAAAAGTGATCAAAACAATTCTACCAATGTTTATTGAGCTACAGCTACCTATGCTACAGAAATGGGAGTTCAAAGCTTCAGAGAAAACTAGATCATCTAGGGAGAGATGATCATTAGACATTCTAAAATGCCCAAGTAAAACACAGTTCCTTTGAAATCGAAAGTTCAAAAATGTTTTACCTCCTGAATTTCCTCATACTGAGATTGGAAACTTAAAAATAAATAAGTAAAAATCAAAAATTACCACCTGGCTCTAGCAGCACCAAATAAACTGAAATTGATATCACAGCATAGGTAAATCAACATATGTGTATTGCCTGGCTTTTGTTTCTACAAATTGCAACCATTTCTGTAGGACTGACAAACAATCTAGCTGCTTCTCATCTATCTCATCAAACCATATTAAATCCATTTTCCTTTTTACATTGTTTGCTTATTTCTTATGTGGGTGGGCAGCAGGACCTGGCTCACAGGGATCTAAACAGGTGACTTGCTTGACTGTACAACAACTTGACAACAGAAACAATGCGACAGGCAATGAAAGCCAGCAATTCACTGTCCCCAAGATGGGTAGATCAGAATGCCAATACCATCCCAGAGGTTTTCAGTGACCCCTGGGGGAGGGGGGAGTATTCAGAATTTCAGGAAGGACTTTTTTCAGCACACACTGAATTCTGATTTCCCCCAGCAATGCTGCAAACCTACAATAATGCAGCTAATAGAATTTCAGCATTTGTTTGCATCCAGTAGGCACAAAAGCAACACATAATGGGACAGATATGACCAAAAGTAATCTGTTACCTATGATGACTTCAATTCTGGCAAGTAAATATTAATCTAAAGCTCATAACCCAAACTAAGCCAGGGTTTAAAACTAAGCCCCATGATGGTTTCACAGAAACCACAGCAAAGGCTGACTAAACATAATGCATGGTCAAAGCCCCTCCTACCCTACATAAACCACAGAAACTTCAGTTTTTGCTTTTGTATTTGGTTATGCTATCCATTAAATAAAGAAGAGTTCCAGAGCTAAAAATATATATATATATATTAGTGATGTAGTTCAGCCATTAAAACACTAGAATTCTGGTCCTGGACTCTTCCTGCCCAGCTTTGTGACTCCTGACAAGCTACAACATAGTGACATGACAGAAAAGCAAAGGTTCTAGGTGGAGTCAGATGTCCTGTGTGCAACTATGAGCTCTATCACTTGCCAGTTGTGTGGTCTGTAAACCTCTCTATGCCTCTCTTTTCTCGTCTGTGATATGAAAATAGTATTAATGTCAACATCCAAATAAAGCAATTATGAGGACCAAACAAGGCAACACATAAAGCACCTTGAACACTGAGTGGCTGAGAAAGTGTTAGCACTATTGCTGCTTTCATTATCATCATCTTCCACTTTAGGCCTGTTTGTCTATAAAGTAAATATATGATTTCTATGTGATCTTCAAAGAGCTCCAGATTTATCGAACTTCATGTAAACTTCAAATACTGACCATTCAGTCTTCTCAAATGTACAAAATATAAAAGCTTGAAACACTGCCGGTTTCCATTGCAGTTATTTATATGTATCTATGAGCCTTATGAAACAAAGCAATCTATGCCATCAGTAGAGAAAATGAAAGAAGAAAATCTAGTTCAGAGCATAGGCTACAGGCAGAAGACTATCTGAAAGTGTCCTGTTCAATAAAGATCCTCACCATAAATAACACAAGAGAATCTAAACATCCCAGGGAGGCTGGTTTGCAAATCTCCATTTTACACCAGATTTAACCAGTTCTAAGTTAAATGGAAAACATGTGTATTATTAATAAAAGGCTCAGTATCACTTTATTTCTTATGCTAAAGCACAATCCATGATGCAAGAAAGAGGCAAAAGCTTTTAAAATACACCATGTGGTTCCTTAACAAATATGATGTCTCTTGATGAACACTTCTCGGCTGGTGTCCTAGACAAATAAGCAAGAACACACAGCAAATTGCTACATGTGAATAACAAGCCCCCATTTTCTTCTCTGACACAAATGGCTCAGCAGTGACTCATGGCACGACTAGGAGGCAGAGAAAGGAGGGGCAGGCAGTTGCAGACTTCTCTCAGTGGGGCACTTAAGGGGATAATGAAACAGGAAGCAGCTGGAATCATCTTGGGCCTCCAGAGTAGCACAAAGAGAACAAAAGGTAACCAGGAGAGAGTCATGTAGATTCAAAGCCTTGTCCATATCAAGTTGTAGCTGTAACCCTGGGCAAATTAACCTCTCTGAGCATCTCCAAAATAAAGTTTAACTGTCTTCAAATGACTGTTATTTTAAGAAACAAAGAATTAATGACATGGATAGCTATCATTATTGATGATTTCTCAATTACCAAGACTGCCACACTTTGTACATTTGTTTCATGTAATCTTCATAATAACTCTATGGACCTGGATGATTATTACCACTGTCAGATAGAAAAGACTCACTCCTCAGTCCTCTTAGCCACCATCTCAGGCCAAATCTTGTCCTTATTTCATAAAGCCCTCCTTAACAATCCCAAGCACAGTCAATAAGGCCTCCTGTAGATCATCAAATAGCGTCCCATATATTATAGTAGTTAACACATTCTACACACTCACAAGAACAAAGATACCTAATATTATTTATTGTGTGTTAGACTGATCCACTGGTATTCTTGTCTGCTGCCCCCACTAGAATGAGCTCAAAGTAGGAAATGTGGGCAACTCAGAAGCTGTTGCCAATCTTCACTGCCAGACACACCAGAGTACTCCACACTTCTTTGGAGCAACGAGTGTTTTAATGTTTTTTCTAAGATTCCAAATATTCAGACTAATTGAGACAGAGCTCAAGTGTGCACAAAGTGAATGCAGGTTTCCTGAGCACCTATAGCAAGGTTCTTTGTCATTACCCCTAAGGAGCTTAGGCTGGTAATTTAGATCTCAATAGGTATAAACTGGAGTGATTTAACCATAAAAGAGTCTACCTTATACAGATTAAATTGAGTGCTTTCAAATGGAGATGCAAAACAGGAGAGGGGAAAAAAATCGCCATACAAAAGGATTTATTACAGTTTACCTTTATAATACATGTTCCTAAATCAAGTTTAAATAACTCAATTTATATGAATTCTTCAAAATGTAATATTTTTATGAAGATAAAACTTTTGTATGAAGTTATATTAAAAACTGTTGTATGAAGATTCAACTTTTATATTTAGTACATATACAATTTCTGTTATTGTAGTCACAGCGGAGTGTTTCAGAAGTAGCTAACTCTACACTTACAGACAGGAGAACAATTCCTACTTGGCAGACCTATACCTATCTACATAAGTAAAACATGGAATATGCCTTCTCAGCTAATTCAAGCAGGAACTTTAACAGAGAACTATTTAAAACAAAGTGTCAGTTTCCCAAAAGAAGGGGAAATGTAGTTATATAAAAATGTCAATCCTTTGACCCAAGTCTATCAGTTTGACATTTCTACACACACAATTATTTAAGCCTTTCTGATGGTCAACTTACAAAACAGATAAATGACTGTTTATAACAAGCTCTTCTACTAAGCATGCCCATAAATCATGATCAGGAAGCAATTTATTCCAGGACAAAGAGCTGCTACTGATCAAAAGTGCCCATATTCGGATACTATCCAATGTTTTCACCCTCAGATGGACACCTCTGGACCTAAATTGATAAACATCTTCCCCACCTTTGGAGTGCTGGATACAGCACTAAACACTTAAAATGCTAAATACAATTTTAGGACACCCATGTCTCCAAATACTGACCCGGTAAGACTGAAGATCTGAAGTGAAATTCATGAATAGCATACATCTTTCACCTTAAATCAGTCTTGGGGCTCTCCCAAACTCAATCTTCCTCTGTGCAGTTTCTAGAAACTTTATTGATGTCACATATCTATGTTAACAGATCCTATAAAGGAAAGGGCTGTAATATCTATAATGGTTTGAGATCTGTCAGCAGAGATCTTCAATACCTAATCAAAAGAGCTATCTCAAAAGAAGAATTTATTTCTGTTAATATTTTCCCCTCACCAAAAATTCCCCTATAAGTTCACACTAAATATAATGGGGATGCATTTTGTCCAGTGGCCTCTCCCTGGAGTACTGGATTAAGAAAAATCAGATTGAAGTTCTGAGGTATACTTATGACATATATTTGTTTGGGCACGAAAAAGGAAAATTGTCATAGGCATCCATGGTTTTGCCATCTTTCTATCAGTATCTCTTAAGTCCCAGGTCACAGATGGGCTAGAGATATTATTTTAATTCTTGTTGTCTTGTTTTTGACTAGCCTTGATGGGAGTCTAAATCATAGCTGCTCTTTGCACCAAATAGGTTGCAGAAATTAGTGAGACAAAGTAAGTATAAAGGAGACTATCCAAGGTCCACACTGAATAAAAACCCCAACATTTGGCTAATTCTCAAATCAAACAAGCTAACTAGTTGTCTAAAATGAATACATCAGAGAGCATAATTGTAGGGGGGAAAAAGAGCAAGGGAGAAATGCATGAAAAGATATTAGGGGAAAAAAGGAAAACTGAGAATAAAAATTTATGAGAAAAGGGAAAGGAAATATAAGAAAGTAAAAGGTATCAGGCCCAAGCTCGATAGGAAATTTTACAGGATTCTCAGAATCTTCTACTTTCTGGGTTCTTTTTCAGAACCTGGCTGCAGTAATGTTAAGTGTATATAACATTACCACACTGCTTTCTAAAGCAGTTCTTATTTGAAGTCAGCATCAAGGGTTGATTTGAGTTTCAGGTCTTACAAGAGAGCTGCTACACACAGGTTAAGATTATGCTGGTGGTGGCAGAGGAACACAAAGAACATAACAGGCCAGAGAAAGAAGACTTTATATCATATTAAGGTTATAAGGCAGAAATTCTTCCTGTGTATTATTTCACAAAGCCTGGATCAAGTGATTCACTAACATTCATTCTGTTGGGCGGGCTCTTTCCTAAATCTCCCTCTAGCACTCTGGAGCTCTGGAAATATCATCTACCTATTCCTTTTCAGAAAAGGGAGTGGGGAAGGGCAAATGGGCATACCACCAAAATCAGAAGCTCTAACTCGTGAACAGATGGGACGACTAGCAAGACACCAAACTAAACAGTTATTTTATATAGTCTTTACCCTAAGAATAAAAGCCTTTTGTTGCATGCACTTGGATAAGCCCTCTGATAAATAAGTCCAGAAAAAGTTATCTACCATGTGAATTGGCTAGCCAGCTTAAAAAGAAGGGTGAGGTAGGAAAGTCTGTTTAACAGTGATGAGGAGAAGGAATAGCAGGTTAAAGTAAGTATAGAGAACTTTGAAAAGACTTGTGTTCCCCCCATCTCTCCAAGGGTTTACACCAGGGTTATTATCTAGCTGCCCATTAGAATCCCTCGGGAAATTTCAGGAACTATGTGTGTTTAGGGCTCAATACCACAAATTCATTCAGTTAGTCTGGCATGGGATCCAAATACAACTACTTTTTTTAAAAAACTCCCAAATGATTCTATCATGCATGTAGATAAAAACTTATGAGGAGTAATTCTTTTTTAAATATAATTACTGTGGTGCATATCCAAATATAGACTTTTTAAAGCTATTCTAGGACAAGTTCAAGATTTTTCAGGATCAAAAGTCTAGATAATATGGTAGAGCTTTCACTAAGATTTACAATGAATCTGCAGTTCGAAGATCATCAGCCATTAATAAAATCAAAAATCTAGCGGCTGGAGTTGTGGCTCAGCAGTAGAGCACTCGCGTAGCACGCATGAGGCACTGGGTTCGATCCTCAGCACCACATAAAAATAAATAAATAAAATAAAGGTATTGTGTCCAACTACAACTAAAAATAAAAATTTAAAAAAAAAAAATCTAGGGACTGGGGTTGCGGCTCAGCCGTAGAGCTCTTGCCCAACACCTGAAGGGACCTGGGTTCGCTGCTCAGCACCATATAAAAATGAATGAATGGAATAAAGACACTGTGTCCAAATACAACTAAAATTAAAAAAAAAAATCAAAAATCTAATTCTAACTATATAATAATCAGGTCAACAATGAAGGTGAATGCTTTGGGGGCCCAATCCCGCACTCTCTGTATGGATGTGAGATGAGCATAGACAGGCAGAGGATCAGATACAACTGTGGTTCTTTAGGGCTGGTTCCCAGACCAGCAGAAAAAACATCACCTGAGGACTTGTCAGAAATTAAAATTCTCAGGCCGTATTTCACACTTGAGAAACTGCTAGAAAGTGGAGTTCAACAATCTGTTACAACAAGCTCTCTAAGAAATTCTGTTTAAAGCTATGGTTTGAGAGATTTGAGGAAGAATAACAACTACTTACTAACATTTTAATAAAATATCCTAGGATCTCCTTGTGGACACCCAAGAAAGAAATTATATGTTCTCAAAAGCTTAAACACTCCCAGGTAACACCTCATAAGGACAACTAATTAGTATTTAATGAGTCACTAAGTCACCAAGACTGACTTCTCTTAAAATCCCTCTTTTATCTCCACCACTTCAGGAACAGAGGGATTTATAGCTATTTTTTTTTTTTAATTGTGAGCAGTAGATAATTGTTGGGTTTTCTGAAAAGCAAAGGTAAGAATCTCTCTCACACAAGACAAAATTCTGGCAAGGATCTTAGAATAAAACCAAGTACTAGATCACTAAGTAGTGATCTGCCATTACCCATCAAGCCTGTTGTTACAAGTGACATCACCCAAATTTATTAGCTTTCTATAGGAACAATACAAAAGACAATGTCAGCAGGTAAAATGAGCACAAATTACTAGTGCCCTTGCTAAGCCAACACCATGTGACTCAGGTGAGAGAGATGTAAGCGAGTCTGAAATACCCAACTTCGAACTAGTTGGTCTGAAGAAGCAACTCCTTCCCTGAGATTTTTTTTGATGATGCTGGGGATTGAACCCAGGGCCCTGTATATACAAGGCAAGCACTCTACCAACCGACCTATATCCCCTGCCCAAGATGTTTCTTTTTATATCTGTTAATAGCTGCAATCTGCTAGTTTCTACTTCTGCAACTATGTTTGCTCTGCAGATGTAGCCAGATCCAGAGCTGCTTAGAGAAATGGCGGGGGGCGGGGGGAGGTCCTGAAACCCCAAACTTTGTACCATATAAGATACTGAGAACAGAGGGCTGTGCTCAACTTTAGAAGAAGACTCTGCTGAGGTCTCACCAGTGCTGAATAAACCTTGCTCTTCTACATCTCCAAATGTAGCTAGTGCAGCTCTTTCCGGTGCAATAATTTCCCACATTTTTCCACAACAGGTCAGCATTACGCTCTAGAGCTATAGGAGGTTTGGAACATGCTGCTTAAGTCAGGCTCTTCCATGTGACAGATAAAGCCTAAGAGCAACATGCAAGAGCTACCGACCATATTTCCAATCCCCACAGATGCAAAAATAGGTAGTGAGAATCAGTTCCCATAATCAAGGACATCACTCCCCCCACATTTCTCAATGAATGATCAGAGAAAGAAACACTGTTATTAAAACTGAAGAAAACAAAGATTTAAAACATGACAGGAGTTCAACCCAGTTCCAGAACCTCAACACACAGCTTACCCTGATAAAAGGGAAAACATGTACTTCAGACACCTGTAGTCCTTCTCAGAGCTGTAGAGCCATTGCTGCCTAAGGGATCACCACTGGCTCAAACCACCTTTTGAAAATTTCACACCTCATGTTACTTAGCACTGCTGAGCCAACTTAGTGAGTTAAAATCCTGAAAACTAAGTCCATCACAAAGCATTATTTAAATAACAGTCATTTAAACCATGCCAAGGGCCAAAGGCAAATACCTTTCATTTATGAAATAAAGTGATGGAAGGATTTTTTATCTGCAAATTCTACATCCCACTCTCTCAATACCCTAAATTAGAAGATTTGGAGTACAACTGGAAACAGTCTGGGAATTTATTTTTCACAGTCAGTATAAATAATTCCACTTTCTCTCTGCCAATTAATGCAGGTGGCTCTTTAAAGCTGAGCATCAGGGATCCAACTGATGCCCAAGACAAAGACACAATACTCTAGAACAATTCAAACATAAACCCTAAGAGTCACCAAGTAGACACAAGAGAGACAAAAGCAACATGGACCCTTGAGGATTCTCTGACATCCTGGGAAGAACAAACTATTTGGTCCTATAACAGCAGGTGATTCCCACCAAGCCTGGCAACAATCCTGAGCCAATCAAGAAGCTATTCTAATGGGGCTGGGGTTGTAGCTCACTATTGGAGCATTTGCCTAGCATGTGTAAATCACTGGGTTTGATTCTCAGCACCACATATAAATAAGTAAAATGTTCATTTACAAGATAGATAGATAGATAAATAAATAAAATGAAAATTAAGTTATTCAAATGTCATTGTTTTTATGTGTTTCTTGGATTCTGTGGTCCCCAGAATGAAGCCATCTGCATTATTTGGAGCAAGAATGCCCCACCAATCTCTGTTATTAACTACTTCCAATGAAGACATGATATAGATTACTGGTCATCTTTTACATAATTAAAATTGCATGCATGAGGCACAGGGTTAGATCCTCTGCACCACATAAAAATAAATATTGTGTCCACCTACAACTAAAAAAAATATTTTAAATAAATAAATTAATTAAATAACTAATGAAAACAGGAAGAAAAATGTATTCTAGGAGATTTAGATGAACTGCCAGTAAACATTATAGTTGGTTTGGAGATTCTGGTAAAATAAGACAAAGGGAAAACATATTAGGTTATTTTCTCACTTTTCAACTATAAGAAACAGAAGTTTATCAGGAAAGAACAATATTTCCCTAATACTAAGTTTTAGGAATTATTTATGATTTCAATACTTACGGAAAAAAAAAAAAGCTAGAACCACCCCCAAAAGCTTTTAAATAGCTGATTTTCATCTTGATGGCCTGGCTGTTACTGTGCATTGAAATGCTAGTAAAAGTAACATGAGAACAAAATCAAAGAACATGAGATATTATAAAAGGTTGGAGACGAACATGGTAGTACACACCTGTAATCCTAGTGACTTGGGAAGCTGAGGCAAGAGGATCTCAAGTTCAAAGCCAGCCTCAGCAACTCTGCAAGGCCCTGAGCAACTTAGCAAGTCCCTGTCTCAAAATAAAAAATAAAAAGGGTTGGGGATGTGGCTCAGTGGTTAAGTGCTATCTACTCTACAGAGGCAATAAGCAACCAGGTTTCCAAACCTGATTAAATCCTCATGGAACATTTATCCACAGCTTGTGTAATGTGACATGTCTGAAGGCATGGGTCTTTCTACAAATGGTATACTACACAGCACCCTCACCTACAAGAGACAAGATAAAACAGTATAGGAGAGGAAGAAAACCACTTCGTAGAATTCCTTTGTGGGAACCAGCCATATTCAATGCCAACAGTGCTACAGACAACTTGAAATGAGCAACCTTTGAGACATTCTATTAAGGATTTCTGTGATTTAGCTGAAGTACAATAAATGCAAAACAGAACAACCCTTCCTTATGTGAGACTCTAAATTTCCCCCTCTAATGCCAACAAAAAAAAAGATAAGCTTTTTTTTTTTCAATCTTCACCACAGTTGGCAATGTCAAGTGCTCATTTCCCTTTAATGAATAAGTGATTTTCTCCTCCCACCTTTGTAGTCCTCATGTTTTAAGCAAGAAGAGTTTCATGATATTTTAACATCCACTTTAGGATTCAGATTTCTATTAGAGCATCTACTATAGCCATCTTCAGAATCCAGGGGTTGTGCATGTGTGCATTGGTTAGGGTTTGTTAGTTGGTTTTGCTAGTTTTTTTTCTTCCCTCTTTGATAGTAAAGATCCATCTACATAGGACAAGTTCATCCTGGATGGGTGTAAATATGCCATTCACATTCTAGCACACAGGGAGGCAGTGCTCACGTACAAAAAACACCTTTTTGCATTTGAGATCTCCAGCTTTCACTGGTTTCCTTATATTCAGACATAGATCAGCTCTGGGATGCAGACACTAGGAAGCAAAAAGAGACTTTGCTTCTAAAGGTTGAGGGAAGGTGGGGAAGAAAGAAAAAGGCAGGACAGCAAAAAGCACACAGACCAGCCAAACCCATGTATGGTTTTTTTCAAAATTCCCAAAGCTACAACCACCTCTACATGACATACTACCGCAGAACAAAGAAAACATTTCCCACCCTGGGCCTGTCAGGTAATGGAGGGGGTGGGATGGGGGGGCAGCTTCTCACAGAAACTAAGAAGTCAAAACAGCAGAGCAATCAAATGCCCAATAGAGACAGAATGGAAGCTAAATCCGGCTGACTCTCTCCCTTAACAGATGTAAAATTTTCTTTTAATTCTAGACTTCCCTAATAAGGAGGTGAAGATAAAGGGTACCAGACCCAGAGTAGACACTCCATAATTTGTAAGATAGACAACCCACAAACGACCTTTGGAATATTTAATCTTCGAGAACAGAATATATTAAGATTTTAATATTATCATTCTAGGCAGACAACACAGACTGGTTAAAATACTAGAAATAAAATACCATACACTAATAGGCAAACTTACAATATACCAAAAGTTTAAAGTAGGTGCCTTGGTGAGGCAACATTACAATTGTTAATAAAAGATGACACACTCTTCACCACAAAAAAAATGCGCACTCCCAGCATCAATGGGGCTCTGCAACAGCAAATGTAAGACGCCGCATACTGATAGAGAGCCACATGTATTCATGCATGCACTCAAACCCAGGCAAACAAGGATTCAAACCAGACAAAAAGAACCTTGAGGAGCCATTACTCACATTTATACTGTGTTCTAATCCAAGCAAAAGCACTACTGAAAGCTCAGTGTACTGAAGGGATTTACAGACGAAAGTGGCAGATACAAGGTCCAGCTCAATCACCTGAGGCAGCTCACTCAATCTTGCTGGAGTCTTGAATTTGTTCATCAATAAACTGGAGACAATAATTACTTGCTCTGATAATCCACACCATACGGAAGATTAAAGTGTCCTGGATGAGAAATTAACATTGAATTGGGGTGGGGAGGATTTACTAAGGACTGAACTCAGGGACACTGGACAGCTGAGCCACATCCCCAGCCCTATTTTGTATCTTGTTTAGAGACAGGGTCTCACAGAGTTGCTTACTGGCTTTGAACTTTTGATCCTCCTGCCTCAGCCTCTGGAGCTGCTGGGATTACATATGCCACTGTGCCAAGTTTAACAATGAATTCTAAAGAAGCACTGAATGCAGGTGTTACTCTTATTTAATATAAGTTGGTACTTTTCTACTGACAAACCAAAACCTAGAAGTTTATCAAATCCCAGGCTATACTCCCCTTTGTTCAAACAATTTTCCCTTTAGGAATAACTGTGACTACAGACCCTGGTTCAATTCGGGCTGCAGATGGGAGGGTAGTAAAAAGAAGTCCTAAATCTCCTGAATGAAGTAATTTTTGTGTTTAAAAACAAAACAGGGCAACAAAGAGCCCATCTCCACTTGGTATACAGAACCCACAACACTCACAAGGACTCCCTGCTTCAAGAGGTAATAAATGGCACTACATTTATTGCCCCTTTACCTGCAAATTTATGTTGTAGGAAGCAAGCTTTTGTGGATCTTATCCCCCCCCCCCAAGAAAACGGTTTTATGCCTCAAGCCTTTCAAAACTGGGTGTCTTCCTTCTCCTGAAACAAAGTCTCTATTTGTGGAACTGTTCCCTCATGGGCCACTTCTGAAGGAGAATGACTCAAGATTAAGTAAAATGACCAGCTGGTAAATCTGGTCTGAATTTCATTATTTACTCAACCATAAAAGGGGGAAGGTGGGGGGTGGGCAGAGGATTACTGAGCATCTAGTATATATCAGGAACTAGGCTGGAGGCAGAGGATTCAGAGATACAGAAGACAAAATTGCTACCCTTTCAACTATTGCCCAAGTATAACTAACTGCACAACTATGTTGTAGAAATAAACCCTGCAATGGAAGATAGGAATATAACTGAGAAAATCTAGAATTATTCCCACTCCACTATCAATGCCATGTTTTTCAGATTAGTGGGTCTCCACCCAATTATACCTGAACCCCATCCCACAGAAACTACATAATAACTCCAAGTGTCCCAGCATTGGAATTTTTTAAAACTCTTTAAGTGATCCCAATGTAACCCCAGAGTTAAAACCACTGTTCTGACTCAGGAAACTTTGTCTCATACTGACAAATTATTACATTGGACAGAAGGGGTCTAAAACTATAAAGGACATTGTATCCTCCCACAGATTCCCCCCCAAAAAGCTAATATTAAAAATAAAACTGAACAAAACTCTATTTACTAGATAAAAAGAAGTTTCTAGAGTTGCCCAAGAAATGTTAGTAAAGTGTGTCCTGATATTAAGCTACTATCCACACAAAATCAGTGAGCAGAAGCCACGACAGTACAGCATTTCTGTTAAAGTTTCAACCTCACTAATCCTGTTTTTTAACGTTACCATTAAAAGGCCCTTTGAGAGAGAGAGCGAGAGAGAGAGAGAGAGAGAGAGAGAGAGAGAGAGAGAGAACACTTTACCAGTAATAATCACTATCTCCAAAACACAGGCAACCTTCAGTGGTCCTCCAAAGCAGATCAGGAGACACACAAATATATCAAAGCATTGAAAACTCAATTTCACCTATAACTACCCCAAACCACACTGAATCTCAAGCCAGAATAAGAACTATGGCAATTAAATGTGTCAAATGGAGGCTGGATTTGTGGCTCAGTGGTAGAGCGCTTGCCTAGCACATGTGAGGAACTGGGTTCGATCCTTAGCACCACATAAAAATAAATAGAAGGGTGTCTCCCCAGTACTGTGATATCATGGAGCTATTGGGAGTTAATGCTGCTCAACCAAGAAAAAAAAGAAAAAATCTAGGGCCGTTTTCTTTTCCGACAGAATTTCTACTTCTGCCCTAACAAAGAACCAAAGAGTACCAATTCCCACAAATGATAGCAGTGGTGATTAATTAGGTAATAAATAACAATAAATGACTAGGATCTATTGAATATCATATTCTGTAATCTAATCATTCAGCACATATTCTATATTAATTCTTTACTATACTTGAATGAGGCTAACAATATTATCCCTGTCTCAAATATGAAGAAATTTTCATATTTTTTAAATATGAAAAAACTGACGTAAAATATCACCTTGATCAAAAGCATACAGCCAGGATTTGAAGAAAAGCTCTCCTCAGAATACAATATTTTCAATTCCTCTGAAAGCATCTACCAAACTCACATCAATATTAATCATACCCATTTCTCTTTCTCAGTGTTTATATGAACACTTTCCCTACGTAACTTAGTACCTCCAGTCCTTTATTCAGATTAGTAATCATCAACTCCAGTATTCAATGTTTCATTTCATGTGCATATAAAAGACAATGATGTCATGATATGGTGACTGTTGGGAGTCGCCCTGGCTCCAAACACTAACTTCCCCATCCCAGCAGGAGAGCCGTCCAATGGTAAGCCCTGCTGCCTCACATGATCCTTACCCACCAATCAGACTAGCCCTGCTGGCCCACATGATCCTTACCCACCAATCAGACTAGCCCTGCTGGCTCACATGATCCTTACCCACCAATCAGACTAGCCCTGCTGACTCACATGATCCTTACCCACCAATCAGAAAGCACCCCATGCCAACTGTCAAACCCTTCAACCATTAAACTGTCATAACTGTCAAACCACCCACAACTCTATAAATATGCAGAGCTGTTCCTCAATAAATGGGCATTTTCTCCGATGGCAAGCCTTGATGGTTCTTTCAGTGACCTGGGCTGAAGTGATCCCCAATGTAAGGGAAACCTGTTGATCAGCTGGCCTGGCACAGCAATATTAGTTTGATGTGTTAGTTGCCCCTAATAATATGAGCACTGGATATTTAAGTATAAAAACCAGTAAGCTGAGGAAGACATGAGCAAACAGCAGGAACAATACAGTGTGTAATTTGCCCAGCGCTGATGGACTATTATCCTGGGACATAATGTTTAGGTATTTTGTCATTGCTTTTGCTTAGTACACAGCTCAACAAGCAGAATCCATTTGAGGGTCCCTTTCCAAACAAATTCTCCATGCCTCTTTGAGAGTCTGAATCAAGTTCAGACTTTATAAGGCATTTAGCCTTGTCCCCTCCAAGCCACATTCGTCCTTTACAATCTAATTTCCAGTTGTAATCTAACACCCAACGGTGAATCTACAGTTTCTACTCAGGAGAGGGAGCAAGGCAGATATAGCAGGACATCACACCTGAAAAGGTATAAAATAAAGAGGGAAAAAAGAAAAGTTGTATGATAGAAGATTCAGGTATGGAGATGGCGATGACTACTTAGTACAAATATGCTTGCTAGGAAGTGAAGATAAAGAACAGCTTAGAATAAATGACTCAAGTTACCTGGTTCAGCTGTACACTTTCCTCCCCTCTTCTCCCTCATATTTCATTTGGATTTATTTTTGTCCTTTGCAGAACGTAAAGAACCTGGCAGTAAGTGGGTTGAAGTAATAAACAGGGTCTTCAAAAGTTCCACGTTTGTTTCTAAAATTGCCAGCTTCAGTACCAAAGCACAAGAGGTGTAGCCACATGCATATTCTTATATGACCAGGATTCAAAGGATTCCCTAGGCCGATTTTGGATCGAAGACTCTCAAATCTGATTTCTGGATCACTGGTCAACAAAGAAAACCTAACAGCTTTTGTTCCATCCCTCCACCTTCTTGGGTGGGACAAGAGTCTATCTATCTTATGCTGTCCTAGCTTCACCAAAAGACCCTTCAGGACCTATCCTGTTGTTTCTCTTTCCCATAACACATCCTCCTGGCAGTTGAGACCTTTGCCAAAAACAAAACTGTCCGAGTATAAACGACATGTATTATTCTATTTGTGGAAGTGGCACATCTTGAATGTGTCACTTCCTAGTCACAAAACCTTTGGACTTCCTATAAAAGTCACCCTCGATGTCACTACATGGTGATGGTTAATCTCCACCGGTGACAGTTGTAAGGATTTCACTAATAGCCCACATGGAAGACATAAACATAGTGGCAGGTCAAACGTTCCTTCCCTTCCCCCTTTTCAGCATCATAACCCTATTGCTGATTATATCACCATTTTTCTATAATTGCACTAAGTTCAATCGTGTGTTGTATCTATACCCCTTCCTCCCATCACCCCCTATTTTGTAGGATAGCCTCCCCCACTCTTCCAGACACTGATTCCCGTTTAACTAGACTCATATGAAACACAACTCTTGATCTTTTTACTTCCCTGCTTAGTAACATTCAGTGTGTCCCCTCTGGTTTTAAAGAAAAACAAAATTTCATCAGATTTCACTGTATATGTTCTCCCACTCCCACTCCCCTGGATTCACCCAAGTCAGAAAAGGAGATAGCCCACTGTAGTACACCTGGCACTGAACCAATGTCAAGCAGTTTATCACTTTTTATAGTTACCCCTATTTGTCATATGAGTGCAATGGTCCTCATACTCCTAAAGCAGTAGCGTAAGGCAAATAAAACTCTCCTCTTGAGATCCTCATTTTATTAAGCCCTTCCAGGTGCAAGAGCCCTGGCCCCAATTAATTGCACCCCTGGCAAAGGTGATTAAGAGACAACTCACACTATGATCCAACTTTCAAGGAACATATTTTTCCTTCTTCACAGAACTGTTGCTCTGTACTTGTTTTACATATCTTTTTCTTAGCTATAGCTTATGTTCTCTCCATGCTTATGTTCTCTCCATATCTAACTAAGCTCTTGAAGGACCATAACCTTCACCATCATATCTCCCCTCATTCATGCTGCTCTCCCCTTTTCCCTCCTATTCACTTCTTCAATCCTGGCTCAGCAGCCCCTCTCCCAGGGAATGAGGCCTTGATTACCCACTGCTCTTTTCCCACAGTAAACACTTCTATTTAGCATCCAGATATAGAATACCTTATTCTTTCCTTTTCCATGACCTGCAAAAAGCTCTCAATTCTATGTGCCTTATTTTCTCACTTTCCTCCTGGAAGAGTTCAATTTAAAGCAGTGATTGTCAAACTTTAGCATAACCATGCATCACCTATAGAGTTTGGGAACCAATTTTTGGCCCTGCACACCAGGGTTTCTGTTAGTTTGGAGTGATATCCAGCAATCTTCAATTCTAACAAAAATCCAAGAGAATGAGGATGCTATTTATCTAGGGACCACAGTGGAGAACCAATATTGGAAACTTCTCCAGGAAACAACTTCAGAGTCTGAAATGCATATTTCTGCATTTCATTAAGCTGAACACAGAATGGGTGTTGAATAAATATCTCTGTTGACTGACTAATGGCCTTTCTGTCCCAACCCCTCTGGCCACTTCAGCCAGAGCTTCTCCTCTAAGCATGATCAGCTGTGGACTGCCCCTGTGGGAGCAGCTCTTTATCACTGTGTGTATATGACTTCCAGTAGTACTGTCTGACTGAAGCAGGGCAGAGGGAAACATACCTCACCAACTTCATGAAATGTAGCAAAAATTAACCTCAGAGGACAAGAAACTTAGTTTTAAGTAGAATAGGCTTCTGTGATAAATATGAGTCCTATACACCTCAATACTGCTCATACTTTAGTTATTTAAACTAAGCTCTCTGAAGATGCTTGTTTCTTGGCAAATTCCCATATATATCCCCTACCCACTGTATGCACCTGAAACAGGCAGACAACAGTTCACACAGGCAGGCCAGCATACCCACCATTGGTCCACATGGGTCCAACAGTTTCAGAATAATTAAGCAATATTGGAAGAAAGATACAGGTAGACAGAGTGCCTAGAAATTCCTGAAGAAATGTTTAAAGAATAGCCGAAGATAGAGAATAGCCAAGTGTGCTCTGTGGCCCTTAATCATACCTCCCTAATAAAGCCTGTGAAACTGAACTTTCTCAGGCCTGTTTTGGGAACAAAGGGTGAGAAGGTGGCAATAATGCCTGAAAGATTCCCTGATTTTTACATTAAAATTTCTATTTCTACTTAAAAAGAAAAAAACATCATCACTGCTCGGGTTTATTAGATGTGTTTACCCGATTCCCTTCGATTCCCAAGTCATTTCCATTAAAGACACTGAAGTATAAAAAGTGCCTCTGCTGGATCCCACTGTATGGTTCCCACAGAACTTAATCACAAACAAGTTATCAGTTTCTGCCGTCTATAAAATCTGTCCCTGTTGGCAGATGAGTTGTTCCATGGAAAACTAAGAAAAGGGAATTTTTTCCTAGTTAGCAAAAATTCAAAATTTACTTACTAAACACAATCAAATTTTACAGGCACTGAAGTGATAACCCCCCCAAACAGAGAGCCCATGAGGTGATAAATATAAACACAAAGGTCACAGACCCAGGTGCTTATGAGTACAGAAGTAGTTTATAGCTATCTACTTGGCAAGAAATTTACTTTCAAGGTAACTCTCTCTTCTTTATCACCAGCTACATTATTATTATTATCCTCCAATTATTGTTGAAAAATACAAAGCAAAGAGGACTATAAAAGATCTTTATGAGACTGTTGAGCCAAATCAATATGCCAGAAACAAATCAATGCTCAAAGAGTTCAGAATACAATTATAGGCAAACAATGGTCTGATGTATCTGGTAATCTCCCTCCAAACCATTATTGCATAGATTAAAAGATTACAGATACTCCTCTCCACAATATTAACAGTGATATAAAGTTCATTTAATAAACCCAAACTGCCACAGCCCTAAGTTGGATTACAGGTCCGCTTCTTCTAAACTGACATGTATATGCAGACTCAGTTTAATAATATACAATCTCAGGTCAATCAAAATCTACCCTCACCAGCTCTCTATTTATTATCACTTTTGGCACAACCTGCACCCAATCAGATGCTGTCCTAAAACTCTCCTAGCTGGCAGCTGTACAAAAATCTGCACAGCATCGGCATAACAAGTGACAGGTCTCCCCATCAATTACAACTCTGAGGGAAAGACAGCTTCAGCAGGGACATAACCCCACAGTCACACACCACCTTAGTTTCTGACGGACCATCAGATCAGAAAGGAAGCTGTCATCAATGGAGAAAAGGAATCCAGTTCCTCATTATCCAGAGTTTCTTTTCTTTTTTTCCAACAAACATCAAGGAATAATCATGGACCAACTCAACTCTGACAGCTCCTTATGTAAATGGCATCTAAATGCAAGCAAACAGCTCACAACAAAGGGACTATAGCTAGGCTGCAACTCACAGACCTACTCAGACCTGGTGTCCCTGCTGTGGGTCTCTCCAGATTTTATCTCCAGCCAAATAAGCATGAACTACTTCTACTGCTGTTCAGGCTCTCTATCCCTTTGCTAAACAACCAAATCCTCAATTCCACTGGGTCCAACCCCAGGCCTATTTTTCCCACAAAATCCACTTCCCTCAGCAACCCAGGAAGTCACTGGCATCTGACTTCCTATGGCCCTTGCAGAAAACATTGCACACCACAACACTGAAATCCATTTTGTTCTCACAATTGTTAGAAACAGCTTTTATAATCCCAAATGATCACTGGGGGTTCCCTTAGCAAGACATATTCTATTTTTTCCTCCCCTACAAGGGGTATGTATAAAAGACTCATAAGACCTCATAAAGAATGAGGGAGACAAGAATATTACCATGGGGGGGTGGAAGCAATCAGGATTAGCTGCTAAGACAGCTGGGTTCTTATCATTTAAAAGCACAGATGTTCCTTCCTCCTCTAAGCTTCCCCAGCACCCTGCTTATACTTTAGTAATTAATTTACTGTACAATTATTGGTTTTCTGTGTTCATATTCCAATACCAGAACAAGTAATCCTCAATAACACCCTGTAGTTACTACTTTGTCTTTCTAGTGTCTACTCAGAGTGAGTCAATGATGATGAAGAACAATGGCAACATTGGTTCTGAGTGTTTGCTATGTACAAAGCATTGTTTCATACAGAGCAACAGCTTTACTAGGTAGATCTATTACTATCACCATTTTGCTGACTGAGGGAACCGACACTCTAAGAGGCAACATAGGTCACGAAGCTGGTGAGCAGATACTGACACCTAAAAATTGGCTTCAAAAGCCCACGCCACCAAATATCTCCAGAACAAATGACTGAATGAGCAGGAAGATAGCTGCAGTATTAAAGGAGTACGAAGAACAGTAGGTACAGAATCAAAATGTTCCAGTCTATAATCTTGACTCTGTCAAATTATTAGACAATGGTGGATTTATAATAATCTCTCTGAACCTTACTTTCTTCATCTATGAAAAGAATAGGGATAATAAAACCCATTTGTAATTTAAGTATTCAAAAATACAATCACAAAGAGGTCTGAAGAAGCTGCAACACAGTGCAGAGCATTTCTTCCAACCAACTAAAAACTACTTACCCTAGTCTTGTTTTTTTCAGACAGAGATCTATCATCCCAAAGATGTCTTACAGATTAGTGCTTCAAATACCTCTGTCCTTTCATCTTGACAACTTTCTCTCTTATGAAACTCCCCCTTAAGGAGATATATATATCCTTATCAAATCCTGGGGAGAAAAACCCTCTATTTCAGTAAAGAGGCATGTTAGACTATGCACAATATGCAGGGTACAGGAAAACAGACCCATTCACTTTCAGAAAATATCCTAGCTTCCTTTTCTAGCTACAAAGGAAAACAAATGAGCTACACAGCTAGAACATAAAAATCTTTCATGCTTTATCAGATATTCAATATTTGATTATGCTACACGATAACATCTTAAAACCAAGTCAGAAGACTAGTCCTAAATGTCTTTATGGCAAAACCAGGGTAATTTCCAGCTGAGGTATTACTATTTAAAAAGTAAATTTTAAACAAAAAAAATAACTGGCTTCTCTCTCCATCTTTAAA
The DNA here is from genome assembly GCF_047511675.1 of Marmota flaviventris. NCBI lineage: Eukaryota > Metazoa > Chordata > Mammalia > Rodentia > Sciuridae > Marmota > Marmota flaviventris. The sequence continues at coordinate 25,213,110 of NC_092516.1, forward strand.
AGGGTATCTAACTCAAGAAAAGAATGCCTATTATTCTTGGGGGGCGGGGGGACAGGGACAAGAACTTTTGCCTTTCATTAAGATGCCATGAATGTTTTTCCTGTTGGCCACAACACTGTCAAGAGTTGCACATCCTAGGCAAATCCTGTAGCCTAAAGAGGGTGGCCCCTCCTCCCTAAACACCCAGCCCCCAGACATCACCAGAGTAGATACACCACTCCCCAATGCCACTAGGCACATACTGTGCACACACAAAGTTCCTGCAGATTTTTTCAATTGCCAATTCAGCCCCCAAGTGCACATTTACTGTACAGCAGAAAGCAAGGCTGCAGGTGACAAAAGAAACACAGCTCCTATTCTCTGGAGTCCTATTCAGTTCACTGAGTTAAAGCAGCTCCAGGCTGTGCAGGGCTCTCTGCTTCAGAGGCCTCTCACCAGGGTGGCCTTGCTAGGACCTGACCACTGGTACCATGGGAGGGGCCCATCCATACAATGGGTCTGCCTAACACAGACACCCTGCCAGCCAAAGGTTTTTCTCTGGCTGTCTCAACCCTGTCCACAAAGTGCTTTTGTGAATACAACTTCAATCTTTGGCTGACAATCTATCTTCTTTCTCAGTCTCACTTTCTCACTCCAAACTGCCTGAGCAGAAACCCAAGGGAATTACCCACGCAGAAGCATCACCATTTCCTATAAGGAAGATAAGAAAACAAATGATGTGTTTCAACTTTTTACAACATTGGTATAGTATTTACAAGATAGACCAGGAGGGCTTAAAATATGTGGTGTCAACAAAATATAAGAAAAAGTACTACTCCCTAAAACTACAGAATATTTAAGCCAGAAATTTACAATGGATTTTTCTTGGCAAGGAGAGCCTCAATGGAATAATGGTAAAATTGTACTTACTCCGAGGACTGTAAATGGAAATACCACACTTTCTGGCACAGCCCATAGTCCCATTGGTCCTGGACTCAATTGCTGTTTTCATAAATGCAGTTCCTGTTGAACCACAAGCAGGACTGTGAACTACCCCTAGTTCAGCTGCTGAGTTTTCCATTTTTCTGTTTATCAAAATCTCTACATGTCCCCAGAGCTACCCCATTTAACACCAAAATCTAAGTCCAATGATTAAAAGCAGGAAGGCTTGGGTATTTATTAAAGCCTATTATATGGCAAGCCTAGGGTTAGGTACCTTGCATGTATTCACAATGACTTGAGAATTGCATACCAGATGCAAACCATTTTTAGATCCCCCTTCCCCTATAGCATGATTCCATTCCATGACTAAGAAGAAGGATAAATGAGAACTAATATTTAGGAAGCTTCAAATGTGTTCCAGACACAATGCCAGGTACTTTATAGTCATCCTCAGATTTTACTCTTGATCCTGAATGGAAGGATTTCCATTCTCATTGATCTAGTAGAGAAACCAGGCTTAGAGAAGTTAATTTTTCCAATGTTGATCATCTATCAAATAGGTGACAGGCAAATACAGCAGTGTCTGACCTGACAACTCCAAAAGCCACTGTCCTCCCAGTTCACACCCTCTTTCCAGGTCAGCTATGTGTGTGTGTGTGTGTATGTGTATGTGCACACACGCCACTCGGGCTGCTAGGGATTGAACCCAGGGCCTTGTGCATGGGAGGCAAGCACTCTACCAACTGAGCTATTTCCCCAGCCCTTAGGTCAGCTCTTATTCATGTTTCCAACAAAGCTTCCTAAGTGTTTACCACATGCCAGGAAGTTGTCCTAACATTGAGGACACAGGTACAGAGGACCTCCCTAACAAGGTGACATTCAAGCAAAGGCTTGAATGAAGTGGGTAATGTTCCAGGGTAAAAGAACAATGATGCAAAGGATCTGGGATGGGGAATGCTTGGCTTGCTTCAAGAACAGCAAGAAAGCTAAAGGGTCAGAGAAGATTAATCCGTGGGATAGCAGGGAATGAGGTGATAGATAGCCAGCATCAGACTGTACACTGTCATACAGGCCATGGTAAATAAGGTCTTTGAACCATAAGCTTAGTGAAATGGGAGGTGCTCTAGAGGATTCTGAGCTGAGGAGTGATATGATCTAAATATAGTTTAAAAGGGCCACAGTGGCTGAGGGAAGAACACTGCAGCAAAGCAAAGTAGAAGGAGAGAGATCAGCCTGGAGGGTACTGAGGCCACCTGTGCAAAAGATGATGGCAGTTCAGACCAGCACGGTGGCAACAAAGGTGCAGAGAAGTGGCTGGATTCTGTTCAGTCTGGCTTTAGCCCTTAGTGGTTATTAACTGATACTGAAAAGAAAGCATCATCTCACTACTACTCTAGCCTCAAAAGAAGCTGGATCCTGAGCCCTAAAGTGAGAAACAGCCAAGCATTCATTTGAATAACCAACAATAAACAAAATCTAGCTGAAAGCTGCAGCCCACAGTGATGGACTTACAAAGGACATCCTTGAGTCAAAGGAGACCCCGTTCTTGGAAGAATATAAGATGCGGTTGGGGATGTGGTTCAGTAGTAAAGGGCTTACCAGCCATGTGGGAGGCCCCATCACTGCCAAAGTAAATTTACCAAAAGGGGGTGGGGGTTTTGCAAAGAAGACATTTTAGGTACTGTGGGTAGATCCATTTCAGATGAGATCGGGTGCATTCAGGGAGGTATGGCCACACACAGTAAATCCATTTCAAGCAACATCTTCTGGGTGACATTTCCTGCTCTCCAGGTACTACCCCATCTTTGACAACCATCATAGACCAAATGTATGCAATACAATCATGGCATCAGAACTGGAAGAAGGTGGGAGAAGCCCAGGTATTTCTTCTGAATAGAAAGTATTGATTTGGGCTGGGGATGTGGCTCAAGTGGTAGCGTGCTCGCCTGGCATGCGTGCGGCCCAGGTTCAATCCTCAGCACCACATACAAACAAAGATGTTGTGTCGCCGATAACTAAAATAAAAATAAATATTAAAATTCTCTCTCTCTCCCTCTCTCACTCTCTCTTTAAAAAAAAAAAGAAAGAAAGTATTGATTCCTGGGCTGGGGTTGTAGCAGTGGTAGAATGCTTGCCTTGCATGTGGATTCTCAGCACCACATAAAAATAAAATAAAGGTATTGTGTTCATCTACAACTAAAAAAAATGTTTAAAAAACAAAGAATGCAAAATTCTTAATTTACCTTTCCAACAGCAAGAAGTATGTTTAAAGGTAATATCACTTGTTCTTTGCTGGTGTCTCCCCCACCACACACAGAAATGGCCCCATTATTAATTATTATACTGAAGAGTTGGGGAAAGATGGCTTTTATGTGGTTTTATTTCCCAAGCACAGTATTATCATGGGTTTATTTATTTCTGTTTTTACAGTAACATGATGCTCTACTATAATTGAGACAATTATGGAGAGGGCTGGCATGTGTTTTCCACAAGATTAAAGGCAATTTCTATTTTCAAAGTCATTACTGCTTCTTGGAAAACTCCCTATGTTAAACTAAATCCAGTAAGCCAAACTTCTACATTCACCTGGCTTGCATTACAGCACTGCAAATGAACTTAAGAGAAGCAATTTCATTCATGCAATGATTCAGGCAGTTTTTACTAAAAACCCTACTGAACTGTGGGGGTGGGAAAATACAGCACAAAATAAAACAAGTTTTTGCCCTCCAGGGGCTCTGAATCCAGAGGGAAAACACAGAAATGACTATAGTACAAGGCAGACCATGATAAGAGCTGTAATAGAAGTAAAACAATATGCAATGGGGAAACCAGGAATGAAGGACTTATCCCACCTGGTGGAGCCGGGCAGCCTGGAGAAAAGCTATGATGGGAATAGGATCTTAAAGTCCCATGAGCCTAGGAAACATTTCCATTATAGCAGATACAGCAAGGTCAAAAGACATGAGACAGAGGAAAAGGTAAGGCTATAACTAACTGAAGAATCTCCAAAGGCATTTTCTGGAGGATAAATATTATGACTGGAAGTCGGGCATGAAAGAAATGGCATAGAAACGAAGATCCGAAAGGGAGACCTGGAGCCAGTCTGTGGAATCCCCTCCTTGAATGAAGATTTTGGATTCAGTATTTGGGGGGCACCAGAAAACCATTCCAGGTGTCTACAAAGGAAAACAGAAGATGATCCTATGTTGATACATGATACAACTGTGTTAGGGATCTACACATAGCTTTTAAGCCTTGCAGTGATATAATATGGTGGCTATCGTTAAGTCTCAGTTTATAGATGAGAAAACTAAACATTAAGTCGAGTTTTAATTGGTTCTAGCTTTCCTGACTCCATGAGTCTTCAAACAGCATTAATTTGTATGAGGTCCTTCAGATTTCTCTTTTTATTTGGGGGATGGGCAGTAGTAGGGATTAAACTTGGGAACACTCGACTACTGAGCCACATCACCAGCCCTTTTTTGTATTTTATTTAGAGACAGGATCTAAGTTGCTTAGTGGCTCACCATTGCTGAGGATGGCTTTGAACTCGCAATCTTCCTGTCTCAGTTCCCCCACCTCCACCCCACCCTAGCCACTGGGAAAACAGGCCTGCACCACTGTGCCCACCCAGATTTCTCTTTCACACTGGTATAGAGAGTAGTACAGATTTTTTAAAACATTCAGGCCAGGAAAATCCTGTGAAAGTTGAGCCCTTCTTGAACAAGAGACGAAAAGGAAGGCAAGGACAAATTTAGAGGCTCTTTAAGCACTGGTGATTCTCTTTATGTCGGCAACTGCCATCTTTAAGAAGTATATACCTCAGCACTAATTGTAAATGTAAAAATGTTGCTTTCAAAAAAATTTTGAACATCCTATAATGGTAGGATTGGAATGTACTATCTATTGTCACTTTATTTTACCATGTTGCTTTCTGGTCCTCAAAAAGCTCTCAAATGCAAAATCTGAGTTAATTCTAATGACAAATCCATTTTACAGATGAACTAAAGGAAGTCTCAAAAAGTTGTGACTTCCCTAAGATCAGACTGTCAGTTACTTCTGAATCTCAGCCCACAACTTTTCCCTCCTCTACAACAAATGCTGTTATTAGTGAAATTCAAATGGAAGAAAAAAAATCACATTTTGAAACTTCTAATCCTCTGTACATCTATGCTCTTCTAATCATCCACATGTCCCCTCACCAAAAAAAAAAAAACCTATTTCTCTACCTGCACCAAAGCCACCCACATCCACGTGAATCTCTGAATATTAGTTAAGACTAGTGTTTCTCATTATCAGTCCTCTAAGAAAAGACCAAAGCACAGAGAGTAAATGATATTTGCTGTATTAAACAGCTACTGTGGGTCAGGGGCTTACTATACAAGATTATATAGATAGTTATTCAGTCTTAATTGTGGGTCAGGCACTATGGTAAGCATTTTAATATAATCACAGTTAATTCTCACAATAATCCTGTGAGGCTCATGGCTTATTTTTGTGTATCTGGAACTTGAGGTTCAGTAATATCCAGTAATTGTCCCAAATTGTGAATAAATCACAAGAGTTAGGGTTTGAGTTAAAGCCTTCTGAGTTCCAAAATCAAGACTCTTAGCCATGGGTATGCAGTTCAGAGATCACGGTGGGGAATATGAAAAGTGAAGTGTTTGGGAGCTGGAATCTACCTGGAGAAGCAGCAGGAGGGTAGCAGAGGTAAGTAAGAGTATAACTTCTATCTTAGGTCTTGATAAGGAGTAGACTCTATCTGAATGTCATCAGCCAGATCATTTTAAGTGTGTCACTGACCTGGCCCAACTTTAATTCTAAGAATAACACTCTGGTTTCAATATACAGAACTGATCTTATTGGGGCAGCACAGCCCTAAAGATGATCAGGTTAGGAGATTTTACATTATTTTAATAAGTAGCTGATGAGGGCAGGGTGAACCACAGTGCTTTCTAGTTCAATAAATATTTATTAATTGCAGTATTGATTAGCTGCAAGCAGAACAATCTGTTGTACCTATTGGGGCATGTCAGCTCTAATACAAACTCTGGGTACAATGTCTTTCTCACTGAGACAGTTTCTCTTTCCAGTAGCCAGAATTATTATTGCCTCGCTGGGATTTTATCCCCTAACTGCAATTTCATATTTCTATTAGTCATGGAATTCTACATGAAATTTCAGACTCAGATCCTATCTTTATCTATCTTCCTTTGGATGAGAGGGAGACGTAACTGGACGGATAGTTGGTATATGGATTTAAATAGTAGGTATTTCCATGTCATGCTTCCACTTGTCCAATGCAGAATAACCAACTGCATTCCTTGTGGTTCACAATTAATGCTGAGGAGAAAGGGAAAAAATAATAGCTATGAGGAAAGAGAAACTAACTTCCTACCCAACGCTCCCAAAGATTAGGTAAAGCATGCAAAGATAAGACAAGAACAAATGCCACACAAAGACAAGAGATGAGTTCCTCATTTAAAATGGAAAGGGTATGATGTCCAGGTTAGACAGGTTCCTTGTAAACTTCTGGTTTTGAACTCTCATCTCCCCTAACAAAGTATGCAGCTGCAGAGCCAATTAGTCAAAGAAAATTGTTAGACTTTGCACAGCTCACCCTTAATATTGAGACAAAAGCTAAGAATACCCTTTGGCTTGCCCTGTGCAACCACATAATTCACTTCTTTCTAATTGGGAGCTAAAATCCCCACTTTGGCTAAAAATGCTGACAGTAGCTCGTCAGGCAACACAGGATAAATTAGAGTAGGGCTCAACTGGTGGACTGAACAAAAGAAGAAAAGAAAGGCCAATCTTCATAAAGGGGAATTTAAGAAAATAATTTACTGTATTACCTAGTTGGCACCTTACTGACTACATCCCCAAACACAAACCTCAAATACTTAGAACAGTTTTGTGTTCTGACTTTTTCAACAAATCAGAATAGTGCCAGAATGATATCCACTTACTTGCAGAGTGGATCGCAAGTAAGGATATCACCTGATACCCAGTGGTTCCCTATTTTAAATGTGCATAAAAATTATTGGTGAGGGGTGTCTTAAAAATGCAGATTACCACAGCAAAACAGTCTAATTTAGTGGATAAGAAACCAAGACTAGTTTAGTGGCTAAAATGTTAATTTTTTAATATGCTTTCCTTGAAAAGGTGGACCGTAATTCTTATCCCTATAAGTACAAGCTGTATTTAATGACTTGCTTCTGACTAGTGGAATGTGGCAGAGGTGACAGCATGTGACTTGCAAGATTAGGTCCTTTCTCTTCTCTGTTCATCACTTATTCTGGGGAAACCAGCTGACACGTTGGTTGTAAGGACTCTGTGGCAAAGACCATGTGGTAAGGACAAAGGACCATGTGGTGAGTAACTTGAGTTCTTCTGCCAAAACCCAAGTGAATAATCCAAGCTCAAAGTAGATCCTTCCACTCTCAAGTCACCTATTCAGAGGACGGCTCCAGTCAACATTTTCAATTGCAATCTCAGAAAGAAGCTGAAGACCCACCACCCAGATAAGCCACTCAGAAATTCTTGATCCACAGAAACTGAGATAGTAAATGTTATTTTAAGATAAGTTTGGTGGCAATTTGTTACATAGCCATCCATAACTAACACCTCTACAAATCAGCATTTCAAATCTTTGTCTCAGTGATATGCAGTAAAAAGTAAATACCCATCCTGACATACTCCAGATGTTTATATTATATATAGTATCCCCGTGCAACCAGTATCCCCTTTAAGCTTTAGAGAGGCAACATGAGCTCCAAAAGAGTACACTTTATAAGAGTACGATTTTTATTTTATTTATTCATTTTCAGTACAGGAGATTATACCCAGGGTCTTTCACATGCTAGGCAAGCACTCTATCACTGAGCTATGCCCCCAGCACCCCCACTCCCTTGAGACGAGGTCTTGCTAAGTTGCTCAGGCTGGCCTCAAAGGTGCCATCCTTCTGCCTCAGCCTCCTGAATAGCTGGATTTTAGGCCTGTACCACTATGCTCACCTTACACTGAGATTTATAAATACAAAAAAGGAATAGCTCTATGAGGAAGTACAGAGACCTTTTCTGCCAGGACCAAATATTATGAAGAGTCTAACAAACAAGTACTTCTGTTGTAGTAAAAAAGACAATCTAAGACAATTACTGTAACTTGAAATTACAAGGAAGGAGGAGAATATAAATGAGACAAGTGCGATAGTTAAAGGTGAGGCTTGGGATGACATTGCTAAGGCTTAAATCCCACTTACCTACTGTGTAACTGTGAGCACAGTGCTTAATCTCTATCTCTGAGCCTCAGTTTCATCAACTATAAAATGAGGAAAATGGAGCCTAGTTCGTAAGATTGTGTAAAGAATAAATGGTTCAACACATATAAAGTCCTTGGAAATTTACCTCATACATGAAAGCCCTCAACAAATGTAAGCAATTATCATATTCCATTTCAACATAATCTCCTACTAAACCTTTACCTAGATTTCCTAAGGAAAAAAAATCTGAGTTTTGTCTTCATATCTTTCTCTTTTCTTCTGTGATTGTGAAGGTGATGAAAGACTTTGGTGGGATTCAGTCAGGAGAATTTGCTGCTCAAATGCTATTATCCAATATAAACCTATTGCTCACTGGGACCATCACATCTACATTTCCTTAGAAAAATAAAAAGTTGGTTTTGTTTCATACACTTGTTTCAGAAGGAAAGAGCTCCTTGCTACTGTCATTTTTAGGACAATGCCTAACATTAGGTGAACTGATCTAGATTGCTTAGTTCCTTCTTTACATAGATCAACAAAATCTATTGTATCTTTTTCATATCCTTTTCTTCATAATCATCTCTTCCCCCATGATTCTGGGGATCAAATCCAGGCACAAGGGCATGCTAAGCATGTGCTCTACCACTGATCTATACCCTCAGTTTTTTGAGACAGGGTTTTGCTAAGTTGCCTAAGCTGACCTCCAACTTCTGATACCTCCTGCTTCAGCCTCCCATGTAGCTGGAATTATAGGTGTAGACTACTATACCAGTCAGTTCGATATTCTCTATAGGTGTACTCTATTCCTGTTCTCATCTATTGTTATCATTTACCTTATTTAAGATATGAAATCTCTTTCATTCCTCATTAGAATTTTCTTAACAAAAGGAATGTCTGTTTTTTTTATTACTTGTCTCCTCTTTCTATCCTCCACCATGATGGTCTATTAAAAGTAAGTACTGGGCAGGGGCTGTGGCACAGTGGTAGAGCACTTGCCTATCATGTGTGAGGCACTGGGTTTGAGTCCCAGCACCACACATAAATAAATAAATAAATAGATAAATAGATAAATAAATAAAATAAAGGTCCATCAACAACTAAAAAAATATATATTAAAAAAAGTAAATACTGTTGGGCTCCAGGACATATGCCTGTAATTCCAGCAGCTCAGAAGAGAGGCAGGAGGATCACGAGTTCAAAGCCAGCCTCAGCAACTCAGCAAGGCACCTAGTAACTCAGCAAGACCCTGTCACTAAATAAAGGATAAAAAAAGGGCTGGGGATGTGGTTCAGTGCTTAAGCACTCCTGAGGGAAGGAAGGAAGGAAGAAAAGTAAATATAGTTCATAGAAAGAAATGTCTGTGGGCAAGGGACAGAATCAAAGTGTGACTTTAAAAATGCCAACATTAGGGCTGGGGTTATGGCTCAGCGGTACAGTGCCCGCCTAGCACATGTGAGGCCCTGGGTTTGATCCTCAGCACTACATAAAAATAAATAAATAAAGGTATTATGTCCAACTACAACTAAAAAATATATATATATTTTTTAAATGCCAACATTAGCCAGGCATCGTGGCACATGCCTGTAATTTCAGCAGCTCAAGAAACTGATGCGCTAAGCAGCTCAGTGAGGCCCTGTCTCTAAATAAAATACAAAATAAGGCTGGGGATGTGGCTCAGTGGTCAAGTGTGCCTGAGTTCAATCCCTGGTGCCCCTCCCCAAAAAGCCAACATTGAGCAAAGTACTTGCCACAACGGTAAGGTTGGTGTTTTCTGAAAGTCTTGCCATGTCACCTTCCAATATCTTTGCTGATTTATTTCCCATCATCAAGACTGCTACTCTATTCAACAAGGCACTGGGATGAGACTAAACAGTGTCACTATGGGCACTGTCCATACTCACATCGGCATATGGTGCTTGACAATCAACTTCACTAAAGAAGAGTTAAAAGAAGACATAACTGCCCTCCCCCATGTAGAAGTTAAAACACCAACTGCTGCAAGCTCACAAGACTAAAAGGGAAAAAAAAGAAAGAAAAGTAAAAAGTAAATCTGTGCAGTGATTCTGAACCCTAAGTGTACAACAGAATCAGGGGTGGGGTTCACGGACACAAATTGCTGGTTTTCTCCCACATTCCACCCTCAGGGTTTCTGATTCAGGAAAGCAGGATAGGGCACCTTGGAAATATGCACTGCAAACAAATTCCCAGCTGATGATGACATTGATGCACTGATGTTCTGAAGACCACACACTTTGATAACCACTTTTTAGTGGTATACAGTAGAACCCAGAGATACTACAGATTAAAATGAAAAATATTTTAACAGAAGTTCACTTTATGTTTGGACTATATCCCATTGTTGCTTTGAAAGTAACATGTTTTTGTTTTGTTTTGTTTTGTTTTTGTTTGGGGGGTTTTTTTTTTGGTCCCCAACCTTCTTTTCTGTGACTTCTCCTCCCTGTTCTTTTCCCTGATCTTCTCCTTCCTGATCTCTCCTACCTAATCTCATTTTCTCTGAATCACCTCTTTAAAAACCCCTTGTTTCTGCTGATGGGCAGAATCATAGCCTTTGGGACAGGAGTCCCCTTGTGTTTCTCCTTTGCTAGCAAAGCAATAAACCTTCTTTTCTTTTTCTCAAAATTGTGTCCTCATATTGAATTGACATCAGGGGCAAGGACCAAGTTTTCAGCAACAATATGACAAAAATCTATACTACTTTTGACAACAACCCAGGTCTTTTACTACCCATGTAACTGTGATCCTGTAGTCCTGCCTCTTTTGTCCACACAAAATAAACAGATCAAGAAAATGAACTCTTCTTTCAAGGCATCAAAGAATTAATTATTATAGCAAATCTTTCACCAACTCTAAGAAAGTGGGGACCAAAGTGACACTTCAATAAGCCCTATACTGTTTCAGACCTGAGCCAGGAACCAAGTGAGATAGCTCTCAGACATGCTGTAGAAGCTACTGAATGACTCAAATCCAACATTAAAGTTATTAAAAGTTTCACACATACCTGCAACAACACAATTTTCACATTATGCGTTATGAAAATCCAAGTGGAGTAAACTACAAATTAGTATGCATGCATGTTTGCACACATACACCTATGTACGGTGATTTCCATACCAACTCTTCCAGCTACATTCCTATCTCCTTCCCTCCTACTTCCTTATTTAGTGTGGTGTCCTTGGAAAAGAAGATTTAAAAACCTCTAAAAAATGTTAAGCCCCCAAAAGAAATGTGTTCTAATTCTCCCCCAAGAACAACTGGGACTTGCTAGATCTACAATGGTATTGACTATGCATGGGAAGACATGGAAGGATGGATAGATGAATGTAAGTAGGTCCTTCAGAATGAACCCAATGGCACTTTACCCCTGAGCTACATCTCCAGCCCTTTTTATTTTGAGACAGGATCTTGCTAACTTATTGAGACTGGCCTCAAACTAGGAAACTCCTTTCTTTTCAGTCTCACAAGAAGCTGGGATTTCAGGGTGTCTGTCACTACACCTAGCTCAGGGATTTATTTTTTGACTAAAGTCTTCAGTTTGTAGTTTTCCTAACGATCACAAGAACAGGTGGATAGAGGAACAGAGGAGAGGAACCAAGATGGAAAGGATTTCTAGAAAAGCAATCTGAAGTCATCAGAGAGAAGCAGTGCTGGTATACTGGTGGGCATGGGGACTCCATGGTAACATACAGTCTCCAGAGGGTGACCACATGTGATTGTGGCAGCATTCATTCAAGAGTTATCACCAATTGGTGCCATTCAGAGTTGAGTGCCAAAAAGAAAACAGTGCACAGTACAACAGAAGTTAAAGCTACAGTTTGCCAAGCAAAGCAGCTCCCTAAGAAAAGCCATGAAATGCAGTCATTTATAATCCTGTTGGGACACAGATCTGATTACTGCCCTTTGTTAGGGGAACTCAATATCACCTAGTCTAATACTCACAGCTGAACTGGACATTATCATTCTCTCAGGAAGCATGCAGTACTTGCTATGAAGTGGACAACTGGATTTCTGATGAAATGATCCAGGGAGAAAGAAAATGTCAATTAAATTTGAAAGGGCAATTAACTTAAGGTGTCTATGCCATGAAGAGTCAACACAAAATTCTCTGAAGAAGTATCAGTATTCTGTACAAAGATCTTCATGATGGAAAATTTAGGAATTCACAAAGGATTTTTCTGCTACTAACTATAATGTTCCCTAGGGCTATCCAGGAGCATGCTCAGAGTCCTAAGAAGAAAAATAAAACCCTGGAAAAAAATCAAGATGTTAGCTGACTCGCCCCAAAAAATCACAGGTGCTGACCAACAGAAAGCAATGATGGTAAAGCTAACCCTGGTCCCTGAAGAAGAGCAGTGGAGTGGTGGCCAGGGAGATCTGGAGCCTGGAAGGCAATAGGAGCCATAGCTATGCAGAGCCTACCATCCTGAAGCCCCAAGCATCCATGATTTCTCAACCTCAACCTCTCACTTCCTGATATGAGTAGCAGGAAAATGGAAGTGAGGCAAACTCAAAAGTTCATATTCAAGGGTTAACCAATAGTACTGGCACTTTCCCAAACCCTAATTAGCATAAATTTGAACCACCAGTGTTGACCCAATTGCTATATAAACCCTAAGGCTAGCACACTCAAGCAGGAACACCACCCCTACCACCCACCCCACCCCCACCACCACCCACATCACATTCCCTTTCACCTTGTGGGAGTTCTGTTTCTATTCACACTTGAAAACATCCTACTCTTACACTCACTCATCCTAGTCTATGGAATTAATTCTTCAAATTCACAAGAAAAAGAAAAAAATTGGTGGTAAGCTGTTGGGGTATGCTGCAACACTGGAGGACACAGTGGCAACATGCCACTCTCTGGCTTTGCAGGCTTGGACACTTGGAGCTGATACCAGCAGGCATGCCCTGCAGTGCTTAGCTGCTAACACTAAAACAGGCTTTCTAGGTTGCAGAAGCCTGCAGCTTATGCAAACACTACCTATAATCAGAAGGGGAGAATCAAGTTCCATCTCAAACTCTGGTTAAAATGGCTATAGCATACCCCACTCTGAACCAGTACTCTCAGGTTCAAAAAAAAACATTAAGCTACTCTCTACTTAAAAAAATAAAAATAAGACTATTGTTCAAAGTAAGGAATAATGGAAGATAAAATTTCATTAAGTAATGAAAGGAGTTCACACTCAGTGCTACAAGAAAATAGATTAGCCAGCCTTTAAGGGGGCCAGACAAAAACACGCCTTCATTATCAACCAGAATAAATGAATTCCCCATGCAGGAAACATTATGATAAAACTTTGGGGATGGGGTTATAGTTCAGTGATAGAGCGCTTGCCTCGCACATGTGAGGCACTGGGTTCAATCCTCAGAACCACATAAAAATAAATAAAATCAATAAAGATATTGTGTCCATCTTTAAAAAACAAACTTTCAAAAATAAGCTAATAAAACATAAATTCTGACTCACAGAAGAGAGTCTTCTGTAGGTTTTCCATAAAAATTAATTTTTAAGATAAAATAAATGCACTACCCTTAAACATACATCTTTGGGCAGCTAGACAAAGACAGGAAACATTACAGTATTTTTTTTCCTTGGAGGTGCTAGGGATCAACGCAGAGCCTCATGCACACTAGACAATGTTCAGCTATTGAGTATATTCCTAGGCTAGGAAACATTTACAGATTCCGATGAAACAGGCCACTTCATGCCCAATCTGCTATTCTGTTTAATGGAGCAGACCCGAAAGATCAGAAGCACATTCCAAAAATGAGGCATTCCTACCTCATTTCTCCCAACTATCTGCCTGGCTTCCTTCCTCACCCCTTTTACTAAGGATATTCTTATTCAATAACTCCTTAACTGGCCAGTGAATCTTAAATTGCACCTCAATACCGTCACCAATGCACAAACACAAACACTTTCTGTCACTCCTTTTTCTCCCTAGCATTTATTAGCTTCTAACATTCTAGATATTAATCTTCTTTATGGACTATCTCCAACAATATAACTAAGTTCCTCAAGAGTCAGAGAGTGCTGTTTTGTTCACTGTTTTATGTTGAATTTCTAGAATAGTGTCTGGCACATATCAGACAAATAATAAATAAAACCACTGAGTGAACGATGAAAAATGAATAAATTCATGTCTGTAATGCCACTTGTGAAATAGGTGTGTGTGTGTGTGTGTGTGTGTGTTGTAAAGACAGTATGTAATGTACTAAACACCATTACCAGACAGTAACACCTTCATCAAGATAGCAATTCATTTACAGAAAGATTTGTACAGTACTAGGTCAACAACAGATACATAAGTTCCACCCCCTTTTCCTTTATATTTTTGTCATTCTTCTTCAGTTAAAACAAGCTGTTTTAATAACAACTCACAAACTGATATGGTTTTATTACACACTTATTTTACTCAGCCAGAAATTATTTACCGATAAGCTTCAATGCCCCACACCTTATGCCTAACAATGAGAAGACAATGGGAGCCAAGAATCCTTGAATATCGGGGCACAGCAGCACACATCTGTAATCCCAGCAGCTTGGGAGGCTGAGAAAGGAGGATTGAGAGTTCAAAGCCAGCCTCAGCAAAGGCGAGGCACTAAGCAACTCAGTGAGACCTTGTCTGGAAATTACATACAAAAAAGGGCTAGGTATGTGGCTCAGTGGCCGAGTACCCCTGAGTTCAATCCTAGGTCCCACCCCCACCCCACCCCCCCCCAAGAATCCTTGAATGGCAGAGTGGAAGTCTGGAGGGGATGACTAAAAACGATTAGAAGCGTTATTGTTAAGGAAAATGAGAGGACCACAAGAGGCATGAAGCAGGAACATCTCTCCTACTTTAGGAAGAGTGAAAGATATGTCATTGATATGAATTTATCAAAAGGTACATAGCAATCAGCCAGGTAAAAAGTGAGGGGGTTGGTAATACTCCACACAATGAACATAAACAAACAGAAAGTCCCAAAAATAAAACCACAGCCCCCAGGAGGAACAGTAAAAGGAGGGGCTTGGGAAGATCTACTTGTGGCAGAAGAGATGAGCAGGGCCCCAGTCTTATGGGGCCTTCTGAGTCATATTACTTGAATCTGTTCCTGTAAGTGCTTCTGTGCCCTCAAGGCTGGTGCTAGCTGCTATCAAGGGAATAGAGATGAATCAAACCCTGCCAGAAGCCCTGACCTTTGACAGACTCACTGCCGGAGACTGAAAGACAATAAACTAAGGCTGGCAAGAAGTGAGTGTTTCTTTAAGATACTAAAGCAGAATAAGATGTGAGAAAGGACAGCTTCATAATCTCATCCAACAGTGTGCCCAAAGGAAGACTTATCCAAACCCAGGGACAGAAGACACCAAAGGAAGAATCAATTAT
Source organism: Marmota flaviventris (assembly GCF_047511675.1). Lineage (NCBI taxonomy): Eukaryota > Metazoa > Chordata > Mammalia > Rodentia > Sciuridae > Marmota > Marmota flaviventris. The sequence continues at coordinate 25,228,683 of NC_092516.1, forward strand.
TTTGGATTTCTGCTGGTGATTACAGATATAATTAAGGCTTACCCATTCCTATCAATTCAACTGCTTCCCTTGTTGCTCTGCTTTCCATTCATTCAGTCATGGTGTTATTAATTTTATCTTAATCAACACATTTTCTCAGATGACCTATGCTAGAGATCTCCTAAAGTTAATCCAAAAGAGGATAACCCTGATACTCACAAAGTGGCAGGGAGCCTGCTGACCTGGAGTGAATAGTTAGAAACAAATTTCCTGTCACCTATTTATCTTATTTACACTGGCTTCATTTCAATGTTTCACAGAGTACATGGAAATAACCAGAATATTGATATATCCTCACATATATAAGGTCACCAAGTAGAAGTGATTAAAACAATAACCCTTAAATCTATTTTACTAAATTAGGTCACCTAATTTTTCATTATTTTTAGATTTTAGAAAGAACAGAAGAAAGTGTCACTTATATGGATACATGTAAAAGACAAGTAGGAGCCAGGAGTGGTGGCACATGTAGATAATTACAACTACTTGGGAGGCTGAGGCAGAAGTGTCACAATTTCATGCTTGGCCTGCATAACAATGACACCCTCTCCAAAGTGGGGGAGGGGGAAGAAGAAAGGAAGAAATAAGGGAGGAGAGGAGGGAGAGAAAGAGGAGAAGAAGGAGAGCAGAGAGAAGGGCCATCAGTTCATCTGGTTCAGTGGTAGAAGACCCCTGGGTTCAATCCACAGTAGTGCAAAGAGGAAAAATAAAGATAAGCAGGAAATAGGTAGGAAAAATATAAGGGTTTTGGAAGTGGTGATAGAAAAAAAAATAAACAAATGGAAAGGCTCAGAAATAAAAGCACTCCAGGAATAGTGTAGGGAGGAGTGGGGAAGAATTAGGTGTGTGTGTGGGGGGGGGGGGGGGGGGGGGGGGGGGCGGGGCTGGTAACAACAACAAATATTCAAAGCTCCAGATTTTAAAAAACCATCTAGAGAATTCCCAGTTTTGAGACATTCTGTGTACCATTAGGCAGTTTTAATCCCTCATCTGTAATTCACATGAAAAATACTCATTTGATATTTCCAAGTGCTAACTAAAACCACTGTCAATGAAGCAGTAGCCCCCAAGGAATCTGTAAAACTTCAGTGTCAAAAGGCCCAGGCTCCCTAGGAATTATACCAGAAACCCTGCACCTACTTACTATAAGAAAGCTAGGCCCCCACACTTCAACATATTGTCAAAGGAAATGACTTCCAAAACAAGACTCCTAAAGCATAAAAAAAAATGAATTAATTAATAAACAGGATGGCATCAAACTAAAAAGCTTCTTTTACTGCAAAAGCAATCAAGAGCGTGAAGAGAGAACCTACAGAATGGGAGAAAATCTTTGCCACCTATACCTCATATCTCACATTAACTTCCAGGATAGAACTCAAAAAGGTTAACATCAAAAAAACAAATAAACCGATTAATAAATGAGCAAAGGAAGAAATATAAATGATCAACAAATATATGAAACCGTGTTCAATCTGTCTAGCATTTAGAGAAGTGCAAATTAGAACTACCTTGAGATTTCGTCTCACTCCTCTCAGAATGACAATTATCAAAAATACAGGTAACAACAAATGTTGGAGAGAACATGGAGAAAAGGGAACACTGACTCATACATTGTTAGTGGAACTACAGATTGGTACAAACACTCTGGACAGCAGTATGAAGATTCCTCAAAAAACTAGGAATGGAAGCTCCATTGGACCCAGTTATCTCATCAGCATATATCCAAAGAATTTTAAATCAGCATAATAAGGTGACACAGCCACATAAATATTTATAGCAGCACAATTCACAATAGCTAGCCCAACATAGATGCCCATCCAAGAGGTGAATGGATAAAGAAATTGTGGTATAGATGTACAATAGAATACTACTCAGCCATAAATAAGAATGACTTCATGACATTTGCTAGTAAATGGATGAAACTGGAGACTATCCATCCATTATTAGCTAAGTGAAATAAGCCAATTCCAAAAAAACCAAAGACTGAATGTTTTTGCTGATATTTGGAAGTTAAACCACAATAAAGATCGGGAAGGGAAGAAGAGAAGTTCAGTAGATTAGACAAAAAGGGAAATTAAAGGAATGAAATCAAAGGGGAGGATAGGAATAGGAAAAACAGTAGAATAAATCTAACATAATTTTCCTATGTACACGTATGAAAATACCTAAGAGAATCAATCCCAGCATCATGCCCACCCACAAGAATGGGGTTCTAAATAGAATGAGATATATCCCATGCTTGTATAATTTTATCAAAATGGATTCTACCATTATGTATAACTAAAAAGAACCAATACAAAAAAAAATTAAGTCCCAGGCTCTTATAAACAACACTTCCCTGCTTATTAAAAACAGGGGTTCTCAAAACTGTTCCTAGGAGTCTCCTGTAAAGTTGATTGAAAACACAGACTCCAAAGATCCACCAGGAAAATATTCTCATCCAGTGGGTCTGGGCTGAGGTTCAGGCTGAGGTTCCAGAAATAGAACTTATAAGTGCCACACAAAATTCTTAAGCTGGAGGTCTAAACACAAATCTACAATGGTCTGGATCAGTAGCTCCTCAAACAAGTTCACACCAGCAGTAAGTCTGAAGAAAAATTCAGACTTTTCATTTACAGTTCCTACATCAACCTTATGTAATTTCCTTTCTCTGCTAACTTTACTAAGGTATAACTGATGAATAAAATTATATGCATTCAGGCTGGGGATACATATAACCCAGTGGTGTAATGTTTACTTAGTATGCTCAAGGACCTGCATTTGGTGCTTAGCAATGCAAAAAAAAAAAAAAAAAAACTGTATATATTTAAGGTGTACTATGTAATGCTTTGATATACCTACATCAAAGCTGAACATCCTGAAATGAAATTCTCAAATCTGAAATGCTCCAGAATCTGAATTTTTTGGGGTGCCAACATGATGCTACAAGTAGAAAATCCTAAACCATAAACTTTTTTACACAAATTATTATTAAAAACATTTTATAAATGCATGATGGTGCATGCCTGTAATCCCAGTGACAAAGGAAGCTGAGTAGGAGGATTGCAAGTTCAAAGCCAGCCTCAGCAATTTAGCCAGGCCCTGAGCAACTCAGCAAGATCCTGTCTCAAATCAAAACAAAACAAAAATTATAAATAAAAAGAGCTGGGGATGTGGCTCAGTGGGGTAAAGTGACCTTTGGTTCAATTCTCAATACAAAGGCGGGGGTGTAAAATATATTCAGTAAAAAAAAAAAAAAAAATCAATTTCCTATTTAGACTCAGGTCCCATCCCCCAGATATCTCATGCATATGAATATTTCAAAATCGAAAAAACTCTGAAAATTGAAACACTTCTGGTGCCAAGCATTTCAAATAAGGAATACTCAACTTCTATGTGAAATGATCACCAAACTCAAATTAACACCTCACATAGTCACCTTTCTATGTTTGTGTGGTGAGAATTTTAAGTTACTCTCTTAGCAAATTTCAAATATATAATACAGTATTATTAATGGTCATTGGGCTATATGCATTAGGTCCCATAACTTATTTACAACTCCAAGTTTGTAACCTTTGACCAACTTCTACCGTTTTCCTCCACCCCCTTATTCTCTGGCAACCATCGTTCTACTCTGGGAGTTGATTTTATAAATTTCACATACAAGGCATGCCTTTTTGCCCTCTGAGTTCATTCATGTTGTTGCAAATGGCAGGATTCCTTTTAGGGCACAATAATATTGTGTGTGTGTGTGTGGGGGGGTGCATACACCATGTTTTCTCAATCCATTCATCTACAAATAGTTGCCCTGTTTCCATGTCTTTGCCTTAGCTATTACGAATAGTGCTGCAATGACCATGAGAATGTATATCTTTCTTTGAGACACTAATTTTGTTTCCTTCAGATATAAACCAAGATATGGGATTGCTGGATTATATGGTAATTTGATTTTCAATTTTTTGAGGAATTTCCATATTGTTTTTCTTAATGGCTGGACCAATTTACATTCCCACCAACAGTACCCAAATCTCTCTGTTCTCCACACTTGAACATTTATGTGTTTGCTAATACAATTCATCAATATAACAAGTGAATGTATTAGCATTGCAAGATCAAGTTATTTTTCTAGAAGAAATGTGCAATTTTTAAAAAACGTTTTTTGGAAACCATGATTACAGCACTTTTACCAGAAATGCAATTGAATACTCCATTCTCCCCAGGGAAATGAAAAGAACAATGAAAGGACATAACTTAGTGAAGGAGCAATACAATGTTTTTAGACAATGCTGAAAGAAAAAGCAAATCATAAGGAGAAAAGAGACTAATTACACATCAACCTTAGGGTAAGTCACTGTATCATCTTTCTCATCTGTAAAATAGTTAAGGAATGAACCACATGTTCTCCTCCATTTCTCCTAGCACCAACACATAGTGTTTCACAAAATACTGATTCAGAGTTACCCAAAATGAGATACAGGTGGGTAGTGCATGCTATTCCCTCACAAATTTGAAATAGACCTACAAGGTCTGAGAAAGAAAGGCCAATCATACAGACAGAGAGCCTATCACTGGAAGCCAAAAATTTTATAGATATTCAATAGCTTCAGGGTCCCACATTTTAGAGATAAGAAAAAAGGGCTCAAAGGGGAGATTTAAGTCTAATGAAGGCAACTGGTAGCAGAGCAGTTTTTTGATCCCCAGACTATGGTCCTTCCACTATAGCAGTCCCCTTCCTTTCTAAAATCAACAGACTTTTTTAAGACATTAGAGACTCAGTTTTCTGAAGACAAAAATATGGTCCATTCATTGTTCTCAAATATGATTTATATTTGTAATCTTTAGAAAAAAATATTCTGGGATATGTTTTGCCTCCCTGTGTTTCATTTTTTAAAGTTTCAGGAACCGAAAAAGATGTGACCTTATGGTTTTAGAAAAAAGTATTTAAGAGAATCTCTAACAAGGGAGCCCAGCAGTGATCACAGTGTGACTATGGGTGAGGCTGCCAAGGGCACAGGTCTTCTACAACATCACACATTCCCAGGGACCTCCAAGTGCAAGCACTTCCTTTGTCTCTTTGGGACCTGAAGACAGGCACTTCCACCTTCATTCCCACTTCCCTGCATACCTAAAACTCTCTTTAGTGTGAATTTAAAAGGATAAAAATGGAGCCAAGAGCTTCACATATGTACATGGGGACCCAGTGCCTTCCTACCACTCCCAGGAATACTGAGTGCGCACTGGCGGAACACAGAAGGCCAGAGCCATAGCAGGGATTTCCATCTACCTAATCCTGGCCCAAGACAGAGGCTCCACAAATCTACTGAATCCAACTCCATCCCTTACAGGGCTGAAATATAACAAGTCTCCCCAGTCATACTCAGGCATATAGCAGTTTGAGAGACACTGACTGCCAGACAAGAAGGCAGGAGTATCTAAGAGTACCTAGCCCCTGGATAACAGGAAGCCCTCCCCTTAGTCTCCAGGTTCTAGAATATCAGACCTAAAAGATTACATTCTGGAGGCACCCCAACCTCTAAAAGGTGAACCTTAGCTATTCCCTCATTCAAAGTAGAAAAAAAGGGATTAAAACTAATAAAAATCCACTGCTCCAGGCACTTTTTACCATGTGATTCCACTGTACCCTCATCCCAATAAAAATCCTCCAACATTCACATGGGCTATCTAAATCAAAACTTATGCAGCAAACTAGGCAAAAGCGAGCTTTATCTAAAACATACAGACACTGTATAGAACAGATAAGAACATAAATGGGACTACAAAGAAATAATCACATCAGAGAGTTTTTAAAAATCCTATGTATTTAACACTGATGGTTGATATTCCTAATTAAGATTGAAGATCACTCCCCAAAAAAGTTCTATAAGGCAATACTTGATTTTCTTGCTCATGTTACCACACTATACCTAAAAATAATAGAACTTCATTTCTTTCCAGCTACCCTGCGAATCTGTCAATACCACCCCCACAATTGTTCAATTTAGTGAGGTTTGGCCAACAATATTCTTATTCTTCTAGACTACACCACAAAAATGTCCAGTTCTGGGAAACACTGCAGAATCATGAAGTCTCTTTCCTATTTCACCTTCTCCTCCACTCCATCCATCTTCAATTAGGTTACATCACTGTCTACTGGTTGTTGAAAAAGATGAGATGTGAACAGGAGTAAAAACTTAAGGCGTCTTTCTGGAAAATATGAAAACTGTACTCAATCCATAAGAGATACCTTGAAAGTCAGTGTCTGGCCAGCCCAAAGTAGTGTTTGAATATGTTTGTAGTGTATATATCTCCACAAACTTATTTTTTAATCAGGGTAACTTTGTGCTTCACGGAATCAATCAGGTGGTGAGAGAACAGGCAGGCGTACCTCAAGAGCAACTGGATTCTGTTTTTTAATGAGTCATGTAAAAGAAGAGAACCAACAAAAAAAACCCCTAAGCTTCTTGTTCTGGCCCTAGTTCCTCAATCTCCCATAACCAGTAATGATACAAACAAAATAAAACTTTCCTTTTATCAAGGATGGAGAGACCGAGGACTAATTTATAAATATTTTCAGTTCGTAAGTAGTTTCCTTCTCAAGTGGACACTACCTCATGAACAAACTTTTTGTATCAGGCTGCTAATCTCCATTTTTGTTATCTCTACTCTCATTAATTTCCTGATTTTATTGTGCTCTGAACTATTAAAATAGTCTCCTGTTTTATTTACTTTCTTTTTTGGTTTGGTGGTGGTGCTAGGGATTGAACCCAGGGCCTTGTGCATTATGGATAAGTACTCTACCATATGCCCAGCCCTTGCAACAATGACTTTCTGATCCATATCTCTTATCAAGACAAAAACCTGAAGTACTTCTCATTCTTTACACATCTTAAAATCTGGAATTAAGGCCCTCTGTGATCCAGTCTGACCTCCCTTTCAAGCCTGTTTCCTCCCCTATAAATTCTTAGGTCACAAAACTAATCCAGATTCATCATCTTAATGATTAATAGTATCAACCATAAGAACAGCATCTACAAGCTTAACTTCCTGTGTTCAGGCATTTTTCAAACAATACATTAACCTCTTAACACAACTCTATGAGATCACTGTTATATTGATTTAAAAGATGGAAGAAAATAAGATTTTAAAAGTACAAAAAAGCCAGGTATGGTGGATCACACCTGTTGTCCCAGAGACTCAGGAGGCTGATGTGGGAGGATCACAAGTTTGAGGCTAGCCTCAGCAACTTAGCAAGGCCCTAAGCAACTCAGAGGGACCCTGACTCAAAATAAAATAAAATGAGCTGGTGGTGTGACTCAGTTGTTAAACACCTCTGGGTTCAATTCCAGTACCAACAAAAAAAGGTGGAAGAGCTCTCATTAGAACTGAGGCAGGTGTTAGCTCCAAAATCTGTATTCCTCACTACTACTTTACAGTATCTCCTCTAAAGAAATACAGTGGATAAAGAGGTAGATGAACACGTCATGGATGCATTAATGGATGGTGGGTACAATGTAGGTGGCACTATTTTATGAATTATTTTAAGGTTCATGTTTGTGAATATAGTCTCCACACTTATAATGGAGAAAAATTTACTCTTCCAAGAACTAATATGATTTTTCTACCTCTAACAGAAAGACTTTGAGATACCTCACCCTCTCCTAGGCAGCACAGTTTTACCTGCCCAAAGCACAGAAAAAAATCCTACTTAACTGAATGGCTTTACTTTTATTGTTACTGTCAAAATGTGATACAAGAACAAATACAAGCAACAGACAGACAAATGAAAAGTGACAAAGGAGAGGCTTTAAGGGGAGAAAAAAATGAATCATATGAACCATACATATTTTTAGCACCTGCAAATTAATTTCCTGGAAAAAGGAATAAGCAGATAAAGTACTGGTCCTTAGTGGAGTCAGGCACAGAATGGATGCAGCAGCAAGAATACAGAAACATAAACATTTTTACCTGCAGACATCTACCCCCAGTATGCCCAGCAGTTCTCCCATAGCATTCTCACAGGAGCCCAGCAAAAAGAGAAGAAACACTGCCATATTCCTGCTTAACATCAATCATCTTCCTGCCATCCTGACCTAAATTACTTTTGCATGCTTTCGCAAAAGAAAGTGTTCAAGAACAAATGCCAAGATTAAGTCTTGAGCTTGGCACAAGCTTGAGGTGGCTGATGTAAAACAAGAGCCTTGCAAAGGGAACTGGTGCCTCTTCTTACCCTACTTTGAGCAAGAAGAGGTTCCGAGGGCCGCCTCATTTCCCATTTGAATACAAGGTGAAAAGGGTTCTCCAGAGGGTGTAAAACACGTTGTCTAACGATTCCTTGGCATAATACATTAATCCAGGCCTACCTAATCAGCACAAATTTTCCTCCATACTTATCCCAAATGCCCGGTACTTCACCACACCCTTGTGAGCAGTGTTCTCTTACCAATTTCCATTTGGTTGTCTTTAGAGCTTTACTCATGGTGTTGTCATGAGTTTGAATCACCTTTCTTTCTCTGCCTGTACCTACCTCAGTAACAGCCTACTCCTCCTTCTATATCACTGGATCTCAGCCTTAGCTACACAGTGAAATCATGTAAAAAGATTTTTTAAAATTACTGATTCCTTGTCGAAAATCCAGAAAACCTGATCTCACTGGAGGGTTTGGTTTAGATTCTGGGAATTTTTAAAAAGTCCCCTAGGAAAAGCACAACTATAACTACAGTTGAGAGCCAATGCCCCAGATTTAACTGTTCCCAAACAATTATGTCTCAAAAGGACATTCCTATAGTCCTTTTTTTCTTTTTTTTGGTACTGAGGATTGAACCCAGGGGTGCTTAACCACTGAGTCACATCCCCAGGCACTTTATTATATTTAGAGGCAAGGTTTCACTGATTTGCTTCAGGCCTCACTAAATTGCTGAGGCTGACTTTCAATTCACAATCCTCCTGCCTCAGCATGCTAAGCCTTTGGGATTACAGGCATGCCCCACCATGCCCGGCTTACAGTCTTGCGTTTTTACTTCACTTTTTGGAAACAGACTATTGTGTGGCAGGTGGCAGGTGACAGGTGTTTGCCACAGTTGTGTGTCAGGACTATCTGACACACAACTAGAGTTCAGCCTCTCAGGTGGAGACCCTCTTTTACTTACCTATGTCTTGTCATACTACTTTAGCTTCAGAAGCACTCTAACTGTTTGATGAATTGAACCAAATTACCGGTTTTATATACTTTGTTTTGAGAGGACAAAAATGTGAATAGTGGTAGAATATTCAATGAGAAACAAAGTACTATAGTCCCAGATGGTTATAAATTCATGGCTGGAGGCAGGCCCCCTTTTCCCCAGAAGGCCCGGAGTGAAAACACTGGGCTTAAAACTTTTCTCCTCTCCACTTTCTATCCATTAAGGGTGGGTAAAGCAACCAAAGTCCAGCTCTTCTTGATATCCTGAGGAAGAAGAACTAATCAAAGTAGCACTTTCACCCAAGATACTGATCAAGGAGCTTAGGCAGGGGACTAAATAACAGGTTCCTATTTCCACAGAGAAAAATCTCAACATTAACACGCCTACTGGAACAATCCTGCTTCTGGAAGATAAGACCCAAAGTAGATTCTCAGAAATAACAATGTATCCTTGGGGGCTTGTCAAAAATGCAGATACCTAGACCAAATCCTTCCTACCTTCAATTACTAAATCAGAGCATCTCTGATGAAGCCTAGGAATGTAGCAAGCTCCCCAGCTGATTTCAATATGGTGAGCAGTGGACCATACTTTTACCAACAACAGAGGCTCAAAGCAATTCAGTTACTTGGCTTTACAGACAGACAATCTGAGGGAGAAGTTTTGGGGAAGAAGGGACAATCTCTAGCACTATATCTAGAGAAATTATTTGGGGGTGGGAAGCAGCTTGAGTGCTATTTTCTAAATCAGTGTCCACTGTGCAATTTAAAAATGATAACTGAACTAAAATGTTGCTTCATAATAGATAATCCACAAATAACAGTAATTATGCCTTTCACAATTTCCTTCTGTGATCATTTTATACCTGATGTTTCCTAGAAATAAAGGACAAGGAGGTATCATGAACTTTTTATTGCTTTCCACTCTTACTTCACCTTAAAGAATTTAAGCCTAACTCCCTACTCTCCATCCTAACCCATGTACTTAAACCTATGGCAAACACAGCCCAGATAAGTCTCATCTACATCAGAAACCCTGCCTCAGGTTTTTACAACTGCACTGTTCACTGAAGTCCTGGGGAATCTCCTAAGCCAGTCTATGTCAGTGAATTTCTAAATAGACTGTACTCATGTCTCAGAATTTGGGAATTAAAGCATGAAAAGACCCAAACATTTCTTTACCTTGGCAGCTGTTCTGCAGCCTTCCATCTTGACTCTATAATCAATAAAGCAAACCAGCTCCTTTGATTTCAATAGCATTCTCATCACCTTCCCATTAAGAGAAGGAAATTCCCACACTTCAGAGGTAAGTTACAAGCATTCCATTTTGTAGACATATGAAGTGACATGACCATACTCCACAAAGAGAGGCCAAATGTGAAACATCTAAATAAAAACAGACAGATGATTTGTGACACTTCATTGTAATTACTGTGCTATCTTCAGGTTTTTAATCTCATGCTTTTCAATTTCATTATGGAATTACAGCCCCAAACCTCTGGACACAATATAGCAGTATATTGCCCTTGTAATTGTCACCCATATTATTCAGAGGGAACACACATCTCTACTGGAGGTCACTTGCTAAGTGTCCTAAAAGCAAATCACACAAAAGCATCTCACTCAAGTAAATCTCATCCAGTTGAGGGAGCATAGGAAGTTTTAGGAGTCTGAACAGATGAGAATGTCCACAATTTAGGGCCATTATCTTTAAAAAGTATGTACAGAACTGAGTTATAAGAATTGGAAGATAGCATCAGAAACTATGAGGTCATCCTCCCATCATAATTAAGTCCCAGGTAGATCTCTGCTCAACAGCATAGGAAAAAACTAGAGTGGATTCAGATTAGTAGAATCAAGAAGTCATCCACAGAGCTAGCAGACCAGACAGAGGCTGGAGAAGAAATAACATGCATTTCACCTATGTGAAGACAGAACTCAGCTGGGTCTTTGAGCACAAGAATTCTCCACTCAGGAGTATAGCATAAAGAGTCTAGATTAGCAAACAAGATTTTCCGAAGCAAGCAAAAAAGAAGGGAAACTTAAGGATGTTTCAGAATGTCCACAAACTTTCTTTACAGAATATAAAGGATCATCTTGGCCTTACAGTTTTAGAATATTCTTAGTGAAAGAAAGTGACACTATGCTCTGATAAACACTCGAGGAGTACTTACTCTACGCCAGGCCCTGTTCTAAAGTGCTTTAGGAAAAAATCTCATTTAATCTTCATAAAAATCCTAAAAAGCAAATAATATTATAATGTTTCAGGAGAGAACTGAGGAATCAAGGTTACAATTTACCCAAGATCACAAAGCCAGAGAGTAGCTGTTGGTCAGAACACTACTGCCACATGGTTCTAACATATGCTTTCACTATTATTCAGATCATGTTAATTTTCATGCATATTATCTCTCTCCTCCTCCTTTCTCCCTATCTCCCTTCACACACCTGCGACATACCTATCCCCCCAAACACATACTGTTCCCATTATTCCATATATTTATTGCAAAAGCGTAATTTAGGCTGTGATAAAATACAGACTGCATAAAAATAAGGATTCTCTGATATTTCAACATCTTGAGTATACTCATTTTTCTGAGTGGAAAAATAGAAGACTTATATTCACTTAAACAAATGATCTTCATCTATCACAGCAACTTCGTAAGGGGCAGAGTGTAGACATGAAATCTAACAATGACAGGTGTTTTTAACTTCCAAAAAAGAACTAAGGAAATTCATAAACATCTTCTAGTTTCAGTGGAGAAACAACTGGCATTCTCACGAAGACAATAGCCTATCCAGGAGCCAGAAAGATTTCTGAACTCCAAGAATAATTTCGATATACCCTTAAAAACATGATCTAGGCTGGGGATGTAGCTTAGTGTAGAGCACTTGCCTAGTGTGCATGAGGCCAGCGGTTCAATTCCCAGTATACTCACCTCAATTAGTAATCTAGGGTCAGGGAAAAGTCCATTCCCTATCTCATGGAATGTTCCAGGTTCTCCACCAGCCATGAAGAGGTCTTTTAAGGCTGATCATAAACTGTTGCCTCACAACTACTTTGATTCTGATATCACTCTTAAAGGTCAAGAAAGATATAAATAGCCATGATTCCCAGCAGAAATATAAATCCCCAAGTTACTAAAAGTATGCTAATAGAAACTACAGGGACTTCTTAAATTATCAACGTGAAATAACAGCATTCTAATACTTAACTGGAGTAGTTAAGATAATAAACATAAAAGATCATCTAATACACTGCTTCCAAGGCTGATTAACCTTTGAAATTGGTTATTCAAAATATTGATACCTGTGGCCCACCAGAGATTTTAATTAAATTAGCCTGGGATGCACTCTAGTCATATTTCTTTTAAATGCCCTAAATAATTCTAATTTGCACCAAAGTTTGAGAACCACTGCGTTAGTGGAAATTATCTATCCTGTTTTTCAGATACACAGATGCATAAGAAGTCACACATGCAACCCTGAAATGATTAGATGTAGTGTTAAAGTAACCTTAAGGCTCTATCCTCAATGTCTGAGGAGTGAACACCAAAAGTCCTATGCAAAAAAAACAAAAAAAACCTCTGAACTTTCTTGAAAACCTCTGGTTATCTTCTTAGAAACCTAACGTTTCCTATTCTTAGAAAAAGAAAGTTACCTATTCTATTTCCCCCATAATTCTAAGTGTCACCAGTATTGGAGATTAACTGGACAATTAACCCAAATATTTGTTCCCCAGGTGTATGTGATTATTCTATACAAGCAAGTTTTGATTAACCATCTGTTTTTACACCCACCCACCAACAGTCCAACTCTTGATAAAATAACTTCCACCATCTTCCTTTACACCCTCTTCCACAGGGACTGAAGTAATAAGCCTACAAACTAGTGGAAACGTCTCCTCCCACAGCTGTCTTTGCTACCAATTATTCTGGGGTAACAAAGGAAGTCATTAACAATCCTGGGAATTAGTCATAGAAGACACTGCCACAAAATACACTCAGATAGGGCCCAGAGCCAAAAGGTCACTTTATATTGGGGATTTGGGGTGGGGTAGCTTAACAAAGTGGAAAACAGGAAGGGAGCAGGGAGCAGGTTTTCCCTCTGTTTCTCTGGAATCTTCAGCAAAAATAATTTATTCTGTGCAAAACAGAAAAGGTTTAGCTGAAGGGATCAGTAATTCATTCAAGGGTATCTCAGAAAAAAGGAAAGAAAGCCAGTGAAAATAATGCCTCTGGAAAGCCTGACCTTGAAGGCCAAAATACCTGCCTAAAAGAATACTGAAATTTCCACCTTATTTCCAGAAGGCTGGGGAAGTGGCCAAGACTGTTAACAAAACATTACACCTATATTTACTATAATAAATGATAGAAAAGTCTACCCAAAAAATGTTTGACTACTGAAACCCAACATCTTCATGGGATAGCAGACCCTTCTTACTATGCCTACCCTCTCACTATACCAACACCAGTCTGACCAACTACAAGATTTAATTAACTATTTTAGAGATTGTGTTATTTGCTGCCAGACCATTTCTCCTACTTAATAAGATGAGGCTGCCTTTCAGCCAATGGAAAAGAGTTTCTAAATTTTCCTTGTTTTTCAAGAGAGATGAATTATCTAGAGCCACATCCCATCCCCTTTCTGAAACAGACCTTGTAGAGATGGTATGACAAAATTAGTCAAACCTGGGTCTGTTAGTCTGAGGGCATGTTCCTGCCTCAAACTTCAGAACAATTTTCAGAGGCCAATCAGTGTCTCTGAACATCAAAGTCTTGGAAATACATTAGAGAAGGAAAGTCTTATGAGAAGCTTTACTATAGCATCCTGAATCAAATGTGCAAAGTCAAAGAGAGTGCAATTCAAATTTTAGCTCTCTTAGACAGTATCTGTAACTTCTGACTCTCAGTTTCTTCCTCTCTAAATAACAGCAAATTCATCGGTAAGCTCATGTTTTTCTAATATTTTTAAGCATGACATATAATGGAAATATCATCAGGATGTGGCATGCACACACATACCCATTCATGTGTGTGATATGTACACACATCCCTTAAAAAAAGTTTTTAAAATAATACGCAATCTTAGAAAGTGTGATATACTCTGATAATCATTTATTTGATTCCACTTTATAAAATGCTGGCTATCACTAATAGCTTGAGAATTGCTATTTTAAAAACCATTCCATGCAAATAGAGTTTGAACACAAGCAGGAGTAGCTATTCTCATATCTGACCAAGTGGGATTGCAAGGAAAAGTTAATCAGAAGAGACAAGGAAGAACACTAAATACTGTCAAAGAGAATAAAATTAATCCAACAAGAAGATATAACAATAATAAATATTTATGCCCTAAAGTGCACATAATTATATGAGGAGATAGAAATAAGAGAAGGGATCTTGTCAAAACAGAAGTGAGATCAAACAAGTAAAAGCAGGGGATTAAGGAATAAAGAGGAAAGGAGGGGAAATGAAAGAACTGTGAAATAAAGTTGATCAAATTATACTAGGTACACATGTGAATATACTACAATGCATTCTAATTTTATATATAACTATAATGCATTAAGCTTACTCATTACTGTTAAAATCAAAATGACAATGAAAACCACTAAACATCTATTTAAAGTGGGAAGGCTCCTCTTAATCACAGAAAACAATTTTATAGCAATTTTATAAAAAGTAAGCCCTTGGGCTGAGGGTATATATCTCAGCTGGTAGTGTTCTTGCCTAGAATGCACAAAGTTCTGGGTTCAATCCCCAGTACAACCCCCGCTCCCAAAAAAAAAAAAAAAAAAAAAGCAAGCCCTTAAACCAGACATGATGGTGCATGCCTATAATCCCAGCAACTCGGGAGGTTAAGGCAGGAGGATCACACATTCCAAGTCATCCTCAGACACTTAGCAAGACCCTATCTCAAAAAATAAAAGGGGTTGTGGTATAGCTCATTGTTAGAGCTCTTACGTTTAATCCCTAATAATATACAATCTACACTAAAAGCAACTGTGATGATAAACTCTAGTCCAGCTAACTGAGGCTGAATATCCAAGGAATGCTATGTTCTTGGATAACTTCCATACTGCAAGGGAAAAATGAATCTTCTAAGTCACTATACATGCTAATATTCCATAATAAGTTGAACAACTGAAATGTTATAAAAATTTTAGATAATAAAAACTCCACATTTTATTTAATGGTCCTTATTTATCTTTTGGTCATTTATAAGGAGATATTCCATAACACACTATTTCATTCTCTTCTCTGCTGTTTTATTTCTCCTTTCATCATATTCATCACCACCACCACCATGTGTCTTCAGCAGCAACCCCTCACTTGAGTCTAAGCTTCATGATGGCAAGGACCATTTTTGCTTGTCTACTTTACTGCTATCCCTAGCACTTAGAAGATTAGGAACACAAGAGATATATGTGAAATAAATTAATAAATTAGTGATAAAATGAGTAGAACACTGACTTCTGCGCAGAAGTTCAACCCCAACAAATCACATGCCTCGTTCTTTTCCCTCCTACATGGTTATGAGAGAATCACAGAAAGACAAGCCCCTATTCTCTGAAGGCATAAGCTGTACATCATGCACTACCTATCAGTGCTTGTTTCTTTCTTCCAGTACATTTACAAGTAACAACTCCGCAGCTCCCTTTGGCACTGTTTTGGAACTACCAGTTGCTCATTTCCTTTCTGAAAAAACAACAGATGTGGAAATCAAAGCACCCTGTCCTTATACCCCTCCTTCAGCTAAAGTCAGAAGCTCCTCAGGCCACAAAGAATAACAGCAGCAAGGAAAAGGCAAATGGCAGCAGGGCAAAACAAACCAGAGGCTTCTACCTTGACGTAGTCCAGTAAAACTGAAAATGGTTTCATCTTTTTATATTTGTATCCCTCTGCAAAGAAGTAGTTGGACCCTGAAAAAGAGGCTGTCTTCTAGCTGCATACCCCAAGTTGTGGGAGGAAAGATCATACCAACTGGCAGTTGGGTACAGATTTGCCATTGGTACTTCATCCACCTACTTGACTGAATCTCTCCAAAACTCATGTTAAGGGTCACGTAATCCTTTCTGCAATGACTTGATCAAGCTTGCTGGAAAATCTAACAAGAATCCAAGGTTCTCCTTGTTTCTAAGCTTATGGTGTTGTTGTCTGATGTCATTTTGAAGTAGTTTAATGCCTTCTCATTAAAACATGCATGTGTCTTGGATTGACATTTAAAGTTTGGGAGGTGGAATGGGCTCTGCTAGCAGAATAAAAGCAAATCACCTAGTAAAACAGGAGATAAATGCATAAATCTAGCCAGAGACTCTGAAGCAGAAATACATTACTGACTCAAAATATCATTTCAAATGACTTTATACTACAAATTGGCTTTAAGAGACATCTCAGTCTGCACATGTATTCCCTGCTGAATGTGTTGACTATTCAAGTGATCAAAACCAGTCCATTTTTAAATTCAGGATAAATCTCAGGCCTCAGAAACAGGAAAAGGAAGGGGAAAAAAAAAAAAAAAAGGTTCCAAAGCAGAAAGGCAATAGTAAATGTTACTCATAGGACCTATCTCTCTGATATGCCTCAAGCTTGCTAACAACATTTCTATGCCACAGGCATGATACTTTCCTTTGCCCTCCATTTATTTTACAGGAAGTCCTTCCCTAATAGCCAAGAGAATCAGACAAAGCACTCTGACATCTCTCCTGCTTAGAAAAGGCTCAAGAGCCTGGAGAGATGCCGCAAAAACCAGCATGAGCACAACAAACAGCAGTGGCCAAGGAAATTCAATCCCAATTGAAAATCTGCCAACTGGGAACTACTCGATAATTGAAGAACAAGCATTTATTTAAATAGCCAGTGTCCAGTTAAGTATAAACCGTGTGGTTATCAGGATCAGAGAAGAAACCCCTCCTAAAATCACCACTAGCCTGTTAGAAGTTCTAATGACTATAAAATCATTCCTCCCTCTAAGGTGAGGCACAGAAGAGAGCCACCAGGGTAGTGGTGCTTCAGGTCATAGTAGGCTTAGCGATGTCAAGTGGGATGGGGGGGGGCGGGGCGTGCAGGGATTACCTTGCCTCTCGTGGCAATTCTGGACATGCCAGGGAGCCCCACAGCATGTAGAGCATGGATTTGGGTGTGAGAAGAGGTAACATCCAGGGCCAGGAACAGAAGTCTAAGCCAATATTGATACACAACAAATATAACCAACTAGAAACAATACTGAATTACACACATTTAGAGTCCATTTAAATGGACTCAACAAATCCTTTCAAAAATCAAATTTACTCTTAACATGGGCCAAAAGTTAAGAGCTACTATACTGGCTGACCCTAATGAACTGCCCAAACACAAGGCAACATATCATACTGCTCTTTTCCAATAGAGAATGCCAACAGTTGTTCTTGAGTACAGTAACAGAAGGTAGAACTTTTTTCAAATGGCAGATTTCCCATCCAAATTAGTTCTTCTGAAAAAAAAAAAAAAAAAAAAAATATATATATATATATATATATATATATATGTATATATCTTTCAGTATCTGGGTACATACCAACAAGGTTGCCTGAAAATATAACCTGGGACCCTCCCAAGCTAAAGGTTTATGGGATTAAAAACATCTATGAGGTAAATTGACTATAACTACAAATAAATTTTCTGTGGCCTAAAATCCATCTTCCACTGGTAGGTACGATAAAAAATCATCAGGACTAAATGAGATCCTAGCACTCAGAGCAATCATGGTTCTAAAATATGGCCCTAATCTTAGACCTGAACCTGAACCCCCAGATGTAGCATCCAGGAACATGTGCTGTTAATAAGTTCCCTGGGGTTATTTTGAAGTTCAAGAAACACTAAGTTTATCTCTTTCCCTCCAATTACAGATGGGGAACTAATAAATCATTCAGGAGAGAGTCCATGTTCAGGCCTTCACATTAAAACTTTGTGACCTGAGAATGAATGACCCAAAGGCACTTGTTTCAGCAGCCACATATGGCCAGCCAGAGTAAGGGCAGCCAACTCCCAGCCCCCAGGCATCTCCCTCTCCAGAGCTTGGTGTGTGGCCTTTGAAACAAGTGGGAAGGGAAGGAGAGGAAAAACAGAAACCTATCATTACATTCTACACTGAGATTAGATTACAAGTAATGTGGTGAAGAGCCTTTAATAGACTAGAAATACTCTCACAGAGATGCCTGTCAATTCTGTGCAGAAGAACTAGCTAGTAAAACTTTAAACAAACAATTATTTAAACAATAATTATTCTACTTCTCTGTAAGGCTGCTGAAGGCACAACACAAGAAGAGTTTTCTTAGGAGAGCTAGTCTCCAAATCTGAGGTCAAGACCAAGATGTAATTCAAAGTAACTACCCCTCCAGGCATTATCTCAGGTACCACCAGTCTAGGGACAACAGCTAACTAATGCTGTGTGTTCCTCATTGGCCCCCATACCTAGCCAAGCCCCACTTTTCTCCCAAGAGGTACTGTGACTATTACTAATAATGCTGGCATTGAGCAGATGTATTATCAATTAAAGGAGTTTGTATTTTCATTTTAAGAAATAAAAACAACAGAGACATTTTTCAACTAATGAAATAATTCTGAGAAAATATCACACCAAAGGATAATCTTATAGAACTAACAGAGTAGAAAAAGAAAAAATTGAGCCAGGCATGAATCTGAAGGCTGAAGGAGGATAGGAGAATTGCGAAGTTGGAGCCCAGCCTGGGCCACATAATGAGAACCTATCTCAAAATTTAAAGTATAAACTAAAAGGGCTGAGGATGTATATCAGTGGTAGAGCACCCCTGGGTTCAATATCCAGTCAAAGAAGTGGGAAGAAAAAGGATGGAGAGGAGAATGAAACAGAAAAAAAGTTAACTAAGAGGTTCAAGATCCAGATTCCTGCTCCAGTTTCAATGCTGTGAAACTAAGCTGGTTATATGACCCTGCTAGATCTGTTTCCCCATCAGAAAGATAGGGAATCGGAGAGGGAAGCAGTGAAAATGATCAAGTCCTTTTGAAATTGAATTAATTTATAGCTCTGTGGATAGCTCTTTAAATTGAAATTGAAATCAAGTCTACCTGATTATAATATCAACGAAAAATTTTTTTAAAAGCAGAGCCTATCAGTGATTGCTTTGGTCTGTTTTGTTGTTTGCTTTCAAAGGTATTCAAGAATGGAAATGAATTCAGAGTGGAAATCATGACAGCCACTTGAGTCTCATTTAACTCTAGCAATGACACTCACCAATGACCATTTGTCCCTAGATTCTACTTTCCCACTTTTACCACTACACTCTGAGTCAGACCATCCTTTCAGGCCCCAGTGTGTACCTACATCCACTTACAGCTCTATAAATAGCAACAGCCAGGCCCTACACAGTGATCAGCCACCTGTGAAATTAGCATCAAATGATCTGATCAGATTTCTTTACTATCTCTCCTCCTCTTCGCTCTGGGCCAAAAATCCAGATGCTGCTGTGCGTCACATTTCCCTTGATGGGTGGAGAAAAGACCTGTGGCCAACACAGGATGGCCACTTCACCATAGAATTCCAACTGACTTAAACAGAAAAGGTCAAAATTTTAATACCAAATCTCCAATATTTATTTTGCAAAAGTTCTATTTCCAAGAAATTAAACACAAAATATTCTGTTATTTTATAATCAATTTAACTTACTAAAGTCAAAAACAAAATCTAAAAATAGTACCTAAATTTTACAGGATTAAATATCAATTGGAACTGAAAAGGAAAAGAACTCTGAAGATGACAGGCAGCTTATGACTAGTACACATAGAGAAAATGTATTTCCATTATTTATTATTTCTTTTAATTATGAGACTTCTTGCCTAGGTTAGGAAACCTAAAATGGCAGGGACTTGTTTGTTTTGTAAAGCTCAGAAACAAGTGTTTTCTGTCCTTCCTAATGTAGGGGCACTTACGAAAAGATAACCTTTCCAATTCATTCAACAAACATGGATTTATTGAGCAAACACTGTATGTAGGACCCACAGCTAGAACTTAAGGGATCAACATGTAAAAAACAATGTTTCTAAAATTGTTATACACACACACACACACACATTGAACTATAGCAACTATATGCAGTACCTTATTTTATACATGAATAAATATAGTTTAAATGAAATGTAAAAATGACAGTCATTTTTCAAAGTTCAGCCTATCACTATTTCATAGTCCACAGCCATGCCTCACTCCAAATGCACTTACAAGAAAGTCTGTTAGGGTAAGTACTAGCCTATTTAAGGGGAAGTTCAGAAGGCAGTTAGCAAATGCTCCTTACTGCTAGTGGTAGCATGCACCTCAATCCTACCCACTGGCCCCTTGCTGCCTCACAAGCCCCTCTGCCTGCCCCCAAGAAACCACTAGAAAACTAGTTGACTTATTCTCAGTGTTAGTTTTATAAGAACATAAAACATCCCTTTCTCTTCTCTTACCATTCTTTAAGATCAGGATCAATAACTTCTCAGGAATATCATGTACTCTAAATCTAAAATTATGCCCCTTACATGTGAGACCAGTAACTCCCCAATCTGACTGCATACTACAAATAACTGAGAGCTTTAAAAAAAGAAAAATACATTGAAGGTCCAATCACACAGCAATCCGCGTTTACCTGGTCTGGAGTGTGTGTGTGTGTGTGTGTGTGTGTGTGTGTGTGTGTGTGTGTATGTTTTAAAGTCCTTGGGTGATTCTAATGCACAAGGACGGCTAGCGCTTCATTAAGTGTGATCTCTGGACCAGGAACACCAGTGGCATCTGGGAACTTCTTAGAAATTCAGAGTCCATGGTGTAGCTCATTAGTAAAGGACCTGGGTTTGATCCCCAGAACCACAAAAGGGAGGTGGGGAGGAGAAAAGATAAGAACAAGAAAGAAGGAGGGAGAGATAAAGAGGGGAGGGGACAGGGTCTAAGTTGCCCAAACTGGCCTCAAATTTGAGATTCTCTTGGCCTCTGCCTCCTAAGTAACTGGAATTACAGTGTGGGCTATGGCACCTGGCCACTATCGGTATTTCAGCAAGGCTTCCAAGTGATTCTGAGGCTCATTAACATCCAAGAACCACTACATTAGAAAACCTAAAAATATTTAGGAATTACTGTACTGTTGACTCATTTTTAAGGCATTTACATCTTACCTTTACAATTAGATAATAAAGTCCTCAAAGGAAGAAACTGAACCTTCTACTGAACCTTCTAAATATCCCTATAGCCAGTACTGTGCCTTACACAGGTACGTGCTTTGTTAATATTTAATGGCTTATCATTCAGCCAGCCTCCATGTGGAATCATAAGCCACATTCTCCACAGAGAAAAGGGAGGGCTCTATGCCAATATAAAATGGCATGAGTGGTCTGTCCCCAGAAACTTGATTAAATGTCAATTCCTTCTAAACCTACAGGAGTCAGCTGTCCCCATACTATCCAAAAATTGTCTTCCTTTAATCAAGAGTTACAAGAAGAAATTTGGAAAAAAAATTAACCTGAAGAAGAAATTTTTCTTCAAAGTCTGTTTTTAAAAGAAAGAAAGAAAAATTATTGGGAAATGATTTTATATTAAAATCAACAATAATCAATCATCTATTGAATAAAAAACACTTCACTGGACTTCATTAAAGATTCAACTATTTCTTAGAAATCAAACTCAGACCAGATGCAATGGTGCATGCCGTTGAAATAGGATTCCAAGTTCAAAGCCAGCCTCAGCAACTTAGTGAGACCCTATCTCAAAAAATAAAAAGAGCTGGGGACCTGGCTCAGTGATTAAGCACCCCTGGGTTCAATACCTGGAACCTTAAAAAAAATCAAAGCTCAAAGGCCTTAGATTAAAATAGTAGCACCTACAGGGAATTATTCTAAAACCTAGCTTTCTGAGAATCATCTACATAAAGGGAAGCATTCACAGGAATTGCTCAAAAAATATTAGCTGCTTCCATCAGAATATGGGTGCAAGACCTTCAATTAAAGCAAAGTGTGTTCTCAGAACTACAAAGTGTACAAATGACTTTTAGAAAATTGCTTAAGTAACAGAGCTTGAAATAAATACAACCATTCCATTAATACAACCAGAAAACTTTAGTAGTCTAGAAACCCTAATTAGGTGACAGATAAGAAAATGGCATGGGGCAGGCATAATGGGATAGATTTCCTCCGTTTATGATAGCCTCCGCTGATTTACTTGTGACCACACTTTCTGGGATTACCTGAGACTGCCCAAGAATTAAGGAAAGACATGTAATTCTAAAGTTCCCTTTAGATACAATACCTTTATTATTTTCCAAACATACTAAGTTGTTCTAACCATAGAAGGGCAAGTACAGGCACCAAGCGGGAAAAGTGGTTATGATGGTTACTTCAAAACCACTTTTGAGTTCAAAGCTAGCCTTAGCAAAAGCAAGCACCAAGCAAATCAGTGAGACCCTGTCTTTAAAATTTAAATATAAAAAATATAAAATAGGACTGGGGATATGACTCAGTGGTCGAATGGCCCTGAGTTCAACCCCTGGTAACCCTACTCCCACCCCTACCCCCAAAGAAAAAGCACTTTGAGTTTATTTTTGATCTCAATAAAAGAAGCTTCATCTCGAGTAGGAATCAGGACCCACTCTTGAGTAAACTGCTTTCCACAGTCAGGGATTAATGATTAGCAAACTGGCTGTGTTCTTCCCCAGGTCAAACAATGGTGATGTTGAAAGTAGCTGTACATACTACACATGGTTAAGAATCACGCTGTCAAACACAGGTAACAGGGATCCTGCAAACTTAGGAATCTCCATGGGAAGGGCAAGAGACACAGAGATAAGCACATACCATGGTATTTCTTGTTATCTCAAGGATCCCAGAGCCACCTAAGGAAACAAAAATGACTCCTCACTATAAACTCCTAGGTTTACTAAACAAACAAGCACATTAGATCCATAGCCAGGGATGCCGGCACATATAGAAATCACTTTGGGAGACAGGGGAGTTACTGGAACTGCACTCAGGGGCATTGAACCGCTGAGCCACATCCTCAGCCCTATTTTGTATTTTATTTAGAGACAAAGTCTCACTGTTGTTTAGTGTCTTGCCTTTTGCTGAGTCTGGCTTTGAATTCTCAATCCTCCTGCCTTAGATTCCTGAGCTGTTGGGATTACAGGTGTATACCACCACACCCAGCAGAAATCACTTTTTATGAGTATTTCTTATGGTTCCACAATTGTATTCATGGCTTATTGTCTTTTAAAGAACAGCAGAAAATGAAATTTTAAAATATTCTTAGAGGTTCCCCAGTACCCATCCCTTCTGTGCCACACCCAGAACTTCTTGAATACCTTCACTTACATAAGACTTATTTACATTTTTGAAAATCTTACCAGAGTGCTGTTCCTAAAACAGAATAATACTGTATTTGCCTTCTAATTCAGTCATGGTTCTACATTAGGAAAGAAAAAAGCTACCCCATCTTAGAAATCATACAGATTTAAAGACAAATACATATGCAAATTTTTAAGTGTTATCATCTATTAATATAGGCTGAAGATTCCAAATGTTTATTTTCCCTCCACAAATAGTTCCCCTAACACAAAGCCAATAGGATTAGAATATATAACTGTATCTAATCTCCTCTCTCATTAGTCACCTGACATACCACAATGCAGCTTTTTTATGACCCAGCACCATAATTGACAGCTTCCACATAACTTTTTTTTATTTGTTCTTTTTAGTTATATGTGACAATAGAATGTATTTTGACATATCATACATACATGGAGTACAACTTCCCATTCTTTTGGTTGTACTTGATGTGGAGTAACACTGGTCATGTATTCATATCTGAACTTAGGAAAGTTATATCCGATTCATTCTACTGTCTTTCCCATTCCCACCCCAAATACCTTCTCCCGCCCCACCCCACCCCCCCGCCCCGGTCCAATTCGGTGACCACATAACATTTTTCACAACATTGCCCAATAAAAGAAATGGACATAAATAACTTCCATATGGGGATAATACACTTAACAGTCTGTAATTATGTATTCTGTTTATTCTGCAGGTGCTTATTTGGTAATTCATAATTTACCAGAACAAGTTTCTATTTATACAGATTGCTAACAGATTTATATTCTAAAGAATTCACAACTAGCCTACATTCCTCTGGAGAAATCTGTATTCCTCAGACCTCCAGCTGCCTTCAAATCATGTGGGGAATTAATTAAAATAAAAATATATATATGCTTGGACTCTGTCATAGAACTACTGAACCAGAAGCTCCACAGTTGAATTACTGGCCCCATGTATTTTTTATAAATCAACTTTATTAAGGTATAATTTATTTCAAATAAAAGTACCCATTCTGGTTTCAAGACTATCCCTGTCACATACCAATTCTTGGAGGCTGAAATGCTAGTTTTATTAGCATTGTATTGGATTATGTATAAAATTATAAAGTTTGGTTATTTAAAATTAAAACTTTAGATCCAGGAAAAAAAAAAATACCCATTCTAAGTACACTGTTTGGTGTAGTATCCACAACCAAGATCTACAACATCTCCATCATGTTGTGAACATCAAAACTGGTCTCCTGTTGGGCCCACAAGACTTTTTCCTAAGATTTCATGTTTTTCAATTGTTTAAATAAATTCCTTTTTGAAGTAAGTATTAAATTCCTCTCATAATTCTGATATCTAATTCATCTCAGTGCTGACATGTGCTACTGGCTATTCTCATTCATGTTCGATTTTCCTGATTCTTTTCATTTTATTCCAGATGTCTTTAGTTAGTAGGCATGTTGAAATGTAGCATGGGGGATGGGGAGGCAGGGTGTAGATTCTGTTTCCCTCTGGGACCCACCAAATACTATAGTGGAAAAAGAATGCACTGAGTCTCACTGCCTGTTACAGATGGCAAGATGCAAGTTAACCTCCCTGCTTGGCCCTGCTGACACCTTTCCAAAGAAAATATGCACTCGCTGGCATTGCCTCATTTCCTCCAGTTGAGGATGTAAGATCAGGTTCCTCTCAGCCCCACTGGCACCAAGGGGAAGGGGAGAGGAGGGATGATTCTACCACTTTGTTGCAGAAGGATGGGAATAGAAGCTCAGTTTCAGCCTGGACCGCCCCCCCACCCCTACTTATATTCCCTGGCACTCTACTAGACTACCACCTAGTTCTGTCAATCATGGAATGGAAGATCAGCACCCTGCTGTTGACACTACCTGGCAGGGTATTGATGAACACTGCCTGCTTCCAACAAGCAGAGTGGGAAGATCAAATTTTTTGCTCTGCCCTGCTGTAGCTTTAGGAGTATGGGATATGGTTTTCCCCTTGGTATTGGATACAGTAGAAAGAGTACTGTCAAACAAAGTTTTGTTATTCACCCATCCTTTCCCAGAGCTTGGCAAGGGAAATAGACATTTAAGCTTTTTTTTGGATAGGGGAGCAGGGCAGTAGGGGAGTTCCTATAACTGTTAACTGTAGCCATTACTGACCAGAAGTTCCCACAACATCCATTCTACAACTACACAATTTATGAGTTGTGTGACCTTAGGCATCATAAAGGAAATCCAGAGGATTCACCGTCATGCCTTTTCTCAAGTCCTAAGTGGTAGACAGTCTGGATTCTTTCTACCTTTCATGTGCTTTTTTGTTGTGTCATGTTCAAGGTTTTTAGTTTAAGGAAAAAGACCTTAAGGGGAAAAAGTTTAAAGGAAAGAATGGGGCTAACACTCTTTGTAGAACTAGAACCCTTAGAGATGTATATCTTTAAGATGCCCTCTCAATGATTTTGATGCACAAATATGCAGAAACAGAAGCAATGTTCTAGGGCATTAGAAAATATCAGACCCACTAAAGGGGCTCACCAGGCAATCCAATTGTGGATAATACTATGTGTAAGGCGACCTACTTGTATACTTTTGTTTGAATTTGTTCATTTATTCCTTATAGTAACTTTTATGTGACAATGATTTAAATTATCATTTTCCATATAAGGAGATACTCCTAGTTTAATAGCCCAAGATCACACAGCTCATAAATAATGGAGATAGAATTCAAAACCATGCTCTTTTGCTCCCTATGAGTCCACATTTTTACAAACTACTCTCTCACACAATGCAAAGCTTATAAACCTACCTTTATGTATACATTTTCAAAATTTATTCAAACACATTAAGGCATTATCCTCCTGTAATAAATAAAGTCAAGGAACAAGGGAATCAAAAAGGATTTGCCTTAGGCTATAAATTCAAAAAACTCATTGGCATTCTCCCTGGGTTGGGAGGTGCAAATTATTAAGTCCTAACTTCTTAGACTAGCTCTTCATAAACTGATACCAGCCTCTATTTTCAAAGTTAATTCACGTTTTAAGGCTTTAAGCTCCGGACAGGAAAAAATTGTACTTCTGTTAGACTGCACAGCTGTTTAGAACCAACTCAGTAAGCACTGACTTAATGAATGAGAAGCAATAAACCCAACAAGGGGGGGCAAAAAAACCAAAAGTAATGACTCAAATGTAGAGCAACTGAAATGGAACCGGACCAATGTGAATGTCTTATTTGACCCTATATCTTTCATTAAACTAATCGTGTACATCTATCTCAGGCTCTATAAGTTTTATTATCCAAGTTAGACACAATCACAATTCTCCCTCACCCCACCCCTATTGCCAGGGATGGAACTCAGTGCCTTGTTTATGATGGACAAATACTCTACCACTGATGATTAGATGATTACTAAATAATCTTAGCCCAAGATCACAATTTTAGACATTTCAGCTTTCTATGCCAAACAAAAGGGAGACATGGGGATTCCCATTTCTTTCCCTTAGTAAAAGCAAAGAAATCAGGTCACATGACAGGCAGATATAAGGTGGAACTGAAGCAAAATACACCCAGTCTCTGGATTTGGTTCTTAGCTCCAAATCTTCTTAAGAGACAGACCATTCGTTGTTGTTCTGCCCTGGTGATCTCCCTTCTTGTTTATTTGGCAAGCTTCTCATTGTCTTTCAAACCCACCTTGATAAACGTCCTCCTGAACACTTCCACTGGCTGCATGTTCTATACTACCATTGCATGTTCTACACTACCACCATCCTTTGTGGCCCCTTTCATTGCTGCTGTTTTCACAGTAATTGAAACCATTTATTTGCACACAGATGGTTAATACTAGACAACTTCTTGAGAGATGAAAAATGCTTAATTCTTTATTCCAGTGTGTGCCTGGAACCTAGCTGCACTGAATACATATTATCCATTAAGTTTCTCAAAGCCAAGTAATTTTCCCCTAAAAAACCCCAAATCCCCTTTCTCATCATTCCCTTGTCCAGGTACCAGGTAAAGCCTGTGGCTTCGTGTAGAAAGATCTCCCGGGCTTTAGAAGATGCGGGGTGGGGTGAAATTTTCACGTGAAATGCACAAAAGTCATGGGTGCAGAGGCCAGAGCAACTGCAAGGTTAGTCATCCACAGTTCTTTCTGCTGCAAAATCTGAGCCCTCCCCTACAGTGCTCCAACACTGTGAACACAGCTCCTTGAACTGTGGGGTCAGCAGGTAAAGCTACATTTCCTTTGGTGATCTACTCTAAAACAAACTGGCCATTAGCTCCCTCAAGTAGCAATCTGTCCTGCCTTATATGAGTCTTTTCTTTTTTAAGTGCAATTTATTGGTGTTCTTGAATAAATGTTCTTTACATTTATTCTCTAACTATAAATGATGTCATTAAGTCCTTCTAAGTGCATGAGAGAAGAGGTGGGGAGGGGAGAGAAAGAAAGTCATTATGCAAAGCAGTGGGACAAACAATTGGCCCAGAGTGGGAAATGTAGGCCTTCTGTTATTCTCTCATAGGCGTCTCTAGACTCCGTTTATAAAGTACATCATCTCTGAAATCCACCAAGTTTCTGTAATGAAGCATTCCACAAAAAGCTATGACTTAGGTGAAATACCACAGCTGCACCTAACTCCACGTAGCTCACCCTATACTACGCATAACCATGCAGCCCATGCCCAATAGTCCAGGTGACTCAAGATACAACTACCTGCTCCAACAACGCTGGAGGCAAAAGGCTGGCACATCAAAAACACACGTCAGGTAGCCCTGGATGATTCTACTGCAGTACTCACACCTCATTTTTGGAAAGCCCTATAACTCAGTCTGAGGGCAGTGTCACAGAGTCAATAAATTCTAAACATAATCCTCATTAAAAAATACTCCCACACATATACTGAGTACCTAGTATTACAGGCATTTTCTAAATGATGGTATGGTCCTCATTTCTATTTTTAAAAGTATAAAAAGATGTTTTGATACATTATGAGAACATCACCTGAAATAAATCAAACTAATATGTCAAGAACCAACAAAAGGGGGCTAGGGTATAGCTTAATGGTAGATCACTTCCTTACCATGTGCAAGGTCCCAGGTTCAACCTCCAGCACCAAAAATACTATAAGCCAACAACAGTCAAGAAAAACCTCACAAAACAAAATGAAACCACAACTTAAAACATTCTCTGATGTGTTAGTCTCAAATAAGAACAATTCCATAATGTCACTTTTTGTTTCATTATGCCAACCATCTGGAAAAAGACATAAACATATCAGTTACATGCCTACTTATGCTCTTAACATTCACATTCATACCACACTCACCATTCACCACAAATACCAACTACGTATCTAATAATAATGAAAGCAAATAAAATGCACTGAAACACATTCTACATGTTGTTCTAAAGGTTTAGCATGTGTTTTTACCCTTCAAAACAACTATATGAGGTAAAAACTACAATTATCTTATTTCCTAGCTACAGTTTGGTTCAATGACCCCTCCAAACACACTGTCTTTATCTTTTTTACTTTGGTTTATGTCTCTTATTTATTATCAATAATCAGGTTCACTCTAGATTATTCTGTGACTGGGAAACAAGAGCACCAAAGAACTGAAAATATACCATCCTTTTCACTCACAAGCTCTGGTTTGCAACATTAATTCACAAACAATAAAGGCAGCAGACAGCTCCCATGAAAGGAGAAGGAGATACAAATGCAAACACATTATAATCTGAGAAGCAATTAGGTCTCTAACTTGGAAAGTTAGGTATTTCCAGCTAAATACAGAATGGTGCATTTCTAGTGCCATTAACTTTAGGAAGACCGCAGCTAATCTCATTGAATCCATAAATAAAACCCACTCTGTGAACATTACATAATTCACCCCTCAGCCTCTCATTTCCTGGACAGCAATCAATTCTTGAAAGGCAATCAACTTATTTCTCCCCATGAAACAAGGAAAAAAATTCTAGTGATGCTGTGTACACGCCAAGACATATTCACTAAAATCGTCTCTTTGTGATTTTTGTCTCCCACCTAATTATAGATGAAATATGATTTACATTCCTTGTTCAAGTGTGACATATTTAATAGATTATTCCATATCAGTTTATCCAGTCAAGTCAGAATAACAGTAACAATGTTAATCAGGGGTAGACCTACGTATCAATTTTAAGCTTCATATGTTCAATGAAATTATCAAGAGTTGCAGGACACCATCAATATGTTTTGCTCTCTTCACAGTGGGGGAAGAGAATATGTGCAACATGTGTGCTGAAACTCGGCCCCACACGCTCCATGGTGGGGATGCTGAGGGCCCAATCTAAAAAGAAGGATGCTATCTTGCTTGCTACCTGGAGCCTTGACACTAGCTAAGCCATCAGGCCACATTTCCCTGTTCTGCTTGGAGACTGGAAAACCCAAGCCCCTCTGTGAAGGAACTTATCTTCTCCAGCCACCTCATCCTCTCATTTCATCCTCTGGAACTCATTTTCCCTCAACTCCCCTTCTTCCAAATCAGGGCAACTGTCTCTCTCAAACACGTTCCGATAGCACATAACCTTCTCCACTGTTCACTCCCTCCATTTCTGTCACTAATTAAAATGTGGTTCTTTTATACAGGGTCTCAGTACCCCACCTCAGGATTTTCCTATTCGTTCTTCTAAACCTTACAGCTTATTACAGTTCATTGCTGGTGGTGTTGCAACTATCCTAGCTCCTGGCTATAACTATAACATGAGTTTACTAGCCTCATGGAAAAGAAATATACATCCTGTGCCTAGTCTACCTCTTTGAACTGAGCAGACTGTCTCCCTTCTCTATCATTCCATTGCCTACAAAAGTGAAATGTATTCCACTGCACTACTGTAAAGCGGAATGAGCTAATGTAAGTGCTTAGCAAAGTACCTAGCACAAGGTAAGTGCTAAATGTTCTTTAACCTATGCTCATTCTTTCTTTCAGCTTATAATCTGACATGTCGAGAAGAGGGTTGGTAGCTTAGATGTGGTCAAACAGCCATCTGGGGCCATGGTCAAGATTAAAGACACTAATTCTACCATATACCTTTCCATCAATCACTTGTCTGATAAACCAAACATTCACTAGAAAATTGCCAACAGAGTATTGTACCAAATTCTGCAGGTTTTAGAGGAGATAGAACTAAAACGTGGTACCTACACACAGGAATATAAAGTCTGATTTTTTTAAAAAAAACTGTCTTGTATAATTACAATAGAATTGATGAGACACAGTGATGACAGTAATCTCCAAGTGGGGCACAGATGAAGCAATTACAAACTTGCCCTAAGTGGAGGGTCTGAGAAAGTTTCACAAAGTGACATTTAAATTGGTACTGAAAGATCTGGACAATTAAGAAATATTTAAGCTCAGGCTTGCTAAGACTCAACTTACTTCTCTGGCCAGTCATGGATCCTGAGAATCTGTTATTTGGGTCTGGGCCTCAGTGAGTAATGGACAGTGGTGAGGGTGTGTTCAAGTTCAAGGTATGCTACAGCAGGTGACTGAGAGAACTTACTCACGGTCAATTCAAAACAATCTAGAGATCAAGGACCAACAAGATGACCTTAAACACATATCTTTAAAATCTAGTTATTTATGGAAAACAGTTCCTTGAAAATAAAAACAGACTTATCATGTGATCTAGCAATTTTACTTCTGTGTGTGTGTGTATGTGTGTATATATACAGATATCTATGTATGTATATGTATATATATATATATATATATAGATAGATAGATAGATATAGATATAGATATCTATGTATGTACATACACACACACACAGGAAACAGAAGAGAGGATTGCAAAGAGACTTGCACATCCATGTTCATAGCAACATTATATATACAACAGCCAAGAGGCAGAAGCAGAAGCACCTCACATGTAAAATAAAGAATGAATGGGTAAACAAAACGTGGTATAGACACACAAGGAAAATGTTTTCAGCCTATAATAGAAAACAAGTCATAACATATGCTACAACATGGATGAACCAAGAGAATATTATGTTAAATGAAATAAGCCAATCACAAAAAGTCAAACATTGTATGACTCCCCTTAATGAAATACTTAGAGTAATCAAATTTAGAGAGAAACAGAAACAGGAGTGGTGATTGCCAGGGTCTAGGGAAAGAAGCTGAGCTTAATAGGCACAAAGCTTCTATTCTGAAAAATGAAAAGTTCTAAAGATTTGTTGCCCAACAACATAAATGTACATAGCACTACAGAACTAACTATATGCTTTTAAGATGGTTACAACTTTATGTAATGTATATTTTGCTATAATTTTGAAATTTTATAAGTAAACTGTTTTTAAATCTAGCTCTTTTGATTGCAAACATTCAACTTACAACTTTTTGAAACTCAAATTTGTTTTTCCTCATGTAAACTAATCTAGGGCGATGAACTAGAAATGAGGGGGTAGAGAAAAAAACAACATAACTAACAAACCTGGAGTAAAACAAAATGCAACCGAGATAAAAGACAACATTCCTAAAGTATGAAGAAGGTCCTTTTATCCTCTTTGGATTCCTCTGGGAAATTCTTTAAATTGCTCAGAGCTAGTATGACTATATTTAATAGGCAGACTATAAAGTAAGTGGGGGAAACTTGGTCATGGTTTGGGCTAAAGAGCTCTAGAGGACAATTCATCCATCCATCATGGGCCTAGTTTCAAAAGCCCAAATGGAGATATGAACCCTAAAAACTGAAGGCCTTAGGGCCCCAACCATTTCTTTACTGGATATGATTACACTCAAGGCTGTCTTTCCTCTTCAAGAGCCTGAAGTCAAGAACTCATCAGCTCCCAGACATTGGCTCCCACAATCACATACTTCTCATGTTAACCACACTTACTAATGTGAACAGGATTTGTCTGATGAATGAAGTGCAATTTTTTTCATGCTCAAGTCATACAAATTTTACATTTGTTGAGTGCCCTACCATAGAAAATACATATCTCCTAACCTACCTGGAATGCCAAGTGACACTTTTTTATTACATGCCCTTCCCCGACAAACTCATCAATTGTATAATTTAATTCAGTACTTTCAAGTAAATCAGAACGTCCTCCTCCAGTTGAAATTGAAGGTATGCTGGGCATCTATAACTAGCCAGTTCAGCCCTGTACCTCATCATTTGAAACCACAGGAATCCTCTTAATGATTTTAAAACAAAAAATCATCCAACTCTCTGGAACAAAAGCAGTTCTTCTAGCAGTTATTCATAATTCCAGGACACTGCTGAGTCTCCAGTGTTCATCTCAGCTAACAGGGGGCAATGTTACATAAATCACCTCCCTGCCATTTCATGGCACTTCAGGAAATTACTGGATACTATTAACCTGGCCTAAATTGCTCAGAGAATTATCAAAACTCATCTCATTTATGCTAGTAATATCAGCAAGAAAGGAATAAAGTCCGCAGCCTTGAGTAACTAGACTTCTTGTCAGGACACCCATTGGGTAACCATGGTTAAGTGGCCTTTTGAGTTATTTAGCAGTTAAGAAAACAAATGAGACCTGCCTCTATCCAACTTCAAAGGCTTTAAAAGTCAGAAAGAGAATATACATTGCTTTGAATTCTTAACCAAATCTTGCATAAACTCAGTCCAAGACATTCAATGGCTACCACCTCATATTCAAAAAATCATGTAAGGTGTGAAAAGGACTCTCAGGCTCGGAAAAATGCATCACAATTTAAGAAAGCCAGCTAAATATATTGGTATACTGAAACAGGAGCATGATCTGCATATCAAGGGGGGAATGGAATAATAAATGTTAACAAAACAGCAAAAGCACATGCCAAACACTGTTCTAAATGCATGGTGTAAACTAACTCTTAACACTAAGAGCCTGTGAGCTGGGCACAGTGGTGCAGGACTGCAATCCCAGCTGCTCAGGAAGCTGAGGCAGGAAAATCAAAGGATTGAGGCCAGGCTGGACAACTTAGTGAGATTCTTA
The DNA here is from genome assembly GCF_047511675.1 of Marmota flaviventris. Taxonomy (NCBI): domain Eukaryota; kingdom Metazoa; phylum Chordata; class Mammalia; order Rodentia; family Sciuridae; genus Marmota; species Marmota flaviventris. The sequence goes on from NC_092516.1 coordinate 25,262,186, forward strand.
TCTCAAAATAAAAAAGGCTGGGTATACTCTATTAGGTAGAAAATTTGCCTAGCATATTCAAGACACTAAGTTCAGTCCCTAATAGTGCTAAAACGAAACAAAACAAAACAAAAAAGACATTCATTATCTCCCCTTTACAGATGAGAAAATGAAGACACAGGAACAAAAAGAAATCTGCCCAAGATCAACCAGTTTCTAAGTGGTGAATCTGGGATAAAAAGCCTGAGCTTCTGTCTAGTTTCTCCAAAATATAATGGAAAGAAATGCTGCCCAGGTGGTAGTGGTCAGGGAAGATGTAGTAAAGCTGTAGGTATTTCAAATGGACCTAGAAGGGTAAAAAGATATCATTAGTAAGGTAAATATAACCAAGCACTCTTACGTAGATGTTCCTACATACTCACTTATAAACAGATATTGCACTCATACCAGTCCTGGCTCCCTATACAAATGTGAGAGGAAAATGAGAGCCCTAGATCTGAAGGGGATCTACTCAATCAGCCTCAATATATCACCAAATGCCGGTGTCTCCTAGGCCCCCAGGCATCTTCCTATAGGCTTTTCAGCACAGCAGAGGCATCACCCTGACTTTTTTCCTACTTTGTTAAAGCAACTTAAGTGTGCAGATGAAGGATCACCCTAAATACCATTTTTGTTACTGTATTACATTTACACATAATATTGGGTCAATTTTGACATAGTCATACAAACATGGGATACATTTGCTCCAATTCAGTCCCCAGTACTTCTCCTTTTCCTCCTCTCCTCCCTTTGCATGTTCCCATTCTCCTAATATTGGTCTTCCTTCTACTTAATTATTAGTATTTGATTAGCACCTTTACAGATATAAAGGTAAAATTCACTGTGGTATGTGCAAAGGGGAAAGTCTGGTCATATTCATTACAGCTTTCCTCTCTGTTCCCATCCTTCTTCTTTCCATCTCAATTCCCTTCCTCTACTCCACTGATTGCTTCTATTTTCATGGAGATTCCCCACCCCCACCTTTTTTGTGTCCTTATTTTGGTCTAACTTCCACATATAAGAGAAATCATTTGATCCTTGACTTTCTGATTTCACTTAATATGATGTTCACCAGTTCTATCCATTTATCAGTAAATGCCTGAATTTCATTCTCCTTTATGACTGAGTAAAACTCTGTTGTGTATATATACCACATTTTCTTTATCCATTCATGTGATGACAGGGATCTGGACTGGTTCCAAAACTTGGCTATTGTGAACTGTGCTGCTATAAGGACTGTTAGTATCTGTATCCCTACTACATGCTGATTGTAGATCTTTTGGATAAATACCAAAAAGAAGGACAGCTGGGTCATACACTGGTTCCATTCCTAGTTTTTTGAGGCATCTCCTTACTGCTTTTCCAGAGTGGTTAAAATACATTTGAAGTTTCACTAACAATGTATGAGCATACCTTTTTTTCCCACATCCACACAGTATTTATTATTTGTGTTTTTGATAACAGCCATTCTGACTAGAAAGGAAATCTCAATATAGTTTTGATGTGCATTTCCCTAATTGCTACAGATGTTGAACGTCTTTTCATTATTTGTTGGCCATTTGTATTTCTTTGTTTGAAAAGTACTCAATTCCTTTGCCCACTTATTAATTGGATTATTACGGGGAGGATTTTTTTTTGCTTCCTGTGTGTGTGTCTGTGTGTGTGTGTGTGATATTAATCCCTTGTCCAAGAAACAGGTTGTGAAGACCTTCTCCCGTTCTGTAGGCTCTCTTCATACTCTTCTTTGCTGTGCAATGATTTTTAATTTGATGTCATCCCACTTGTTGACTCTTGGTTTATTTCTTGCACTTAATAAGTCTTGTTAAGGAAGTTAGTGCCTGTGCCAATATGTTGGAGTGTTGAGCATACATTTTCTACTATCACTTGCAGAGAATTAACAGTCTGATTCCTAGATCTTTGATCTACTTTGAGTTGACTTTTGTGCAGGGTGAGAGAAAGACACCCTAAATATTTTTAAATTCCTTATTAAAATGTGTGATGCAAGTATAAGGTGGCCTTATAGTAAGTTCATCTTCTTCAGTCACTCATTTAGAGTTATAAATAATAAACCTGAGTTTCATTTCTTCCCATATTTCTGCTTGATTAATAGGCTGTATCCCTGAGCATTACCATGGCGGTTCAGGTCACAATGGGTTCTGTCATTATTTCATATAAATGAAATGATCTCTTACATCATGCAAGGCAAAACACCAAGAATTTAGGTATATGCTCCCAGAACAAAGATTGCCTCATTGTTACGCCCACGCTTCCCCAGCTCCCCCTCATCATTTTGAGACTGGCTCTTACTATGTTGCCCAAACACAGACTGTCTTTGAACTGCTAGGTTCCAGTGATCCTCCTCAGTCTTCAGCCTCCTAAGTAACCTAGGCTACAGGTACATACCACCACAACCAGTTTTTAATTTTCTTGTGTATGTATTTTTGTAGTTATATTTGCTAATCTATTGATTGACGTGAGGTCTTGCTATTTTGCCCAAAGTAATCCTCCTGCCTCAACTTCCTGTGTAGCTGGGACAACAGGTACATGCCACTGCATTCAGCTATTTCCTTTCCTTTTCTTTTGTGACCTGGGAAGGTACTCCATTTTAATGGTTTTTAAAAGTTCCATAGCAGTCTTTTAACATTATTTCAATTTAATATTATTTCAAAATCTAGACCTCCATTCACTGTAGCTTCAACAGTAAGTTTATTGCCACGGGCCTAAGTGTCACCAAACCTCACAGAATAAATGTTGTCTTGCACTTTCACTGTAATGAGAATAAAAATGTTTTGGAATATTACTTTGGAACATCTGTACATGCACTTTTCAAAAAAAATTACTTCCTTCGCTCAGTACTACCATTTTTTTTTTTTTAATTAACAGGCAAACCTCATTTATTCCGGCACTATTTATAATCACCAAGACAAGGACTCAATATAAGTATCCACTGACAGTTGAACAAATGCAGAAAATGTGGTGTACATTTGTACATATATAATGAAAAATTATTCGGCCATAAAAAAATGAAATCCTGTCATTTGTAACAACATGTATGATCCTGAAGGATATTACTTTAAGTAAAAGAAAGCCAAGCACAGAAAGAGGAAGAAGAGAGAAAGACAGAGAACGGTAGGGTTGGGTTATGTATAGAAAAATAGGAGAATTAAGTCCTAGTGTTCTATATCATAGTAAGATTAACTGTAATTGACAGTTATAATTAACTATAATGTCAAAACAGCTAGAAGACAAGATTTAAGATTCCCAACACAAAGCAACAATAAATATTTGCAGCAATAGATATGCTAATCACCATGATTACACAGTAGCATGATACACATTTGTTGAAAAATCATGCTGGACCCTATGTATATGCACAATTAAGGATGTATCAAGCCAGGCACTGTGGCATGCCTGTAATCCCAGAAGCTTGGGAGGCTGAGGCAGGAAGGTCACAAGTTCAAAGCCAGCCTCACAAAAGCAAAGTGCGAAACAACTCAATGAGACCCTATCCCTGAGTTCAATCCCTAGTACCAAAAACAACAAAAAAGTATCAATTAAAACTTTGAAATTTTGTGATGGGGATGTAGCTCAGTGGTATGGTGCTTACCAAGCATGTACAAGTCCCTGCATTCAATTCCCAGCACCACAAAAAAGCAAATAAATAAACCAAAGCAAATTTAAAATATTAAAAATTAAATTTAAAAAAACATAAACACTGCCCGCCACAACTCAACTACCCAAAACTACCTCATATCAAAGGCAACTAGGCTAAAATGGGTGGAAAATTTAGAACTATAAATGAAAGAAGTGGAAAACATCTTAGAAATAATTACATGAAATTACCTAATTTCCTGTTAGAGGTGAAAAAGTAAGTAGGGACTTAAATCCCAGTCTCATTTCCTAACCCAAGCCAATACACTATAGTTTTAACAGCTGAAGCTTCAGTACCCTCAAATAATGAACATTAAAACTTAAACGTCAACTCCGTAAGTAAGAATTTTGTTTGTCCTGACTACCACTTTGATCCCAAAACCAAGAACAGGTTCTGGCACTACACTATACTTAGTAAAAGTGAATTTTAAAAATATATATTCATCATCATAATCTCATCTCCCAGGATGAGATTAGAGCTAAGCCTCAAGTACTTTTCTTTTTTTTTATTTTTTAAAAACATTTATTTATTTATGTGTCTTCAGTTTTAGGTGGACACATTATTTTGTTTTTATGTGGTGCTGAGGATCAAACCCAGTGCCCTCATGCATGCTAGGTGAGCTCACTACCACTGAGCCACACCCCAGCCCTAAGTACTTTTATCAGAGAGAATTTTAACTCACAACTGCTGCTTCTGATTCCAGTTACCATTTCAGTTAAATTCCCTACTGTGAGAGCATGTGAATTTCCCCAAGTTCATTAAGAGTTTAAAGAATTTTTTTTTTTTTGAGTTTTAGAAGAGCACAATTATGCATATGCACAATTAAGGATGTATCCTTCGTTCCCCAACTGCTTTTTATTTCTAATTTACATCCTTTCCTATTTTCTGTATGCCAACTATACCTTCCCTTCAGTCCCTGACCCTGTACCCTACTACATAAGGAAATAAAATAAATATCACACAGTAAGACAATCCACAAAATGGCTAAGGGGACTGAACTATTAATACTAGCACCAAAGGAAAGGCACTGTAACTCACTAAATCAATAAACAATGAAAAACAACAGAAATCAGTGTCCTCCAGAGTCAGCCACTGTCTTAATAACAAGCAGTATGTTTCAATTCCAATCACAGCCACAGCAGCCAGGGTAGATATGTCATCTGACAAAGTTAGTAAATGTCATTTATGCAGTTACACACCACCAAGTGAGAACACAAAGGATCCCAGAGGATTCTCTTTATTCAGAAAACTCAAGTCATTTACGAAAACTGGGACATAGCTCCTCTCAGAGCAGGGCAATAAATTCTCAGTATAGGGATATTTCTAGGCAGCTGAAGAACGAAGTTCTTTCTTTTTTCCTTTTTTGGGGGGTACCATGGATTGAACAATGAGCCCAGAGACACTTAACCACTGAGCCACATCCCCATCCCTTTTTATGTTTTTTTGTTTTGTTTTGTTTGAGACAGGGGCTTGCTAAGTTGCTTAAGGCCTTGCTAAATTGCTGAGCCTGGCTTTGAACTTGCAATCCTCCTGCCTCAGACTCCCAAGCTGCTGGGATTACAGACATGCACCACCATGGCCAGCCCAAGCACTTTTTATTTTGAGACAGGGTCTTGCTAAGTTGCTGAGTTTAGCCTCAAACCTGCAATCCTCCTGCCTCAGCCTCCAGAGTTGCTGGGATCACAGGTGTGTGTGACTGCCCCGTGAAGCATGCGTTTATTAAGAATTATAAATTTTGGTCCATGGACTCCAGGATGCCAAACAGACCCCAGGCAGCAGAAAAGAAGAGGAAAATAACTCTTCAGCATTGTTATCAGTGATTGGCCAAATTTAAATAAGAAACTAGCAGTCCCTTAGCAAAATTTACCTGTCTTGGAGTCCATTTGCAATCATCTTGTTTGATAAATGTCATATGTGTATTAAACCAAATAACTACAACTAGAGATTTATAAATTGAGATTTTGGCATCTTAAAACCTACTTTTCTCCTGAAATAGGAGGATCTTTTGAAGATGTTTTCCTGTCGTTTGTAATTATTTTGAATGGGCAGAAACTCTTTATAGATCCCTTCATTTTAAAAACCATCCCCAATGAGACTGTTCTGGCAAGTCTGGTACTGGGGTAATTAGATTTCACATCAGACATATTTTGGCCAAGCTTTTATTATTGACAATTCACAGCTCATGATGAAAGAGCACTACCAAGTTCATGATGAAAAAAGTTAATTTCCATTTACAGTTTATTATTAAAATAAACATTTTTCTTTCATTTATCAGGAAAGAAGTCAAATAGCAAACTACAAATATGCAAGTAGAAATGAGAAGTCTTCACTTGTTTGGGATCTTCTCAAAAACAGAAAAGCAAAAAATGAACCTTAAGGACCACAAAAATTGAAGATATGACAACCTTCATAGCTCCACAAAGCAATGATAAATATTTGCAGCAACAGATATACTAATCGCCCTGATTCCACAATAGCAGTGTACATATTTGTTGAAAAATCATGCTGGACCTTACGTATATGCACAATTAAGGATGTATCAAGACAGGAACTGTGGCACGTGGCTTGGGAGGTTTAGCTTCCAAAAGGTCTTCCCATCTTGGAAATCAGATCTTTATATTGGGTTGGGATAGATAAAACAGGGTCTTAATACCTACATTATATAACAGGATCACAAACAAAAGAGTCTCAAAAAAATGCCTGCTCACAGGCACTGAGGAGCTCAAACATCCCAATAAAAAACCATACCACAGTGGGGCTGAGGTTGTAGCTCAGTGGCAGAGCGCTTGCCAAGCATTGGGTTCGATCCTTAGCATCACAAAAATAAATAAATAAACAAACAAACAAATAAAGGCATTCTGTCTCTACAACTACAAAAAAAATTTTTTTTTTAATGTATCATAGTTAGGGATGACATCCAGGTGTTTTAAGCCTTAACATAAAATATCAGGGCACTTTACTCAAATTGTCTCAAGAAGGAAGTACTATAGCATAGAAAATAAATATAAGTACAGATAGCTGTGTGACCCTCAGGCAAACTAACTAAACCTGGGGCTGGGGATGTGGCTCAAGTGGTAGTGTGCTCGCCTGGCATGCGAGCAGCCCGGGTTCGATCCTCAGCACCACATACAAACAAAGATGTTGTGTCCGCCAAATACTAAAAAATAAATATTAAAATTCTCTCTCTCTCCCTCTCACTCTTTAAAAAAATATTGTCCTTGTCATTTCTCTCTTTTAAAAAAAAAAAAAACTAACTAAACCTTTCATTGACTCAGTTTTCCTGTCAACTAAAATGGAGAAAACAAAGCAAGCGTACTTCAAAGAATTGTCATTAGTTATATAAACAAATGCTTATAAGATGCTTATTATACACTCAGTAAATATTCCTACAACATCATAATCATTATCATCCTCATTCATTATCTCTATATTTTTTGTATATAGAGTAACCAAGATTGAACCCAGGGATGCTTTCCACTGAACTATACCCCTAGTCCCTTTTTTTTTTTTTTAAGGTCTAAAACTTATTTGCAAGTATTTCATTTTTTAGGTAATTTTTTTATTTATATGACAGCAGAATGCATTACACTTATTATTACATATATAGAGCACAATTTTCATATTTCTGGTTGTATATATAGTATATTCACACCAATTCGTGTCTTCATACCTGTACTTTGGATAGTAATGATCATCACATTCCACCATCATTAATTACTCCATGTCCCCTTCCCTTCTCCTCCCACCCCTCTGCCCTATCTAGAGTAAGTCTATTCCTCCCATGCTCCCACTCCCTATCCCACTATGAATCAGCCTCCTTATATCAAAGAAAACATTTGGCATTTGATTTGGAGGGATTGGCTGACTTCACTTAGCATATCTTCTCTAACGCCATCCATTTACCTGAAAATGCCATGATTGTATTCTCTCTTAATACTGAGTAATATTCCATTGTGTATATATGCCACATTTTTTTTATCCATTCATCTGTTGAAGGGCATCTAGGTTGTCTCCACAGTTTAGCTATTGTGAATTATGCTGCCATAAACATTGATGTGGCTGTGTCCCTGTAGTATGCTGTTTTTAAGTCCTTTGGGTATAGCCCAAGGAGAGGGATAGCTGGGTCAAATGGTGGTTCCATTCCCATATTTCCAAGGAATCTCCATAATGCTTTCCATATTGGCTGCACCAATTTTCAGTCCCACCAGCAATGTATGGGTGTACCCTTTTCCCCATATCCTTACCAACATTTATTGTTGTTTGTCTTCATAATAGCTGCCATTCTGACTGGAATGAGATGAAATCTTAGAGTGGTTTTGATTTGCATTTCTCTAATTGTGAGAGATGATGAATGTTTATTTATATATTTGTGTATTGATTGTACATCATCTTCTGAGAAGTCTCTCTTCAGGTCCTTGGCCCATTTATTGATTGGGTTATTTGTTTTTTGTTTTTTTTGTTTTTTTTTTTTTTTGGTGTTTAGCTTTTTGAGTGATTATATATACCCTAGTGATTAGTGCTCTATCTGACGTGTGAGGGGTAAAGATTTGCTCCCAAGAAGTAGGCCGTCTGTTCACCTCACCAATTGTTTCTTTTGCTGAGAAGAAGCTTTTTAGTTTGAGTCCATCCCATTTATTGATTCTTGGTTTTAATTCTTGTACCACAGGAGTCTTATTAAGGAAGTTCGGGCCTAATCCCACATGATGGAGATTAGGGCCTACTTTTTCTTCTATTAGATGCAGGGTCTCTGGTTGTACCTAGTCCCTTTTTTATTTTATATTTTGAGACAGAGTCTCCCCACATTGCTCAGCTTCTCATTAAGTTGCTGAGGCTGGTCTCAAACTTTTGATCCTTCTGATTCAACCTCCTGAGTTGCTGGGATTACAGGTGCATGCCACTGCACTCAGCTTTTTTGTTGATGATGATTTGTTTAGGTTGTGTGTGTAGGGGGTGAGGGGGTGGGGTGAAAGGAAACCGTACAATGCCCTAAATCCCAGGCTTGAAATTAGAAATAAAGAAAGGGCTGAAATCATCCAGCATGTCCATTATCTACATTAGAATGTAACACTATTTTTGATCATCTCCTACTAGAGGTCCCCCAAAGCAGAAAAGGAAAGACTGTCTCAACTGTTGTGTCATCCCTCAGAGAGCTCAGAAAGGAGTTCAAGAAAAAAAAGACTACTGCAACTGTAACAACTAAATTGAAATTTTTATGGAAAATATAGATGTTGGAAAATTTACTGGAGCTCTCAGTCATTAATGTGTTAAATAAGCTTTACTAAACTCTTAAAAAGAAAGCCTTTGTTCTTGCCTTCTTCAGTACATTTTCACTAGAAGACATGCAGGCTATTCAAATGGTTCCGCCAAGTCAACATGGTCAGAATAGAGATTTAGCCATTATGTTTACTCCAGATTCCTTGACAAGGGGAATGAAGGAGGAATTTACAATTTAATCTCTCATTCAGTTAGTAACACAATAACAAGTGGGCCTAAATCAGAAAAGTTATGATGCAATCAAATGACCAATCCAAAATACTATAATGCAGCACTATGAAATTTGAAGGCCTATCCATCTAAATCTACTGATGAAGAACAGCAACAACAAAATAAAGACACAGTTCTATTGTCAACCTCATTTATATGCTGATTGCTTTGACATCTTTAAGATTAACCAATTAATCAACCCATCAATCCAGGCTGTACTTGCTAGGAGACCACAAACTCCCAGCCCAGTATTGTAGAGGACCAGCAGAACTAATAATTCAGTTATCACTGAGGTGGCCCCTAGGAGTCAAACACATTCTCATTCTTCAAGAGCCAGATCAAAGTTTTCACTTCCTCAGTGAAGCCTTCTCTGATAAACCAAGGCTTACCTGATTATCTCTTATCTTCCGACAGCTCACTGCTGTTAATTCAGTGAGATGTCACCTATGTTTCTGTATTTCTCATTCACTGTAAAAATGAAATGAATATCACAGGCTTGGGTTTTAGTTGATTCATAAGAGTTGAAATGTATACTTTCACATTAATATTCTTGAAGTCTATATTGAAGAAGGGGGGTATCAGAAACATTAATGAAACTTTTTTTAATAAACAAGAGGCAAACAGTATAACAGGAGGGGTAATGGAGAAACACCTACCAATTTCCAAAGTGTAGAATGTTATATAAAATGCACAAGAATAGACTCCTCTTTCAGTATCACAGAAAAATAAATACTCAGCAGAAACACAGTGTATATTACCCATTTCTATCCAAATAAATCAAAGGGATCTAATCCAATTTCAGGAAAGCAGATATAAATGATAACAAAAACCATACCCAAACAGAATCTCACACATCAGGTAAAATGCTGTATTGGGACTTAGAAGGTTATGTAAACAGAAAGGAAGTGAAATCACAGCCTATCTTGCCAGCAAGTCCCTCACAAGGGAGCAGCTGTTACTTCTATCACCTACACAACCGCCAGCCTCCCTTCTACAAAAGCCTTGTCCCAACAGGTCAATCATGCCACTTAATCTACTCAAACACAAGCTTCAGGAGAACAAGACTTCTTTTTATTTTCTTTCTGTTTTGTTTTTTTTTTTTAATGGTAATATCCCTAGCACTTACAACAGTGCTTTGCTCATAGCAGAGACTGAAGAAGTATTTGTTGAATGGGAATGACTGAGTGAGCAAGACAAAGGAAAAAGAAAGCAAATGGAAAGGGGAGAACTGTTCTCTGTTAGAAGGTCATTATACAAGCTGCAATGTGATCAGCAAATTCAAGCCATTTCCCAATGTGATCAGCAAATTCAAGCCATTTTGGTGTTTACAATGAAAACGAGCTTTTTTTTTTTTTAATTGACCTAGAGCAAATATTGCCTTTAAAGCACAAATTTGGGTATATGGTCAGCCCCTTGTAACTACAGATTCCACATCTGCAAATTAAAACAACCATGGATCAAAAGTATTTGGAAAAATATCATATCTCTACTGAATTATATGCACAAAATTTTTCATTAATCCCCACCCAATACAGTATAATAGCTATTTATTTATATAGCATTTACATTGTTTTAGGTATTAAAATTATTCTAGAGGTGACTTACAACTATACAGTAGAATGTGCATAGTTGTAAGTCATCTACCAATACACCATTTTATATATGAGACTTGAGCATTTACAGATTTTGGTATCCAAGAGCAACTCCGAAAAACAACCCCCCACCCCCATGGACACTGAGAGACAAATGTATCCCTATTAAATCTACAGACTATTTCATATGCCTACCAAGTTCCAGGCACCAAAGTTACACACAGGTAAAGAGAGCAGAATGAGGCTTACACACCCAACATGATCAGATGGCATCCACTCTGTTTTCTGATCAAAACTATTAGTTACTAGAAAGTCAGCCCTACATTAAGACATCAGTTTTTACTCATATTACTCAAAGAAAAAAACATACACAAAGATGACAAAAGCATAAAAGATGAAAAAAGAAAAGTAACAAGAACAACTAGTTGTCCGGCCTACAGAAAAAGGCTGATTTCATTTGAGGCTTTAAATACACAAAGGGCTTTTATGAGATAATCCTGAACATTTCCACAGCTCTGCTTTCTTTCTGAGGGAATCCTGTATTTAGATATTTCCTCCTAGTGACTTCAGAGATGCCTTCCTGAAGTCAGAAGTAAATGCCAATATTTTGCTTGCTCATATGTAAGCAAGGGCTTAGCATTACTAAAACACACAAATACTAGTTTCCTCCTTCCAAGGCTTTATCAGGTTGTCTGCAGGCATTTCTTTCCCACCCTATAATTTATTTTCCGCCTTTGTTAAAACTGTAAGCACATCTGCAAGAAACTAAACACAACACTGCAAATAACTGTCACTTCCTTCTTCCCCATACTTGGCATCCTGACTACAGAAACCAGATCACTCTATCAGCATATTATACAATATTTCACTGATGCAGGTGGCCATTTGGGTACCTAAACCTACCAGTCACATATGCACAATGCCACTGATATTTATCTTTATTCTGTGGATTCTGAGGAGAATACAGTGGATGGCTGGGGGTTGGCAAAAGTGTGGTTCTGTTTGCAAGGATGGATTACTTCATGAAGAGGTATGACATCCAGGGATAGCCACTAGCAAAATAAGAAATAATTCAAGTTCGTAGTTCAAAATCTTTCCAATCCTTGGCCCTTTCTCTCCTTTCCCAAATATAGTTCCTGTGATTCCCATAACAAAATACCTAATGAACTGTTTAATTCCCACATGGCCCAAAATGTCTATGTGAAAAGCAAAGTTCTAGCCCCATTCTCAGGACCAATTCTACCTGGTGCATTCCTCTCTCAAAAATAAAGTTTGCAGTCAGGCTCAGTGGCCCACAACTGTAATAATCCCAGCAGCTCAGGAGTCTGAGACAGGAGGATCCAGAGTTCAAAGCCAGCCTCACCAACAGCAAGGGGCTAAGCAGCTCAGTGAGACACTGTAAATAAATACAAAATAGGGCCAGGGATGTGGCTCAGTGGTTGAGTGCCCCTGAGTTCAATCCCTGGACCCCAAAAAACTAAATAAATAAAGTTAATAACAAGGATGGGGGGGAGAGATGGCGCTAGGAAAAAAAATAGAGTTCCTTTGGATTAGACAGAGGGGAGTGAAGGGAGGGGAGGGGTATGGGGGCAGGAAGGATAGTAGAATGAATCAAACATTATTACCCTATGTGCATACATGATTAAACAACTGGTGTAATCCTACATTATGTACAATGAGAAGTTATACTCCATTTATTATGAGGTGTCAAAATACATTCTACTGTCATTTATAACTAATTTGAACAAGTTAAAAAACTGAAAAGAAAAAAAGGGGTGTGGGGGGAGGCAGAGCCTGCCCATCTGCCCATCCACCCACCCACCCCACGCTGTGCCACTGCGGCCTGGAGTTCCAGGAAAGATCCACCCCATTCACCAAAGCATGGCTCCACGGCTCAACATCAGGAAACATACAGGCGTGAGGCTGCCACCACCAAGAAAATGGGATATTGCCACTTCTATCAAGAAACAACAATAAGGACCTAGTAAAATGTCCCCAGTGTCCCCCAAAGTCCCTGAGGCCGGGCTGCAACAATGGTTTCTCTACTAGGGGTGCTAACAGTTATCCTGTTGCTGAAGTAAAAGGGAATATTGCATAGGGTTGCCACTCTATTGTTTCTCCTACTAACGGCCAACTTCTTATGATTATCCTCTCACTAGTCATATAATCTAATACCTCCATATTATGAATATACCTCATATAATGAATATGGAGGTAATAGATTATACCTCCATAGTCATATAATTCACATCCTACCTCATAAACATCTCAGCCAACCCCCCAGTCCCTCCTTCCACCATCAGAAACTGTACATCATTATGCAAACCTATCGACTCTATGGTTGAAGATAACCAAATTCATCATTTCTGTTTATAGTGACAAAACTATAAAGATAAACATAGAAACTAACTGATTTATGGCTGCACACTGGGTATATTGAGTGCCATAATATTGATCTCTCCCTTAAAAGTGAGGTATTGGTAACATACAGAGGGGCAGAAGCTGTAATACCTCAGATCTACACTGAGGAAGACACACAGACATCATGAAGAACAAAGGAGGAAAGTGCCCCAAACAAACCAAGACACTACAACAATACAATCCATAGACAGTGCAGTAGGTGAAAAGTCACAGAAGGAGCTTAGGAATTAAAGAACAACCTAAGTGAGCAGACACAGGCAAAAATCGATCACTCTAAGAAAGAGATAAGATAACAAATTCAGGCAACCATCAATCACAGCAAAAAAGAGATAAGAGAGCAAATACAGATTTCAAGAGATTACTTCAAGAAAGAGATAGAGATACTGGGGAAAAAAACAAAACAGAAGTCCTCAAAATGAAAGAAACAATAAGCCAATTAAAAAACTCAATAGATAGCATCACCAACACACTAGACCACTTGGAAGACAGAACCTCAGACAATGAAGACAAATATACAATCTTAAAAATGAAGTTGACCTCATAGTGAAGATGGTAAGAAACCACAAACAAAACATCCAAGAATCATGGAATACCATCAAAAGACCAAATTTAAGATTTATTGGGATAGAGGAAGGTTCAGATATTCAAACCAAAGGAATGCACAATCTCTTCAATGAAATAATATGAGAAAATTTCCCAAGCATGAAAAATGAATTGGAAAATCAAATACAAGAGGCTATAGACACCAAATGTACAAAATTACAACAGATCTACACCAAAATACATTATAATGAAAATGCCTAGCATACAGAATAAGGATAGAATTTTAAAGGCCTCAAGACAGAAAAATCAGATTACCTATGAGGGAAGACCAATTCGGATCTCAGCAAATTTTTTAACCCAGACTCTCAAAGCTAGGAGATCCTGGAACAATGTATACCAAGCTCTAAAAGATGATGGATGCCAACCAAGAATCTTATATCCGACAAAATTAAGCTTCAAATTTGACAATGAAATAAAAACCTTCCATGATAAACAAAAGCTAAAAGAATTTACAGCAAGAAAGCCTGCAGAACAGAACATTCTTGGCAAAATGTTCCAGGAGGAGGAAATGAAAAACAACAATAAAAATCTGCAAAGGGAAGAACTACAATAAAAGAAAAGCCAACCAAACGAGAAACCAAGTCAAGCTAAATACCAAAAATAAACAAAAATGACTGGTAATACAAATCATATCTCAATAATATCCCAAAATTTATTGGATTAAACTCAACAATCAAAAGACAGAGGCTGGTAGATTGGTTTAAAAAAAAAAAAAAGACCCAACAATACGCTGCCTTCAACTCATCTCATAGGAAAAGATGACCACAGACTGAAAGTGAAATGTTGGGATAAAATATACCATTAACATGGCCTACATAAGCAAGCAGGGGTTTCCATTGTTATATCAAATAAAGTAGACTTCAAGCCAGAGTTAATTAGAAGGGATAACGATGGATATTTCACACCACTTAACAGAACCATACATCAACAAGACATAACAGTTATAAATATATATGCCCCAAACAATAGAGCATCTACATTCATCAAACTCTTCTCAAGTTCAATAGTCAAATAGATCGCAACACAATAATTCTGGGTGACTTTAACATATCTCTTTCACCACTACATAGATCTACCAAACAAAACCTAAACAAATAGACTATATGGGGCTGGGGTTGGGGATTAGTGGTAGAGCACTTGCCTAGCATGAGGCAATGGGTTCGATCTCCAGCACCACATAAAAAAAATAAAAATAAATTGTGTCCACCTAAAACTAAAAAGAAAAAAAAATTTAAAAACAAATAAATTATAGAATTCAATACTATAATCAATATCGCAGACTTAACTGACATATGCAGAGTATACTATGCATAAATGAACAAATACACTTTCTTCTCAGCAGGAAAATGGATCCTTCTCTAAAATAGACCATATGTTATGCCACAAAGCAAATTTTATTAAATATAAAAAAGTAAAGCTACTACCCTGCATTCTATCAGACCACAAAGGAATGAAATTAGAAATCAATGATAAAATAAAAAATAAAAGCTACTCCCAACACCTGGAGACTAAATAATATGCAACTGAATGAACAATGGGTTGCAAAAATATATCAAGGAGGAGATCAAAAAATTCTTAGAGGTAAGTGAGAACACAGGTACAACATATCGAAATCTCTGGGACACTATGAAGGCAGTGCTAAGAAGAAAGTTCATTGCACGAAGTTCATTCCTTCAAAGAAGAAAATGTCAACAAATAAATGACCCAACATTACATCTCAAATTGCTAGAAAGAGAAGAACAAATCAATGCCAAAAGCAGTAGGAGACAGGAAATATTTAAAATTAGAGCTGAAATCAATAAAACTGAAACAAAAGAAACAAGTGAAAAAATTGAGAAAACAAAATGTTGGTTCTTTCAAAAAATGAATAAAATTGATAAACCATTAGCCATGCTAATGAAAAGAAGGAGAAAGAAAACTCAAATTACTAACATCCCTGATGAAAAAGGAAATATTACAACAGACACTACAGAAACACAGAAGATAATTAGAAATTATTTTGAAAATTTGTACTCCAATAAAATAGAAAATATCAAAGACATCAACAAATTTTTAGAGGCATATGATATGCCTAAACTAAATCAGGATGATATACACAATTTAAACAAATCAATTTCAAGCAAGGAAATAGAGGACGACATCAGAAGCCTACCAACCAAAAAAAGCCCAGGACCGATGGCTACACAATTCTACAAGACCTTTAAAGAAGAACTAACACCAATACTTCTCAAACTATTTCATAAAATACAAAAACAGGAAACACTTCCAAAAACATTCTATGAAGCCAATATCACACTGATTTCAAAACCAAACAAAGACACATCAAAGAAAGAAAACTTCAGACTAATATCTCTAATAAATGTAGATGCAAAAATTCTCAATAAAATTCTGGCGAATCGAACACAAAAACACATAAAAAAAATAGTGCATTATGATCAAGTAGAGATCATCCCAGGAATACAAGGTTGGTTCAACATATGGAAATCAATAAATGTAATTCATATCTGATAAAAATCACATGATCATCATTTGATAAAATATAGCATCACTTCATGTTCAAAATGCTTGAAAAACTAGAGATAACAGGAACATACCTCAACACTGTAAAGGCTGTCTATGCTAAGCCCCAGGCCAACATCATTATAAATGGAGAAAAATTGAAAGCATTCCCTCTAAAAACTGGAAAAAGACAGAGAGGCCTTCTGTCACCAATTCTATTTAACACAGTTCTTGAAACACTAGCCAAAATAATCAGACAGAACAAAAGAAATTAAAGGGATATGGATAAAAAAAGAAGAACTCAAATTATCACTATTTGCAGACAATATGATTCTATACCTAGAAGACCCAAACATTCCGCCAGAAATCTCCAAGAACTAATAAATGAATTCAGCACAGTAGCTGGATATAAAATCAACACCAATAAATCAAAAAGGCATTTCTGTACATCAGTAACAAATCCACTCAAAGTGAAACTAGGAAAACTACCCCATTTACAATAGTCTAAAAAATAAAATGAAATACTTGAGAATAAATTTAACAAAAAGGTGAAAGACCTCTACATTGAAAACTACAACACGCTAATAAGAGAAATAAGACCTTAGAAGATAGAAACATCTACCTTGTTCTTGGATAGACAGAATTAACTTTTGTCAAAATGACCATACTACCAAAAGCACTATACAGATTCAATTCAATCCCAATCAAAATCCCAATGGCATTTGTTGTCGAAATAGAAAAAGCAATCGTGAAATTCATCTGGAAAAGTAAGAGATCCAGAATAGCCAAAGCAATCCTCTGCAACAAGAGTGAAACTGGTGACATTACTATTCCAGATCTAAAACTATACTACAGAGCAACAGTAACAAAAACAGCATGGTATTGGCAACAAAATAGATGTGTAGACCAATGGTACAGAATAGAGGACACAAAGCATAACCCAGATAACTTCAGTTATCTTATATTAGACAAAGGTGCCAAAAACTTATATTGGAGAAAATATAGCCTCTTTAACAAATGGTGCTGGGAAAATTGGAAATCTACATGTAACAAAATGAAATTAAACCCCTGTCTGTCACCATGTACAAAACTCAAAGTGGATCAAGGACCTAGGAATTAAACCAGAGACCTTGCACCTAATGGAAGAAAAAGTAGGCCCAAATCTCCAAAATGTCAGTTTAGGCCCCAACTTTCTTAATAAAATTCCTGTAGTGCAAGAATTAAAACCAAGAATCAATAAATGGGATGGACTCAAACTAAAAGGCTTCTTCTCAGCAAAAGAAACAATCTGGGGGTGAATAAGGAGCCTACGGAATGGGAACAAATCTTTACCACAAGCACATCAGATACAGCACTAATCTCTAGGATATACAAAGCACTAAAAAACTTTTAACACCAAAGAAACAAATAACTCAATCAATAAATGGGCCAAGGAACTGAACAGACACCTTCTCAGAAGATGATGGACAATCAATCAACAAACATATAAAAAAATGTTCAACATCTCTAGCAATTAGAGAAATGCAAATCAAAACTACTCTAAGATTTCATCTCACTCCAGTTAGAATGGCAGCTTTCAAGAATACAAAAAACAATAAGTGTTGGCGAGGATGTGAGGAAAAAGGCACACTCTTACACTGCTGATGGGACTGCAAATTGGTGCTGCCAATCTGGAAAGCAGTATGGAGATACTGGAATGAAACCACCATTTGACCCAGCTATCCCACTCCTCAGTTTATACCCAAGGACTTAAAAACAGCAAAATATTACAGGAACACATCCATATCAATGTCTATAGCAGCACAATTCACAACAGTTACATTATGGAACCAACCTAAATGCCCTTCAGTAGATGAATGGATAGGGAAACTTTGGTATATATAGACAATGAAACATTACTCAGCATTAAAAGAATAAAATCATGGCATTGGCAGGTAACTGGATGAAGTTGGAGAACGTAATGCAAAATGAAGCAAGCCAATCCCAAAAAAACCAAAGGCTGAATGTTTTCTTTGATATGAGGATGCTGACTCATAATGGCAATGAGGGTTGGAGGGTGCAGAGGAATGGAGGAACTTTAGATAGGACAAAGGGGAGGGAGAGGAAAGGAGGGGGCAAGGGGTAGGAATGATGGTAGAATGAGTTATATATCATTACCCCAAGTACATGTATAAGACATAAATGTTGTGAAAATACTTTGTGTACAATCAATATCTTGAAAAATTGGGCCCTATATGTGTAATATGAAATGAATTGCATTCTGCCATCATGTATAACAAATCATAATAAATTTAAAAAAAAAAAACAGAACCAAGAGAGTATGAAAGACATCATTACCCCAAGTACATGTATAAGACGCAAATGTTGTGAAAATACTTTGTGTACAATCAGTATTTTGAAAAATTGTGCCCTATAAGTGTAATATGAAATGAATTGTGTTCTGCCATCATGTATAACAAATCAGAATAAATTTTAAAAAAATAACCAAGAGAGTATGAAAGACAAGGAACAGGGACACCATATCATTTATAAGGATTTCCTCTGGCTCTTATATGCTATTCTTTGTGACACCCCCCAAGGAATCCTAGGATAAACTACAGTAACATCAGACTCATAAAATCAAACAGAAAAAAGCTGGATTACAGTGAGACCTCGAAGTACTAAGCTCAGCAATTCAATTCTTACAGCAAAGGAAATAAATTTTTGGTGAGATGATACCCCAAGATAACACATGTTTTGTGCCATCTTGGCCTCCAGCACCCACTTTGTATTCCACCTCTTTGATAGTTTTTCTACTCCATGAACTAAAAGAAAAGTTGGAATAATAAAATGAGGCTGACAAATTTTTGTTCTTTCAAAGGCTATCAGCTGATGCTCCAAGCACCACCTCTGCCTATTATCCTCAAAACCACTTGATATGTGACCTGTCAAGTCACTTAACCTCCCTGGCGGCTCTAATCCCTCAACTGAACAATTTACTGTGCTCCCTCATCTCAGGGGAAGATCACTATTAATAGATAAGCCCTTGCAAAGTTATTTGCTAATGCAAAACCACTACAGAGGGCTGTGTCCTGTGGACCAGAGTGAGGCATAGTGAGAAGAGAAAGGACTTAAAGTTGTATCTAAGGAGGTTTAAATCCCAACCCTACAGTTTGCAGATGTCCAGAGATCTTAGGCAAGATACTTATTCTATGATCTTCAGCTTCTAGATTTACAAAATGGTGAAAAATGCCACCTTCCTCTCATTAGTGTTGTGAGAATTAGATGAGCTAACAGACTGAAAAGTTTCTGGCACAAAGCAAGCACTCAAATGTGTTTCCTTTGCACATATAAAATCTCTTCCAACTTGTCCCTGACGCAATCTAGATTAGCCCCACAAAATCTCCTACCTAAATCACTGCAGTAGTCTTCTACTTTCCTATTTCCAGTCTCAACATCCATCTTCCATTGCCACTTCGCCATGAGCAAATTGGGCCTCTGAAAATGCATCTTTCATACCATTCCCACTACTTATTTTTCTTGAATACATAGTTAAAATTTCAAGCCTCATGGAGACAGAGAAAGCCTCTAGCTGACTTTATTTCTCACCTCCTACCATACTCTGCTCACTCATAATCACCTTCTGGCCTCTATCTGTACCCACCCCTTCCTGCACAGTGCTGGGGCTTGGTAGGAAGAGGCATGGAGGAGGTACTTGATCCCCAACTTTCTGCAATCTCTTCCTCCAGGTTTTGGTGGTGCTGTTTTGGGGTTTTGATTGTTTGTGGGTAGTACTGGGACTAAAATTTGGGTGCTCTACAACCAGCTCTTTCATTCTTTAATTTTTTTTACTGTGAGGTAGTGTCTAAGTTGCCCAGGCTGGACTTGAAGTTCTGATCCTCCTGCCTCAGCCTCTCAACTCCTTGAGATTACAGGTATGTGCCCAGCCTCTTCTTCCAGGTCAGTTACCTATGAAGTCACCAGAGAAGGAAAAGGAAATCAAGGGCACTCTGCAGAGAGTAGCACATTGGGCAGCAAAAAGCAAGGCAGACTCAGGTCTGTTTTTTTCCCAAAGGTCACTGAGAAGGGTTGTCACAGTTGAGGCAAAGGAAAACAGACCACTGTTCAGCTGCAGGTGAATAGCAGAAAAACAACCTGTGGCATGCAAAAACCTGTACGACAGCAGTGTGATTATAACCTCTGTAAATCTGGCCTGCAGGTCTGGGAAACCGAGCTGCAGGGAGATGGCCAGCTTTGCCAGATGTCCACAGAGCCAGCTGGCTAGGCTTCTAGGTACTACCTCCTCCAGCTACAGACTGGAGACAAGTCTTTCTGGAATTAGAGGGTATTATCCTGAGTCTTTAACATTTGGCAAACAGAGCCGACTTTTGGATAAGGACTATTGTCAATTCATGATGATGAAAATGCCACATATTTCTGGAGATCCCTGAGCATGTATAAAGGTCTTTCATGAATATTATCTATACTGAAACTCACAATATCACAAGTTATTAGCACTTCCATTTTATGGATGAGCAAACATAAGAAAGATAAGAAACATCCCAATAGCTACAGAAGAAGAGCTTATATCATCTCCATGACCCACCAATTCTCTTATATTCCAGACTGCCAGTGGCCAGAGACCAACTGATGAAGAGAATTACCACTGAGCCTCTCCAGAATTGGAAGGCTTCCTGACTCAACTCCCTCTTTTTTTTTTTTTCTTTTAATTGAGCAACAAAAACCAGGCCAACATGAACAATTTCTAACTGCCGTGAGGTAGGAAAATTCCCATGTTGCATATATTTACTTGTACCCTGGAAAAATATGTGATAGTAAGTCACGTAAACTTAGCAAAGTGGAAAGAGACTCCTCTTTTAACCTCTTGTGTACCAGGCACTGCACTTCACATTCTCACATGTGTGATCACAATTAAGTTTTCCAAATGCAAATTAACTATTACACTCCCCATTTTATAATTACAAAAACTATGAATCCAGAGGTTAAGTAACTTTCCCTAGGCAATTCCATGGAGCCAGTATCTAAACCCCAATTGCTTCTAAACTCTGCTTTATTCTAGGCAACATACAGTCTGTTGTCAGGAAACATGAATTCCTTTGATAAAGGTAAGCTGGCAAAACAAAATTACAAGATAACATTACCTAAAACATAAAAGAGTTGCAGCTCCAGCCCTACAACTCACTGCAGACACAAAATACCCAGCTTCTTTCCCACTTTCCTTCCATTCCCTCTACCACTAACTCCTTCAAATTTATATTATCTCCTTTCCCATTGAGAAAGAATGGCTAAAGGTCATATTTCCCCTAAGAAATCTGAAAGACAACTAGAAAGCAAGAGAACTTTTATGAAACTGACAATTTTCCATTCTCTCAAAGACTAATTTACCCACGAGTCAACCATGAGTGTCACAATTTCAAAAACCACACTTTTTTTAAGCCAACAATTATCCTGATCAAAATAAGTCTTACAGATGATTCTGATCTTAAATACTCAGTGCAAACAGCATTGATTAAAAGCCTTAAACTCATCATTTTATTGGCAAACACATTCAGGGTCAGTTATTCATGTCATCTGGTTCTGAAATTAGATACAGAATTAACTGTAGATTGATTTGTGTTAAGTATAAAGTATGAAAAAGACTAATTCCTGTATTATTCCTGGCTCAGCAAGTGATAGCCTTGGCTTAGATCCATGACAAGGGGCCCAGAGAGACTCCAGGCCCCATCTGCACAACAGGAACCTGGGCAAGCCAAAGCTGTGTTCTACAAGTGATGTTTCCTCCCATTGGGAGAATGAACACTGCTACAGACAGAGCCAGGGCCACCTTAGCATGCTCACTCTCCCAGGGGTCCAAACAGCCCAATCTTTCTACAAACAACACTTAAAGAAACCAATGGTAGAGCTGCTAATGTCAGAGGAACGGTTCCTCAGCCAGCACAGAAACACCATCTGAGCTTCTGGAGAGAGAATTTGAACACACAAGGAAGGAAGAAGCAGAGAAACAAATCAGCACCTGAAATGATCATCATAATAAAATTTTACTTATAATGACTACAATTGGTCCTCAGTATCTGCAGGTTCCACATCAGAGGACTCAGCCAACCAGGAATTGAAAATGTTGGGGAGGGGTATTTTATCTTTACTCAACATGCATAGATCTTTTTCTCATCATTATTCCATACACAATACACTATAATTGTTTACATAGCATTTACATTGTATTGGGTATTATAAATAATCTAGAGATAATTTAAATATACAAGAGGATGCATGCAAATACTACAACATATTACATAAAGGATGAACATCCACAGATTTTGCTTCCCCTGGGTGAGTGGGTACGGTAACCAATCCTCCAAGGACACCTAAACTGTGTATTAGGCATTGTTAAATGAACTTCATATACTCTGAGTATATGTTTAATTCTAACTCTTTATTATTCTAACCACCTTTTTAACAATGACTTATTCATATCACAGATCCAAAAGAAAGATCTAAATAAAGTCCACTGTCACATATAGCCACTAAGTGGTGGAAACAGGATTCAAACCCTGAAGTCTGGGTTTTAGATTCTTAATAATATTAAACACAATATTGTACTACCTCATGATGGCATCTGGCAATTCATTTTAAGATACAATAAGGTGAACAAACACCTCTTACTTGTCTATTTTTATGTGACTGGAGGTTTACATGCTAAGAAACAATCCAACAAACTCAATCACTTACGAGTAAAGACTTAAAGTTCAGACTAATAATCCATCTTTTCACCCTCCTTCTTCCCTTCTACCTGCCTATACACCCTTCCTTCCTATCCATTACCAAATAGAACAGTACATGAAACAAAATTCAAAAATACAAAGGAGAGTATGAGGAAAAGTCCCTTCCACCTCACTCTTGCTTCTCAATCTCTTCTCTGTCTACAATAATTCATTAGCAACAAACCCTCCCACCAAAAAAACTGAATATTGGAAAACAAACAGCACCAAAAAGCACTCAGTAAATAGACAGAAATCAATCTGCACAACTCAGCATAGAAGCCCAGTTCTGGCTAAACAAACCTTCCATACCACGGATGGCCAATTAGGCTGTTATTTATTGGGCACTGTGTTTCATCCATATGCATATTAAGACAATTTATGAAACGCTCAGGGAAAATATTTTTTCTAGTCAATGACTGGTTATCATTTGAAACTCACACACTCAAAATAAAGCTTCATGTGCACTTGTAAGTCATATTAGTTTTCCTGGTGATATTCATTTAAAAACTCTCAAAAAAGATGTGCAACTAGTTTTTCTCAACAGAATATTTTCAGCCTCTCATGCTTGCTACTATTCCTACTTCTTATTTTCTATTCCTCTCCCCATCTTTCTCCATGTATACGTTCTATTGATCATTATTACAGAGGAAAAAGAAGTCTAGAAGCATAGGGTTTCCATCTTATTTCTTTCTGGGTTTTTTTTTTTTTTTTTGTGGCAGGGGGTATGAGGGGACAGGGATGAGGGTTATCTGGAGATTGAACCCAGGAGCATTAACCTCTGAGCACCATCCCTAGTTCTTTTTATTTTTTATTATGAGATGGGGTCTCACTAAGTTGCTGAGGTCCTCTCCAAGTTACTGAGGCTGATCTCAAACTTGACAATCCTCCTGCCTTGGCCTCTTGAGTCACTGAGATTGCAGGCATGCACTACCATGCATTATTCTACTCTCTCAATTTTTTGGTGAACTCCAGCAAACAAGTGCCATAATTCCTCAAAACTTTATTCTCCCTAATCTGTAAAATGAAAATCACCAACCTGTGTGTTACACAGTAAAATGATGAATGTGGAAATATGTGGCTCATAATAAGCATTAAGTACTTGTCAGCATTCTGTCTTCTCACTTCATTCTGAAAATCCAGAACCCCTAGTTCCCCTAACACCTTGGCTTTTTCCCAGTTCCCAATATACACCCTATCACACCAACACAAACAAATTAACCTAGTCATTATCTACTTTCTACTATCAGAAGAGTTAAACTTGAGTCCTATTAAGAGAGTAAGAAAACAAGTGAATTTAGAACTCTGAAGATTATTGTCACAATTTGAATAACCGCAAGGTATTCAGATTCCTTGTAAGAATCTCATCCCCAGGCCCTACAATCCAGATACTTCTCAAGTTGTCTGTCAACCAGCCCCTTTAGCCCAATTTAAAAAAAAAAAAAAATCAAATAAATGTAGCTCATTCTTTCTTGCAGTTCTCCTGCTGCCTCCTTTCCTGTCTGTAATGCCAGGGTGGTTTTTAAAACAAATGAGAATGGCACTCAAGAGGCAAAATGAATTCACTTAGCTCTGTGCTCCCCTCTCCCTTGCTGTTATTTATTTTTGTATATTTCACTAGAAGCAACATTTGTCAACATGGCAGCAGAGAAGCCGCAAGCCAAGGAGAAATGTTTTTGTATAAAACAAATAACTTAAGCAGTGCAAGAGCAGTTTTGAATAAAGCTGCCATATGAACGGCAGCAAAGTGCAAAATGGTGAGCCCTTGCGTTGGCTGCAACAGCTGCTCAGCACCCAAAGAAACAAATGCTTTGAGGGGGAGAATACTGAATTGGCTATTTATAGAAAAATTCAAAGAATCTTAATCACATGGTCCAGCAAAAGGCAAACCAGCTTAGTCCACAGCTGAAAAGAAGGTGAGGGAAGGAAGGTAAGTCCTGTAAGATCTGGTTGGGGAAGAAGATTGAGGAGTAGCACACTAGAAATGAGTGTAGTTTCTTTCTTAGGTATGGATTTCTTTCTTAGGTGATAAAAATGCCCTAAAATTGGCAGTGGCGATGACTGCACAACTCTTGTGAATACACTAAAAGCCACTGAATCATGTGCTTTAAGTGGGTGAATTTTGTTATTAATTATAGCTCATAAAAGTGTTGGGAGTAGGAGAGTATAGACTTATAGAAATATGAATCATGAAGCCCTTTTTATCATCTTCAGATGCCAGCCTTAGCACTGTGCTCTAAGCCCATGTAGCTCATCTCTAATTCTATCAATCATGCCTTCAAATGCTATTCCTAATCCACAAATGGAGAAGCTGGGGCTCAGAGACTTCTTAGGTGACCTGCTTCCCGTCCCATATCTGTCTCTAAGACCCATGTTCTACCTCTCCACCCCACTGCCTTCCTACTTATATAATCTCATCATTGAGGAACATGGTATTTATGCTGTACTGGTGATTTTTTTTCCTTCAAATAACTTAAATTTACCCCTAAGAAGATTTTTATTAAAACTCCCAAGAGCTTTCTGATGCATTTTGTTATGCATCTATTCTTAAAGGATACCAAAAGAACAAGCCGCTATTCTTCTCTTTAATGGAACAATTTATTTCTAAGAACCTGAGTCACTGTATACAGTGTTGCCCTCAAGGACTCTGGATGGTTAGGCTGCCTGTTTGGTTACCCAAGTGCCATACATTTTACAGAACAGTAAAAATTCTCTTCTAATCTCTAACAGCTGAATGAGTAAGGATATATAGGAGCTTCACCAGATCCTTTAGAAACCATTAATACCTAGGTGAAGTTCTAAGAGCTTTGTGACAGCTATTTGTCAACCAATGGCTTTTTTAATTTTAGAACCATATTTTCAAAAAAATGAAGCTGACACACATCTGATCCATGGAAAAGTGGGAGTTTACAACTATAACAATTGCTATCACATCTGATTGGGGATGGATGTGCTAAGGATTGAAGTCAAGGTCTCATGCTAATTACAACTGGGCTATACCCCCAACCCTAAATCTAATTTTTAATTAATCTGTAATTAGGAAGTATATCACAAAGCCCTCTTTATGACTTTAGATGCCTGGAATCTATCAGCCTCAGCACTGAGTATTAAGTACTCAGCTAGGTATACTGTGTAGGTCATCTCAAAATGCTTTTAATATTTCAAAACTATCAAAATCAGATATATGGTCTCCCCACACATCGACTTTCCCATCTACTTCATTCTTCTGTATGGATACCTTATCTAGGAAAGTTTTACCCAACTAGTACATGAACTTCCTGCAATAACGAATCTACAAGACCAAACAGAAAAGGGTATTTATAAAGGGAACAGGATCTCTTACTACCAAGCTGAGAATCTAATAACAAGAATCTTATTTTCTTTTAAAGAAAACAACAATGCTGTCACCTTATATTCTTCTCAGTATAGAAGCCCTATGAATTCTGCATGCTTCGTCACCATTTTACAGATGGAAAAAAAGTGTACCTGATGTTAGTCAAGCACTCTACCACTGAGCTATATCCCCAGCTCTCAAGGTCAGCTTGGAAGGAAGATAGAAGAAACTTTTAATACCATGTTCTGTAGGCTCTTAGGGTGAGAATATTTTTAAAGAGGCAGTAAAGTGAGACAAAGGCAAGAAATATAAATATGAAGATTTACTTAGCCTGTGCTACATAGGCCTGGGGAGGATAGTGATCTCCATTCTCACTGTCTTTGGTCCTGGGCAGGCCAGGTAGTTGCAGCACTGTCAGTCTTTACTCTCAGCATGAGGAAGTTGCTCTCAATTTTAGAGGGGCTTAGACATCCATCCATCTGTTTTGGTCCCAAGGGTTACTGTGAGGGCTGCAGGTGTGGCTCAGTGGTAGAGCACTTGCCTAGCACGTGTGAGGCCCTTGGTTTGATCCCAGCACCATAGAAAGAAGAAATAACACCAAACACTGCTTTGGACAGGAGATTTCTGACTCAGTCCTTTAAGTCAGGTCCAGTCACAGGTATGATTCATTTGGTCTATTTTGTGGTTAAAAATTTGGAGGCTGTTGCCAACATTGAAAAGCCAGGGAATTTCAATTTTTTTTTTTTTTTTGAGAGAGAGAGGAGAGAGAGAGAATTTCAATATTTATTTTTCGGCGGACACAACATTTTTGTATGTGGTGCTGAGGATCGAACCCGGGCCGCACACATGCCAGGCAAGCTTGAGCCATATCTCCAGCCCGGAAATTTCAAATTTTGAGTTATTCTTGGAAAATGAGAAGACCTGGCAGCACCAGGCCATGCTCCATGTCTATTTCCAGTTGATGTCAGGAGTAAGTGTGCTCAGAGAAGGGGTTTGGAATCTCCATCTTGCTTTAGATTCTCCATGGTTTTTCCATGGGGTGAGTTAGCATTACCCAGGCACTACACTATAGATGCTTGAAATGGTGATACCCTGCTACATTGTGCAAATGTATAAATTGTCCTTTTCTTTCTCCCTCCCTCCCTTCCTTTCCTCACCCCCCCTGCCCCCAGTAATATCAACTGTTTAACTCAATTGTATAACAATAGGAGGCTAATGTTTTATTATTGAGGTATCAAGACATACTAAGGGGCTAGGGTTGTAACTCAGTGGTAGAGCACTTGCCTAGCATGTGTGAAGCACTGGGTTCAATTGAACCTCAGCACCGCATATAAATGAATAAGGGTATTTTGTCCATTTACAACTAAAAAAAATTTTTTCAAAAAAGACTGTACTAAGTTCTTACATATATGATTGTTTATGGAGTTTTTACAATTATCCAAATTGTATAGGTGAAGAAATTGAGTCAAACAGAGGTTAAATACCTTGCTTTAAAAAAAAAAAAGAAGAAGTACCACCCTGGTATACTCAGAATTAAGTCTGCTTTGACCAGCATTTTTGCCTAGGCCTTGCTGTCACGTAACCCTGGCCTGCTCACACCCTTATCCCATTAGAAACAGTGGGCATCAGTTGAGAAGGTGGGTGACTGAAGCAAATTCCTGGAATCCTCAGTGTGTTCTTGGGAGAAGCAGTCTGCCCTGCTAATGGCTGTCACAGCCACTGTGGGATATTTGAAAGACAGCCTCCTCTACAGTGCCAATTGATTTTCTTCACCCTTTTGTTTTGATCATTCATCCTATAGTTCTAGGATACTTATTTGTCATGCATAAAAGCCTTGTTACAGTGAACTCAAACAAGCCACTGACATTTAAAATTAAATTGTAACAGGTATTGTCAATAGCTAAACTGGTCATTGATAATGCATTCCTAATTACATTGGGAGAGTATCCTAACTGGGTATATTCTGCCAAATCAAGTTGGAAACATTGGCTCTTTATCAGCAAGTTCATTCTGACTTGCAGAAAGTTTGGGGATCCACTGATCCCTCACCATTTTTAAAATACTGGGTTTAGGGAGACATGGAGACTAGTGATATTTTGCTGAGGTTCCTTGCATCAGATACAATTCTGGTCTCCTCTGTGTAATGTGCCAGGAAGGGAGGCTTTCCCTTTGAAATGGATGGACCTACAGATTTATAGTGGGGTCAAGTTTACTGCAGGGCATTGGTTAGTTTAGTTCATGGGTGTTAGCCTCATTCATAGATCCTTCCTTTCCCCCCTCTTTCCTCTTCCTTAACCTTTTCACCCACTTCTTTTCTCCTTCCCTTTTTCTCTATGTATATGGGTATGTGTGTGCCAGGGAATACTTACTCAATAGTAGGCTCTTTTCCTATGGCTTTATGCAAATTAATTTCTTATCATAACCCCAGGAGACAGATATTCTAACAGATGAAGAAACTGAGGCACTGAGAGGGTAAAACATTTGCATAAAGTCATGTGGTTCGTCTGCTTTAGTGAGAATGGTGATAGTGTCCCTGATACTAGCAGTTCTTCTTCAGGCTGATGTTGCTTGTGCTCTCAGGGTAAACATTTAAGCCTGTGTATGTCTCTGGATGAGCCGAGTTCCCCTAGAGGCCTTACAAGTAGCAATTTAGTTGGCAGGGCAATTAAGTATGCTAGGTGAACTACACTAAGCCCCAGGAGGGAGAGAAGAAATGGAATCTAGTCTTTGCTTGGGTTATACATGCTTATTGGTTTGTGGCAGGCATGATTGATGCCAGAATCAAAATGACTTAAAGCAGTTTCCCCCGAGAAGTACTATTTTAACATTTTATTTTCTCTTGATGCCCCAGGTCTCTTGTGAATAGGATTTAGTTGTGAGTCAGCTGCTGCTATTCTTCTGGTAATCATTGTGGAGGAGAGAGATGAGGGATGCTATTAATGGCTTCTCATTTTGCATTCTTCTAATCAGATATCCTGTAGTTATTGTGCATACTATATGTTCTTTCTTGTCCCTAGTTGGTTTTCTTTTAGCTTTCTAAGATAGAATGTTTTATTTAGGTTCAGGTCTAGGGATGTTGGTTGGATGGGTGGAGGTTTCTAAAAAGCACTGAGAGGAATATATAAATTCAGTCTTTCAGATGGGGTGGGAACAGCAGTCTACCACTTTGACCTTCTTCAATTCCTTGCCTAGAAAATCTTATCTTGCTAATATCTTTCAGATATTAAAATAAACTATTTCCTAGGCAGCTACATGCAAATTCTCTCCCCTATGTAGTTTTAATTACAATGAAATCATACATTTAAATAACCACTTCTATTACTAAAAACTGAAATTCTGATTCACTTTGAATCCAGGCAACTGCCTCTTATGGTAGGAATGCCCCACTTTAGAGTCGTTTTATACCCGCATAGTGACACTGCCAAGTTCTTGGTAGGGGTACACACATCTGGAATTAAGGGTATGACTGGTATGGTGAATCTTGGGTATAGAACTTTGTACTCTGCCTTAGGGACAGACAGTATAGTCCAACCAGAAAATAAAGAATTTGTAAAAGAAAACAACTGCCCAAAGCACTCGAACCAAACTTGGCTCTTACTTCTGTCCCACTGTTTCTTGATGTGTTTTAAAGCCTGTCCCCCCTCCCCCTTCAATCTTTCATCCATACCTTCCATTTCAACAAATGTTATTAACAATAATGCAATTCCAACACAATTCAAAATAAGCATTTGACTTGAAACAATTGAATCTCTGAGGCTTTTACTGTAATTTCTGTGTTAATACTTTGAATATTTTTTGACATTGTATATGTGGTCTATTCTGAGTGAACGGGATGCTGTGGCGGGTATGGGATGCTGTGGGTGTATGGAATGGTGGCTGTTGTGTCTGGGGAATATGTGTGTATGGAAGAAGGGTTGAATATGCTGTTTGAAGGATCAGAAACAGGCAGGTTGGCTTTAGTTCCTTTGTGGCATAACCAGCTAATGAAGGCAAGGACTGCTGAACTCCCACCTATCTTCATGGTTAAGAAGACTTTAAACAAAGTTCAAAACTATCTTTAGTGGGCCAGCGAGATGGGAGTGAAGATAGAGCACTTATGGCTTAGAGCAATCCAAAATAGGCCAAAGATACAACTGGCTGCCTTATTGGTCTGGCAGAGGTGTAGCTGGTTCTGCTTGTCTCCTTTAGGAATGGGAATTGTGCCAGGCTCCAGCTAGATGAGACCACCTGCTTCTTCAGTGTTCAGTGGAAATGATTGGCTGTAGGTTTTGATCAGAACACTGTTCCTAATGAAGTCTGACCAGCATCATTTAGCCATGAATGAATGACAGCTGTTGTACAAGAATTTTTCTTGATTGGCAGTTTTGGGAACTAGTCACCAGAGGAGTTAGAGAGTAGGGATGGGCAGAGGGAGAGAAGCTAGCTTTGACTGACAAGAGCTTATCTTTTTTTTTTTTTTTGAGGTATTGCAGTTGAAATCTAGGTAATTGAAAGGAATAATGGCACAATTGTGAAACAAAGATTCTTGACCAAAAAAACCACTTAATTCAAGAAGGTTTTTCTATGGGAGAGTTAAAAAGAGTCTGGGTATGAGGTTACTACTGTTCCTGGACTGTGACAGAGCTTTTGCACATGGATTGTTAAATTTTAGCCCAAACTAAAAATGGCAACAGGCTTGGATAGGTTTAGCCATAGAAGTATTTTCTTTGCTGTTTTGTTGACATGTCAACTACTTGGAAAGATTTCCTTCGCAGAGGCCAACAATGAGTACAATGTAAGGCACAGAGCACGTAGTGGTAATTTCTCATCAGATTGGTTAAGGACCGACTCTTGTGCTTTGAGAAAAGATGACATGCAGAAATTATAGACTTGTTTCCTAAGGACACACATAATGAGAGCTAATTGTTTGCTGCATGGTACTTGTATTTTGCAAATAGGCTCACCATTTTTTCCCTCATTCCTTCTTATATTACACAGTAATCTCCCTCTTTGATTTTGAAGACAAATACTGTGTTCTTTTAGTATTGGCCCTTAAAATGAAACCACATACACAGTGTTTTAAGTCTAAAATTTAACCTGTTTTTAACTTCCTTGGACAATATAGATGATCATCCCACATCTGATCACACCCCCATCCCCAGCCTAGGTCCAGCCTACTATTTGTCTTGCCTTTTTTTTTTTGGGGGGGGGGGGCGCGGCACAATTTCAGCATTACCCCTTTTCAGATGAAAATTTACCTGTATGTTTTCATTTTCTTTATTCAATATCCTTTTGTGTACCTCAGTCCTTCTTTCCAGTTTTCCAATTCTTTTACCCTGGAGTACGTCCTTTTAGGTTTCCTTTAGTGAGGGCCTTTTAGTGGTGAATGTTCTTTTTCTGTTCATTCAAACTATTTTTATTTTGCCCTTCATCTTGGTAGTTTGACTATACAATTCTAGGTAGAAAGCTGTTTTGATCTTTTTACCTCTTAGGGTGGTTGTGAAGATCCCCTTAGATTCATATCTAACACCTTTCCCACTATACCTGGTATGTTTACTCATTAAATAATAACAGTGCCTATTACTGTCTCAGAAAGAGATTGGAACAGGCAGTGACAATTTACATTTGGTTGGAATGTCCGCTCTTTTATTGCCTTTATTTTTTTTTTTAATTAACTTGAATTTCACTGAGATTGAGGTCGAGGAAGATGTAAGTGTAACTTTACTAACTTTGAAGGAAGACAGATGTTGATTCAATTGTGGGTTGTCTTGCTTGCTATTTGTATATTCCTTTGGCAAGTGATTTTACCTAAGACTCAGTTTCTTCCCCTATGAAAAAGTCAGGCATAATATTCGCTGTTCTCAGAGTGATTGCAAAGGTTGCATGAGAATACATAGCAAAGCCTCAAATACTAGATGGTTAATTTTGGTAATTCTAGCCTGTAATCCACTTTTATGACATGTAGAAATGATGTTTTTCTTCTGTTGTTCCAAGCTGTTTGTTTTTGTTAGTCCCCAAATCCATTTGATATTTGTCTTTAGATGGGAAAATACTTTTTCAGGCCTGGTGTTTTTCTACCGGTAAGACTCTTTCATTTCTCTAAAAATTCGTTTATTCTAGGTACTCTTCTGGCCCTAGACAAATTATTCAACCTTTCAGTGCCTCAATTTCCTCATCTGTTATATAGGACTAACAATAGTTCCTTCCTAGCCTGGTGTGCTGGCACATGCCTAAAACCCCAGATACTGGGGAGGCTGAAGCAGGAGGACTACAAGTTTGAGGCCAGCTTGGGCAACTTGGTGAGACCGGGTCTCAAAAAATGAAAAAGAAAGGGCACTGATGTAGCTTAGTGGTAGCACACTTGCCTAGCATCTGCGAGGCCCTGAGTTTAATTCCTAGCACTCTCCCCCCAATAAAAAGGAAAGGTTGTTATGATGAATTGATACCATGTGGAGACCTTAGAGCACTATGTGGTACATAGGAAATGCTCAGGACTTTAGCTTTCATCATTGTTGTGAATAGTCAGGACTGCGTTCTGTTGACTTTCAGAGTTAAAAAAAAAAAAAAAGTGTTGCTTGCTCTGGCTTTGTTCTTTACTTGTGTATTAAGCTTCCATGTATAACTTAATTCATTTGTTTCTTAATATGATTGCCATGGATTAGGAAGGACATGTATTTTTTTCACACAACGAAATTTATTTATTGGGCAGTTCTATGAGCCTTGAACTATAATGACTGCCACTATCAAGATATAGAACATTTTTGCCGGGCTTGGTGGCACACTGCTGTAATCCCAGTGGCTTGGGAGGCTTAGGCACGAGGATCATGAGTTCAAAGCCAGCCTCAGCAATGTGAAGGTGCTATAAGCAACTCAGTAAGACCTTGTCTCTAAATTTTAAAAAAAAAAAAAAAAAGGTGGGGGGGGGGGTGCAGGGATGTGGCTCAGTGGGAGAGTGCTCTTAGTTCAATTCCCAGTATTTAAAAAAAAAAAAAATTTTTAGGGGTGATCTCTTTTGCAATCTGTCATTCTTATACATAGTTCTAAGCAACCACTGGTTATAGGGTTTTCTTATTTAGGATTTTGTATGTATGCAATCATATGTTAATACACTTTTATATCTGGCTTCTTCCAGTCAGCATAGTTCTTTTGAGGTTCATCCATGTTGTTGGTATGTACCAGGGGTCTAGTTCTGTTTATTGCTCTGTGGTTGGATATACTACAGTGTCTTGCTTTGTCTTCCTGTTAATAAACTTTTGGGTTGGATTCTAATTTGGGACTGTTAAAAGTAAAGTAGCTATAATATATATGTAAAAATCTTTGTCTAGGTATTTTGTTAATTTCTCCTAAATAACTATTTAGGACTAGAAATTTGAGTCTCAAAGAACATACATCTTTATGGGCAGAGTTAACCCAGGTATCATAGACAGGCACTAGACCTGGATTAGCATTTGATTTATCCTTCCCCTGACCCATTCCAATAAATGGACCCATTCCATTTTAGGACCCATTCCAATAAATCAGTGATTTTCACACTTTCAGACACTACAAGTTTTTTTTTTACAAATAAGATATTGCTTATAATGTTTACAAACAAGCCATACTTGCAACGTAAACAGGCTTCTCAGAAAGTTCTAACAGTCACTTTTTGGCTATTATCCTCATGCTCTTAAGGAATGCCTATTGTGAAAGTGCTCTACTACATTTGCTTGCCTTGGGCTGCAGAGTTTTGAACCACGAGGTCCCATTCTTGAACATATTGAACATTTTATTTTTGTATTTTGGTGGTTCAGAGAGCAAGAAACTTCACACATAAAATGCATAGGCTGGGTTCTAAAGCCTGTGAGGATAATGCTATTAATATCCCTGTTGCTGTAAACCATTGCTGGTAATGTATTTCCTTTATCATAACAAAGGACTCTTTAGGCAATGTAGGGCCAGGTACATTCAAAGTCTTAAGACTACTTTTTTTTTTTTTTAATATTTTATTGTGGGTTGTTCAAAACATTACAAATTTCTTGACATATCATATTCCACACTTTGATTCAAGTGGGTTATGAACTCCCACCTTCACCCCATACACAGATTGCAGAATCACATCAGTTACACATCCATTGATTTACATATTGCCATACTAGTGTCTGTTGTGCTCCGCTGCCTTTCCCATCCTCCACCCTCCCCCCTCCCCACCTCTCCCCTCCCCTCCCCTCCTCTCTCTCTACCCCCTCCACTGTATAACCCTGAGGGTCTCCTTCCATTACCATGCAATTTCCCTTCTCTCCCCCTTTCCCTCCCACCTCTCATCCCTGTTAAATGTTAATCTTCTTCTCCTGCTCTTCGTCCCTACTCTGATCTTAGTTACTCTCCTTATATCAAAGAAGACATTTGGCATTTGTTTTTTAGGGATTGGCTAGCTTCACTTAGCATAATCTGCTCTAATGCCATCCATTTCCCTGTAAATTCTATGATTTTGTCATTTTTTAATGCAGAGTAATACTCCATTGTGTATAAATGCCACATTTTTTTTATCCATTCGTCTATTGAAGGGCATCTAGGTTGGTTCCACAGTCTTGCTATTGTGAACTGTGCTGCTATGAACATCGATGTAGCAGTGTCACTGTAGCATGCTCTTTTTAGGTCTTTAGGGAACAGACCAAGAAGGGGAATAGCTGGGTCAAATGGTGGCTCCATTCCCAGCTTTCCAAGAAATCTCCATACTGCTTTCCAAATTGGCTTTTGTAGTAATATTTATAGATGGAGCCTGTGCCTGTATGTTCCATTGCCCTATATTGGAATTGCGATTCTCATGTTATCAGTGTCTAGGTTATGAAATCTGAAATGCACTTTGCCTTATTTTGCATTGCCACAACTACATCAGAGCATTTTAATCAACTTGCTTTCATTGAAGTGTACAATTTTTCTTCTCATTATATCTGCAAGCTCTCAAGTTTACAGACACGATCTCCTTGACTAGAGTAATATTACTTGGCCATTCTTGCATGCAAATTTAAAATTTAATATCTTGCTGGAGGTTTGTTGAGTTTTATGCAAATTCCAATATAGATTACATTTTGGAGTTGTAAATTAGAAATTACATTTAAACGGAAGTAATATTTGTGTGGGCTAGGAGAAAATAATCTTATAGTTTACATGGTTCATGACATTTTTTTCTGAAGAATTGGGATTTTGAGTATTCTGTGTGAGTTTAGAAGCTATCTTGCCAGTTGTGTTACTGGTAATACAGCCACAAAACACTACCAGTTTCTGTGCCAATATTTTTTTTTTTAATTATTGTCTTTCTGAGCCATTTGGGATTCACTAGATTGTCTCGTTTATTCATGCATTGACATTTGGTTATAGAAGGATCAAAAGTGCTTGGCTTTATTCGTCATTTTATGATAAAGTAGCAAACCATACTTCTTAGAGGGGAGGTAGAATTGATCTCAGGGGGCTCTCTACCACTAAGCTACATCCCCAGTCCCTCTTATTTTTAATTTTGAGACAGGGCCTCACCAAGTTGCTAAGGCTGGCCTCAAACTTGAGATCCTCCTGCCTCAGCCTTAGAAAGGGCTCAAGAGTGTTCAAAGGAGGATGCTACTGGAATTTGGAGTAGAGGCCAAATTCAGTGTGATAATCAGGAGCAGAAAGCAGAGCAGAAAGATTTGAAAAACTTGAAGGCAAGAGTACAACTGGGGCTCAGAAAGCTGCCTTGTTAAAGACATCACCACCACTAAAGAAATGCTAAAGACTTTGCCCAGAGACAATAAGAAAGGTGGCTTGAGAGCATCTCAGGACCTGACAAGGCCACACCCATCTAAAGCATAAGAGAGCAAAGGTGAAAATTCTCTTAAGACACAGGGCACACCCTTCTTGCACAAGGGGCCTAGGAAGTTTATTCAACATGCTCAGCCACCCAGAGGCTAGTGCAGCAAGGGTCCCTGGAGGCTTGGCTACTGCTCAAGATATTGGCAGACCTTGGCATCAACTGTGTGGTGCTGGTTCTGCAGGAAGGCAGGATACTGGAGTTAAGGGTTTATGGAGGCTTCCACCAAGATTTCAAAGAAAAACTTAGATGGCCAGGCAAAGCACAGCAGGATCAAAAACCCTACAGGCACCTTCTCAGAAGTCAAAGTATGAAGATGTGAAGAAGCTGAAGCTGCAATGGAGACCCCCAAAATTAAGAAATAACAGTAATGTGGGACATCATCCTAAGAAAGCTACAGGAACTGAACAGAGACAAGCCAACAGAAAGGCTACTTGGGCTACAACAAACAAGTCCACAGGGGAGAGAAGAGCTACACAAGCCCTTTGGAGAGAACATCAGGATGCCTTATGCCCCTGACGCTGGAAATGGAGCTATAGGACTTATTGCACAGCTGGATTTCAGTCTTGCTTTGGTCTTATCTCTTCTTTCTATGCCCCTAATTTTGTGAATGAAAATGTTTATTCTGTACCATTATATGTTGGATATTTGTAAATTACTTTTAATTTTACAGGAGCTCACAATGCAAGATTACCTTGAGCCTCAGAACAGACTTTAGACTTGAACTTTGATCAATGTTGGAACTATTGCAACTATGGGGACTCTTGGGAATGGACTAATGTATTTTGCAGTGTCAGATGAGCATGAGCTTTTGGGGACCAGGGACAGAGTGTTTAGATGCGCTGTCCTCCAAAAGCTCATGTGTGAAGCAATGCAAGGAGGTTAGGAGAAATATTGGGCCATAGCCTGAATCTAATCAATTTAATTATCTCTGATGAGATTAACTGAGTGGTAAGTGGAGGCAGGTGAGGTGTGGCTGGAAGAGGTGATTCATTAGGGGAGTGGTATGGGGTATATATTTTGTATCCGGAGAGTGGCATCTGTCTCTCCGATTTCTGATCACCATGAACTGCCTCTTCTGCCATGCTCTCCTGCCGTCATGTTCAGCATCACAGAGCCCTAAGGAATGGAGCCAGCCTTCTATGGACTAAGACCTCTGAAACCGTAAGCCCTTAAAACCTTTCTTCCTTTACAGTTGTCCTGGTCAGGTCCTTTAACCACAGCAGCAAAAAAAGATGGGTAAAATGAATAGTTTAAAAAATCCTATTTTCTTACTTTTTTTTTTTTTTTAAACAAAGCTGGGCTTTGAACCAAACCTGTTGAATCAATTTAACCCCAAATATTTGTTGAACAGGAGTGCAGCCTTGTCTCCTCTCCTGAGTAGTACCAGTGTCACTGAATGAGATCCTTGGAGAAAATTCAGCAAGAGTTTTTAGCCCTTTCCCATAGAGATGAAGCCAAAACCCACAAAGGACCCACAGGAGTCTAAATCACAGGACAAGAAGCTGCAGCAGGTACTTCCTTGCTGACATAGAGACTACTTGCTGAGAAGGGAAGTGGATAATTTGTGAGTTGTAAAGGTGATGCAAAATGCTATCAGCTTTAAGCTGACACTGGATAACACAAGCCAATTTATATCTTTTCTAAAATAATTCTAATGCTTTTCATGCAGAATAAGAGGCAAGGATAAAGATGAAGTGATAATACTTCAGAGGTTTCACAAAATATCCCAAGTAATCTAGGTCATAAACCTACAACAAAATTTCACTTTACTCTAAAACAGGAATATACAATAACACTGAAAATCACAGGAAATATCTGAGTCA
Organism: Marmota flaviventris; assembly: GCF_047511675.1. NCBI lineage: Eukaryota > Metazoa > Chordata > Mammalia > Rodentia > Sciuridae > Marmota > Marmota flaviventris. The sequence goes on from NC_092516.1 coordinate 25,300,172, forward strand.
AACCAAATCAGCTAACAGGTTTCCCAATTTGTGTGCTTGGGAATTCTACTGTATTTCTGAGAAGACTTTGGTTTATCTGGATATCTCTGATCTCTTTATTTCCCATTAACCAGTATGTATTGGGAAGGAAGAGAATAGGGATATAGAGGAAGAATCGGTGGTTTGTGAGAGGAAGAGTCATCGATCACTAGATGGATGAGTGCTTAAACAAAAATTCTCCCAAGAAAAAGGGAGGAAAGGTTCACAAAGTACTATCTTAAATGTTATTCTCACATTCTTCAACAAATGCCATGTATTCAGCAAATATTCACTAATGCCAGGTGCCACTCTAAATGCTGTAAATATAGCATTAATTTCAGGTGCTGTTTAAATGAGGGAAATACAGTACTAAAGAAAAAAAAATTATGGGCCTGGGGCTGTAGCTCAGCAGTGGAGCACTCGCTTTGCACAAGACGATAAATTTAGACCTCAGCACCACATAAAAATAAATAAATAAAGTCATTGTGTCCAACTACAACTTAAAAAAAAAAAAAAGAAAAACAAATCCCGCACTCATGCCTTCCACAATGAGATCTAAAAATTGCTTTCTGAAGCAAATACAGATTAGAAAGTCTAGGTTAGAAAGGACCTCACAGAATTCTTTCAACATTGAATGTGAGACATAAATTCTCTCCATAGTTTTCATTCAATAAACATTTCACTAGGCCCTGCCCTCTGTGCCAGACACTACACTGGCTGTTTAAAGCAGGGACTCAGATAAGGACTGGCCCTTATCAAGTTCACAGACTACATACATGTCAGAGGGCTGTGCGGCCACCCCCACTGAAGAGAACTCACCAAACTGCAGGGGTGCTATGGCCATCTTGTGGAGCCTGAGGCTTCTGGAAAAGAGGCTGACAGCTTTGGGAAACAGAGAGGCTTACCCTGCTTGTGCCCTCAAACCACCTCTAAGCAGTTCCACTCTTCTTATTAATTGATAATCTAAATTAGATTTCTTTAGAGGACAATAGTAATTCCACAAACTAAAAATAATTAAATCTCATGACATCTGCTAATCAAATGGTCCCCTGCTAAACATATTTTATGTTCATCCCCCACAATATCCATTTATTAGTCCTACTCTGTGAAGTCACCAAAAGTGTGATCCCTCTTCCAAAGGAGAACCCAGCAAGCATTCAAAGAGAGCACATGGGTTACCTCCTTTCTAAGCAGGTCTGACACCCCAGCTCCATCAATCACAGTAATCGATTTCTGGCAAATGACCATCCAGGTATTAATTCCTTCTTTTGCCATTAATAATCCAAAAACTATGTAATTAAGTAGATTTCAGCAGTGGGATTGTCCTATAAAACCTATGAAAAAAATGTTCTACTTAAGACACGTCTTTCACAAAATCATACTGGGTCAGAGACTTGACACAGAAAAAGACAAATACATCTTACAAATTATATAAGAAACTTGAGGTTCTGGGGGAAACAATATAACTGTCTGAATAACAAATATGCTTGATCCCAAGGGCTAGATTCCTGAGATTATCTTCCCGACCTACCGAAACAATGTCCAGGGTAAAATGGTTGGAAATTTGTTCTGTTAATAAATGCTCCAAGTGACTAATTATTAGCAAATATTTCATCATAAAAACATGTATAAAATCAAGATTGAAATAGAAGGAAACAATGCTTTTAACACCTATATATAGCTTTAGTAAGAGAAAGATGTTTATGAATGGGGTTCTCTTTCATTTGATTACTATATTAGTTTGTACTTCTCCGCTTTAAATCTAATTCCCTCTGCCAAAGTCTCACTAATCAATGTGGAATCTGCATCAATATAGCACTGGATACACATATATTTGAACTGGGATGGGATTGGGCGGGGGCGGGGAGTATGCCAGATAGATTACAAGGGCTCTAAAAAGATTTTTATATTGAGTTTTCTCAGTTGAAAGTCTAACTGACCATCTGCAGCACAGAAATGAACACTATGAACACTAGAATTAGAGGTGTTAAGTGGCTACATAGCAGTAGATGCTCTGAAGACAAGAAAGAAAAAGAAAGTTCCTATCCTATCTTGCACTTGAGGAATTCACTTAATTTACCACTCTTTCTGGATGTGATGCTGTATAGTTGTAATCCCAGGGACTTGGGAGGTTGAGGCAGGAGGATCACAAGTTCAAAGCCAGCCTCAGAGCAGCTTAGCAAGACTCTGTCTCAAACTTTAAATATAAAAAACAGGAGGAGGAAGGGGGACTGGGGATGTATCTCAGTGGTTAAGTGCTCCAGGGTTCAAGTGTTCTGGGGTTCAATCCCTGATACCAAAATAAAAAAAGAATCCGCCACTCTGGGGAACTCCCTCCATAGGCAAATGCTTAGGCATCAAAAGTAGATTTATAGATCTCAAAGCACCTAACTTGGTAGTAGTAGAAGTAGTAGTGTAATGTGCAAAAGTCCAGGTTTTTTTCCAGCCATGGCTAATAAGTCCCAGGGCATCCCGGCCATCATCATGCCCCTCATCCCCAGTGATCCAAACAATACTGAGAAAACAAACTTCATCTATTTGCCTTGAAGCAAATTTTTTAAATATGTAAGTCACTAAGCACCAAACAATAAAGATTTTTCTTTACCTTTTTTTTTTTTAAAAAAAAAAGAGGAATAGAGAGTTATTATTGGTACTTGAATCTATAATATCAGAAAAATGGCAGCCGTTCAAACTCCACATGTGGAAGAGCTCTTCATTTTAAGCTGAAAATGGGAAATTAATTTTCAAGTCTCTTGTCTAAAAGACAGCTTTTAAAAAGATATTAACCTACATTTGGAGATTAATGCAAACTCAGCCATCTTGTTTTAGTGGGTACAATCCAACTTTTATTAAGACAAAGACAGACTCAGAGTAATTAAAAGCTTGTCCAATATCCAGAATTTTATGACTCTAAATATTAGCAATGCTGGCATTCTTACTAGCTCCACCTCAGAGCTACTGCATTGTAAATTCTTGGTGGCAATGAAATACCAGCTAAAAAGTGGTGTAATAAGTATCATTTAAAAACCAGCCTTCCTGTGGAGAGCTACACTGACTTTAATACAAATATACAGCCCCTCTTAGAACATAAGGTTTTCTGTACAAAGCCATTTGTGATCTGCCATTAAGGAACCCCAGAGAAGATAAATAGTCCACAGGAAGTATGTTTTAGCACTGCTGAATGAGGAAACAACCCCCCCCCACCCCCCCCCACCCCCGTTTCAAAGTCTAGGAATACCTTGCTGATTTGGGCAGGAAAAGAACAATATACCATGCTAAGAAGGCTAGCAGTGGTTTTTCTTGAGACACAACTTTTAACTCTTTGCACTCTTTACAAAATGCAAGAGCCACCAGCATTGTAAAAACAACAAAAACTTCAAAAGTTAACATCTTATTTTACAGATAACTCAATGGGGTACTCTTTCCTGCTACCTAAATACTTTTTTTAAATGGTGCCAAGCTATATCCTTGACTATTTTCTTCTTAAGGGAAGGTTTCCACAGGGTGACCATCTTCAAACCTCACTGAAGTCCCAGATGTGAGGGGAAACTTGCATCATTTTTTCATATTTCATAAAATCAAAAACTCTTGGATGCTCAGCTCCTAATGCAAACTGCTTCTCTACTTCCAAGGCTACCAAATAGTTAATCCCATAATGATTGTTTTGTAGTTTAAAAAATAGTACCCTCTCCGCTCTTTCATTGGATTTGCTATCCACTGACTGAAGAGGAGAATGCCTCACAGGTCCAGATATCAATGTTGACTATCTGAAATAAGTCTGGCACCTCTACCCTCTTAGGAAAGAAATGACACCTCACCTGAGCTACAGCCAATTCCTCATATCCCAAAGCATGGACAGGACTTAAAAGAGAACAGACTAAAACTAAATGAAAACACATGCATGCAACAATTTGCAAAAATAAAACAGACTCTGTTCTTTCCTGAAGATCCCTTAGGTAGAAATCAAACATGCAAGTACAGTCAAGGAAGTAACACTCTAACTTTCTACGTCTACTAGATACCCTGTTCCCCTGGGGGAATACAGTGTCCACGCTCAAAAGGCACAAACCTATGAAATAAAAATTGTTCCAGAAGAAGGAATTTAAATTGAGACATCATGCTTTGACTATTCAAAATACTGTCAGAATATAATAAATTACTTCTTAGGGAATTGACAAAGGTATCATTTTCCAAAATGAGGAAAAGAATTTAAATATTTTTGCCTTTATTCTCCATAACATGATAAAAAAAATGGATACCTCATATTTGGGTCTTCTTTGCTGAAATTAATCATAGCCAATATTTCATTACTGTCATATGAAATCAAATCGGAAAAATCAAAACTGATAAACACAAGCACATGCAAAAAAATACACCTTTTAGCTACCATATAGAGAAATTGTATGGTAAACTGCATATCCAGTGAAGAGTCTTCCACAAAGCCAGCATCCTAGTGTGTGCCGCGTGGTGACTCTCCTTATGCACATACCCCTCCATACCAACCAGAGACCACCACCACCCCATCCATACTTTATTACATATAAAATTTACTTCCTCGTGACAGGGTTTAATTGCTGTACCTGTTTAGAGTACCTATGCATAAATACCTATACTTCATCCCTCACCTTAGTGACAACAACAAACATACTATAAAGGCAACTCACCAAGTTATTAGCAGGCTGGCATACCATCCAGCATAATAAAGGCCTTCAAAGAATAATGTTCACTTTTCATTTAACTTTATTTTATCTCGTGTGTGTGAGTGAGAGAGACAGACAAAGGGACTGAACCCACAGGCACTCTACAAGTAAAATATATCCCTGGTCCCCATGATGGGTTTTTTTGTTTGTTTGTTTTGTTTTTTGGTTGTTGTTTGTTTTTGAAATAAGGAAATAAGGCTTCACACTAAATTGCCCAGGCTAGACTTGGATTCCCAACATTCCTTCCTGCCCCAAATGCCAGTGAATACATACTGCCAAGCATCTACTATGGCACTAGACTAGTGAGATATGGGAAAAAAACATTTGTAACTAACTATAGGAAGCACTTCCTAGTGTACTACTAGATGTAATCCTCTCAGGGCTGCCCATTTTACAAATTAAAAAAAGGCAGCCTTGGCAAACCAGAGAGACACTTACCTAAGACCACTCACATAACAAATAGCAACTTCTCCAGACTCTGTTCCAGAAAACTCAGATGAATAAGAAAGACATAACCTTTGTATTCACAGTGGATTTTAGAATTTAATTTAGGTAAGAAGACACTGGCATGAAGGTGCATGACAAATACCAATTGAGTGTACACAAGCTATACTGGTATCTGAAAAGGAACAATCTCGAGGCAATGAATTAAAAGCCAGTGAAACATTCAAAGACCCATTCTATAACATGTGAAAGGGCTCTGTAGATCATAAATGTTACACAAATGTCAACATGTCAACTGTTAATAAAACTAATAACATCTAGGCTTTACATGACATTTACTGAGTCAACCAGTACAATGATCATTTCACATACATTTTCTTGTTAAATTAAACCACTCAACAATATCATCCCCATTTTACAAGTGAAAAAAACCCAAGCTGAGAGAAGTTATATTAACTCATTCAAAGTCACATAAGTAGCAAGAGCTGGATTAAGCAAGTCTTTCTGTCAAAGACCATGTTTTATAACCACTATCTGTACAGCCAGTTTTTATTTTTCCTATAATCATTATTTTTATATACTCCCCCCAAAAGTTTTCACCAATTACTCAGATATGGCTCAGACACTGTGATGGATATCCACACTTGCAGTTTTTTCCCATACTGATATATCCCCAATGTTAGGGTTGTGATTCATTTCAGAAAACTCCCAAGTTCCATGCAAATTGCCTGGTGGTATGATGATCCACACCTGCAATCCCAGCACCTTGCAAGTGCTGTAAAATCTAGCTCACTAAAAGAGTTTCCATGCTATTTCTATAAGGAAAACACTCAAAAATTCCATGTTCATCTACATGTTATAACATCATAGCTGGTAGATACTATTTTCTAGAGAGGATTTTCCAAAACACTAGGCAGAAAGTTGAGATTCAAGCTCTGCTAGCACTGACTGAAATTAATTCTTTACAGCTGTGTAGGGAACGTATATCACAGAAAGGGCTCCGCTCACTAGTTCCAACCTCTTTTCAAAAAGGAAAAATGTAGTTCAAAACTAAAACGAACATTACTAGTAAGCATTTCTAGCCTTCATAGTTTGTATGTTCCCAAAGAACAACATCATGTGATTACAACTTTTTGTCCTTCTTTCTTTATTTTAGACAGGCATCATTTCTGACTGAACTCCATGCCCATGGGAAGAATGGGTGAATCAATGTTTGTCTAAAGACAAGAAATTAATTAAGAAAGAAAAACTTTAAAAGCAAAAAAACCAACATAATCACTTCTAGAATGTGCCTTCTCTGTTCATTATTATGCACATTTCACAAACTTTCCCAAATCCAGGGGAAAGCTAGTCTCTAAAATAGTACATTTATGTGCTTTACCAAAAGCATTCCTCATTTTTCATGTTACTGGTTTGTAGATTAAGTTGATTCTGCTTTAAGGTGAAAATATAATGAATGATTGGGATGGCAGACAGTCACACAAAGCATCACCTCATTACCCTTGGGGTGAGAGAACTTTCTCCTTCTTGGACCATTCTAATTTTACTCCTCTTGCTTGTCTTCTTCATTCAACTCTGCTATTTCATTAGCATCAAAAAGCTCTTCCACTTGAGGGCCCATTTCAACTGCTACACACACACACACACACACACACACATATATGTATTCCACTAGAATGCATGGCAGATTTTGTTTTAAGTGCCACACTAAAACCCTGTTAGCACATTGATTCTCAACTTAAGCTACACTTAGAATAATCTAGGAAGTTTTAATAGGTGGGTTTTATAAGTCAGATTCTGTTAATCTAAATTGTGATTTGACTTCAGGAGTATGGTCTGGGTAATAATGGAATTTTGTAAAACACCCAGGTACTTATTTTAGAATTAGCCAAATTGATTGTAAAATTTATGTGGAAAATCTAAGGGCCAAAGATAGTTAAAAACAATCTTGAAAAAGAAAAACAAAGTGGGAAAATTCGCACTACTGCACCTCATGATTTGCTACAAAGCTAAATAATCAAGGTAATGTGATACTAGGATAAGAATAGACAAATAGGGCATTGTGGCTCACACCTGTAATCCTAGCACCTCTGGAGGCTCAGACAGAAGAATTGAGGTTCGAAGCCAACCTCAGCAACTTAGTGAAATGAGACCTCAAAATAGAAAATAAAGGGGTTGAGGATGTATGTGGCTCAGTGGTCGAGTGCTTCTGGTACAAAATAAATAAAATCAATCAATCAAAGGAACAGAACAGAGCATCCAAAAATAGACATAAACAGGCAACTGATTTTCAACAAAGGTGCCCACCAGGATGTTCAATGGGGAAAGAAAAGACTCAACAAATACTGGCAGAAAAACTAGATGAATGTGAGGCCGGGGGGATGAGCCCTTATTCTTACATCACATCCAAAATGTCTGGGATGAATGATGAGTCAAAAAGTAAATAAAACTTATAAAAGAAAACAAGAAAAAAGCGAGTCCCCGTGGTGCATGCCTGTAATCCCAGCTCCTCAGGAGGCAGAGGCAGAAGAATCCAGAGTTCAAAGCTAGCCTCAGCAAAATCGAGGTGATAAGCAGCTCACTGAGACCCTGTCCCTAAATAAAATATAAAACAGGGCCAGGGATATGGCTCAGTAGTCAAGTGCCCAAGTTCAATCCCCAGCCCCTCAACCTATCTATCTATCTAAGAGACATTTCCCTTATGAAACCAATGATGAAATGCTTCAGTCTTTAGAACTTCTTTGAAATAACTAAAAAGCAAAACTAAAGATTTGTACTGGCCAAGGCTCAGGGCAGGTCGTTCTGCAACCCTTTCCTCTCAGTTACTAAAAGCTAATGAAAAACTTTCATCACAGGGATCAGAGAGGAAACAACTCACACACGGGGATGTAACACATGACATCGGTGACAAGTCAGGGATCACATCTAAATTGTTAGTGACTTTTCTTCATCTTAACAAAATCTCTGCTTACACGTAGAGATCCCTCCTATTTGCTATAATCACCAAATTCACACTGCTTCTACAATTTATGCCTAGTCCCCACTCATTTCTCCCCTACCACTGTGCTATAGATGTTTGCCCTCTGTCCAGGTGATGCCTAGGGATTCCAGGGTGCTTGGCCTGACTTTCGGTCACTGCCTGAGAAGGTAGAACAAGACCTCTCATCCATTTCACCAAATGACCCATAGACTGCAATGAGCTGCTTCTTAAATAATGCCAGTGAACTGGAATGTAAGAGCTCAACAGTTCATTACTTACCCAGTAAATCATTTCTAGCACTGTTCCACCAAGTCCTTTTTTTTTTTTTTTAAGTTGTAGATGGACCCAATAACTTTATTTAATTTATTCATTTACATGTGGGGCTGAGGATGTGAACTCAGTGCCTCATACGTGCTAGGCAGGCGCTCTACCACTGAGCCACACAACCCCAGCCCACCAAGTCTTTTTTTTTTTTTTTCCTTTCCTTTTTTTGTGGTACTGGGGTGGGGATTGGAGCCAGAGGTGCTCTACCAATGAGCCACATCCCCTTGACCTGAAACTTTAAATCTTCCTGCTTCATGCTCCCAAGTAAATGGAATTTCAGTGTGTGCACCACCACACCCAATGGCCAGGCTTTCTTGCAAGGCCTTAGAAATGTCAGTGGCTGTGAGAAAGCTAAGAATAACACCAGCTAACATTTACAGATCTCATATTGCCAGTCTTTGGTCTCAGTGACTTACAAGCACTTAAATAGTTCATCCTCACAGCACTCTACAGACAGGTAGTATTATTATCCCAATTTTATAAATGAGGAAACTGAGCTAACTTGTTCACGTAACTAATAGTGAAGCCGGAACTGGAACCTAGGTAGTCAGAATTCAAGATCTTAATATTAACCATTAAGCTATCTTCATAATACATACCTTTTCTTTTCCTTTTCTCAAAGAGAAGAAAGAATTCCAATATGTAAGGCTACCCAAACATAGTAAAAGAGATCTCAGATAATCATGAAGCCAATGTAACATTCCATATATACTTGACCAAATTCTGCTATTCCAAACGGCCAAGACTAAATTGGGAGGAGAAGTTTCCTACACTAGCTGCCGTGAATGAAGATGGCATTATTAACTGGGATAAAGTGCCAGAAGGCTTTTTGGAAAAGAAACTACTAGAAACTGCACATTAACATGTAACAGAGCAGAGGACACAATCCAGTCCTCCTTTCTGCTCTGCAGTACTCTATGACAACTCTCTCACTAAGTGCTAAAATGAAATGTGTTTTGACATCTAGAAAACAAGCAGCTGAAAGTTACTCCTTAATGGTTGCTTTTAAAACTATACAGGCCACCTCACAGAAATGGTCATATTATCTTCTTGGAAATGGGTATAAGTGGAAATGATGCTTTGTTGTAACATATTCTAAAGGAACACACACACACACACACACACACACACACACTTCTAGATCTACCTCTGTTAAGCAAATAATATTACCTAATATTTCTAATGAAGATAGTCTTAGAATTTCCCAACTCTCATACTTTTAGACACCAATGATGTAAACTTATCAACAAAGTCCATACTTGAAAACAGAAGCACAGATAAATGAACTGCCCACAATCACAAAGCTGCTTAACATACTAAGAATCCCTTTTTTAAGACAATTATTCAATTTTCAGATTTTATCTAAAAGCAAAATAGCCTTCCCTTCCTCTATTCCAATGACACAGCTTTACCCTTATTGAAAAATTAAATGAGGGCTTGGGATGTGGCTCAAGCGGTAGCGTGCTCGCCTGGCATGCGTGCGGCCAGGGTTCGATCCTCAGCCCCACATACAAACAAAGATGTTGTATCCGCCGCAAACTAAAAAATAAATATTAAAAAAAAATTAAATGACCAGTCTGAACAAACTACTAGCATAGTATCCATAAACAAAAGGAAGTTGTCATCGCTGTGGAAATCCCAAAATTTCTCATGCATTTCAAGGGTGGGAAAGTCATATCTAATGCCGCACTACATCCCACCTCTACATCCTTCCTTCTTATAATTCATCCTTAAGAACTGTTTTCCGGACATTGGCACATAAAGAGTCTATGGATCACCACTTTCCAATCAGTGTACTTCAAATGTCTTTCCCAACAATTCTCCTAGCTCCCCAGGAGTTCTGTCTTCACAGACCAGGCCATGCTTCATACCATATGCATGTTGTCTGGGGACTGAACTCACTTCGTAACTTTCAAACACAAAACTCATTTCTATATCTCTTCACATTCACTAGCTCTATTTTGTCAGCCTAGAATATCATTCTTTTCCAGACTCAAGATGACAGGCTACATGAAGGCTGCATTCCTACTTGCTCCTCTGTGGCTCAGGATTCAAGCAGCGCTTCTCAGTAAAAATAGAATTTCGCTAAAATTCAATGTTGGATATTCACAGTGTCTTACAGACTCAGAAATGGGGGTTCATTAAAAAAAAAAAAGAAAGTGTACTTTGGAACCAAGGGGGCTGCAGCTGCAGTAGCAGCACAGGTTTGCCACAGAGGGGAGGGAGAACACAGAAACACAATGGACATATTTGGTACAGAAAAACCAGAGATCAGAAAAGCAGCCCAAACTTAGCTGATCCAGAGACTGCACAGCAAAATGATGTTTGAAAAGTGCTGTTTCAAAGAGGATATATAATCAATCAACAAATATATGAAAAAATGCTCATCATCTCTAGCAATTAGAGAAATGCAAATCAAAACTACTCTAAGATATCATCTCACTCCAGTCAGAATAGCAGCTATCATGAAGACAACAATAAATGTTGGCAAGGATGTAGGGAAAAGGTACACTCATACACTGCTGGTGGGACTGAAAATTGGTGCAGCCAATATGGAAAACAGTACGGAGATTCCTTGGAAATCTGGGAATGGAACCACCATTTGACCCAGCTATCCCTCTCCTCAGACTATACCCAAAGGACTTAAAAACAGCATACTACAGGGACACAGCCACATCAATGTTTATAGCAGCACAATTCACAACAGCTAAACTGTGGAGCCAACCTAGAGAATAAAATCATGACATTTGCAGGTAAATGGATGGCACTGGAGAATATAATGCCAGGTGAAGTTAGCCAATCCCTAAAAAACTAATGCCCAATGTTTTCTCTGATATAAAGAGGCTGACTCATAGTGAGGTAGGGAGGGGGACCATAGGAGGAATAGATGAATTCTAGATAGGGAAGAGGGATGGGAGGGAAAGGGAGGGGCCAGGGGATTAGCACGGATGGTGGAATGTGATAGACATCATTATCCAAAGTACATGTATGAAGACACAGATCGGGTGTCAAAATACTTTATATACAGAGATATAAAAAATTATGGTATGTATGTGTAAAAGAATTGTAATGCATTCTGCTGTCACTTATTTTTTTAAAATTAATTTTAAAAATTTTATCGATTTAAAAAGAAAAAGAAAAGTGCTGTTTCTCCATTGGCCACAGAGAGCTGAGAGGGAGCCATATGGGGGTAGCTACAATGCAGCTGCTGCTGCAAAGCTGGGACATCATAGCAAACATTGCCACACTGTCCTTGCAAATACCTATCATGTACCTAGAAGAATGGGAGCCAAAGATGTACAGAGAAGGTTACACCAAGGGAGTTCAGTCAGAAAAGCAAAGGAGAGCCCAAATGGTTTTCCCTTTGAGTCTGGCAGCTCATGTGATCAGCTAAGGTGAGTGGGGAATCTGAACACTCAGGACTCAGCCTGGGAAGGCTGTGTTGGTGGGCAGCAGAAGGGGGAGGGATTGGCTCCCCTGCCCTTAGAGGAGAATTCCTGGTAGGCTCCAGACTCCCTGCAAAGATCAGCAATGGCCATGCTGTGGGGTGTGTTGATCTAATCTCTCCAGAGCAGACACCACCTATAAGACCCCTGAGGCCAGATTAGACTTGAGCCTCCAGAACTCCCCTCATAGAACTCTGGAGTGCCAGGATCTGATCTGTGAAGACAAAACTCTAACCCACAGCATTTCCCACTCCTTGCTACCTCCTACTGGTGAGAAGGGAAGCTGAAAGCAATTTCAACTGGCTTCAGTCTTATTCCACTCCAGGGGCAGCCTGGAGATCAACACAGAAAGAGGAAGGGGTTAACAGCTCCCAGCCTTTGCTCTCTCCCTTGGTACACCCAAGAAGAAACAAAAAAGACAGCCAAGGATAGGCAGTGAACACCCATTTTCATCAACTTTTGATCATCTGAGTGGAGACAATACCTTCATTTTTCATTAAGAATATTTTCTCTTCTTTTGGGGAGTGGAGGTGTTCTTGCTGTGCTGATTAGTTCATGGCCATACATATTTACATGTTTCTTTTTTCTCTTTTTTCCTTGCCCCTTGCCTTGACTTTTAAGGGGTAGGGCTTTAGTTTATTTTGGTTTTCATTTTGTTTGTTTTTCTTTCTCTCCTTTCTTCTCCTGCTAACAAATTCTCTTGTTCTCACTTTCTCCCTCCCTCTATTTTCTCCTCCTTCGTTATAACCACCAATTGCTAACACCTCTCCTGAAATCTCTATTCACCCTTTCAACATTGTAAACTCTCTTCAACATACCTATCACATTTTCCTTTGGACTTTACTTTTGAAATCATTTAGAACCATGTTGATGTGATTACTTCTGTGGATGACAGTTGACATGTGCTATTCACTTTAATGTCAGATCTAGTACATAATCATTTATTATGTTTTGTTTTCGTAATTTCTGATCATACCTTCCTGTTTTTTGGCGTAATTAATGTTGATATAATAGTAGAAACCAGGTACTTATTTTAATGCTCTATAGTGCTTGCTTTAGTTGTTACTATTGTTGGTTTCTGCCTATCCTGTGAGGTGCTGGGGTCCTACAGAGACACTATAAGTTCACAGGGCAGAGAATCTTCTGCTGAACTCACTCAGCCAAAAGGCAGAACACTTTACTCCACAAACAAATTAATGACATTTAAACTTCAACACAAATAACAGAAGGGACAAATCCAAACCAGTGACCAGATCCCAGGTAGGAATGGCTAGGTGTGGGCTATCCTTCCCACTCATGGACATTCCATAGCAAAAACAGAATAACACAAAGGTGCGGATACCAAACCAATAAGGAAATATCAATCTAGATCATTCTAGAACCTTTTGATAAATGAAAGGTGTACTCTAAAAAGGCCCACACAGAAGAGAAATCCATTCCAAAAGATAAACAAAACAACACAGGAACACAAGAAACATTGAAAAAAATGAGGTAATACAACACCTCCTCAAGTTCATAATTCAACAACTGATCCCAAAGATATTGACACGGATAAAATATCTGATAAAGAATTCAAAAGAATAATTATAAAAATAATCAATGAATTCTGAGAACACTGAGCTAATTAAGAAAGTCAGTATAGGATATGAGTGAGAAACTCAATGGGGAAGACAGAGTATAATGCCAAGTGAAGTTAGCCAATCCCTAAAAAACTAATGCCCAATGTTTGACAACAAACTAAACAAAAATCTTAGAAATGAAAGAATGAATCAAATAAAATGTTCAGGTGAAATACAGCAGATCATGCTGAAAACACAATCTCAGAGATGGAAAACAAAGTGACCAGCCTTAAACAGCAGACAATATTAAAGAAAATAAGTAACCATATGATTATAATATATACAAGAAATCTGGGACAACATTAAGAGATAAGATTTAAGAGTCACTGGAATAAAGGAGGGTTGTAAGACACATGCTGTGAGAACAGCCTTAGGCCTGTCTTGAGCCTAAGCAACTCTATTTTTAAAACTCCAGTTTGAAATCTGCAGTCTCACCAACACAGCCCTCCAGTATGGCCTCACACAATGCTCCAACAGAGCCCTCAGACTAGTTACTTCCCCTCACCCTGATAAACAGAGTGAAGCCTCCGGCAGGCTGTCCTTGCCAGATAGAGGGAAAGAGGAGAAGATCAAGGTGCAGACCACCAGACCAGATATTTCCGACCCAAGGGTAAATGATGTCATGGGGAAATCCAGTGGTAGCTGATAAGGATTGAAAGGGGGGTCAAAACCCCCAAAGTTTAGTATAAACACTAGAGCTGATGAAAGGGGATTCAGCCAGCCAAAACAAGGATGCACACGAGCTGGAGAGCCTGATGATGACCTGACATCCCATCACTTGGTCCTCTGCATGATCCTCACCACTCTCAAACTCTATAGCCTGGACCTTGGTGAGAGCTGCAATTTCTCCCTATGACCCTCTTTTCAATGGGTCGTCCACTCCACACCAGGAAAAGCCTGCCTAGGTTCCGGACTTGATCACCAAGGTCTGAGTCAGTATGCATTTGCTGGACATAAAGCCTAAGGCTTGAGACTTTTGAACTTAGCATGCAGAGGGAATGTCTGTTATTAGCCTGCCTTGATTAAGTTTTTTTACAGTGCTTAGAATTAATCTAGAATTCTTTGCTGTGAATGGATTATGTCTATTGCAAGCATTAAGAACTACTAGCATTAAGGACTGTCCTTTTCTTGATTAAGAACCTATAGAGAGCTGGGGATGTGGCTTAAGCTGTAGCGCGCTCGCCTGGCCTGCGTGCGGCCTGGGTTCAATCCTTAGCACCACATACAAACAAAGATGTTGTGTCCGCCGAAAACTGAAAAATAAATATTGAATCTCTCTCTCTCTCTTTAAAAAAAAAAAAAAAAAAAACCTATAGAGTGAAATTATATTGAGTAATTTGAGTGAATAAAGCATTGAAAGGGGCAGAAGTGCATGGACATTCTTTATTTCTCCCTTTGACTGCATATGTTGCAATTCTGCCCCCTCTCGACACATGCTAATGGCATGAATAACTCCTCAGGGAAATAAAAACTGAAAATTTTCCAAACCATGAGAATGAAATGGACATCCAGATAAAGAACACATTCAAAACCCCATTCAGACAAGATCAAAAAAGAAGCTCTCCACAACATACTACAATTAAAATGCTAACATGAAAAACAAGAACAGAATTTAAAAACCTCAAGAGGCAAGCCGGTTTAGAATTACTTCCATTTTCTCTGCACAAACTCTAAAAGCCAGGAGGTCTTAAGTGATGTGTTCCAAGCCCCTAAAGAAAATATGTCAACCAAGATGGCTATATCCAACAAAGCCATCCTTCAAAATCAAACAAAGAATAAAAACCTTCCAAGATAAGCAGAAAATAAAAGAATTGATGGCTTCTAGGCAGGCATTACAGAACTTTAATTAAAGAAAAACTTGGGCTGGGGTTGTAGCTCAGTGGTATAGCCTTGCACGCGTGAGGCACTGGGTTCAATCCTTAGCACTGTATAAAAATAAATAAATAAAATAAAGGTATTGTGTCCACCTACAACTAAAAAAAAATTTCTTAAAAAACAAAAAGAAGAGGATGGGGTTGTGGCTCAGTGGTGAAGCGCTCGCCTCGCACGTGTGAAACCCTGGGTTAGATCCTCAGCACCACATAAAAATAAATAAGTGAAATAAGGGTGTTGTGTTCAACTACAACTAAAAAATAAAATATTTAAAAAAAAGGAAAAGAAAGAAACTAACTCCACATAGAAGAAATAAAAAACAAACCCCAGAGCTCGAAAATGACCAAATCTCATTTTAAGAGTAAGTAAATAAGAAACAGGACCAAATTAAACATTAGAAATAAATAAAAATGGCAGGAATAAATTCCCTGTATAACACTATTGAATATAAATGTTCTCAACTCTCCAGTTGAAAGACATAAGGTGGCAGAAAGGATTAAAAATCAAGACCCAACTATATGTTGTTTGCAAGAGACTAGTCTTACAGGCAAAGATAGCCACACACTGGAGATGAAAGGATGAAAACTGATGTACAATGTGAATGGAGTCACCAAACAAGCAGGAGTAGCTACTCACATATGTGACAAAGCAGACTGCAAAAACTGATGTTAATTGGAAGAGAAAAAGAAGGTCACTTCATACTGATAAAGAAAACAATCCAACAAGAAGATATAATAATAATAAATATTCATGCCTCAAATGTGGGTGCAACTAATTACTTAAGAAACACTACTTGAATTAAAGCCTCAGATAAAACCCGGTACTGGGAGATTTTACCATTAGATAGGTCACCCAAATATAAACTCAGTAAAGACTCTTCAAATCTGAAAAATATTATAAATCAAATCAACTGAACAGCCATCTGTAGAGTATTTCATCCAACAGCTGAATATATTTTCTTCTCGGGGGCTCACGGAACCTCCAAAATAGACCATATTTTAGGCCACAAAGCAACTTTTCTCAGATAAAATCTGAATGAAATTAGAAAACAACAAAAACCATACAGAAAACAGTATAAAACATGGAGGCTGAATAATATACTTCAGAATAAAGAATGGGTGGTAGAAGAAATCAGGTGAAGAAAATTTAGCCTCAATAACTATACAACATACCAGAACTCTGGGACATTATGAAGGCATTTCCAAGAGGAAGGTTACAGCTATGAGTGCCTACAAAAGAAAATCAGACCAATCCCAAATTAATGACATAATGATGCATCTCAGGGCCCTTGAAGAACAAAGCAATTCCAAAACCAGTAGAAGGAAATGATTAAGATCAGAGTCAATATCAGTGAAAATGATAAAAAAAAAAAAAAACACAATACAAAGAATCAATGAGATAGTTTGTTCTTTAAAAATATAAAGAAGGGGCTGGGATTGTGGCTCAGTGGTAGAGCACTTGCCTAGCACATGTGAGGCCCTGGGCAACTAAAAAATAAATACTTAAAAATATATATAAAGAAGATTGATAAGTCCTTAGACAAATTAACCAAAAGAGAGAAGACACAAAAATAAAATTAGAGATGAAAAAGGGAGAAATTACTACAGACATCACAGAAATCCAGAAGATCATTACACACTATTTCAAAAACTTACACTCCATAAAACTGGAAAACCTATAAGAAATTAACATTTATAGGCACATACAACCAGACAAAATAGAAATAAAGAAGACACAGAAAACAAACAGACCAATAACTAGTAATGAGATAGAAACTAATAAAGTCTTCCAACAAAGAAAAGGGCCAGGACCAGATGGATTCTCGGTTGCCACCAGACCTTTAAAGAAGAACTAATGCCAAGTTCCTCAAATTATCCTATGAAAAAGAGATGAACACTTCCAAATTCATTATATGAAGTTAATATCACACTCATATTAACACCAGATAAAGACACACCAAGGAAAGAAAACTTCAGACAACTATCCCTGATGAACTTAAGACGCAAAAATCCTTAATAAAATATTAGCAAATCACATTCAACAAAGTAAGAAGACTGTATATCATGACCAAGTTGGTTTTACCCCACAGATGCAAGGATGGATGGACATATGCAAGTCAATAAAAGTAATTCAACACATAAATACATTAAGGAAATCACTTATTTGACAACAGATGCACAGAAAGTCTTTGACAAAATTCAGATTCCACTTCATGATAAAAGTCACTGAAAAAACTAGGGATCAAAGGCTCCTACATCAACATAATAAAGGCTATACATGAAAAACCCAAACCCAACCTCAGATCAATTGGGGAAAAATTTAAAACACTTCCTGTAAAATGTGTATCAAAACAAGGATGCTCATTCTCACCCCTCCTATTTATTATACCATTAGCAATTCTAGCCATAGCTATTAGACAAAAGAAGGAAATAAAAGAGATGAAAATAGGGAATGAAGAAGTCAAAATATCAGTGTTTGCAGATAATATGATCCCACACATAGAAGATTATTCCCCCCACCAAAAAAAAAAAAAATACTTCCACCAAAAGACTCCTAAAACTAATAAATTCAGCAAACTACTAGGTTTCAAAATATCAATTGCTTTCCTATATACCAATGATGAATCTGTTGAGAAAGAAATCAGAAAAACAATCCTATTACAATTGCCTCAAATAAAAATAGTAATAATATATAGGAATACTTCTAACCAGGGAGGTGAAAGACTTCTGCAATGAAAAATAGAGAACATTGTAGAAAGGAACTGAAGACAAAAGAAGATGAAAAGACCTCCCATATTCAAGGATAGGCAGAATTGATAGTTAAAATGGCTACAGTACCAAAATTAATAAACAAATTCAATGCAGTTCTTATCAAAGTATCAGTGACATTCTCACAAAACTAGAAAAACAGTTCTAAAGTTCATTTGTACAAGTAAAAGGCCCAGAATAGCAAAAGAAATTCTAAGTCAAAAAAAGCAATGCTGGAGACATCACAATATCTGGCTTCAAATTATACTACAAAGCAATAGTAACAAAAACTACATGGTACTGACATAAAAACAGACACATAAACCAATGATACAGAAGACACAGAGACAAACCCACACACCTATAGTCATCTGATCCTTGACAAAGGTGCCAAAAACATACTCTAGAGAAAAGACAGTCTTTTATACAAATGGTTCTGGGAAAACTGGTTATTCAGACATAAATGAATAAGACTAGACTCAATCTCTTACTCTGCAATGAAAAAATAATCAACTCAAAATGGGTCAAAGATCTCAAAATTAAGACCAGAAATTATGAAACTACTAAAGGAAAATGTAGGGTCAATACACACTCATACACAGTACACAGACACAGGCAAGAACTTCATCAATAAGACCCCCAAAGCTAAGGAAATAATGTTAAGTGTTAATAAAAGAGATGGCATCAAATTTGAAGGCTTCTGCACAACAAAACGCATAATTAAGAATGTGAAGAGAGAACCTGCT
The DNA here is from genome assembly GCF_047511675.1 of Marmota flaviventris. Taxonomy (NCBI): domain Eukaryota; kingdom Metazoa; phylum Chordata; class Mammalia; order Rodentia; family Sciuridae; genus Marmota; species Marmota flaviventris. Next base: position 25,319,068 of record NC_092516.1, read on the forward strand.
GAGCAGGCAAAAAAAAAATCTGTGCAAGCTACTCTTCTGACAGTATGAATATCCAGAATAAAGATCTCAAAAACTCAATACCAAAAAATAAAAGGCCTTTTAATAAATTGGCAAGTGAATCCAACACTTCTCGAAAGAAGAAATATAAATGGCCAATAAAAATGAATATTCAACACCATTAGCAATTAGGGAAATGCAAATTAAAATTAAACTGAGATTTTATCTCATACCAGTTGAATGGCAGTCATCAAGAATACAAACAATAATACATGCTGGAGAGAATATTGGGAGAAAAAAGAACACTTTTGCACTGTTAGTGTAATTGTAACTAAGTAGAACCACTATGGAAATCACTAGGGAAGTTCCTCAAAAGACTAGGTGTGGAAACACCATATGACCCAGCTGAACCCACTCCTCTGTATTTATCCTAAAGAATTAAAAAGTCAACATTACATATATGCCCATGTTTATTGCAACACAATTCATAACAGGCAAACTACGGAACCAGCCTAGGTATCCATCAATGAATGGATAGATAAGGAAAATGTGATAAATATACATAATGGAGTTTTATTCAGCCATAAAGAAAAATAAAATGTCATTTGCAGGAAAATGGATAGAACTAGAAACAATCAAGTAAAGCAAAATAAGCCAAACTCAAAAGGTTAAAGGTTATATGTTTTCTTTCATATGTGGAAGTTTGAGAGGAAAAAGGGAAAGAAATGGCGGAAGGTCTCTTAAAAATCAAAGGGAGATCAGTAAAGGAAAGGGATCAAAGGGCAGGACAAGGAGGAGGAAATATGAGGAGTGACATTAGCCAAGTTATATTGTTATAGTATATGCGTGCACAAATATGCAACAAATCACACCATTATGTACAACTGTAATTCACCAATAAAAAATGGGCAAGAGAAAGAATACCCTTCTTTTCTTTACCCCTGCAAGCCTCCTCTTTTTATTATTCAAGATCCAGTCTGTGATGACCATTCCCAGTTATTTCTAAAAACTCACAGCACTCTGTGCTTTGGTTATCACACTTATCATCATTAGGTAATATGGGACAAGAACTTTGTCCTATGTCCCATATTACATAATTCCCAGTTCTCAGCTGACAAGCAAGAGACACCCTAAAAATCCATTCCACTGATTTTTATGGATTCATTGCTAGGAATACAGTAGTAAGCAACATAAAGTGAAAGTAAACTCCCATGAAATTTACTATAAATAGAAAGAAAGGGGAGAAATATTTAACATGTAAATGTATGCATAAGGTAGAAATGAATGTAATGAAAAAAATATATAGCAGAGTAAGGGAAGAAAGTGTGCCTACTTTAGATATGGTGGTCACCACAGGTCTCCCTGATGAGGGAGCTTCTAGCACAAATCTCAATCAACTGAAAGGTAAGAGCATTCCAGTCAGGGTGAAAAGTAAATGTGACAGTCTTGGGTAGAAAATGTATGACTGCTGGAGCCCATGAAGAGAACTGGAGGGAATGATAAGAAAGATACAAGTGGGAAAATCCCAAGGAGTTTACATCACATGCAGTCCCCTCCTCAAACCTGGGCAACCACCATGGTGGTTGGTACACACCTGTCATCCCTGGACTCTAGAGGCCGAGGTAGGAAGATTGCAAGTAAGGGCCAGCCTCAGCAACTTAGCAAGACCCTGAGCAACTCAGACTATCTGTAAATAAAAGAAAAATTAAGAGGCTGGGGATGTAGCTCAGTGGTAAATTCCCCTTGGGATTTACCATTCAATCTATTGTAGGTGGGTGGTCAGGGCATTATATAATTTTCTCAGAGAGGCAGGGATCAAGAATCTATCAGGACAAATCAAAATGAATCTTGGTCATTCTTAATTCTCTTTGTTAAGCTGTCCAGAACTGGATGCTCTTCAGTTAACCAGAAATTCAGCCTACATTACTCTGGTCTCTTCTTGTGGCTGCTGCTGTCTTTATAAGTCTTTTCTTAGCTTCTGAATCTCCACAACTTTCCAGGGTGAACTCCATTTTGCCTTCTTGAATGTTCTTCAAAATAAAGCCTAGTAAATGCTGTGGTCCTATTTCCTCTTTCCTCAAAACAACTCATAGCCATTTCATCTGAGGTTCCCAAGACATCCTAATAATTCTTCCTCAATTACATTAGGCAGTCTTCTCCTTTTCCCATAGTAACATTAGAAAACTATCTGACTTCTTAATCAGAATTTTCTTCCCTAAATATATTGAATTCTTAGAAAATTCTGCCCACTGTTTCATGTTATTCTAAAGCTTAACTGCTATGGGGACTTTCATTTCAAAGAAAAATACCTTGGATTTAAACACATCTAATATTATTGACTCATATATTGGGCCCGACTTTGTTTATAAAAATATTTTTCACTTAAAAAATGATTCATAATGGCATCAGTATAAATGACAAGTTTTTCAATTCATCCTAAATGTAAGATACAATTCTCATCCAAATCTTGAGAATATAACATTAAGTTCTGTGAAGTATACCTGGACAATGAAACCTTTCGAAGAGCTAGGCTTACACTCCTATCATATAATCTTGGGAATATTTGTTTAATCACTACTAATCTGAAAACCTATATTACTCAAGAATTGATTTATAATCATTCTATTATGAAAGGCTTTAATTCCTAAAATGGAGGCCTCAACTCCAAAATGTCAACAAATTTAGCAACTATAAGTCCACCAAACCAACCAACATTCCTTCTCTCTCCCTTAGATTTCAGACTTAAAATTGTCCAAGTAGCCAATCTATTAGTTTTCCATTTTTCTAACAAACATTATCATGCCAAATTACTTACACTGTTTTCTGCCATTTCTTACAGATCTCTTCTTGAACTACTATGCTCCCACAGTCTGATCATCAATTTGCATGTCAGTTCCTTTTAACTGGATTCCACCCAACCAGAATTACAGCTGCCTCTCTATGAAAGAATAATTTCTCCCCCCATTCAACAATGTCAGGGTCCCTACCAGAGGATCAAATTGTCACTCCACTCGCTACTAATTATCCTGTGCTACACCACTGTTTCCCTTCCTTCATAAAGCCCTGAACCATATTCCTTGTCCCCTGTGATTAACAGCAGTCATGATGATGCCTTATATCCAATGAACCAACACAAGAGGGAAATCCAGGCATCAGGCACAGATGACAAGTAATGATAATATTTTAAGAAGAACATTTAAACTAAAAGCAAAATCTTGTTTCTAGAACAAAAGATTCCCTAACTTTGCATAGCAGTTCACTGCACTACCCAAGAGGTTCCTGACACCATATCCATGAGATTAAGACAGGTTTCCCAATTTCTAAGTCTCTTTAATTACAATATAAACCTGTCATTTCTTGCTTCATAGTAATGGCAAAGATCTTAACATACTCCTTTGTATGGCAATTTCCCTGGAATTTAAAGGCTCCCATTAAATATTCCTTTATTCTCTCCTTCATGTTTTTATCATACTCAGGAGAGGCACAAGGATGGCAATAAAAAAAAAAAAAAAAAAAAAAACCCAGTTAAAAAAAATTGAGAGGGCTGGGGATGTGGCTCAAGCAGCAGTGCGCTCGCCTGGCATGCGTGCGGCCCGGGTTTGATCCTCAGTACCACATACAAACAAAGATGTTGTGTCCGCAGAAAACTAAAAAATAAATATTAAAAAAAAATTCTCTCTCTCACAAAAAAAAAAACTGAGATTTCAGAGTCTGAATACTTAGGAGATATGACAGCTGTCCAAAAAAAAAAAAACTCAATGACTTCAAGTGTGAAAGAGAAAAATTAGATTTATTCAACATGACCCCAGAGAGTAAAACAAGAACCAACAGGTTCTACAAACACACACAGATTTCCCCTTGATACCAAGCAGGAACTATTCAACATTAAAGCAGAGCTGTTCAGAGGCACCATTATGCGAAAAGGCAGGCAGGCAGGCATCCCACGTAAAGAAAGGTGGGACAGCCACCTTGTAAAGATATAGTAATGTGTCTGCAAGACCCTATAGTGCAAGCTGGATAAGAGGACTTTAGATTCTTTCAAAGACTAAGATTCTACAAAACCTATTGTTAAGTGCTTAAGTGACTACTAGAGTTTTGTCACAGAGAAGAAGAGTAAGGCTTTAAGCAGCAATAAGCCTCCCACACCTCACTCACTTTATCACAAGTTCATAGGTAACAATTCATTATGCAAAGCATAAGGACAAGGGCATTATGTACTTTTCTCTGAGTCAGGAAATGAGCAAACTTTGAACCCCGTCCCCCCCACACACACACTATATAACAGGCAGAATAATGGCTCCCCAAAAATGTTCATATACAATTCTCGGTGTCAGGTCGATGGAGGTGGCTGAGGAACAAAGCACCAAGTAACCAGCACCCGTGAAAGAAATGCCAATCAGGCACTGATGGAACCGCCTGTCAATCAACGGGGTCTCCTGGCCAATCCTGGATCTTAGCCAGCTCCCCCAACCAACACCAGTAGGACAAGGAACTCTAAACACCCCTTTTCCTGGTGGCTGGGGTTATGGCTCAGTGGTAGAGCACTCGCCTTGTACATGCAAGGCCCTGGGTTCAATCCTCAGCACCACATATAAATAAATAAATAAAATAAAGGTATTGTGTCCAACTACAACTATAAAAAAATAAATACTAAAAAAAAAAAAAAACTTTTCCTGTCCCAAGCTCTCCCTTCCTGCCCTAAGCCCAATAAAATTTCCAGTCCACTAGAGACTCTGTGCTTCTCCTTTGACCCACTCTGTTGGTCTCAGGGTCCACCAGGGAGTGAAATCTCAATAACGCCTCCTTCAGGGACCTTTTTAAATCTGCCTCCTTTTGGTCTCTGCTGCCTGACCTTACACTCAGAATCTGTGAATATATGGCAAGGAGGAATTAACTTTGTAGAGATGAGATTAAGAATGCTAATCAGTTAACCTTCAAATAAGGGGATTATCCTGGATTATCTGGGAGGGTCTGTTTTAACCTCAAAGGTCCTTAAAAGTAGAAGATGCTGTGACTAAGGAAAAGAAAAACAAAAAGATGCCACTGTATCTGTTGCTACTGGCTTTGAATATGAAAGAAGGGATCCTACACACCAAGGACTGCAGAGAAGCTTCTGGAAAGCTGGGTAAGGCAATTTCACATGAAGCCCTAAGAATCCTTAATTTTAACCTATCCATGAAGGATTTCTAACCTACAAAACTGTAAGATGACCAGTTTGGTTAAACTAAAAAGAAGCATGGAAACATTTACTTTTAGTGCTGTTTCTAATTTAATTCTTTAGAGAACGAATGTATCACTGAAAATTTTTTGGCACAATTTACTTCAAAAAATTTAGAGTGTAATTCATTTTAGAGGAACAATGTTTCATGAGCAGTGCCTGTTTATTTGTAGTTGTGCTGTTTTTTAATGAGTGCAATAAAGGTGCTTCATATCAACTTAAAAAAAAAAGGTAACCTGGGGGCTGGGATTGTGGCTCACCTAGCACGTGCAAGGCCCTGGGTTCACCACATAAAAATAAATAAAATAAAGATATTGTATCCAACTAAAACTAAAAAATAAATTTTTTTTAAAAAAAACAGATAAGCTTGTTCTGTGCTATTTTGAATCATTGTATTAATGTTAATTTGTTATGGCGGCAAACAGGAAACTAATACAACCACTACTATATGCTTATACCCTCTCAAAGATGATGGGTAACATTTACTTACTTGTTTTAAAGAATTATCTTATATTGATGATAATCTTGGTTTTATATGAGAAGTATAGATTAGTAGAAGATGAGGTTTCTATCCAGACCAACAAAAATGGCAACATAACTGTTAAAATTAGCCTTCAAGTATCATATCTTGTGTTCATATAACATGCATGGCACATAACAGACCCTCAATAAGCCTTTGGTGATTTAAATTAGAAATAACATCTTTGGCATCCTTTGGTGCCAGGCCCAGAGAAAGTCTCATGGTAACCAGTAAACAGTCTTTTCACTTCACAATCTTATCCAATGCTCAAAAAAATGAATAACTCTTTCAACTGCCCTCCATTTAGTCTCTACATTCAGCAAAAACAAGGACATGGCATGTGTGGTAGAGAGCAGACACCAAGAGGGAGGCAGTGAAAGATCACAAAACAAGACAGGAAGCAAGGTTCACTTTTATAACAACCAATTATGGTAGAAATTAACCTGAATCTGAGAAAACTACATTAATTCCTTCCGTGGATGGTGCCCAAATGGTCTAATCATTCCTTAAAGGCCCCACTACAATCACCAGTACAATGGAAACTGAGCTTTCAGCACATGCACCTTTGGGGAATGGCCTCAAACCATAGCAATTCCCTTCACAAGGAACAGGTATTACTTCTATAGGAAAGGTTTTCCAAACAATAGAAAACACTTCTTCCTTGTATTCTTTCTTCTTTCTTTCAATCTCACCACCACCACCACCACCCTGCTTTCTTTCCTTCCAGGTCTCCATTTTCCACTCAATTCAGATTCTGCTCAGCCTTTCTGTCCCCATTTCCTCTAAGAGTTATAGGCAAGCACAGCTCTGTGCCTGCAGAGGTGTGAGCAGCTAAAACATTATGAAGTTTCCACATAGAACCTAGCATGCCAACTCTCATACTCTATGTCCAGACCCAGGAAGATGGCGGCAAATGCCATCAGAGTACTTTCACAGCTGGAGCTAACATCTCTATATCCTCTGCCCTTCCAATACCTGCTTATTTTAGCAGCTAGGAATCTTGAAAAGTACTTATCCCTGGCACTATATAAATATACACAGCCATACAGCTTCTTTTTGCCACACGGCCAATCAAAGGTATCCTCAAGTCCATTATGATATCAGCTTGAATTCTTAGAGTGCAAAAAGCTTGGGAAACAAACATTTAAAATAAATAATATGCAGTTATAGGAGGCCATGGGCTTTTAAAGAAATGAAACTTTTTATCATTTTTACTCTCTGAAAACCCATATAGTCAGAACTCCTGAAATTTAAAAAGTCAATCTGATCACTGATATAAATCTCAATTTATTTCTAAAACTAAAAGCTGAAACTCAAAGTCCCCAACACTAATAAAAAAAGATTTAAGGATCATCTTGCTGTAATAGGCACACTGTTTAGTCAACTGTTAAGACAGTGAAGTGGTTAAGAGACTGTGCTCTAGAGCAACATTGTCTGGGCTCTTCTACCTCCATCAACTACTAGGAAAAAATCCTTGGTACCTTTGTGTCTCATGTACAATACTGAATTATTACAATACCTATACCTCCAAGGTTATTAGAATTAAATGAGTTCATACACACAAATCAACTGGAATATGACTGCAAGACAGTAACTCCAACAGCTTATGTAAACAATCATCATGCACATGTGTCCTTGGGAAATTCCCATAATGCTCCTACTGGTGTGACCATGTTAGCCAGTAGGCAAGTCTTTCAGGGACAATCACCTATGCTTGGAAGAAAAGGCCATTCCCCCTTTAAATGACTATAACCCTAACTCTAAAGTTGTTTTTCCATTTCAGATAAGAACTTCCAAAGAAACTCACACAAGAAGCTAGCAAAAACTGTAGTCACCCCACCCCACCCCTTAGAGGTGACCTAAAGTTTGCTCATTATAATACTAAGTTCTCTGCCCAGAACATTCCTTTTCCACCATTTTCTGAACATGTAACACATGAAGAAGCATGATGATGGATTAAGCATGCTAAAGAATGTACCCACCTCTATATACGATAGGTCTTTCCCTCATAGTTATTTATGATTCTCCACCCCGCCCCCCCCACACCTCCAAAAAAAAAAGAAGCCCCTTGCTTTTTTTTGCACAAGGAGACTGCTTTAGGGTACCCTCAGTGTGCTCCTTCCTTGTTGCAAGTAATAAACCTCTCCTCACTCTTTCATCTGGTTGTAATGATGGGCTTTGCACTTCTTGGGTGAATCCACTGCATTTGGTTAAGGTCACATGGAGAGAAGAAGCTGAAAATACAATAGGCAGAAAAGAAGGGGACCACACAACAATTTTGTATACAAATTATCTCATGGTCCAGACAGCAGAGATCATCACATGATCACCAGGTGTCTCACTCTGATTGGATACAGAACTCCTCCCACCCCCAAAAAAGTCATTAGCCAACAGCTTTAAAAGCCACCTCCAGGAATGCCTTATAAACCCCTAGATATAGTAGCTACTCAGCGGGCACCCCATTCAAGCAGCCTTCCCTTATGGGAGCTCTGCTTCCTGTTTCAGAAATAAATTCTGTTACTTTACCCTCCACAGTCCATGGGAGAGAACCTATACCTGGCTGCATCTCAGAATCTTCATCTCTTGAGTTTCATGACTACCCGTGTCTTCATTTCTACTGCCTAATCTGATCCCATGTAACCTGCTGAAGGGCAAGGTCTGTGTGTCTGTCTGTAGCTGCTAGTAAGAGCAGGCTGGATTACAGAAGGAGTTCTCAAGAATACGATCCACACTTTACTTTCCTCTTCTGTGAACTAAGGATTTCACAGGACTCTTCCACTGGAGCACCACACTGATCTATGAAATCTCTGTTTCAAACTTCAAATATGTCCTTGATTGCTTCTGGTTAAGAAAAAACTGATGGAGCTTCAAGAGCCAACAAAATCTCTCTCAGCTACCCTAAGCCCAGCATGTGGTCAGCTATCAGCCATTTAAAACTCTCCTTTCAACCATAGTTGGATTCAATTGCTCTGAACACTTCTGAAACCTTCTGAATGGGGTTTGTTTGATTGCTTGCTTGCCTATGCCTCAAAAAAATCATATAAGCCAAAGAAGGAGCTATACCAATCTCTTCAAAGTTTTTATGTTAAATTTTAAGAAGGTTCTTGATAGTTGAATGACCTCCTGTGGTGATTTGACATACAAATAAAATTTGACTACCTCAGAAAAATTTTGGCAAGGGTGACAACTGAGGACACTGAGTGAATATAAGTGAAGATGTAAACAGAAAGATGTTATATAAACATATCTTAAGAACAGGATTAAAGATGACTCAATCTTTTAAATTGAAGATATATTTTAAAAATCAGTATAAAACAGGTATATGACAAGTATGTTAATTAGTACAAAATGGCACAGGAAAATGTTTAAAAGGCCAAAATAAGAGACATTCTATGATCATGGATTAGAACACCCAATGAAGTGGATGCTAATTCACAATGGGAGGGGGGAGCACTAGGGAAGAACAGAGTTATTTTAGGCAGAGGGGAGTGAAAAGAGGGGAGGGGCCTTGGGAGTAGGAAGGATAGTGGAATGAATCAGACATTGTTACCCTACGTACATATGTGACCGGTGAGATTCCACATCATGTACAACCAGAAGAATGAGAAATTATACTTCATCTATATATCATATATCAAAGTGCATTCTACTGTCATATAGAACTTATTAGAAAAAGAAGACTTGACAAAATGAATAATTATCCCCAAATTGATCTAAACATTTGATGAAATTTCAATGAAGATCTCAGAAAATATTTTTGTAAATATTGACAAGATAGTTCTAAAGTTGATATGAAAAAGCAAAGGAAAGACAAGAATTAAAATAAGGTTGAAAAAGAAAGACACTATTTGAAGACTTAACATAAAGGTTGTACATATAACATTGTATTTCTTGGAAGAGACAGACACATTGATATATGGGTCAATGTAAAGGGATCTTTAAATAGATCACATATATGTGTCTATATGGATAACTAATCTTGGATAAAAATGCAAACACAATTAAGTAGAGAAATAATAGTCTCTTAAAAGGGGATGGGGTTTCATCCATATGAAAATTAACTGAAATGAATCATAGACCTAAATGTAAAACCTAGAATTATAAACTTCTTTAAAAAAAAAAAAAAAAAAACTTTCTAACTTTAGGTTATATCACTTCACAATGCCAAAGAATACTTCATTTTAAGAAACCTAATATTTGAACTTCATCAAAATTTAAAACTTCTGCTCTTCAAAAGATACTGTTAAGAATAAAAATACAGGCTGGGCATGATGGTGCACACCTGTAATTCCAGTGCCTGGGGAAGCTTGGGCAAGACAATCATAAATTCAAAGCCAGCCTCAGCAACTTAGGGAAGCCCAGTGCAACTTTAGCAAGATCCTGTTTCAAAATAAAAATAAAAAATTTATAAAAATTTTTTCAAAAAAAAAGAGCTGGCTGCAGTTGTGGCTCAGTGGTTAAGCACTACAAGGTTCAATCCATGGTTCTAAAATAATTAAAATACAATCTAGAACACATAAAGAACTCTTGAAACTCAGTAATAAGAAAACATCCAATACTGCTTCACAGAAGTTAATATACAGATGACAAGCACATGAAAAAAATGTCCAATATCATTAGTCTTTAGGGAAAAGCAATTTAAACCACAAAGAAATTACTCCACATATGCATTAGAATGGCTAAAATTTTAAAAAAAAAAAAAAAAGTGTGTGCTGGCCAAAACTTGGGAGAAGAAAATGTAGTTGAAAGAAACTACACTGCTAGTGGAAACATAAGGCACAAACCCTTGAGAAAAATGGCACTTTCTTATACCTACCATATGACCCAGACATTCCACCCCAGCAACTTACACAAGAAAAATAAAAGTGCATGTCCACACAAAGACTTGTATCTAATAGTTGTTGCAGCTTTTTTGCTTTTATACATAAAGATGCTAACAACCCAAATGCTCACAAATAAGTGAACAGATATATTTTGGTGAATCTGTACAGAAGAATGTTATTCAGTATTAAAAAGTATTAATATATATTACTATGTGGAGGAATCTTAAAAGAATTACACTTAAAGAAGCCAACCAAATGAAAAAATGCATAATATATACAGATTCTATTTATACAAAACTGTTGGAAATATCAATACACAGTGATAAAAAGCAAACTACTGGTTGCCTAAGGGTAGGAAACAGAGAAAGTATTCCGACAGGCTTAAGGAGTCTGGGGATGATAAATATGTTGATTATCTTACAACTATCTGAAGTATTGTGCATCATCAAGTGTACTTCAGTTTTTAAAACTAAATTCAGAGGGGAAAAAGGTAAATAAAAGAATAAATAAAAAGCACAGCATTGTCTGTGCATGATCTAATTTTACAGTTAAATCGAGTATTCAAGATAAATAAAACAGCACAGGAAATGTCATGATAAGAAGTATCAAGTACTTCGGGAGCACAAAGAATTGGGAGGATACATATGGCTTTATGGAGATAAGGACATCAAAACTAACATCTGACCTACAAATAAGATTATATTAGAAATTATGTTTATTTTTGTTGCTTATTTTTAAAGTCACTCATAATCACATCTCATTTCAGGTGAATGATTCTATAATCATGCTGTATATGAACCACAGAATAGCACACATATTACATAGCACATACTACATGCAAATGTGCACTTTGAAGATAGTCATTTTTTTATTATTGGTTGTTCAAAACATTACAAAGCTCTTGACATATCATATTTCATATATTTGATGAAGATAGTCATTTACTCACAACCTATACTCTTTTGTCACAAAACTGCAGCAATGACTGGTTTTATTTTGTTCTGTACATAGGAAAAACAGAACAAAAGTAAGGAACCACACTAACAATTCAGCAGTTGTCCTTCCATTTTTATAAGGCTAGAAATAAATTATGGAAAACTTGATACAAAGAAAGCACAGGAAGAGCTTGTATAAATGGATTTAAAGAAACCAAACAAGGGCTGAGGTTGTAGCTCAGTGGCAGAGCACTTTCCTAGTATGTATGAGTCACTGGGTTTGATTCGCAGCATTTCGTATAAAATAAAATAAATAAAGGTCCACTGACAACTAAAAGAAATTTTTTTAAATAAAAAACAAGCAAGCTTTTCAATTTATTCTATAGTAATATATTATAGACTCAACATACAAATGCCCAGACAACTACAAATACACTTTTTCCCAAGAAAAAAAAATCTACCTCTTATAATTCTAATATCTCTGCCCAATAAAGAAAATAACTCATATCATTAATCACAGCCTTAAAAAAAAAAAAAAAACTCTAGAAAGAAATAAACGTAAAATAAAACCCAATCTTTTAAACATTCCTCAAAACCAAATGAAACTACCAACACCTGCCCTTTTCTCCTTTTCTCTGATTTTAACATGCTGTGCAGCCTTGCTCCTGCCTGGATCTAAATGTTAAACTCATTTTTAAGTTTTCATTTTGATGTTAATTGCATGGGGGCACAAACAGCCAAAGCAATGGGATGGAACCATATAAACTATGTGGTCCATTTTCTCTCATGAGTGCTAAAGGAATTTCAAAATAAAATAAACAGGAAAACCTCAACCACACTTTAAATACTGGTTTCTACCTGCCCCCTAAATGACTGAGTCCATGGTTTTCAGCCATTATGCCATTCTGGTGTGAAAGCGCGTGCACCCACACACGCATGCGCATGCATGCGTGTGTGTGTGTGTGTGTGTGTGTGTGTGTATACGTGCACGCGCACGTGCGCGCACACACACACACACACACACAGTCCAAAAGGCCAGTAGGAGGGAAAAAAATAACAAGATAAGCAATACGCAAAACACTAGGAACTATATCTGCCATCAAAACTAGGCAATCAAATCATCTCCCCTAGGCCATCTCAGACAAATCCCACTATGAGATGGCTATATAGGCTGAACAATCACATGTTGAAACTGCAACATCTCCCCACTCCTCTTCTTGAACAACCAAACTGAAAATTAACCAGAGCAATGAAGGTGTTAGTTGAACAGATTAAATTTTCACTCTCAAAACCAAACCATCTTCTTAGAAGAGGCAATGCTTCTTAGAAAGAACTTCTCAGAAAAACAAAAACAAAAAAAAGAACTTCTCAGCTAAGACACTACAAATGAAACTTCCTACACATCCAGTGGAACATAATCAAGAACTCACATTCACGTCTAGCTTTTGTATAAAATCCTATAGCTGTTCTTATTCAAGGATTAACAACTAATACTCTAAGGACCTCCAATATGACCCCTTGTACCCACATACCCATATTAGTCATTCTCCTAATAATCTAAGATGGACCCAGTGTGCTGCCTCCCAAAAAGCCAAGCCAAAAACCTCAATCTCTATTTCCTTAATTGCCAAATATATTTTATAACTAGCACATACAACCAGTAACAAGCTTAATTATATCAGTGGGCCTTTTAATTGCTTTTGGAAAACTAGCCAACAACTTGTGGTACACAGCTTCAAAAGGATGCAGTCTCATGAGCTAATTAAGATCTAAACTCTGACAAACTGTAGCTCCACAGTGATACTCAGTTGCAAGTGGCACACAAGTTAAGGTATATAAAGGGATACTTTGGAAATTACTTATAGGAATTAGAGGACTTGTTCAATTTGAATTTGCTTTATTTTTCGACAATAGGGAGCTAGAAAATCTTCTTCTCACAATTTAGAGGAGTGGCCTTCAAGAAGAAATCTCACCACCCCACCCCCACCCCCCCAAGTAGTAAAATTGGAATCATTTGTTTTATTTAAGTCACTTCAAGTCACTCAATATCTGGGTTGATTTATTTAGCTGACATGCGAATGTTCTGACAATTTCCAGGAATTTTTAAAGGAAGAAAATTAAAATGGAAAATAAGATGTATGAAGTTCTTGAAGCAATGAGTTTGATTTTTTTACATAGACTCTATTCAGAAGGTAGCAGGAATGTTTTCTAAGAAACAGGGATAGTATCTTGCCTCATTTCTGACACCCCATACTCTTCCGTTAATAGTTTACAATTCTGGCTCATTTTTTTAAAATATTTTTTAGTTGTCAATGGACCTTTATTTGATTAATTTATTTATATGTGGTGCTAAGAATCAAACCCAGTGCCTCACACACCTAGGTGAGTACTCTACCACTGAGCCATGACCCCAATCCCAATTCTAGCTTATTTTAAAGGACAAAATCCTCATTGTGAAAAGATTCAATACAAGGAAAACCCCACTCCCCAAACTCAGAGAACAAAAGTACCTTGTTATCCATACTATTGTGTACTCAGGTATGTGTCATTTTTAAGGTGTCACAAGTGTCTCTGACTCACCATCTTTGAGGATCACACTGCATGCATTAAACTTACCTAAACTGGGGCGGGGGCTGTACCTCAGTGGTAGAGCACCTGCCTTGCTTGCATGTGTGAGGCACTGGGTTCAATCCTTAGCACCACATAAAAATAAATAAATAAAGATATTGTGTTTATCTACAACCACACACACACACACACACACACACACACACACACATTTATTTATTTTAAAAATAAATAAATATTTGTTGATTAATTGTATATCCTTCTCTGAGAAGTGTCTGTTCAGGTCCTTGGCCCATTTGTTGATTGGGTTATTTGTTTTCTTATTGTTTAATTTTTTGAGTTCTTTGTATACTCTGGATAATTAGGGCTCTATCTGAAGTGTGAGGAGTAAAAATTTGTTCCCAGGATTTAGGCTCCATATTTACCTCTCTTATTGTTTCTCTTGCTGAGAAAAAACTTTTTAGTTTGAGTATGTCCCATTTGTTGATTCTAGATTTTAACTCTTGTGCTATAGGTGTCCTATTAAGGAATTTGGAGCCCAACTCCACGAGATGGAGATTAGAGCCAACTTTTTCTTTTATCAGACGCAGAGTTTCTGGCAACAAATACACGAAAAAATGCTCACCATCTCTAGCAATCAGAGAAATGCAAATTAAAACCTCTCTAAAATACCATCTCACTCCAGTAAGAATGGCAGCCATTATGAAGTCAAACAACAAGTGCTGGCGAGGATGTGGGGAAAAGGGTACACTTATACATTGCTGGTGGGACTGCAAATTGGTACAGCCAATCTGGAGAGCAGTATGTAGATTCCTTGGAAAGCTGGGAATGGAACCACCATTCGACCCAGCTATTCCCCTTCTCAGACTATTCCCCAAAGACCTAAAAAGAGCATACTATAGGGATACAGCTACAGCAATGTTCATAGCAGCACAATTCACAATAGCTAGACTGTGGAACCAACATAGAAGCCCCCTCAATAGATGAATGGATTAAAAAAATGTGGCATTTATACACAAGGGAATATTACTCAGCACTAAAAAATAACAAAATCATGGCATTTGCAGGGAAATGGATGGCATTAGAGCAGATTATGTAAGTGAAGCTAGCCAATCCCTAAAAAACAAATGCCGAATGTCTTCTTTGATATAAGGAGGGCAACTCAAAAAGAGCAGGGAGGAAGAGCATGAGAAGAAGATTATCATTAAACAGGGACGAGAGGTGGGAGGGAATGGGAGAAGGGGAATTGCATGGAAATGGAAGGAGACCCTCATTGTTATACAAAATTACATATAAGAGGATGTGAGGGGAAAGGGGGAAAAAAACGAGAGAAAGAAATGAATTACCATAGATGGGGTAGAGAGAGAAGATGGGAGGGGAGGGGAGAGGAGGGGGGGTAGGAAGGGGATAGGAAAGGCAGCAGAATACAACAGACACTAGTATGGCAGTATATACAAATGTGGATGTGTAACCAATGTGATCCTGCAATCTGTACACATGGTAAAAATGGGAGTTCATAACCCACTTGAATCAAATGTATGAAATATGATATGTCAAGAGCATTGTAATGTTTTGAGCAACCAATAAAAAAAATAAATAAACAAACAAACAAACCTTACCTGAGCTGTCAGAATGGTCAGATGTGCCTCACTCACTTCTGAAGATAAGAAATTACAGTAAAAACACAATGGAGTAAAAATTTCTTATTGTACTGCAATATTCAGTCCATTTTCACCTCCTACTCAACCTAACTTATGCATTCCTCTTATATCAACATTAATTCTACCTGGACAGCAGCAAAGGTGGCTTATGATTTACACAGGGCACCCACCCAAATTCTCCTCCTGATAGTCACAAGTAGTTTAAATGCAGATGCACTGTGCTACCTCAGTCCTGGGAAAAGCACAAAGGAGCCTCAGTCTGGTTTCGCAAAGATAAATGCCACCAAAGAGGAAGAAAGGAATTTTCTAAATCTCTCTTTTCTGCCCTTAAGCCAGTTCTTCTAAGACAGTCTAAACCTGGCTAACAGCCAGTCTTATGCAATCCTGCTAAATTTGCTCATTACAGAAATCAGGCTTTGTGGCATATTCTTAGCGCTCAGAAAGAAACCAAGTACATACTTAGTACATAAGCACCCAATTACACAGCAAGGACATTAACTGAGTCACCATGCACGTCTGAGCTACTTCGGTAGCTCTGATAAACAACCATGTAATATGCCCCCCTAAGCTTCAACAAAAGTGTTCATCTCTTGATAGCAATAAATGGAGACAACTCAATATAGGACTGATTGTGTATCTCAAAAGAGTTTTCAGAAAGCAAATTTCACATCCTTCAGAAAAACATCTACAACATAAAGTACCCTGAATCAAAATTCAATTAAAAAACCACAAAACAGGCTTTTCTTTATCACATATAATTTACTCCCTCCATAAGAGAAAGCACAGGAAATCAAGAATGTACCTTGCCACCACATAATGAAATCTTAACTCTGACCTGAAATATAGCTCACAATAAACTGTGTCGGTCCTAATTTAAATAGTTCTAATAATGTCAACTTATTTAGCACAGCATGAGAAAGGTGACTGACAACTCTGTGCCCTTTTAAGAGCCCCTATCCATGCCCTCTTAAGACAGCTCCAGACTCACTGATGACCACTACCCGCTTCCCCCAAAGGAAATGTTTCACAATATCTTCCCTACACCAGAATCCCACCATCAGAATACTGTCATGCTTCTAAAAGATAGCCAGTGTCTTTCATTCCTATTGGTTGTCCACAAAAAGTAGAGAGTCTCAAAAAGTTTCTTTTGGTCACCTCTGAAAAACAGTTTAGGAAAGAAAACAGATGAATCTGATGCCCTGAGATATTTCTTCTGCTTGTGTTTCTGCATATATCAACACAGTAGTGATATCAGACAGGGCTTGGTAATAAACACCACAGTGTCCTCTCTAAGCCATTTAGACTTCTCTAGAACAAACCAGGCTTTCACAAAGAGATTCAAAGGATCAAACATGTCACTCACAGCTTATTCTCAGACCCCTTTTAGAAACTCAAGAAACAGCCTATAAAGCAGTGACCCAGAGAAGGAGGCTCTACAGTGAGCACCCCAAGACCAAAAATCCAAAAGCCCAGATGCACAGGCTCTAGCCATTTTCTTTTCAAAATGATGGCTATTCCATCTGGTGGTATGAACAAGTATGGGGACATACTCTAGGACCTACTCTGCAAGGCAGGGGATTTAAATTACCAAACAAAAGTTTTACTAGGTAAATATTTTAGATTTTTCTTCATAAATAGTAGCTATCATGCCCCCCCACCAACTGGCCTCTGTCAGTTGACACCTAAAATCAGATGCAGATGTTAACCCCCTGGGGTAGGGATTTAGCCTGTTTTATTCACAAAGGTATCCTCAGCATATAGACTGCTGCCTGACACATTGTGCATTCAAATACTTATTGAATTCCTTTAACCCTAACAACTACTAGATGAGGAAACTAAACATTTTAAGATTTCAAGTTTCATACCAAACACTACACAGCTAGCAAGTGGCAGCATGACTTTTTTTTGTTTGTTTGTTTCTTTGTTTTGTCCTGGGGATCGAACCCAGGGCCTTTTGAATGCAAGGCAAGCACTCTACCAACTGAGCTATATTCCCAGACCCAACATTTCTTATACCTGTATGCCTCAGAGCAGATCCATACATATTAGTTGTTATAACCTTAGGCTTACTGTATGGTGTAATCAAGCAACCCTTTGTTAATATCCTATTATAAGTTCTGCTTTGAGCTATATACTTATATATGTAACCATTTCTACCTTGCAATTATTATAAATAATGAACCCAACCAAAGAACATTTTTGCAATCAACCAGTTTGCACCACAACAATTTTAAGACTACAATTTACACTTATAAACACTACAACTCTTATTGGTGGGGCAAATTTATGTACAATGCATGCAGATAAGGTCTGATAATGAAAGCACAGAGGGAACTAAACTGTTCACTGCAGATCTCCTAGTAACAAGTTTTTTAAATTTGTTTTAGCAGTTTAAGTGACCAAAAGTAGGTTTTAAAATGTGACACTGGCCCCTAGTTGAGAAACAATTCAGGCGGTCCCTATCAAGAAAAAGACAAAAGAAATTAAGAGGTTCCAGAAAAGAAGAATCCAAGATTACAAAGTATCCAAATCTGACCACCCCCCCGCCCCCCCCCCCCACACACACACACACTCAGTACCTTTTATGTTGGTTTTCTGGGAATATACCAGCCTTTGTATGCTGCTTAGAGTTGAAGTATCAACATTCTTTTACTTTACAATATACAAGGTGCCCTATAATCAAATGAGGTGATCATGTAATGGTACACAAGTGGCTGTGAGTTCCTAGTTAAAGGACAGTAGCTCAATTCCTCTGCATACCTGCAGTTATTTAATGTCTAGTTAAGCTTGTCTTCATTTAATAAATTACTTTATTATTACAAAGTGAATGGGGAAAAAAAGACATAAGTCAGAATTGACAGCTGGGGAGAAGGATAGGAATTAACAAAAGTGGGGGGGAAAACTCCTCAGAAAATATTTGGAAAAGAACAAAATATCGGACCCAAATAAATTAATTCAATTTAACAAATATTTCATAATGCCTGATGGTGTTAGTTACAGCAGAGGGTCCAAGACTTAGTCCGGGCCTCTGCCTTAAGGGTGCTCATCAACTTCCTAAGAACTCAAGAGACAGTTCTCAGTTTTCCAGATAAGTTTTGTTGTTATTGTCGTTGTTTTTAACCTGCAGAATTAGCAATTTTCCTTTTCACTTCATAATAGAATACTTTTCTAGTTTAGCTTTCACCAGTCCAGAAAACCAGAACAGAATATACGCCAGGACAATACAAATCTACAGGCAATGCCAAAATCTGTCCCTCAGCGTGAGTCACTCCCCTCATCAACCATCTTCCCAACTTCACCCAAAATAAACTTCTTTGTCTTCTATCTTACTTCTTCGCCACACTGCTTTGGGGTGAAAGAAAATTGCCAGAAATAAGGGGGAAAAAAAGGAAAAGGCAGAACAGGGCAGGTTGGGACAAGAATTTTCCATATTCAATGTTACAGACTGATTGTGTGCCTTCAAAATTCATGTTGAAGACCTAACCCCTAGTGCTCTCAGAATGTAATGATATTTAGAGATAAGATCTTTAAACGGGGATGAAGTTAAAATAAGGTCTTTAGGGTAGGACCTAATCTAGTATAAGCCGAAGTGGAAATCTGAACATAGATTTAGGTGCACACATACAGAGAAGATTATCTGAGGACACAGCAAGGCAAAGAGATCAGCTTCAGAAGAAACTGAACCTGCTACAGAGGACTTCTAGCCTCCAGAACTTTTGAGAAAATAAATTTCTATTACATATGTCACCTGGTCTCAGGTACTTCATACTTTATTATGACAGCCCTAGCAAACTAATACATAAACAACTCAGATGATCGAAAGAAAGAAAGAAAGCTCTTCAACTGATTTTTAATTTGCATCTAAATGAAAGGCCAACTATTAGTCAATATTTAATTCTTGATTGTTGGGCCATCACTCGTTACAATATCACATACACATTCTTTCCATGAAGAAATTCTTCAGTCTTCATTTTGGCCAAGGGACACTTACTTTCTCCAAATCACAAGAGGATCCATCCACTGAAACTGTCTATCCATTTACCCAATCATCCTTTCATTCATCCATGCATTCATTCCCTAACACTTAACCAAAGCACCTACTGGTTGTGGGAGAAAAATTAAGACCTAGAAACAGTTCTTACTACTAATACTAAGAATTGACATAAGCACAGACCCATGGAAACACACTGTTAGAAATACCTAACACAAGTTTCTAGGCTTGAGAAGAGAGAGAGGAAGACATTCTGAATGTAAATAAGTGAATGTGAATCCCAGCTCTAACACTTAAAATGCAAGTGACCTCAGGCAAATGACAAAACTCTGTTCCTGAACTTAAGAGTATAAACAAAATGCTCATCAGGGATCTTGAGACAGACAGACAGACAGACACAGACACACACACAGACACACACACACCAATGTAGGGCTACTACTACTTATGGTGTGTTTGTATTGGGAAACAGATTGTTCTATGGATTAGGCTAAGAGAAGAAAAAGTGTGGAAATAAGACTGAACTAGTATTTTGGAGGGAGACAGTAAAGAGCCTCAATAAAGTATGCTAAGAAGTTTAGACAACAGTTCTTCCCTGGGAGTTATTTTATTGTTTAAGTTGACCATATTAATATTCCTACTTCTACCTTGACCAAACCAGGAGAGGAGAGCAAACAGCTTCCTCTGACTCTTCAATTTGCTGCAATTTTCATACTCAATCTACTCTAAAGTATAATGATCAGTTCTAAATCTAAGCTTGAAGGCAGAGTACTAAAGGCCAGTACAACATTTACATTCCTCAGGCTGAGGCATGGAAATTCAGTGACAAATCAATTTTTTCTTTTACAGAATGGTGGAGATGCAGGCTTTTAAGCAGAGGCAGTGCAGGTAAGAGGAAATCCAACTGGAGATGCTGGGAGTGTCTTTCCATGAGTCATTTTCATAATCCTGACAGTTGTTAAATAATTTAATAGGCCAATAAAGCAAACTCAGTCAAGTGACTGGAAATGCCGAATAGAATTCTGATAGTCCTCTGGCTATATATTAGTATGGCCATGAGCAGGCCAAAGACAAGCCATCCTTTGAAACTCTACAGAAGCATCAGATTACAGATCAGACTCACCCAGGAGTTTTAACACTGATATAACGGTTCTCTCCTTTGCACACCATATGCCCCTGCACACACCTATAGAGCCATCTACCCTCTATCCTCCACACAGTCGCAGGCATTCTCTGTGCATCTCTTTCTGGCCTTTAATGCTTTCTATCTTCATTCTAATTATGTGTAAACAATTCCCTCTCCTCTAAGACTATAAACTCCCAGAGAAGTAAGACCCATGCTAGAGTAGACCTTGTTTGCCTACACAACAGAAATTTAATAAATGATTGGTAAATGGCAGATTAAACACTTAATAAGCAGAGAACAACAAGGAAAACCTTGGAGGGCCTATGTACAAAGCAAAAACTTAAAATGTAAACAAATGATCTGAAGATCTTGTTAAAATATATGTTCTTAGGTCCCCACCCCCTGGAGACTGATTCAGTAGATCAGGAGTGGGGGTGGAAATGTGCACTTCTAGTAAGATACCAACATCCAAAGGCTGGATGTTGGTGTTCCACACTACCTTTGCCTAGAATAACCACCTATCCAAAGTAGAAATCTCCCCAAGTGCAATCCTGAGAAATGGCATGTAGTAGTCATGGTTTGTGAAGTAACACCAGCGAGCCACTAAGTGTGGAGATTCCTTATTGGTTGACTGCTATATCTAGTTTATGTTAATTAAGATAAGCTGTGTGGAATGTATATATACCCCTCCTGTCCTACAATAAATGGCTCCCACTCCTGCTGTACACAAGTTCCTTGTCACCCCCCGGATATTTTGCTGCAGCGGGACTGCGGCACACTCCTATTTTTCTTCCTTCTTAGCCTGCCTTTTCCTATTCTTACACAGTGAGAAGCACATCTGAATACTAAACTAAGGGAAAATGTATCAGAAAAACTACCTTCCATATTATAAAAATTCCCCTCTCTGAATCTACATATTTTTTCCAAAATGCATTCCCTCCATGCCAATAACTAATCAGTCCCTAGAAGACCACCCTTGCATAGCCAAAAGGAATTCTGAATCTCCATAGAGCTGTCTCCCAGCACCACACTGGCCCATCTAAGTCCCTCACAAGCACATTAATGATTTCATTAGTCAAATAAAGACATTTCGCTGATCTCAGGCTTCCTTCTAGTTCTGAAACCTTAGAAGTTTAGGATCTAAACTCAGGGATACATAAGAACTACTCTGGGTTTCTCTTTTGCTGACATTTAGAGAGTCCCCTTGCTAGTGCTAGTCCATTCTCAAGAGACCAGAATGAAACACTCAGAGATTCAGAGTCAAGAGAATGGATTTAAACCCCAACTCCATCACAAAGAGTTGTGTGACTTTCAGAAAATCTACTTGATCCACCTTTTCCTGAGTTATAAATTGTGAATAATAAAAACCTCAAAACTGTTTAATGAGAGATTGAACAGAGGTAAAATGAAATATATAGAATTTTTCTCAAACAAAAAAATGCTATAGAAGTATTAATTATCAATATCCCCTTCCCCTATTTACCTAGTGGTTCCCAGCTCAGTTGGTTCCCCCAGATGCCTTTACAGTGCATGCCCTCATCAGCCCAAAGGGTGTGACCTTATACTATTTGTATTCTTATAGTATACAGGGCATTGCAAGGATGACAGTCAGCCTTGCATGGACAGGCAACTGTGCTCAGGTTCCTATCAGACTAGAAGTTCCCAGAGCTTCTTGTAGCACCACACACACTATCCTGTTTAGACTATGACAGTTTCTTAATACAAATAATGGCTGGGTGGATGGCATTTCAATTTGTAAATTAAGTTCCTCACAAGATAAAGGATACTAAGGTAAAATACAGGAGGAAGAAAGGCTGATAAACAAAACCAAATGTATCAAAACCCCACGGCTTTTCAGACCACAGGCCTTTGTAACACTTAAATTGTTATTTACTGAGCCCTTATGATGTTGTAGGCCTTTACTATGCATTTTACATATGCCACCATACGTAATTCTCACAACCACTCAGTGAAGCAGGTACTATTATTATCCCCACAAATAAGATAGTGAAACACACACGAAAGAAAGAAAGAAGGGGGGGGGGGGAGGGGAGGGGAGGAGAGGAAAAGAAAAGAATCTGTCCAAGAAGACACAGCTAGGAATTTGAATACAGGCGGTCTCTCATTCCAGGGCCAGTGCTCTTTACTTTCAGGCTAGGTGAGCCCTTAAGGGACACAAAGTTGCAAGGCACATCTCCATCAGTGAAAAGCAGGTTGGCCTCCACAATTTAGCTTCTTACTCCAGGAACCAATTAACAGAACAGAATGACAGCATGAAGCTCCAGAAAAATTACAGCTACTCAATTAGTATGTAATAGAGGGAAGGAGGGAAACCACCAAAAGGCGATATGCTTAAAACTTGGTCTATGAAAGATTCAGTTGCTTGAAAACCACATTATTGGAAATAAATCTCAAGAAATAAAAACTCGAGGCTAGTTTTCACTTCAATAACTTTTCTAGTTAATAATTAATATTAGTAAAGGAAGAATAATGGAAGATGGGGTCTGAAGTATATGCTCACAATGGAGGACAATCAGAAGCTCACAGAATCTCCCGAGTCTGTCACTCCACTTGGATAATCCCCAGAAGCAGTCAAAACAGCATGAGTGGGATCTGCATTCTTCTTTGGGCTGACATACCTATGACAAGCACTGCCAGAAGACCTGTCTTTCCCTAAACATTTAACATAATTAAAAGAATTAATAATGGAATCAAGAAAGGAAATATATATTTTAGTAAAATTATTATGTTTTCTGAAAATGTAAAAGTATCCCAAAGTAGACTATTTAAAACTTACAAAAAAAAAACAACAAATAATCAGGAAAGGGCCAGGCTTGGTGGCTTATGCCTGTAATTCAAGCAGCTCATGAGGCTGAGGCAGGAGAATACCAAGTTCAAAGCCAGTCTCAGCAAAAGCAAGGCGCTAAGCAACTCATTAAGACCCCGTCTCTAAATAAAATACAAAAGCAAAAAACAGGAAAGGGCTAGACTAAACTATTGATTATACTATCAGATCTTAGGCATAGGAAAAAAATGTTCAACATTACATAATAAGAAATGCAAACTAAAACCACTCTGAGATACAATGTTCTATTGGGATGGCAAAAAATAGCAAGTTTAACAACACAGCCAGCTGACAAGATTATGGCGAAATCCCTACTCTTAAACATGTGAAAATATAACTTGATACAACCTTTATTAAGGGATTTAGCAATAAATGTTAAAATTACTAACATACATGTACTTTGAGCAACAATTACACTTCTGGGAATTATCTCACAAATGAACATATGCCTATCATGAATGAAATGCTCTATGACCAAAATTATTCATTGCAATAACACTTAGTAGCAAAAGACTGCAAATATCCCAGGTGTTTGACTGGTTAGCTAAATTATAATACTATACAATGGGATATTGTGTAGCTAAAAAGGCAATGAAGAAGTTCTCTATACTAAGAAGAATGATCTCCAAGATGTACTGATATCTACAAAAGAGCAAGATGCACTTTATAGTATGCTAACTACTGTAAAACAAAGAGCAAGGCTAAGGAGTAGAGCATGTGGGTCTTGAGATGAAAGTGAGACATTTCTGTATATATTTTATATAGCTTTGATTTTTGAATTATATGAATGTATCACATACTTAGAAATACGCAACAGTAACAAGAAAATATCAGCAAAAATGCCTCTCAGTCCCCGAAGGATAGGGTCAATCTTTGGTTTTTACCTTTGTACACATTGTATTTTTCAGGAAATATAAGTGACCATTCTCCAAGCTTTGTTTCTATCACTTCTTATGAAAGACTTCACCTTATATGATCTTAGGAAATGCCGCAGTCCAGCTGCAGCAAAATAGCCGGGGAGTGACGAGGAACTTGTGTACATTGATACAGCAGGAGTGGGAGCCGTTTATTGTAGGACAGGAGGGGTATATATACATTCCACACAGCTTATCTTAATTAACATAAACTAGATACAGCAGTCAACCAATAAGGAATCTCCACACTTAATGGCTCGCTGGCGTTACTTCACAAACCACTCCCTCTGGCAAAATGCAAGGCGCCATCTTGACTTGTTTACAGACCCTAACATTTCCCCCTTTTGTTTAATTTAAATAACGACCATAGTGGTTTTTATACAAACACCATAAATAATCTGCTACAAGCAGAAGGGGAGGATACAAAATGCCACAATACCAAGCCAATTGATGGCTCCATGCAAGAAGCCTTTGGAAAAATTATACCAGCAATGACACCGTTAGCAAAGATACCAAGTTACAATCTGTTGTTACAGTTTGTTGTCTCAGTCCAGGTAAAGCAGTGTCTCAATAGATTAACTCACAGTCCAGGTAAGTTCTGCAGGCAGCTAGCTTAAGTTCACAGTCCAGGTAAGTTCTGCAGGCAGCTAGCCTGATCCGAAGACTCCTCCGGTTCTCAGCAACACTGGAAATTCTTCCACCTTCGTCTTCATTGGCACTGGGACGAAGGCAGGAACTCCGGATGGCTAAAGAAAATCCTATAGTATTCCACTAAGAAAACAACCTTCTGAACTATTAGTACATTATCTCAAGGTTTTTTTACATTTGAAATAAGCCTTAATAGTGCTCATTACTCATTAGCTTCCAGGTGTGGGAGAACCATTGTAGTTACTAGCCTTGGAAATGATCAAACTTCAGGGACGCTGGCCATCTTCCCCCTGCAGCGTCCTGGGCAGCCCCAGATGGCCCCGGGAAAGAGTCCGGGGAGTGTTCCGGACTGAAACTGCCACTGGGCACAGAGAGCAAGAGCCTGTGAGACTGTGCCTCCGGGTCAGGTCTGGGTTTGGGCTCTCAGCAGTGGCATCCGGCTCCCTGGGTGGGGAAGAGCTGGCTGCCGCCGCTTGGAAAGTCCTTGCTGCGCCATGACCAGCTCACGCACGTGGCAGCTGCCGCGCCAATTCACGCACCCTCCAGTAACGAAAAGTATTCAGTAATAGCCTTTTGCTGCAACTTTTTTTCTGATAATCCTTCCTCCTCTGAACTTTCTTCTTTCTTACTAGAGTTCCCGGGCTTCCATCAACACATGCCCTAACTATTCTTGGTTCCACTGGGGTGCCTTCTTCCCTTAGTAATTTACTTAACACCCCTTCCATATTTTCGTCACAAAGACAATACAACATTTCAAGACAAAACAAGACACAAACATACTGTATCAATCTTCTCCATTTTCTCAAAATGGCCATTTTTCCTCTTGCCCTATCTGTCTAGGGACGAGCAGATTTGCTTCCGTCCTATCTATGGACAGGCAGCTTTTTTTTTTTTCATCACTTACCCCCGAGTGTCCCAGGGCTCCCCGACAGGCCACCATCTGCCGCAGTCCGGCTGCAGCAAAATAACCAGCGGGTGACGAGCAACTTGTGTACATTGATACAGCAGGAGTGGGAGACGTTTATTGTAGGACAGGAGGGGTATATATACATTCCACACAGCTTATCTTAATTAACATAAACTAGATACAGCAGTCAACCAATAAGGAATCTCCACACTTAATGGCTCGCTGGCATTACTTCACAAACCACTCCCTCTGGCAAAATGCCAGGCGCCATCTTGACTTGTTTACAGACCCTAACAAGGAAACACAATTTAATATTAACCTATAGAGGGAAATATAAACAGAAAACTATGCTGTCAAAGTTATATATAATATCAGGGACCCTATCTTAACCTCCTATGTTAGATGATCCATGCTTGTATCTTTATCATACATACATACCCCAATCCTTAACCTTCCCCTCCCCCAAGACAGAAAAAAATAGTTTAAGCAACTAAAAAGTCAGAACTTATTTGTGAACAAATGTAAACCCAAAAGCATAAATTAAAACTCAAAATACAATACACAACACAAGGTGGTTCTGGCTTTTAGTGTAAAACTTTGACACTGACAGATGCTGACCAGAACTGACTCAGCAATACATTCTCTCTAGTAGGATCACACATATGCTCCTATGCCAATTCTAAGGTTATGTATGCTGCCAGGCCCATATAGCAGTTCACAGGACTTGCATGGTATCTTGCAGGAGAGCGGCCAAAATAGCACAGCCAGCCAGTGAAATGGTGTTTTAAAAGAGCACCTCTATATCCTACCAGGAAGGACCCTCCAAGCTCACAGATGGTAACATTACTTGGTACAGAAGCTGCCACACAGTAGGTTAAGAACTACTGAAAACTCTTGAAGACAAGTCATCAAAGCCCAATTCACCTAAGTGCTATCTAGGAAAAATTATTTGTGTTCCTACTACTAGATCAACAGTTAGCAAATAAGGTCAGAGGCTATAAATCAATAAAATCGGAAATGCATTGTAACCTATCACCAATTTTTCTATAGAAAGTTTTCACAAGTAGAGGGGAAGAAACCACTATCTACTCTCAATCAGTTTCTTATACACACACCCACATTTCAATGTGCTTAAATTTATGGGACCATTATTAATGGTCCAAGATACTCCTTAGGAACACTAGTAGGACCACACCTAATCAATCACCCAGGGAGAAAAACTTACCTGGACAGTTCTATCCTTAACTAAAGTTATCCATAGATTACTTTACCCAAAGTTGGGGTCATGAGAGCTTAAAAAAAAAAAACCTTGCTTTCTCCCTTGTCTTGCTCAAGTCTTAGTGTCTTAATTAGCAGGCCCACGATCTAAAAGGCTTCACAATCAACTGTTGTGCTATCACAAAATGTCTGATCTACTCGCAGAGAATAGGGGGAAAATGGCATGCTGATCCCACTGTAGAAACTTCCCCAGTACTTTATAAAAGTTTTAAGCTTTTTCATAAATCAATTCAATAAAGATCACCTAACCAATTTTTTTTTAAATGTTGTTGGTTTGATGATAATACATTTTCATCCAGGGCCCAAAAGACAAAAATGCCAGCAATGATCTCTTCCTATACAGGGAAGATATTCGGTCTGTAAATACAGACTGAAAACAAGCAATTGTAGAAAAGCAAAAACGTCCCTTATTAATTTCTCCTATAATGCAGAAGCTACTGGCATAGAAACCACCCCTAAAAATTAAAAGTTTTTTTTTTAAAAAAAAACTAAATCTAATAATTTCCTTAGTCATTTCCAAGAAACTCAAAATTAGAGCAATTTGGGAGAAACAAAGCAAGTAGTTAGACTTATTCTCACTGTGTGTATAAAATACATTATTAAAAAGAAAAATGTTCAAAAGTCATATTAAGATACAACAAACATTACAAAAAAAGCATCATGCCTACATCTCTATTATCAATACAATTTTAAAAGAACAGTTTTTAAGTTGTGAGGTTAATATTTTCCCAGTTAGATACCTTGATTAATATGCTTTTAAAATGAGTATTTACAAGTACGATGTTTAGTTGAATCTGGCTCAAATGCTAGTTTATCCAAGTAAGAACCCAGCTACTCAAATATCAGGATTTTTTTAAAAACTGTTAATATGGTGGAATCCTTAAAAAAAGAAAGAAAGAAAAGAAAAAAATGGGAGGTGAGTGCTTACGGGGGACTGAACTCAGGGGCACTTGGCCACGGATTTTCATCCCCAGCTCTATTTTGTATTTTATTTAGAGACAAGGTCTCATTGATTTGCTTATTAGCACCTTGCTTTTGCTAAGACTGGCTATGAACTCACAATCCTCCTGTCTCAGCCTTCCAAGCCACTGGGCTTACAGGCATGCGCCACTACACCAGGCATAAAAAATATTTTATGAAGCTGAAAAATGATATAGGATTTCATCTACATTGTTCACCGAAAATATATTTTGTGCCTTTGATTAAACAAACAAAAAATGGATATGACAGAACATGACCTACTGCTTTCTCTTCCATGCAATAAATACCTGGTTCTGGAAAAAAAAAAAATGTTCCAGGAGGATATTCCTGCTTTCTAAACATTACACTGTATATTTTAAACCCCACTGATGCCAGGCACAGTGGCACACACTTGTAATCCCAGCAGCTTGGAAAGCTGATGGTGAATTCAAAGCCAGCCTCAGCAACTTAGCAAGGCACTTAGCAACTTAGTGAGACCTTGTCTCTAAATAAAATACGAAAAACAGATGAGGATGTGGCTCAGGAGTTAAGCACCCCTGGGTTCAAACCCTGGTACCAAAAAACAAATAAACAAAGAACAACAACCATAAAACCCCATTTACTCTTAATTTCAAAAACATTTGTCTTTTTGCAAAGCAAGAAAAAGCTTTATCTCACTGCCATGCCTACAATGAAACTACAAATAGTAAGGACACCTTGTTAAATAATGAATTTCAATCTATTTTCAACTTTGAGGACTGGTATTGCAACTATAATGACTAGGTTATTTTAGATAGACTAGGTTATTTTATTTTAGATAATCTAGTCATTATCGTCACTATTTGATAACCTATTTTAGATAATCTGAGCACCCTCATATAGAATAAGGAAGCCAAACAGCATCACTTATGAAAAGCTAAAGAGGCTAATCAGTGTTCTTCTCTTGGTGCCTCTCACGCAGTGTTCTCAAAACATGGCTGATCATCAAAATCACCTGAAAGGCTTGCAGAAATTAAAGATCCCCATCCTCATCTCATTGGATCACAATCTCCAAAAGCAAAACCTTAAAATCTCTATTTGACTTTAATGGACAAATTTCAGATCTAATACTTGACAGCAGGGAATAAATGGCCTACAAACATCAGTTTCATCCAACTGCTCAAACCACCACCACCTGCAAGTCTAAGGAAGCCATCCCCACAAGCTGGAGTTGTTTTAAGTGTAGAGATCTAAATGGCAGCTGAAAGACATCTGAAAGATAAAACCAAGTCCTAGTGTTTCCATGAAATTCACCAAATCTATGTAGTGTAAATAAATGTAAACACTAAATAAGTGTAAATAATGTAAACACCAGAGTAGGGATTCCCAAGCTTTAACAAGCATCAGAATCACCCCTGGAGAAGGAGGAAGGTACTAAAGTGCTGGAGGGGTGGCAGGAGGATTAGGAGTATAATTCTCATATCTAAAAAGTTCCCAGGTGATGCTGTTAAACAGACAGCCATGCTTTGAGAACTACCAGGCTAAAGCGGTTATGTGAAAAATCCAAGGCTAGTAATACAGCTCAAGAGTAGAGTGTGTGGTTAGTATGCTGGAAGATCTACATTTAATCCTTGGTACCAACGAAAAAGGAGTGGGAGGTCCAGAAATGCTGGAATTCCAGCCTTCTTACTAACTAGTTCTACAACTTTTGCAAGTTCCAAAAGTCTTTAAAATTTTACATTTCTCCTGAGAGAGTGATATTACACCAGGGTCTCCTCTACCTTCAATATGACCTAATTCTATGAAATGCAAATTCTACCGATATGAACATATGAAATTGCAAGCATCTTAAGGGTAAGAGGAAAGACTCCAGTTCCTGTGACAAGCAATGTGTTACATTAACAGTCAAAAATAACACAAACATAAAGGGCAACAACAAATGACACTTCTGTTGTGAAAAGCTCTGCTAACTTAAATGGCCAAAAGGGTGGGGGGAGCCCTATATATTATTTCTAAAATCTTAAAACTTATACAAGAAAAGAAAAAAACTGGTCATAGCATGAGTTAAATTTCCCTTTGGCAACAAGTACCTTGATCATTTGCCAAAAATGCCCTGTGGCTTTACACCAAAAGGAGAAAGGAGCTGCAAAAATTTGTTAAATGTCCAAAATACACCATGTACTGCCAGTGTTTTCCACATCCTATTTCTCAAATCTCTAATAGCTACATTAAATAAAATCCTCAATATATATAAAAAGAAACAGAGGCTCACAAAGCATAAGGAATTCACTCATAATAACACAAATAATCAGTGGCAGAATAAGGGTTTGTACAAAGGTTTATACAACTTCAAATTCTCACTCTGATGCCACATTTTCCTCATTATTTCCAGCTACCTTGACCCTTTAAAATACCATTGGAGATAACCTTTTCTCAAAAACTTCTAATGTTTGTAAATT
Organism: Marmota flaviventris; assembly: GCF_047511675.1. Lineage (NCBI taxonomy): Eukaryota > Metazoa > Chordata > Mammalia > Rodentia > Sciuridae > Marmota > Marmota flaviventris. The sequence continues at coordinate 25,349,897 of NC_092516.1, forward strand.
AATTTTGAGGAAGATCATTTTCAAAATGAGGTCTTTCCTTCAAGAAGCACATTACCCACAGAGCTCTTGAAAGCTAGAACCCAAATGAGGTGCCTACATACTATTCTATCTAAACATTTCATGTGTCCTATCAGAACTGTAGCCATAAAAATGACAGGTGTTTCTGTAACACCTATGTTAAAGAGATACCAAAAACTGTGTCTTCCAAAGGTGTGGTTATTTCCCCTCCTGTTTGCTCTCTTAATCATGCAAGAAATTGTGTGGTTCAAGCTATAGGCCTGGAGTAGATACAGAACACTGCAAGGGCCTGCTTTGGGACGGGGATGGATTGTCAAGGTCAGAGAAGTTTACCTGGCATGCTAGGCCACTGGCAATGCCACTGCCCCCACTGAAGCACATACACATGGCCCTGTCCACACTGAAGTTCCCAGATAGACAGCACAGTAAAGAAAGGAAGCTAAAGAGGCCAAGGTGAGGCATCTCAACCACGCAGGGGTCAACTGACTTGATTCACATTTCATGCCTACAGACTTTATGTCTAATTTTCTCATTCCTGATACACACACTGGCTGAAATCAAAGAAAAACTCCACCCTCTATACCGGAAAAACACCTAATTTAAATCACATTGAGAACAATTAATACATGAAAATTATTCCTTTAATTCCAGAACACCAAATATGTGCAAAGCACTCAATGAAAGCATTAATATGTAGCCTATATGTATTAATCAACTGCTAAGTGACTAATAATTTATTGAGTACTTATTACATGTCATGTATGCACTGTTTCAGAAACTGTAGACCAAAAAGTTAAAAGATTTTTAAAAAAAATGCAAATCTTCCAATCCAGTACAGACTTAAAGAATATTAATTAAGATGGCAAGAAGTTGTTTTAATATGAATAAAACAGAATGACTAGGGAGTAGAAAAGGGTTTTCTAAGGTAGTTGAGACTCTACCGCCTCATTCAACCAAAATACAGCTCTCCAGGGGTGAGCACCACACACTGATTATATAATCTGGTCCCATGACAGGGAAACCTGTTTACTCCACACTAAAGGAAACCCATTGATTCATTTCAAATTGGTCACCAGACAGACTAGGGAGTAGAAAAGGGTTTTATGAGTCAAACAAGGTTTTTCTAAAGAAGTAACTTGGCCAGCACTGAAGTGAACCCCTTCATATTTCACAAATCATAAATTAGAGCTCAAGGTAGTTGAATGACTTGCCAATCCCCTTCCACCACACAAGGTTTCCAGACAATGGCAGAGATCTTCAATGCAAGGTCTGTGCACTGCAGGGGGTGCCAAGAGACTTAAAGTTCAAAAAGGAAATCAAATCACCCATATATACGTATTTTTTATTTCAGTACTTTACTAAGTTGGGGGTAAGTTTAATATGTGTAAATGTGTGTATAATTTGAAAGTAAGTGAAGATGAAAATATGCAAAATTGACAAAGACATATCATAAAAACTTCAAGTTCATTGTCCTAGATGGTAGATGCCAAAGAAATAAGCACGGTTCCTATTCCCAAGAGCAGAATGTATTGTTATGCACAACTTGTATTCTATGAACATTTCCAGGTACAATAATTGCCAGGCACAAAATGAAATAAAATAGCTCATACACGTGAATCTAAGGTAGTTGAGACTCCATTGCCTGTGTGAGCACCACACACTGATTATACAGTCTGGTCCCGTGATAGGGAAACCTGTTTACTCCACACTAAAGGAAATCCATCGATTAATTTCAAATTGTTCACCAGACAACTGGTAATAACTTTTGGTCACTCCCTACCCAAGCTGTTTAATACACATGTAAACATAAGTTTCATAAATTGTTCAAATGCATATTTACTCAAAACACCATTATGAGTCCATCAGACTGTTGCAAGCTATCAGCTAAATAATATGCATTTTTTAAAAGGCCTGGCAGCTTAATACATATTTTTACTGCTTGCATAACTCAGAAACAGCCTCAACATAAAACATTTAATTTGACACATAAATAGTCCATTATATGGCCTAATCCTCTTTTGTGTTTTCAAAAAAAAAAAAAAAAGTGCCAGGGTATTTCAATGTGATAGAAGCAGCACAGCAAAAGAAAAGGGGGAAAAAAATTATTCACACAGCTGTTGATCTTAAATCTGGGCCAGGTTTAAAGGAGTTGGCAAATAAAGGGGTATTTTAAAAAATGATATTTGGTTATCAGAAGCCTTCAGACTTATGGTTTTGAGAGAAAAGACAATTAGATAAAGAAATTATTCTGATAGTGTCCTTATATTAATCCTATTCAAAATGTCTAATATCATTTATCAGCTGATCTAACATCTCTTAAAGTAAGATCCTAGAACCACTGATAACCACATGTACAATTCCACAGATACTTGTTTTCTTTACTGCAACTTAAAACTACTTATTGGTTGCCTCATAAGTAAGACAGATTCCTAAAAGCCTTTATTGATATGTTAAAATCAGCAAGTTAGGAGAATATATAAAGAACTAAAAATTGGTCTACCAAGAACTTGAGCAACTGTACAATGCTACATACACATACACCATAATGTGTACCCACAAGTACTAATAGTTGGAATTCAGAATTCACAATTCTCCAGATGATTTATTATCAATGCAACATCAATGTGGACTTAAATCAGGTATAATTTTGCAATGCTGTTATTCCTGCTTTTGAAATATAAATTATTTGCTTTCAAATTATCATAGATTTGATTTGTTGAAGATTATCTGGTTAATCTCATAATTTGGTATGGTGCATATTCCCAGCATTTATATTTTGTCCTGTAATTTTCCAATAAAGAAACTTTAAGACATATGTGGTATTGTCAAAATAAGAATAATACAAATCCCTACCACTAATGCAGATGTTTATATATAAAACAAAGCCCACTCCAAAAAATTACTAGTATTTGCTGAACTTTCAGTTTTCTCTATATTCCAAAATGAGTTGGTTCCCATCCAATGAAGATAAAGAAATTTTTAAAACAGGGGCTTGGAGGAAGAGTGAGACTAAGAGAGGAGGAGAAAAAAACAAGGTCATTTCATGCCCCAAAATGACCTGAACTGAAGTACAAAGTGAAAAAACCTCCAGCATGTTAGAGGGACATGGAATCAACCACTCTGGCTTAAGCAAAAGGGCCACATGGAGTTCTTAGGAAATAAAACTGAAAAGAGGCGGGTCACAGCAGAGGCCCTTAAAGGCCAGACTGTTGAGTACAGCTTTCATCCTAGAAGCAATGGAAAGTCACCAGCGTTTTTAAGCAGAAGAATAACATGATGAAAGCTGTATTTGAGAGACAGTATATTCCTTTGTGCACACCCAGCATTTAATCAATGATGTAGACCAAACATATAGACTCAAACTGCCAGGAAAGAAGTGTCTTGTGACTTAAAACTTACAGAAAAACCTCCCTTTGTGAAATCCACCTCAGCAACAACCCACTTTATCATTTTAATTAATGTAGTATAAAGAAAGGAAACAAAAACTGAAGCTTTGACCAGCCAACATTGTAAGTACATGACTCTCATTTCCTACAATACCAAAATGCATATTTTGCACTAAGCTAAACATGATATAGAAGCATTAAATATTAACTCTTCCCATATGCTATTATTTTTCACTAGTTACTCAGCTGTAACAGTCATTAACGTGCTGAAAAGGAACTTCATGTAAATTCATCACTGGTCTGGGAATACTGCAGCTCTGATGTACTGGCTGCAAGTTACGCCCGGCTCAAAGGCGCCATTTCCCAACAGGCAGGGCCAAATGTCTGGTTCACTCACAACTTACAAATGATTATTTTCTAATTAATCATTCATCAAAAAACATAAACGGCAACAGGGTGTAAAGACAGCACTAGCAAAAAAAAAAAAAAAACAGCAGGAAGAATGGATCCATCGAGTCTTCCCTCAAAGCTCTGAGGGCAGCTCTTATCACCACTGTTCCTAAGGCATAAAAGTGGCTGCCATTTCAGAGAAAGGCCTAACCACTTGTCCCAGGGTACAAGTGGATAGCCCATCTCACGTGTGCATTATTACAGCAGCCTCTTCACTATTCTACCCTTTCTCCAGCCCTTTATCTATATAATAGGTGTATCCTTACCACCTACTGAGAAAGACATAGGAAACAATATCCTCAGGAAATCTAAAGTTATCCAAATGCAAAGCATTGAGGTGACTTGACTATTATCACTCAAAACAATTGCAGCCTATATTTCCCTACATCCAGGCCAATATTCTATGTATAATTCAGTAACAAACTACACACAGACCCTGATCCAGCAATATGACCTTAACAAAAATAATTAATCAGTACTGAAGAGGGCTGATTCCAAGAGCCTGAGGAATCTTGAAAGAGATCACCCTAACCTTCACAGCTGTCCTGTTTGGTAAGAGCTGTTTAAAAGACAGGCATGGGGCCCTGAAGTCATAGCTCAGTGGTAGAATGCCTGCCTAACATACATAAGGCACTGGGCTGGATTCTCAGCACTGCATATAAATAAAGATCCACTGACAACTAAAAAGAAAGAAAAAAAAAAAAAAAAGACAGGCATGGGGATCTTGTGCATTGTTAGACTATAAAACAGTATGCCCACCATAGAAACCAGTAATGGAGTTTCTTGAAATAAAATAAATAAATAAATAAATAAATAAAAACATAGAACTGCCATGATGTAACAATTCCATTTCTGTGTACATTCCAGAGGAATAAGACTGTCTTGAAGAAACATTTACACACCATGTTCATAGCTGTATTATGCACGTTAGCCAAGAGTTAGAAGCCACTCAACTATCCATCAAAAGATAAGTGGATTAAAAAATGTGGTATAAACAAGGTAATATTTCCCAGGCTCTAGTAGGAAGGAAATGCTCTTACATGCTACAACATAGGTAGACCTTGAGGACATTAGGCCAAGTGAAAAGAAGACTACTACTATATAATTTCATTTAGATGATGTACCTGAAATAAATTCATGGAACCAAAAAAAAAAAGAACAGTGGGGACCAGAAGCTAGGGTACAGCAGATGGGGAGTTGTTAAATGGGTATAAAGTTTCAGATTCACAAGAGAAAAAAGTTCTAGAGGCCTTTTGCATGACAATATTAATATACTTAACACTAAAACTCTACACTTAAAATGTCTAAGATGATAACTTTTGCAATGTGTTTTTTTTTTTTTTTTTAAATCACTTAAAACAGTTTAAGGGGCTGGGACTATGGGGCTCAGCGGTTGAGCACTCACCTAGCACGTGCAAGGCCCTGGATTCGATCCTCAGCATCACATAAAAAAATGAATGAATAAAATAAAGGTATTGTGTCCAACTACAACTAAAAAATATTTAAAAAAAAAAAATCTCAATACAAATGTGTCCATGTGAGTATGTGTGCACATACAACAAAGAATAATGATAGGCCTGGGGAAAGACATTCTAATAGTTGTTTAACATAAATTCACCCAAGGTTTTATATGAACTTGAACTGAATCAGATAATTATTTGCCACATAGACTACAACTGCAAAACAAAATCCTCAAAAGCCAACTCAAAATCTCTACCTAGGCATACTCAGTAATTCCAAACCAATCAACAAATGACCTGAATCAATGAACTACTACTTTTGTGTTGTTGTTCTTTTTAGATATATATGTCAGCAGAGTATATTTTGACATATTATATACACATGGAGTATAACTTATTCTAATTAGAATTCCATTCTTGTGGTTGTACATCAATGTGGAGTTCATAGGTGAAAACAGGAAAGTTATGTCAGATTCATTCCATTGTTTTTCCTATTTCTATCTCCCCTTCCTTCCTTTCATTCCACTTTGTCTAATCTATGGAACTTCTATTTTTCCCCAGTTGCCATCCACCTTGTTGTGTGTTAGCATCCACAAAGCAAAGAGATTATCTGACTTTTTGCTTTGGGGGATTGGCTTATTTCACTTAGCACAAGAATCTTCAGATCCATCCATTTACCAGCAAGTCATAAAGTCATCTTTTATGGCCAAGTAATATTCCATTGTGTATATATACACCACATTTTCTTTACCGATTCACCTGTTGAAGGGCACCTAGATTTGTTGGTTCCATAGCTTAGCTATGTGAGTTAAGCTGCTATAAACACTGATGTGGCTATCTCACTGAAGTATGCTGATTTTAACTCCATTAGATATATACTAAGGAGTAGTACAACCAGGTCAAATGGAAGTTCTATTCCTAGTTTTTTGAGGTGTCTCCATATTGCTTTCCAAAGTGGTTGTGCAAATTTGCACTCTCATCAGCAATGTATGAGTGTACCTTTTCCCCCACATAAATGGCAACATTTATTATTGCTTGTATTCTTGATTATTGATTGGCATTCTCACTGGAGTGAAATGAAATCTCAGCAAAGTTTTTTAATTTGCATTTCTCTAATTGCTGGAGATGTAGAGCATTTTTTCATATATTTGGTGACCATTTATATTTCTTCTTCTATGAAGTGCCTATTTAGTTCCTTTGCCCAATTACCGAATGGGTTATTTGTTGTTTTTTTTTTTTTGTTTGTTTGTTTGTTTGTTTTTTGGATGTTAAGTTTTTCGAGTTCTTTATATATCCTGAAGACAAATGCTCTATCTGAAGTGCAGGTGGCAAAGGGTTTCTCCCATTCTGGAGGCACTCTCTTTATACTCTTCATTGTTTCTTTTGATGTGAATGATCTTTTTAATTTGATCACATCCCATTTACTGACTCTTGATTTTACTTTGCACTTCAGGAGTCTTGTTTAGGAAGTAGGTTCCTAAGCTGACATGATGGAGAAGTGGGCCTACACTGTCTTCCAGAAGACACATGATCTCTGGTCTAATGCCACTTTGAGTGAGTTTTGTGCAGGTCAGAGAGAGGAGGGTTAAATTTCATACTGTTACATATGGGATTTCCAGTTTTCCCAGCAATATTTGTTGAACATGCTATATTTTTCTCCAATGTATGTTTATGGCACCTTTGTCTAATATGAAATAACTGTATTGATATGGGTTTGTCTCTGTGTTTTCTACTTCGTTCTGTTGGTCTTCATATCTGTTTTGGTGCCAATATCATGCTGTTTTTGTTACTGTAGCTCTGTAGTATAATTTAAGGTCTGGTATTCTGGTGCTTCTTGCTTCACTTTTCTTGCTATGGAATGCTCAGGGCCTCTTGAATTTCACGACTGTCTTTTCTATTTCTATGAAGAACATCATTGGAATTTTAATAGGAATTGTATTAGATCTACATAGTGCTTTTGGTAGTATAGCCATTTTGACAATATTAATTCTGCCTATCCAAGAACATGGGAGATCTTTCCATCTTCTAAGGTAATTCACCCACATCAACAGACTTAAAGACAAGAATCACATGGTTATCTCAATAGATGCAGAAAAAAGCATTTGACAAAAATATATCCATTTATCTTCAAAGCACTAGAAAAACTAGAAAAGTAGGAATATACCTCAACATTGTAAAAGCTATATATGGTAAATTCAAGGCTAACATCATTCTAAATGGAGAAAAACTGAAAGCATTCCCTCTAAAAACTGAACATGACAGAGATGCTGCCTTTAATTATTTCTAATCAATATATTCCTTGAAATTCTAGCCAGAGCAATTAGGGAAAAGAAAGAAATTAAAGAGATATGAATAGAAAAAGAAAAGCTCAAACTATCCCTATATGCTGACAACATTATCCTTATTTAGAAGACCCAAAAACTCCACCAGAAAACTTCTAGAGCTCAAACAAATTCAGCAAAGTGGCAGGATATAAAAATCAACATCCATAAACCAACTGCACTTCTATACGCCAATGATGAATCAACTGAAAGAGAAATTAGGAAAACTATGCCATTCACAAGAGCCTCCCCCGCACCCCCCCCCCCAAAAAAAAAAGCCCTTGGGAATCAGTCTAACAAAAAAGGTGAAAGACCTCTACAATCAATTAGCTACTTCTGAAGAACAACCACTACAGGATTTCTACTTAGTGTAAGACAGTGTGCGTAAACCTATTCCATTGAAAAAATAAAACAAACACACAATTATACTTTTCCAGAAGTATAACAGAATAAACAATGTTCTCCCATAAACATCTTAAAAATGTAATATTCATGTAGAGACAAATATACAATGTTAAAAGTAAACAGAAAAATTATTTAATCAAAAACTGATAACTGATTTTACTCAAGTATCTTTATAGTTTCAAAAAAATAATTTTTCTTACTTGTAAATTCATCTGAGAAAGACAACCCTTAACTGTTTAAAACAGTTAAAATTAATTTTTAAAAAAACCTACTCTATATAGGATATATATATAATCAACATTCACTACTTTCTCAAAATTAATTATTCCTAACACAAAACTACAATCAAGGGCTGGCATTGTGGCTCAGTGGCACTGCGTTCACCTATCAAGCGCAAGGCCCTGGGTTCGATCCTCAGCACCACATAACAACAAATAAAGGTGTCCAACTACAACTAAAAAATAAATATTTTTTTAAAAAAATACAATCAAATATTTCACAAGCCCAACATGTAAAACTATACATACTGTCCTCTGTTTTCCCAATTTCTTCCAAACACAGATGATTCTCAAAAGCTTTTTTTTATTCTTTTCTTAAAAAATATTTATTTATTTGCTTATTTATTTATTTATTTTTGGTGTGCATGGACACAACACAATGCCTTTATTTTTATGTGGTGCTGAGGATCGAACCCGGGTCCTGCCCGTGCTAGGTGAGCACTCTACCACTGAGCCACAATCCTAGCCCTTTTTTTTTTTTTTTAATTCTTTAAGTCTATCAACCTGGGAAGATTTTAACCAATTATTTTTTATATGTGAAATATTCACAGAATAATCTACCACATCACACATATCATTTTCCATGAACCAACATACATTTCAAAAATGCAATAGCTAAGGTTTACTAAACTCCAAGTGTCTTAATATGCAATCACTACACTTAATTCTCAGAGCTTCAAAATATGGCAAAATTGGAATCCCCATTTTTAAAGGTAAGTTTGAGCCTGGGTGTAAATCCTGGCAGCCTGGTTCCCAGAATCCATACTCTAAAGCACTATCAATGCTATTACCCATGTAATGTCAATGAAAAACACTTACACACATGTTAATTCCGCTCTATCGTCAGGAAACACATCCATAGAGAAAACCAGAAAACCCATGAATGTCAAACACTGTGGCATTACATCAATCACAATTTGTCTAGCTTTGTTTTTCTTGCTATGAAGTAACTATAATACTTCCATTTCTGATAGCACAGTTAGCTGGAGAGAAACAAAATCCAGCAAAACTATACATATATACTTCACTAAAGTGAGAGCAAAGCCAAACAGTTACTTCTAGTATCTCCCTTCTTCCACTTCTAGAGACAAGCTTTCCACTTTGCCAAACAAACTTCCTCCTCCCCACAAAAGTAATCGACTACAGCAAAATGTGAAGCATTATTGGCAAAAGCTAAACAGAGGAGTCAGCATCTCTCTTTTAAGCTGTGTCTCTCCCTGAAATATAATTCAGTGGGCTGGTTGTTTCTTTGAAATAGATGGATCTACACTTTGAGGGCAGCACAGAGTGTAAATCTGTCTCTGTGAATGGCTCATGCCATGTCTTTCTAGTTTTGTGTGCTATTGTGTGCTATCTGGCAATATATCTGTCACAGCTCCACTTCCTCCTTTTTTAAAGGAACAAAAGTAGAGAAGAGATAGGAAATACAACCCCACGCACAGCCATATAAAGGACACAAGTGAGTGCCTGAAAACTCCAGGCCAACTCCAACCAAAGTGCCAGTTCAGTGTATCTGGACATGAAGCAATTTGGTTAGGTAATAACCCCATTTCCTTATCTTTTTTGTTCAACTTGCAACAGAAATCCTATCAGAAAGACCGCTACTTACCATAAAATTATTTGAAAGAGCAACTTAGTTCTAAGACCCAAGTAGAATATAAAATGTGCTTTTGCATACAGTGGTCCCATCCATTACCCTTAATTCACAAGATAATACACAGCTAATGAATAACTCTAGATCTCCCTCAGAAAGTTCAGTTCAGCCTTGGCAGAGGCTGATAACGCCAGCAGTGCTGTTGTTCTCCATGTCTCTGCTCTGGCCCCCAGATCCATAGGCCTGGCTTCCTCCAAGAAATGCCTGTACAAGAACTGGACTAACTTTTCCTGTGCCTACCCCTAAAGAATACTGGTCTCCACAATGAGCTCTTCCAGATTTCATAGGTCAGCCTCAGAACTTGTCACTATCCATCAGTCCCAAGTACATTAAAAGCAATTTATCAGCATTACTGCTGGCTTAACCATGAGCTTATTTTGGAATAAAAACAGTCCAAAGTCTCAAAGAGGTTTCTCCCAGAACTGCAAAGGTCCATAGTTTTAAATTACTGATCACAAAACTCAAAAGAAAATCTCAGCTCATTTGAAAGTTGCACTTCTAGAAACCACCATTTAGACTAAAAGCTATTGTGCCTTGCAAATGTTCCTGCTTCTAAGTTTGCTTTTGTTGCTCACAACCCAGGCAAAGCATAGAATTTAATGTAACTATGAAATGAAAAACAGATGGCCTAGTACATTTAACCTAGAGGAGTAAATAAGGAGCAAGGGCTCCAAAACTAAATATTTCCAGGAAGGCTTTAAGAATATATGAAAAATTTTAAAAATAAAAAACAAACCAGTGGTTTCAAAAACAAAACTCAAAATCAGATAGCTCAGCATCTGAGCATTACCATTTCCCTAGCCACTGTGAGATCCCATTTGTCTTTTCTTCCATATGGGCCTCTTGCTGAGGACAAGATTTCATCTCTTTTCACCACTCCTCAAATCAATAGCTCTCTCAATTCTAGTTCTATACAAAGCAATATATTCACTATTACCTGAAAAAAGGCTAGATTAATGCTGGGTTTTCCAGCTGAGCACTCTAGTTTTACAAAAGCACACAAGTAACCAACTTTCAAACAATCCAAACACAATAAATGGTAGTCAGCATAAACTAGTATTACAATGCAGATTTCTTTTGAAGATTGGGAAGACCCTGGGAAATGTGGGCACTGGACTGTTAGAGATGTCAGTTATCACTATTAGTCAAAGCAAAGTGATAAGGAACTAGGAGGCCAGTAGGGGACCACAAACTAAATCTCAATATTGGGCAAAATACCTCACCTGTCTGGGCTTCCAGCTCCTATTTATAATACAAAAACATTATAAATAGAGAGGCCCTCTAAACTCTCCCAGCTCTGATGGTCTATATGACTTCAGAAACCCTTACACACATCCACTCAAAACAAGGAATTCAAATAGTTTAGACTTTCAATCTCTCTTGGAGAATTTTCCATCAGCTGATAATCTCAAGGAATGTTAAATAAAGACAACAAAACTGTACATTGTGATTTTACCATTTAAAAATAGATGAGAAGTTGTATGTCCTTGAAAAGCACCTAGACATTAAAAAAAAAAAAAAAACGCACATCGATTTCACTTCTAAGTGAGACTTTTACTACCATAATTGCAACATTGTCAGAAAACAGTTGCAATCCACCTGTCTCAATCTCCTGAGTAGTTAGGATTATAGCCATGTATCACCACCAAGCCAGGTTTATTTATTTATTTGAAATAGCAATATAAACAAATACAAAGATATAAGTTTTATGCAATTCAAAAAAGTTCTAACATCTAAACAGCTTGTTATCCAAGAAGTAGGACACAGTCAGATATAACAGTCTAAGTCTCACCTTTGGGCTATTTAAAGGAGTTTAGAGCACCAGAGATTCCTTATTAGCTTTCCTAAGATTCCCAGAATAGAGAAGCAGGAATTTTCTTCCTCTTTTTGCAAAATTGAAAGCATTATAAAGAAAAAACTACAGTCGGACCAGTTTTTTCTTATCATAATCCTACACCACTGTTAACTGTCAGTCACAGGGTTAAAGACACTGAAACTAATCAACAAATAAAACCAAAAAATACACTGTGAAATCCAACGTACAGAATGTGGTGCACAAAAATCATCAGAATTTGTCCCCCAGCACACCTTCTGTCCTGACTGCCTTCTTGTCTCTCACTGCCACTCCACAGAACATCCAGATCACTACTCCTACTTTAGCCATCTAACCTGCTACACCAGAGGAACTCAGATGAACAATTTTCTTGCACATTATAAGTGGTCCATAATTTCATTATGCCCTCCACTGTTGTTTGCATCCTTTTTAATCAATAAATAAAACTTAGTTAATTCAAGTTCCTCAGTTCTTATCCTCTACTCACCCACTAATCACATGTCCCTGTGATGAACTCTCAGGCAAGCTACACATCTGATAGTATTAATAATAATATAAAATGGCAATAACCACCCTCATGTACTGAGTGTTCACAATGTCTCAAGCAGTGCTCTAAAGAATTCAGATGTGTTGCTGCATTAACCTGACAGGGACTCCAGTCATCCCCATTTCGTAGATGAGTGAAGGTCACATACCCAAGATATCAGAAAAGGACCTGGAGACAGACAATGGATTTCCAGGATTCATGCTCGTAACTGCTATGCCGCTCTGCCTCTAAACAGTGGCAGCCAGATAACACACACAAACTACAGATAAATTATCCTAGAAACATTTTATCCATTTACCTGTTCCAAGAATCGTTCCTGAAATTGCTTTTTATGTAATAACTCAATGAAATTTCATAAACAATTTGTTAAGTATAGGATCAGAATAATGTCAGAGTGTAAAAACAGCAGTATTCAACCTTATCCTGGACTCACTGGGTGACCTCTGTCACTTTCTAAGTGTGCTTTTGATTCTATTTACAAAATAAGAACAAACCCTCCTGTTGTTAAATTGTAAAAATATAAATTAAGAATTTGCACTATGTTGAAAACATTTCATATTTTAGAAAAATATGTGAACTTGCTTAGGAACTAAGAAAAAGTATGCTTTAAACTTTAAACAAAGCAAAACAAAATCAGTTAAATCCTTATTTCAGACTTCTAGGTTTTGACGTTAGATTGGTGTAATAGTCCCCTCAATCCCCTTTTGGTCTGAGGAGCACATGCTGATATAGATACTCATGTTAAAAAGTTGATTGGATTTTTGGAGTAACTAATCTATATCAAACCTGGCAAAGTTACCCTAAAATTAAAACAAGACCTTCCATTGATAAGGCTATAGAGAGAAACACATAGCCTTACTCTGATGCAATTTTAGAGCCAAGTTCTTAATGAGAATCTTTTCTCTCCTTACAAACAACTTGTGTGGACACAAACTTGGCCATGGGCATTGGTGAGGCTGGCTTTTGGCTAAGTAAAGGAAGCACTCAGCCAGAACAGTCATGATTATTCCCTAACAAGTTTCTGTCTCTCCATTAGGCCTCTAAATATATGTGGCAGAAAACAGAACAAGTCTGTCTTAACCTCTCTAAATTGACTGCCACATAGGCAGACCATCCTTCTAGGTTCAGGGAATAAGGTCATATGAGGATCAAGGTTCCCTTTAATATAATCCCCAGCCAGCCTGTCATTCCCTTTCTTTTCTTAACTAAAAGTGCCAGGGACGGGCTTGCCAATTTCCTTTCTTAGTACCACAATCTCTTGTCTTAACCAGACTGTCTCCTTCTGTGTCCCACACTAAAATACAGAATTCAATCCCTGTTTTTAAAAACACAGCCCTTCTGAGAATTTTTTTAAGTACCTAGAGCTAGTAACAACAGAGAAGCAGAAAAGTGGGCACAAGGGCTTAAACTGAATTATCTAATGAAAGTGTTTACCAACTATTTGATTTGATTCTAGGAACAAACTCTAGAAATATGACTGGTTCGAATGCAGTCATTCAGTGCTATGAATTGAAGTAACAGTCACTGAACACCCAGTAGCTAACACAAAATGAGCTATTGGTGGTTTGCAAATTCCCAATGGTTCCCAGAATAGCCAGAGCCCAAAATTCACAATTGGCATTTAACTGCCCTCTCTAACCAAAAACTACATCAATTCACATGCCTAATCCTTGCAAGAGATCTGTTGAACCAAGAAAGAGAGATCAGCAGGGAAGACACTTAACTCCAAAGGCAAGATAGACATCTCCATCCCTGGGTGTCTAGGATTCTGGCCAATTAATTGGCCATAACATCACTAGAAACTTTCATGAAATGATGCCAGCTCCAGCTGGGATGGAGATTATTTGCGGAAGACTGCCTGAGGACAGGTGTGCTGATCCTCTCCTCAACAAGTTCTAGATGTTGTCCTTGGCTCCAGAAAGCCCTTTCAGAGCTGCCTAGATGTAACAAAAATCTTGACCCTGCATAATTACTCTTTCTTTGAAACCATGCTCTATTTCAGAGCTAGTAATCTGCATTGTTAGTATAAAAACAACAGTTTCACAAATCACTATTATTATTTCTATGGGCATATTGAAGAAAGAGTTCATGGTCTCATCCCCTCCACTGAGGGGATGTCTCAAGAAAAGCTGTACATTTTCCTCTTTGTTCTGCCCCCTGGAAAGCTTAACACATGACCCACTCTGTCTCTTGCATAAGACTTTCTCCTGTGTGTTTCTGCCCATTAGCCTTAACATGGTTTTATCCTATTTTTCCTGTTTCCTTTTACCCCAGTTCCTCATCTGCTTATTTTAATTCTGTTACACTGCACATTTTCTAAACTAGTTCTAAGAATGTTCTGAATGACAGTAGAAATGAAATAAAATATAAGAAATATAATAATAATTAATCTTCCCTATGTAAACTGCACCTCATCCAATGGCCTTAAGGGAAAGAACAAATCTAGTTATCCCTAAAGAACCAACAGCACCTTTGGGACTTTAAATCTATTCAATAGCTACTAGTCATAATTAATAAAAAGAAACCCTGAAATCCATTTCAAACTTATACTCTTAGATAAAAAGCTTCCAAATCCAAGAGAGCAGTGAAATACACCTCTATGTGTGCACACACAAACTGACATGCACATACATACACACACACACACACAAAGCAGAAGCAATAGCCACCAAAGAGTTAATTAAAATATTCTGCATTACATCTGCTCATTCCTTTTTTCAATACTTATCACCTTATAGTTCAATGTTCACAATTAGTAAGAACTATCGACTTTTGGTCTAGAACTTTCTCCTTCACCAGAGTCCCTTCACAGGCAGTCATTCCAGAGATGCATGCAGAAGGTGGTAAAAGTGAAGTATAAGCAAATCAAGTAAGAAATGGGCAGCCACACAGCTTACAATTATGCTCTGGACCTTGGGGAGGAGGCTCCTGTGCATAAAACTTTTCTTTTTATAAAAGAAAGAACTTAATAGCCACCATTCACCCAGGACCCAATGTTCCACTTTAAAAAAAAAATGATTTTCCTTTGTTTTCGTCTTATAATAAACAATGTTTTCTGGAGTCTTTCTATGCCAAAATACTCCAATCTTGAAGTTTGAGCCACAGGAAATATCTTTCCAATTTGAAGCCCTAAATTTTTTTTGAACAATTATTAAAAATAATCATTCCATGACTAATTTTTTCTTACAGAAGATGAAGAGGCACTCTAAATTCCCATCTAATTTCCTAGGATGGGTAGATGCACTTTTCTCCTTCCTTTCATTTTAGAGTCCATATTTCAACTGGTATCTCAAAAAGGAGGCATATAATTTTTTCCCCTTTACTAAAATTTCAATGTTTGAAACCTTTTCAGTGTTTGAAACCTTCAGTACTAGACTCTGGAGGCCTGAGTACCAGCAAATCACAAAATTTTAGGGCTGGAAAAGACCTTAAAGCAACACCAGAGCAGAGTGACTACACCACATGACCCTCAGAAGTGCTCAAGCTGCACTCTCATGAAAAGGACACTTCCCTTGCTGCCTTATTCAGGTCTTGTCCACCAAGCTCAGAATTCCAGAACTCAATTTTAAAGAAAAATAAAAACATCTATGATGGAGGGGTTGGAGAAGGAAAGTAAAGAAGCCTCTCTGATATATATGCTCCTAAATCACCTGTTTGATAATGTAAGTCACAGCAGTCATCTAAGCAGAAACATTTGAATTTATAATCTCAAGTCTATGGGCTGCATGCAACACTCTACACCCTACTATCTATTATGTCACTGGACTGTAGAAAGAGAAACCAGATCTCCCATCTCTGTAACTTCAGATCTGGAACAAAGCATGTGATAAACGGTATTCAATAAATGAGTTCAACAATAGAATAACTAAGAATTTCAGAGCCAACAGTGGAGTATGAATATGTCAGAGCTATCTCCTTCGTAAATGCAACAAACAACATATACCTACTTCATTAATAAGAAAAAAACAATTTTTTTCTCTTTTCTTTAATAGGAAAACAAATCACCTTTTAAGAAGTTTCAAAATCCAGAGTTCTCTTGCCCATCAAAATTTAACTTTTATGAAATGTCTATATATTAAAGAGGAGCTCAATATAGCCTATTTAATTTTAATACCTATAACATAATATGTTTCTTTACAATACTTAAATATTAGAAAAAACTAAATGTTAAAGATTAGAGAGAACTAGGATACGCCAAATGGCGGTACTCTATATAGCTATTAAAATTAAGAATTTTGAAACATCATGTCAAAATACAATATAATAAATTTAAAAGTCAGATTTTTATACACATACACACATGAATGTATTTGTTTAATTAAAATCTGAACTCATCTGTAATCCTGCAGCTCGAGAGGCTGAGGCAGGAGGATAAAGAGTTCAAAGCCAGCCTCAGCAACAGCAAGGAGCTAAGCAACTAATTGAGACCTTGTCTCTAAATAAGATACAAAATAGGACTGGGGATGTGGCTCAGTGGTCGAGTGCCCATCCACCCCCACCCCCCAAAAAAACTGAATTCATAAGAGAGGACATATATTCTGATGCACACAAACACACACATATACATAAACACATACACACAAAAAAAAATAATGGGAAGGTATAAGTGAGTTGTTTTGTTTTTGTTTTTGTTTTAAGTGATTTTCTAGCCAGGAACAGTGGCTCATGTCTGTAACCCTAGCAACTCAGGAACTGAGGCAAGAGGACTGCAATTTCAAAGCCAACCTCAGTAACTCAGTGAGGCCCTAAGCAACTTAGCAAGATCCTGTCTAAAAATATAAAATAAAAAGGGCTGGGAAATGTGCCTCAGTAGTTAAGTTCCCTTGGGTTCAATCTCTAGTACCCCCCCCCAAATAAAGGGGGGGTACTCTAAGTGATAGGATTATAGATAATATTTTGTATTTTTTGTTTTTATTTTCAAAATTTTTCTCCAATAACAAATATATGTTGAGAGATATATTACACATACTGAAGTGTGTATAAAGCATTCTATTTCCCAGAAGAATAATAATGAACACTATTGCAAGCACAATTATTGTTAGTAAACAGAATATTATATTGCCTTACAGGCCCCCAAATGTCCTTGAAACCTCCCTCAACACCACCCCATCCCTGCCTCTACTCTGACCAACAAATGATTTTTGCATATATTAACAGGGGGAGAAAAATGACAGATTCTTGCTATATGTACCAAAAGGTTACCCATTTGTGAAGGGGGAAAAAAATGACATTAATTTGTTAGTAGAACATAATTTTGGTCTTTCTTCCAGAAATAGTACGTGCATCCAATCATACCTATTTCATCTGGTATAAACATATGGCTTGCCATAAGTTTTAAAAAGATCAACAACATAGGGCTAATACTGACTTAATTCCAGTAGAATTTTCAGGCCAAATACCATCAGTCATGAGGTCATTTTAACAGTTTTTCTAAGAGACTATGAGGAAACTGTTTTCTAGGTTCATGGAAAATAGGAAATATTTACTTAACTTCAACTGACAAAATATCTTCACAAAGATTATCATGTGCTTAAATATATTAGTCTGCATTAAGTACTGCATAGGAATAGTAGGTAGTTTCTTATCTTCTGAGTAATGTTTAAAGTGGGCTAGCAATGATTACTGTTATGATAAAGGGTGTAGAATACTATACATGCAATTTAGAAAGCAAATTTAAATTTAATACAACTTGGACTTCCTGAAAATTATTTGGTGATGACCACTGGGAATTACTTAAGTACCTTATAACTCACAATGTTTTTCATGATTTGAAATTAAACACACCCAAATGGAAGTCACACTGCCTACATATATCAAAACCAAGTAACAAAATAGAGCCATAAAAACTGAAAGAAGCAAAACAAGACAACAATAGAGAATGTCTGGAAGAACCCATTCCACTCCACCATGTGGCAGCTACTAAGAGAGTCACCTCACTGGGCACATCTGTTGAATTACACACCATTTAAACATTCATTTGCTGCTTGCCATCAGCTGTCATGCCATCCACTAAAACAGAACTAATCCTCAGACAAAAGCTGTACTGAATAGCTAAAGGATTAATAGAGTAGAAGTTTTGTTTGCATCAGAAAAACAAATAAGGGAAGTAGAGCTGTTTATCTGACAAACAGTAGTACAAGCATAATTTTTGTTGTTTGTTGTTGTTTTGGTACTGGGGACTGAACAACCCAGAGGTGCTTTACCACCGAACTATGCCCAGTCCTTTTTGTTTTGAGATAGGGTCCCACTAAGTTCCTTAAGGGCTGGGGCTGGTCTTGAACTTGGGATCCTCCTGCTTCAGCCTCCCATAAGCATGGTTTTTATGATAGCAGACACCAGATACACATATGATTAGGAAAATAGCCAGCCTCACAGTTGGGAAGTTTTTCCTAGCAGTAATCACTGCTACTGGACTGAAAATGGAAATCAGGGGAGCAAAGAACACATTCAAAAAGGTAAGAAAATTGAGACGAGAGAAAGAATAAAAGCAATTAAGTCTTCAGTTATCTCCTTACTCCTACAGCCCTACAATTAAAATCCTGGTTTGGGTTCTTGTTTTAACCAGATGTGTTCTACCTTGACAGTAAGAACATAAGGTCTTACTAGGCAGGAACCACATGCAAGACTTCCTTGTTGTTTCCCTTTATCATGGGAAACAGGGGGCAGTGCCTATCCATGTCTTCAAGCACAGATGCTACTTGGCTTGGAACTCAGTTATGGTGTGGCACAGTGGTGCACATTCATAATCCCAGCAGCTCAGGAGACTGAGGCAGGAAGATCACAAGTTCAAAGCCAGCCTCAGCAACTTAACAAGACCTTAAGCAACTTGATGAGACCCTATCTCAAAATTTTTTTAAAAGGGGCAGAGAGTGGCCTGGGCATGTTGCTGAGTGCTTAAGCGTTCAGGGGTCAATCCTGGTACCAAACAAACAAACAAAAAAAAAGGTCAATTATCAGTCAAAAGCAAACTGTTAAAAAGTAGATGAAAATTAGTATTCAGCGAGCAAAAGAGTAATAGTATTTGGTCACTGTTAGGGTCTGTAAACAAGTGAAGATGGCGCCCGGCATTTTGCCAGGGGGGAGTGGTTTGTGAAGTAACGCCAGCGAGCCATTAAGTGTGGAGATTCCTTATTGGTTGACTGCTATGTCTAGTTTATGTTAATTAAGATAAGACGTGTGAAACGTATACATACCCCTCCTGTCCTACAATAAACAGCTCCCACTCCTGCTGTATCAATCTACACAAGTTCCTCGTCACCCCCCCAGTTATTTTGCTGCAGCTGGACTGCGGCAGGTCACCAAGTACTTGGGTGAATCTTTCAAGTCCGTTACTGAATTAAGTTTGGAATCTCTGGAGAAATGCAGCAATTCTATTACACAATAATATAATATTATCATATCAACTAACATTTTACAGTGAAAAGAACACATACATGTTGGTGAGAAGTAGTAAATTTTTTTCCTGGCATCATAGTCTCATAGAAGCTCTTCATATGCATGTGAATGTGTATATGTATGTGTGTATATATGAATCATTAAGATATCAGATTCCTCTTAAGATTAAAAAATAACAGATATACCCTTTGACTCAAGAATACTAAATTGTTATATTGAGTGTTCTTACTCTCCATTTACCAAGGCATAACACTCTTAACTCCATGACAGTAATTCTCTGAAGAACCCAAATAATATGGTACAAGCATATGTATTTCTAATGATAGAGCTTCATGCAATGATAGAACTCAAGAGAGCCTAGCAAAATGAACAGACAACAACCTGCCCAATAAACCGGTGGGCACAGTGGGGCAGGGAGGAAGGTGGGCACAGGGAGAGTGAGGGGAAAGGATATAGGTAGGGAAAGTAGGTTGTTGAGTACCAAGAAAGAAAGAAACTGGGAAACCTTGGTGGCGAGATAAAAGGCTTAGGAGATCCAAATGTATTGCCGGAGTGAGTTATTTTAAGTAAAACTGTTGTAAACCATTTATTTCAAAAATTACTTGTGAAAAGCTGGTTGCTGGCAAATATGATAACCTGTACAAGCATAAGATTTATTATTGTACTCTGATTATTAACTACTTCAAAAATACTAAATAACTTATTCATAATCTGGTACCTAAAAAGTTGAACAGAAGGGATTTAGGAGGGAGAATAAATATACAGAAGGGAAGGCTAACACATGGAACCTTATGGTACTAAGAAACACTGGACAAGGTAATGAAGAGACCAAATCAGGACTGCAGCTGGAAATCTAGATAGATGACAGTGTCCTAAGACTCTACGTAAGAACAAAGCAGATGTATTTCTGTTGTTCAGATGCTGCATCCCATATTCCTGCAGATATAAACCTACTTCTATCAAGTGTGTCACACAACCTAATAGATGAGCTCAGCCTAGTATCCTAAAGAATTTATCACCATCTAGAGAGTTGGGACAACTTGAGTTTTATCATAATCCTTTTCACTGAGCATTATAAACCTTATCTTTTAAAATATACTTCTATGGGGATTGAAAATACCACCATTTTCTTGAATTTCTATGGTACCATGACCCAAATACATGGAGTAGAGTGAGAGTAAAAGGCTCAGAAGGAGAATAAGGACCTCCCAACCTTCCAACAATAAATTAATTAACATGAGGATGAAGGCACAGGTGGAAAGTGGGGCATGGGATGAGCATATTTAAGGAGTCACAGCTACCCATAGCTATAGACAGTAAAATTTTACTGGGCCTCAGTTTTACCATTTGGAAAATGCAATAGGGCTTTGCCATTGTTAGCCTGATATCAACTAAAAAATACAAAATAAAAATGACAGGTCATTCAGACCTTTCTTACCTTTCCTTTGACTCCAGAATTAACATTTGTCCCCTATATATTCTAAAATAAAACCACAGAATTTAACATCAATAATTCCACAGTCCCTAATGGCCAATCCCTTCTAATTTAAGGATCTCATGTGCTACACCAACACTACTATGAAGCCAAACAGGAGAGACAAACATAATGAATTGATTTCTGTCATGTTATTTCCTTAACATGACAATCTGTGACACATGCCCGGCTCTAACTTGATACTCTGAATGAAAGGGAAGTAGATGACTACATAAATGTTCATCTATGGAATCTGTTTCTGATTTACAGATTTTCTTGGTAGCAGCATGAGCACAGAGGGCTTTCTACCAACCACTTGGTAGGTTTTACTTGAGCAAGCAAGCTCTCTGAAAGCCACAGCAATATCACCACAGTTAATGTAAAATATTAATGTCTCATTTGTTCAACAGTTTTGTAGAAATTAAAACTTTTAGGTTAATCATATACTGAACAATTTTAATTAAAACAGTTATAAAACAATTAATCCACAAGAGCAAGCTTGGAACTTTGCCAACCTTATTGGTAGTTTAATGCATGTATGCAAAACTCATTTTTTCCCTTTCGACTTAATGAATGCTAATATGTGACACAAAATATGCATACTAAGCTCCTAATACAGTTAGTCCATCTGGTTTTTCTTGCATTTTCTATTTGTCATTTTTCTTTGATAGCAAAATTGAAAATGAGTTCTCTGTGTTAGAAATGATAATGATGCCATGTGCTGTGCTTCATTAAAAATTGTTATTAAAAACTCTTTCAGAGTGAAATAAACACCTGAAGTACTCTCTTTTTGCTATTACATGGCTGGGAGTGAAAAGAGTCCACAGACCAGGCTCAGAATCACAACTGCTATGTGAGATAATACAGTCCTTTCACTGCCATCTCCAAAGATTCTTTTCTTTGGAGCATGTGATAAAGACAGGAAGAACAAAATATTAAGTTCAATTACCTAAGACAAATCCAATTATTTCAATTTGTTACATATTACAATTTGTTTGATCCATTTGGGGATCTATTTGTTTGCCAAAATAAGCACAGTTCAAGCACTCTGTTAAATATTTAATGCATGCAAAATTACCTTTCTAGCTCAAGCTAAGAGACCTATTATTTTCACGGTGCTGCTTAAAAACAGCATTGTGTCTGATCAGGATACCTTCAGGTTCAGTTTCTAGGCAAGAGCCCACAGAAAGCATAATAAGGTGTTAGCTTCCACTGGAGTATGCCCCTCTGTCTAGCTAAGTCTTGCCATGAATCTAAATATTCCAGGCTTTGCAGGTTATCAGGCTTCACAATACACAAAGTACACAGGACCCAATACTCCTAGTGAAATCCCAAGTGTACTCAGCTCCCAATTCAAATTTAAGCAACTATACCAAATCCTGTTACAGCTAAGAAATGAGTTCAATGTAATTCAGCCATCAAATGGTAAAGATGATCCCCAGTATAATTACATTAGCTGATGCTTTCACATCTGGTGTGTATCTTGTTATTTCTGGTTGGGTACATCACATGTGAAGCATATAAACCTATAAAAAGTATTAGATTTCCTTCTCACATGCCTCTTACCTCCCCTCCCAAAAAACTCTACTCTCATTTATGTTCAAAAAGAAGCTGAAAGAGAAGGCTTACCAATTTAGTGGTACCAATATAGCAACAAAGGCACTCTGGGAAGTCAAAATTTCCCTCATTAAGACAGCATAAAGGTATTTGATAATAGGAGTACCAGCTTAGGCAAGGAAATATTAAAACAAATATTAACATTTAAAGGCCTTACTCCAAACAATAGGCATATTTCAAGTTCAAGCAGTCTGTTCTTGAATACCATCAATCAGTAAGAAAACAAAACTTTTTTTAAAAAAAAATACATTCTAGGGGATGGGGATATAGCTCAGTTGATAGAGTGCTTGCCTTGCATGCATTAAGCCCTGGGTTCAAACCCCAGCACCGCCAAAAAAAAAAAAAAGAAAGAAAGAAAAATATGTTATAATAAATTATCTAAATATGACCATTTAATGTCCATTTGTAAAAAGCAACTATATTTTTCTTGCTTGATCCATGTATAGAAATCACACTGGATAGAACTAAAAGAAGTGGGCTAAATTATTACAAGTAAAATTTCAACTCTCAGATTCTATAATTTTTAAAAATGTCTGTTATAACTAAAATAATAACATGTGAGGGTTGGGAAAGAACTCTGGGGTTATGTTTTACTATGGACCTGATAAAGGAAGAATAACATACCAACATTTTTAATGTTAGGAGGTTGAAGCCAAGAGATAAAATTATATTTATGGATCATATAGGAATTTCAACAATCTAAATATGCCTATATCACTGATACTTGAGAGGTACTTTTAACATAGCAAGCATCTAAATGAAGGCTCCAATCCTAACATTTTCATAACTTCCTTATGCTTCTAGATCATTCCTTTTCCTCTTCAAGTAATTTCCAACCAGGTGTTCTGAGCACTTTAACCTAAGAATGTTGGTATCTTTACAATAACCTTCCCTGGGGCTGAGGCTGGGGCTCAGTGGTAGAGCGCTCACCTAGCGCATGCAAAGCGCTGGCTTCGATCCTCAGCACCACATAAAAATAAATAAATAAGGCAAAAGTATTGTGTCCAAATACAACTAAAAAATAAATATTAAAAAAAAAATAACCTTCCCTGTATCTCTTCCTTGAAGTATATCCCTCTACAGTCAATGGAAGTGGATATATGACTATCAAAAGCATAATAATTCAATTCACTAAACACTTTTATAGTGGTTTTAAATGACCACTTTATTGACATTTGGCAATTGCTATCATTCTCTGCAGTATTTACTTTTTGAACCATGAATTATTTTTTTTTTAAATGAATTCATCTGGTAATGAATTGAAGAGCCTATAAAGATAACTAATTTCTATAAGGAATAATGCATTTGGTAGAGCTTAACAATAGTTTGCTCATGAATATTCCCAGCTTTACTGAATTCTCTTTCATCACAAAGAATGGCCCCAGCAAAGAAAGATAGAGATAAACACATTAAGAATGGTGTCACTTCTATTTTTTATATGCCTTTTTAAAATTTTTTTAAAGAGAGAGAGAAAGAGAAATTTTTTAATATTTATTTTTTAGCTTTTGGCAGACACAACATCTTTATTTGTATGTGGTGCTGAGGATCGAACCCAGCGCCGCGCGCATGCCAGGTGAACACGCTACCGCTTGAGCCACATCCCCAGCCCTATATGCCTTTATTTTTGTTTATTTATTTTTATGTGGTGCTGAGGATCAAACCCAGGGCCTCGAATGTGCTAGGTGAGCGCTCTACCGCTGAGCCACAACCCCAGCCCAAGAATGATGTCACTTCTTTGATGAAGTCAGTAAAGTTACTGTGTAAAACTTGGTCAGCTTAACCTCTTGATGCCTCTACAGCCCATCAAATAGATTCAGTTGTAAGAATGAACAGAACTCTTTAAGTTCCTCAAAAGAGAAATACTATGTAATTGTTTAGCTCCAAGAAAAGCAGCAGCACCACAAAGATCTAAACTTAGTTTACAAGAGAGAGAAGATGGGAGGGGAGGGGAGGGGAGGGGAGGGGGGATAGTAGAGGATAGGAAATGTAGCAGAATACAACAGTTACTAATATGGCATTATGTAAAAATGTGGATGTGTAATGGATGTGATTCTGCAATCTGTATTTGGGGTTAAAATGGGAGTTCATAACCCACTTGAACCTAATGTATGAAATATGATATGTCAAGAGCTTTGTAATGTTTTGAACAACCAATAAAAAAATAAAACGCGCCCTGCAAAAAAATAAATAAATAAAACTTAGTTTGCAAGTGGATAACAAGAGAAAAAGGTCATAAAGTTATTCAATTAACATTCACTGAACACTTTTAGGATCAGAACTTTCTCGAAACTCAGATTTATATTTGAAATAACTCAAACAATAACCATTAATTAAATGCTTCCCATAAAATAGGAAAGTGGTCGACAAAGTACTTCTATAAAGTGCCAGATAGAAATATTTTAGGCTGTTCAGACCATATGGTCTCTGTTGCAATCATTCAATTCTGCTGTTGTAGTACAGAATGCAGCCAAAGACAGTAACACAAGTGAAATGGAGCATGACTGTGCTCCAATAAAACTTTATTTGTGAAGACAAACTTAAATTCCACAAAATAGTCTTCCTTTGATTTCTTTTCAACCATTTAAAAATGTAAAAATCATTCTTAACTCACAAATATATAAAAACAGGTAAGTAGCCTGGTTTGGCCTACAGATTATAGTGTGCCAAACCTTGAGTCTGCCCTGGACTACTTAGTCATTTGGTCAGAAATCAAGACTAATTAGACAACTTCCTGCTTTCTACAACAGAACAAGGGAGGTAAACCAACAATTATAGTACATACATATATGATAAATGCCAAGAAGATTGTTATGCCTAGTGTTACAGGAGCCAGAGGTGGAATAATTAAGGAAATTTCTCTTAAATGAACAATATAGACTTGATATAAACATGAAAGCAATTCTAGTTTGGCTGTTCTATAACTGCTAAAAGTTACCTTAATAAAGAGAATGTGACTTTAAAAAAAAAAAAACTTCACCACTTACTTCTGCAAAGACTTTATCAGAACAGTGCCTGGCTATATTTTGGAATGTCCTTTTTAATTATCATCCCAGGCCAGGACCTCCAGCATAATACATTCTCCACTCATCTGAAAGCAAGCAAGCCCATCTCAAGTAGCAACTAAGATTCCTTTTAAAAAGTCCACAAGTCTCACCTATTTATTTCACCTAAGTTCTTTAGCTGTCACAGGTAATAGTTTTGGTACTCTGGGACAGAAAGAATCCAATAGTTTTTTTCTTCCCCAAGTGAAAGGTCAATGGAATAATTAGCTTGACCAGAGACTCAAATATTTGCTTGCACCCCACTGTTTCTGCCTAATCAAATCAGGTTTATTAGAGGGTCACCTCTAATCAGCACTAGGTTTTGTCTGCATTTGGAGATGCTTAAGCAAATTTTAATTACCTCAGAACAAGCAAAGCTTGGGTCTTGAGACTTAATTGTCACAACTGTCTGCCCGGATGTTTTGTTCTGAGTGGGAAGCTAAAGGAGCCAGAAGCAAGCTGACATCATCAGCTGTGTAATTAATTAAAGCAAGATGAAGGGCAGGCAGGCAGGTGGGGAGGAGTGTGGGTCAATCTTCTTGTTAAAACAAAGGATATCACACACAAAAATCTAACAGGCCTAGACCCTCCCATTCATCTGATAAAAGGACCATCTTTCTGTTAAGTCCAGACAGGTAAACACTTTAGTGTAAGCCTCTAACTTCTTTATGAGCCCTGAACATCACCTAGAAGGAGAATCCAAAGCTACCACCTATTAAAAACCTACCCAATAGAATAAAATAAAGTCCAAAATAATTACATATGCCCACATAAAACCTTAATGTTTGGGCTTGTGATAGAATAGTAAATTCAGGTACCCAAGCAAGCTCTCCCACCTAAACAGAGAGTAAGCCGGGTATGTTGGCGCACATCTGTAATCCTAGTGGTTGGGGAAGCTGAGGTAGGAGGAACACTGGTTCAAAGTCAGCCTCAGCAACTTAGCATGGCCACAAGAAACTTAGTCAGACCCTGTCTCAAAATTAAAAATTAAAAAACAGTGGCTAAGTATCTCTGGGCACTTATCCCTGGTATGGGGGGGACCCCACAGAATAAAGTAAGTAAACCCAAATCTGAGTGGTTCATTTCTTGGTGAGTTTCCTCCCTCCAAAATCAATCTCCTCAAAGTCAGGGAGTTCAGGGGCTTTGTCTCTCACCTCTTTATTCCTGCAGTTCACCATGCAACATTAGGTGATCAAACCAAAGAATAGGATACACTGAAAATTTTGATGACCAACATGGACTGTATTTTTTTTTCAAGGAATTAGAAAACCCAATGCTTCTGGAAGAAAGGGGGAAAATGTGAGCAAATTAAACAAACTTTTAAATGTAAGGAAAATTAGCAAATCTGTACAAATACCAAGAAATCACAGGATGCATTTTTGTTTGTACTAGGGTTTTTTATTTTGTTTGTTTTTATCCCAACAGAGACTGCCTAGCAAAGAGTCTTGGGAACCTGGGCCTTCACAGGAACACCAGTGGAATTCATTTCAGTCTAGTCGCAAGTCCCTAGGAGGCCTTGCCACTAGATTTAGTCAACAACTGTGTAAGGACTTCTAATGGCTCTGAAATGCACCTATGTCACTGCTATAGTCACCACACAGTATAGAAAAGACAAGGGGGCCATTTACCAAGAATAATCAAGAAAATCATTAAACAAATCCCATCTGCCAAGATAACTAGAAACAGAAAAACAAAATAGGGAAGAGAAAAAAGAGATGTAACAGAAAAAAATCCAACCCATCTTAACTGTGAGGTTTTAATGTCAGTTCTTAACAATGATGAGTACAGTACATACAGCATTGCTAAGACTCTGCCTGGGAGATGAGAGTGCTTTCATACCCCTGCCTCTTCTCCTTTATGCAGTACAACATGCAAAACTGCCAGGTCCAACTATCCTGCAGTACAGCCAAATAATGAAGTGGTTCTATAAGGTTGGTAATAAGTTACTATTCAAGCCTCTTTTCCTAGCCAGATCCCCAGGAAAGCCCAGCCTCTCTCTTGAGACACTCCTTTTAACTTCCTGACACAGTATGAAGCTTTTATTTGTTTTCAACACAACATCTGAAACCAACTATTCCACCACTAGCCAAAGAAGCCTAGTGCTCATCTTTTGGTGATATTAATAGGGAATCACCAATTTCCCTTCTTCAGAGTTACTCTATCCACCCCCTAGTGTTTCCTCAAACTTTAGAGTACATCAGAACATAGTTGAAGGGCCCCATTCCCAGAATTTCTGATTCAGTAGATCTGAGGAAGGGCCCAAGAATCTGCAATTCTAACCAGTTCCCTGATGATGCTGACACTTCTGGTATATGGACCATAACTTTACAACTATTGAAATAATTTTTAAAAAATGGAAATCAGGTAATTATTGTTTTCAGGGGTTTTTTGTTTGTTTGTATGAAGAAAATTATATCCCCCAAATTAATATAGCACCTAGAGCTTTTCATATGTGCAAAACAGCTGCCAAAATCCTAAAGAATCTGCTCTGCTGTATAAGCAGCCATTTGTGATTTTTACACCTAGCCACAAAACAGATTGTAAGGTTTTTTGCTCCCCCCACACCCCCATTAAACTGGAGGACTTGCTTCATGTCTATATTATTCTTATACAGTTTTGAATTACTGGGTTGTGATTTGCCAAATGGCCAACAAGCTTCCCTATTGTTATTCAGGTGCACCAACCGGTGCCAGTGTTGTAGTGTGCCCTGTTTTATAGGACTGCTGGGGGACACACTTGCTGCCTGTGGAACACAAAGTAACCACTGAAAAACAACTGATACCAATTCTTTCCAAAGCAAGAGTACTTATGGCCTTATACCCTTTTCAGAAACCCTGTTATTTGATTGCATAATTAAGGGAAACTACAGTTAAAAAGTCTACCCCCTAACATTCTTCTAATTATTTAAAACACATAGTTACCATCATCAAAAACCAACCCAACATCCCATTTAATAAGTGAATTGAAAATATAAAGACAGAAAGTGTTTAGACTGATGTATAAGAAGAAATATTCCAGATAAAGAAAGCTGCCAGGAGCCCAGCTATCCTGCCTGTGAGCTCACAATTAAGACACGTGCCCTAGAACTACCTCCCCATTTTGAATCTTGATTCCATCACTGGACTCCAGCTTTGCATAGAGGCAAGTTATTAAACTTTACTGGGCATCAATTTCCTCAGCTGTATAACAGTGACAGTGACAGTACAAAAACTTTATCAGGCCAATTTGAATAGCATAAGAGATAATCTATGTCACATTTTTAGTTCTTAGTAAGCTTTAGGCATTATTATAGCAACCTGTAAAGACCTGGGGCAGAAAATGTAAGCATCTGTGCCCTCTTTCCCCTTGAGATGACAGCAAGCCACAGAGAGGACAGCTTCTCCTCTGTCCCCAAAGGACCAAGCAAGATTAGGAGCTGCTGGTGTGGGGAATGAATAAAGAAGACATTACCAGAGAGGAGAAAGAGTGGGCTTAGAAAGAACTGGTGGATTCTTCCAGGCAAGTTGGGGAGGAATGGTAGAGACAGGATCAGGTATTAAGAGTATCTCTAAAAGGTCACCAAACCAATGTCTAATATTATGATTCCAAAGCACCTAAAACTATTGGCATAGGATACAGAAGTTTTATGAATTAATCCCAATGAGGCCCATTTATCTCCCTATTCATATTCCACCCCCAACTTCTGCCCATCTGGAAATGCCTCAGCAGAAATGGTTATAAAGCTGACAGAAAGAAGCAAGGTAGACATCTTCATGGAGTGGGAACACCAACAGAACAAAGCTAAGATGATAGGAGGCAGGCAGGGTGAGCCTTCAGTCAGAGGGACCATGAGAGTAAAGGTTCCAAGTATAAGATGAACACACATTCTTTCAGCAGCTGCTTCCTAATAAAGGTAATCCTGAGAGGGTGCAATTAAAAAAATCAATAAAAGTACAAAAGGGGCTATTCTTACTCAAGGAGCTTACATGGGAGGGGGCGGAGGCTGCACTTGTGTGAGCATGTGCATGCACAAATGGAGAATTAAAGTAATTCTTACTATGAGTACAGAACACAACACATTTCTGGCTTGCACTCCGCTACGCTCTGAAACTCAAGAGTGAGAAGTGTTCTTGTCAATGACCCTAAGCTCTTGAAAATACAAGTGCTATACAGGAAGAGAACACCATACACTTGATACAAAGGAGTGTTGGAGAGAGATATTACCATCTTCATCCAATGGGCTAGCTGCACTTTTCTTTCTGAAAGCAAATCAAAGCCATTTATCAATCATAACTGTTCTTCAAGCTCTATGTCTGGCCCCCATCTGAAATACTCTTCAGTCTTTGGGGAAAGGACAAAGATGTAGGGCTGCTCCACTCCCTACACAGGTCAAACAAAGAGCTTAGCGTAACTCACTTCTTGGCCTAAGATTAAGAGGCAGAGTTCAGGTGGGAAAAAAAATTAAGAGCCAAAAACTCCATCAGGTTCCATGAAGAAGGAAGTCCCTACTCCACAAGAGCACTGAAGTCTCAAGGATAGAATGTTACCTCAGCCCCTTTGATGCAAGAACCTTCTCACAGACATTCACAGAGTAGTCGAATACACCATCAGATGGCTCACTTTTTGCTTGTGAACCAATTAACTCACAGGATCTCTATGGTGGACAATCAG
This sequence comes from Marmota flaviventris, assembly GCF_047511675.1. Lineage (NCBI taxonomy): Eukaryota > Metazoa > Chordata > Mammalia > Rodentia > Sciuridae > Marmota > Marmota flaviventris. Next base: position 25,380,427 of record NC_092516.1, read on the forward strand.
CCTCCTAGTTAAGGCACTGTGAACCTCATTTTTAAAAGTGCCAAGAAAGAAACTTCCTACATCTCTGAGATCTAGTCCAGTATGTATAATCACCTGTGGGTCTTGCAATGGCTTATACATAACCAAAGTATCTTATGCAAAGATCTAAGCTAAATTTACCATTATTTTTCAAAGCTCCTCCAATTCTCACTACCGATGCGATAAACACACATTCAAAATTGCATGGTTCGAATTTCTTGTATTTTCCCCCTTTTCCGAAAGATATTAAGTCTATAATAAAATTTGACATAATTTATATGCCTCTACAAAACTTTGTTCACCAATTTACAAAATGAGTAAAGCCTGTGACAAAAAGGACATTTTGCTTCAGAAAAATGGTTACTGCATCTGTACAAAGAGGCAAAAGCCAAAAAGCACTTACAATCAAACTATCAATACATAAAATTCAGTTCCTGAATTCCAGGGTACTTTTACTCCCAACATATAGCAAAGTGCCTCAAGTAGACTTGGTACCTGAATCATTGTGTATGTGGTTTTATTAGTGCATTATAGTTACGCATAATAGTGGGGGGTTTAATGTAACATATTCACACATAATTTATTCTTTCTTCCTCCCCTCTCCCTGATCCCCTTTCCTCCAGTCTACCCTTTCTTCAATTTATTTTCATTTTTTTTAAGTGGTCAGTACACAATTCATAATGACAAACTCTAAAATGCATAGGGGCTATAAGGGATGACCACAAAGCTCAAAAATAAAGGTCCTACCCATCCATCTACCACAATAACACAGCAGCCCATTTTACAACTATTACACATATTTCTCCTAATTCTGTGTTCCCAAACCATGACTTTTTAAAATAAAAATCCCTGGCAGAGACACTCGTAGCCACCAAGGCAAAAGGCAGTCAGGAGACTGACTATGTTTCTACTTGGAATGTTCTCTCTACCATCTGTAGGCATCGCCTTTCAGGTTATTTAGAATAATTTGCCCTAAACCTGCAAAAGCAACCTATTTCAAAAAGGTGGTATGACAGCTCACCTTAGCAGCCAATGACCACCATAGAGAGTACAAAGGCAATGGTGCTTTATGCAGATATAAAATCTTCAATAAGATTAACTTAACAGGATTTAGGGACACTATGAAGGCCATCACATGTCTCCTACAAGCTAGAGGATCCAAAGGCTTTAACCATTTGATTTGATTTAATCTGGTCTAATCTAATCAAGGCTGTCTCTCTGTATTCTGTCAGTAGACTTTGAGCAGTGATCTAAAAAATTAAGGAAAAACTTCCATTCAAATCAGACCCTGGCCAAATATATATTCTTTGTCTAGGAATTGGTGCAGACCAGGCTACAAATATTTCCAGGTGGGAGGAGGGATCTTGATACAATGTCACAAGGAAGATTTCACATATCCATTAGCAATTTCAATTCCCAAACCTGTCTTCTCAACTGAGTCTAAGGTGAGCAAGAGTCTAATTCAGTAGCAAACTACTGTCATGGACAGGTCAACAAAAGGCTGACTGAACAACAGAGAAAACCTCCTTAACTGAAAATCACAGAGCAATAACAAGGTGGTTTCTGTATCCCAAAGATGCTACATACACTATGCAAGATGCTCACCACAAAGGCAGAGATCTATAACAAATCTATGTTGGAGGATTTTGACCTCACCTACCTCCTTCATGTAAGTCAGTCTATATCCCATATCGTCCATTTCCCATACCATAGCATCACACCAATCACCAAATTTGTATCCTAACTTTAAAAACTGCATAATCTAGAACAGACTTTGTACTATTCAGTATAGTAGCTACAATAGAGGGGAAAATGTTAATAGTTCATTAATATTCCTATACTGACTATATGCTAAAATAATTGTTTTACATATTAGGTTAAATTATTAAAAATTTCACCTGTTTCTTTGCCTTTCTAATGTAGCTATCAAACTTATGAATTGTATATGTGGCTCACATATTTCAATTGAATGCCACTGTTTTTAGACAATCTGTTCACTTTTCCTCTTTCAAACAATTTAAAATGGAGGTACATATGTATTTCATTCCATTAACTCCATCAGGTCAAAACCAAATGATAATTCCCAAAACTAGTAACAGAAAAATCTCTAAAAAAAAAATATTTATGTGAAGCCTCAGAAGGATCACAACCTGGAGATTCCAGTCCTGACTCAGTTTCTAAATATCTGAAGCAACCTTGAATATTATTTTTAACTTGTAAACTTCCAGTTGCTCATCCATGATGAGATATCGGTTTCACAGACCTATCACCCAAATTCATATCTACCTCTGATTCCCTCAAGGCAAAAATGTACTGAGTCCTTTTAAATATAGTAGGTAAGGACTAAATTCTCAGCCACAACTTCATTTACCCAGTGCAGTCAGCTTTGGGGAATTTTCCAGAACACATTTGGGATTGACTCCATTTCAAAACTAACCACTGAGCAAAATGGACACCTTGGAAACATTTCCTCGGGTTCTGATAACAGCAAGGTTGAACTTTTGGCTCAGAAAACACTGTTGTTCCCAGGAACTCAATGAGAGATTCAGAAAGAGCACACTGATTATCAGAAGGAGGATAGCAGCTATCAAAGGTGACAATCACAGAGGATACACAACTTGCCAGAAATGTCAAGTGTCTGTCTCACACTTCATTCCTCACACTGTCTCACCCCAGTCATGCCCTGGAAGCCCTAGACCCTCCACACAACATTGCTAGGGCAACAATGCCTCCAACACCTCATTCTGAAGAAAACCTGCATAGCCCACAATCTAATTGGGCTTTATGAAAAGTCTTCAGGTTCATACTCGGCCAGCTCAGAAGACTGTGGCAGAACCTCAGGTGAAGGCAGGAACACAAAGGTGAGGAAGAGTAGACCTGGCCCCTCAAAGTACACAGTCTCACTGTGGCAACCTTCACAGGTTCTAATACAGTAACTGCAACAACTAGGGGGGAGCCCAGTGAGAAGCAAGAAATGAAGAACAGCATTCCATAAAGTGAGACCCAAGGGACAAAAGCAAAGAACAATGTAGTGCACATGGAGCAATAAGGAGTTCATTACTGCTTGGCCATTTTAAAAAGGCAAACAGGAGTAGTGAGCAGGGTCAGCTTCATGGGCTTACAACCTACACAGACTCACATAAGGGACTGTGCTTTGTTTAATGCCTTACTGCCACCATCCTAAAGTTTCTAAAATAAAAAAATATATATAAAGATTGTTGTTTTTAATATTTATTTTTTAGGTGTAGATGGACACAACACAATGCCTTTATTTTTATGTGGTGCTGAGAATCGAACCCGGATCCCACCCATGCTAGGCGAGCGCTCCACCACTGAGCCACAATCCCAGCCCAAGAAAAATTTTTTTAATAAGAGGCTCTATTTTCATTTTTCACTAGGCCCTACAAGATTAAATAGTGGTCCTGGTAGTAAGAGATGACAGAAAAACAAGCAGGAGCCCTGTAAGACTGAAATGATTGAGTCCTCCTCCTCTTTAAGGTGGTCCACACCTTCATACAAGTGGCTCTCAAAAGGTTGGCAATAACCAGAAGTCCTAGCATTAAGATTAAAATCCAGCAGGTCTGGGATAGCAAAGCTATGGAAAGTGCATTTTTAACAGGATCCTGGCAATTTTGGTGCCAGCAGTTTGAAAAGTTATATCTAAAAAGTAAGAGATCTTATCCCTTTGCTATCTCCAACAGATAGAGTGCACAGGAGAAGTTCCTTGGCAAGTGTATCTTTCCCAAGCCCTTAACCTGCTCCAGATATACAACATCTATGGATAACAGGCTTCAAAAAGGTCACCAAAGCACACTTTGAGAGGAACACCATATCAAGAACACAATTTAATGAGTTAATCATCCCAGTAAAACTACTTTAGTGCACCTTATCTAATTTATATTCAGCTTTTAACTCCTACCCCTTCCCATAACCTCCAATCTCCAACCATCCACAGTTTAACAAAACAACTACTACACTTTAGATGACAAAAATGTGCTACTTACTATCTGGGTGGCAAATGAAAAGGATAGGAAAAAGAGCAGGAAAAAAAACAATGATTTCATGGTATACTTCTTAGGAACCAATGTTCTCTTCTCTTTCTCCTTTCTTGCTAATTTTCTCCAGAGTTTGCTAAGCTTTACTCTTCAACAGCCTTCCCTAGAACCTAACCTAATCTTGGTTACATTTTTATTCAGATCATAACAATGTTTATTTAAGATCATTTTCATATAGGTACTGACTATATAAAGAAAGAGATGAAGGCTGGAGATGTGGCTCAAGCGGTAGTGCGCTCGACTGGCATGCGTGCGGCCGGGTTCGATCCTCAGCACCACATACAAACAAAGATGTTGTGTCTGCCGAAAACTAAAAAATAAATATTAAAAAATTCTCTCTCAAAAAAAAAAAAGAAAGAAAGAAAGAGATGAGCCTCTGAAGACATCTCATTTTTTTAAATACTTGTGTCCTCCACTGAACAGCTCCCCAGCATCAAAGAACTCTATACAATTCACAAATGCTCACAATTAATAGCTAGTAGGGTGATGTGACTGTGTTCACAGCACAAGGCAAAAAAAAAAAAAAAAAAATCATACAGTGAGACTCTGGCAACACAGTAAATAAAGACAGAACCATACGGTATTGACAACTATCTTTCCTCTGAGTGTTGGGTCAGTGGGTGTGGGAGTGTGGAAGTGTGTTTTGCTAGGGATCAAATTTAAGCCTTCAAACATGCTGGGCAAGTGCTCTATAAATGAAGTATTTCTACAACCCCCTATTCTTCACTCTTAAATAGACCTGGAAAGGTGTCACCCACTGAAACACAAAGCTCCGCAACGCAGGCAAAGTAAAGTTGTTTGGAACCCAGTTCAATGAGGTACAGAGGAGCAGCAAACGAAAAACAATGTGGCTTGTTGGGCGTCCCTGGCTCCCCAAGAACCAAGTTAGTTAAAAATAAATGAATAAACCCTCTCTTGTTTTCAGCTTACTCAGGAAAACCTGAGAGGTCTAAGGTATCTGAAAGGTCTGAGATGAAGTATAAACAGCTTTTTAAAAAGGGGGGGGGGAGCTAATTCTCTTAATACCACCATGTGCATACACAGGAAAATACATTAACCCACAGCTCTCAGTTCAGCAAATGCCATAGAAAATGACTGAGCTACAAAAGATGCCCTGTTCATTTATTTATTCATGGGTTCCAACCAAAATAATGCTTCTGCCTACTTATTTAACCATCTCTGAGTGATTAAAACCATTCCCTAGCCACCTGACTTAAATAGTGCTAAATTCTTAATTAAAACAAGCTGTAAAAAAAATGGAAGAACAATGAAAGTTCAGGTGCTGCATAATTCATTTATATTTATGTAAAAGCTTCCCCCAAGGAACTCAAAGCATTTTACAAACTTAAAATTATCTAGCAGATATTAATCTTCACAAAATTCCCAGGAGAAAGACAAGAGTGTAAGGTATATAATCAATACACCTTACCTTCACACAAACACATCTTCCTCACAGAAATCCAATTGTGCAGCACTGTAAGTCTGAGCCAAAGATCTAAACTAATTCAGGAAGTTATACCAAGTACAAGTGAGAGTTTTCAGGAAACACCCCCAAGCAGAAGAAAGAGGAACTAATAACTGTTCTATCGCTGTGAAAAAAAAAGTTATTAAACATTTTCTTCTGGAGGGACTGGGGTTATGGCTCAGTGGTAAAGCACTTGCCTACCAGGCATGGAGGCACTGGGTTCGATCCCCAATACCACATTAAACCTAAATAAACAAAATAATGGTATTATGAACATCTACAACTAAAAATATTTTTTAAATTTTTTTGAGTTGTAGTTGGACATAATACCTTTATTTTATTTATTTTTATGTGGTGATGAGGATCAAACCCAGCATCTCGCACATGCTAGGCGAATGCTCTTCTGCTGAACCACAACCAGCCCCCACAAAAATATTTTTTAAAAACTTTTCTTCTATCTTTTCTATTCTGCAATAAAAAAATAAAAATAAAAATTCTACTCCACTCAGGATCAAAATTTTCAAAACTGACTTCAGAATGTACTATGGGATTAAAAAAAAAAAAAAGTTACTGAATCTTTGTAACAAATATTGTTCCTCCAGTCTCCTAGACCTAATCCCTTAGAGGACAATCTGTGCTTAAAGCAAACACGCCACACTCCTAGGGCCTTCCAAGATATTGATAATGTTTTATTTAAGACAGGAAGTGAGTAAATGAGTTTCTGATCCATTATTCTTTAAATGATACATGTTTATATATCCTTATACATGTCTTCCAAAAAAACATATGCCTTGGGAACCTGTGAGGGCTGCATCTGAACCTCATGGACACTTTTTAAAGTAGACTTCTGTTATGGGTTGAATTATGTTCCCCCAAAACTACATATTAAAGTCGTAACCCTTAGTATCATGATATGACCTTATGTGGAAATAGAATTGTTGGAGATGTAATTAGTTAAGATTAAATCCTAATGGATTAGAGTGGGACCGTAACCTACCATGACTGGTTCTTTATCAGAAGATGGCATGTAAAGACACTAGACTTTAGAGAGAGCCTAGCCCTGCCAACACCTTGATTTCAACTTCTAACCTTTTTAGGTTGTTGTTATTGTTATTTAAAGTCATCAGTTTGTAGTACTTCGTGAGGGCAGTCTTAGGAAACTAATATAAGCCCTTTCTAAGATGGTACTGAAATTCTGACCATTCGCTCCGTTTTGAGAAGTCTGCCACCAGTTCTAGAATTCTAATAACATTTGTGCAGGAAAAGATCTCTGAATAACCCCACTGCTTCAAAGGCAAGAAAAAAACAGCTTCACTTAAGAGTCTGAAATTCACTTTATTAAGAAGTTAAACTGTTATCTGGAGAATGACAATACTTTAAGAACACTGCTCAAATACCGGAAAAAATGAGACACAAGCAGGTAAGTTTTTCAAGGAAAATAAGTTCAAGGAGAAGTGTTCAGGGAGGTGAGGGTCTACAAAAGAGAGGAAACGCCCTAGAATCAATATCATTGCCCAAAAATACTTTGAAGAACTTGTCTCTAAAATTGCCTTCATTAGTCTCAATTATAATCCTCTTTTTCTATCTGAAAATTAAAAGCTTCAAAAGAACCCTAACCTATGCCTGGTTTGGTGTAACCATATTTGCAAAGAGCTAATGTTTGTAGGAAAGTGATGAGGAAAAGCTATCTGATTCCACTATCCAACCATCTGTCCTTTTAAGTGTCTGACTATAATCCACACAGACATACTTAGCAAACTTTAAAATACAGCCTCTCAACATTGTTACAATTAAGTCACTCTGAAATGTCATGAAAAGCAATCTAGTCCCATTAAAATCTTCACACTCTCATTAAAAAAGCACTTAGAGACTTGAAAATGTTCCTAATACATTATTTAAAGACACAAGATGTACAGTGACTAAAGTCCTTGTATAAGGAAGAATAGTAGCAGCCTACTTTTTTTTAAATGTGTAAATCTGTGTCATAATTGAGTAACTGGCAAACTACAGCTATCAGGTTGTAATATACTAGTTACAAAAAGGCTTGGGGGGCCTTTCCCCACCCTAAAATTTCAGCCCACCCAAGAACCATCCACATCAATAAAATATACACCACAGTTTAGTTTCATTCATGATTTCTCCTCCTTCCCTTGTAGTATTTCCAAGCCTAGGAATGGGGAGAGGGAAGGGGAAGGAGGGAAAAAATCCGGACCATTTCAGCTGACACCTCCAGGACACTAGTCATCCTGTCAAGTCATGACCTCTGATCCATTTGGTCTCCTCCCTTTCAATTAAGGGCCACTGCTATTTATCTTGCCATTCAGAGAGGGAAATGTGTTTTTACAGGCTCTAAAGTCCCTAAGGGAACAGCAGGAGCCCTAGGCTGGAAGTCTCTTTTCAGATCCTCCCTTCCCCCAGCACTCAGCCCTCAATACCCCACACAATCCACACTGGTACGGATATGGCACTAGGACTCTCAAAAAGAAGTCACAGTATTTCCATGCAGCAAGAGCATGTGCCTTACTGGATCAGTCTGACAGCTGCCAGTTCACTGGGTTTCACAAGTCTAAATTTGAAATTATTGAAGATGTTTGTATAAAAGACTTAGGCCTCCTGGTTCCTCTCTTCCATATGACTGTACTCTCCACAGGGTGCCCTCAGCCTCCAGAAATTGAAAGGGATGGATTTTCCAAACTCTAAGATCCTTTTCAGTCACTTGTGAGGGAGCCCTTCCCTTGCAGATAGGCATTTGCTGCTAAGTGCAATTAAGCGCCAGGTCAAAAAATGTCCCATACTACTTGATAATTGTGACTACAATTTTTATAAACAAATTAATTATATGTGATTTAAAAACAGCTCAGACCCTTATGTAATCCTCCTTGGGGGGGGGGGGGGGGCCCTCAGGGTATAGGATGGACCTGTGAGTTGTTTCTAAAAAGCAAAATAGAAGATGACAGTTGCCTTACCTTTCCAAACAAGACAACTTCTGCTATCCTTCCCCTCCCCCCTTTATTTTTCTTTCTTTTGAGGGTCCTGTAGATCAATCCAGGGCCTTGTACCTGCCAGGCAAGCACTCTAGCACTGAGCCAAATACCCAGCCTTTGTCTCAATTTTTTTTATTTTAAGTTGTACTACCTTTATTTTTTTTTTTTTTAAATGTGTTGCTGAGGATCGAACCCAAGGCCTCGCTAGAGTGCTAGGTAAGCACTGTACCCCTGAGCCACAATCCCAGCCCTTTCTCAATTCTTGATGAAAATGCTCAAAATCTGTCAATCAAGTTCACTTCTTCCTAGATTCAGGATTTAAGCCAAATAAAATATTTCCTTTTTAGTTAAGAATTTGTGTCATTCACTGTATATAATTATATACACCATGTAGGAAAACTGGGATGGATTTGTCCTAACTCAAAGATATAATAAACCTTCTTTTGTTGTCTTTTTCATTCCGAAAAATAAAAATAAAAACTGCAACCTTTTATTTTAGTTTTGCTCAAAAAAAAAAAAAAAACAGTCTTTTTGCTCCAAAATATTAAAAGGGAAAAATCTAAACAAGCCATTTAACCTAAAAATGTATCCACTTTAAAACTTCCTCCATGGAAGTGAATCCTCCCCAGAGGATCATAGAATGCCAACTTTAGAAGAAACTGTGCTAATTCTGGTCCAACCTCCTCAGCTACTAGAAGGTTAAGTGACTTACTCAAGGTCACAAAGAAAATTTACTACAAAACCAAGTCAGACTGACTTCCAGTACAGTTATTCCCTGCACTTCACTGGGAATCATTCTGACCCCAAAATAGCAAATGGATCCAAATACTTAAAAGGGAAAATGTAATCAATCAATAAATGCCCTGATCTTGAACCTCAAACACAACCACTAGTGGGAAACAGAATACCAATATGAATTTGTTATGCTACTCTTATGGCATTCTAGATCAAACACAAGATGTTAGAGAACCTTGCCCTGCCCTCTAGTAGTTCACATACAAAGCAGATTGTGACAGTACCCTCCCTGTAACAGAGGTGTAAACAAGACTCTCCTTGGATACAGATGCTGCAATTACTGGAGGATCAAGGAAATAGCTGAGTGCTGATGTATGAGTAAAATTCTGTCTAGAGACTAAAGGCTTTCTACTTAGTTTGATTTGGCTTATTATACAAACAGCAACCCTGTTCTAAATTGGGGACAAAATACCATTTCTTCCCATGTCCTATTTCTGTTCATTACACATTTGAATTCTTTATTGCTATACTCTGTTTCCACATCTGTCTCTTCAGCTGAATGGCCAGGTCCTGAAGGAACAGACACAGACTTCCTTTCACCATTATTTCCCTGTGATACCTGACAGGGCAGCCCTTGACACAAGTTAAAATTCCACCATTCAACTTCCACAATTAAATAGCTATTAGGTCACTTGTAACTGTGTAATCTCTCTACTAGCTACCTTTAAATGTGTCATGAGGCACAAGCATTTAAAAAATTAAAAAAAAAAAAAAAACTACAGGTCTACCATAATTTCACAAAGTTTCTAGGAACAGTGTTTAACATAATATGCTACATAAATTTTAAATAAATCATTTTTAACTAATGTTGCTACTTCTATTTATTGTATATTATCATACCAACCTTTCTATTTCATGAATCAAAGTTCTGAACAACTATTCTATGAGAGTGGAATGGACATGATTATGTGGACAAACAAATTTAGAAAATGGTGAATTAAGCCAAATTAAGACAGACAACTCAGTGTTTCCAATACGCTAATATTAAAGTAAATTTCCAGGAAAAAAAATGTAGAATTTATATTCCCCACCACCACCACCATTTGCCTCAGAGCATCTTGGCTCCATCCTTCTATGGAAGATGAGAAACACATACTTTCTGGGACATTCATTCAATGAAATCCCGTTTACGGATTGAGACAAAAAGATACATCTCAGTGGTACATCCTCCATGAATATAAGTAAAACTGACAACTAGATTCATTTTTTTCAATCATGCAACCAATATTTACTGAACCTTGTACTACTTAAGAGAGAAAAGGCCCCTGTATTCACAAAGCTTTAATCCAGTAGAAGGGGAAAATGTCCTTCATCCCCAGTGGAGATACAGAAATGTTTCTAGTCTCCTTGAGACTCTGAACACTTATTCTTTTATAGAACCTCAGAACTAGTAGGTGTTCTGTAACTACTGGCAGCTAGATCATAGAAAAGTCTGTAGATATTTTCCAAATTTCCACCAAAAAAAAAAAAATCAAAACAGTAAAAAAAAAAAAGTATTGTCAAAAATCCATGTTTGATTATTTAATCATATGAAAAACTGCTATAAAATTATTTCAAGACCTGGAAGCTGCCTTAGAAATAATCCAACTGAACTGCCCCCACCCCCTAATTACCAAGAGGAAATATGCCCAAGAGGTGAGGTTCTTAGAATCTAGGTTAAGATTTAGAACCAAGGTTGTCAAGATTTCTAAAGCTGCAAGGGATGCCAAAGATGACATCACAGCTGCAGAGGGATATGACCATTCACCACCTGGCACTTCTTCCAGCCCAGAGTCAACAGTTCTATGAAATAGCACTCCACTTACTGCCTTTTCACTGCCCTTTTAAAGAGGTAAGTGGTCGTGATCATCAGAGACAATTCTCTAAGTAATCTCTGTCAAAACACAGCTTTCCTTTCAGTCACAGGCAACCAGAAAAGCATAGGAAGAGTGAGGAAGAGGAAAGACTTTAGGTGCCCTAGGGCACAGCAACAGGTTTTTAAGCCAGGAGAACATCAATTAGTATTCTCTATTTGAGATTAGACTAAATAACTTAAACTATCATCAGAAAATGAAAAGACACAGCAGAGCAGATGTTAAGACATAGGCTCTGTCCACAGATCTTTCTGTAACCTGGCAAATGACCCTAAACCAGTGATTAGTTCTTTCCCCATCTATAGAAGGTTAGACTAGACACTATGAAGGCTTCTTAGACACTCAAATTCTATAATGTTCCTTCCTGAACATATGCCATCAACAAGGTACTTTCCACCAGAAGATGAACCTAACTCCTTTCCCTTTTTGAATTGAGATCTTCTATTTTTGCATCAAGTACTGAATGTCACAGCACATAAAATAGATAAGTACTCTCTAGGTACATGATGTTATACTTCCCTATCATTAAACATAAAATAAGGAAATATACTGTGAAATATTATGAAACCTAAGAGTACAGTATACCATGCTGTTCTACCTACCATGGTGCTTAAATTCCAGAACTTACATTTTAATAAAACTCTATAATAACTCACTAAGAAGAGGAAAAGACTAAAGTCACAGGAAAAAAATTAAAACACAAAAATGTTTAAACTTCTCTTTAATTCCTTTTACCTTCTGGATTAATTACCCTATACCAACTTTTTACTTCAGGCATTATACAACACTGGCAAACTGAAATGTTTCAAACAGAAACTGTATTCAGAAGATCCTTTCCAGAAGAAAACAAGGTACATCTAAACTCCACTATGAATCAAAACACAGACGACACCTACCCGTTGAAGAAGCATTTGCTTTACCTGCCTCCTTTACCTAACTCCTTTGTTTCCTGGGCAGGTGAGACCTTTACTTGGATCTCCAGATAAAGAGATAAATTCAATATGTTTTCACATCCAGGAGTCAATAGTGTTACAAGTAAATTAAAACTTTCACTTAGAAGGAAACTGGATAGGTACAAATTCTACAGAAAGCAAAGAAAATAGAAATATGAGTTAAGAGTCTGTTGAATTTTCACAAAAACTGGGGCTATTTCCAAGCACAGAAGAAAAAGAGGAATTAGGGAAATTGTGCTATATAAGAGACTTTTACTACTGCTTTAAAATATAATCATATAAAGTACCATCATGGGAAAAACACAATCTGAGTACTATAAGAAACTAGGAAATACAGCCGGGCACAGTGGCACACACCTGTAATCGCAGCGGCTCAGGAGGCTGAAGCAGGATGATCAAGAGTTCAAAGTCAGCCTTAGCAAAAAACAAAATGCTAAGCAACTCTGAGAGACCGTTTCTAAATAAAATAAAAGATAGGGCTGAGGATGTGGCTCAGTGGTCAAGTACCCAAAAAAAAAAAAAAGTAGTAGTAGTAAATAAAGAAATTAGGAAAAACATAGAGACAATTACCAAAACTTCTGCTGGGTCCATTAGATTGCTTTTGAGCAAGATGTCACTTAATCTTTCTGAACTTCAGTTTCCTTAAGCATAAAATTTGGAGTAGCGGCATGTACTAGATGACATGAAAGATCTTTTTCTTTTATCTCACTCTCCTGCATATCTATTCTATTCATTTCAATCAACAATGAGACCTGCTTTTTCCCTCCAACTGGATCTGAACGTCAGGTAACATTCGGACACTAGGGGAAAAAAAAAAAAAAAGATTCAACTCACTCTTCAGACATCTAGTCTAATTATTTAGACAAGTAAAGAGAATTAGAGAACAAAATTGGTACTTGAAAGAAATAGACAAGACACTGTGACAGCTTCTCTAAATCCATCCTTGAAGGAGATGCCAATTATCTCACTGCTCTAAATCATTAATTTTACCACCCTAAGAAGGTCCAAACATTTCTTTTCTCATATACTGGGCAAAACTATACACTTCTTGTTTTGATTTTAGTCTGTTTCTTTGGGTTGGCCCATATTCAATTGAATCTTGTGCTTCAAACTAGATGCAGTGGCACACACCAGTAATCCAAACTATTTAGGAGGCTGAGACAGGATGATCACAAAATTTGAGGCCAGCCTAGGTAACAAGATCCTGTCTCAAAGTTTAAGAAAAATAAGAAGGGCAGAGATGTAGCTGGTAGAATTCTTAGTTACACAAACACACACACACACACACACACACACACACACACACAGTCTCAGAATTGTCCCTGGGAAAAAACAAAGACACTTGTCTTAAAGAAGCAACCATATTATGTCAAGATCATTGTATTGTCTCAAGCAACTACTAAAAAATAATTTTTTAAAAAAAAAAAAGCACAAATGGCAAAAGAAAAAAAAAAGAAGCAACCATATGCTTTCTTGTTCTACAACTTTTCAAAACAAAATGACATATCATCACTAAAAATAAGCAAAGTCATATTGTACTATATGGCTTAAGCTGCCTTCTTCACCTGATATTAGAAACAGAGGTTGTATAAGGATTCCATGAACTTTAAGGGCAACAGAAAAATCATGGGTCAAGATGTAATCTAAGGAAAAGAGTGTACAATGAATTGGATATAACTTTCCTATGTTCACATATGAATACATGACCAGTGAAATTCCACATTTAACAAGCACAAGAATGGGATCCTATTTAGAAATAAATAAATATATATGTCAAAATACACTCTACTATCATATATATCTGAAAAGAACAAATTTTAAAAAGTAAAAAAAAAAAAGATGTGACCTACCTCTGAAACAATACATCCTATACTTACTTTTGAATATCAAAAATAAACAAAGGGGCTGGGATTGTGGCTCAGCAGTAGAGAGCTAGTCTAGCATGGGCGGGACCCGGGTTCGATCCTCAGCACCACATAAAAATAAAGGTATTGTGTTGTGTCCATCTACACCTAAAAAATAAATATTAAAAAACATAAAATAAACAAAGTTCTCATATGCTGCTACAGAGTATGAAAACTGGTTCGATTTGGCAATGTGCATCAAAAAATTTTAAAACATGCATATGCCATTCAAAAACTTAATTAAATTATCTATGAATTTATTTGTTGCAAATAATTAAGAAACTTCACAGTAATGAGAATGTCAAAGTTCTGGTTATAATTTTTTATTTCTTATATAAAGAAACATAAAATATATGTATAATGCTGGTTATAATTTTTATTTCTTACATATAATTTTCTTTTTTCACTTATTTGTATCTTCCAAATTGTCTATATAAGCATATGTGGCTTTTGTCATTTTCAAAGTTTTTAAATTGTAAGTTTAAAATAAGCATATAGCATTGTAGTGACTAGACTTGGTAGAAGGAATAAAAAAAATGAGGCTGTCCATACCAAGGGAGAGCCTTTCTATCCTGCCAAAGATAAATGTAAATTGTTTGGCTGTCTTTGCTACAACCAGTTCAATTAGCGTCAAAACAAAGGCTCTTTAAAAGGCCATGCACACACCGTATGGGCTGAAGTCTAATTGAGCTAGTTGTAAATTAATTATCTAATGTTGTCAAAATGGGAAAAAAAAAAAAAAAAAAAAGATTCATTCCCTCCAACCTGAAGCTGTTCCTAAAGTTAAGAAAAAATTTCAGTACTAGCAAATGTTCCATTTTATAAAATATAGCAACAGAAGCTTTCCAAGTCATTGCTGATTCATGACAGATTTCCTTGCCAAGGCTTGATTTGTTAATGTTCCCTCCTCCTTTCCCAGTTCAAGTACCTCCTCTGGCAGAGAAAATGATGCATTTCCATTCTCTCTTAATCCTCAAGATTTCAGTTCAGAGATGAACGAATCAGTGCCAAGTGCTTTAGAGACAGGACACTGAATTAGAGCCCAGAACATTAATGCATGGTACCCTCTAGTATTGTGAGGCTAGAGAATTCTTTTCAGCCTTCCTAGTAACACTGATCCCACATATACACCCCCATCCCTGCCCTCCCCAAATCCTCTATGAATTATCTATTTACTATAGCGATGCATCACCAGTCTAGGTGGATTAACAGAAGATCATATTTTTACTCTCAGACCTGTTTTTACTCATCAAAAAATACCTTTTCAGAACCTTAAAACTAAACATTGATTTTTTTTTTAATTTTATTTACTTATTTATTTAGGTACCAGAGATTGAGCCCAGGGATGCTTAACCCACTGAGCCACATTCCTAACTCTTGTTTTATTTTGAGACAGGGTCTCACTTCATCACTTAGGGTCTTACTAAGTTGCTGAGGCTGGCTTTGAACTCATAATCCTCCTGCCTCCTGCCTCAGTTGCTGGAATTACAGGCCTGCACCACTGCACCCA
Organism: Marmota flaviventris; assembly: GCF_047511675.1. Lineage (NCBI taxonomy): Eukaryota > Metazoa > Chordata > Mammalia > Rodentia > Sciuridae > Marmota > Marmota flaviventris. Next base: position 25,395,964 of record NC_092516.1, read on the forward strand.
ATTCTTTAATTTATTTTAAGGAAAAGAGGCAGGGGAGCCCTACATTGAAGCATGAACATGTTCCTTATGGACACCATTTAAGTGACTTGAAATGAGTTACAAATGACTGGACTCAATTCCCATTTTTATTTGCAAACACATAGGCAAATTCCAATAAGGAATATGGTAAAGTGCTACTTTCAAGTGACCTTAAGAACTCATGCTATGAGAAGAAATCTGCTATGAGAAGAGACCTGGAAGATCAAACAAGCCTAGTTTGTTCCAATTCAATACACATGATGATCATGGGATTAAATACTAAGGAAACACCAGAGACTAGATTTGTTTGTTTTTTTTAATTTTTTCTTATGTGTATATGAACACAATACCTTTATTTTATTTATCTTTTTTTTAATTTCTGTGGTGCTGAAAATCGAACCCAGGGCCTCACACACATGCTAGGCAAGTGCTCTACCACTAACCACAACCCCAGCCCCAGAGACTGAGTTCTTAAAAAAGAAAAAAAAAAATTATAAGGAGTAGAGCTGGACTTTGAACTATGACTAGATGTACTCAGAACATCATGCTCTGAAAAATCACATAATCATAGTCTCTTTGAGATGGAAAGACCTCAAAGGTCACTAATACCGAGTGTTAATCCCCATTGCAATCTTCCAAAAGAGGGTGATAGGTGAGGCTGATTGAATGTCTTCAGCCACTGAATTCAAGACCCTGCAATAACACATTGGAAAACTATTCTGTCAATATAGAATGCCAAACTGTGTCTCTAATAGGAATGACCACTTGTATCTAAACTTATTTTCCTAAAAGCAACCCTGCAATATCCAGCTCCCTGAACTGCCTTTTACAAGCTAACCATTCCTAGGTTCACTTCTTGCAGCATTGTTAATGATGAATCCTTCACAGTTCAGATCCTTCTCCCTTGAGCCTTCAAGCCCAGATTCTCAGAATAACTAAACAAGGTTAGGCATTCATTAAAAGCTTCCAATATTCCCTCTATCCAAATACAGCTGATAAAACTATTTTAGATTAGACAGATTGAGAGTGACATCTATTTCATTAGTAGGTATCTATTCTGTGATCAAGTCCACAGTGAGATCTCCTTTCATTTTAAAAATAGTATTTAGAACTATAAAATTCCTGGAAGAGAACACAAGGGGAAAGCTCCTGAACACTGGCCTAAACAGAAATGAATATTATACCAAAAGGCCTCCAAAAAATAAATAAATGAATATATGGAACCACATCAAGTTAAAAACCTGCTGCACAGCAGAGAAAACAGCCAAGAAAGTGAAATGGTGGCATGACTAGAAAAAAACACTTTCAAATCATATATCTATCTGATAAGGGGTTAATATCCAAAATTTATAAACAATTCATATAACTCAACAGGAGAAAAAACAAATAACTTGATTTAAAAATGGGCAATTTCAATACAAATTTCTTCAAGGAAGACATAAAAATGACCAACAGGTATATGAAAGGGTGCTCTTCATCATTAATCATCAGGGAAATGCAAATTTAAAAAACCACTATGAAGCTGGGCATGGTGGCACACCCCTTGTAACCCTCAGCGACTTAGGAGGCTAAGGGTAGGAGGGTCACAAGTTCAAGGCCACCTCAGCAAATTATCAAGGCCTAAAGCAACTCAGTGAGACCCTGTCTGAAAATAAAGATTAAAAAGGACTGGGGATGCAGCTGATTGGTAAAGCACCCCTGGGGTTCCATCCTCAGTACCAGAAATAAAAATAAATATTGTCTTTTAAAAAAAAAAAAAAAAAACCACTGAGATATAACTCACACTCATTAGAATTGCTATTATCAAAAAGTCAAAGAATAACAAATATAGGATAGAATGGGGAAAAGGAAACTGTTACACTACTGGCACAGCCACTGTGGGAAACAGTATGGAGGTTTCTAAAGAAAGTAAAAATATAAGTGCCTTAGGATCTAGCAATCCCTCCTCTAGGCATATACCCTAAGGAAAAGAAATCTCTACTTCCTAAAGATATATGCATTCCCATGTATACTGAAGCATTATTAACAGGGTTACAATGAGGAAATCACCTGTTGATAAAAGACTGGATAAAGAAACTGCGGTAGATGTGTGCAATGGAGCATTTTTAAGCACTTAAAAAAAAAAAAAAAAAAGCAAGATCTTGCCATTTACCACCAACTGGATGAGTTGGGCACTATGGAGGACACTATGCTAAGTAAAGAAAGTCATTTACTAATAGAAAAATACATAATATCACTTAAATGTGGAATCTTTTTTAAAAAAATCAAATATAGTAAACAAAACAGGGATTATTAGGGGCAGGATTGGGGTAGGGTATGAAAGAAAAGGGGAAGAGCTGGAGTTGTAATTCAGTGGTAGAGCGCTTGCCTGGCATGAGTGAGGCACTAGGTTTGATCCTCAGCACCACATAAAAATTAATGAAATAAAGGTATTATGTCCATCTACAACTAAAATATACATTTAAAAAAAAGAAGAGATGCAGGTAAGAGGATGCAAAATAGCAGTAGGATGCAAAATAAGTAGAATGAACAAGTAGAGAGTAATATACAACATGAGGATCACAAGTAATAAAACTGCACTGTATTGGGATTTGGGATAATAGGGATGATAGGTATTTTGATTTGCTTCATGATAGTAGCTTTTAGTATTTATAGGTATCCTATAACCTAATGTCATACATCCTAAATGTACACAATAAAATATTTTAAATAAAAGTAACAACTAACAACTTCAAGTTTCACTCCATTAAACATTTCCCAAATGAAATTAAGTTTTGTTGCTCTACCACAAAATTTTCTTTTTTGTTAACTGTGGAATACTAAATGCTTAAGATTATAAAGAAGTAGCTAGAAATCTGTAAGCTCAGCTATACGTGAACATAAAATAAAAACATACATACATATAGAATAAGTCCAAGGGACAGATCTGATTATCGATTTTACATTCCTACCTTTCTAAGCATGTGTCAAGTTCTAACTTCATATTTATTCCATCTTTTGCTCTCTTAGGGATCAAGACACAAAGACAGAACTGATCAACACATCTAATTAATCAAATATTTACTGAGTTATTTATTATGTGTTCAGTATGCTAAATAATAGCAAGACTACAAAGACCTATACTGTCTAGAAACCTAAAATCAGCCTAGGAAGATGAAATATCTACATTAAAAATAAGGATGAGGGCTGGAGATGTGGCTCAAGCAGTAGCGTGCTCGCCTGGCAGGGCACTGAGTTCGCTCCTCAGCACCACATAAAAATGAAAGATGTTGTGTCCACCGAAAACTAAAAAATAAATATTAAAAAATTCTTTCTCTTTAAAAAGGATGAGTCAGGGATGATGACACATGCCTGTAATCCTAGCAACTCAAGAGGCTAAGGCAGTTGAAAGCCAGCCTCAGCAACTTAGCTAGACCCTGTCTCAAAATAAAATAAAAAGGACTGGGGATTTAGTTCGGTGTTTAAGTGCCCCTGGGTTCAATCCAAAAAAAAAAAAATTAATATAGGGTGGTATATGTAAAAATTCAAAATAAGTGTTACAAACATCTTTAAAAAGAAAAAAAAAAGTTGCATGATTCAGTGACAATGAAGACCTCCAACTTCCTCGTACCTCCAAAGTACTACAACTTATCCAAACAAATGGGTGAAAAAATTTTACCTATTAACATTTAATGCCACTGACTGCCACTTTTCTCAACTATCAACACTAAAATTTAGCATTACTGAAGCAACAGTATTTAAAGAATTTTTATTCCCCAAAGAAATATGAATTATCTAGATACAACAGAGGTGAAACTAGGGGGTGGGGGAGGACCTTCGTTGATATTCAATTACAAAGTTATCCTTAGGAATCAGGATATGATACATACCAGGCTCTAGTATGTTACCAAGTAAACTTTATGCATCAGTTAAAAATGGGCTTTCCCTAATATTCAATTCTGTTCTGTAATGAACAATGACATTTAGGGATTTTAGGAGATAAGAATATATCAGCAGTACAGCTGACAAAGTTACTTTGGAATTAAGCAATTCAATGGCTATGCTGGGCCAAGGATGCAGCAAAAATAAAAATAAGACAATCAGTCTTCATGTGTACCCATGGTGTGAAAATTTTATCCATAATCTTGCTAACTATATATCATGCCTTGCCTATCCTGAACTAAACAGTGCTTCCATCAGGCTGACCACTAAGCTGTTCACTGTTAGCAGTTCTTTAATATTAAATTTGATATAGCTCACCAAATAACTGTTTTCTACATCCCTTGGTCTTGTTCTGACAATGCCCCAATATTGAACTATTTTTTTCTTCTTTTTAAATAGTTTAAGTGGGGCAGAAAACAGGTGCAGTTTTCAAAGTACTATTGCCTCTTAAAAGGTCAAAAACACTGCAAGTGGTAACAGAAACATTACCCTCTTCCTCTGTTTTCAGACCAGCTGTTCAAGCTCAAGACACTGGTTTTTAAACTTTTGTGGCTCACTGACCCCCTAGAGAACCCCTAGATAAGAGCTAGAAAAATGTGCATACATAAAACTTTGGGGGGGTTATGAATTCTTTAAAGGTCAGCCCAAAGTTAAAATTTGGGCATGGTGGTGCACATCTGTAACTCCAACGACTCAGGAGGCTGAGGCAGGAGGACCACAAGTTCAAGGCTAGCCTCAGCAATTTAGAAAGCCCCTAGGCAACTTAGCAAGACGCTGTCGCAGATAGATAGATAGATAGATAGATAGATAGATAGATAGATAGATAGATAGATAGTAAGTAAATAAACAACTCATTTAATTAGTAATGAGAATAGTAATTGACTTCTCTACTGTTCACATGTACATATTTTAAAGTTATTGTTATTACCCAAATGTCTGTGCTTCTTCCTTCTAATTCATTTATTTCTCCCCCACTATGATAAATTATTATTTTTAATTAGTGTATTTACTTTAATTAAGTATATATGACAGCAGAATGCACTTTGATTCACTGTACACAACTGCAGCACAACTTTACATTTCTATGGTCATACATGATGTAGCGTCACACCATATGTGCGGTCTACATGTGCCTAGGGTAATGATGTCCATCTCATCCTACCATCTTTCCTACCCCCATACACCCTCTCTACTCTCCCTCACCTCCCCACCCTTTGCCCAGAGTTCCTCCATTTTTCCCATGCCACCTCCCTCCCCATTATGGATCAGCATCAACTTATCAGAGAGAACATTCAGCCTTTGGTTTTAGGGGATTGGCTTACTTCACTTACCATGATATTCTCCAATCCATCCATTTATCTGCAAATGCCCTAATGTTATTCTTTTAATGTTGAGTAATATTCCATTGTGAATATATACCATAGTTTCCTTATCCATTCATGTACTGAAGGGCACCTAGGTTGGTTCCACAGTTCAGCTATTGTGAATTGTGCTAATAACATTAATGTGGCTGATTTTAAGTCCTTTGGATACAGACTGAGGAGTGGGATAGCTGGGTCAAATGGTGGTTCCATTCCAAGTTTTCTAAGGAATCTCCATACTGCTTTCCAGAGTGGTTGCACCAATTTGCAGTCCCACTAGCAATGAATGAGTGTGCCTTTTTCCCCACATCCTTGCCAACATTTATTGTTGTCTGTATTCTTTATAATTTACAATAGTTTTGATTTGCATTTCTCTAATTACTAGAGATGTTAAACATTTTTATATATTTTTGATCAAATGTATATCCATACTAACCAAACCACTATACAGATTCAAAGAGCTATACAGATTCAATACAATCCCAATGTCATTCCTCATAGAAACAGACAAAGCAATCACGAAATTCATTTGGAAAAATAAAGAGACCCAGAAGAGCCAAAGCAATCCTAAGCAAAAAGAGTGAAGCAGGAGGCATACCAGACCTTAAACTGTACTACAAATCTATAGTTAATAAAAACGGCATTGGTGTTGGCACCAAAATAGACATGTAGACCAATGGTACAGAATAAAAGACACAGAGACAAACCCACATAAATACAGTTATCTCATACTAAACAAAGGTGTCAAAAACATACAGTGGAGAAAAGATAGCCTCTTCAACAAATGATGCTGGGACAACTAGAAATCCATATGCAGCAAAATACTCAGAGTGGATCAAGGACCTAGGAATTCGTCCAGAGACCCTATGCCTAATAGAGTAAAAAGTAAGCCCCAATCTTCATCGGGTCCAATTAGGCCCCGATAAAAACAGGAATTAATAAATGGGATGGACTCAAACTAAAAAGCTTCTTCTCAGCAAAAGAAACAATCAATGAGAACAGAGAGCCTACATTTGGGGAGCAAATTTTTACGACACACACACATCAGATAAAGCACTAATCCCTAGGATATATAAGAATTCAAAAAACTTAACACCAAAAACACAAACAACCCAATCAATAAATGGGCTAAGGAGATGAAACAGACCATTCTCAGAAGATATACCTGTCACAAAATTTTTTAAAATTAAATTAAAAGGGCTGAGGATGTAGCTCAGTCATAAAGCACCAGTTCAATCCCCAATACCAAAACAAAATCCAACAACCCAACCTTATCAGCCAGACTGTGAAGTCCATGGGGCAGGAATTATGTTGTAATTCTTATTTCTATGCCCAATTCTTAACCAAGATCCTATGGGTAACCAATTCTAATATACCCAAGACAAGAGTCTTGCTATGCTCCCCAGGGTGGTTGTGAACTTGTGAGCTCAAGTGATCCTCCCACCTCAGACTCCTGAGTAGATGGGCTAGAATCTCTACAAAGTTCCATGATAATTAGGAAAACACCAATGTACTTTAAATTCAGTAGATTAAAACTTTAAAAATCAAAATTCCTACTGTGTTGCTAAGGAAGGACACATGCATTCATGTACTGCTCAAACAGAAATGGGGAAAGGCAGTTTTCTTAAGTGCTCCAAGTGCACTTTAAAAACCAATAGGTACCAGAATGCAAATTTTTGGTAATAAAGAAAATCTGATTCCTGTGTTTGGTGGTTTGCTTGTTTTCCCTGAAAGGTCACGCTATGATTCACAGATGTTTACTCTGGTTTACAGCAGATATCTTACCACAGCAGCTTGTGACATCTCCATATCCTTAGAAGCACAGCTTCACTTAACCTTCCTGCAAAGTTCTCACTCCACAGACTCATAGCCCAAAATAGGAATGAGTGTACTCTAACTCAGAAGAAATCCCTGACCAGGAGGATATAATACCATTTCACAATAAAAATATATTCTCAACAGGAGTTGTTGGCATGCATTTCAAGGGTATGAATTTTGCCCTATTTGTAAGGCTTCAAGATTAAGAAACTGTAATCTTACTGATTAGGTGCTTCTGCTTCTTCCTTCTAACAAAACTGAAATTTTATAAATCATGCTCACTAGCCAGGCACAATAGCATGCATTTGTAGTCCTAGGTACTAGAAAGGCTGAGGCAGGAGTATTGCTTGAACCAGGAGTATTGCTTGAACCAGGAGTTCTAGGACAGTCTGGGCAATGTAGCAAGACCCTGTTTCAAAAAATAAAAACTTAGAGGATAGGAAAGGCAGCAGAATACAACAGACACTAGTATGGCAATATGTAAATCAATGGATGTGTAACTGATGTGATTCTGCAATCTGTATACGGGGTAAAAATGGGAGTTCATAACCCACTTGAATCAAAGTGTGAAATATGATATATCAAGAACTATGTAATGTTTTGAACCAACAATAAAAATTTAAAAAATAAAAAAATAAATGGACTCAGAAAAAAAAAAGAAAAAAGAAAAAAATATATATTCCTTCTTATCCCTATCTTCTACATACAACCCAATGAGATTGTTCATTCCTTTCTTCTTTCATGCAATAAATGATGCCTAACTCCCGGCTATGTGACCAGATATCCCAGCATCCTATACAATACAAAGTGAACACCCCAAACAGCAAGTTCCCTGCCCTCGCATTGCTCACAACTATGGCCTGTGGCTATTTAAGGATTAAGACTTCATGGAAACACCAAATTCCTTAGTGTATCCACTAAATTTATGACATTACTTACTGAACAAATGACTATAATAAGTCTAGAGAAAGAATCAGGATTGTAGTTTGTTTCTTTTTCTTTTTTTAAGTGATAGTGATGGAACCCAAAGCAGTGGGCACACCAGGCAAGTGCTTTACCACTGAGCCACATCCTAGCAGTAGGACTGGAACCTCTACAGAGAGGTTGGGGCACATCTCAGTATAACACCTTCTTCATCCCCAGCAACATGGCCAGTGTCCTTGAGAATTAGGGCCCAGCAAAATGAGAGGTTGGAGTTCCACCCAGGACTAGCTTCCTGTGTGAACTCCAGTTTAAACCAATTCTGAAAACCACCATACTACAATTGAGAACCCCCAGCATCCCATAAGCTGCTTTACAAGCACCCTCTTCAAAATAACCCTGAGAAGGAGAATTATAGCTCTATATTACAAAGAATAAAACAAACTTGCAAAAGTTAAATAAGGGGGTAAATAGCGGACCCAAGATTCCCGTACAGGTCCAAGTCCAAACTACACAAAAATTCTACAGTGTATAGACTCAAAGTTTCCTCCAAACTCTTTTACACCATGTAAGTCCATGGTGCATCTTGTAGATCCTGAGGCCCAAAAGTAAAGTGTCTTGTTTTAGTACTAAAACACCATACAACAGCAACCAAAATTGTTCAGTCCAAACTAAGCTCACCATAATGTCCCACCAGTTTCTCACACACTACTTCCTCCTCTTCCTATAAAATAGAGATATAGTTGACTGATCTTTCTCAAGAGTTTTTATAAAACATACAAATCAGAATGAAATGGTTTATGCAAATGCAATCAAGTGTTTAGGTCCTTGATTACTGCTATTTGATTTCAGGCAAGTTCTCAAAACATCTCAGTGCCTCAGTTTCCTCACCTGTAAAATTAAGATCATAAGTGGCAACATAGAGTTATGACAATTAACAGGGTATTCTCCAATGTTCATTATTATTACCATTATTATAGACACCCTTGAATTCTTTGATCCTTCAAATTGTTTGTGATCTGATACCTTAGGAATAAACACAATTACTACCACTAAAAATTACAAAAAAAAACTTTAAAATTTATTTACCACATTTATCCACAAATACAATTTTTTTAAACTAAGAATTAACAATAGAATTTAAGAGATTCTAAAAGCTCCCTTTCTCCACTGGTTACTAATTTACGCACAAGAAACTCATGTTTCAAGCCCACCTCAATTAAAGAATGCTAATGGTATACAGGCTCTACAGCCTTGCACACCTCTAGAGAAAAGTCTTCTTGCTTCAGAGGACTGTTCAAAGAATAAATGATTGCAAATGTGCTTTGTAATCTTTTGACAATGCCGCTACATAGGCACATATTACAGTAGGCACTATAAATTGAGTAAGTGGTTAGCTATGACAATGCAAGAAATGCCTGCAACATTTTTATAATCCTTAGCATCCAACTGGATACTGCTCCCACAAAAATTAACAAACACGACCTATTAAAATGATCATCGTGTGCTATAAGCTGTCATAAGCACTTCATATGTGATAACTCATTTAGTCCTCAAACAATCCTAGGAAGTGTGCATTACTAGCATTCTATTTTATAGATAAGAAAATTTACATTTAAAAAGTGGCACACATAGCTATTAAGTAGCAAAGCTGAGCTAGGAACCCAAGTAATGTGCACTGTGTCCTTCAAAAGCAAGATTCCTTTTCATAGCCAAGGTCCCCTATTTTTTTGTTATTGTTTTGTTTATTTTTGTAGTACTGGGGATTAAACCCAAAAGTTCTACCAGTGAGTTACATGCCCTAACCTTTTTTTTTGTAGACAGGGTCTTGATAAATTGCCTAGGCTCGCCCTGAATTTTCAACCCTCCTACCTCAGTCTCCCAAGTCCCTGGGATTTCAGGCATGTGCCACCATCCCAAATTGCCCTGCTCTTATTCCACAGAATATTTTGGCCTCCAAAAGCAAGCACTCCATAACCACCCTTCCCAACAAACATTTACCTGAGCCTATTAATATTACCACTTTATATGTTTCATTAATGGTTACTAAAGCATCTGTTCAAGTGCTCTACTAGTCTGAAGTCTCATTGAGGGGAGGGTCCTTTGCCTCCTCTGCATTTATATAACCCCATTCCTACTAAACATAATGTTGGTGCTCAAGAAAGTTATAAATGAATTGATTAAATGAGTGTTACTATTAAGCACCATCATCCATGAAAACTTGAATTTTTTAATGCTTCTTATATATTGCTCTTCAATATTAAACCTGCATTTGGGGGTTAATGTTTTGCTTTTGTTTTCTTCCTAAGCAAAACTAATCTTATTTTCTCTGCTCAAGCAATACATTTCATTAATTACTAATTCAACAGACCAAAGAAAAACAGGCTATTCAGCTGTCAGATCACACAAGACCTTTTTAATACTTTAGTCTTGTGAAAATTTTTAAGCAGAATTTTTTTAAGATCCCATTTCTGTTTTAATGACTTAAAAAAGAAACTGCCCTTATGGGGGAAAAGAGCATATAAAAGGTAATAAACATTTAATGATCCAATAATTGGTTATATCAGAGCAATCACTGTTCAGTAATTAACTTCTCAGCTTGCTCACTTGATATTTTGAGCACCTTTGATAGACCTAGATTGATCCACAGTATTTATATAATAAGCTAAAACCTTGTAGAGGAGCCCAAAACACAACAAAATTTACAATTACCCATGCTTATCTTCAGTGTCTCTCTAATGAGGCTTCCTTTATAAAATGTCAAGTGATTGGCAAACCTAAAAACATACCGAGCCCTCAGCATGGAACTGGAATTAAACAGAAATGACATTACTGCTAAACAGAGGGGGCTGTGGACACAGTAATAAGGAGGGGTTAAAGGAAAACAAAATTGAAAATTCGAGCCTAAAAGATAGCCCAAAAATAATAATTAAATTGCACCACCAGAAAAGAATACAATGAACAGCTGGTATGTTGTTACTATGCAAAACTACAATTAAGCTCAGGTTAATGTCATTTCCAACTAATTACCCACAGTCAGTTGGGAGAGACATACACTAAGAGATCTCACATTACCTACTCCACTGGTTTTCCCTATGTACATCTACTTGCCACCCAGAAAGGCTCCTTGCTATGTTCTAAAGTAACCCACCTCATTTCTGTCAAAGGGTAGATGTCAGGAGCTGCTAACATTTCAACACCTACCTTTGTCACACTTCTCTTCATGCTACTTCCTTCACACCAAAATATTCATAGTGTCTTCTCCACAGCCCTAACTTCTTATGTTCCTCTGAGATTCAAGTCTCCCCCTTCTCACTCCCCTCCCTGTTGAGGACCGTCTTAAAATTCCCTGTATGAAAAATAAAGTATTGGGCACTTTACATTTGGTGTATAAATCATTCTTTATTATTGAAGTGCTTAACAGCTCTTTTTTTAAATATTTTTTTAGTTGTAGATGGACACAATACCTTTATGTTGTTTATTTTTATGTGGTGCTGATAGAACCCAGTGCCTCACATGTGCTAGGCACACACTCCACCACCGAACCACAACCCCAGCCCTAACAGCTTACTCTTAAAGGATTACGATAACATTTTCTAAATCGGTCATGTTTTTTAATCTACATGTTTCTTTTAGCCAGCCCTACAACCCCACCCAAAATAAGTGCATGCTTAGCTTGATTGTGTTAGGTTCAATCCCCAACACACACAGAGACACAGATAATCTACCCAAAACAAAATAAACCTCCCACTATGACCCTGGCTAAAAATCCTATCATTCTGTCCAAGGATAAAGGTCTCTCTGGACAAACACTAACATCAAAAAGGAATCTGTAAATATACACAATAGAACAATGTCTCACAGCTGTGGTTTCCATGTCTGACATCAGACACCCAAAATTACTTAAAGACCGCAAGCACCCTTTTCCTATAAAAGAGAGGCAAGCTAATTTGAAAGAGCCGAGTCCACTTCTGCTTAGAGTTAAAAGGGAGAGACAAAGCTTGACAGCCCCAAAAACAAGAAAAAATCTAAACCACTCTGCTCTATTATCTGTACACTTGAACACTACCCCAAAGTTATGCAGCACCAAAGAGCATGACACTAACCCTCTTGGCTTCACATGAACCTGAAAGCAGAGGTCAGATAATTTATCTGTCACCGACACCTTTGAGAATCTGTGTGGTGCAAAAAAAGTAAAGTGGTAGGGGAAAACAGACAGTAGTTTCTCTACTACTAAGGAACAGAAAGCTGCAGAGTATCATAATAGATTTTAGCTCCTTTGTGCACATTGGAATATTTATTTAATCAATATACTGTAACAAAACAAGCCTCTGGTGTACTTTTAGAAAGATGGAAAGCCATTCAGAGCAGGGTGATTGGAGTCTTGTCACCTGTTTAGTTGACAGTGGCAATCACCAAGACCAGCGAGTGTGAGGCAGGCCAGGAAAGGAAGCAGCTCTTACATTCAGAGCCCAGAACTGCCAGCAAGTACACACATGCAGTTGCTGCCACACAGTTATTAATCATTAAGGCCTGTAGCTGTGAACAGCTCTCTCCCTTCACCCAAGTGCAGGGTTTACTCCAGGTCCCTTTACCAAAACCATCCTTTTCCAAAGAAAACAAAGAGGTTATTGCCGCCAGAATTTCTCCCACTAAAAAAAAATCTAATGATTCTTCAATGGGAAAAAGAACAAACTGGGGTGAAACTCTCAGAGAGACTTCATTACCTCTGGCTTTAAAATATTCAGAATGAAGTGAAATGAAGGAGAGGTATTCCAGGTTGGATAGGAGGGGAAATTTTCTTTGATTTTTTTAACCAAAAAGCAACCTTTCACTGTGTACCAGATAAAGATACTTGGCCACTGAGGCATGTTTACTAAGTTACCTGGGCAGTAATGACAAAACTCATTTGTTTACTAGAGTGAACTGCCAGGGCTAGTAATTTGTCCTTATGCATTTTTTCAAAACGATTATGAGAATATTTTCTGCAAATTAAGATTTCTAAAAAGAAGTATCTTACAGCCTAATTTTTATATATTCCATGAGCATTAATAATGACTGTAGAAACTAATTCAAGGCAGAATCAAAACACAGAAAAATAATACAAACTTCACATCACCAAAAACTTCATAGAAATAAGAGAGTGATTAAAAAGTACCTAGAACAGCCAGGCGTGATGGCACACATCTGTAATCCTAGCGCCTCGGGAGACTGAGATAGGAGGACAGCAAGTTCAAAGTCAGCCTGAGCAATTTAGTCAGGCTCTAAGTAACTTATCGATACCCTGTTTCTAAATTAAAGATAAAAAGGGCTGGGGATGTGACTCAAGTGTTGAATGCCCCTGGGTTCAATCTCTGATACCAAAAAAAAAAAAAAGGACCCAGTAAAAAAGACTGCTTTTTTTTTTTTTTTTTCATTTGTACCTTATTATGCTGTGAGCTTTTACTTATATCTCTAATTTCTTGGGGCCTGAGGAGGAGTGTAAGAAAAAATATGAGGAAATTACATATCCAAATGTTTTTTGGCAACATTCTACGTGGGAGTTCAACTCAGCGATAATTCATAAAGCTGCACACATTTTTCAGGATGTCTTCTATTTCACAAAAAGTAAATTTAAAAAACAAATATGCATGAGTGATTTATATTTCAGAAAGGGCTTGGTGGCATATAAATTGATTATTTTAAGCCACTATGAATTCTGCTGCCCCAAGGTAGCACTCAAAATTATTTTGCAAAACAGTGATTACAAAACTTCTCTGTACAGGGACTTGCTATGACTCTTTGGCCAGGCACAGTGGCACATGACTATAATCCCAGCTGTTTGAGAGGCTGAGACAGAAGGATCATAAATTGGAGCCTAGGGATGCTGGGGATATAGCTCAGTGAAAGAGCATTCGCCTAATAACAAGTGCAAGGCCCTCAATTCAATCTCCCAGTACCACAAAAAAATAAAACTAAATTTTTATTTTTTATTTTATTTTAAAAAGGGGTGTGGATGTAGCCTAGTGGGACAGTGTTTGTCTAATATGTGCAAGGCTCCCTGTTCAATCCCTGGTGTTCCAAGAGAGAAGGAAGTGAGATGTTTCAATAAAATTGGGATCATAATAGAAGAGGGGACAGAACAGAACTCCTGGGAGTAGAGCAACTGCCTAGCCATGCCTGAGGCTCTATCCCAGGAATCTGTGTTTAATAAACTGATGTGCAGATGTGCAACTGGGTTTGGAAACCACCACACAAGGCAAAAACTTGTGATTTCCAAGTCTGAAACCATCCAATCCACATTCTCCATACCCAAAATGAGTGATGAAAAGTCACCCACATCTGGAAAGTTGTGTAAAAGCTTTAGTGACTGAAAAGGTATTCTCTCTTGTATACTCTCACCAAATACAAAACACTTGAATATTTTTATCACAATTACATCTTCCCTAAAAGGAAGCTGATATGTTACAATCACTATGTAAGCTCCTACTGGGAGCCCCCTCCTGCAAATTTAAAAAGAGAAACTGTGAAATCAAATTACTTGACTGGAGCCATGTAGGATTCTGTCTCACTGGCAAAATCTGCACATGTATTTTCCACAGCACAATCTGCAAGACTGTCCCTGTCTTCATTATCATCACTGTGTCAGTGAGAGTTGTGATGTCCACAGGTTTAGTGACAAGACCAAAGTCATTCAGCTAAAAAAAACTAAAAGACAAATTGGAGCCTGTAGTTTCTAACCCCAGATAAAACTACCCATTATATTCCAGATTCACATCAGGGCCCTTTGAAGGTTTACATTCAAACCACATTTCCCCTTTCAGATTTATATTCTCTAGTTTTAGATAACCACTTTATTCTGGGTTGAAGTTTTGCAGCAAACAATTTTGCTCTCAGGCACTCCTAGGCAACCTCAATTCAAAGGTTGAAAGTACTACCCCTGGGTCTTTTATCTGCAAGTACAATCAGGAAGCCTGCTGGATAATTTGTTTTAGAATAAAAGAATACTTGTTTTCAAACAAAGCATTAGCCAAGGAAAGAGCTTACAACAAAAGGAATCATGGTATCAAAGAAAAACTAAAACAAAAACCCAGAATATAAGAGACTCTAACACACCAAGAATCAAGGTGGTTCTTTCTACCCTCTTTTAAAATCTCATTTGACAGACAATAAATAGTTAAGGGAAGTATGCTTTCAGACCTTTTAAAGATTTAGCTGTGTCCCATTGAGGGTTAAAGTAAAAAGGATTTAAGGGGGGGTGGGGGATACACCATTCCATGAACCCACAATCCTACAAAATTTAACTGAGAATGGTTCTTGTAAGGAAGATATCCTGAGCAGGGGGTTGGATAATTCTACAGGCAAAGGATAGCTTCTATAATGTCTACCACCTCCTTCGTAAGGCAAAAATCACACAGTATCTCATTTTAATCTAGTTTATCCACAAGAGTACCAGTGACACAAATTTTTATTCAATTAAATGTTTAAGATATTTTTAATGGAAGCAATACAGTGCCATGGGAAAAGCAATGACCCACATACTAGGAAACCTGGGTTCCAAATCTTTGTCCTGCCACTAACTTGCCAGGTCAAACAGAACAATTATATAACGTAATTTTCTAGACCTTTATTTTCTCATCTATAATAAGGTGCCAGACTTAAGTACATAATCACTTCTGAATGTGTGGGGGCAAAGGATTGAAAGCCCCACAAAAACAACATCAGAAAACTTTATGAAGCATTAACATTTAATTCAATTATGCAGTGATTCAAGTCAGGCTCCAAAGACCCACTGAATGACCTTGAACCTAAACTCTGTGCCTATTTCTGCTTCAATAAAATTGGGATCATAATAGTACCTACTTCGTGGGACCACTATTTGAGGATGGCATGAATTGATTTTGGCAATTTAGAACAGTACCTGACTTACAGTAAGCACTCAATAAATGCTAGTTGATATTATTATCATCCACATGTCCATGCTGAGCTGATGATGAAGACAAAATTGACAAGTACCTTCATGTCCTATTCTTTTCAAAGTAGACACAAATCTTCTATTTTTCCACAAATTCTGGGGCAATCTTCTCTTCTGAGAGAACTCAGAAGTCCTTGTCCTTATTCCCAAACCTACTGATTTAGGCAGATGCACAAATACTAGACTCTATTTAGCAGCACACACATAGCCCCCAAGAATCCAGATTTCTAAACCCACCAGGAAAGCCTAGCAGGATAGGTGAAGAGAAAGAAAGAGAGAGAGAGAGAGAGAGAGAGAGAGAGTGTGTGTGTGTGTGTGTGTGTGTGTTTCATTCCCTTCAATAAAAAACACCACTCCTCCTCTCGTTTCCCACCTGGCTTTCCATACCTCTAAGTCAAAAATCTACTTTAGGAATCCAAAATCTGATAAAACAACAAATTCTTGCTTTTCTGTTATTTTAGATGATTCTTTCTAAGACCTTACAAGTATACAGAGTTCTTCACAGGCTGAGATTTCTTTCTCCTCTTTAGTCAACAACTGTCTGATAATGATGCTGCTCCAGAAAGGAAATCCTATCAACCCCTGTATCCTTCCTCTGCTTTACCCAAAAGCTTTAGTATTTGTTTTTCAGTAATTCCCCCCTCCCTCAAACTTTCCATTTTCTTCCCAAGATCCATTTTATCAATTAACTCCACACATTACCTCAAAGGCATTCCCCCTCTATTCAGGAGCCCTGTGGTTTCCATCAATTCCAAATTCCCCTGTTTTGGAAGATTGTGACAGATCTAGGCTTTCATTTCTGCCCAATTCTTTCCAATGAAAATAACCTGACAGTGTGACCAAGTACAAAGCCTTAAAAATAAACTTTAGTTTTCTGCCCTCCTTTCCCTCAATTTTACAATCACACAGATGTATTAGGCGATTCCACTTCAAACAGAATCAAGCATTATTATTTCTTTAGCATCTTCCCTAAGCTTGAACCTTAGCTATATATACATCACTTATCATGTAAAGCTGCTAAAATAAAATTGAACCAATCGCAAAAGTTCCTGCAAACTTTAATGTCCCAGCACTTAAATTCTCTTGAAGAAATACATTCATGAAAGCACTTAAAATCAAAATCTCAGGATAAAAAAACACAACTTAGGCCAATTAGGCAAAAAACAGTTCTCTATCTGCCTAATGATCCCTCTAGAGCTTTTCTAAGGGAGGATAACAGTCACCCCACAACTTTTTCTGTGTTAGACACACCAAAAAACACAATGTTCAACGTCTCCAGGATAACATTTCTCTCTTTTTTTTTAATGTTTTTAGTTTTAGATCGAAACAATATCTTTATTTATTTATCTTTTTAATATGGTGCTGAGGATTGAACCCAGTACCTCATGCATGTTAGGCGAGCGCTCTGCCACTGAGCCACTACCCCAGCCCCAGGATGACATTTCTTGAGAGTAACTGCTTTGTTTAGCTCACTCTTCTACCACCAGTGCCTAGAATAGTACCTGTATTTTTAAATGGATGCATAAGCTGAATGAAGGAGATACCGGTGCTACAGGGAGCTAAGGACCACAGCAAATAGTTAGGCCTTACATGATCCACAGCTAACAGCACTTTCAAAAGATACCAGTTTCAAATATATCCTGAGCAAACTGACCATTTGTTACGGTTTAGATGTTAGGTGTCCCCCAAAAGTTAATGTGTAAAACATTGCAAAAAAGCTTAGAGGAACTGAAGGTAGACAGGGTATGGCTGGAGGTGAGTTATTGGGAGTACACCTTTGGGGTAGGTATTTTATCCCTGGAGACTGGAGCTTTCTATCTGCTTCCTAGTGTCCTTAGATGCTTTCCTCCACCATACTCCTTCGCCTGACTTTGGGCCTCGAAGAATGAACTCAACCATTTATGGACTGACTAAGACCTCTGACAGACCAAGTTACAAAATGAACTTTTCCTCCTTTAATTGTTCTTGTCAAATCTTTTGGCAATGAAAAAGCTGACTAAAACACCATTATGGTGGCAGGGCACATGACACTGTACATCTTACCACATATTTTACTTATAAAGATGTTATACAAAAAAAAAAAAAAGCCCTCACCTGTCATCCTATAGCTCAGCACCTTCCTGTAAAGATGTGTGAGACTCTAGGTTTTCTCAATGAAAACTATCTTCATGATTCCCAAGATAATTCTGTAACCTTCACTCACCCCAAACACTTTTCAAGAGACAGGGGCTCCAATACTTCTGAATTTCTCAGTCCCCTTTCTAATGCCTCACACCTGGTCCGTAGGTATCTGAAGGTTTCTAACAAATATGTAAATGTGTACTCAGTTTATTTCACAAGGTAATGGCAGAAAGAATATACAATCAGGAAAAAAGCTTCCTGAGACATTACCTCTCAGAATCCTGGAAAGCAGAACCAGTGCAGAATTGGGCTATAGCTCAGTGGAAGAGCACTTGCCTAGCATGTGTGAGACACTGGGTTCAATTTCCAGCACCATATAAAATAATAATAAAATAAATAAAGATCTATTGACAACTTAAAATATATATATTTATAAAAAATAAAAATAAAGTGCAAAGGCTGGGTGGATGGCACATACTTGAAATCCCAGCAGCTTGAAAGGCTGAGGCGGGAAGATAACAAGTTTGAGGCCAGCCTCAGCAAGTTAGGGAGGCTGGCCTCAGCAATTTAGCGAGGCTCTGAGCACTTTAGCAAGGCCCTGTCTCAAAATATAGAAATAAAAAGGGCCAGGGATGTGGCTAAAGCGCCCCTAGGTTCCATCCCTAGAGCAAAAGAAAAAAAAAGGAATGGGAAAAAAATGAAAATATAATATAAAGGCCAGGAGTCATCTGATAAAACCCAATAAAGACAAACTAACACATCCTCCAGAGGGTACCTAGCCAATACACACCAGAATCCTCGGGGGAGCTTTTAAACCCACTCATTTAGATTATAGGGGGGCCCTCGCTCCACTGTGCCAAGATCATGGGAACTTTAAAAAAAAACAAAAAAACTCTCCACAGTATTGAAATGTGTAGCCAGGCTTGACAATCAGACACCCTCTGGGTTCCTCCTCAGGCAATATATAGATACTAAAATAATGTGCAATTTAAAAAAAAAATAGTACAGTAAGGCTTTTAAAGCTGATGGTAGATGCAAAGGTGTTATGTTATATTATGTGCAATTCCATATTTGTAAACTATTTGATAGTCATATAAACACATGTTTACATATGCACTTTTTTTTTCTTTTTTTTGGTACTGAAGATTGAACCCAAGGACCCTTAACCACTGAGCCAAATCCCAGCGCCCCCCCGCCCCCTTTTTAAATTTATTTTGAGACAGGGCCTTGCTAATTTGCTGAAGCTAGCTTTGAACTTGTGATTCTCCTGCCTCAGCCTCCTGAGTAGGCATGTGCCACCATACCCAACATACATGCATTTTTTAGACAACTATAGTTATAATAAGCTCATGGCAAATTGGTCCTAGAAAGGAGCAGTAGAAATAAATTTACATTCCTGGATTACAGACTGGTGGAGTCTGGGGTTTTATTTCACTGGGGGAGAAAAATGAAGACCATTTCAATTGATCTGCTGACTTGAAAATGCTGACCTGCATTCTGTATTATGACTCACTATACAGACAGGTCTTGAAAAATGGTTTAGTCAAACTGAGCTCAGAAAGACCAAAGGTATCTGCTTAACCAACACCTAAAATCAACAGAGCTTCCAGCCTCAGCCAGCCTGGCTGTGAAATCCTTTATATAACCAAACATCTGCAATCACACAGTAATCTGGCAGAAGAAGGTATTACTACTATAAAGGTACAGCTCTACAGCCATTGAAATGAGGATGAGAACATAGTCCAAAGAAAGTTAATCTAGGGAAAAACCCATTCCTCTTCTCATCAGAGAGGCAGGACAGGCTCAGGAATCTGAAGTAGTCTGGATCTACTCCTTCCTCTAGCCCCCCACCCACTCCACCCTCATACTGGGGATTTAACCCAGGGGCATTCTACCCCCAGTCATCTTCTTATTTTTATTTTGAGAGGGGCTGTAACTAAGTCACTAGACTAGTCTTGAATTTGTGATCTTCCTGCCTGGAGTCTCTGGGATTACAGGCGTGCAATATTGTACCCAACCCTTCCTCTACAACTTTTATCTACAAGACAACAGGGAAGTTACTTAACTTCTGTGAACCACAGTTTCCTCCAAAATAAGAATAAAATCACCTACTTCACAGCATTGTTGTGAGGGTTAAATGAGATAATGCATGTAAAGCTCTCTATATAAGGAATGCCACAACAAGCAGTAAGCACTTGGAAAATGTAAGATGGTGTTAAAATTATTATGTAAATGGTGGCAGATTCAGGCACTGAAGAGCAAAGCTGTTCCCCAATTTATGGCAACCAGGCACTGGAATTCTGTATATTTCATACCATACTCAAAAACAGGGGAAAAAAAAAACACAAATCCTCTGATCCAAAAGATGCCCCTGCCTCCAATGGCCTAAAACAGTGGCAGCAAGGCATCATGAGAAACTACCATACAAAAATATCATGTGGTTTCTAGACCTAGACTTATTTGACTACCAGCTGTGTGTGTGTGTGACTTTGAAGAAATTCAAAACCACATTTTCAGTTGGAAAACAAGGGCTTGGCAGACAGTTTTAGCTGTTTTTAAGCTTCTTCTATCACTTGGCTTTAAAAATCAAAGTCCTCTTGGGCCTCTGCCCCATCTCTGCCCCTCTTCCTCGTTGGCTTCATTCTAGCCACATGGCTTCCTACAACTGGACACAACAAGCCACTCCTTCCTCAAAGCCCTCACACTTCCTTTTAGCTCTCCTTAAATGCTCTTCTCCTGACTATCCATATTTCTTACACCCTCATTTCCTTCAAGTTTCTGCTCAAATATCATCTCCTTGAAGAAGCCTTATCTAAGCCACCACAATAAAATGGCACATCAGCATACACACACTAAATTCACACCATCCCTTCACTCTGCTTTATAAAACCAGTCACTAACACATTATGTTCCTGCTGATTTACAATATGCCCCCTACACCCCTGCTAGAATATAAATTCCATTACAGCATAGACATATATTTCTCTTATTTAATACACTATTCTCTGCACCTCAAACTGTGCCTGCCTAGCACACTGAAATTCTCAATAAATACTTTATGAATGACAGAATAAGAATCCAGACTCGTTTTTTCCTTTCAAAAAAAGACTCTTACCCTCACATATAAAACAGGTAAAAAGATAGGGTTCTTCTGGTCAGGAATTCCCCCCCCCAGCTGACTCAATGTCTTTTGAGATACCCAAAGCCACTACCCAAGATGATCACCAAAGTCCCTTACCAATCAAAAAGCCCACATTATTTGTTAGATGCCAAAGAGAAACATCAAATTTAAGAATGACTCCATTTTCTGATTTCACCTACGCCTGATTGGCACTCAAGAAAGACCCTGGAAATTCAAAGCATACCATGTTCCAGAACTGCTGCACCCCTAAGATAATCTACAACCAGACTGTAAGCCTGAATCTTTCAATACCCTTCACATGGTCCCTTGTGTCTCCAGGACCTATCACTGAGCATGTAGGCTGCAACAATCTTACTCCTCCTAACAGAAAAAGGAAGAGGGGTGACAGACTTGCGACTTCTGAAGAGACAGATGCTCTACAATGGAGGATATAAATTCCCGAATATGGCAGCCACTTTGTGGCTTCCTGTCTCTATTACTTAGTTGTCTAAATGACCTCCAAATAAAATCAACCCTAGGATGGCCTGTTGGGGGCTCACAATCAAGAAAAGAGGTTGAGACAGTCTTGGGAGTCAGTAGGGGGGACAACTGCATAATACATCCAACATTCAGAAGGAACTCTCCTAAGAAGTCAACTGGCTGTAATACTATGATAGGGACCTAGACACAACTAAACAACTGTTTCACAATTGCAGGAAGGTATGAAATATACTCAGCAAACAAGTAGGACATTTATAAATCTATATCATCCAGTCCAGCAGTACTGAATAAGAGTCACTGTTTAAAAGCATGGTGACTCATCCATTAACACTGTAATCCTTATGCCAGAAAATTTATGCCTTTCTATGTCCACATGTTCTCTAATGATGCCATTGCTGTCAGCATGCTACAGGAGTGTTTCTTGGAAGATGAAAATAATGACAAAGCACATCATTGGAAAAGCAATTACTTGTTATACTAACTATTTTACAATGGCCATATGGACTGAATTTCAGCAAGATAATTTCCAAATCAGGCTAAGTGTACATATTTCTCTGTCCCTAATTCCAGGTACATCATACTAAACAAAATAAGAGTACAGCTGAAATATGGACAGCAGATGGGAAAACCTACAAGAATGCTAAAGTAACGTTCATCTGTAAACAGTAAGAAGAGAACACTCAAGTGCCTGAGGGAAACTGGCAATCATCTGTTAGCCCATCTTCACCCTGTGTCCTTAATCAAAAAAACATCACAAGAGGGGTATTAAAAAACACCAAGCCAGCCAAGGAAGGACACACACTAAATAAATAAATAAATAAAAATAAAAATAAAAATACTCATGGTTCCTAACTAAGAGTTTAAAATCTGAGTCAAACCCTAGGCATAATAAAGAATTTATATTTTATACATCCATAAAATTCCTGGACTTAGGTACTGGGGTTGTAGTTCAGTGGTAGAGAGCTTGTCTCACACTGTGAGGCCCTGGGTTCAATCCCCAGCACCACATAAAAATAAACAAATTTAAAATAAAAAATATTGTGTCCATCTACAACTTAAAAAAAAAACTGGACTTGAAAGGTATGGCTCCTATTACACTAATTATTTAGTTAATTTTAAAAGGAAATGTTGTGACTTAGGTCTCCCTTACAATTACATAAAGAAAGAACTCTACCACATTTTCACTTTGGGTATTGGAAAGGACACTGAAATAGTTGGAAAGAGGGACAAGACACTGTGTCTCAGAGAATGGTGGTTCCAAGCAGAAACTGCCACCTCTCCTCGAGTCAAAGACTCTTTTGAGAAATGTTTAATTGACCTGTCTTCATATTTACCTAGAAGTCTTCTGAAATTTCAGTCCCAGAGAGGACATGGGGTGTGTGTTTTGTTCTTCTTTGTTGGGGATGGGGGTTATCTTACCTTCCTGTCACCTAGCCAAGTCTAAAACCTTAAGCACTAAAGAATGAAATAAAGGATGAAGCCCAGCAAAGATGAGGAGGGGCCTTCTCAAGAATGTACAATACTCTATTAAAGCAGGTGGGATTTCTATATGAAGCAAATCTAACAGCCACATTCATTAGCATACTCTAGCATAAACAAACCTCAACAGGATAGAATGGGGAATGAAAGAACAATTTGCAAATGTCCTTAGAATAATGAAAGGAAACAATAATGAGGAAATAATGGACTATTTGTCACTAGGTACCTTCAAGAAATAGATATCAAGAAAAGCAAAGAGATATTTAGTATAGTCTTTAACCAGTAGAATGGAGTGCCTATTAGATTTTTGTGTTCTCTTTTAAATTTGCACCAATAATAAGGTCTCTTTTATTGTGGAAAAGATTTGAGAGAAGTGCCACCTCCCAGCAAAATACTTAGAAATCTCTAGTAGATTCCTTAATGCACAGTAAAGTATAAAGGGTGCTAATCTGTTCTCCAATTTTACACTCTGATTTCAGGAAGTCACTAAGAAAATTAGGTCAAGGGGTTTACAATAGGGACAGGCACACAGCAGCCCTCTCATTCATGAGCCTGAAACTCTTGTCATTTTAAAATCTACCTGAGTAATGCTGAGAAAAGTCAGATTCTAATACAAGGAAAGACACTGAAAGAAACAAAACAGCAGCAACAACAATCATGCTACAGATGTACTATGTGATTGGCAATAGTAGAGTACTTGCCTATCATGTGGAACACCACAAAAAATAAATTAAGAAAGGATTCACGGGCTGGGGCTGTAGCTTAGTAGCAGAGCACTTGCCTTGCATGGGTGGGGCACTGGTTTCGATCTTCAGCACCACATAAAAATAAACAAGTAAAATAAAATCATGCTGTCCATCTACAACTACAAAAAAGAAGGAAGGAAGGAGGGAGGGAGGGAAGGAAGGAAGGAAGGACTTCCCAAAAAGTGGTAAAGTATTCTCTCCTCCTATTTTTTTTTTTAAATGCTGATGGACTTTATTGTCTTTATTTTTATGTGGTGCTGAGGTTCGAACCCAGTGCCTCATGCAAGCTAGGCGAGCATGCTACCACTGAGCCACAACCCCAGCCCCCTCTCACCTCCTATTTTTATAACTAGAAAACCCTTTGTAACCAAAGATAATTTTCAGGAGCAATAAGGAATAGAGACCCATTTGAGGCTTTCAGAAAATGAATCTGTATTAAAAAGAAGAGCATAAAGGGATGAAGGGTCCAAGTTTACATTTCCCAATCTTGAGCAAGTTAACAATCTTCTCTGAGCTTTCTTCAACTGAAAAACAGATATCATTTCTTTTTTCACAGGGTAGTTCTATGCACAATAAATGCAAAACTGTACATTCAATGCCTGGCATAGAGCAAACAGTAAATGGCAGCTCCCTGTTCAAAAATATCTTTTGGTGGATTTTTTTGTGTGTGTGTGGAAATACGTCAACAGTTTAAAAAAAAAACTGAACACATACTATGCATGGATTACTGAGTAAGAAAGCAATTATTCTAAAGTCCTCAAATATATATTGAAGGATATATATAGGGAGAGAGCAGGGACTAAAGGCAAAGAATGTAGAGAACTAAAAGAATACACAGGAGAAAATACAGGGAGAAAACCCTGGCTTTCTCATTTTTTAGGTTCCAATCGTAACTCCCAAGTGATACAGAGTAAGCCATAACAGAACATATAACAGACCCCACCCCCCAAAAAACTAATAGCACTTGAACTTCCTTCCCGCTGCCAAAGAAAAGGATGAAGCACATATCATGGTCAACACTTCAAAAATCTCCTTCACATTGGCCCCAGGACCTCAATCCATGGGGAAATCATTTCAGAAAGATTAAATAAATGCTCCCAAAAGTAAGAAATAAGGTATTTCTCTGACCTAAGCCATATCTCAGTATTAAGACCATCAATTATGTACTATGATTAACATTATCATTATCATCTGTGATATCAGAAACAGGAACAGCAGCTGCAGTTAAAACTAACTCTGGGTATGAAATACAAATAAAAGCATGGTTTTGGAGTAGGTTTTGAAATCTGAGCGACTCAAAGAGCCACATGACCAAAATATTTTACAATTCTTAAAAAGAGATCAAGGGAGGTAACAGTGGATAGAAATGCTCCATTAAAGAGTTTTTGATATTTTTAGATATTATGTAGAACTACTTTTTAACACAGGAATTATTACTGGAATCACATTATATTTCAATATCTAAAAGCAGTTATATTCCTGAAACAATCTGGTCCATTGCTATATTAGATTAATAAAATGTTTTAAAACAACACAACTGTCTTACACAGGTTTCAACATTCAGGTGTTAAATCACACCTGCCAGCACACAAGGCTGAATTATCCCCTTACCTCTCACCTACAATTATCATTTGCTCCCTGTCCTGGTGGCTCTCAGCTACCATGTATCCTCAGAGCCTCAAACATACCTTTGAGGATCTCATCTGCTATGGAGTGAGAAGGAAGACAAAAACAAAAACTATACCCTGGTTCACACAACTTCTGAAATATCTTTAAAACACACTATGGGGCTGGGGTTGTAGCTCAGTGGTGGAGTGCTTGCCTGGTATGTGTGAGGCACTGGGTTCGATTCTCAGCACCACATATAAATAAATAAAAATAAAGGTCCATCAACAACTAAAAAAAATTTTTAAAAAAACACTCTATGGTTAGGAATAACTATTTTTCAAAATAAAAAGAGTAAATTTACTTCATAGTTCCTATAAAGGCCAACTTCTTCCATTAAGGACAATTCTAAAAATTTAGCAGAGGATGTTTCATCAGTTGAGAGGGCATAATTAGATGTTTTGATTAAAGCATTTTCCTTCCCTGGTTAACAAGATGTAACAGATGTCACCAACTTCCCTAATAACAATACAGCCCTGCTTTTGGCATCTTTACAATTTTAAAACTGAACTGTCATATAGAAAAATTATAGCTGGAGTGTCTCTGTACAATCATGACTCTGAAGTGGTTATGACATGCCTGGACTCCCCAATGGAACAGATATGGAAATCATATTCCATATTCATAGCCTGGAGCTCTCCTTAGAATGCACTTGAAAACCTAGCTCTGAAATCTGAATGATGCGGGCTTATTCAAATCACCACCAATTATTCCTGGAAGCCCCAACCAAGTGAGGTATGAAACCTGAACAGAAAATGCAAATTTCAGCCACCTTCTTCCAGGAGCACAGTGAATACATGCAGAAATGTGTCTCAAGAAAAGCTATGCTCTCTCACTCTACAAAAACCCCAGCTTCCCTACAGAGAGGAGTGCTGTACTTGTTTTTTTGTTTTGTTTTAAAGACTCATAATTTGGGCTGGGGACTTAGCTCAGTGGTAAAGCACTTGCCTTGCATGTGTGAGGCACTGGGTTCGATCCTCAGCACCACATACAAATAAATAAAGATGTGTCTATCTACAACTAAGTATATATATTTAAAAGAAAAAAAGTCTTTAAAAAAAAGACTCATAATTTTTCACAGCAAAATTCCCTGGCACATTTGATCCAGTTACCAAAAAAAAAATTGATTTATACCAGTTTTGTCAAAATATCAGTCCAGAGTGTAACTAGAGATAGGTCTGCATTTCAAATGGAAGGCAGAGCCTCTATGATTGAAGTTTAACTCAAACATCCTGGTTTAACAACTCCATTAATGACATCAAGCAAGAGCTAAAGATTACTCAGCCCCTATGTCAGTTGCATGTGTTATTTATAGGACAGTACATCAATCATGTCTTCCCCTTATTATTTCCTACTTTCTGGCGGTAACCTATTTGGTCTGCCAAATTAATACATTTCCATTGCTGCTGCAAATCTAAACAAAGATTGATAAAAGATTAATAAAATAGTTGAGTTCTTTGCAACCACATACACACCCAGGGAAATTCATCAATGTCTTTTTATTTGCATATTTGGCTGACTGCCCCCTAAAGCAAATATGTAAGGCACAATGCTCAGGTATCCTACTTTATGATTTGCATTTAATTCTAGGTGTCAATCTGCTTCTATTTTAATTACACCCATCTTGATATGTTATTACAATCCCATGAAAACTTCTTTTCATTATATGAATGGCTATAAATACATACACATGACAAATAGTTGTTATAAATTTTCTGGTTCAGCAATGAACAGACAAAATGCCTTAGCCAACACATCAGAGGACTTAATATTTTCAGTCTCTTCAGTAGAAAAATTTTGGTTGAGTCTTCAACTCAAATGTGCTCCAAAGTTCCCTTGTAGTATGTGTTCTGCTAACAATATTGTCAAGTTGTTCTGAGTTTCCCTAGATTGCGAGGCTGAAGAAAATATTATGCCCTCCCCTCAAAAAAATGGCCCAAATTAAGATCATCTTATAACTAAATAATTATTTTTTCATGGGACACTAAGATAAATGAGCAACCCTCATATTATCACCCTAACTTTTTTAGCACCTTTATTCCTGGAGGGCAGGTAGGGGAGATTTTTTTTTTTTTTTAAATGTGGTGCTGAGGATGGAACCTAGTGCCTCACACATGCTAGGCAGGGGCTCTACCACTGAGCCACAACCCCAGCCCAGTAGGGGAGATTTTTAAGTAAGTACACAGAGAAAAAGGCCAATGAATTTCAGGATAATTCAAGTGCTGAGGGAGAATTATGAGGCTTGGAAAAATATTTTTTTTTAAATATTCTTGATATTCAGTAATAATCAGAACACTACTTAAAAAAAACTGGAAGCTTTACAATCATGAGTGTCCATCCTTATTTGAAGCAATAAATAAACAAATAGACACTTCCTTTCAAGGTTCCCAATCCACAAAACTCCCGGGTACTAAGGAGAAGTAGAGTCCCCTAGTTTGGCTGAATAACACTTAGAGCCTCTCTCAGTGTGATCTACAGATCAATTAATTCCTCAGAGCTGTGTTTTCATGTCAAAATGAGAAGTAGAAATACATAACTGACTATAAGGTCTCTATCTCTGAAGCCACTGAGGTTTAGAAAGCACTAATAATGGTTGGAGTGGAATGGATCCAAAGGATTCTCTGAAAAGGTGTAGGTCCAAACTTGAGGAACATTAATCTCAAAACTAATTTTCACAAACAACTAAAGTGATCACCATAAAAAATAAGGAAAGAGCAAACTGCAAAACAAAGCAATGCATAATAACAAATGCTTGTGTCTTTTACCCTGATGAAAGTATAAATTCACTTTAAACTATTAAAAAATATTTTTCTTAGAAAAACACAATCCAGGGTGATCATTATTTTCTCCAACTTAACATGTACAGAGTCAGAGGGTGGAAGTCATTGGAATTTCTTCTCCTGGCTGGAAACAAGTGATGATCTTATCTCCAACTATTGTTATCTACATCTTCATTCTCTTAAGGATTCCCCCACACACACTTTGTTTTTAACTATGGAAAACCATTCACTGAGCAATGCCTGGACAGCAACCTTTAGCCTACAAGGGCACAAGTGAACAAAAACACCTAGGAGAAGTAGGGAAAAAAAAAGTCTACTTCAATATAACAACTCAGGGATAACTGCAAGTCTGAGCTATAATCTATTTAATTCCTTAGCTTTAAGTTCTTAAATATCACTGCCATCAGAAACTTTTCTGAAACCTAAAATGAGTTTGGCTCTGAGCTGCAATAAATGGTTAGTGTGAGGACAAAGAAAATGACATCCCTCAGTTATCATCATATTTTGACCCTGACAGACAAGTCTCAGATTCAGAATTTAGTTGCAGTTTGAAAACATTATGTTTCATCCATATAACCAAGAGTAATGATCTGTCTTTTGCAGGCTGTGCCTCAGTAGCACCCAAAGGTATTTAGAATATGGGAGGATTTTCTGCCAAGTAATTAACTCCAACCTGCGTTAGCCACTTTGCATTACTTTATTCACTGGGCTTTCTCCTTCTGGGCTTTCTCCTTCTGTGACTCCAAGTTTACTGTACATGGGTTTTCCAGGGCTCTGAAGGTACCAAGGAGGTATGGCACCATGAGGTGTACACAAGCCAAAATAACAGGAAAAGTTTTGCTTTTTTAAATATTTGCATGTAGTTAGTAATGTGTCATGTTTGTTCAGGCAAACTCCAAACAGAATTCAGAAATGAACTGAGAAATTAGAAAGATGAGTCTAGAAAATTGTGGCAAACAATTGCCCTACACAGAGCTAGTACCAGAGTCCCTCAAATAATGCAAGTTCAGAAATTTTAAAGTTTTCACACTTCATCCACAACTTCTTAAATCCATTCATTATCTTGTATTATCTGCAATATTTTGATAGCTTCACAGTAAAGGAAGGAGAGAGACGGGAGGAGGGAAAACGGGGAAGTAGAAGGGCAGGCAACAAGTGGGTGATAATCTAACTAAACCCTAAGATGAGATTGCCACATACACTAATGTGTGAAATAAACACTTCAAAATAAGGGAGCAGTTCCCATGATTTCAGACTTCAAAGTTCCCAAATGCATGGAATCAAAGACCTGAACAAGACTGAGGCAAAGAAGCCTGCACTTGCCTAGACCCTCCCTTCCTAAGCAAGCAAAGGCATTTATCATTTTAAAAGCAAAGGCATTTGATGAAATTTACTCCTTCCCTTCCTCAGTTACTAATAACTTAAACAATGATATGTATTCAGTAATACCAAAATATGCAACACTAACAACCCTTATTCTACAAGTTTGACAGAAGTTACTAATAACTAAAACAATGATATGTATTCACTAATACCAAGATATGCAACACTAACAATCCTTATCATTCAAGTTTGATAGAAGTAAAGCAAAAATAGAGCTCATATCTGGAAAAAAGAAGATACTTTGGGTCTCAGCCTCAAATTCTATATTCCCCTTCTAGAGGAACAAAAAAAAAATCTACATTCAGAACAAAGGTATAGATTATATATCAGAAACAGTTCTGTCCCCACTAATAATGTACCCAAATTGTTTCTGATCCTCTCCTGTCTCCAATTTTACCAAACTAATTGCCATATTTTTCTTCCTAACCTCAATTATCTGAGTTTTCAAATCTAAATTTTTTTCAGAGCTTTTTCAAAAACTAGTAATTTTTATAAGGTTAAAACTACATTTAGTATATTACAACTCCTATTCAGTACAGAGGTAAAATAAAATTCACCTCTACATGCATACCCATGAACGAACACACACACACACACACACCCGTGTCTCTCCCTTCCTCAAGTGCTACCAGCCCTCTTGTCCAAAAATGTCCAAATGCTAAACTTCAACTATTTTTTTCCCATTTGGGGGTCTTTATGTCTAATCCTAACATTCCCTCAAACTAAAAATCACCTTTTTTTAATTTAATGATTCATTTATATCCTCTATACTTCCAAAAAAACAGCTTAAGTGGTTAATTTCCAGTTAACACAAGCCACATGGACTCATCCTACCACAACCATCAACCTCATCTCACATAAATACTCCTCCAGTGATACTCTGCCTTACAGAATAAAATACTGAAATTCAGTAAGTATGGTAAAATGCTTGAATTCGTAACCACACACACTTTCACACTCTTCTGTCTTCCAACCCTTCTCATCCTTTACAAACTCCTCAGATGCTAACGCTATACGCACTTTCAGAAGTGAAATGCTCGAACTGACCCATTTACTCAGCAGTCCCAAGCCAAACTGTCTTAAGACAGAAAGTGAAACAGGTAACAAAAACAGTTCCACAGCTTTCTTTGGCTCTGTTAACAGCAGAAGAGACATTCTGACCCTTTTTGAATTATCAGTTCATACATATGAGCAAAAGGCAGCTAATCTGACACCTTTGTTTTATCATCAATGTCAACCTTCTTTCTCATCCAACCTTCCCCCCCCCCCCCCCCGCCCCAGGTTGCTAAAAAGCAGCAACACATGAAACTGAAAAGGACCAAGGGGAGGATAAAACATACCGGCTGAAGGGCAGCTTGGTGGCCTCAGAATTGGGCTGCTATCACAATGAAAAGGTTATTAATGAGAATCACTCACCAATACTCACCTCATGGTAGGGATGCTAACGATCAGCTAGAAAGCTGACAGCAGGCTGTAACCCTCACTATGTATGCCTCACGCTGCCCTTGCCACAACTGCTTAAGCAGAAGCTTCCCACTCAACTACACGCTTCTGTGCCTGATTTTCCAAGTTGTCTAATGTCAGCCCATTGACCCAAGACTGCCAAGAAATCACCATATTCCAAGATCTAGAAGGACTTCTTTTTGGAATACTGTCCAGGATGTCCCATATTGGTTTACAGATTACAATGCTGAAGTATAAGTACCCTGTGGCCAAATAAATTTAGGAAACAAGGCACATGTCTTCACTGATATTCAAAATTCACATTCACCTAATGAAAACGTTTAATTCTGACAGAATAAGTCATTCATTTAATTTTGTCTAGCCCACAAAGATCCAAAATCTGTTTTGAGTGTAGCTTACTCTGTTTTGGTCTGAAATACAACTTGTGAACATCCTGCAAAGCTATTTTCCCTTTCAAGATTGAGACTCTTTTGCTCTAAACTAGCCCAAATCCCTTCAATAATGGATGAAGAAAATGACACTTTTATAGAGTTAACTCCCCAAGAAAGATCTCTATACAATTGGTTTGAAGGGATAAGCCTGGACCATAGGTCTCCACAGGTCTCTTGACCCTGTAACTTTTTTCTTTTTGTGAACCCAGGGGGGCTCTACCATGGAGATACATCGTCAGCTTTATATTTAATTTGAAATAGGGTCTCATTAAAGTTGCTGAAATCAGCCTTGAAGTCAAAATTCTCCTGCTTCAGCCTTCTGATTGGCTGGGATTAAAAACCTTGTATGGCAACATGCACTCTTACTGTTCCACTCAATTCTAATAGCACTTCCTTGCCCCCTTGTCTTAATCACATAACGTAACATCTTCTTACTGGTCTATTTTCTGTGCTTCTTCAGTATTTAAAATGCTCTCCAGTTCTCCACTCCTACCCTATCTATGCATATCACTTCATCCTTCTAGGACCCAACTTCTCCATGAAGACCTCTCAAAAACTTCTGTCTGGGGCTGGAGTTATGGCTCAGTGGTAAAGCACTCATCTAGCACACGTGAGGCCCAGGGTTCAATTCTCAGCACAACATAAAAATAATAAAATAAAGGTATTGTGTCCAACTACAACTAAAAAATACTTAAATTAAAAAAAAAAAAAAAACTTCAGCCTATCTTTGAAAGTCTACTGCACTTATTATATCTAAGTCTACTTATTATGTATTCAAATACCTGTTTCAAAATTATTTTACAGGTGATAAACTTATCAATTAAACTGCATACATCTTCAAGATGCTATATATATTTTTTAAGGTTTCTCCATATTTCTAATGCCTTGCACATACGAAGCAATCCATAAATATTTGCTCTCTCAAATAAAGAACATGATTATTGTTGTTTTTAAAACAACTCATTGAGACTTGACCATAACAAACTGTTGGAAACATGGCATATAATAAGTACATCAAATTTTGTACAGCTGGCTGGGGTTTGTAGCTCAGTAGCTGAGTGCTTGCCTCACATGCATGAGGCATTGGGTTTGATCCTCAGCACCACATAAAAAAACAAACACAAAGCTACTGTATCCATCTACAACTTAAAAAAAGTATAATTTTTTTTTTGTACAGCCTATTTAAGACCACTGATGTGTGGGTAAGCCCTGAGACAGAGCTAGGAAATGAAAACCATAGTATGATCTTATACTCACCAGAAAGAACTGTGTTCCTTAATTTTCACAAGATTCCAAGGCTCTAACAAGTCTCTTGTCTGCTAATTCCACCAATTTAATCTTTACATCCCCATGTCAGTTGCACTAAGTGAATATTCCCAAAGAACCCAATGCACAAAAAAAGAATAAGGGGACGGGGGCTGAGGTTGTGGCTCAGTGACTGAATGCTCTCCTCTCATGTGGAAGGCACTAGGTTCCATCCTTAGCACCACATAAAAATAAAGGTATTGTATCCATTTACAACTAAAAAAATACTTTGAAAAGAATAAAGGGGAAGTAGATTTGCAAAATCAAATTTTCAGCCATAATGTTCACATGACTTCCTCTTAACAGAGATGACACAAAAAGCCAAACATCAAAAAGTTTCTATTATCTGGTGCATCAGCATGCACTGATGGTACTAGGACCCCAATATTTCCACCATTTGTAAGTTCTTAGCTGCACCCACTGTAAAAAAAAAAAAAAAAAACCTAAACATATCTGAGGATATTCACTCTTAATTCTGTCATTTAAAAAATTTCCAGCTAAACAATACCATACCCAAATGGTAATTCCACTTCTCTACTACATAATGAAAAGAACACCATGTTCAACTTTAGCCTCCTCACCTACCCTCTTATCTTCTATCATCAGATTCTTCATAATCACACATTTGAACTTCAGGGAACAATTACTCAAGGGAAATGTCCCTGCAGAATATAAAACTACCTCAGCCAGTTTCACTGTCTATGAGGTGTGAGACTTGCCAAACTACCCGTATAGCTTTCATCATCTAAAAAAAGTTTCCAACAATAGTAAAACTAATCAGCATAAAAATCAAGGCCTTCATTAGACACATTTAATTCCTTACTCTCCAGTATCTGTAAAATCATAGCTGGACTGGAATTATTTATGTCAACATATTTCATTATGAGTTTTTTAAAAGGGAGCCCAAAATCAAGCTACTCAAGACAAAATCATGAAGTCAATGTGTCCATTAACACCTGAAGTATGTTCCTTGAGTCTGACAGCTATTGTTATAAACTGGCCTAAGTATATAAGCCTAGCTATGAAAGTCAATATTTCTGGTTTCTTATCATCGCATCATACCAGCAGCAGCCTTAGTGAGAGGTGATAACAATTGTTTTCAGTTCTAAACACAGGGCTCAAAAACACAGTATACATTTAGGGTAACTCTTAGGCTCTATAATAATTCTTAACATTTACAAACATGGTCTTAACACACATTTTTGTCCAAGTTCATAGTTTAGTTGCCTGTTTCCTAATCAGCCCTCATGTTTCCTGGTTTATAATTTACTAAACCTTCCAAAATGATTAGTGGAACATGAGAGGTTTTATTTTAACAATCACTACACATATATATATTGACTATCCAAAAAGGACACTGTGTGATACCAAGCAGACACCACATCCACCTTTTGCTAAAGAACCAGACAAATATTTTTCCCCAGTGTGTTTAATATGAAAAGTTGATTAACAGCTTTCCTACAAAAGTTAGACCTATGAAAATGTAAATAGTAATAGCATATCTGACATTTGGAAACTTGTGAATTTCTTTAGGAATGATAATGATACTGTGGGGGTTTCGTAGTTTTTGAGTCCTTATTTAGAGATTTATATACAAACATTTACAGATGAGATATCACATCTGAGAGCAGGGAGTAAGTACATGGACCATGAAAGAAACGTGATAACACATGAGTTGTTAGTTACTGAACTTTGGTGTTGGGTGTATTAAGAATTAATGTTCGGCTTGTCTACTTTTGTGTATGTGTACATTTTGCTACCAAATTTTAAATAAACTTTTCAAAAAGTTAGGCCTGTTATACCCACACAGATATATATATATATAGATATGAAGGTGACACAGGGTTCAGCTAACCAAAGTAACCTGAGTTTTGAATCTGGAAAAGTACCAGAAAACAACTACAGCAAGGAAAGAAACAGTATTAGTAGTACATTTTTAATTTGGGGTCTTATTTAAAAATTAAGTTTTCAAACTCAAAATAAACCGGAAAGAGCACATTTTCTTTCAAAAGCCAAGCATATTGATAAATATTTTACAAACCCAAACAGCTATTGTTATAAACTGGCATAAGTATATAAGCCTAGCTATGAGAGCTTACTAAAAATAAAACAATCAAAAATTATTACATGTTATATCTATCTATCCATCTCTATTTGGTCTTCCAAAATGATCATGGGAATCCAGAGGCCATTCTTGCTTAATGAGAGGGACCACAAAGAAAGCAGAACCACTTGTAACCATCTTTTACAAGTACTTTCCTGAACCAACCACAAATTAGCAACGGTGAACCAAATTCTAGGCAATTCTTTCTCTTAGGAATACATGATGCCATATCAATCTCTACCTTGAAGAGAAGTCACACTTCAAAGTACCCATTCACCTGGGCAAAGTTAAAGCCACGGTTAGAATTATCCTAAGTGGTGAGCCTCAACACTCAAAATTTTGGCCAATACACCAGTTCTAGAACCAAAGGGTAACTGATTCCATCACTGACATCAAAATCTGTAGTCACCACCAAATAACCATCATCACCTTCCCTTCCTCCCCAACCAATGTCCACCATCCACCACCACCTCGACCAAAAGCAGTTCACAGAAAAGAGCAATGCTAACAGTAAGATTTTTTTAACCTGACACCAGAACACATACACAGAAGTACAGTTACTATATGTAAAACATAACCTTTCATCGAAAAAGCTTGTATTTGTACTTTTGAAACAATACCATAATAACAGTTAAAAAAAATTAAAGTGAAAACTTTCCTTCAGGATTCTCAAACCTTCACATTAGGTGCAAGAAAGGTTTTGTGCTTAAGAAAGCTGGACCAACTCTGCAGTCTCAAAGCATTCGGGGTGTGTGTGTGTGGTACGGAACACTGGGGGAAGGGACAGGGAAATGGGGGGGGGGGGGGGCAGTTAAAATTCAGAGGCCAATGCTCAATCCTAGTATCAAATTAGATCTGTCCAGGCAAATATAGTTTCCCCTGAACCCTAGACAGACCCCGCTCTAGTATCATCTTCCGAACACCACCACTACCACCACCCCAAGCCTCTTAACCGGTAGGAAAATGTGCATTTGAAAACCAAAGCTGCCTGCAGGTGCCTAAGGAATAAAGACAGACACACACACACACACACACACACACACACACAGCAAATCACTTAGGAAAAGCATACACACACACCCCAAAAAAAGGGAAAGGAAAAGGAGAGGTACAATTGTGACAAGCCCTTCAGCAACCAGCTAGAATTTTATTCTTTCCTCCTACCAGTCCTCTGGTGTACCTTTTTCTGTCCTTCAACTAAATTGCTCATGTACACACACACGGGCATGTGTATGTGTACAGATAACATTATAATTAACCCATGCTGTAACAGAGCTCCACACGGAATACAGAAAAATATTCCATCCTTTCCTCTTCTCTCCCCTCCTCCCTCCTTTCTCCCAAACAGGAGAAAACGCCCCCTTCCCTAGCTTCAATTTAAAAAAAAAATGCGGTGGGGGGTGGCAAAGAAACCACGAAACCCCTCCGTCTCTGGCTCCAGGACACCAGAAAAGGTGTGTGCTAGACACCGCGGACACCGGCTCTGGAGAAGCACCCGGGAACGGTCCACAGGCGCCCCAAGCCCAGCAGAGACTTCACCAGCCAAGAAGCCATGATTGGGGAGGGCGCGGAGGCAGGGGCAGGGGCAGCGCTCTCCGCGGAGGGGGGCGCATTGTTGTGGTCTCCGCACCCCTTTCTCTCTGCCCATCCGCTGTGGAGGGGTGCGGGAAGGGGGCGCCGCGGAAGGCGAGCCAGGCGGAGACCCGCAGGCGGGCAGGGCTCCGCGAGTCCGCCGCCGGCGCTCCGCCCGCGCCCCCGCCCGCGGCAGCCCCGGCGGGCCAGACAGACCGACAGACAGCGCCGAGCGCGGCGAGCCCGGCAGGGAGCCCGGCGCCGCCAACGGGGCCGCGCATAAAGGCAGACGGGGGGAGGGGGCGCTTACCTCCAGCGCTTCAAAAGTGACAAAGCTGGTCATGGCAAACCCATCGATGATGTCCTCTTCGGCCGAGGTGGACTCGCGCCGCTTCCTCCGCGGGGGTCTGGGCCGGGACGGGGCGGAGGACGGGGGCTTCCCATTGTCTTCCTTGTCGGAGCCCGACGACGAGGCGAGCGAGGGCGCCCGGGTCCGGCCGGCCCCGCCGCCGCCCGCCGCGCCGGCCCCCAGACCGCCCCGGGAGCGCCTCTCCCGGTCTCGCTGCGACCGCGACCGCCGCTTTTTGCGGAGTCCATGGCCCCGAGCCGGGCCATCCATGGCTCTGCCACGCCGGGGTCCCCGCGCTCGCCGCCCGCGCGCCACAGGCTCCGGCCGCGGCCGCACAAAAAAATTGACACGGAGCCCTCCCTCCCGCGGCACGGCGTCCCTCCGCCCCGAGCAGGGCGCGGGGGCGGCGGCGGCCGAGCGCCGGCGGCGAGGGAAGGAGGAAGGCGCGGAGAAAGAAGGGGAAGGGGCGGGGAGAGGGGAGGGCGCCGCGGCGAGGGCGCGGGGCGCGAGCCGAAGTGCGGGGCTGCCCGCCGCACCGAGGGCCGAGACGCCTGCGAGCGGCGCCGAGCAAAGTAATGGCTGCACACACAGGTCTCCTTCGGAGGCAGAGAAATAACTCGCCGAGCAGGCAATAAATCAGAATAGCGGAATGCTTTGATCGGGAGACGAGGAGGCTCGGGGGAGCCCGCCCCGCGGCCGCGGCCCGCCGCGCCCCCCGCCCCACGCAGACGCTCGCCGCCCGCACCCGCCGGCGGGCCCGCAAAGGTCGCGGCAAAGTGGGGGCGCGGAACTTCGCCCGCCCCGGCGCGGGAGAACGCCCCCGCCGCTGCTCACGCTCGCCGCGCAGGAAACTCACTGCCGGGCCGCAAGAGGTCCGAGCCGCGCAGCCGGCGGCGGCCGGGGCCGGGCAGCGGCCGCGGCGCGGCCAGACTCCCCAGCGCGGGGCGCATAATAACGCCCGGCTCGTGCCCCGGGGCGCCGCGCGCGGCGGGCGAGTCTCGCCGGGCAGTTGAGGTAGCGCTTGGCCCCGGGCTGCCGGAGGGGAGCGGAGCGCCGCGCTGCCCCTGCCACAAAACAGAGTCCCGGTCCCGAGAAGAGGGCGCCCTTCCCCAAAACCGGGAGGGCGAGGCAGGCGGTCGACAAGCAAAGCAGAGCAGAAAGAAAGCTCCCCGGGAGCCGCTGGGGAGCCGCCGCCGCCTCGCGCCGACCGCCCGAGGCAGAAGCGCTGACAAGAACGCCACTCTCACCGCCGCCGCTAACGCTGCCGCCGCCGCCGAAGCCCCGAGCCGGAGGGTGCACGGCGTGTCCCCGGGCGGCTGCAGCGGGAGCCCGGGCACGGCCCCATCCTCCGCCCGCCTCGCTGCGCTCCCGCTCCTCCCCCTGCGCGGCCGGCCCACCGCCGCCGCCGCCGCCGCCGCCTCAGCCCAGCCCCGCGCCGCCCGCCCGCTTGCTGCCTCGCCCGCGCGCGCGCTCACGCCCACCGCCTCCCCGCGCCCCGCTCGGCGCGCGCTCCCGGCCAACAGGATCACGTGGGCGGCCGGGCTCCTCCGCCCCCGCCCCCTCCCCAGTTGTAGAGTGTGTGGAAAGCAGAAGGCTGGGGGCCGGCAGCGCTCGCGATCCCAGGGCATGCGCGCTGGGGCGGCCGGGCCTGCGCACTGGGGGTAGCGGGGCGCCGCGCGGGGGGCGGGGGGCGAGTGGGACGAGCGGCGGGGGCCGCGCGCGGGGGCGGCCGTCCGGAGCACCCCGCCCGCCGTCCCCCACCCTCCGCGCGCACTGCGCGCCTTCCCGGGACACTTGCTCCTCGACCCGCCCGAGGAGCCCCAGGGCGTTTCCCCCGGGCGACCCGTGGGGTCGGAGGAGGACGCTCGGGGCCGGGGCGTGACCGGGCGCCGCAGAGGGAGCGGGCGTCCGGCCGCGCGAGGCCCCGCAGCGCTCCTGCAAACTTTTCCCCACGTGGCGCCGCCGCGCGAGGCCGAGCCTCCCCGCGCCGGGCGGCCTCCAGCGTGGCCAGGGGCGCGGGCGGCCGCGAACTTGACCCGTCGGAGCCGCCGCTGCCGCGGGCTTCCACCGCGTCCCCGCGCCCGAAAGCAGCTGGTGCTTGTGGAGAGTTGTCCTGAGGAGCCGAGGGAGGCAGGGCCACCGCCGTCCACGGGGTCGGGATCCCGCGGGTCGTCACCAGCCCCTTGGCACCTCACTGTCCGTGCGACCAGAACCCCACCGCCCGTCACCCTGTCGCCCGGGACAGCCCACTTGGGGAGGAAGGGAAGGGAAGTGACCGGGTCTCTAGGCTCTGTGTAGGACCCTTCTTAATTTAGAATCCCGGCTTACGCGTCTCATTAGTTCTATGGGAAAGAGGTGGAAGGAAACAGCGGAGGACCGAGTTTTCTCCGACACACCCCGGACTGACTGGCTGCTTTTTTTTTTTCTTTTATCCCCCACGCTGCCCCTCCCTTTCCCATTTCAGTGTGATTAGAACTAACCCGGCTTACCGTGGTGCATAGAGTCCCGAGGGCCTTCCTAGCTCCCGGACTCTACCAGGAGCACGCAAGCCTCTCTCCTCGTGCGCTTCTGGAAAAAAAAAAAAAAAAAGTTCATGATTTGTCATTCCCTATTTTTAAGTTACACTCCAGCTTCCCCATCACTATATCCCAGGTCTGCATCTGTCTAAAATATGAGTGGAAGTAATGATGTGGGGTGCAGGGGATTCAAGATACCAGTTGCAGAGATGGTCTGGACTGAGAATTAGAAGTCAAGCTTTATGCTTGTACAGGGAAGAAACCCTTTGACCTTGGGCGAGACTTCTAAATGACTAATTTTCTATCTTGTAAATCAAAGAAGTTCAATTAAATGTTCAGAAAGTGCTCTTTCAGGTCTACCACTGCTGACTCAAAAATTACATAATTTCAAGAAGATCGTGTGCTTTATTTCTTGAAAATAGTGCCTGGTATATGGGATCTGATTCAATTTGTTAGGAACAAACACAATGCCACCTTCCAAAATTACCTCTCTAAGCTGACTGAGCCTGCAGCTCCTGGAACAATTGGCTAAACAGGACCTCTGTACAGAATGTACCTGTGTTAACTTCTAGGATGCTGAAAACAAGAGGTCATCAAGTTCATCCCACAAAATAAAGGCAAGCTCTTTGTCATTTAAAGCAAGGAGCTGGACTCATTTTTAGGGATCCAAAAGTTGTCTTAGATACAAGATTCCAAGAAAACTATAAATTAATGGCCCAATTACAGTCACTTTTCAACAACTTTGGGGATTAGACTGAGGAAGGTGTGAAATTGGCAAATATAATAAAAGGTATTATATTAGTGACTTTCCAGAGTAGCCCTGGGCAGTCCTGGCTTTAAAGAGTAATATCTGGTAGAAAAAAAATGGATGGTAATGCTCTGCATCCAAGAACCTTGCCTCTGGCAAGAGTAATTTGCAAATGCATTTTTGGATAACGTTTAAATGATTTTTTTCAGGGTGCAAGTGTAGTACTCACTGGAATTGGTAATACCTTTCTTGGGTCAGAATTTCAGTTTTTTTCTATCAGAATTAAAATTATTTGTGGATTAGTTTGCTAATGTTTGTTTCTAATTCTCCATTTTGTCTGTTTGAATCACTAACAAATGATTAATAACTACCATGTTATAAGCTAAGAATGTACTATG
The DNA here is from genome assembly GCF_047511675.1 of Marmota flaviventris. NCBI lineage: Eukaryota > Metazoa > Chordata > Mammalia > Rodentia > Sciuridae > Marmota > Marmota flaviventris. Next base: position 25,436,640 of record NC_092516.1, read on the forward strand.
AGTTAGGCATTATCCAAAGTGCATTAAAATCTCAATTGTTGGGGCTGGGGTTGTGGCTCAGCGGTAGAGTGCTCTCACATAGTGCGTGTGAGGCCCTGGGTTCAATCCTCAGCACGACATAAAATAAATAAATAGAATACAAGGTTTTTTAAAAAACCCCAATTGTCACAGATTTTAACGAAGACTTTATTATACTGCACTTATTTTACAGTTAAGTAAACTGAGGCTTAAAGTTAAGTATCTTGTCCAAGGTGGCACAGCAGTTTAGAGGTAGGCTAAATTTGGTCTGAGTGACTCCAAAACTTGTTCTATTAGTGGTTATGCTGAAACATCTTCCCTAGAATGTTTCTTCAAGAAGTCAAATGCTTGCCAGTCACAGGAGCAGTTTCCTGTAATCTCACTGAGATTGGGGAGGCTGAGGTGGGAGGATCACAAGTTTAAGGTCAACATGCACAATTTAGGGAGACATTGTCTCCAAATTAAAAAAAATAAATAAAGGTTTGGGGATGTAGTTCAGTGGTAAAGTGCCCCAGTTAAAAAAAAAAAAAAAACAGTCAAATGCTGTGTACTTAGTACAATCACTTTGAAAAAACTGGAGACATCCACTAAAATTAAACATATGGAAGCCCACTGACCCAGCAACTCCGTTCTTAGGAATGCACCAATGTCAGATGTTTACCAAAATACATATTAAACTGCTCATAGCAGCCCTATTCATAATAACCCCCAAACTGGAAAAGATCCACATGTTCATCAACAGTAAAATGGACAATTGGTGTAGATTCTTCATACAACAGAACATATGCTATGACATTAAGAATGAGCAACCTTCTCAATTTACAATAACAAATGAATCTCCCAATTATGGTAGGTGGAAAAACTGAGACACATGAAAATAAGTTTTGGAGGAATCCATTTGTACAAAATACACAAACAAACAAACTCACACAGGCCAGGATAGTGCTTACCCTTGACAGGAGATGACAACTGAGAGGGAGCACAAGGAGGGCTTCTGGGAACCTGGTTGTGTTCTATTTTTTGGTTCTGGTATGTTTGATATGTAAAAATTTGTCTAGTTATGTTATTATGATATATACATCTCTATATTATACTTCAATACAAAACTTTAAAATGCCGTGTCTATGCAAACGAGTGCCAATATGATATTTCATTTTTTCATGTATTAATGACACTACCCAAATGCTCATCAACAGTAGAATGGAAAAATAAGCTGGGGTTGATTCATACAGTTCTACTCAGTGTGGATATGATGGAATACCAAATAGCAAACCAATGTAAAACATAGCATATCAGATTTCTTACTGGGTAAAATGAAAGATAAAGCTTAAAACTTGATATGGGTGGTATGAATGAGCTCATAATTCATATCAGCCAAAGCTGAGGTAAATTCTTTGCCTTAGAGATTACAATTGACAAATGAGTAAAGCTAAAAACAAAAAAATCCAAAAGAAGTTGCTTGTTTAGCAAGCAAAACTCCCAATGATTCTAGAATACACAAAAGGAGAAACATCATGTTCAGGAACAAACTACTTAACCCATGAGAGTCTCTCCAGTCTCTCGAGTTATTTTATTCAAATAGATGATTAACACTCAAATCACATTTTGAACATTCAACCCTGGCCAGTCAGAGAATACTATCATAGCTCAACAACCTAACTCTGAGCCTTCCTCTAGTGAAAGCTATTTTCTGTACCAAGTTTTCTAAATTACTGAATTTTTATATCCTTCTGTCTTGCACTCTGCCAACATGGCAATTATTAGCACATCATTCTTGATATTACATACTGGTATATAATATTTGAATTTAATTTATTAGGAAAATTGATTTTTAACTGAAGGCAGCTAAGGTTTATGTTTTGGTCATTTATAACTTTCAGTTTGTGTGTGTGTGTGTATCTGTGTGTGTCTGTGTTGAAGCCAGACACACAGCTGAGGTAGTTAATGGATCTATCTTTATGCCCTTTCCAAATTAGCAAATAAGGAAACTAATACATTTAATATCTCTTCTTTAACCCTCGTTAAGTAAGTTGTTTTTAATAATAACTCCCCCTGGGGAGAAGTGATAACTTGCATTAACTGACAGGTAGGCCATCAGCAATAACATTGTTGTAACTTTGCCCTAATTATCACCTGCTGTTTTAATTTTTTTTTTCCATTGGAAGTTGTTTTTTTAAACTGCAGTTTTAGTGTTCAGAAAAAAAGACAAGAGAAGATGATGCGTGGTGGTTCACTCTGCTAAGTGTTATGTCTCCTTCCATAATATTATACGATAAACTTTCATCATCTCTGCAGGTGTCTCTGATGAATGACATGTTGATCAACCCATATTCTTCAGTCTCTGCCATATGAAGCCAATGAAAGATGCCTGCTGATGACCAAATGATGTTCATGCAAAAAAGTGGTTCTGAAAATTTTAATAAGCCTTGTGTTTTAAAAAATTGTGTCTTTATTTCTTCTCAGAAAATGTTTTCAATTCAAAATTTCATGTGACTTGATCAAGTGTGAAAATTGATGGAAGGTCATATGAAAAAACTTCAAATGACTCTTTAAAGCAACCAATGAGAGATCAAGGTTTTTTTTTTTATTGATTGAAACCCAAGTGTCAATTTTTAATGGATTTGATACATGACTCCTGATGAATTATGATTTTTACATTTATTTTTAAAGAGCAATATAGATCTAAAACAGATCCAGCTAAGATACCATCCTGGTTGAAGAAAGTATCCACCCTCTGGAATTACATAAAAAATATACTAGATACTGGAGACATGCCCTAGGTTCGTTCAGTTCCCAGCAACACACACACATACACACACACACAAATAACAATAATAATAAGTAAAAATAATAAATTCGAGTCCAGATCCAGTTACAAGCCTCCTATTCACAAAACTTAGTAATTAGTTTGTGTTTCTGCCATGTTCAAGGCCTTTCATGGTCTGATTCCTGTTGCCTCTCAAACTCCTTTATTTCAGAATGTATTTTTCAGTGCATCCTAAGCTAGCTCTTTCCAGAATACTCCATACCCTTGCCCATGCTGATCCATCAGTCCAGAATCTCCTTTACTGCCATCCAGACTTAATGAATTTCCATTCACCTATCAAAGCCAACTCATCCAGAAAGCTTATTCTTACTATTTCCATTTAGAATTATCATCCTCTTTTCTACTTATGTGGCACTTTAATTTATGGGCTTATGTATTGTTAAATATTTTGAAGTAATGACAAATCATGTACTTTCCCATTTCTAAAAGGGCTTATATTATTTACAAAATAATTAAGTTGAAGGATAATTGATTAAAAAAAAAACTACCTACCAGAAGAATACTGTTTATATACCTTTCCAAAGTACCTGACCCCTCTTATGTACCTGTCTAGAATCCTGTCCAATCTCTGCAATCCCAGGCCCCTTAAATCTTCTTTTCCCATCCCCCAGGGGATATCATTACTCTGAATCCCACACTTACCATTCCATGCATTTCTCTATATTGTTAATACATATGGAAGTATCCCTAAACAAAAAAAGGATTCTTTTGCATGTTTTTTAATCTACATACATGATCAGTCTATATGTATTCTTTTAAAATTTGCTGTTACAGTCAGTGTTTTAGTTGTCAGAACTGTTGATACATATAGTTTCTGGGCATTGTTTTCACTGTTGCCTATTAATTCCATCACATGAACATTCCACAACATATTATTTGATTTCTGTCTCATCAATAGAAATTTAGATTGCTTACAATTTTTGTTAGAAATAGCACAGTGCAGAAGGAGACAAGGTCCCCTCCGTTTATACTGCTGTTATGGGACTTGCCACACTATTCTCTTATTTTGTTGTTACACATACATTCTGTGACTCAACTGTCACAGGACTGGGTGGGCAGTGCCGAATGCTCAATGAATGTTAACTGATTTTCAAGACTTATCCTTTCTGTATTTGAGTTTAGATTTTGTAGACTTAGGCTGCTATGTTTTATAGTACAGATGAAGACTTGAATCTTTAGATTTTCACACTTCTCCTTCAGAAACTCCAAAAATAAGTTGGAAGGAAACTCAAGACTTAGTATTAAAAGGGCTCCTTAGCCAGGCAGGTGCAGTGGCACACACCTGTAATCCTAGTGACTCTGGAGGCTGAGGCAATATAATTTGGTAAGACCCTATCTCAAAATTTAAAAAAAAGGGGTTGGGGATGTATCTCTGTGGTAGAGCAGCCATAGGTTCAATCTCCAGTATGAAAAGTGGGGGCAGGGTGGTCCTTAAAAATGAGTTTGTGGTATTCCTGAGTTCCTTAATGCCTCTGTCAATTTTGGAACACAATACATGTTTCTTTATGAAATTATGACTACCCAGTGATCACATTTCTCTCTTCAAATGCTATTAATTGTTTTGCAAGATCAAAAAAAAAAAAAAGGAAACATTTTTATCTGTGATGAAATCATCCTGGCTTTCAGAACAAACAAGCAAATACTTTGTTGTTTGAAATATCCAGATAAATATATTGCCCCACTCCTAGCATGGATTTATATTACCAGGAAGTTTCATGAAATGGTTACATAGAAGGATAATTGATAAGCTATCAGAAAAATATAGAGATATATATAAAACATATATTCTAAGAAAAGTAAACATTGGTTATGTGTTGAACAGAACAAACACATTATACTGTTTTCTGTCTTTGCAGATAAGACCCAGAGCTTGAAAACAATGGGTTTATGCAATGCAAATAAATGTATTAAAGTCTTTCTTTTTTAAATGAAAAGAAAAATGTTTATATGTTGTCAGCACAATTCTATCCTATGTTGTGTTTTTCTTGAAAGTTCAAATTTGAAGGAGGAATTTTATGTATACAAAATGAATATTTATGCACACAAAAACATTTGTAACATTATATTTGGGGGAAAAACTTGAAAAACAACATAAATGCCCTAAAATGAAGGATAAGTAACTTATAACATGGAAATATGTTAGAATTTAATGAATTTATTAAACCTATGATTTTGTGAAACTATGTATTTGTTAACTAATAAATAGAATTGTAAATACCTCTGATTACAATTGTTCTGTTTTTTCTTTGTTTTGGAGTTTTTTTGGTACTGGGGATTGAACCCAGGATGTTTTACCACTGAATTACATCCCCAGCCCTTTTTTTTTTATTTTTATTTTGAGACCGAGTCTCACTATTTATATTTAAACCTCATGTTGCTGAAGCTGCTCTCGAACTTCTAATCCTACTTTTTCAGACTCACTGCAATTTCAGGTTACAATTATTTTTACAGTTGTTAAATTGTATATTATTTGTCAGAACAAAGTGTAGAAGAAACAAAACTGCATGTGTAAATTTGGTTTGTTTTAGTGGTAATATAAATGGAAATTTGTCTTTTTTTTAAGTATTTATTTTTTAGTTGTAGTTGGACACAATACCTTTCTTTATTTATCTTTATGTTGTGCTGAGGATTGAACGCAGTGCCTCACACATGCTAGACAAGCACTCTACCGCTGAGCCACAACTCCAGCCTCAGAAATTTATTTTTAAATTGCTCCTTCTTATACTAAATTTAATATGATAATAAAATAAAGCATCATGTTTTATTTTAAAGAGTAAAGTGTGTATATTGTAGTAACCAAGTGTCCCCTTTTGCTTATAACTGATGGTTTTCCCAGAATGCTGAACAATTCATAACTAAAACCAAAATCATCCTGGGTGAGTAGGAATGATGAGTCACCCTATAATGTATCTTTAATTGGTAGGAGAAATGATTAAAAAATTATTTCTTTTTCCTTGAGACCATGGGGATTGAACTCAGAGTTACACTGGCGCCCTTTTACTCTTATACGGAGACAAGCTCTTGCTAAATTGCCAAGGCTGGCCTCCAACTTGTGATCCTACTGTCTCAGCCTCCCAAATAGCTAGAATAACAGATGTGTGCCACCATGCCCGGCAAGAAATTATAATTTAATTTTAAGAAATAAACTATGGGGCTGGGGATGTGGCTCAAGCGGTTGTGTGCTCACCTGGCATGCGTGCAGCCCAGGTTTGATCCTCAGCACCACATACAAACAAAGATATTGGGTCTGCCGAAAACTAAAAAATAAATATTAAAAAAATTCTCTCTCTCTCTCTCTCTCTTTAAAAAAAAAAGAAAGAAATAAACTAGATACTAGTTTGGTCACCAATCAGAAATTATTTATATTTTAAACTCTTCCATGTTACAGCTACTCAGAAAATTGCATGCAAGGTCTTAAAGAGATAACCTTCTAATTACACATTCACCTGGCATCCATTTCAACAAATGAAATTAGTCTCAGCACACATTAATTGACATAATTACCGAAACATCAAAATCAGATTAGCCACTGTAGCTCAAAGAAAAATAGAAAAGAATCCATTGCTCCAGCAAATTGCAAAAGTGTTTTCTAAAAAGGGCTCAAAAAGGTTGTTCAACTTGTAGATAGTTTTAAATAAAGCTAATAAAACATGGCTATAATAATATTCATTCATGAGACAATTCTGGTTTCTTCGTGTGTTTTGGCTATATTACATTTAAAATTCAGTCTTTATAAAATCCTGCACTTTGTTGATCTTGTAATCCCCATTATACAAGTTTTAGTGGCATAGCACTCCTGTTCTAAGAAAAAATTGTATTTACCATTTGTGTTTTCATAATTAACAACCATACAGTTATCCTCAAAGCACAACAGCAGCAACAATGACACCGTTGTATTTGCAAAAAGCTTACTTCTCAAATTCCTGGCTCTTTTTCCTAAAATACTGACATCATAGTAAAACACTGTTCTCCCTGCTTTGGGTTCAAGTCATCTGATAAATCAGAAAAACATGAAGATAGCAAAAAGAAGACATATGTTAGTGCGATTCTGCAAGGCAAAAATGCCTTTGCCAAGACTTCTTTATTGATTACATGCCATCTATCGTTTCGCATCTCTCTTCCTTGTTTCCTATGCCAGGTTATTCTCACCACTTAAAATGTAATTTGCACAATCCACCTTCCATGCACTCTGTTCTGGTTACTGTGCTATTATTAGACTACCTCAGCTTTACAAGATCCTTTATCAAAGCTCATTAGCATTCTTTATCATCATCATGATTATTGCTATTATTATTTACTTTTTGCTCTTCTCTGCAGAATGTTTTCTCTTTATTGCAACACTTGGTATGTTCTCCCTATTATTTAAAAACTGGTTCACACAGTGGTGTAGAATTTGCTTTTGTTGTAAATTAACTCTGATAAATTAGAGAAACACAAAGAAAACAAATTATTCATGATAAAAATAGACGTATACTTGGATTATTTGTTACTGTTCCTTATCACTTAAAATCTTCACTATCGGTAATGTCTTTTAAAAAATTTTCTTTCTGCCACAGTATTGGTTACTAATTGTGTTTACTATCAATAATATTTGAATTTTGTGAAATTACAACCAGAATTAGAGTAAAATTACAAAATGAAATTACAACCAAAAATATAATGGAGGAGAGGAACTGAAATAAAGAAGGGAAATTATAACTCATCATTTAAAAAAGAAAGACTTTAATACATCATTTGCATTGCATAAACCTATTGTTTTCAAGCTCTGGGTCTTATCTGCAAAGACAGAAAACAGTATAATGTGTTTGTTCTGTTCAACACATAACAAATGTTTACTTTTCTTAGATTCTTCCCATTAGGTACCCAAGCCCTCCACTTAACACTGTTCAAAATACAAAGAGCATGTCAGTTTATCTTCTCACTTTGCCTTAGCACCTCCATTACACAAACACACTCCAGGGTCTGTCTGTGGTTGAGCCCATGCTTGCAAGAGATCTAATGATTATCCCAATTACTTTTGTAGAAGGCAATCAAACTATAGCAAATCTTACAATCACCATTGATAATGGATGTCAGAACCTTTGACAAATAAAGTCTCAAAGTGTCACTCTTCACATCTCTTATTAATTATAAGGAGAAATAGTACTTTAACATTGCAGACATTTGGTGAGTTCTACCTTAATCAAATGACCCAATATGTTGTACCAATTACAACAGCACATAAATTTGGATATGATGCATTGAGTACACATTAATACCTATATGATATTCCTTCAAAAATTTTTATGATGCTGGAGACGGTACCCAGGGCTTTGTGCATGTTAAGCATGTATTCTGCCCCTGAGCCCTTCCTTCCAAAAACATTTAACCTGAATCTAATCATTAAAAGACAGCCAGGCAAATTCAACTTGAGGGACATACTGAAAACTGGCACGAATTCTAAAAAAAAAAAAAAGTTAATACTATAAAAGTGAACAAATAAAAAGACTAGAAAATTGTAACTCGAGGGAGGGTAAAAAGGAAAATTGAATGTAACAGATAATCTTGGTTATATTATGGAATGCAAACAAATAAGTAAAACTACAAGAACTGTATTGGAACCATTGTGAAAATTTTAATATAGAGTGTATTTTCAGATAATAATATTGGATCAATGTTAAATTTCCCAAGTAGCGTATTATGGCTATGTAGAAGAATGTCCTTTTTCTTAAGAAATATATGCTACAGTATTTAGGGATGAAGTGTCAGGATGCCTGCAATAAATTATCCAATGGTTCAACAATACCTATACACCAAGGGAAGGAGTATAGAAACAGAGAGCAAATGTGGCAAAACGTTAGCAATTGGTAGATACAAGCTCCTCATTATACTTTGCCTGCAACTTTTCTGAAGATTTGAAATGTTGCAAAACAAAAAAGCTTGGGAAAACCTATTAAACCAAAGTCCAGCATTTCTTAGGGAAAGAAGTCCTGGGTTTAATTACCTACATTAAACCAACATGCTTTGCTTTGAGAAAACACAGAGGTCTCCAAGTTTGTGGAGCAAAGGGAGCAGGGTCAGCACCAGGTATACAACAAACATTGCTGTGTAGACTTGAAATTTCAGGACGGGCAGCTGGTCCTCCGTATCCACAGGTTCTATCTCTCCAGCCACAATGAACCTCAGATCAAAAATAGTAACCCCCCCCCCAAAAAAGAACTGTGTTTACTGAATATGTACAGATTTCTTCTTGTCATTATTCCCTAAAAAAAAAATCCAGTATAAAATTATTTACGAGACATTTACATCATATTAGATATAAGTGGTCCAGAGAGAATTTAAAGCATACAGGAGGATGTGTGAAGATTCCATGCAAACACTATGCTGTTTTACATAAGGAACCTGAGCATCCTCAGATTCTGGTATCCATAGGAGGTCCTGGAACCAATTCCCTGCAGACATAGGAAGGATTGCATATATTTATGTAGTTAAATATGACATCAGAGATGCTATAGTACAAACAGAGGCTCAGAGAGATATGCCTCACCCCATGTCACACAACATAACAATAGAGCTGGATTTCGAACCCAGGAGTCCTGTGTTCTATTAACATTTGAGGCTTCCTCATGTACAATTATTTCTACAAAACAACAACAATCTAAAATTCCCTGAGCTATTTCAGTTTAATAAAAAGTTTGGACTTTTTGCATGAACGAGTGCTACCAATTCCTCTCTCTTTTTCTACCAATCCTCTATGAAAATGAGACTACAAAGCAAAACCTGAAACATGTAAGATTTTTGGAAGTTAATAAAGTCAAGCCTATAATAGGAAATTACATAAATAGAGAGAAAAGTATGAGGTTATGTATATCTTTTTATAAAAACAACAAGACAGAAATTCAGATTAGTCTATATCCACTACAGAAAAATGAGACCTCATTTAAAATGCGAGTGAATGTTTTTGACTATAATGTTCAAGATGTGGTTTGCTATTTAATGGAACTTCAAATGATCAGAAATTTAGTTAAATTCTGACCTAAAAGCCTTTTCCTCCTACCACTCTGCTTAGTATACGTTTTTATTTATACTGCTGTTGATCTAATCAAGGGTCTTGCACATACTAGGCAAATCTCTACCACTGAGCTATACCTCCTGCCTCAAATATATGATTTGTTTATTTTAAGCACCACAAAGCATTCTTGAGATACAAACTGTTAAATATTTTCATCCTACTTTCTAACTTGAAGACAAATAATATTCAAGAATGATTTCTGTTGTTGCATTGTTGAATCCATAGTGAAACTCAAGTTTCTTATGCCACTAAAACCCTTGTTGTATGCCAGGAAATTCAGGACTGCAGGCAAAGAGGTCTGAGAATAGCATTATGTCTGTGAAGAGTGCTGCCCAATACCTCTTCTACCAGTCCTCCATGAAAATGAGACTACAGCACAGCAGGAAAGACAATAACAACATTATAGCCCAAGTGACCTTAAAAGTAAGCAAACCCTATTATTTGAATGGAGTTATGGATAGGCCTGAGCATTATCAGTCACTCTGGATGTGACAGAAGTACACTTCTTATTAGATCATCAGAAAAAAAAAAATCTTTTCAGCATTGCATTTGTCTTGAGCAAGCCAAAGAGAGATGTACAACAAGAATGCTACATTCAATATAACTTTTTTTTTTAGAGATATTGCATATAAGAGAATAGAGTCTTAAAACTAAAATTAACTTGCTTTGTTAAACAGGCTCATTCTTTCTATGCACCCAGGTCGCTTTGGTTTTGCATGCAATATGTAAAGTTCCTTAGAAACCTTTTCTTTCCCTTGCTAATAAATGTCCTTCCCTTTTCTGGATCAGGTATTATAGCCATCTTCCCTGGTAAAATGTGGACACATTTTTGACATGTGAACAGTGTATGTATTCTTCATTTCCTTCCTTATGTATTATCCTGGCATAACTTAATTGTTCCTAGCTGAAATGTTAAAACTTCATATTCAGGCATATAGTGCCACATATGAAAATATCTTACACCTGATGCCAATCTACAAATTCTTACTCTTTTTTTAATATTTATTTTTTAGTTTTTTTTAAGGTGGACACAATATCTTTTTTTAATTTTTATGTGGTGCTGAGAATCAAACCCAGTGCCTCACGCATGCTAGGTGAGCACACTACCACTTAAGCCACATCCCCAGGCCCCAAATTCTTACTCTTTGCAAAAGAAAAATAATAATAATATTGGGCTGGGATTGTAGCATGGTGGTAGAGCACTTGCCTACCATGTGTGAGGCACTGGGTTCAATTCTCAGCACTGCATATGAATAAAGGTCCATTGACAACTAAAAAATATATTAAAAAATGAAAATAATAATAATAATATATGGTACCACAGTCCCAAGGCAAAGAAAAAAGACCTTCATGGCTGTACTAAAAATTATTTCAGGTGGTGATTGTGGCTCAGTGGCAGAGTGCTTGCCTCACACATTTGAAGCACTGGGTTCGATCCTCAGCACCACATAATAATAAATAAAATAAAGGTAATGTGCTCATCTACAACTAAAAAAAAATTTAAGAAATAATAATTTCATTCACCCTCAGGTAGGCAAACTTAGAGGAAGATTAGGAGGTAAGTTGGCCACATTTATCATCATACATTCAATCAATACATTCACTGGACATTTCCCCTGACACTGTATTAAACCAACCCCTTCTACTAGGAAGACAGAACTCTTTAAATAGAAAATAAGTAGACAGTGATGAACAGCAATATTATCCCTGCCTTCAATTTAAGTTCCCAGGACTTTGGTAAACTTTTGAATCCTCTATTCTCTGGACATAAAATCGCATTTCCAGCTCTCGAGGGAAGATAAATTGAATGACCTGTGAGAGCGTTTTCTCCCTCTCCTGCCCCTCACCTCATTTCATATTATATGGAGAAGAATGACTCTTTACAGTATGGGTAGCAATAGCTTAGGATCCTGAATATGAACAACATGACTCGACGAGTAAGGGAATCAGTTTGCAACTGAGATCCAGCTTCCTGATTCCACGGCACTGAGTTGGATACCCACGAGTCATTCTGAGGATGCTTACCTCAAGGGTTAGCGTATTAGTGCCACAATCTGCTGTCTATAGACTGGAGACTCAGGTCCAAATCCAAGAGCCTTAGAGCTAAGAGCATATATGGTGTGAGTTTTAGTCTGAGGGCAGGAGAAGGCCATTTCCCATCTCAAACAGACAGGTCAAGAAAGAGAATTCCTCCTTTTTCTGCCTTTCCATTCACGCCCTCAGTGGATTGAAGCAGGCCCACCACACTGAGGAAGGCATTTTGCTTTACTGAACCCACAGCTTCAAATGCTAATCTCATCCAGCAGCACCCTCACAGACATTCCTAGAAATAATGTTTAGCCAAATGTCTGGGTATTCCATAGCCCAGTCAAGTTGACACATACAATTAAACATCACAGGTAGAAAGCTAATGTTTACTGGCATTTACAAACATGCCAGGCACCATCATAGGTGCCTCACATACATTGTCTATGCCACTTAACTGGAGTCTATAGGAAGGTGTGGAACCTGTCTGCTTTGATGAACATTACATTCCCATCCTCCAGCATAAGTGATAAGCACACCATGAATATTTACCGAATGAATAAAATGAATGGAAAGACCTCGCTGAATCCTCAAAAGAATCCTGTCAAGTAAACAAGGTAGATTTTACCCTCATGTGACAGATGAAGAAACAGAAGCTCAATGAATTTGAGAAGATTGTCATCGTACTAGAACTTCAAAGAAGGATTCTCTACATAACCAAGCAGCTTCCCAAATAATAAGGTTGAAATAGGATTACTACTGACTGATGAAAAACACTTTGAATACTAGACTAAACCAGTGGAAGTCAACATCCTGACTCCTGCTCAGTAGAACCCTTGCCACTCAAACAATCCTCCATTTCTCTCTGTAGAGGATGAAAGAAACATTTTCTTTATGAATGTTCCCAACACAGTGACATCAGATGTGAGGTCACAGAAGATATATTTCAAGGTGAGTATGCTATGTGATCAGTGTGTCTTTACATCAGCATTTCTGAGAGACTGACGCAGCAGCTATTACTTGTCTCATTTTACAGACTAGGAAAATATAAGCAATGAATTAGAAAGCGATTCAAAATGATTAGAATCGCAGCCGGGAACAGGGGTGCAGGCCTATAATCCCAGCAGCTCGGGAGGCTGAGGCAGGAGGATCACGGATTCAAAGCAGCCTCAGCAAAATGAGGCACTAATCAACTCATTGAGACTGTTTCCAAATAAAATACAAAATAGGGTTGGGGATGTGGCTCAGTGGTTGAGTGCCCCTGAGTTCAATTCCCAAAACCAAAAAAAAAAAAAAAAAAGTTTCAAATCAGGATTTCTCTGACCAACCACAGTGTTTCTCCCCACCCCATAATAACCTGACAGGGTATCTCCCTAGAAGTCTCAACTGACAGCTCATATACCTACAAAATTATTTTGCCTGACTCAATGCCAGTATTAAATTTTGCAAGTTAAAACAGGAGCTACTCCATGCTAAACATAACTTCTGGCTACTCTTAAAACCCCAGAGTAGTGGTAACACCAAATAGAATACTACATTGTTGTCCTTTTACAAGCCTTACTTCTTCCTTTATCATGGTAAAATACATGTTATATAAATGTGCCACTTTATCCATTTCTAAGTGTAAAATTCAGGGTCATTAAGTACATTAACGATGCTATGCAACCATTACCATTACTTTCAAAACCTTTCCATCATCCCAAACAGAACCTACACCTGTTAAACAAGAACTCCCCACAGCCCTCTTATGCCAAGCTCTTGTCCTGGAGCTGTGGAGCAGTGGTTGTCAGGCAGGAGCACAGGCAGGATTGGAGCCTGCAATGCCTGCGTGGGCCTGGGGTTGGCCAGCCAGGGCTGTTCAGTCTCTACAGGAATCCTCTCTTGCCAGGCTGATTGTGGGGAGCAGAGGAATACAAACTTGACCACTGGCACCGAAGTGCTTGTCTAGGGGAGGATTGTAAGGATCCAGGCCAATGTCATTGGCTTCAGAGCACCTGCAATCACTAAGCTAAGCAGGTTTATACGATTCTTCTCTCTTTTGCCTCTTTCTCAATATAAATGCTTGTTCCGAATGGAAAAGTTCGGAAGCTAAAATAACTCCATTGCATATTTTAAACAGGGGAACAGGTTGGCCTTTTGTCACAATGAGGCAAAATATGCTTGGAAAAAAAAAATGCCTGCTCTTCTGAAGTTTGCCAGTTTGGATGTTTTTCATGTCCTAGAAACTGCTACTGACAGCCCAGCATGGTAGGGTGAATAAAAAAGTCTGGATCTGTCTGTGGATGTTGAAACTGTGAAGCTCCGCCAAGACATGAAGTCATTTTAGGGTCCAAGAGATGGAAGGGAAAGCTTAGAACATCACTAAACTGTAACAGATGAACTGGATTCCAACCAAAAATACAGATATCCTACAACACTGTGTTCACAAACAAATGTCTCACTATTGCACTAAGAGGTAAGGGAAAGCAAGTAGCGGCTGAGGTTTTACTTGCTGCTGCCAACCAAAATAGATGTTCTAGAAAACAAAAGGAATGGACGCTTGAAGGGCAGAAAGAAAGTAGTTCTACCTGAAGTTAAAGTAAAGGCACCTGTATCCAAGTAATTTTCAGCAGCATAAAGAACATTGGCGAGGGCTGGAGATGTTGCTCAGTGATAGATCACTTACCTAGAGAACCTGGCTTCCATCCCCAGCAAAGCAGGGGATGGGGGAACATTGCCTGTACAACATACTACAAATTGAAACGACCTTGGATCCCCATTTATGTATAATAACAGAGCTGATAACAACACATGACTGTTTATCAGAAGTTAGGTTAATGTTCTCTAAATTATCCAAGATTTTGGAAAAGTTCCCAAATCTTGGGCTTTATCCTTCAATATTTAAAAGCTAAGACTCTATTTCTAGAGAGGAAAATTTGACCTGGGTGTGCTTAGGAAAATCCAAGTATCTGGGTGTTCACTCTTCTCTTTGGGGCTACTTCAAATGCCAATATTTTTAAAAGATGAGCTAATGCAACATTCTGAGCCTTTTATTCTAACTTGGATCAAGTGATCTAAACACAGTTTGATTAAAGTCTTATTCTTTTGAGACACATTGTTCTCCACTTGACTACTAGATAAATGTTGGCACCGAGTTTGAATGTCATCTCCTCTTCAGATCATTGGACGGCAGCTTACTGAACATCTATCTTCAGTAAATAATTAAAGATACATTTTAAAAAATACAAGGAGTGATGATAGCAAAACATTGGAGGCTACCTAAATGTCCAGCTGCTAGGGATTGGTTAAAATGGGCCAGGTACAGTGGTATATGCCTGTATGCCTGCGATTCCAGAGGCTAAGATAGGAGGATTGCAAGTTCTAGACCTGCCTCAGCAACTTAGTGAGACCCTGTCTCAAAATAAAAAGCGCTGGGGATGTACTTCAGTGGTAAAGTGTCCCTGGGTCCAATCCCCAGTCCTGGGGGAAAAAAAAAAGTGCAATTCAATCAAGCAAATACTTAGGAAAAGAAAAGGAAAAATAAGTCTCCCAGCTTGCCAGAGTTTTATTTATCATTTTTATTACTCAAATATATAATGTTTCAATGATGGTAAAAGGACATAAAAAAGAATATTCAGTCCACACTGGATATCTGGTTTACACAACATCAACTGAACCTAGGGTGCTCAACCACTGAGCTACATCCCTAGCTCTTTTTAATTTATTTATTTACCTATTTTTGTTTAGAGGCGGGGTCTCACTAAGTTGCCAGGCTGGCCTCAAACTTGCAATCCTCCTACCTCAGCCTCCCAAGCTGCTGGCATTACAGAGGTGTCCTCTCACCTGACTAGGACCTGGATGAATTCCTACACACATAAGCACTTAGGCCTAATGTTCAGTACTTCTAGCTCCCAAGAAGTTCCTCCTGCCATTCATCTCCTCAGCTAAAGCCCAACTCAAGTCCTTCCCCAAGTGAACTATTCTAACCTTTCAGGTTTTGTAAGTGTGTGATCAGAAAGATTCTGCAGATACAGAAATGCTGGACTTGCCACAGAAAAGGGAGAGGCTGACCATGGGTGACTAAGGGCACTGGGGAGTGGATGTGCTGGGCTGTGGGTGCCACTCGCCATCCCCAGGTACACCCAGATGCCTCATTGTGCACCTCGATTCAAAGCTCACCTCCACCCGCCACCCCCTCCGTGCTAAGAAGAGTGGTGCGCCCAGTGCATGGTTTTTCTTTTGTTATGGCTCAGTCCTGTGATGTGCCCAAGCCCTTGGCTCAGTGCGTGGTTTTTCTTTTGGATGGCCCAGTCCTGGGGCCACACCCAAGGAGGGAATGAATTTCTCTCCTGGCACTTTCTCTGTCAGTTTTCTTAATTTTCCAGAAAGAACAGGAAAACAAAAATTTTCTCCACCTATCCTTTCATCTGCTGGGAACTATTGAAATAAATATCTCTTTGCCTCCTTGAATTTCTCTTTCAAGTGGCAGGCTAAGAACCAACAAAAAGAACTACTAATGACAAACAACAAAAGAATTTAATTAGCAATCCTTGGAAGGGTTGCCCATTACATTTTAAAATAATTAAATAGTGGGCGTGGTGGTACTGGCCTGTAATCCCAGCTATAGGGGAGTCTGAAGTAGGATGACCACAAGTTCAAGTTGGAGGCCAGTCTGGGCAATTTAGGGAGATCCTGTCTTAGAATAAAAAAAATAAAAAGAGCTGGGGGTGTGGTTCAGTGCCAGAGCACCCCTAGGTTCCATCCCCCGGGCTGCAAAAGGAAAAGAAAGAATATTTATAGTTGGTGCTATGTAAAGTCTTAAAAACACTAGTGGCTTGTGACTCAGCAATTATATATCTAAAAATTTTGAGGAAATATCTAAAAATGTAAACCTTTCCATTTTAAATTTACAAAAATTTGGGTACAAAGAGTAAAAAAAATGGCTAACAACATAAATGCCTCTAAATGAGGGAATGTTTAAATAAATCGTAGTACATGCATACATGTAGGAATATCATGTAGTTTTTGTTGTTGTAAACTATATTAATTTATTAGGAATTTTTGTACTCAGTATTATAAATGAGGTGACTAAAATCTGGTTCCTGCCAGGTATTGAAAAATACCTGTCGTATAAGACCATGTAGTTTTTAGAAACGAAGCTGTTGAAGTGAATGTATAAACAGTCAGAGTTAGCACATGTGAAATGTAAAAAACAAATCACAAAGTAGGATGTGCAATGATACTCCATGTTGGGCAGAGAGCAGCCATGGGCTCTACTGTTTACAATGTTGGATAATAGATTAGTTAAAATTTCCACATCGCAAAAGTTTCATCTCTAAAATAAGGATAATGGTAGTATAAATCTCATGGTGTCATTGTGAAGATTACCTCACATCTGACATACATGCACTTAATTAGCTGTGATTAATACTAAGTGGCTATTTAAAACATGAATTAGCTACATATATTAATAGACTATATTAATGGTTAACATGCTTGTGTATTTAATACAATAACTGCATGCTAGTTACAGATTTAAAATTTTTAATGATACCCAAATATTTTCTCTACATAATGACAGAAATATTGCCTTTGAAGCCATAATCTACTTATTCTTTCTCCTCTTACCTATTATATATCTGTAAATTTTTTATTTATTTCAGGCTATCAATAAATTTTATAAAGCCATCCTGAAGAAAAACTTACAATAATAACTACTATAGATTACCTTTTGGACTAATAGCCATGACTACAAGGGGACTACAAGATCCAGTAAGTTCTTTTCATCCAAGGCTTTCATAACAAGGGAAGGGAATGATGATTTAGATGATTTCGCTTGGTTATTCGTAAGGGACAGACTGGGGCTTGAACTAGGTTGCCCTGATTCTGTATTCTCAGCTCTGTTTTCCAGACGCCAACATCTAACAATAACATGCAGAGTGTTCAATGGAGTATTGTTGATGATAAGTCACAAAATTTTTCAGTTTCTTAGGAAACGAGGTGAATAAAAATAACTTCTGCATGGGCAAAAAAGAAGGGACAATACAAAGCCAAAGCTGTCGTGTATAGATATTTTCTTTTCTTTCTTTCTTTCTTTTTTTACGTAGCATTCTTTTTTAAATATTTTATTTATTGATCCTTATGTTGTGCTGAGGATTAAGCCCAGTCCCCCACACATGCTAGGCAAGTGCTCTGCCACTGAGCTACAACGGCAGCCCCTCGATATTTTCTTTCTTTCTTTTTGATATTTTCTTTAGTTGTGCAATTTAGAGGCATATTGGCCCTGGTAGAGGCAGTACACTAAAAAGCAAACAAACAATAACAACGACAACAAAAACCCAACCCACAATCAAAATGTGCCCTTCATTGTCCTTGAGAGATCCCCTCCCCAAACATAACTGTAAGAAGACTCTTTATTGGAAATACACATTTAAAAAAAATCTTCTCCCCTTATAATAATCCTTTCACAGATGTATTTACATACCTTGCCAGTGTGGAACATAGCTCTACAGTTCAAGCATTTTCCTGTCCTACTGAAGATTTCCTCCTGTCCCAGTCCTCTTTGAGAACTGTTCTTCCAAACATCTCATCAGTGGGAACTCTGTAAACCCTTTGCGCTTTCTTTCTATTCTGAGGGTGATTTGCCTTTCACTTTTGACTACGGGTGTTTGGTTACTTGTGTCCTTGCTGATGCGAACATCATGACTCCTTGCCATTTCCTTTTTCTATCTTTCCAATCGCTTGACTCCTTTCTCTTTCCAACCTTGTTTTTCCAAGTTGACTTTCCATGTTTTCCTGAATTATCTGTCATCCATTTATTTCTCTAAATTGTTGCTTTCCCTTATGGCTCTCTGAGTAATCACACAGTCTTGGCCCGCTGATTCAGAGTTTTGACATGTTTTACGTGATGGCATACTTCCCCGTGTTAAAAGATTTAAACAGTCTCTATACTTCACCTACAATCTGCAATATCACTTCTCTAGGTGCAGTTAAAGAAATCACCTTCTGCATAGACACTTTGTATCTGCCAAACAGAACTACCCAACCCTCTGTATCTACAAACTTCAGAGCCCCAAGTCAAAACCCTGGATGCTTCAGAGGAACAAAGGAAAGATGAGGCTGGGAGAAGTAGGAATGGTTGGGAGACTTGTCCTGGAACATTCTTGCTAAATTCCAAATCAACAGCTGGGTGTCGTGGTGCACACCCGTTC
The DNA here is from genome assembly GCF_047511675.1 of Marmota flaviventris. NCBI lineage: Eukaryota > Metazoa > Chordata > Mammalia > Rodentia > Sciuridae > Marmota > Marmota flaviventris. The sequence continues at coordinate 25,455,751 of NC_092516.1, forward strand.
CCAGCTACTGGGGATGTTGAGGCAAGAGGAGCTCTTGATCCCGATAGTTCAAGACCAGGCATGGTAACAAACGAGACCCTGTCTTAAAAAACAAAAATAAAACAGCAAGGACCCTTGGTAGGAAGTCTAATGGACAATGATCACGGATGCTTAGAGCTTGCTGTGAATTAGGCGACTTCTAACCTTGAGCAGAACTGTGGGGACTGGAGCCAGGCCTCTGAAACCCAGTGTTCGAGAAAGAGGAAACCTTCCTTCATCTTTCTCTTGTTTCTTATCCTTTCCTTTCCTTTTCTCCTCTTGTCCTCTCAGGCATTTTGTTACTCCTTTCTATAGTTTAGATCTGTAATGTTCCCCAAAGCTCTGTGTGTTAAAGACTTGGCTGGGGTTGTGGCTTCGTGGTAGAGCGCTTGCCTAGCATGTTTGGGCACAGGTATCAATTCTCAGCACCGCATATAAATAAATAAACATTCATTGACAACTAAAAAAAAAAAAAAAAAAGACTTGGTCTCAAGCTTTGGAAGGTGGTGGAACTGTTAAGAGGTGGTACCTGAGGGAAGGTCTCCAGTCACTGGGGGAGTGGCCTTGAAGGGCTCAGTGGGACCCCAGCCCCTCTTCTCTCTCCTCCTTCCACATCTCTCCTATGAGGTTAGTGGCTCTGTACTGCCTTGGGTTCCTGCCACCATGAGCTGCCCATGACCAGAGCCCAAAGAGCAGCATGTCCTGGTCATGGACTGGAACCTCTTATAAGTTGATCATCTCGGGTTCTTGTCACTAACGCAAAGCTGACAACACACTCCTCATGCCCAGGACCCTGAACTCAGGCTGAGACTAGTGGAGCACTGCTAAGGTAGGATTTTAATAACTCAAGAGATTTTTGTGGGTCTCTTTTGGAACTTATCCACCAGTTATCACGGTGTTGCTGTGGGAAAGTATTTCTCAGTTACAAAGCAGCCTGAAGAAAACAATTAGTGAATGAAAAGGAGGAACACAACTTAATTGTCAATTGTGAACTCGATTTTATGTTTTGCTTTCCAGGCTTAGAATTTGCATTCTATTTTAAAGCTCTTGCTCTCCTCAACTAAATATTTATGGTTTACATTTCTTCAGACTCATGTGATCCCTTCAGTAAATGCTCTGGAATTTCATTTAATCTGCTTCTATTTGGGGGATGTATCATGGCCGCTTCTCTCCATCTCACTCTGTCATTGAGGCTGATTTTACTTTCTCAGAGTCACTGTACAGTCAGTTTTGGCCTCAGCTGTTATTACATTGTTCCCTTCTGCCCTCCCCTGTTCCCACAGCTGCACATCCATCCTTGTCCTGGCCCACAAGTCCAATCCCCTTGTCATATCAATATGAATAATTTTATGTCCACTCATTATCTCTTTAGTGCTCTGACATGCCATCTTTGTCCTCTGCTAACCACCTTATTTTTTTCCTGCTTAACATATATTAATCTTTAATATATTTTAGTGTCTTCTGCCACCATCTCACTGTAGAAATGCATCCATCAAAGAGGGGTCTTTTTGTTCTTTGGTGGTTAAAGTTAACATTTCTCATTCTGACAGATTTTTAAAAAAATATTTTTAATTGTAGATGGACACGCTGCCTTTATTTTACTTATTTATATGTGATACTGAGGATGGGACCCAGTGCCTCACTGGTGCTAGGCAAGCCCTCTGCCACTGAGCCACAATCCCAGCTCTCTGGCAGATTTTTAAATGCATGGACAGACTCTGTCATAGTCTTTCTCTGTCCTCTGTTCCCTCTCTCTCTCCCTTCCTTGCTTATCTCTAACCTTAACTCTATATGTTGTTGTTGCTTCTCCACACAGTGACTTCTCTTTTCCTTCTCTTTTTAGAAATGAATTAATTACTTTTTTTATGCTGAGGAAGGAAACCAGGACCTTGCTTATTCTAAGCAAATGCTCTGCCCTCCCATTTATTTTTTTAATATTTTTTTTAAAGAGAGAGAGAGAGAGAGAGAGAGAGAGAGAGAGAGAGAATTTTAATATTTATTTTTTAGTTTTCAGCGGACACAACATCTTTGTTTGTATGTGGTGCTGAGGATCGAATCCAGGCCGCACGCATGCCAGGCGAGCGCGCTACCGCTTAAGCCACATCCCCAGCCCCCCCTCCCATTTATTTTTGATAAACTCTTCACATGCCCACATGCCTTCCATCCAGAGCTATGGTGCTCACGGGAGTCAGAGCACCACCACCAGTTCTTTCCCCCAGAGCCGCGGACACCTTATGTCTGAATGCTGCTGGACACATTCCAGAGCTCTACTTTTGCTGGTGTCACTGTACTCCCAACATGCAGGACCATCTGTGATGTCACATCGAGACAGGAATGATAAGATCCTGGCCAGTGAAAGCAGGGGTAGGTGTCAGCATCTGTCCTCAGACCGTTCACACCTTACCAGAGTAGGGCAACTTCTTCCATGGGACCCACATCCGTCAGTAACTGTGCAGGAGGATTGTGTCTGCTCTGACACGCTGTGTATCGATAGCCTCCTGGGGCTAACAGGGGAGTGGGAGAGGCCAAGACTAAAGAAGTATACCGTGGTCTATTTTTCTGCTTTTGGTTATTTAATTCCAGGGTGGGGAGAAACAGGGGCTTCTCTTTTCTTGTACTGAATATGTGTCCTCTTGCAACAAACTGTCATTTTATCTCTTTGTCTTTGATTCTCAGGTCTAGTTTATAAGAGCCTTTGCTTTCCGTTTAAATAACAGTATGACTCAATAGCATATTACTAAAGATTATTGCCACCGAAGGCTTTGCCTTACTGTACACTCAAGTACAGTTTAATGATATCCCAGAACAATACTACATGCTGATATGCTTTAGTGATGGTTATTTTATTCCTAATTAGCACATTAATTTAGGCTTCCGTATTCCACACGTACTTGTATTCCTTTTAGAAGGTATTTCCCCTTATTCAAAGTAAATGAGGCATTATGTGTTTGCATTGTATTTATTAAGCACATGACATGTGCATTTCACATTCATTATGCATCGAGTGTCTAGCAAATTGCCTGGCACACTTAAAAAAAAAAAGCTTTATTGAGATACAATTCATATGCCATACAATTTACTCACTTAAGATGTGTGATTCAGGGGCTTTGAGTATATTCGGAGTTGTGTTGTGAAAGCATTACTACAATCAATTTTAGGACATTTTCATCACCCCGGAAAGATACTCTGCACTCCCCAGCCGTCACCATTCCAAACCTGCCAACCCCGTCCTCCTTCAGTTTCAAACAAGCACTTGTGTGCTTTCTGCCTCTGGAGTTCCCTGTACACCACACACTTCATATCAATGGAACCATGCGGTAGGTGGTCTTTCGTAATTGGCTTCTTTCATTGAGCACAATGCTTTCAAGGCTCTTCCATGTTGTGGCAAGAATCAGTATTTCATTTCTTTTTATTGCTAAATAATGTTTCATTGTAGAGATAGACCACATTTCACTTGCCTTTTCATCAAATGATGGACGTTCAATCATTTCCACCTTCCAGCAATTATGAGGAACGGTATGGTATTAGGAATATTCATGTTCGCTCTTTTGAGGAAGGGTCAGACTTCTCCCAAGTGGCTGCATTTATATTCCCCCCAGTAGTTTATGAGGATTCTGATTTCTCCACATCCTTACTGACACCTTTCCTTGTATTTTTTTTTTATAGCCATTCCAGAATATGTGGAATGGTGTTTGATTGTGGATTGTCTTGTCCCTTCATCCACCCTTCCTTCCTTCCTTCCTTCCTTCCTTCCTTCCTTCCTTCCTTCCTTCGTTCTTTCTTTCATTCCTGGAAATCCAACTCAGGGCCTCACATATGCTAAGCAGGTGCTCCACCACTGAGCTACCTCCCAGCCCGACTGTGGTTTTGATTTGCATTTCACTGAAGGCTAATGATGTTGAACACCTTTTCCTGTGCTTATTGGCCATTTGTAGGTCTTTGGAGAGATGTCTACTTAGATCTTTTGTGCCTGGCATGTTTTAAGTGCGCATTAAAATTTTCAGATAACCAGATTAATTATAAAATTTAATCACTGTAGTAACTATGTTAAGTAGATTTTATTATCTTGATTTTGTAGATAAGGATTAGAAGGTGAAATAAGGACTGGGGATGCAGCTCATGGATGGGGTGGTTGCTGAGCTTGTGTGAAGCTCTGGATTTGACCCCAGCACTGGGAAAAAAAAAAGGTGAAATGATTTACCCAAGATATTTAAGATATAAGGTCAAATGTTAATTTAGGTCTTTGGACCCCCTATCTCTAATATTATGGCCAAGATGCTTTGGGTGATGGCCCATGATTTATCTATTAAGGACACAGCCATGACTGGGTATGGTGGCACACACCTATGTTCCTAGTGACTCAGGAGGTTGAGGCAGGAGGATCGAAAGTTCAAGGCCAGCTTGGACAACTTAGTGAGGCCCTGCCTCAAAATAAAATATAAAAAAGGCTAGGGATGTAGCTCAGTGGTTCAGTGATTAAGTTCCCCTGGGTTCAATCTATAGCAGCAAAGCAAGCAAGCAAGCAAGCACATAGCCTTGGTAATGAAGTGCCTCTGATAATGGATACTTTTTTGTTAATTTTTAAATTTTTTTTATAGTTATAGATGGACAGCATGCCATTTGTTTAGTTTTTTATGCAGTACTAAGGATAGAACCCAGTGCCTCACATATGCTTGGCAAGTGCTCTGCCCCTGGGCTACAGTCCCAGCCCAATGGATACTTTCATATCTTGCCAATTGAGTCCCACAAAAGCCTACAAATCAAAATACTTGTCTTCAACCTTGAGTTTATCTGTTCAGGACATTCGGGATGTTCAGGACATTTTACTGATTGCAATATGACTTATTTACAAGATTCCAGCTATGCTAAAATCCTTGTGGCTGTTCCTTTGCCCACATGCACAGGGCTTCCCTCTCCCTGCTTAGTTTCACTGTGAAACATAGCTCCAAAGTTTTGAGTCATGGAGTTTGCTGCATGCAGTGCCCTGTCAATCATTGCCTCAGAAGGGTTACCAGAGACTAATGAAGCCAGGGCACATTTTCTGCTAGCCTGCCTGACAGAGGCAGGACATACAGGCGTGGGTCGCCTTAGACACCCACCCCTGTAAGTGAATGGAAACGCTCATGCTTGCCCACATCGCTTTGATGACCCAAGTGTTGAAATGAACCTAGGCCTGATTTTACTTCCTCTAATCTTTCATTAAATAGTAAATGACTGAGAGAGACTTTTTGAAGGGGAGGGGACTGGGAATAGGTAAGAGCTCTACATTGAACTGCATCCCCAGCCCTTTATATTTATATTTTGAGAAAGGAATTCACTAAGTTGTCCAGGCTGACCTCCAACTTGTGATCCTCCAGCCTTATCTCTGGAGTAGCTGGGATTATAGGCCTGCATCCTGCAACCCAGTTTGAGTGAGAATTTTTATTGCTTGGGTCACTGTGTTGCTCTTTTGCCATGGGCTGGTAATGAAGCAGTGTGTTCTCTTAGAAAAGCTGAGGTGTGCTATTAGAGCTTTTTGATTCTCCCAGATGCATTAAAATTGCTTTAGTCAAAATAAAACTCAGCTTCCTTCTCAACCAAGCAGCAGGAAAGCAATTTAACACTGGCACACCCATGATGGGGTGGTGGTGCAAGTGTGAACAGGCCCTGCTCTAAAGGACTGTGGTGGGTGATGCTTCAACTATGGATTCAGCTACAATCCTATGCACCCAGGGATCACAAAACTCACAAGTCTTACAACTGGCCAGAAACTTAAGGCCACCCATCCAGCCTTACATCCGATGAAAACTTATCTCCCCTGTGACCCTAAGGGATACTGAAATACTTGTGGTGATGGGAAACTCCCTGCCTTACAGAGGTCTATTTCACAGACGGAAATTTCTGTTTCTTATAATGTTCTTTCTTACTCTGAGCCTTACAGAGTGTTTTTGGATTTTTTTTTTCCAAAGAAGGACTTTTATTTCAACAACAATAGGGTCAGGAAAACAATTTGTACAGAAGATAAATCATTACATTTTCTACTTCCAAGGTAAAACTGCAAAATCCCCCAAGCTAACTCCCAAACCAGCCATAAACCAACAACTTTACCACAGTAGATCTATGGAAAGATGATACTGCAAGGTATGTCAGAATTAATAGTATTAGAATTTGTATTAGGCACTAAAAATAGGACATCTTGCTGGAAAAATGGGTTTAAAATGTCTAAGTGGAACATGCCTGTAATGCCAGCTATGGGGGAGACTGCAGGAGGACTGCAAGTTTGAGGCCAGGTTGGGGAACTCATAGTGAGACCCTGTCTCAAAGATAAAAACTAAAAAGGGCTGGGGATGGAGCGCAGTGGTAGAGAGCCCCTGGGTTCAGTCTCTAGTGCCACAAAAATAAATACAGTGTCTAATTCACTGTGATTTGGCTAGTCTTGCTTTATTCTTTGACAACATTTTAGTTTATTATAGCAATTTAACTTTGTTTTGAAATATATTTAAGTACGAAGCAGTTTAACAGAATTATATATTGATAGATTTTGTTTTCCTCTTTGTGTGTGTGTGTGTGTGTGTGTATATATATATATGTATATATATATATATATATATATATATATATAAATCTCAAAAGATTTAAAAATCTCAAGACACTTCAATACCTCTTCCTACATAAACTATTTTGAGTGCTTCTTAATTTCTGATGTCAGATTGCTTTCCCCTCCTACTTCTAAGAAATTTTGTGAAATTGCATGTAAGATATCTTTTCCAAAGTAGCTACTTTTTCTTATGTTACTATGTTTTGTGTTTTTTTTTTTTTTTCAAGTTAAGTTTGGGAGCATTTTTGATGGCTTGGGGGTTATTTTTGGGAGACAAGCCTGTGAACTAGGAATGTCCTCCCATGTGGGAAAGGCTTCTAGAGGTGATGGCCATGACCCCTGGCTGGCCCTGCAGGCCTCCCTCCAGCTCAGCATGTGTCCTGGCCTACATGGCCTAGCTCCTACAGGAACCTGTGTGGTCTCCCTTCTTAAAACTCTTTTAGTTCAATACTCCTGACTTAGAGCAGGGAGAATTGAGGACTCTGGAAAATAAATGACTTTTCCAAGATCTCCCACAGCAAGTTGAGAACTAAACAGGGCTGTAACCCACCATTCCTGCCTGTAGTGGTGGGAGAATGAAAGTGGTCCTCCCGTTTTAAATGAGCATTTGATTTCTTAAGGGCTGCCTGGGAGTCCCAACAAGCCAGGCGAATGGGCGGTTCTCAGCAGCCCTGGGAACCGTCACAGTGAGGTACTCTAGGCGCTGGGTGTTCCCTACCCCAGAAAGGCAGGGTAGATCACGCCTCTGTAGATTTCTTTCCTCCAGTCTTCCTCAGCCAGTTTCTCACACACAAAAGAAATTTCCATTTTACAAACTTTTAACCCCTTCGCGACTCCCATTTTTTAATTACTTTATTTCACTTATTTTTTTATGTGGTGCTGAGGATCCAACCTAGTGCCTCACATGTGCTAGGCAAGCGCTCTACCACTGAGCCACAACCCAGCCCTCCTGACTTCCATTTGAATCATTTTCAAATTCCCCCTTCACTCATGTAGCTCACTCAAAATATACTTGCTGCCGGGCCTGGTGGCACATGCCTGTAATCCCAGTGGCTTGGGAGGCTGAGACAGAGGATCGGGGGTTCAGAGTCAGCCTCAGCAATAGTGAGGCACTAAGCTACTCAGTGAGACCCTGTGTATAAATAAAATGCAAAATAGGGCTGGGGATGTGGCAGTGGTTGAGTGCCCCTGAGTTCAATCCCAGCACACTTGCCTATATATACCTATATATGCTATTAAAGGTGTACCCAAGCGTTTTCTCACTGGCTGGTGATCTGAGGGTGCGAGATGAACCTCGATGACCGAACACAAGTGTGAATGACTGAAGAGAGGTAACCGAAATGACAGTGTGTCTAGGCTTTGAGACTGATTGGTAAGGCTCATTGTCGGGAGGTCCTGGTGTGACGTGACAGTGTCCTGCAGTCCCTCATAGAGCACAAGGTCTCATATCAGTAAACATTTTTTTTTTTTGGTCTTTGGAGTCTAAAAATCAATTATTTATTTTTGCTTCTATTTAGTTTTTTTTTTCTTTTCTTTTTTCCTTTTTGGTATGGGGGATTGAATCCGGCATCACTCTATCACTAGGCTACCTGACCAGCTTTTTAATTTTTTTTTTTGATTCAGGCTCCCTAAATTGCCCAGACTGGCCTTAAGCTTATGATCCTCCTGCCTCAGCCTTCTAGATAGCTGGGATTGATTACAGGCCTATGCGCACCCAGCTTAGTTTTTTTTCTTCTTGTCTTGATTTGTATTATTAACCAAAGCTTGATCTGCGCTGAAACATCTATATCCATATCAATATTGACACACAGGCACGTGCATGTGCATATCCACAGTGCTCGACAAATGTTGTCAATTCTTGCAACCAACAGAAAAAGCAGGAAACGTCTTCAACACATCCTCACTTCATATTTAACCAGCACTTTGAGGTTGCTTCCCAAGGCCACAGGGAGGATGTGGTAAGTGGAATGGAAACCAACCAAGGAATGAGGAGGCTTTCCCTAGTCCCAAGAATGTGGCTGTGACTATGTGTCCTTCGGTGTCACAAGCATGGCTTAGAGAAGGAAAGGAGAGAAAGTTGTGTACATTTCACAGGCCGCACTATTTTTCAAATCCTTTTACAGACGAGATTTGTGTACATTTAGGGGTCTCATTTGCTTGGATGATCTCTGAGGATTCAGAGTTCTGAAGCCCCCAGGCTCCTGCTGTGTCTCTGGCTGCCTGTTGAGAGGGCAGATTTTTTTCAGCTGCCCAACAGCCTCCATTGCCAATGGAAATAAGCAGAGTTGGCTTTCATTTATGGAAGGTAATTAGGATTACCTTCAAACTGGTGGCAGAATAAGTGATAAGCTACGTGTGCCTTTGTGCACACCATTACTCTGCGTGCACCACCAGCACTCCTCACCAGTAATGATCAAACGCCACACCGCAGCAACACCACAGAGCTTGGGTTCCAGCAGCAGGCTGGCTCTCCTGGTCTTCAGACTCTGACAGCACATGGTCTCACACTCAATGTTTACAGCCATATGCATGTCTTATTTCTCTGATCAAAAAGAAAACCCTGTAGGAGAAGATCTAACTTTGGTACATCTTCATAACTTTAGAAAAACCTAATTCTATACTTGGCATGCAGTAGGTGCTTAGTTAATACTTATTAAATAAGAGAATGAGAAGTAGCAAGTGTGTAGTAAGAGGGATGAGTAGATACTTTTGTGTGTGTGTGTGTGGGTGGGGTACTGGGGATTGAACCCAGGGGAATTTACCCCTGAAAGATATCCTGAACACTTTTTATTTTTAATTTTGAGACAGGGTTCTGCTAAGTTACTGAAGGTCTTGCTAAATTGCTAAGACTGGCCTCAAATTTGCAATCCCCCTGCCTCAGCCTCCTGAGTCACTGAGATTAAAGGTGTATGCCACCTCTCCTGGAGATCCAACCTAGTGCCTCACATGTGCTAGGCAAGCGCTCTACCACTAAGCCACAACCCAGCCCTCCTGACTCCCATTTGAATCACTTCCAAATTCCCCCTCTACTCATGTAGCTCACATCAAAACATGCTGCTGGGCATGGTGGCACATGCCTGTAATCCCAGCAGCTCGGGCCTCATTATAATATAACCCTCCTCATTTCCTCTGGGATCCTTCTTTTGTCCTCCTCCTCCTCTTGTTCTTCCTCCTCCTCTTGCTGCTGATTCTTCTTCTCCTTCTTTGTTTCTACGTGGCTAAGGTGGAATTCAAAGGAATTTTCATTAAGTTTCTTCACAGGCCTGGGAAGCTAGTAGTTGTCGTATGAAAACTACAAACAATTCACTGGAGGTCATGTAGGCCGTTGCCAGGTCACCTTGAAAACAATAAATGCACGCTTCCTGCTTGTTTGTTCTTCCTTTGGCTGACGTACTTGGACTGTGCTCAATTCGGATGTGTAAGGTCTGGAAGTGCTTGTAGCTCCCCTCAAGTTGAGAGCAGAACAATGACATCATTATATCCATCCAGTGTTTTGCCTGATGCTTTTACCTGTTCTTTCCTGCTTTGCTATCTTGTCAGTCTTTTAGGTAGGGCTAGCATTTTTATCCTAATTAGACAATTACACATCATGATGCACTAATTTGTTAACCTATGTTCACAAATCATTTAATTACCACTGTTGGCTTTGATGTGCTGTTATTATTCAGTTATGGGAGTAAATAATTCGACAGCTAACAGGAGGAAACTCATTATTTTCTGAGATATATTGTTATTTTAAATGTTTTAAAAACACTTTAATCAAAACTTGAAAAATACTTTAATCAAGACTCAAAAGATCTCACAGTGTTCTTATAATAGTAATAAGTAGATGACTTATTGCTCTAACTGGACTATTATTTGGGGGCCAAATAATAACTCCTGAATTCCACAGCGAATAGCATTTTTAAAGAAAAAAAAAGATAAAATTTTCTGTTTTTATCTTCATGCCAATTCACAGACCATCTCCGATGATAGTGTAATTTATAAACGCAGCTTCTAATATTGATTTGTGAAGCACTTTGGTGGCTGGAGATAAGAGGAGCAATCTCTTTCCCATTTGGTGCTGTTGCATTCTGCCACTCAAGCTTCCTTGGTCTTCTGGAAGTCCTAGGTTGACTTAGTAAGCACCCTAGGTTGCTATGACATCCTAGAAGCTGTTGGTACTTTTGGGTTCTTTCCATGGCTCCCTGATGAATAGGGAAACCAGGCTGCCAGGTGCAAACTCCCAGCAGGTTTCCTAACTGTTTCTGCTGGTAGTTTGCATTGAGGATCAATAATATCATTATGCATTTATGTGCAAACATCAAAATTACTCAAAGCAATTAAGTTCCTACCTTCCCTCTACACCCCCACTAAATAAAACATCCTAAGGAAGGGGGAGTGATTTCTATGTGAACCCTCATAATAATGTAATTGACTACGCTGTTGACGTTTATTGTGCAGTGTATGCACACTAGACTGTTATTTATCTTTTAGGTTCTTGTCATTTCTCTACAATTACACCATGAATTTCTCCAGGGCTGAGATGAGGTCCTTACTTTTTGGAATCTCCATATAACTCAGAAAAGCATTGTGGCACATAGTAGGTTCTGAAAGAAATGTTTGTAATTTGTTGTAAGTCTTATAAGTCAGAGTATGTTTTCTTATTTACCTGTTATGCCCAAATATTAAGCTTTTCTTGTGAGACTTTCAGGTGGCATTGCATGCTTTTGTGGAGTAAGACTTAACTTTTCAAGTATAGAAAACATACACGCGTGTGCATACACACACAGGAGCACTAACCCGGGGCGTAGAAATGCAGACCTTCCCTTCTCTTCTGCTTGGATTAAAGAAAAGCTGATGTGGTGGTATTTTTGCATTCTTCTTTTATCCCCCGTCAGTCAACAGCTTTCCCTGCAGCCCACACTTGCTTTTTGATAGTTTGCATCTTTATTTTCCCCAGAACAACAAGTAAAATGATATTGGCTGGAAGGGTTGAAGCTAGTCCTCTAACTCTTGAAGATTTTAATGGGAAATTTCCAGAACATCCTGTCTGTCTTCAGTAGCATTCGGTCTAACACCCTAATGTGACTGAGAAACTGATTTCCTGGCAAAGGCACAGAGATGGGGCAGCCCTGCAGAACAGGGCAGGTGGGGGATACATACTACTGGCGTGCAAATATTTTAGTGCAAGTCAAAAAGCCTTCCTTCTTGGGAATTTGTGTGTGTGTGTGTGTGTGTGTGTGTGTGTGGTGTTAGAGATTGAATACAAGGCCTTGTGTGTATTAGGCAAGTGCTCTACCACTGAACTATGTCCCCAGCTCCTGGAAATTACTTTAAAAATTCATAAGGACTGGAGTTGTAGCACAGGGTAGAGTGCTTGCCTAGCATTGAGGCCCTGAGCTTAATCTTCAGCACCAAACCAGACCAAACCAACAATAAAAAACCCGTAGCCCATAGCTTACAATAATGAGACACTTTCTTTTTTAAAAGAATCTACATTTTCTTAAATATTTCATCACACTTTTTAAATTGCTTTGTTGAGGTATAGTTGACATTGTTAAATCCAAACTCTCAAGACTGAGAAATCTCTGAATACCAGCCACAGGGCTAGGCAGCAGATGGAGAAGGTCCACAGGACCTAGAGCTAAGTGTTTTTATGGACTTTGGGGAAGGATGACTCCCTTGACATTGAACCTAATGTTGGCTGGAGGTAAGAGAAGTCAAGAGAGTGCATGATTTGTAGGCAGACAGGCCCTGGGGCCCTGGGGGCAGGCAGTGATGGACAGTAAGGTTTCAGTATACATTCAAGAAGGCAAAAGGGCCTTTCATTTTTTCTGGCCTGTTTTTAAATTAATTCCTCCCTCCCATCCTCAAGCCTTTTAAAATTAAATTTAGGACTTATCAAAGTGTTCCTTTTATCATCCACTGCTCCCACCCCCTTTTTTTGTGGTGCTGGGAATCAAACCCAGGGCCTCACACCTTCGAGGCCAGCGCTCCACCACAGTCGCCAGCTCAGTAGCTCTCTCTTTTTTTTTTTTCCAGAGGAACACTTTCTTTATTTTTACCATGTTCAATTAGCCCTTTACATTCAGAGCACATCCCTAAGGATTGTTCCTAGGGGGTCACAGAGGACACTTTATTTCTTGCTTGGACAACTTACTTGGGTTTTTTGTTTGTTTTGAGAATGGGGTCTTGCTTTGTTGCCCAGGCTGGCCTTGAACTCCTGGGCTTATGTGATTCTCCCCCAGGCCTTCTGAGTAGCTGGAACCTTGGGTGTTTGCCACAGGTGTTAGGCAGTCAGCTTATCTGAGTTTTGTAAAATGAGGACCCCATGCTCCTGGCCCTAGAGATTGGCTCATCAGAGGAACCCAGCTCCTCCTGCTCTGGCCCCTCCTGTGTCTTCTTCTTCCCCACCCACCCTTCCCCTCAGAATGCTAACTTGAGCCTATGAGCTCAGTTACTCAGGAGGCTGAGGCGGGAGGATGATAAGTTTGAGGCCAGCCTGAGCAACTTAGTGAGACCCTGTCTCAAAATTTAAAAAATTTACAAAGGACTGGGAAGTAGCACTTGCCTAGCATAAGTGAGCCCCTGAATTCAATCCCCAATACTGAGGGGAAAAAAAAATCCTAACATGAGAGCAAATGATGGTCTGAAAATATTTGAGCTGTCTCTTTTCCTAGTAAGGGAATGTTGAAACCACAGGAGACAGCTTTTGCATGCCCTATACACATTTAAATCACTGTTTCTGATAAGATCTAATTGTCTTCTGTAAAAGATAAACTCCTCAAAACAACTGAAGAATAGATACTAAGTCTTCATAAATTTAGACACAAAATAATTTGTAGGATTGTTTATTCTTATGTATTTATTTATGTAGTGGGGTTTGGACAATCTCCTGATTATTACTTTCAACATCATAAGCTGATTTGAGGGCCTTGTGGTTAAGGCCTTATCTTTGAAAATGCTTATGTTTGGAAACTTTTCATGGAGTAACTGAATTAGCTAGAGAATTTGCTAAATCTCTTGGTCTCAACTCAACTGAAAAATCTGCTTGCCACTGAAGAATTTCACTCTAATCTACAAATATGCCTGACAGTGTCAACAGGGACAGTTGCTTGTGGAGGAGGGACTGAGGTTGAGCCTGGTGCCTGACAGCTCAGAGAGCCGCAAGATAAGTGCAGCCTCCGTGGCTCTGAATCAGTGTCCTCGTTTGGGCTCTGCCGACAGCAGAGCCTTAGGACAGGATTTCAGTGCCTGGAGTTCGAGAGGTGATCACTGTACCACCTGAGAGGGGCCTGGAGAAGGGAGACAGGGCTGGAAGGAAAGGCAGCCTGGGGTGGAGGGCTACTTGCCACTCTGAGCAACTAGTGCTGCACCCCCAGGAGCCCTTCTGAGAAGCACACCCCTCTGAAATGTCTCAGGGATAAGCAAGGAGGCTTGAGGCATACCCTGTGTCCAGGGAAAGCCCTCAGTCAGAGCTATCAGTATGCAAAACTGGTCATGGAAGTTGCTGAGAAGGAGAGGGGATACGGGTGTGGCCCTGGGATCCACAATCAGACTCTCTGGATGTGGGCTTTGAATTTGTATTTTTGACCCCAAATGATAGTAATCATAAGTTTGAAAATCATTATTCTGAAAGGCGATCTGAACTGGCTTCCCCCATATTCTGTCACCCTTACCTCCAGAGAATCCTAAGTCCTCTTTGAACCAGGGCTTCAAGCATACAGGCAAGTGCTCCACCACAGGCCTACGTCCACAGCTCCCAATTCATTACTATGGCACGAAGATCCCTCAGAGCCTGTCCTCTTCCTAACTCTGCATTTCATCCCTTGCTCTACATTTTCCTCTCTAAACTGTGTTTCCAGCCATCACACGATTTGCAGTTACCCGAAGACTGGGCTTTTTACCTCTCTGCCTCATGCTCAGAATGTTTGAGCTGCCATTAATGCAAAACTTGACTGAGTGGCTAAAACAAATAAGGAACTGTTTTTCTAACACAGCAAGAAGTCTGGAATTGAGCAGGGGTGGATGTTGTTTCTGTGGCTTAATAATGTTAGGGTGGGTGTCTGATTCTTGCAGGTTTCCTTCCTGGTTGCAAGGGGCTGCCTTAGCTCCAGATAACACATTTGTATTCAAGTTGGGAAGGGACAGCACCACCTAAGCACAAGCTTTCCCAGAAGACCCAGCAGACTTTTCTTAACACCTCATTGACCAGAACTATGCCACGTGTCAGCCCTGTCAGCAAGGGAGGCGAGTAAATATTTAGCATCCAGGCTGCTTTGTGGAGGAGTTGGGAGAAGCAGACGAGTCTGGAGAGTTGGAAATGGGGCAGGTTAGACCCAATTTAATTTTAACACCCATTTCTCCCTATTATCTTATTCTGAAAATTATCAAAATTTTGGAAAGATAATATGTCTACTGCCTAGATTTTACAATTGACATTTTGCTGTATTTGATTTAACACATCTCTGTGCATCTCTGCCTCCATCTACCCATCCATCTTTTTTATTTTCTCTTTTTCCAGGGCTAGGGGTTGAACCCGGCAGGCAAGCACTCTACCACTTATCTAAACCCCAACCCCATCTTATTATTTTTTTTTACTTTTAAAGAGAGAGAGAGAGAGAGAGAGAATTTTTTTTAATATTTATTTTTTTAGTTTTCGGCGGACACAACATCTTTGTTTGTATGTGGTGCTAAGGATCGAACCCGGGCTGCACGCATGCCAGGTGAGCGTGCTACCGCTTGAGCCACATCCCCAGCCCCCCATCTTATTTTTTGATGCAATTCAAATGAAGGCTTTAGAAACCCTCTCTCTAAACACCGTTTATATATCATTCTCTAGCATCCAACATGTACTTAGAGCCTTTTTAGGGGACAAACAATGAAATGTGCACATCTTATGTGTACTATTTGATGAGTTTTGACAAATGTGTATACCTGTGTAATCAAACCTCTATCACAATAAATGACCTTACTGTCAAAATAGGCAGTTTGCTCAGGTTGTTTTTGTTCTTTTTCTTTTGGTACAGGGAATTGAACCCAGGGGTACTCCACTGAGCTACGTCCCTAGCCAATTTTATTTTTGAAATAGGGTCTCACTAAATTGCTGAGGCTAGCCTTGAACTTGAGATCCTCCTGTCTCAGCTTCCTAAATTGATGGGATTATAGACATGAGTCACAGTGTCTGGCCCTCAGGTGCCTTTTTTAGCATAAGGACCTGCCACCATCCCCCCAACAGGCAAACCTCGTTCTACATTTCTTCATAGAAGATTAGTTCTGCTTGTTCTGGAACTTCATATAAATAGCCTCTTTTGTGTGAAGCCTAAGATACTTTGAGATGCTTTTTAGCATTGACTTCTTTGAATATCTTTTGTGCACAGACTTCTGAAATACCAACGGTGACTTTTTTTTTTTTTTCTTGTTTACCTATTCATCTTTCCCTTGTAAGTCTGTGATTCCTTCAAGGGCAAATACCTTTTCTGTTCATCTTTGTATTCTTAGCACAACTCCTATGGGCACTTAATAAGTGTCTATTCGATGACTTAATGAAGGAATGGGATAAAGTTACTGAATCATAGTAGGTCAGTAGGAAATTTTAATTCATTTTCCTTTCTTTTGTGTAGCCCTTCTCCCACTTCCTTAGGGTCAGCTGCATGGGCCTCTATTTTTCACTGCTAGCTGGTGCCCATGTTGGTGGCCCGGCTGTACCTTAGTCATTGTCAAGCCAAGTGCTTAGTTAGCACAGCGCTTGGCGTGCTGTGGCATTAGTCAGCAGATGCTGTTTTGAAAGTATGTATAAATAATTTGCATTGTGGGGCTGGGCTGACGAGTCTCCTCCCAGATCCTTTCTTGTTAACAAGGGACCCAGGAGTCTTTGCTGAGTATAGAAAGTGAGGCAATGCCTTGTTTTCCATGGATCACTGCTCCACTGTCTGGGACCTGTGTGAAGCTATGTGAAGCAGGCAGAGGGGGTCTTTGACCGGCCTCGACCACCAAGCCCCCTTCCTTGTTCATACACTTTCAGGCAAGGAACCCTGTTGTGATAATGCATGCCAAGATGTTAGCTAATCATTGAGACGAAGCTGGGAAGGGCTCTTGGGTTGCTTTGCATATTTATTGGGGAGTCAGGACCTCTGCACTCTGTAGGAGGGGCAGGCTTCGCTCTGCTCCCAGGCAATCTGCATCCCTCCCAGCGCAGCTCCAATTCCTGGCTTGCCCATTGAGAGAGAGTATCTCCCCCTGTTTCTTCTGGACCACCAGGGCCCACTTGCTGGACATTCCTTCCATCCTCACATTCTTCACTCCATTGAGAAATAAATCCCAAAGTGAAATGCCTCTTAGAAAAGGGAGCCCTCTCCAGAAGGAGACACCTGTGAAGCATCATCTCGTGCCTGCCCCACCCCCATGTAAAGAGAGAGGAGCGGTGTCTTGGCTACTGTCTGTAGCACTACTTCCTCAAGCACCGTGCCCCTCCTGTCCATCTGCTGTCACTGTCCTTTTAGAGCCAAGCTTCAGATTAGACCAGTGTAGCCTGATCTTGTTCTTTACATTGGCAGGGGTACAACATGAGTTCGTTGACACAACCTGGGTCCTGCTGTATGAAACAATCCTGCAGCCTGAGGTGGTGACCTGAGTGTCAGACCTGCACCTCAGCCCTGGCTTTGCCATTGACACCTTCGGCAAGTCACCTCCATATTTCAAGCCTCAGTTTCCCCATCTAGGCAATGTCCACCTAAAATCACTGCCAGGTCTAAAAATTGCATGTGAGCTATTCAAGAATCAGGCTCAATTTGAAATGTCAAATTTGGGTTCCATGTAAAAAAGACCTCAGTTGGCAGATCAATAGGGATTCCAAAGAGGTTGTTTTTCACCTGTGAGCCCTTCATTCATCATTATCTTCCTTAATCATCTCGTGTCTAGTGCCGGCCCCGGGTCCACAGATCTGCCCAGCTGCGCAGCTCTTGCTCTTCAGAACGGGCAGGAAACACAGGAGGAGGCAAACTGCTCAGTTTGGCATGGCATGGAGTGAGACGGAAGTATTAATCAGCTCACAAGTGGTTGCTGGCAGGAGATCAGAGGCTTTGTCCAGGTTGAGTGAAGAGAGGCCGTGGATGGAGGGAGGAAAGGTGAAGAGCATGAAGGCCTTTGTTTGGGGCCGCCACCACAATATGGTCTATGCAGGGACACAGTGGCAGGAACACCTTGTCCATACCAATGAAGCATGGAGCACCGTGTGTTAAGGCAGAAGGCCAACTAGTGGATCAACTTGGACGGCTTGTCTTCTTGGAGTGCAGGAAGGGTGACTGGAAATGGGAGGTGGGTGGGGCAGGGAACAACAGGAGCATCATTCCATGGTCTCCACTGGCTTCCTGGAGTGCTCTCTTTAAGCTGGAGCTCAGGCACAAGCTGCTTACCGGTTCCTCCTCACCCCTGGGTTTCCAGACCAGGGTTCTTAATTAGAGACAGGCCCATCACCTCCTGCCCAGATCTCCGCTGTCTGCTACCTAACGTGACTTCGTCAGGGTGATTTCAGTAGCTGGAGTGCAGAGAGAAAAGTGCTTTTCAAAGGCAATACAGTCAGCGAGAGAACGGAGAGGAAGTCAAGCATTCATCGTTATCTGAGCATCTCGACCACTTCTGTAGCGCATGGTGTTATTAGGCACAGCTGTACCTTGTGCTTTATGGAAACCTGAGAGATGAACATTTAGATGATTAAGAAAGGATGAGTCCAGAGGCATTTACTTCCTCTACAAAAGGACTCTTCTGAAGATTGCCTCCAGGAGTTCTTCGCCCCCCCACCCCTTTTCTTTTTTAAGTAGCAGCTTCTCCGAGTACTTGCAATGTGATCTGATTTACACACCTCAACTGATTTATTCTAGTTCAACCTAACTTTTAACTATCTTGCTGGAGGCAAGAAAAATGCCTGTTTCTCTCATCTCTGCGTCCTTCTCTCTTTTCTTCTCCTTTCAAGGAGCTGTGCCATCCACTGGTCCAGGTTTGCTACAGAGACCCTCAGTGCCAGAGCTGGGAGGGCCTGGAGATCAGATCCAAGTTCAGACCCTGTTTGATACATGCAAAAGAGGGGTCCCAGCAAGGCAAAGAGAGTCCTCTGAGCACCCAGCAAGCTAATGCTGTTTCCACCCCACAGTGTTCCTTACTTCACACCCGCCCTTCCTAACATGTCCTCAGTGTCTCCAACTGGGTAAGGGACCACCTCCAGTGACAAAGCAAACTCTAAACCCATTCATTTTCAAGGTGGTGATAATTGGTTCACCAGGTCCTTCCCCAGCAGGACAGCTCCCTGAAAGCAGTCAGGGTACTGAACACTGAGTAGCCACGGAGTGCCAGAGAGCAGAGAACCCGGAGTCCACCTGGAGGGCTAGGGGAGTGGGCACAGAAGGGGAAGGTGAGATAAAACACAAAGTGAGGTAGGTTTTGCCTCTTGCATATTTTCTCATTCCAAGGAAAAACTGGCCTTTGCGTTTTATTATTCTGTATACGACAGTCTGCCCTTTATGTCTGTGGGCTCCATATCCCAGGGTTCAAATGACTGTAGATCAATAATATTTGGAAAAAAAACATGTGTAGAAAACATGGACAGATTTTTTTCCTTGTCATCATTCCCTAAAAAATACAGTGTGACAGCTGTTTACATAGCATTTACAGTTGTATTAGGTGTTATAAGGAACCGAGAGATGATTTAAAGTAAATGGGAGGGTGTGGGTAGGCTCTATGCATTGCATGTGAGAGACTTGAACACCTCTGAGCCTCGTGTCCATGGGGTGTCCTTGAGCCAATGCCCCTCAGACACCAAGAGTCCACTCTATGCTCTTTGGTTACATGTGCTTAGAATCCAAGTGTGCTTCAAAACCAAACTGCTATCTGCTTCACAGTTTCCATGTCACCTCCCCCTCTACCTCTTCAACCCAGGGCCATCTGGCTTCTGGTTCCACTTGTCAGGTCACCAGTGGCCTGCGTGTCCCTCAATTCAACGGGAGTACTTTCAATCCTTTGTTACTTAACCTCTCAGTGGCACTCGACTCAAATAGCAATTTCTTTGTTCTTGAAAACGTCTTCCTCTCTCTTTCATGGAACGGCATTCTCCGGGTTCCTCCTGACAATCTGGCCACTCGTCCTCCCTCCCCTTCATAGACTCCTCTTCTTCCACGCGACTATTCCACGTTGGATCTTTCCAAGGTCCTCTCCTTTTCTGGTGCAAGGTAGCTCCCTCAGGGCACCCCTGTCTCCTCTATGCCTGGGCTCCCCTTATCACCTCTGTGTTCAGCCTCCATAATAACTACACTTGGCTCTCTGCATGGATGTTCCAAGGACTTCAAACTCAACACTTTTAAAACCAAATGCCTGTATTTTTTTTTTAGTTGTCAATGGACTGTTACTTTGTTTACATGCGGTGCTGAGGATGGAACCCAGTGCCTCATGCGTGCTAGGCAAGTGCTCTACCACTGAGCCCCAGCCCCACTGCGATGCACAAGCCTGGAATGTTGGGGCCATCTGTCATTCCATTGCCACTCTCCATTTCTCCTTTGTGTTCATACCTCTCTTGTGACTTCTGATTGCTATTAAATAAAAGTTAAAATCCTTTCACATAGAAGCTACTTTTCTACCTTCACGCTGGTCTGTTTTCCTCTAGGCTGTTCCCACCTGGGCTGGCTCACCTCTCCTTAGGCAACCTGGTGGCCCCCCACTCCTGAGCGATCACCACACTGGATGCTGAACTTAGTGAGGACACCCAATCGGCATAGTACATGACAGCCCAGAACTCCTGGGCCCAAGCGGTCCTCCTGCCTCAGCCTCCTGAGTAGCTGGGACTACAGGTGTGCACCACCATGCCTGGCATCCTCTAGGCTCTTCCGTCCAACTGTGTTCATGTTGATGGTCATTTAAAGTTCCTCCCAACCATAGGGCCTTTTTACATGCCCTTCCCTACTTATCATCCTCGTCCCTTCCCTTTCCATCTACTTCCCTTCCAGCTCCTCAGATCGTTTTACTTCCCCATGAAAGCTGTGCTGGCTCTCCTTGACAGGTCCAGACTCCTGTGTTCTAGGTTTCCAGAGTAATTTATACCCCTCCTTTGCACAAAAACCCTGCCATATGTGGTTTTAAAACATGACTTTGTATGATGTTTTGATGGAAAAATGTAGATGAAAGCAATAATAAAATTCAGCTGAGGGCTGGGGATGTGGCTCAAGTGGTAACGCACTCGCCTGGCATGCGTGCAGCCTGGGTTCGATCCTCAGCACCACATACAAACAAAGATGTTGTGTCCACCAAAAAACTAAAAATTAAATATTAAAATTCTCTCTCTATCTCTTTAAAAAAATTCAGCTGAGATTTTTACATTTGTTAGCACAATTTTTTATTTGATTATCTATTCTCTACACCCAACTGTGAGAAATGAGAGTCAGGTTTAGGCTTCTTTTTCTTATCGTTGTACCCTAGCCCTTGGTATAGGACCTGCTACTTACCACTGGGCATGCAGTAAGTCCTTGAATATTTTCTCATTAGCTATACCTTGATTTCCTTGTCTGAAAAATGGTAATATTACCATGCACCTAACTTGGTTCAGAGGGAATATGACAGAATCAGACATTATAAGTGAATATGCTTTGACAAACTAAGGTGTTATACAAATGTTAATGTGAATTTCTGATACTAATGAAGGAAATGGGTCATCCACATTTATCACAGAAGGAATATATTAAGACCATTTTATACCATTACTAAATGAGGCAAAAATGTTTTGCTATCATGTTCTGAAAGTTGAAGGCTTTTAGATTCAGAATTGAACCTTACCAGACAAGTTGTCTCTAATCGATGATGGCTCAGTTTGTATTCTTCAGGTAGCTGGTGTGATGGACAGTTTCCCAACTGATTCTATCTTTAAGATAGGAAAGAGCTAAGCCTGGAGATGGTCCACTAGACTTTGTAAATACTCACAGTAGATAGACAGTGTTAAGTACTTCAGCCCTGTAGATAGCTGCAGATAAATCATAACTCTTGAGATTATATCATTCTCCTGCCAATCTTTAAGCAAATGTGGTCTGCATGGCTCTATCCTTCCAACTATGGATTATTTGGAAACTCACCTTCCCTCTCTGTACTTCAGTTTTCTCTTCTATAAAAAGAGAATGCCAAAACCTCCATGGCTGATCTCCTATGGTTATTGGGAGAATCTGAAATAAAATTAAGTGAAATTATTTGGTGAATCATAAATCTCAAGACATGGGCAGTTCCTTCTTGTTAATAGTAATTTTTATGATTACTAGTGTTCTACATGCAAGACAGACCTGTAAACAGCCATGGTGATTAATTAGGTTGTGATATTCACGGCCAAACACCTGCTATTATGGAATAAGAAGTGTTTCTCAGATGACATGGGGTTGGGGGCAACCATCAGGAACCCAGAATGTTTCTGGATTTAGTATTTTATTTTCTCCAAATGTCTATTTTCTGACTTTCCAAATAATCTTTCTGTACACTAAAAAGAATGGGATTTCCTGATCACAAATAAACATAATAAGTTGGTGTGGCAGTGGGGACTTAAAGTCTCTTGGGCATACACTCTGGGCATTGCTGCAGCTGGTGATGCAGAGTGGGGCTGGCCCTTTAGCCACACATTCCATTAAAACACTAAGTGCATCATGTGTTTCAGCCACACATGCCGGTTTTAGAGAATAGGAGAATAGGAATCTTTTAGTTATGAAACAGTTTGCACATTTTCTGGTGTGCATGAGGAGCTATTTTATAAATGCGCAATTAGAGAAAAAAATTAAAAAAAATAATAAGAGTTGAATCTGGAGCACGCAAGGGGGAGAAACAAGGCTGGAGAGAAAGGCCTTGGACCCCGTGGCTAAATTCTGGTGGTGCAGAGTTTTGCACCTGTCAATGTCTTTTATTTGTCTCAGTGTTAGACATTTCTTCAGGCATACGGACAGCTCTGAAATTGCAAAATATGCGTGGAAGCACACTCATGGAAAAGTAATTTTGTCTTCCCCTCGACCTGTGGGACTCGGAGTGCCAGAGGCTGCTATGAGCTGTGCTTGGGCTCCTCATGCCAGAGACACGAAGAAACCTCAGTTGTTAGACAGAAAAGTGACCCTGGAGAAGGAGGAGTGCGGACTGAAAACCAGCAATGAAAGGAAAGCCTAAGACGCTCAATGTTGAAGTCCAGTCATGGGCATCCAGCAACTTTTGAATCACGGACTGTGCACATGATGGGGGTCCCATAAGACTACAGCGGAGCCGGAGAATTCCCATTGCCCAGTGGCCTCGCAGCTGTGGTCAGATCATGGTGCACACGGTATTCACGTGTTCGACTGAGGCTGGGGTAAGCAAACCTACTGCGCTGCTGGTCAGAGAGAAGTGTGGCACACGTAATTATGGGCGGTTCGCAATCCTGTTAATAATAGGCACTGGAGGAACTTACTGATGGCGAGGGCTCGTTCTGTTCTGAAAACATCAGCCCCAGAGCTCGAGGACTGGAAACCCAGCAGACTGTGCCAGGCTTGGTCATTTGAACCAGTCTCCTGTCGGACTGACTCCTCTTTCTTCTGAGCTTACCACTTGAGTGTTAGGGTTTGAAACTAATCCACAGCGTATTGGCTCTGTATCCTTCAACAAGCTACTTAATCTCTGTGAGCCTGTTTCCTCTTCGGTAAGGCAGAGATGATAATGACCCAGTGTGCCGTCCAGGACTGTTGTGGTGACCAGGTGAGAGAGCCCATGCAAGGTGGTGAGCACTGGATGCAGGTTGATGGCTATTACTGTTTTGTTACATCCATCCTTGGCTCCTTCCCTCCCCTGCACATGTACTTTTTGCCCTCTTTTGCCTTGGGCTCCAGTCAAATGGTCACACATCATTTGTACATGTGGGGTGGAGAGGTACAGGGGTTGAACGTTGGGCATGCTACCACCAAGCTACATCCCCAGCCTTTTAAATTTTTATCATTATTTTTTTGAGGCAGGATCTCACTAAGCTGCTCAGGCTGGCCTCCAGGGTGGGATCCTCCTGTCCCAGCCTCCTGAGTAGCTGGGATTATAGGTGTGCACCACAGTGCACTACCTGGTCATACGTCATTTAACAACAGGAATAAATTCTGCCATGTTAGGCTATTTTGTCATTGAGTGAACATCATAGAGTGTATATACAGAAACCAAGATGATTTCGTTGCTAGGCAAATATAATTTTATAGAACCACTGTTGAATCTGTGGTTTGTCCTTGATCAAATTTATTATGTGGTGCATGACTGAATTCCCATATTCTGGTTATTTCATATGCACTTGAACATGATGTCATCCCCTCAAACCTATCATGTCTCAAATGGCACTCACCATGTCCCACCCCTGCTGACTCTTTTCCTCAGAAAACCCAATATTCATTATCAACCCTTAAGTCAGTTTGGTCCCCATCATTGTCCATTTTCTGACGCTATAACAGAATGCATGAGACTAGGTAATTTATAAAGAAAGAAGTTTTATTTTGGCTCATGATTTGGGGAAAATCTAAGATTCGTGGCTGCAGATTGCTGAAGGCCTTGTGCTTCTTCAGCACAGGGCAGAAAGGGGACATGCAAGCAGGAGTAAGCTAGGAGAAAACTTGTGAGGTGGCCATGCTTTACACGACCTGCTCTCTTTGTGAGTCCAAACTCAGCAAGTGAGCTTCCCTCCCTTCAAGGGAATTAACCCTGCTCCTGAGAGCTTCCTCCACTCGACCCCTCTTCAGGACCAAATCGCCTCTCAGAGGCCCCACCGCCCATCAGCACCCTTATGCTGGGAACTGAAGCTCACCATGAGTTTTGGAGGGGCAAACCATGTTGCAATGATAGCCCTCCCCTGGATAAAAACCTGGACCCTGTTGCTTTTCTATTCCCTCCTAAACACATTTTCAGTCCCCTTCACCACCATGCTCTCGCCACTACCTGACCTCGATTTTGGCAAGAGCTTCTGAACCCTGAGGTTGCTTCTCTGCTCACGCAACACGCCCCATGGCCGTGTCCTCCTCGGCTGCTCCATGGGGCTCCTTGCCAGTCTTTCCAGGCTCTGCCTTGCCTGCCCACTCTCCTGTTCAGGGGCCAAGAGGGCTTCCAGCTTTCACTGCAGTCAGACTCCCCTCTGCCAGGGTGCTGGAGGGAAGTGTTTTGAATCTGGATCTGGAGGGTGCTTCCATGGTGTGTGTATTAGGGTGCTAGGTTGGTGCCTCGAACAACAGAAATTTATTTTCTCGCAATTCTGGGCGTGAGAAGTCTAGAAATCCAAATGTCATAGGGTTGGTCTCTTCAGGAGGCTCTTTCTTGGCTTGAGGTGGCTGCCTTCTCCCCACGCCTTCCTGTGGCCTTCCCTCTGCGTGTGTCCGTATTCTAATCTTTGTATGTATGTGCATGTGGTACTGGGAATTGACCCCAGGGTGCTTGACCACTGAGCCACAGCCCAGCCCTTTTTATTTTCTATTTTGAGACAGGGGCTCACTCAGTTGCTTAGGGCCTTGCTAAGTTGCTGAGGCTGACTTTGAATTGATGATCCTCTTGCCTTAGCCTCCAGAGCTGCCGTGATGACAGGCACGTGTCACCACAACTGGCCCAGTTTATAATTTAATGGTTCTATTTTTGTTCCCTGGTTACCAGATTTCTCTCTCCTACCTGTGTATAAGCTTAATCAGGGGAGGGGCCCTGGTTTTCCAAATGTATGGTGTCTGTTCGTCATGAAAGCAGCAGACGGTACCCTCTTTGTGTCTTTGCCCTCGGTCACCACAGTCAGATGTACTATAGCATTTTTCTTTCAGCAGAGAGTGTTCTTTTCACACTATTAATCTTTAATTTACTTATTTGTTTATTCTTTTCTTTATGATCCGGGGCCTGTGTGTGCTGCTGAGCTGCGTCCCAGCCCTCTACACCATCATTGTACCTACTTTGTGAGACTTTCTTGGGCATGTTCAGAAATGCTACTGTGTGGGGCACAAGGGTCACAGAACTGTGGGACAGTGGTAAGAGGCAAAGCAGGGCTTCTTGGGCTTTCAGGGCCACAAGGACACTGAGGGTTCTGTTCAAATGCAAGGTCTGATGTTGCAGGGTTGCCTTGCCAGGAAGCTCCCCGGCTGTGCACAAGGGTGCAAGGCTAAGAATGTGGAGGTCTGGGTTCAAGTTCTGTTTTGCCAGTATGTGGCTGTGAGGCCTGGACCAAATCACTGAACTTCTCTGGTCTTCAAGATTCATATTTGAATAAGGAGTTTGCCTGTTTGATCTCTAAGTCTCTTTCCAGCTCTAGAAATTAATCTGTGCTTTGGTTCGTTCCATTTGGCAAAAACATTTGGAGAATCTTGAAGAAAAGAGGTAGGAGAATTCAGTCCATTATAGTTATTAATGTTACTGATAGAAGGGCCGTGGCTTGAGTTCCAGTGGATTAAAAAATAATCCTTTAATCCTCCTAGCATAGTCACTCACCGCTTGGCAAGGCTCAGCGTAGATCATGGCTTTGAATGCGCGGCGCAGAGACGCAGATCTCAAGTTGGGACCCTGTTGCGTTTAGACTCCATCCACAGCCGCGCTGTCTGGGATGCATGTTGAAATAACTTTTCAATCTCAAAACAAGCCTCCATTTACTTTAAAAATGCACTTTCCAGGAGTTATATCCAAATCCCAAATTCACCACGGTAGCCGGGAAAGAACAGGTGCAACTGAGTGTGGATTTTTGAATTTAAACGTCTCTAACTTGGGATTTGCTTGGTGTGATCCCTGAAAGACTCGGTATTGCTACTGTACGTGGATGAAAAGGGTGGATAATGAAGAGAGGTATAATCTCATTTGCTACGGGACTCTATTCGTGACAGCTCACTGGAGCCACTGCGCAGAAGACCAATGAAGAGGTTAACCATTTCTTTTTTCTTTCTTTAATACTGATTATTCAGAGCAGCAGCAGGAGAATCGGAGGACGGCATCACAATACCAGGGAGGCGACACATGCTTTCAGAGGCAATCCTCCTGAGAATCAGCAGCCTAATTCCTGCTGAGGAGGAGCAGCAGAGGAGCATCTGCAGGACTGGCTGGGTTCCCTCGGTGTGGACAGGGCCCACGGAAGCGCCTTGAAGAGACAATGCAACCCCCGGGGCGAATGTGCGGGCTTGTGCCAGTGTGCGCTCCAGAGGGGCAGGCAGGCGTGGGGGAAGGACAAGAAGGAAACTGTCAGAGGTCTGGCTTCAAGAAGGTACAGCAGGTCTCAAAAAGTCACTCGTCTCAGAAGTGAATATGGCCCCTCAGTTAAATCCAGCTGTAAAGAAGTTGGTTGTTTTTAATGAGTGGGTTTCAGGCAGCACGTACAATGAACACAAGCACACAAACAAAAGAACCCCACAGTACACGGTGTTCTTTTCCCTCCTGGCTGGGCTCCTCCGCCTGCAGCAATAGCTGAGCGTGAGTCAATGTGAACATAAAACTGTTGTTGTCCAACCTGTCTCAGGAAAGGCCACCTTCCCCATAACCACCCTTGCTGAAGTTCCTAACTGATCTTGCTGACCGGAATGTTTCAGATGGTCACCTGCCCGCCTTACACTCCTGACCCACTTCTCAGAGAGCCGCCTGCATGGCTGGACTGCCTGCGTCTCGCATTCTGGGCCGCCGGCATTGCCTTCGAGGTGCTCTTCCTGTTGGGCCTCTGCAGACTCCTGTATGTGGTGCAGCCTCCAGTGCCTAGGTTTCTCCTTCAGGGAGGACTCTCCCCTCATGTCCCCAGCCCATCTGGACACAGCTTTTGTCTCTTCCTTCAGTGTTCAGCTGTCCCCACCCCTTGTCCCCAGTCACGGAGCTCTTCTGTGTACCCTGCTCCTCCTCCCCCCAGCCTTGCCTTTTCTTCTCCTTTAAGCTCAGTGGGCCAAGTTGACTTCAATATTACTCAAAATTTTTGCTACAAAAAATTATACCGATAGATGTGTACTTGGGGGCAGTTGTTAGCAACCTCATTCTGGGAAACCAGCTCCTGTACGCATCTTTCCTATCTTTTTAGGTAGCCTTTGCTTAGGTTGAGATATAAAGAGGCGTGGGCTGGAGTTAGCAGCAGAGCAGATGGCCCTGGGGACCCCGTGGGCACACATGCTGGGGCAAGTAAGTAGCAGGGAAGGAATTTCGTGGGTTGCTGAGCGGGGAGAGGCTCTGGTCTGGCAGTCAGACTACACAGGCTCAGCCCCGGACAGTCTCTGCGCCTCTGAACCTCAGTGTCCTCTCCTACAGTCACCCTGCTGTTGTTCAGGGAGTAAACTGAGAGCAGCAGTGAATGTCCTGGCCACGGGCATTTGGAACACGCTCCTCCGTCCGTTTGTTCATTGTTTCTCAATCAGCCAAGATGAAGCACTGACCTTTGACCAGGCTCCTGGAAGCCTTCCTGCCTGTCTTCCTTTGTAGACATGCTGAACACAAAGTCATTTTCACGAGGATGTTAGAGGGAATGAAACCGCGGTTCCACTAGGATAGAGCTCTACCCTGGGTCTAAGGCTACCTGCCTTGCCTGGGAGACACCAGCCTCCTGTCTGAACAAGCTCAGAGAGAGCAGCTTCAGTGTGGTTCCCATGGGCTCCGGGGAGCCCCCACAATGCAAAACTCTGTACCACTGCCAATGCAGTGTGTTAGCTAAAGGGTCAGAAGAACATGGTTCCAACCTGACCTGACTATTGCTACCTGCGTGGACCTGGACAGCCAAAATCTATCTATTGGGGTCAACTTGTGCCTGACACTGTGTTGGGCACTGAGGATATTGTGATGAACAAAACATCAGGGTTTCTGTCCTCCTAGATCTCATGGTTAAAGGGCAAACCACTTAACTGCTCTCAGCCTCAGTCTTCTCATTTGTAAAGTGGGAATGAAAATAATGCCAGTCTCATGGGTTTGCTCGCAGAAAGGATGAGGTGACAGTTAAGCTGCTGAGAACAGTGGATTGCATGACATGAGAGCTTCGGTGATTGGCCACAGCTCTGAAGACTGGTGTATGTTTGCTTTCCTGGCCCTGGAGATACAAATATCAGTATCCAGTGAACAGAACTGTCTTTTGGACAAACTCCCATTTATCTGAATATCATTAGATATGTTTACATAAACACAGAGAAAATGGCAAACTCAAAATGGTTAATTGTAAGTGTCACCTTGATGAGGCCAAGAGATGCCCAGATAGCTGGTAAACCATTATTTTGGGGTGTGTCTGTGAGGATATTTCTAGAAGAGATTAGCAGCTCACTCAGTAGATCAGCCTTCACCCATGTGGCTGGGCATCACATGATCTACAGCTGAGTCCCCCACCTCCAGCAGAGGGAGGGCAAATTCACTCTCCCTTCTTGAGCTGGAACGTCCATCTGCTCTTGTCTCAGCCATCAAGACTCCTGGTCCTCAGCCTTGGGTCCCAGCTCTGACTCGCAGGCATTTGGGCTCTGAATCACACCCCTCGCCTCTGGTTCTCTCGCGTGTGGCTGGAGCATGGTGGGACTTTTCAGCCTCTGAGGTTGTGCAGTTAGTTTCCATAGCAGCTCTTCTTTTATGTATGTGCTTTTGTTGTTGAGGTGTTAGGGACTGAACCCAAGGCCTCCAGCATGCCAGGCAAGCACTCTACCCCAGAGCTACATCCCAGCCCTCTTCCGTATGTCTCTACATACATCCTAATAGTTCTGTTTCTTTGGAGAACACTGACAATACGGGAAAAAGGAATGACTATGATATGGCCCTGCATTATTTGACTTGCTTAAATATTTATTTATTTATGTATTTTTTGTACCAGGGATTGAACCCAGGGGCACTTAACCACCGAGTCATATTCCCTGCCCCCCCCCCTTTTTATATATTTTGTTAGAGACAGGGTCTTGCTGAGTTGCTTAAGGCCTTGCTAAGTTGCTGAGGCTGGCTTTGAACTTGTGATCCTTCTGCCTCAGCCTCCTGAGTCACTGAGATTACAGGCGTGCACAACCATGCCCCATTAAACATTTATTTTTTTTAAGCAAAAAATAAATTTCAATAAAGTTTAAAAAAATGTAAAGTAATCCAAGTGTGGGTGGCACACATCTGTAATCCCAGTGGCTCAAGAGGCTGACACAGGAGTTCTGCAAGTTCAAGGTCAGCCTCAGCAACCTAGCAAGGCCATAAGCAACTTAGTGAGATCGTGTCCCAAAATAAAAAGTGAAAAAAGGAGCCAGGCACAGTGGCACACAACTGTAATCCCAGCAGCTCGGGAGGCTGAGGCAGAAGGATTGAGAGTTCAAAGCCAGCCTCAGCAACAACGAGGCACTAGCACTAAATAACTCAGTGAGACCCCGTCTCTAAATAAAATACAAAATAGGGCTGAGGATGTGGCTCAATGGTAGAGTGCCTCTGAATTCAATCCCCAGTAGCACCCACTCCCTGCCAAAAAAAAAAAAAAAGAAAGAAATGTATAAAAAGGGCTGGGATGTAGCTATATAGTAAAGCACCTCTGGGTTAAATTCCCAGTGACTCCCCCTCTACCCATGTAGAGTGATGTCACCATGGGACTTTATCAATCTTGCTCTTCCAGGAATGTGAGTAGCTCCCCAGCCCTGCTCATAACCCTTCAATAATGATTCCTCACTCACCCTCTCCTCCATCAGCCACTTCCTTCACTGCACCATGGTCCACCTTGGTCATTGGTAACACTTCCTGAATCCATGTACTGAGCCAATGTTATGTTCGGCAGTTTCCTTCTGCTGTCTTCTCCCAGGCAGAAGCTTCCAGAGTGAACAATAATCATTATCATCTCTGACAATCTGTGAAGATTAGCTCTAAGGGGAAAAATAGAAAAATTGCATGTGCAAGTTATATTATGTGTCCTAATTTTAAAGCCACGATGAACCCCTCGAGCACCGTAGCACACTGCTGTTTACCAAAGGCCATTATTAGGAATGCCAGTTTGCATGGTGCGTATTTGTGTCTATAAGATCACAATACATTCTGACCTGTCTGGTCTCTGAACTCCAGAGTGCTCTTTTGCCTGAATATCTTAATGTCTTCTGGTCTCCAGTTCAAGCAAGACAATGACAGAGGGCTACTGGCTTCTTCTGCTGGAGCCACAGGGTGTCCCAGAAGAGTTTTGCTTGTGGATGGCCCTTTGTGGAGACTGCTAGGGCTCTGGCCTGCAGGGAAGGCTGAGCACACAGTATGGAGGAGGGCTCAGGCAGTGCGCCAGGCTCCCTTGAGGGGCGCTCTAGAAGACTTTCTGATCCCTCCAGGGAATCACAGTGGGTAGAGGAGCACTGTGGGGTCAGGAGTCTGATGGCTACACAGGGGGGATTTGGCACTAGATCACTAGATACACAGGGTAGTACCTGCTGATGAAGCACCCTTTTTATCCCACATTGGCGAGCACCAGAAGACACTTTGGATTACAATAAGAACTTCAAGCCCTTTTTGGGTGGTTCCTAGTAATTGTTAAGTTCTGGGGCAGGGGTGGATGCTACACCTGTTAAAGCTATTCTGTTCTCTTTGCCCACCCAGGAGTGGGATTCCTCCTCACTCAGAAGTGGGGTTCCCATACACGAGCTCTCCTAGACACCTACATTCTTCCCTCTTTCACCTTAGCCACCCATCAGAAATTTGGCTCCAGTTTATTTCAGAAAAGGGTGCCTGGCCCTTCTCTAGCCTGGCTAGGTTTCTCTTCCAAGTGACATGGTCCCCTCTCACTTCCCGTTTCCTCTCTTTAGATCCAGGCCAACCCCTCTCTTGCCCACTCCTCAGCCTCTAGCTCAGGAGGGTGAGGAAGAATCCCTGGGGGGCTCAGGCTCAGCCTCCTGTGTGTTCTGCCTGCCCCAGGCCAACCATCATCCCTCCTCTCAAGGGACCGTTTTGAGGGAAAAGGCAGAGCTCTTGAACTCTAAGGAAGCTCCCATTTGTTAGGGTTAGGCTTGGTCCCTTACACTTTGAAGCATATTTCATGCAAATGAAAACCAGGAAAGCGCAGGAGGAACACACTTACATCAGATAAAATAGACTTTAACTCAGCAGCTATAAAAAGACACAAAGACGATCATTGTCTAGTCATAAAGGAGCCAGTACAGCCACAGGATATGACAATTTTAAGTACTCATGCACCCAACATCGGAGCACCTAAACATATAAAGCAAACACTCACAGATCTAAAGGGAAAGAGAGGGCAACGTGAGAACAGGGGATTCCAACACCCTACCTTCTGCAATGGACAGGCCATCCAGACGGAAGGTAACAGAGACATGGAGTTACACTGCACTCCAGGCACTTATAAGAGGGCCTGCAAGCTAAGCTGTTACCCTTGTAGTCTTATCACTGCTGGGGGGTGGGTGGAGGAAGGCACCATCTCAAAGATGTGTAACCACAGTTCCCTGCCGCCACAGTGTCGCCCACTGTGGGCTGTGGCCAGTGGCTACTCTGGTCTCTCCAGTTTAAGACATGAATGGCAGGGACCTTCCAGCATGCCCGTCTCTACTTCACGGGGTTGTTCCTGGCAGGAGATGAAGAGGCAGTACCAAGACCTTGCTCTCAGATCCCAGTTCAAAGAGTACATCGAGCTCGCCTGCTCTGTGCTCTGAGCCCTAGCAACCTCCCTGCAGTCAGAAGCAGATGGACCTGAATACCAAAAAGTGGCTTCGTAACATTAATGATGTATTACATCCTTTTCTTATATCAGATCACTCCCAAATGATTATCATGAAGTGAATCGCACATCCTTTCTTCATTCTTTATCTTATCCATTGGGAAAAGGTAAAAGGTTGGCATCAGACACACACAAGCTCTGGGGCTACATGTGACTCCTAAGCATGTCAGACTTTATGGTTTGAGGTTTGACCTCCACACCTGCACGTTAGCATCAGCCCTTGCTCTCTGACATTCTGACCTCCTGAGGCCAGAAATTCTGCTGGTCGGAGAATCACACCCGAGACTCATTGGTGTAGATGAACATTCTACCACAGAGAGCTAAACTGGCATAAAAATTGTTTGATGTTCTCTCTGTGGTTGAACTGGAAAATGCCCTTTAATATATTTAGTCTGAATTGCTGCATCGCTGAGGGTGACTGGCATGATTAGGCGTGAACAGGTTGGCCTGTGCTGTCAAGATCATCTCATACCAAGGACCACAATCAGAACTTTTGCTAGAAGCCATGCTGAAGAGGCACACCTTTTACCTGAGCAAACCTAGAAATCACAGCTTTGTTTTTGTTTTTCAAGTACTGGGGATTGAGCCCACACTACCAATGAACTACATTTCCAGCCCCTTAAAAATCTTTTTATTATGAGGCATGATCTTGCTAAGTTGTCCGGGCTGGCCTCTGACCCATGTTCCTCCAGCCTCAGCCTCCTGAGAAACTGGGACCACACATAGGTGTACGTACTGCACCCAGCTAGAAATTATAACTTAAATGACCACTCAGACACTAAGCAGAATTTGACAATAGACCCATGTTAAGAGACTTTGAAGTTATATTCAAATATATTCTAAAGTGCTTTGATTGGGTGATTTTATTTCTGAAAAAAAATCTAGCCCAAGAGCCAACAATACAAAGAGCCATGTACGTAGCAAGATGATCACAGCATCACCCAACACAGCAAAAAAGTAAAAGCAAACTGTGGATTAATGTAAGATGTTAGTAATAGGTCATACTGGGTGCAGGATACGCTGAAAATCTGCACTGTCACCCCAACTTTGCTGTAAATCTGAAACTCTTCTAAAATGAAGTTTGTGAAAGGATGGCCCCATCCCACATTGGTAGGCTGATGTGCAATAATCAGAAATGACATTTGTAGAGGTTGTAATAATGTGGAAAAGCATTAAGCCAAGTGAAAAAAGAAGGATGTAAAATTATGCAACTCTGAAAACAATGTGTACCCGAGACAGCCTCCAGGATGGCCGTGGACCCTCTCCCTAGTGAAGCTACTGCAACTGTGGCAAATTATTTAAAACAACCACTTGAAGTATCTGGAAATTGTCCTCAGGCGTACAATGAATGAAAAAACCCATTGAATCAAGAAAATCTACTAACGTGTAATAAGAACAATGAGCCTCTGGCCTTCAGCCACAGCCTGCTTCTCCCTTGCCCTCCTTGCTGACCCTCGCTGCATTGTGACAGGGGCTCCATTCTGGGTGGGTGCAGCCAAGACAGAGATCCCCTTCCTGGACTCCCAGCTGAGCACTGCTGCATTTCCGGGGTGGGGGCAGGCCACTGCACTTCTCCCCACCCAGCCCCCAGCCCAGCCCAGGCAGTAGTGGTGCTGAATTCTGGCCAGGAGGAGAGCAGCCAGGAGAACAAGGTCTCTGAAGCTCTGCCCAAGGGAACTGACTTCATCAGGACAGAGTGTGGCCAGAGTCAAGTCTGCAGGCACTGAGAAGGCATGGAGATTTGGGTGGCCAGCAATTAAGAGGACACTCGTCACTTCACAAGAACAGGCTAGACCACAGACCAGCAAGGTGTTCACCAGGAGAGCCAGAGGAAAAGGGTCATCTTAAGTGTCACACCTCAAAAACTTGTCTCAAAACCACCCTGCAAAGACACATGAATTTAATTGCTCCAGGGCATTGCCACAAACAGTTGAGCCGTCATCTGGCCATTAGTAGGAATTAACAGTTGGAAGTGAGACCTGCAGAGAGACTCAGCAAGGAAAGTTAACAGGAAGCTCAGCCCAGGGGATCGCTTGAGCCAGGGTTTGGAGATCTGCCCTGCTGTCTTCCCTAGGCGGGGTTTGTGTGCCCGAGACTGTAATCACTGAGCATCAACATCAGAGGCAGCACACTAAGAAAAACTGTTTCCACTACTTCCATAGTCCAGCTAAGTCATAAAATTAATAAACAGGAAATCAAGGCCCAGGGAAGGATGAATGAGGGGACTTAGCATCTAGAGTTACTGTGATAGGTAAATGAACATGATCAATTTTTAACAAGAAACTACCATAGATGAGGGTCAAAGAAGCAGGAGAGTGTCATCCATCCACAGCAGTATTAGAAGCAGGTGACAGAAACTGCTCATGAGAGGGCCCAGATGTCAAATTAGCAAAGACTGAAGCAGCGTTATACATGTGTAACTAAAGCAAACTCCACTTAAGGAAGTAAGGGAAGGTATGAGGAAAATGTCTCATTGAAGAGAGAATACCAACAGAGACAGGAAGGGGAAAAAATGAATCCAATGAAAATTTGGAAGAAGTACAATAACTAAAATTAAAAAAAAAATCAATTCTATTCCCAGACACAATGGTAGATTTGAACTGGCACAAGAAAGAATCTGTGAATCTGAGCACAAATTGACAATTTACATAATCCCCCAGAGAGAGAGGAAATAGTGTCAGAGAATGGGAACACCATTAAGTGCACCACGTGATGAGAGGGCCTGAGAGGAGAATGGGAAAGAAGCTGGAAAAATATTGGAAGAAATAATGGCAGAAAACTTCCCAGATTTGAGGAAAACCATTCATCTCAATGACTCCCAGTAGGACCTGTACAAAGGGAGCCAAGCAGACCCATCAGCATTAAACCACTGAAAAACAATGAAGAGATCAGAAACCAGCAAGAGAAAATCTGCTCATATCCGCTCAAACTAGAAGCTCTGGCACCCAGAAGGCAGCGAATGATGTGCTCAAAGAGAAACACCATCAGCTGCGCATCTGAGACACAGCCCAATGAAGGTGAGCCGTCCAGAGATATCCTAGACCCAGACGGTGTGTGGCTGGCAGACCTGCCTGACAGGAACTGCTAAAGAAATTTCCTCCAGCTGAAAGCAAGTGACCCCACACAGCAATTCAAGTCCACAGAAGAAAAGAAAGAACGCCGGCAAAGGCAATTATGTAATTAGAAAAGACACTCTAAAAGTGGATTTTCCTTTCTTCTCTTAATTGATTTTAAAAAGCAATTGCATAGAACAATATATAATTGTATTGTGGAACCTACAACATACAAAAATGTAATTAGCGGGGTGAGGTGGTGCACGCCTGTCATCACAACAATTTGGGAGACTGAGGTGCGATGGCAAGTTCCAGGCCAGGCCTGGCAGCATAGTGGAGACCCTGTCTCAAAATAAAATATAGAAAGGGCTGAGATGTTGCTCAGTGGTAGAGCATCCCTGGGTTCATTCCCCGGGATGCCAAAAAGAAAAAAAAGAAAGCAGCACAAAGGGAGCATGCAGTAGCGAAGCTGTTGTAGGAGTAAGAAACCCCATCAGATCGCATCTCACATCCACAGGAACAGATGAGGAGAACCTCAAATGGTGAATAAGGAGTTCAGTATAATGACTCTAAAAATATTTGTTCTTATTTATTCTATCATCCTCATTGACAGACAAAATTGTGTGACAGTTATGGAAATTGTTAACTTTGTAACATTTACAGATATAATATGTGATGTTTACTGTCTTGGCTTGGGGACTTTGTTCAGTGAGCAACTTGAATAACCCTGCCCTCTGGCCTTGTACTCCTAGACCCCACTGGCACCCTGACAGGTGTTGGCTGAGAAGGACCCTGGAACGGTCTCTCTGGGAATAGAATTATATGTTTATAATTCTAACAGGAAATATCATCCAGCGGGGTGGACTACCTGAAAGGAATTAGGCAAAAAGGGAATGAAGTGAAGTGGGAAGGAGGGACCGAGTTCGGGGTGCACAGGGTGTTTGGATTCTGGATGGACTCGTGCAGTGGGAGGCCCGGGGCTGGTCCTCGCTGCCTTTCAGAGGAATCCCACGGCTTGATGTGGGCAGGGAGGGGACTCTCTGCGCTGCAGCCCACCTTGCCCACAGCAGGGTCGCCGTGGGACAGTGACAAGAGCTCAGTGCCTTCACCAAGAGCAGAACCAACAAGGGCACAGCAAGCAAAGCCTCTGCACCCGACCACCAGCCATGGCGCGCGCCCTCCTGGGGAGGGAGGCCCACAGGGAGCAGCCCTGGTGCAGCAGATGCCATAGCAGCAGCAGCAGCAGCAGCAGCAGCAGCAGCAGCAGCAGCACAGAGGCCCTACATGTATGGCAGTGGCTTCCTTGAGGTGTCACCTCCATTTTCGTGAAACTGCCCCAGAACCTCTGGTGTCCATTCCCGAAAGTGATTTTGCAACCTCCCCCGTGGCTTTCAGAGCATCTCCCTAAATTTCCTTTCTCTAGGGCACTTTCTCTTTCTCCCGCTGTGAGAGAAGGACTGCCCGGGAATGCTTTCTGGGTCAGATGGTTGGCTGCCTCCTCCCTTTAGCTAAATAAAGGACATGTCTTCAAAGGACGAGCTGGCGAGGACATCTGGTCTCCCTGATTGCACTGGTCAGGGGAGGTCCAGCCGAGTCCCAGGCGTTAGCGATGTGGACAGTCAGCTTGTACCACCCAGAATCTACATCTGGCTGCCAAATGCACCTTGCTCTGGCCACCCACATCCCCTGGATCCAGCGAGCAACAGCTCAGCATTCTCTTGGCTGCACAAAGAGGGCGATTGCCACAAGCAGGGCTGTTGTTCCCTTGGCATTGGCATCAAAGGCCCAGGCCAGCTCCCCTTTGTCTGTCGGCTGCTATTGAGGAGGAAAGGAGAAGAAAAGCAAACCAATAGGTTCCTTGGAAAGAATCTTCTGTGGACGTGGGCGCTCACTGTAGGGCCGAGCCGACGTGATTCTAATGACAACTCGTGACGCTGCTTAGCATGGAGAACCTCACCAACACACAGACCAAGACGTCCTGGTGCCTGGTTACACAGGCACGCTGTTTCCCAGGTGTGGACTTTGAGATTCGAACAGCTCTGCTGCCAGGAGCCAGGTCCGCCCGGGGTGTTTGGAGGCGGGTTATTCCACGGGTACTATTCTGCCCTGCAGGAGTGTGGAGATTGTGTCGTCTTGTCTGCGGGCATGCTCCTCCCTCCTCAAGCTGCCTGGCCCCACGTCCACCTTGTGCCACTACAGGAATAGGCTCACAAAGCCTTCATAAATGTCCCCACTTTTCTCTTTGTTCTGAGTCATCCACCTGCACTAGTTTATAAGGGCTAAAGGGGGCCCAGCCCTCCCTGACATGCAGGGGTGTTTGGGGGGCTTTATGGTAAGTCAGAATTTTATTTGTATTAGCAAATATTTCTGGTATGTAGAAAAAGGGGAGAGAGTAAAATATGCACATGTGATTTCCACTTGTGGGCTTAATTAGGTGCCCTGTGTACCCACTTTAATTCCATTTCTTCCTCCTTACCCACAGGGGTACCACTCTCCCAGTGTTTGTCATGCCCCCACATATTTGTATACTTTTACAGCAGGGATCCACACATGACCCTTGTTTATATGTTTTGGAACTCTGGTCGAGCACTGGTGCATGCCTGTAATCCCAGAGGCTTGGGAGGCTGAGGCAGGAGGATCACCAATTCAAAGCCAGCCTCAGCAACGTAGCAAGGCCCTAAGCAAGTCAGTGAGACCCTGTCTCGAAAGAAAACACACAAAAGGCTGGGGATGTGGCTCAGTGGTTAAGTGCCCCTGGGTTCAATCCCCTATAACTGTGAAATTCGGTAGTCTACGCAGACTTCTCCAGTTAGCCGCGCTAAGCTTTGGTGTTGTCAAGGTTGGCACAGGGAGTGCTGGCTCCTTTCTCTTCACTGCTGTGTGGGTCTCCATGATCCATTTACCTGCCCTTCAGGTTTTTTGTCTTACAAACTCTACCTTAGCAAGCAATCTTAGGCAGAAGTGCTTTACCTCTAATCCGATTTTAGGATTGCTGGTAGCTGGGGATAACAAAAGAGCAGACAGATTTTTTTCGTGTGTTTCTCATTGTTTCTAAATTTCAAGAGAGAACATACCCTTCCTCAGCACATCCAGAGTGACACCCCCCCTCCCTCGGCTCCCAACCCCTCTAGGGCCGTCTTCGTGTCCTTCTGGGTCTGCCCTTGCTCTCTTCGGCATGTTCCCTGAGCTCAGTTTGCCTGCCGTCCTTGGTTCCTGGAACCAGTTCCCTCTCACACTGTGTTCTGGCTTCCTTTGACCCTTTGATGATACAATTTCTACCTAGTCTAAGTGAAAACCTCACGCGGTCTTGCCCCAGATCCTCTTCCTGTGGTTTGGATGCTCTGCTGAATTCCTCAGACCCTAAGAATGGGGATAACAAGTGGGGTTACATGGAATTTTCTCTGACTCCCCATCACCCCTTGCGGGGAAAATGCTCAGAGATGGGGTGATTTACTGAATCATAAAGCATAAAAATGGCATTTGAGAACTGTGGCATGGGGTTGGATTGCATGAGATCCTCTGGGAATCCGAGTGGAGCGACTCTCGCTGAGCAGACTCCTCTAGGAGCACTCTGGTGCACGAGTCAGGTTATGTAAGAGAAGCATAATAAGGTGGATGTTTCCTTTCACCTGACTGCAATCCTGAAGACTATTCAATGTTCAACACCCACACAGACACGCACTCAGAGGCGTACACGCCAACACTGCTATTTCCTGAAAAGATTCAGTGACAATCTATTTTAGGTACTGCTAAGCAATTTAAATAGAAGGCTACCAAGTTGTGTTTTTAAGTAAACTTTTATTGAAGTGTGACAAGCAGGGAGGGCACAGGTCATGAATCTACAGCTCAAGGACTATTCCCAGATTCACCATGCCAGATCAAGGAACAGAACAGACTGGCTCCCCAAAGCCCCACCTGTGCCCATTTCAGTCACCATGGACTCTCCCCAAAGGTAACCACGATTCTGAGTTCCAAAACTGTAAGTTAATTCTGTCTGATTTTGAACCTTAAGCGAAGGGAATCGTACTGTGCATATTCTTTTGTATTTAACTGCTTTGCTCAACAGTAAGTTCGTGAGGGCATCCCAGCCATCGTGTGTGGCGTGATTCACTCATTTCCATTCCTGTGTGGTGTGAACACTGACAGTTTGCTCATTCTACCTTGGATGGGCATGTGGGCTGTATTGGCTTTTGAACTTTAATGGTGCTGCAGTCAAACCTTCTTGCACGCGTGTGTGTGTGTGTGTGTGTGTGTATTGCACGTGTGCCCACAGTCTTGGGTGTGAACCTGGTGTTGAGTGCTGGGGCAGCGCATCTGCACACGTCTCTGTCACTGATACACTGTGGTCGTCTTAGCTCTTCCTCACCCACACTGATGTTTTCTGTCAGGGGCATGGAGTGAAAACTCTGCTTTGTCTTCCCAGGTGAGCACCCTCCCTTTTTCAGTTGTAGTTGGACACAATACCTTTATTCTATTCTTATGTGGTGCCGAGGATGGAACCCAGGGCCTCACACATGCGAGGCAAGTGCTCCGCCACTAAGCCCCAGCCCAGCCCCAGGTGCCCCTTTGAATGCACAGAGGCTTCTGATTCCTCTTCTTTCCTGATCCGTCTCTTTACCAGCTCCTGGTCCTTTGCCAGCTGCACACACCTTCCTTCTTCTTCCTTTATTCTACTTGTGCTGGGCCACCTAGACCACTCATTTGTTCATTAGGCCAATGCTGAGTCCCTGCCATGTGCTGGGGATTGTGCTGGGTGATGAGCAGGGTGGACAGGCCCCTGTTCCTTAGTCCGACAGAGAGAAAGCATGTGTTCAACAGGCAGATCTTGTAAATAACTGTATGTAGAAATCGTTGTGAAGGGAAAGAAATGATTGCCCTAAGAGTAACTTGGAGACTTAATTTGGATTGGAAAGTTCAGGACCCATTCCCCCCACCCAGCTTTTATTATTTCCTTATTTATTGCCAGGAAAAACCCTTTAAGGAATCCTTGGTGGAAGGATGAGTAGAAAGCAGAGAGATGGGAGTTGAAGAGATGGAGATAAGCAGTTTGTGAAGGCTCAGAGGGAGAAATGTGCTTGGAACATGGGGTCTAGGGAAAGGACAGGGCTGCAGTCAGGGGTGCAGAGGAGCCATGTCCAGGAAGGCCGCTGCTCTAGGACACTGCTCTCAGCACAGGGCAGCAAGCATTTTGCATTTTATTGCAAGTTCAGTGGGAAACCAGTGAAAAGATGGAGTAGGATGCTCCCCTGATCTGATAGGCTTTGTCAGATCTGGCTGACTGTGGGGAGAGGACTGAAAAGAAGCAAGGAGACCAGCTAGAAGCTCATTGCAGTAATCCAGAGAAGAGGGAACAACGGCTAGGAATTGGCCGTAGGGTGGGAAGAGGGAAGTAGATACAGTGAGAGAAAATGAAGGAACAGGCAGGATCCAGTCCTCCCGGGGAGCTGGGAGTTAGGGCTGAGGGAGAGGCTGTGAGTAGGAGTGCTTCCCAGATTCATGACTCGGCAATTGAATGGGGAGAGGAGTCTTTTTCCTGATTAGGGAATATTGGAGACAGGACGGATTTGGATATGGGAGGGTCATAAATTTTAAGCATATAACGTCATCTTGGCTCTGTGACATACAGGTAGATGTGTTGGATGGACAGTCTTGTGCTCAGGTAGTGGTTATCCCAAGTATTTTCATTCTTAGCAATTTGGTTTGCCCATGTATTGCTCAGTTTTGTGTTTTTTTAAATGAAATACCTGAGGCAGGTTAACTTTATCAAGAAAAAAGTTTATTCAGCTTACAGTTCTGGAGGTTACAGGGCATGATTTTGTCCTCAGCTCAGCTCTGGTGAGCACCTCATGGTAGATCACAGATGTATTGCAAGTAAGAGAGATCACATTGCCAAGCAAAGCCAAGGGACTGGGGGTCCCACAGTCCCTTTTATGGGTGTGCCTCCAATTGACACAAGGACTTCCCCCTAGGTTCTCCCTCTTAAAAGTCTGCCACCATGAACCACACATGAACCCTGGGGGACAACCACATCCTGACCACAACACCCTGGGACTCCCCACTCATTAGAGGTGAGGAACCCCCTTGCTTCAGGGGAGGACAGACGATGCTGAGAGCAAAGGTGTTGGAATAACCTTTCTAGCATACTAGATTAACTTGAAAAACATCATCAAATAAACATGCCTTTCTCATTTGAAAGGGACAAGTTTTATGGTGAACTGGAAGGATTTGTGATTGTTGAGGAGGCAATTGAGTCCAGAATTTTTATATTCAGCTCCAGAGGAGAGAGGATCGAAGGCATGAGGTTAAGGTCAACTTCTACCATGTGGGGAAAAACGGGCTCTTTCAGATTGAGGGGAAAGAGCCTCACGTGAAAGAGAAGAGAGAAAGTTTAGGAGAGTCTCAGGGTCAGGTGGAGCTCACAAGAGCTGTTGCCTCCTCAGAGAGGACTTCCCTGATTAGCTGATCTCGGGTCCCTACCTGTTGTCATTCTCTAGGCCCTCACCTGCCCCATCTTTCCTTTCCTCTTTCTTTTTCATTTGTCACTCTCTGAAATTGTGTTACTTATTTTGGCTAAAACAATTAGTTATATGAAATAATCCAGTTCTTTAAGGATCCTGAGCTACCCACCACTGAGGGCAACACTGTCTGATGGGATACACTGGGAACTACACATGTGATTTAAAATTTCTAGGGTCTCTCTGTTGTGTCCTAAGTTTCCTGGATAGTACATGCAAATGGGATTTGGCAGATGTGTGCAGAGAAAAACTCATCCCCGGAGGAGTGGGTTTGGCTGTGGCTCAGACATCAAGATCCCTTCATGGGGTGAAAGTTTTCTACTCCACAAAGATTGCACAAGACAAGGCTGACGTGTTTTAGCTTTGGCCCACTAAGTACAGCAATCTGTGATCTTGGGCAGATCGCCTGTTCCAGGGTGGCAAATAGGCTTGATGTTTCATGTCCTCTGTACTCATGGCTTCCTGAGCCTGCAGAAGGAAGGATTCTGAGGCTTCCTCTGAACTTCTGGAAAGAGAATGTCTTGATCAATTAGTGATGCCTGCCCTGGGCACCACCAGGAGCGT
This sequence comes from Marmota flaviventris, assembly GCF_047511675.1. Taxonomy (NCBI): domain Eukaryota; kingdom Metazoa; phylum Chordata; class Mammalia; order Rodentia; family Sciuridae; genus Marmota; species Marmota flaviventris. The sequence goes on from NC_092516.1 coordinate 25,498,084, forward strand.
TGGGAAGGATGCTCCAATTCCCTTGAAGACTCAGTGTTTTCCTCATTCAAAAGAGGATAAAAATACAAGTTGTTTCGGACTAACAGGGACGCTATGAAGCTCGAATCTCAAATGGAGTAGGCTGAGAAATGATGATCTCAAAGCCCAACTCCATGGTGAGGTACTGTTAGAGATTCACCTTCCCAGCTGGGTTGGAGGTAATATAATGAATGGGTGCATGTGTGTGCACGAGTGCATGTGTGCATATGTGTATACATGTGCATGTGCACCTGCTTGCATGTACTTTCCCCCAGGGGAGAAAATGAAGCACAGATCAAGATCTGCCAAGAAGCCAGGTTTAAAAAAATACTCAGTTATTCTGAGTTCAGGATGTGGAGAAGCTGTCTTGATGAAGATTAAATCTATTGATGATTTTTTAAAAACATTCAAGTTAACCTTTTCCCCCTGTAGAGTCAATTTATTACCTGTGTACATGCACACATTTAATCTATATATATTTTTTCCAAACAATGCCTCTTTATACATCATTTCACTTTTTTAAAAAAACTCAGTTTCTGCTTCTTTTGAGGGTCTGGGGAGAGAGAATGCCATTCTTCCTCTTTATAGCCTACTTATGTTCTGACCAAATGAACTCCCTTTCTCTGCCTGGTGTCTCCTTTCGCATCTCCCCTCTCTCCAAAGGCCCAGGCCACCTCTGAGAATCTGCTATTATTGATTCAGGAAAAGGCTTTGATTCTGCAAACCACAGGCTGTTACTCATGAAACTATGACAACTTGGTATTAGCTGCAAATCAATGAACTTTTTAAATGCAGTCGAAGCAACAAAACTCGCTTACTGCTAAACCTTGATAAGCCCACCCCAGAACAGCTGAACCTTTATCTTAACAGCATATGATCTTTTCTGCTTTGATAGCCCCTTTGCTGCATTGATAAGGATCACACATCTTACAGGAGCTGGTTCCCTCTCTGGGAGCATTTCTAAAGTGGATGGAGGAGAGGAAAGGAACTCTGTCTAGGGTCGGGCAGCGATAGGTCAAGCGTTCACAAATAGACCCATGCTCAGCCTCCCTCTTTGTCAAACCAGCTGCTCTTTAGAGACAAACAGAAAATGAGAACATGGCCAGGAAGAGTCTGAGCTGTGATGAAGTGCTCTTGGCATGATTCACTGGCGAGGTCATTAAGATGGTCATTCTTCAGAGCCATTCTACAGAACCAGCCCTCTGCCCCTTGCTCCACAGGAGGGAGTGGTCCCTGTCTCTCATTATTTCTCTCAGTCCTCTGTCAAAAAAGTGTATATAACTGGGTCACTTAGGCATCTGGTGTCTGCCCTTATCATCAGGACACTTTATGTACATGGGTCATTTTCAGCTGAAGTTGGGCTGCAGATGAGTTTGGTGAAATTTAGGAAAGTAAGAAGGCCAGCTCTCCTGGGGACATCTTTGAAGGGACATGTGTGGACCAATTCGATCTCCTGCCACTTATGCACCCTTAGCCAGCAGCTGGGACAGCCTGACAGTCTATAGGAACTTCTTGCTAAATTGACCCTCCGCTTGCAGTTTCTCCCTAGTCAGGCCTTATGGGAGGGACCAGAACTTTCAGTACTTCTCCGTCCTGCTCTTCGTCTGCCTTGTCCTCCTTCTCCCTGCCCTCCTGGTCTTGGACTTCACCTGTGCCCCATTTCACATCCTTTATTCTCACCTTTCACTTGGGCCGTTGCTGTGGCAACCAGCTCCATGCAGGTGAAACCAGATAGCCTCTGGCTGTCTGTCCTGCCTAGCGTTCGCTTTCCGTCCAGGCTTCTCTGGGTCACACCTTTGGACTGCCTACAAAGCCTCCTGAAAGTGAGACAGTTAACATCCCAGGATGCAGATCTGTCCAGTGTGGAAGGGGAGAAGGTGCTGGAGACCCTCATTATTCATGAAAAAGCTCTTCGTCCATCGTTCCAGTGGAGGGTTCTCGGGTGCATTTTATGTGCTTCTCAGAAGTCAGGGTCGAGCCCCAGTTTCCCACAGAGGTGAGAACCCAAGGATTCACCCTCACATTGGTTTTGACCCTCTCCCCTCCCAGAGCTGTCCCTTAGATTGCCTCCCAAATTGGGGCTGTCTCCAGTCCCTCTTTCCAGGAGAAATCAGCATAAGATTGTCTAAAATCAGAGCTTACGGCTGGATTCTGGAAGTGGGATCAACTCCTGGTCAGAGGGCAACAGGGAGTCCACTGTGGGGGCAATTGGCTTTGGCTTATGCAGTACCTGTGAACTTGAATAAAACAGGCAAGGATGAGAATAAGGAACATAGGGTTGGTTGGTTTTTATTGACTACCTTAGGAGCTGTGGGGAATTTGTTCCATGTCACCTTAGCTGAGCTGGAACTAAACTTCTCAGAAGTCCCTTTCCTGCACAGTCTGGGCCACATGATTTCCCCGAGCTTTGGAAGGCAGCCATGTGTATTTAACACTCAGAAGGGGAGCAGGGGACCAGGGGCTCTTGCAGCCCACCTGCTCTTGTGGCTGATCTGCCAACCCACCTGTGGGTGTGAAGCTGCCTCTGTTCCCCAGCTTCTCCTCCTTCGACCAGACTTTTCCCTTCAGTTTCTGTGACTCCTGGGCCACACTTCTTGCCTGCTGAATTCATTCTTAGCACCAGATGCAGAAGCAACAGCTATACATAGACTGTGTAACCAGCTCCAAAATTATGTAATAAATCCTGTATTCCAGATCATTTCTAGTGGTTCTATTTTTTGATGAAGCACTGGCTGGTGTAATTGCAGGAGCTGGTTGCCAAGTTTGGACATGAAATGTCCCCCAGAGGCCCATGCTGAAGTCTCATCTTCTAGCCTGTGGTGCTGTTGGGAGGAGGTGGAGCCGAAATCAGGTTACTCAGGTGAACTTGAATAAAACTGGCAAGGATGAGAATAAGGAATCTAGGGTTGGTTGGTTGTTACTCAGGTGTGTCCCAGTTACTCAGGAAGCTGAGGCCGGAGGATCACTTATGCTTGTGAGTTCCAACCAGCTTGTTCAACAGATAGATCCTGTCTCAAAAAAAAAAAAAAAAAAAAAAAAAAAAAGAATAGCTGGAGACTGGTTGGATGCAGGTAGATCAATGAGGTTGTGCTCTTGAAGGAGATTGTAGGGCTCCAGACCTTACTCTCTGCTTCCTGGTGACCAGAAGGTGAGTCACTTTTCTCCACCATGTACTACAGGCCCACAAGCAGTGGAGCCAACTGAACGTGCACTGAAACCTTTCAAACTATGAGCCAAATATATCCTTTCCATCTTGTAAGTTATTATTATTATCTCTGGTATTTTGTCACAGTGAGGGAGAGCAAGCTGACACACAGCTGGTGGAACTGGGCAACACCCAGGGAAGCCATGAGGAAGTGGATCCTGAGCACACCGAAGATGGGACATCGGCATATCTTTGAAAAGCTGAGAGAAGCTCTGGGTGGTTCCCTCACATTTACCATTCAGCTCGCTCTCCTCCCTGACCCTTGCAATGTCTACCCTGCTGTCTAACCTGCTTCCTGATTATTTTTATTTCGTGGACTTATTTTTAATTTTTGAACTTTTATTTGATTAGGTGTTTCCAAAAGAACAAAAATTCTTTTTTTCTTTCATAATGTTCTGTCTTGTTTGATGAATTCTATTATCTCAAAAAGTTAAAACATAGTTATTTTAAGGATTTGTTTTTAGGTTGATCTACTCTTCCAATTTCTGGACGGGGTATATTCTTCATTTGTTGTTTCTGTTTTCTCTTTCAGTGAGACAGTTGATTCATGTGATTTGTAAAAGGTAAAGGCACCTAAACACATATGGTCTGTGGTGTGGAATCAGAAAACAGTTTTACTTTCATTTCTGCCACCCCTTTGCATTTTCTCAGTTGGACTAGTTTTTCCATTGCCTTTGGATAAAAAGTTGTGCGGTGCTCATGACATTTTATGCTCTGTAAAAGTTCTATAGTCACTTTACATCAGAGGCACAGTCTCTCTCTCTCTCTCTCTCTCTCTCTCTCTCTCTCTCTCTCTCACACACACACACACACACACACACACACTCCACCCATGTAATAATTAGTGCCTAAGTTTTCTTGCAAGGGCAAAATTCTGCTGCTCTTCTGCAGAAGGTTCTCTTGGAAAGACGGGAGAACAGTTGGGCTCTTTCTTTCTCCAGTTCTTTTTTTACCAACTAAATGACAATGGTTTCTGATCCTTCGTGGACTGGAGGAAAGATAAGGGAGAAGAACATTCCTACCGATTGGCACTGCCCTTAGATGGCCTTGTGCTGGTTGAAAGTGTGTAAAGTTGACTCATTTTCTTCCTTCCTTCCTTCCTTTCTTTCTTTTTTGGCAGGGGGTACCAGGGATTGAACTCAGGGGCCCTCGACCACTGAGCCACATCCCCAGCCTTATTTTGTATTTTATTTAGAGACAGGGCCTCACTGAGTTGCTTATTGTTTTTCCATTGCTGAGGCTGGCTCTGAACTCTGGATCCTCCTGCCTCAGCCTCCTGAGCCACTGGGATTATAGATGTGCGCCACCATGCCTGGCGGTTGACTCATTTTCTTTGGGCATTCTGATAGTTTTTATTTCTTTCTTTCTTTTTCAAATTTTTCTGTGTTAGGGATTGATCCCACGGCCTTAAGCATGCTAGATGAGTGTTTTACCTGATGGTTAATTTTACATGTTAACTTGAGTGGACTAAGGAACACCTGCTGAGCATGTAAAATGTCATTTCTGGTGTGACTGAGGATGTTTCTGGGAGAGATCAGCGTTTGAACTGGAAGGAAGAGCTTGCTCTACTCTTGCCAGTGAGTGTGGCTCTGTCCAATCCGGTGATGGCCAGAATAGGGCAAAATGATGATGAGGGTATGTTGTTTCCTCTTCTTGATGCAGCAGCCACCTTCTGCCTTGGACAGTGCTGTTCCTGGTTCTCAAGCCTTTGCACCCTGGGATTCACACCAGTGCAACCCCCCCCCCCCCCGCCCCTCAGGCCTTGGACCTCATTCTGGGAGTTACACATTGGTTTCTCTGGGCTCAGCCCTTTGGGCTTGGACTGATCACACCCCCAGTTTCTGGCTCTCCAGCTTGCAGAGGGACTTCTCACCTGCATGATAGTATGAGCTGATCTTCATAATAAACACCCACCTATATATCTCTGAATATCCTGGAAGTTCTGCTTCTTTGAGAACCCTGACTGATGCAGGTGTGGTGTGAGTTCTTCTGAGACTTCCGTTCCCTTTATCTGGGTGACACATGTGACTTTGCTGTCTCATGCTCCTTGCAGAGCTCTTGGATTGGTGGTACCTTCAGGTCTCTCTGCTGAGGCCTGTTCACACCCTTGGTGAACCTCATGTCAATTCTCTTGCACTTGGCCATGTCTCGTTCATGTCTAGTTCATGGAAAACATACAGGTGTCCTTTGCCCTGATCCATGGGGAGGGCTGTCTAACCCCCAAAGCTGCCTTTCCTCGGGCTCCTCTGCGCAGCCTACCAGACTTCACCTGTTAGATTTCTCCCACTCAGGTAGGGGTCAGACACTAGTCCATTCTGTCTGCCCTTGGCTTCCTCTCTGTTGCCCTGTTGTGTAGAGTAGTTCTCACACACTATGACCCACCTGAAAGAAAACTTCCACCAAATACCTGAGTCCTTTCCTTGATTTGGGTGGGGCTTTAAAAGTCACCTAATCGCTTGGGCAGGGGATGTGGCTCAAGCGGTAGCGAGCTCGCCTGGCATGCGGCCCAGGTTCTATCCTCAGCACCACATACAAACAAAGATGTTGTGTCCGCCAATAACTAAAAAATAAATATTGAAAAAAATTCTCTCTCTCTCTGTCTCTCTCTTAAAAAAATATTTAAAAAGTCACCTAATCTCAGGGCAGGGTGGGGGCTGCTGGGGGTTGTACCCAGGGCCTCACACATGCATGTGCTCTATCATGGAGCTATACTTCCAGTTGCCTAGCTAACTGGATCTTCTCCTTTGAAGTTTCTGCTTGAAAGGCTGCCTTTTCATTTATTTTGGAATTCTCTATCAACATAAGATGAACATGAGATTTCAATGTATTAAGTCATTTTTTGCTAAGGGTGAAATGAACTCTCCTTGGGCATCCCAGGTGCTCTGAGTTTCAGAAATGTCCTTACCGGGTGAGTCCATGTTTCCTTTTAGATCTCATGGGTTCCAGGCTCGTGCATGTATGAATTCTCTGTATGCGATTCCTGCATCCTGTGGGTGCTTCTGAGCATGGACTCTCCTCCAGCAAATGGTGCCACTTTGGAACTTGACTTCTTTGAGGTGACTCACTGCCCAGAGGCAGACGACCCATCCCTCTAAACAACTGAGCATGTTTTTAGGGATTCTGATTCTTTTATCCAACATCTCCATCAAACTTCACTTGATTCTTTTGAAAAACATTTAGAGAGGATTACAATGATTTCTGGTGCAAACAGCAAAAGATTCATTTTAAACCAGCTTAATCTGAAAACAGAAGGGGGAGGATTTCAGAGTTCCTGTGGAAGGGAAGGTTAAGTCTGGCCCCAGGGCAGGCTTTCTCTGGGCACAATGTAACCCTGTTGTTACTCTCTTTTTTCCTCTCTCAGTTCTGCTCACTGAGAGTTGGCTCTGTTCTCTGGAGGGCTTCCTAGTCTCGGTGCCAGGTTGGCACTCAGCTACCTCCAGGCAGTGATTCTCAACTGGGGGTGATTTTACCCCCACAAGGGGACATTTGGCAGTGTCAAGAGACATTTTTGGTTATCTGTTTTCCAGAGTTCCCTGAAAGGGCCTCGTTTGGACCAGTCTGAACTCAAAGCCATTTCTCCGAAGACTCCAGCTCTCGGTTGTAACCAGAGTCTTTCTCCTTTATTTCTCCCTTTCCCAGCTCTTTATTATGTGGACAGACTTGGATTCTTGGCTTAAATCCTCCTCCTAGTTTTTCAGCCTCTGCCATCAGTGGGTGGAGAAGGGAAGGCGGGGAACATGCATGGTAAATCTTGCGCTTGTCATTTATGAGCGTGTTTATTTTATATGCCTGAGAGCATGTTATACACACATACATAATATTGGGTGTCATGGTTTTTTTCCTCTCAATATTGCGTAATATACATTTTTCTGTGCTTTACAAACTGTTTGCAACAAACATCTAAAAATTCAGCATAAAACTTCAACATATAGAAAAACCATCCTCAAATTAATCATTACCTGATGGTTTTCCTTAAACTTGGTCTCTCCCACAGTAAATTTATACAATGTGAGAATGGATTTTTTATGCAGCCATTTATTGTGCCTTAGAAACAAAATTAAAGTGGGTCAATAGGCTTTTGGTCGGCTGAGTATAAGGACAGGGTTTCAACAGTCATCATCAAATGATTGGAAACAGGTTGCATTTGAGTTACCTGGAGATTTTTTTTTACAAATACAGATTCTAAGACCCAAACACTACTGAAACAGAAGGTGCACAGAGAGGACCCAAACAGAGGTCCCCTAATTGTTCTGATGCATAGTCAGGTTTTGGAACCACTGGTATTATTGACCTACATGGATGGCTAGCTTGATCTTTGCATAAATTCTCATTCATAAATACTAGTTATTATAAAAATGATACCTTGGGCTGGATGTGGTGATGCATGCCTTTAAACCCAGCTGCTCATGAGGCTGAGTTGGGGGATCACCCATTTGAGGCTAGCCTGGGCAACTTAGAGAGACCCTATTTCAAAATGAACAAAAAGGGCCCGGGGGGCTGGGGTTGTAGCTCAGTGGTAGAGGCCCTGGGTTCAATCCTCAGCACCACATAAAATAAATAAATAAAATAAAGATATTGGGTTCAACTACAACTAAAAAATAAATGTTAAAAAAAGGGCTGGGGATGTAGGTCAGTAGTAGAGCACACTTGGCATCAATCCCCAGTACTTCCCCATCCCCCTCCCCCCCAAAAAAAAAGATTCCTTGGAAGCTTGGTGGCTGAATGGTGGTTGTAGTGGCTATTTGTCATCCATCATGGCCACGTCAGAACTGAATCTCATTCTTTGCTTAGGAAGCCCCTCATGGTTTGTGACAAAACCTATTCTGCATAAACCCTAAAAATATTCTGTACTTCTTTCTCTCCTGTGCCTGGAAACCAGGGCTCAGGCACGTGACGTGGGCTCTGCCAACTTTATATCCACATCAGATTCTGACTTTGGTCCCTAAGTTACAACAAGGCAGGGATGTGGAGCTCTCTCAGCGTCACAGTGGTGATGGCCAAGGTGGTAGAGTTACTGGTGTTACAGTGGCAGGGGGCAGAGTTCAGAGCTGGTTTCCTCCTCAGATCCCGTCCGCGGTGTGGTCTGGGCATGGTGCCCAGCTGCCTGGACACTGAGCACTCAGCCTGATTCTCCATCCCACGGCGATGCTGTTACCCACCATCCTTGAGATGAGAGACAAGACACCTCCTCAGCAAGCAAGCGAATCCTCCTTCCCTGGCTGATCATGCCTGGCCAGCTGTACGTGTGGGCTTTCAAGGGTGCCCACCCTTGAAATATGCTGCATTGTTCTTTGGTGGAGAAACAGACGCATGTTTTAGATCCCAGTTGACAAAGATCACTCTCTCCTCAGTGGAAACGTCGTAAAGCTTTGTTTCTGCCTCCAGCGGGGGTAACCTCAGCTTTGCATGGTGGGCAGCCACATTGGACACGTTAGGGTTTGGATCCTAAAGGATCCCCCGAAGCTCATGGGTTTAAAGCTTGGTCCCAACTAATGGAGCTATTGGGAAGCCGGAAACCCTCCAGCAGGTAGGGCCTGTTGAGGAAGCAGGTTCTTGGGGCCTTCCCTCAGGGTATACTGGGACTCCAGCCCCTTCCCCTTCCTCTTTCTCCACTTCCTGGCCACTGGGAGGTGAACTGCTTCGCTCTGCCATGATGCTCTACCTCATCACAGGCCCGAAGGGATGTGGCCAAGGGACTGTGGACTGAAAGCTCTGAAACTATGAGCCAAAATGAATCCTTCCTCCTTTTAAATTGCTTTTCTCAGGTATTTTGTTATAGTGGTGGGAATCCGACTTACATGGGGGACTATAGCGAAGACAACACTTCCCTCCAAAAGAAGCGAGGAACACACCTGAATGCCTAATTAGTGATCCTATAATTCCACGTCATAGAACCAGGAAGGGAGCATTTTGGCAATGAATCAGAAGGCATCCATGACATGGACTGGCTTCCAGAGGTCTCTTCTTTTTAATTTATTTTTTAATATATTTTTTTTAGTTATAGAGGGACACAATACCTTTATTTAGTATTTTTTATGTGGTGCTGGGGATCAAACCCAGTGCCACATGCATGCTAGGCAAGTGCTCTATGACTGAGCCACAAGCCCAGCCCCAGAGGTCTCTTCTGAAGCCTCATTGGAAGCACACAGCCCCCTGGGGGGCTCACCAGCATGGATTAGCTAAAAATCTTCCCCTCTTCTTCCAGCCTATGTTAGCTTGATGGATGGAGCTTTGTAGTATTGTCCATTTGAACGCTGACAGATTTCTACCCAAATCAATCATGTCTTTTTGGCACAGTTGACTTTGAGCTGTTCTTCTTGACAGTGATTAGCCAGCAGTCTGAGCTGGGTCTTAAGGCTCTTGGTGTTCTAAAGCATTACCACCAGTATATTCATCCATCTTCCTATTAAAGGTGGAGGAGGACAGGTGTCCCATGCATCTAAAATAGGAATTAAGTGCTTCCTGTGTATAAGTTCAAATGTAGAAGGACTCAGAAGGTGCTGCTTTATTCTGTTTTGAAATGGAGTTTTGTCGTGCTGAAGATCTTCCCTGGCCGTGTTGGTTCTGGCAAGGGTATTATAATACAGGTTTTGAGCAATGTTAATCACCTGGGACTTTTGCCAAGATCATCAAATTCAGTGCAGAGACAGTCCCTGTCCGCAGAGCCAAGGGCTGGGGATAGACTCATAAACTTGTTATGAAGTCCTAGGTTGTTCATAACTAATGGCTCAAGAAGCATCATATGCAGGGAGAGGGGTGGAGTTGTACTTGTGCATAAATTGAACTTAAAGCCTTCTTGCTCCTCAGATAGGATGCCTGGCTGAAAGGTGGGGTTCTGAGAGCAGGTCCACCAGTGGAGTCCATGGTCTTCAAGAGGTGACAGAAAGCTCTTTTGAAAATGGAAGAAGCTCTACTTTCTGTTTGGTCTGAGACATCCATACTCTGAAGAGTCTTTCTTTTGGTAGAAGTTTCAGTAAGGATTGAGGTAAATAGCTACACTTTGTCTTAAAGATGATGGCAGATCTTATAGAGGAGTTTCCTAATCCCAGCTGTTGAGTATTCTGGGGTCTACGAACCTGGCAGAAATTGTCTTCAGATTCAAGCTCCAAAAGACCAAATCTCTCAGTTGTCTGTGGGTTTTTTTTCTATACTTCCTTACAGAAGTTGTATCATAGGCAGCAATGCCACCAAATCTATGGAGACCAAATCCAAATTCCATTAAAAGTACATTTTTGGCAAATGAAATTGTTTATGAGTCTTTAAACTTGACAAATGTCTATGTAATTTTTGATCTGTGGTCCGATTGTGATGCCAGTTCCCTAATTTAATCGATTTTGTATGTTCTCTCCCTTGGCATTCAAATCAAGAGGCCTGATCACCGTTCTCCTGGTGGCTCAGAGTTGTTGGATGAGTCAGGAATATGTTTAATGTCCCTCTACAAGCATTAAGAATTGGGTTTCTTTGTTTTGTTGTTTGACTCCTTTGGACTCCTGAAAATTATTTATGACAAATTAATATCTGGAACTTATTTTGGCAATATGAACTTTTATTTACAGCAAGATAAGAGGGCAAATAGACTGGGGTTTAGCACTGGAGGCTTGGTTGGGGCAGGAGAATTCATGGTCCAAGTGACCTGTCTGCATTGCCCCCTGGTACTCCCAATCCTTGGCTGTTTGAGTGCTGTTCCCACACCCCACGGCCTTGTGCTGCTGAGATGATTGTGTGTTGAACTCAGCTTTTTGAGGTGCCAGGGATCAGACCCAGGGTGTCATGCATGCTAGGTAAGCCACCTCCAAGCCCAGAGATGTCATGCTTTGAACTTTCCTTCTGCCATCAGAGTATAACTGTGCTGTATGTTATTCTACTGTGTCTTTGCTCTGTATTTGCACATTAATTTGATGAACTTTTTTATTCAGTAGTAGCAACATGATAGTTTGCTGAGTTAAACCTCCTTGGGTTTTAACAGGAGACTCTTAACAGATACATACTTTACCCTATAGGATAAGTTCCTCATAGAAATATTTAGGCAGGCTACAAGGACAAGATTGAGAAGTATGCTTTCAGGAGGGCCCAAATGACTAATCTGATCTAATTCGCTTACTTTCTTATATCAGTTCTGCAAAGGTTCAATAAGAGGTAGAAGAAGCTCTGCAAAGGTAGAATAAGGCACTCTCAGGACTGAAAGACCAAGTTCTCTTTTTTCCTTTCACAGAAAACTGTCCTCTAAGGAAATGATGCATATCACCGATCTGGGCTCTAGGTAGGAAGATATTTATTAGATCACTTGGAAACTTTCATGAAATTGGAAATAGTTAAACAATTCCCTAGCAGTGCTGTTGTGAAGTTGGTCAAATCAATAAATGCAAACCAGGTTAAACAAACATATTTTCAAAGACTACTTGAAGGTTCTTGTCTTCCCCAGATGCTACCACCTTTGGCACTTGGATTGCATTCCAGGGATTTATTTGAAGAACGCGTAGAAGATCTTAAATAACATTTTGCCTCTTTTTGAATCAATGGGAAAATCAGGCTTTCTAGCAATTCTTCATCAAATAAATCACTTTATTGAGCTGTAAATGCTGTTATTTATGTTGCTGCTTCTCCCCTGACACAAGCTTGGCTGTCACTGGGTTATGGGAGCTGGCTCTTACGGTTCTGCTCTTCATGAGAAAGGGAGCTGCCTGAAACAAGGTTCCCCACTGTATAATTTCTATGGCTTGTATTAATGCAGACAGTAGAGTCACCATAAAGAAGAAAAATTACCAGGGGAAGATAAAACTAAAATACTAGTTGCATTACAATCACATTCTAGTGTTGCAATAAATTGCATGAAGCCAATAAAGCAAAACTAACTGAAGATATTTGGCACAAACCAAAAATGAAATGAGAGTCATTATGCTCTCTGCTGAAGGGACAAGCCTCAATGTAGTTAAAGCCATAAACTACCTGGGAGTAATCTTTACTTATTTTAAATTGCATATTCCAATTGCAAAGCTCTTTCTGGCATTTTTGCCACACTTAGCTTTACCGAGCCGAGGGAATTACATGTCTGAATAGGTCTTGTTCTGCTAAATGTGCCTCCTACCGCCAGTAACTCACAACTCACTGGAGTCATAATATTGTTTACTCTGAAATTAATCATGGTTTTTCTGCCAGGAATTAGCTATTCTCCAGTGGACTGGAACTGGATGGATCCTGACCTCCAACAACTAGTTTCTCGGTAACTTCCAACCTTTTCTTCCTATGATCCTAAGCTTTTTAGGCTTTGGGGAATCAGTGAGCCTTTCTTATCAGTAAAGCTGCCAAAGAAGTCATAGCAGTGGGGATTTTAGATGTGGACTTTTATATGGTGTCAGATGGTTAAGTAGCTGTCTAGGAAGACAGATCACCTGAGAAGATGGGTGATGGCCCAGGTGTACTGTCCTTTCATATGTTAACAGATGTTTTGCTTTCACAGGAGACCTCCCTTGAGCCAGCAACCCAGAGAGCAATCACGTCGTTAAAAGGTTAAGAATTTACAAAATTTGATAAAATCTAACCAGTGGATTACCTCAGCAGCATCCAGGGACCTATAGAAGTGAATCTCGGTGTTTCTTGGATAAATAGATGAAAGAGGTTTCAGGCTATTCACTTTCTCTCTTCTTCTTCTTAAAAAGTATGTTTTATGTTTAATAGACACACAGTAATCTTAGACTCTTGTGGGGTAGGTACAGTGAGGCTTGTTTACTTGAAGTAAGGAGGGTAGAAGAAAGACCCCCAGCCGGTTCCTGGAAGGTAGGTAAGCCCTAGGAGAGGAGAAATACACTTGCTATCTCTCTCTGGTCACATTTCAGCTGCTCCACACATTGGCAGGACTGCTTGCGTCCAGTTTTTATTTTTATTTTTAAATAATTTTGGCTGTAGATGGGCACCATGCCTTTATTTTATTCATCTGTTTTTATGTGGTGTTGAGGATCAAACCCAGGGCCTCACACGTGCTAGGCAGGCACTCTGCCACGGAGCTACAGCCCCAGCCCCTGCATCCAGTTCTTGAGGGTCCCTTCCTGCCTGGTTTCTGAGGAGGGCATCCTCATAGGCCACCACCAGGGGTACAATCAGTGCTTCTCTTCCAGAGGACGTTTTGGAGTATTCATTAAAAACCTTAAATGTGGGCTGGAGTTGTGGCTCAGCGGTAGAGCACTCGCCTAGCACATGCAAGGCCCTCGGTTTGATCCTCAGCACCATATATAAATAAATAAAACAAACTACAGTTAAAAATAAATAAATAAATAAATATATATTTAAATATTTATTAATTTATTTTTTTAGTTTTCGGTGGACACAACATCTTTGTTTGTATGTGGTGCTGAGGATCGAACCTGGGCCACACTCATGCCAGGCAAGCGCGCTACTGCTTGAGCCACATCCCCAGCCCATAAATATATATTTTTTAAAAGCCTTAAACGTAAGCAGGAAATTTAGGGATTTATGTTAGGGAGAATCTCATGATTTGGTTAAATATGTGTGTAAAAGAAGCACTGTTTGCCACCGTAGAAAGCTAGACACCCCCTTGACACCTCAGTGATGTGTGGCAAATGCAAGCACCGTGCCTGCAGTGCTAAATACACCGTCAGGAGCTTAGGAGGGAAAGGTGGAGGGATGAAAGATTATCTGAAAAAGAAGGTTACGAAACAGTGCGAGCAGGATATTGTCATTGTTTTTGCTATTAAAATGTTTTGAGAGGAAACCAGGAATCAATACATCAGACTGCTAAATGAGGTTGTGCCTGGCAATGGTATTATAGAGGACTTATTTTCTTTTTTTCACTCGTGTATATTTTTCAAGACAATTCTAATAAATATGTATTACTCTTGTAACTAGATAAAAATATGGTTTGAGGAAAACCCTTAACAAAGTTCATGTATCACAATTATCCCGGTGTGAAATAATATCCTTCCCTTGGTCTTCGGTCTAGCGGTGGGCACAGCCTGAGGTGGCCCTTCCCTCTCTCCAGGCCTCCCTTCTCTGTCATGGCCTCAGTGGCTCCGGTACCCTTGGTTGTGTGTGCATCTTTGGGGCTGGGGGTCATTTAGCTTTGTTCTTAATCCCATGGGGGATCCTCTCCGCTTTCTTTGTGGAAAAGGGGTTCATGGGAGGGCTCTGAAGTGCCTCCTGACATCTATTTCAAAGCACACCTTCGCTGTCTGGGAAGTTTTGTGGGACGTAGGAAGCATATCTTTGGTGACCTTCAAGTCACTCAAGTGTGAAGAACTGCTCAAAAATCAGAACAAATTGGGTTCAAATTCTAGTTCTTAACCTGGGCATGGTGGTATGGGCTTGTAGTCCCAGCTACTTGGGAGGCTAAGGCTGGAGGGTCCCTTGAGTCCAGGGCCAACCTGGGCAACCTGGCGAGACCCTATCTCTCGAAGAATATTTTGATTCTTGGTGTCCTTGGGCAAGACATGTAACCTCTCCACATCCCCGTTTCCCTACTACTAAGAGACACTGGAAGAGTTCCTACCTCATAAGGCTGTTCTTCTTATTATTTTAAGTATGATTATTGCCTCTGACTTAGGTTGTGCCCCAAGTGTGTGAAGGCAGAGAAGGGCACCAGAGTGTCACACCAAAGCATGCCCCTGTCACCGCCTAGGGGTCTGGGTTCATTGTTTCCATTCAGCAAAGAATTGAAGAACAGGACACAGAGACAGCGAGAAAGCAGCAGGTTTATTGTAAAAGACAGAGACAGGCTTCCCTGAAAGAAGGGGTCCTGGAGCCGGGAGTCAGGTGGGGAAGTTCCATCTTGGTTTTTTTTAATGGTCCCTGGAATTTCCTCCTCTCCTTATCTCCTCCCTGTCCACATTCTCCTCTCTATTGTTCATTGGTGTCCCCTGTGTCCACACACCTATTTTAGTTGTTCTACAGAAGGATATGTGTAGGTTCTGTGCAAACCCTGAACCATTTTATATCAAGAACTAGAATGTTCTTGGATTTTGGAACCAATCCCCCAAGGAAACTGAAGGAGGATGTATTTACGAAGACGACCAATACTATAAAGACTGTATTACTGATTGCTTACAATTTTTCCATCCCTGTGCTAAGTGTATGACAGACATGGCCTCGCTAATGCTCAGAACAAGCTTATGGGGTCAGTCCTGCCCTTGCCTCCCCACTCTGCAGACATTGAACACACAACTCAGACGTCCACGTTGAAGCTATTGAGTGGCTTTTAATCCTTGCTCTATTTTCTCCTCACTCAGTGAAATCTATTATGATATTTAAGATATTTATGTTAATACTCATGATTGAGAATTAATTTCTCTCCTAATTACCCATCTCAAGGTCATGATCATCAATGGCTGTCAGCTGTGGACCACGTACAGGTCGCCAAGCTGGGTATGTGTGAGAGGGACTAGGAGAAAACGTTCTTTGCTATGTTCGAGCTTCATGGTTTCAATCCATCACCTAAGTAATACTCTAGGATGCAATAGGTGTGTTTCATGAGAAGTGTCTCCTGAATTTAATGCAAATGAGGTGAGTGGCAGCACACTGCGTCTCTTCATTAGGGGACAACCACCCTGGCACTAATTACCTTTTCTTTCTCTTCCTGCAAGGCAACTGCGTTTAGATTTCTGTTGCATAGAGAGCTGGTTCCATTGTGCTTTCATCACATGTCACCCTTTAAAGAGTTGGGACTTGTTTTTGCCGGTATCTTACACCTGCTGCCGTCTTGCCTGCAGCATTCTTCTCTGTTGGGCCTGGCTCCCTCATCAAGTTTCTGCAGCAAGCCTGTGACTTCACAGCATGTGTGTGTCACCTTCGCTTCCTTTTGGAGTCTTTCTTGGATGTTAAGAAAGCCATGTTTTTCTATAAAGATGGGAAAAATCACAGCTGTGAGACTGACTTCTCCTTTCAAAACGAGGGTTTACAAATGCCAGCCATCTGAAAAAAACAATAAAACAAAACAAAAAAAGAACCAACTCACTTTTTTTTTCTCCTCTTTTAAACCAGCCTCCTTTTCCCCTAAAGTTGTAAACTGGAGACACAATTAATCATTTCAATGTTTTATTTATCACATTTAAAACTGATAATATTCTCTCCCTTCTTTACAAATCCCAGTTAATACAAATAAATACAATTCCAACATCTCAGAGAAAGTCAGAGTCACTTAAGTTTTCCCAGTCCCTGGAGATACCACTGTCAAAACCCTGGAGGAAAATTGTCCAGGTTTTCCTCGACTGTAAGATATTGCACGGTGTTGGCAAGTCAATGATGACTGGATGACTAAAAACATTTCTGCAGTAATTCAAGAAACAGTGGTACAGAATTCCCATACGTGTGGAACTAAGTAGGCAAACACCCCTACTATTATTACTCTATTGCCACCTCTGTGATTAAAAGTTACTCAAATACTGAGGATGCTCTGGGCATTTTCTCTCATTGACTTCTATCAATGACCCTATTATTGGATACTATATCTAGACACTATTTTTTAAAACTTTATTTTTAGACAAGGAAGTGGAGGCTGTGAAATGTTCAGTAAATTGGCAAACATGACTAATGGTCAGTGGTGAACTTGGGATGAGTACTTAATTCTATCCCCAAAGCCTGTCAAAATTACTTTTTAATTTGTTTTCATGGTTACACTCACTTTAACTACATAGCTTTGTATAGCCATTATTTAAGAGTAATTATAAGATACATGACACTTATCACCCATGAAGTCAATTGGACTTTGGACACTTTGGACCAAAATTAGAGATGGCTGGAAATTTTCCATTTCTTTTTTTTTGTTGTTGTTTTCAGTTGTGATAGAACTTTATTTTTATTTATGTATATGTGGTGCTGAGAATTGAACCCAGTGCCTCACACATGCTAGGCAAGTGCTCCACCACTGAGCTACAACCCTAGCTCCAAATTTCCATTTCTTGTATATCACATAACAACAACAACAAAATTGTTCCCATGGCTTATCATTGATGTTAAACTTTTTTTTTTTTTTTTGGTTCCAGGGATTGAACTCAGGGGCACTTTACCACTGAGCCACATCCCCAGCCCTTTTTTATATTTTATTTAGAGACAGGGTCTCACTGAGCTGCTTAGGGCCTCGCTAGGTTGCTGAGGCTGGCTTTGCACTCGTGATTCTCCTACCTCAGCCTCTCAGGTCGGTGGGATTACAGATCTGTACCACTATGCCCAGTACTGATATTAAACTTGATCATCTAGTTCAAGAGTGGTTTTCTGGTTTTCTTTACTATAAAATTACTTAATTTCTTTCTATTCTCTTTTCTTTAAATGAAAGTCACTAAATTTACCCCACATTCAAGGTGTGTGTGTGTGTGTGTGTTTGAGAGCATTTAGGAGATTAATTTCCATTTCCTCTAAGGGGAGTATATCTACAAAAATTATTTAGCATTCTTCTGTAAGGAGGATTTGTCTCTATGCTCATAGTTATTTATTTATTCAATCACTTATATTATCAATATGAGTTCATGGTTGCTCATTGTGTACTTTGGACTATAATTCAACAATATTTTATTGCTCAAATTATTCCTGCTTTGCCACTGGGGATCTTCCAGGTTGGCTCCTACATTCCTTTGGCATGCCCATCCTTTTGGTTTTTGATCCTTGCTTGCTTTCTGGCACCACAAGATATTCGTGGCTCATCGTGTGTCTTCCCTGACCAACCTTAGAATCAGCCTTATCTCTAAGGAGCTGTGCTACCTTTCATTGGAGGATGGTATTAGAAACCAAGATTTAGATGCTTGCTGTGCTCATTTCTACTGGGCTGTGCCTGCCTCTAAGCCTCTCAGCTTCCAGAACTGGGAAACACGTATGTGTACACACATAATCCATATTTACCCATTTACATCTTCATTAAGCTAAAAAGAGTTCATATTGAGTCTCTGAATCTCATCCAGCACCACACAGTCCATTCTAGCTTTCCCCTCCTACTTGTCCATGATTTCCCTTATCAATCCTGTCCACTGTTTACTTATTTGTTCAACTCTAGTATACACAGAAAATAGTTTCAGAATTTTTGACCTATAATCCTGCAACAAACAGCTTTACTGACTAGAGTACATGGATGCGCAGACTTTCCTCTGCATTTTGCCTTGGGTTTTCCAACATTATTAGATCAGCACCCCTTTCTCCCACCATCTGTTTAATACACTTGTAAAGCATTAAGATTCTTTTGTCACGATCTGCATCTCAGGCTGGGATCCTCTCATCTCCTGGTTGATTTTTCAAAAAAATCTGCATACACTGAAGTTCACTCTTTTGATGTAAAGTTCAATGGGTTTTGACAAATGTTTAGAAAAAGGTATCCATACCAACCAGCACCATGCAGAATGATCTCACCATCCCAATATTCTCCTGTGTGTTCTCTCTGTAGCTTACCCATACTTTCTTTTATTTTCACGGTTTTACTTTGCCTGAATTTACTCATGATCCTTTGCTGAGGTCTAAACCACCAAACAAGGGTGGCTCAAACATCTTTTCTTCTGTGAACTCCATTCTTAACCTTATTACTTCCCAAACTCACAACACACATATTAACTAAAAAATAATCATTAATAGGGCGGGGATAAAGCTTAGTTGTAGGGTGCATGCTTAGTGTACATGAAGTTCTGGGTTCAACCCCTAGTACCCCAAAGTACAACAACAAAATCATTATTTAAGTCCCCCATAGTAATTTACTCTTACTCCTGTTATAGAATTTCAATTTTATAATAAAATAATTGATTTAGAATTTTGTCTTCCCCTCTCCATATACAGCTCCTAGGGACCAGGAACCATGCTTTATTCATTGTTACTTCTCAAAATCTTGGCTTGCAGAGAGTGCTCATTAAATGTTTGTGGTTTTCTGAATTGGATACATTATAGTTAATACTCAGATTAACCAGCTAATTAAATTGAACAAGTATTTATTGAGCACCAGGTAAGTTCTTGGCATTTTAATAGATGCTGGCTGTGGGGAATGCGAAATGAGTATCCTGTGTTACAATTTCTGTGGGTTTATAATGTCATTAAGACAGTAGTTCATGTTTGCTGATGGCATGTGTCATTACCAGGAAGTTGGGGCTGGGGTGGGGAACAATTTTTAGTTTGGCATTTTGGACAGTAAAATTTCAGTGATGCTGACTTTGGATTAGAACTTCAAGAAAAGAAATTCCCTGAGATGATTTGTTTATTGATTAAAAAAAAAAATACAAACTCTCCCCAATCTGAAGGTAACCAGCTCCTTCAGTATTTCCTCTTAACAGTGGAAAAGACAGACTAAAGGACTCTGGCTGGCTTGTCCTGCTGTATTTATGCTGGCAAGAGAAGGACATTTGTATTGCACAATAAAGAATCTGTTTGGCCTTTGGCCTGGGATCCTGGCATATAACTTTTAAAACACTTGGAATTTATCAAGTGATAGGAATGTCATTGCTGTTCATGAACCTTTTGGATCCCTCCTGAATTTATGCGAGTTTTATGACTCACAGTGAGTCCCAAGACAGCTTCACATTTGTGGCTGGTCACCAGAAATTGGAGGGTAGAGACTTTGAGCCGGCAGGGCAGTAACAGGATGAGAGACTAAGTTCAACCATGTAACCAACCCATCACGCCCACATAATAAAGCCCAGTAAAAACTCTGGACCCTGGAACTCAGTGGAGCTTACTGGTTGGAGAACACAGTGATGCGCTGATGTATTCAGATTCCGTGGAGAAGGGGATGGCAGCTCTGCATTTGAGATGCTTCCAGATCTTGCCTGACATTTCTTTTCATTTGCTTGGTCCAGATTGATATCCTTCATAATAAAGCTATAAGTGTAAGTGTAGAACTTTCCTCATTTCTGTGAGTCGCCAAATTATGAAAACTGAGAGTGTAGTGGAAACCCCCAAATGTACAGCCAGGTGTTCAGAAGTGAGGGTGGCCTGGGGATCCCCAAAGTACACATAGCTTCTAAAGTGAGGTCAGTCTTCCTGTGGGACAGTAAGCCCTCAACATGGGGGGTCTACACGGACTCTAGGAAGTAATGACAAGAGGTTTGCAGTGTACCAGTTGGAGTTGAAACAGAATATATGTACCCAGTGAGTAGATACAGCGTCGGGTCAAATTCCATGTTGGGCATTCAGAGAAGAGTGATGTCAGCGTGTGGTGGTTAGTTTCAGCTGCAGCTTGACTGGACTAAGGAATACCTGAAGAATTGCCAAGGCAATTCTGGGTGTATCTGTGGGGGTGTTTTCAGAGGAGATGGAGTTAGTGGTCTGGGTGGGGAGGATCCACTCTCAATATGGATGGACACCATCTACTCAGTTAGGGACCCAGAGTGAATAAGAACACAGAGGAATTTCCTCTCTGTCTCTTAGATCTGGGGCTCACTCTTCTTCTCTTGCTCTTGGACATCAGAATTCCATGCTCTCTGACTTTTGGACTCTAGGATTCACACCAGCAGCTCCCTGAAATCTTAGGCCTTTGGTCTTGGACCAAGAATCACACCATCGGCTTACCTGGTTCTGAGGCCTCTGGACCTGGACTGAGCCATGTTATTGACATTCTGGGATCTCCAGCTTGCAATGGCCAGTTTGGGACTTCTCAGCCTCATTACAAGAGCTAATTCCCCTAATAAACTCCCTATCTATCTATCATATAAGTCAGCTTTCTGTTACTGTAAAAAATA
The DNA here is from genome assembly GCF_047511675.1 of Marmota flaviventris. NCBI lineage: Eukaryota > Metazoa > Chordata > Mammalia > Rodentia > Sciuridae > Marmota > Marmota flaviventris. Next base: position 25,518,955 of record NC_092516.1, read on the forward strand.
CCTGAGATAATCATAAAGAGAAAAGATATACTTTGGATCATAGTTTTAGAGGTTTCAATCCTGGATCAATGAGCCGCATTGTTCTGGGCCTGCAGCAAGTGAGCCCATCAAGGCGGAAGTGGGTGGGAGAGTAGAACATTCACCCATGGCAGGAAGGGAGAGAAGGAAGAGAACATGGTCCCCAAACCCCCTCCAGGGCATGCCCTCAGTCACTTAAAGCCTCTTTAAGTAGCACCTCCCTGGGCACACACAGGCCTTTGGGGAACATCTCAGATTTGAACTGTGGTATGTTGTGTCTGTCTGTCTGTCTCCTATTGGTTCCATCTCCAGAGAACCCAGACTGATACAGAAGCACTGGTCTTTACAAATCCTAGCTTGTGGTTTTCCTGTGACTTCTCATAACACTGAGGACTGTGGCGGGGGAGCATAGCTTTGACCTTGGAGAGCTGTGTGGCTGGAGCTGGCTCTTCAGGGCACCGTGGCAGTGCACCAGGGCTGGAATCAAGTCTGCATTTCTCCCAGGTTCCCAGGCTGCGTGCCTGTTGGGCCCTCCTGCCTAATCCTTCACAAGGGTCTTCATTCCTCATGTCCCTGGTAGTTGGTGTTTTTTTCTTCTCAAAAGGTAAATGTTATTGATATTGATATTCAACTGCTGTGTCAATGAAAATAATTGCATTGCCAAAATCCAGCTTTCTGCTGACAGACCCAATTCAGACCAAAAGCAATTCACAAATCAATAAACTGTTATTATCTAAAGTTCCATGTCAGGATCTGAATACTGCCCTAATTTCATATGACTTAACACAATTCTATATTTCATTTCTACCCTTGTTCTGTCTGCTGAAAGAAAACTATCTGTGAGGCAGTGACACTCTGGGTTGCCACTCTCCCGGTATCCTCTGGTTGTGATTTTTTTGGAAACAAAGTTGCAAGGTAGAAAAACTGCATCAGGGCCTTTCAGTCTGTCCTTCACTGTTTCTGTTTCCCACAAGGCATTTAACTCCCATGTGACCTTTGTGTCCCAGGAGAATAACCATACCCCTGCAAAAGGTGACTCATAACAGTACCACCTTCCCTAACTGCATTTTAGCATGAAAACCTAACACTCATTTATCAAGGCTCAGAGGAAACCGGTGGGTGGAAAAATGTCCTAAGAGCAGAGGTGACACAGGCCTAGCATCAGTGCTACCTGGGTTCAAATTTTAGTTCTGCTGCCCTCTGACTTTAACTAATTGTCTCAGTGTTTCATGATCCCCTGTTCTTTACTCAAAGCTAAAGATACCTTATGAAGCAGGGTGTGGTGGTGCACACCTGTAATCCCAGTGGCTCGGGAGGCTGAGGCAAGAAGATCTTGAGTTCAAAGCCAGCCTCAGCAACCGTGAGGCATTAAGCACTAAGCAACTCAGTGCCCCCCCCCCCCCAAAAAAAAGATACCTTATCAAACAGTTCTACTCTGCAAAATTTTGTGCCCTGAACATCCTGTCCTAGGAATTTTTATGCAATAGTGATGGTTCCAAGAACCTTCAGGCTAGAATTTGCCCCTGTGAGATGCATGCATCTTTTAGCAGATGATAGTTCTTGGAGTGAAGCTGCCCAGTTCCTTACCGGTGGGGACTGAAGAACAAGAGAGCAGGGCTGGCTTGGTTACTATACAGCCTGGTGCAAAGTAAACATCAAGTGTCCTTGTTTGAAAATCATTGTTTTAAGATAGGAATAGCAAAGCATTAAACCAGGATACAGTGCGACTGCACAGGTCACTGGTTTGTGAAGCCATTTCTGCAAGAGAAATGTGGGTTCTGGGATCCTGCCACATGCATTTGTACTGGTGGCAAGGAGCTTTCTGATGTCCTCCGGGTCCTGCTGCATTGTTTCCTACTCAGTTTTTTTGGAAAGACTATCTCCGGAGCTTATGTTGTCTTGGCCTGGGTCCCTTAATTTTGACACATTTGTTCTGATGTGTTTCTTCTCCAAGTTGGCGCAGGAGGAAAGGGAGTAAAATCACCATGTCCCTCCCTTGCACGAGGCATTTCCATATGCAGCACCTCTTTTATAATCCCAACTCTTTAGAAAGGAAGTGTTTTATATCCCTGTTTTCCAGAGGAACCAAGAGGCACAATGTGACCTGAGATGTGATGGGGGTGGCGACCGGAGCAGGCGTCTTTGCAATCCTTGGATTCTTTCCTCTGCCTTGCCCCATCCCTCCCCGCCAGGCTGCCTCTCCCAACTCTGCAAAGCTCCAATGACACACTTTGTATCCGTGAGCGAGCCCCATCCCTCCCAAGTGAGGTGGGAGCATTACATCTTGTGCAGCCTCCTCCGTCCGCGGCAAGGGATGTCTCAGCAATTATTTCACACTCTGTTTAACCCCACGGGCGTCATTACTGTTGGAGGGCAACAATAAAGCAGGCTCATTGGAATTTCCTGAAGGTAAGGCTCTCCTCTAAACCATCTCATTGTGCTAAAGAGTAATGGCCAAGGCTGTTCCTCTCCCTGACGACTTTGATTGGCAGGGAAGTCCAGACTGCAGGCTGGAGCCAACAGTTCCTTTTTTTTTGGTCACAGGAATTGGGCCTGGTTCCAGGTGCCGTTCCAGTGTGGGAGCCAAAGCTGATAAATGCCCTTGATAATCACCTTCCCACGATGTCCAGTCCGTCCCTTGGCATTCCACTGCTACTTCCTGAGCCTCCACGCCAGTAGCTGTGGTGCCCTGTGGCTGGGGGCTTGAGCTCTCTGCTCTTGGGGGGATCGCTGTCTAGGAAGAGATAAAGACAGGGAGTGGGAGCAGAGAGCAAAAGTACCCGGGTCAGGAGGGACCCACGACCTTCTGTAGGGAATGAGGGCAGAATTAGCAGGAAAGGAGATTTTTGAGTGTTGAGCTTGATTACAGTTTTCCAAGTGAGATGTGGGTGAGGTGGAAATCTCTCTCTCTCTCTCTCTCTTTTTTTTTTTTTTTTCCCAGCACTGGGGATTGAACCCAGGGGCACTTTACCACTGAGCCACATCGCCAGCCCCTTATTTTGAGACAGGTCTTGCTAAGTTGCTCAGGCTGGACTTGACTGGATCCTCTTATCCCAGCCTCCTGAGTCCCTGGGATTATAGGCAAGACCACTGCACCTGCCAGGGAGGCAGTCTTTTAAAGCAGGGGAACAGTAGGTATCAAACCCCGGAGCAGCGTTTTGTGTGTGATTTGTTGCTATTACTGTGTAACATATCTCCCTGGAACTTAGTGGCTTAAACAACAATCATGAGTTTTCATGAGCTTGGCTGTTGGACTTAGGTGGGCTCCATTGGGGGCTGGCTCCATTCCACATGTTTCTCATCCACCAGCCTGTCCTGGCACTAGCACATGTAAGTGGAAATGCATATCGTCATTTCACCCCATTCTATTGGCCAAAGCAGGCCACGTGGACAAGCACAGTCAAAGGCCAGGGATGAAGCCCTGCCCGGGTGCTGGTAGAGCATCTAAAGTTAAGTGGTGTATAAATGTAGGGATGGGTAAAGGTTTGGGGTGATTAATGCAATTTCTGTGGGAAGAGTTTCTCAAAAGTAACTATCAGCTGGGGGTGGTGGCACATGCCTGCTGAGGCAGGAGGGTCTCTTCTGCTCAGGAGTTTGAGACCAACCTGGGCAACATAGCAGTACTGGTTAAAAAAACAAAACAAAATGAAGCCCCTAGTACCCAAAACCCAAAGTGACACTATAGACATTTTGGACTATATTATTATTATTTTTTTGTGTGGGGGGAACTGTCTAGTACCCTGTTTATACAGTGTTTAGCAGTGTTCTTGACTGTAGCTGCTAGATGTTTGTAGCACTTTCACTTGTGACAATCACAAATATCATCAGCATTTCTGAATGTCTATGGGGTAGGTAAATGAACAAAGGAAACTGTGGTATTTGAAACCACTACATCAGTGTATGCTTAGAAACCTCCAATATTCCAAAATTGTGGGGGGTGGGGGGTGTAAGATGATGTAACATGAGAAAGCAGAAAGAGGGAGCGGAAGAGTATTGGTTTGTTTTTTGTTACTGTAATAAAACCCTTGAGGCAGGCTCACTTTATAAAGAAAAGAGATTTACTTAGCTCAGAGTTCTGGCGATTAGAGGGCATGGTACCACTATCAGCTCAGCTGAGGAAGGCCTCATGGCAGGATAGATCCGTCATGGAAGTGTGGGTGCAAGTGAGAGATCATGCTGCAAAAATGGGAAGTCTGAATGCCCCCTTCCAAGGACATGCCCCCATTGTACCTCTCAGTACCTCTCAGTAGGCCCCACACCACCTTCCAATACCCTGGGAAATAAGCTTCCTTCCCACGGACACTTGGGGAACAAATTCAATCTATAGCAGAAGGAAAGCCTCAGTGAGAGGTGGTGGAGGTGGCCAGGGGCTGTCTTTTGACGGATCTTGTGTGCCAAATTAGGAGCTTAGATGTTATCCTCTAGGTGACGGCAAACTGCTACATGGGATCAGATCAGGTTTGGGGGAGTTGACTGACGGGTAATCTGTTGCTGCACAGGGGCTCTCCCTGTTGTTCCCGAGCCAGTCAGTGAGTGGTCTTAGAGCAGGCTTTGCTGGGGCACGGACGCATGGCAGCCGCAGCTTTCTTGGCTCTTGGGGGTGGAAGGAGAGAGGCCGCTCGCACAAAGGCCTCCACCTCGGTTCGCTTCACGTGGCACTGAGCTCTGATTTATCTCTGCAACTGCATAAAGATTAATGATAGCCTTTTCCTGAAGCGTTCTGCTCCTGGGCCTCCAAGAATACATTGTTCCAATAATTCCTTTGATTTTTCTCATCAGGGGACGATGCAGCTGAGTAATAGCTCTCCTGTAAATACTTCTTTCCCTTTCAGAGAGCAGACGCCCTTCTGTATTATACACTGTGATTTAGAAATTACACTCACATGTGGAATAATATGGTTTGGTGTACTTATTAGGGGGGCTGGCATCAGTCCTTCAATTGTTAAAGATTCCTGGGTATTTCTATTATGGTGTAAATTAGCTAGTATTTTCCGAGCTCATTATTGCTGTTTTTATGTCCATTATTTATTTATAGGCCATTAGAGGTATGTGCAGGTTCACGGCTTCACAGGAGAAACATCTTCTGGTTAACTTGGCATTGAAGGTCTTAGCACAGAAACACTTTCTTTGAAATTAGAGTTTGTTCGAGTTGATTTGATGGTTATGGTTTATGGCACAAATACGTGCTGAGTGTGTCTTCTTACTGAATTCTTTGCCAAAGGAGGAAGAAATTCTGTGAGAAGGGAATGCTTCCTACGCGGTGGCTTTGACATTGTGGGAAACCATTTTCATTTTCATGATGCGTGACCCAAATGTCTTATGGGGTTGTTCCTGTGTGAGTGGATCAGGACCCGAGGGGTGAGATCTGGTTTGTGTTTGATTTTTTTTTTAAACTGCTTAGAGCAGTGCCTCCCAAACCCGCTGGGTCCCAAGAACTACCAGAGGTGTTTGTTCAACATTCCGATTCCACACTCCAGATGGGAAGGAGGCCTGGGACCTGCATACTTAACAAGTGCTCCATGTGCCTCCTGTGACTGGGCTAATTTAGGAAGGACTATTGAGCATTAGTTCTAATCATTGAGAAAGCTTTTCACAATCCAGATTCCTGGGCTCCACTTCAGATCTCAGAGGGTGGGACCCTGGAATCTATTTTTTTAAAAGCTATTTTGTAGATCCTTCAGGTTTCAGTAATACTATATTCAGCTGCTCAAAGTGGGATATCCTTCTTGTTTACCATTGTACCCTAGATCTGTCTACAGCCATACTTGGGGCATAGTAGATGCTGAGTAAATTAGTTTAATGAATGAAGTCTTAATACATATGTTCATGTGACTTTCTTGTCTTTTGCCTTTGTTTATTCTGCTCTTTTTCAGAGGCTAGAAGTGTCAGATTAAATGCACTTCCTCTCTTGGATTTTTTTCTTAGGATAGAAATATGCATTTAACTGAGCTGACATATGGTAGTTCAATTACGGACATGGCGGGTACTGGGGAAGGTGGGGGCATTTCCATATCTGATGGGAAAATATTTATCCAGTAATCCAGAGTTTACAAAAACAAAGGAATAGTTGCTGTGACAGTTTGGATTAAACACGTTACTTTGTTACTTTAATTCATCTGCAAAATGGAGCTAATGGCCTATTCCACAGGGTTAATATGAGAATAAAGATAAAGAATCTGAAAGCCTTTTAAAAAGTCCAAGAAGTATATAATGTGTAGTTATAAAAAGTGGGTATCTTTTCTCTTGGGAGATAGTATAATATACATTAAGCATCCCTAGTACAAAAATCCAAAATCCAAAATGCTCCAAGATCCATGAGCAGCAACATGATACCCCAAGTGGAACTTTCCATGTAGGACCTCATATTACAGATATCAAAATAGTGAATAAGAGTATCTTGTGCTTAGGCATGGGCCCCATCCCCCAGAGATCTCATTATGTATGTAAATGCAGATATTCCAAGATCTGAAACATTTCTGCTCTGAAGCATTTCAGATGGGGAAATACTTATCCTCTGGAAAGAGCCAGGGATTTTGGTCTCAGACTGAATTGGATTCAAACCTGATCATACCACTTATAAATTTTGAGACCCTATGAGCCTTAGTTTCTGAAGACTGACTGAATGAATGCAGTGTGCAGCTGCCCGGAGAATCTGCTGTGGAAGGGACTTTCTCATGGGCTTAACAAGCAATTGGACTGGCTCTAAGATGCTTATGAGATCGAGGACATATTGGCTCCTTCCTGTCCCAGGCTGGACACCCCTGCTATTCTTTCATGCTGACCCCCTCACTGCCAGGTATAGAGAATGGGCAGGCAAATCCTCACTAACTGCATTTTATAAAAATTGTGTTAAAATATGCATATCAGAAAAGTCATCATTTTAACTATTTTAAAGCACATAGTTTGGTGGCATCTAGTATTCACAGTGTCAGCAACCCCACTATCTAGTTCCAGAAAACCGTCATCACCCAAAGACAGACTCCTGCCCAGTAAGCAGCTGTCTCCCCTACTCCCCCGCCCCACCCTGGCAACCACCAATCTGCTCTCTGTCTCTATGGATTCACTTATACTGGACACTTCACATAAATAGAACCATGTAATAAACATGTGACCTTTGTGTCTGGCATCTTGTTAGCATAATGATTCTAAGGTTCACCCATGCTGTATGTTATTTTCACTTTACAGACAAGGAAACTGAGGCTCAGGCAAGGTCAGTAACTTGTCCAAGGTCACTTGGAGCCCAAGCAGTCTGACTTGGGCTGTTCCTCATCTTCATCTGCTTCTGACTACATGCAGGCAGGCTGTGCCCTGTGAAAAAGGCCATTGTGATCCTGATTAGGTGACCAGGCCACTGTCCACTCAAGGTTTAGTTAAGTCATTTCTATGTACTAGGGAGAAAAAGGATCCATCAGACTGGGAGTTTGTCCAAATTTCCAAAAATAAGCTGTGTTTCTGGGTCAGCAGCTGTGAGGGCCACAGTGGACAATGATAATAGCTTAGACACATTTAGCCCCAAAGCTTTTGACCTGTCCTCTACAGCATCCTTAGTTAAAATATCATTTCCCGCAGACTGATCCTGGGCCACCCCCAGACCCAACTGTCAGGGCCTAGCTGTTTAATAACATCCTGGCTGATCCCAGGGCCAAGGGCACGGTCAGGTGGTACCAATTCTTTGCTAACTGACGGGGAAACTGAGGTGGGCTGCAGAAAGGCGAGCACCCTCTGGTTTTGGGTGTGGTTCCTTTGACTCCTCCTGATGAAGAATGAGGCCTGAAGTATCAGAGGATTACTCTCAACTCATTTCTCTTATGACCTACTTATCTGTTTCAGGAATGGTGACATCAAAGCTCTGTAATCTCAGCTCCAGGAGGAAGAGAGAGTGTCAGTGTGCCCTCATAGCATTAGGGGTGACGATAACAATGACCATGATGATGAGTGGACTCAGCACCAGGGCCTAGATTAAGTCCCTGATTTTCTTCTCTTTCTTTGTTACATCTGGATAATGAGAGTCTCCTGCTGTTCTTCGGGAGGCCAATTAACTGCTGTCTTGGAAGGACGCAGACCTATAAACACATTGTAATCTATTCAAATGCAAAAAACTTGTTTGGTGAGGACTTTGTGAACACAAGCATACAAAAGCCAAAAAAAAAAAAAAAATGCCAATAGTCAGCTGGCCTGGTGAAGCCAGGCTGCCAGCTCCATCCTGCTCTGCCCTGTAAAGCTTCGCTAGTCATTCAACTCTATAAAACAAGCAGCTAATGGTTTTGCTTTACAAACAAAATCCTATACAGAATGAGTATAAACTTATCATCATAAATAAATTCTATGAAGAATGCCTTGAGGGGTGTGTGTGTACATGTGTGTGTGCGCATGTGGGTGTGCACGTGAGTGTGCATGTGTACATGTGTACGGTTGTTGTTCTGAAGTTTTTTTTTTTTCATGTTGGTGTCAAGGCCAAAATATTTACGTGAGATCTTATTTGGAAATCATGTCAATTTAAAAAATTATAATACAGCTCCCAGCCCAGAAATCCTGAGTTGTGTTTGTGCTGAGCGGTGGACTTGGAGGCTGCCGTTTTGCCCATGCTCAGGCTGCGTGAAGGGAGGAGGAGCGGGTTGATGGGAGGCGATGTCCTAGCTGCATCATCGCACGGTCTCGCCCACCCATGCTGGAGCTGTCACTCGGCCTCCTTGGTTGCCCCTGGGAACTAGTAGGTTTACAGCCTCGGTGAGTTACAGACCACTCTTGACATTTCTTATCTCACTGAACGTAAAAACAGGTGTCAGGTGGTCCAGACCCTTGTTTCCGCCCTGTTTTACAGATGAGGAAATTGGGTTCCAGAGATGTGGGTTCGCCTTGCCCAGTATGGTTTGAGGTCACGTGGGTGACGTCCCATACCATGTTGCCTGGAGCAAAGGAAGCTTCCCCAGGAACGGAACATGCTCTTCTGGGTCATAACTAAGGAGGGATCAGGCCAGCGCTCCGGTAAGTGCAGGAAACTTCCTGAGCTTTGGGATTTCCAGTGCTCTTGTCTGGGGAGCTCACCTTTCTTGAGTTCTTGCTGTTCGAGGCCACTGATGTCCAGTGCAGCCCATCGGCTAAGAATGGGCTTCAGATCTTGACTTTCCACTTCCCTGATCCGAAATGCCAGAGAACACAGGGTTTTGTCAAGGGAGAAGAGATGTCGCTGGAGAAGGATCCGAGGAGTTCCCAGAAGAGAGGGGGAACTCAGGACCAGGGAGGTCCTTGGCATACCTAACGGGAAAGGACTTCAGCACGAGCCAGACAAAGGCTTAGGCAGAGGTTTATTTAGGAAGGAAGATACACATTCAAGGGACAGCCCACATGGGCTGCCTCCCGAGTGAGAAGCAGCCTGGCTTGGGCTATGGGTGCAATATTTATAGAAGGGCTGTATCAGGGCAGAACCACATCCTTACAAGAGTAGCATGCCAGGACTCTGAGGTCATCATGCATTCATTCTGATGTTTACTGAAGCCAAGTGTAGTGGCACACACCTGTAATCCCAGTTACTTTCTGGGGAGGCTGAGGCAGGAGGATTGCCATTTTGAGACCAGTCTGGGAAACTTAGCAAGACCCAGTCTCTAAGTAAAATCAAATGGGCTGGGGATGTAGCTCAGTGGTAAAGCTCTCATCTAGCATATTGGAGGCCCTGGGTTCAATTCCTAGTATTGTGGAGGTGGGGCGGAGAAGAAAAAAAATTAATTAAAAACAAACAGGGCTGGGGTTGTAGCTCAGTGGCAGAGTGCTTGCCTAGCATGTGTGAGCCACTGAGTTCCATCCTTAGCACTTTATAAAAACAAATAAATAAAATAATAATTAAAGAAAAAAAACCGAAACCATTTCTTGAGTGCTCACAGTGAGCCACACTAACAAATTCATTTACAACCCCACTATGAAAAGGTTCCAGGCAGAGTGGGTTGCTCCCGCTGGAGAGGCCAAGGATGCTGGAGGGCCCCCAAAAGAGGACCTCAATCCAGTCTTGGGGGAGAAGATACCCCTAAACTGAGTCCTGAAGACAGCCCGACTGGCCAGGTGGATGTGTACAGTGGGGAGAGCAACCCACAGGTGCAAAGGGCCTGGGAGATGGGGGGATGGCATTAGGCAAGAATCAGGGCAGAAGGGGAGGCTGTAAGAGGTGAGGCTGGAGAGAGTGTGGAGGCTGGTCTGTTGGGCCTGGTGCTCTAACCCTGGGGTGTGGAGGGGCAGTGGCCTCAGGTCATATGTACATTTAAAGACTGGTGTGGGGAGACTATGGGTGAGCAGAAGGCACTAAGCCAGAGTCAGGGAGCAGAACTGGTCAGATGTTATAGGACAAGGGCCGAAGGTCAGGGGCTGAATGATGGGAGAGAGGAGCTTGCATCCCAGGACCCTCCTGGGAGGCTAGAATAGCCTCATGCAGCCCGGTGATGCTAAGGCATGTTTTGGCCACACTGACTGGCTTTTGTTCCATCACCTTGCTGGCTGGTATCACATCTGGGGTTGGACTGGATTGCTGCTCCAGCCACCTCTGGTAACTTCCTTTGACTCCAGCGTCATTTCCCCAGACTTCTTGGGGGAAAACCCCCTAATATGTGCTGCAGAGCTGTCACACAGGGTGGGGTCCCTCTCGCAGGGCACACCCTCACGACATATCTGGCAACTTAATGTAACCCAGGTACTTCCAACTTTGCAGCAGCCTGGTTGGCAGCAGGAACTATAATGCTGTCCTCAGCAAAGTTCCAGGGTTTGGAGATCCTGCAGACCCCGCAGTCTTGGGGGGCCACCCGAAGTTCTGATTCCACCCCAAGCCTGGCACCGGGAAAGCTAGAGTTTACAAGGCAGGTGGACAAGAGAGGCAGTGAAGGGCTTATAGTGCCTTAGGGAAGGAAAGTGCTGCCCGGGCTGTTGAGGAACACCCGACTCCTGACCTGCTTTCACCCTGGCAGGAGGCAGCTCTGCAGAGCCCTGACCTGGAAGAGCCACTGTAGCATCTGCCAGTCTCCATGGTGTGAATCATCTCACCATATCAGATTGCAAACAGCTCACATGACATCATTGAATGGAGTTGGGAAGAGATGTGCCATAGCGTGTCCTTCTACAGTGTTTGCAAAATGCAGAGACGGCAGACGTAAACAACCCAAGGCAGAGATGGTCTAAGAGTAAAATAATTAAGAAAGGATGAGTTTTAAATATTTATCACCATTGTTTATTTAATTGTAAGTTGAATTTAATATTTATTTACCTACATGTTTCTGCGGTGCTGGAGATTGAACCAAGGGCCTTGTGGATGCAAGGCAGATGCTCCCTCCCACCCAGGCCCCTCATTTAATTGTGAATGACTGCGTGCATTTCTGGGTAAGAGCTGGCTCCAACACCCCAGTGATGCTAAGACACGTTTGGGCCACACTGACTGGCTTTTGTTCCATCACCTTGCAGGCTGGTATCACATCTGGGGTTGGACTAAGTCCCTGCACCAGACGTCAAAGGTGATGGAATAGCCCAGCCCTTCCCAGTGGCCTGGGTTCACAGCGCTTCTCTGCTTCTTTTCTGGAATGTCAGGCTTCAGCTGTTTTGCATTCACTTGTTTTCCCAGAGCCCCAGTTCCAGCTGGGGCCCTCTCTTTGGTCCCTGGGGGAGAAATCTAGCAATTCTATCACTGATTGCTGTGTCTGCCACATCCCACAATCAGACCACCACCCTCCCTCTAGCTTCTCCTCCGCAGTGTCTCCTGCAGTGTTTCCCCCTCTCACCCAACATAGGTCGGCTCAGTTCCCTTCTCGTTTATCATTGTGTCTGCCCTGACTGTCCCTCCCTTGCCTGTCGCCTTCTCCCGTCCACTCAGCCTGGGCAACTGGAGCCCCTCACCATTCGGATCATGCTTCTGCTGCTTAAGATTCTGCGGTGGGACCTGCTCCTCATCAGATCACTCCAGACTCCCTGGTCCTTTATCAGCCACCGTTGTTATGCCCCACGCTGCACAGGGCAGACCCCTGGCGTCTCAGGCCTGAGGGTCTAGTTCTTCCTACCCCAAGGCCACGCTGTGCATTTGCAGGCATGGAGGTTTTTGTTGGCCAGATCTACTGGCAAAACCCTCCGGGATCATTTCTGTAATGTGTCCTCGTGCTGATTTGACTCACCTCCTGTGGGAATTTAAAAATTTTAATCAGCAGCACAGAGGGAGAGAGTGAGAATCTGGAAGTCACAGCTTCAGCAAGATGAATTTGGGCAGATTCCAGTTTGAATCCAAGGTCTTTTTTTGGACACACAGGCTGAGTCCTTCTTCTGAGAGCCGGGGGAAGGGGAGGACATGAAAACCACCAGCCCAGAATGAACCCTGAACCAGGTCAAGGGTTTTGGCATGATTTGGGCAAACAAGAGAGCAGGCTTAGCACCTCAGATGATGCTGTTTAATACTGCGTCCTGTGAGGCGTGTGCAGAGAGCCTGGGGAGGCAAGAGAAAGTTCTCACTTTCTAAAGAACACAAATCCCCAAACCATTAACTGGAACTATTTATAAAGCAGAAGCAAAACAGGTGAGTCCTACATCAATTCTTAATTTTTCACATTTCCCCTGTGTATAGACAAGGGCCAGGCTGGAACAGAAAGCTCTGGAGAAGCAAGTCAGTTTCATGTCGCAGTGCAGGCTTTGAGTCTGGTGGCCAGGCTGCCATGTCCCCCACAAGGACCTCCTCTCCACCTGCCAGAATACCCAGCAGCCAGTGGTCCTGCCAAATCCCAGCAGATTGTTCCCCTAAGTGGAAAGTCTTAGGCTGTAAGTCTCTTAAGTGGCTTGGGACATTGACCTCAGTTAAGTTGAACTGAATTAAATGGTGTTTGGAGAGAATGTTTTTCCAGAAAATACTATCAGGTTCTTTCTAAACAGTTTATAGTGCATGGTTTCTAAATGTCCTGTAGTAATTATAATTTAATGAGAGTGAATATTGATTATGTACTAGGTTCCAGTCACTACACTAAGAATTTTATAGATATTATCTCAATGAATTACAACAATTTTATGATAGAAGCCAGGGAGGATATTAGAAATATTTAAAAACTAATCTAGCATTAGGTTGTGTTTTTTTTTTCCAATTGTTTTTAGTTATTGATGGACCTTTATTTAATTTATTTATATGTGGTGCTGAGAATCGAACCTAGTGTCTTGCACATGCTATACACGTGCTCTATCACTGAGCCACAACCTCAGCCCTTACTTTTTGTTTTTTATGGTACTGGGAATGAATCCTTGCATAGGCAAGCTGCATCCCACCCTTTTTACTTTGAGACTGGGTCTTGCTATTTTACCCAGGCTGGCCTCAAACTTGCAATCCTGCCTCAGCCTTCCAAGTCACGGGGATTACATGTGTCTACCGTGTAGACGGCATCAGCCAGCGTTAACCTTCTGGTTGCAGGATGATTCTGGGTAGCAGGGAGAGGGTCAGGGTCACTTGGGATGGGATAGGTTTTGTTATGAGTTGGTATGGGAGTATTCTAGCAACCAGTAACCACAATTAATATGGTTATGGGCTGAAATGTGTCCCCTCCTCTCAGATTCATATGGAGTCCTAATGCCTATTGTCTTGTGATGTGACTGTATTTGGGGACGGAGCCTTTAAGAAGTGATTAAATTAAATGGAGTCACCAATATGGGCTCTAATCCAGTCCAAGAGGTGTCCTTTTAAGAAGGGGAGATTTGGATGCTAAGGTGCTCAACCCATTGAAGAAAGGCCATGTGAGTCCTAGACAAGATGGCAGCCATGTACAAGCCATGGAGGGGGTCTCAGAGAAACCTGGCCCTGCCAGTCCTCTGACTCGGACATCCAGGCTCCAGAACTGAGAGAAAATGCATTTCTGTTTAGCCGGGTGCTGTGTCGCCCACCTGTCCTCCCAGCGACTCGGGAGGCTCCCATAACAGCTCGTACCGACGCCTCTCCTGGTGCCCACCCCTGCATTATTGTTTGCATGCATAGACACCTCATTTAGTGGTGAGTCCCTCAAAGACGGGGACTATGCTTCGGGGTCATTTCTTCATCCTCAATGCCCAGCGCAGGTCTGGGCCAGCCGAGGAGAGTTTGAGTAAGATCGTCCAGCATCAGGCCAGGCTAGGGCCTGAGCCCTGAGCCCCTTGTGTCAGCTCCTTGGCGTGCTGGCCTCTCTCGCACAGGTGCATGCACACATGCACACAAGTGCTCATACTGGCACCCGCCGGCTTCTTCCACTGGATGGAGGTTTGGCAACCACCGTAGTGACCTCACCTGGGTCAGGCACATGCAGCGAGTATGGGGAGCCAAGGCCCTTTATAAAATTAATCATGAACAGGCGCTGAGAGGCCACGGCAGAGATGCTGGCAGCCCAGTTCCCAGCCTCTTGGCTGCAGGAAGGGACCTGCTGGGAGGAGGAGATAGGTAGTAAGCCAGTTAGGTCTGGCATGTGGCTGTACTTCAAGAATGCCCTGCTCCCGCGGGACCCTTGCTGTCTCTGTGCTGGGGGAGGTCATGAGCCCTGGGACAGGGAGCCCTGGGAGGCTTATTGGGCTGCCACATGGGCAAGAGAGTTCACCTCTGGGTAGGAAGGGGATCAGGGTGGCTCTGTGGGAACGTGCTCACTGTCAGCACCAACTGGCCCGAGGGCCCAGGAGACGGCTTCCTCTCTGAGCTGAACCCCACTTCACCTCAGCAGCTTTCCGTGAACTTGGCTCTGGAATGCAAGAGGCCCACGCTGCGTGGACATTCCCCATCGGCACTCCCTCTCTTGGGAGGCTGAGCCTGCCTGGGAGAATCAGGCAGCCCTGAAGGTCACTGGGATCTGCTGCTGACCATGGGGTTAGAGGCAAGTGACTTCTCACCGAGTCCCAAATGCCCATCTGTGAAACAGGACTCTTGTTATCCTCTCAAAGGCTATTCTGAAGAAGAAAGGAGTGTAGATAAAGTGCCTCATACGGTAGGCACGGCACAGAGGTCAATATTACTGTTTTTTTGGGAATCATTGTTCAGTCCAAGGAATAGAAGCCTCGGTGCGTGTGTCTATAGAGGACGTGCACACGCACCCCTTCTCGAACTTGCAGATTTCTGAATCTGCAGACGAAGCCTCGCTGTAGCTGACTTTCAGGTCTCCCTCTAGCAGTGTGTTTTGGTTGCTAATCAGAGCTCACATTCGCTGAGCCAAGCACACGCCTCATTCCATTTCATCTTCGTGGACATCCCTATAATGTTGGTCCAGCTCTCTGCGTTAGAGGACACCAAGACCCTGAGAGGTTTGGGTTTGCCTAAGGCCCTGTGGGGTTGTCTCCCAGCATCCCTCCAAGCTCACAGGTGGGCCACTCCCTCTCCCTCCCCTTGCTGCGCCGTTAGAGGAGTGGGTCTTGCTGAATAGGCAGCCTTCTTCCTTTTTAGCTTCATTTGAACTGTTGACTCTGCTCGCTTGCTGTGCAGCTCCCTTTCCTCCAGATCAGCTTGTTCTTTGCTCAGAGCCAACCTATCTGCACAAAAGCACTAAGGAGCCCAGAGATTGCTGAATATTTCACATTCACAGGCAACCTGCCACAGTAACCAAAAACACTTGAAACCCGACCCAGACAAGGGGGGGAGGGGAGGGGAGGACTGCACCACAGCCAGAGGAGGTGTCTGTCATTCAAGCACTTCTTGAAGGCAGAAACGCCAGCCAGCACTACTTTTATTCTCATCTGCCAGTGGCAATGATCTTTGGCAGCAGAGTTTGCAAAACCCCAGACAAAAGAGCGATTGATGGAGATTAGCCTTCGGGAAGCCCTCGGATGCTGGTGATCTGTTTAGACAGGTAGCATCTTGGAGTTGGTGCCATGGTTGCAACGAAATCTTGCCAGTTGATGACTTCTGGCCTCGGATTTCCCTGTCACCAGGGAGGTAGATGCCTGGGAAGTTCTAGCGTGAAGGGCAGGAAGAAGGTGCTCTTAGGCAGGGTGGAAACCACTTAGAGAAGGGCGAGCGGCTTGAGATCTGAAGTTTGGACCTTAGCTCTCCGGGACTTTTCATTTTAAGCCAGCTATCAATATTTTCCTTCCTGCTGCAACACACAGGAGGTACGTGGACCGTATTTCCTTCTTAATTGTAGACTGAGAGGTATAAATTTGCTGAATGGAAATATAATGCCTGTGGATTGAACTGAATTGGGTTGTCAAGTTACATTCAGGAAAGCGTTCTTTAGCAAGGAGCAGGTACAAACGCCCCACGTTCTTGGCTAGAAAGGTGAAAACAGGAGCAGGAATGCTAGGGGCATGGGGTTGCTGTGGTTGGCAGTGGCAGAATCCAGACGCAGTTCCCATGCCTGGAGAGCAGTGCAGATTTGAAAAACAGTGCCATCCCCGTGGCACCTGGGCCTGGGAGGGGATGAAGAGAATTAAGAGCTACCTTGGCTTCATTGGCTCCATTTTGCATATTCTATAAGGGAAATGGGGGTGTCTGTGATTAACTTGCAAGAAGCACCTTCAGGAGCTATTCCTCCCACGACATTGCAGTGGAAAGGACATTGTACATTCAGAATTAACTTACAGTGGCCTTGGCATCAGTTACCAGTCTTGATGAATTAATTGGCAGGGGCGAAGGAGCCAGGGTTGGGGGTCAGGAGTGGTGTTTGTGGTGACAGCTCCCAGCTGCATGTGTGTCATATCCTGGGTTTCCAGGATGGGGCCCCAGGAGCCTTCTGGGGAGAGGAGGTGTTTCCACAATGGAGGAAACCTAGAGTGGGGGTCTCTTCTAAGCCATGAGGCAATTTGTCCATGAGACAACTTCCTTGATGATTTGTCACTGGTGACTAGTTTTTGCTGTCTTGAGGTTGCCATCTCTTCTTTCCTCACAGACTTTGGAGGAGGGGTGATGGTGGCCTGTGGTCTCTTTAGCATCCACTATGAGTTTCCATGTTGTCTCGGGTGCACCAGGGCTGGGATGACTGAGCGCTGAGGGGTTGAGCCTAGCTCCCCCTCTTGAAGAGAACTCAGCGTGTGAAGTCGAAAAGCAGAGACATGTGCACGGTTGTGTTGGAGCTGGAGAGACCTCCCTGTGGGATGCTTTCTGCCCACACCAAAGCTTTTGGCTTTTGGAAGAGAACAGAAGCTGGGCAAGGTCTTTCCAGATGGAATTTCAAGGTGTTTCCCCTGTACAGCCCCAGAGATAAGGACAGGGGCCCTACCTGTTGGCTTGACCTGATTTCTCCACCAGGGTCATGGATGAACCCCATCCTCACGTGGATTTTGGAGCTCTGGCCAGGGAGGAAATGTTGAGCACAGTTGGAAGCAGCATCTTGCCTGGATGACTGTGGGTGGGAGCCATGATGATGTCCTCTTGGTGGAGGTTTGTGAGCCCTCTGATTCCTCCAAAAAAATATCACTGAAGGAATTCTTCGAACAACATTGGACTGGAAATTCTTTGTGTGAGCAAGCTCCAGGTCACCAGGGGTGATGCTTTATCCTCAAGAAACGGGGGTTGACTTGCTTCTGACCTGCTTTTAGGTGACCCTTCCTCTCAAGCAAGCAGGGATTAATCAGCATTTCTGGTTTCTCTTTCTCTGAGAATCTGGCCAACAGGAAATATTTCAAGGTCACAATCAGGAGTTCATGGCTTTGGAATCTGCATTTGCCAAACGCTCCAGGAATTGCACTTTCAAACGCTGCTCTGAATTGGAGGCCAAACGCCTGTGACTGGGAGCAGGTGGTTCATGGGAAAGTGTGGGCAGGGTCTCTTTCTATCCCATGGGCAGTGTGGACCTCCTCTGCCTGGGCATGCTGGTGAGCAGCTTCCTGGAGAGGTCCCCTTGCCCTGTGGCTCTTTGGAATCTAGACTGAAGCTTCTTCTACATCCATCAGGAGACTGTTCACATTAGGTAAATACTTTACAGGTGTCTCTGGCCAGGTGTATTTTGTGGTAGGGAGGTGTGTTAGGTAAGGTCCCCTCTAAGTCAACCTCCATTCCTTGTGGACAGAGCATTGGCCTGGTGACTTGGAGCTTGCTCAGACAAATAACTTCCAGTCCAGTGTTATTTGAAAACCCCCACAGTGGTGTGGGATTTTTTTGAGCAGTCAGGTAGCTCAGGCGCTCACCTCTGCCAAGAGGACATTGTCATGGCTACCCTCTGTGTCATCCAGCAACATGCTGCTTCTGAGCATGCTCAGTATTTCCTCCTCAGCTGGAGCTCCTGAGCCACCTGTGGGTGGGGTTAGATGGTTACCTCCTGTGGCAGGGGAGGGAAATCTTGGCCTGTGGACTGTCTCAGGACAGAGAGGGGGAGGGGGTGGCTGGGAAAGCACTAGAGGGAGGACCAAGGAAGTCCTGGTCGCCCTGGTGAAATTTTGAGCAGATGGTCAAACGTGGGCCGAGTCCAGTGCTCTGTTGGCTTCCAGCTTGCTAGGACAGTGCTGTCTGCGATCCGTAATCCCCATCCACAGCTCATCTGAAGCTGTGACCTTGTGAGAAGCACATGCTTGCGTGCGGGCGCTGAGTCAAATCTCCCTGATGAGGAGCCCCGCGGGTGTGAACCTGCTTTGCCAAGCAGAAAGCCGGAGAGTGGCAGGACGTCAAGCCAGGCTGGTCCTGCTGGAGGCTGGGGAAGTCCAGAGGGGAGGCGGGCAGAGCCCCGGAGAGGGTCATGGGATGGCTGTCAGACACCCTGCTCACAGCGTGGCCCTGCTGCGTGCTAGCCCTCTGCCCTTGGGTGAACCGATGTACTCCCCGAGCCCCTGTTCCCTCTGCTTTAAAATAGAAATAAAATAAATACATACAATAGGAATAATGCCAAGCTCCGAGGGCTGTTTTCATGGTTCAGGGAGCGGGCGCATGCAAAGCACTTGGCTGAGTCGTCTGTCCAGCTCTGAGGCTGCGTTAACTCTCCCTCCCTCCCTCCTGTCCCTCCAGAGGTGCCGTCGCTTTCTCCCTGTGCTCTGAGGCCTTGGGTGAAACCTGCAGAAGGTGGGACAGCCATCCAGGGGGCTTTGCCTGAAAGAGAAAAGACAATCTTTGGATTCTGTTTTCCCTTTTCTTTAAACAACACCCAATGCCCCATAGCAGAGTGTGGTTGGACCCCCTCCATCTTCCTCTGGCCTGGCCTGGGGCCCTTATTTGGGCAGGAGGCGGGACGGCCCCAGGGGCGGCGGAGGGGGCTGGCCAAATGTTCCTCCTTTGCAAGGCTGGGCTGGAGCAGGCTTGCTGGCCGTGTAGCCCGTGGCTGAGTGTGCTTAGCTGTTTTTTGGCAGCTGTTTTCCTGATTTCCTTGGTCTCAGCTGTATCCCTTCATTTCGGCTGAGAGGGCTGGTGTGTCCTCATGTCAGGGGAAGGAGGTGCGGGAGTGTTAGCCTTGGAGAGGGGACTCATCTAGTATATGCCCAGCTGTACATGGAGTGCTCCCAGTGGGGTTCAAGGTGTGAGAAAGGCTGTGACAGTGGAGATGGGAGAAATTGTTTTTAAATACATTTTTTTTAGCTGTAGATGGACACACTATCTTTAATTTATTATGTGGTGCTGAGACTCAACCCAGCGCCTCACACGTGCCAGGCACAGCACTCTACCACTGAGCCACACCCCAGCCCAAGATGAGAGGGATTTGAGAGGCTAGGACTTTCCTAAAGTGCTAAAAAGTCAAGTTCACCAAGCTCTTACTGAGCAGCTGTTACGTGGATGAGCTGCAGCTCCAGCCCCCGAGCAGCTCTTGGTGGATAGGAGAGAGGAAAGAAGTCAAAATATAGCAAAAGTAGTTGGATGATAAAGGAATGGAAGAGGTTCTATGGAAACGTGGAGAAGGGAGTAATTGGGTGAGGTGGCGAAGTCCCTGCCTCCCCACAGGGGTAGGGACATAGGAGTCGGGAAGACTGGGGAGAAGGACAGTCCAGGCAGAGGGTAAGGACCGACCCCTGGCAGGGGCAAGAGCCTTGGTATTTGACAACTGAGCTGCTGCTGGGCCGGTCACCCCAGAGTGCTGGGACAGGGTGGCAGGGCTAGGGTAGCAGGAAGTGCTCAGAGCTTGGGTAGCTGTTTTTAACCAACTGACTCTGTTGTCCTGGGGAGGGTCTGTGGAATGGTCTGCTCCTAGCTGAGCAAGAAGTGACCCCACATGGTTTGTGACGGCTGCACTGGCTGAGCCCAGGGAGTAGAAGGAGGTAAGGCTGGAAGGCAGGTGGGAGCCAGAATGTGACCAGCCTAATTTTATGCTCAGCTAAGGGGCAAGGAGCTGATACATAGCTCTGGCTGCCATAGAAGGTGTTAAGCCAGGGTGGCCACGGGACCCGTCTGAGTTTCCTATGGTCGGCCCTGAGCTTCTGGACAAGGTGGATTGGTGAGGCAGGGGCACCCATCAGGATTCCCAGGAATCCTTGCAACAGATGAGAGTCCAAATGAAGGCTGAGGCAGGAGGAGGGGCTGGGGTCAAGACCTGCTTATGAGGTCTAATCCCAGGACTGGGAGTGCAGGGGGAGGGAGGATTTGGACACGTGTGAAAGGGGGTGCCAGACAACAGGATCCAGAGAAGCTGGAGATGGGTGCGTAACAGGACAGGCGAAGACGGGTAAGGAGTGGGCACTCCAGGCTCAGAAGGTTCCATGGGAGAAAGCGGCCAGGCAGAAGTGAGGTGTGTCCACAGGAGCCCACTGCAGCCAGAGCAGCTGGAGGGGAGCAGTGGGCCCAGGTAAACGTGTGAGGATGCCTCCTGTCTTGGAGCCAGCAGGAAGGGTGTGGGCTGGTTGGCAGCAGGGAGTGACAGGCTTCGAGGCCTGGTGAGGTTAGAGCCGTGTCAGAGGCGGGTTGGCAGCCTGGTGGGGGTGGAGCTGGAGGGAAGACAGTGGAGGGAGAATCTCCAGGGGAAGCTCATGTGAGGTCCAGTCGACCTGGGGGCCAGGGGAGCAGCAGGCGAGTTGGGGGCTGCCAAAAGGTGCTGGGGCCCTGTGTGCGGGGTGCCCTCCTTTCCCCAGAGTCTTATTTTTTTTTTTTTTTTTAGTTTTATCTTTGGAATTTGGTGAAAGATTTCACTGGATCCAAGAGTTTTGCTGGGAAAATAGAATTTGCGAACCACTGCCTCCGCAGATGGAGGGAAGGGATGAGAGGGGACCTAGAAGATTGTGGAGACTCCAACAGCGTCGGCGAGGGTGGTGTTCTGCGGCAACTTGTGAGGCTGAGGCAGGAGGATCCCAAGTTCCAGGCCAAACGGGGTAACTTAGCGAGATCCTGTCTCAAACAAGTTAGAAAGGACTGGGGATGTGGCTCAGTGGTGAGCACTCTGAGTTCAGCCCCCAGAACTCCTAAAACACATTTGTTTGTTAGATCTAAAAATCATACTTTGGGTTTGAAGGCCCCAAGTATGAAAGGTTCTCAGGAGACTGAAGTCCTTCTGTCCCGTTCTTACTTCATGATATTTTTGTGCCCTCTGTTAGGGCTTCTCTCAAGGAACTCCTTATTGATGAATACAGGAATGGAGTTTGAGTGTCCCTAATCCAAAAATCAAACATCCCAAATCTGAAACTTTTTGAGCGTCACAGGTGGAAAATTCCAAACCTTGAAACGATTTCATGTACAAAATCATTAAAAATATCATATAAAATTGCCTTTAGGCTATGTGTATAAGTTATCTCTGAAACATAAATGAATTCGTTTTTAGATGTGGGCCTCCATTCCCACGAGAATATTATGCATAAGTAAATATTCCAACCTCTCTCCTCACCATGTTTTGTTGTTGTTGTTGTTTTGTTTTAAATCTGAAACACTCTTGGTCTCTGGTGTTTGGATCAGGATTACTCCACTGTAGCTGCAATGCTCATCCTCGATGAGTGTGGTAGTGTTCTAAAGGTGAAGATATGGTAGTGAAGCTAGAATGTTCCAACCTAGGTGTAAAGAGGTAAGCTCCTCACCTGGGAAACCTGCCACACAGACAGTGGCTTGAGTGGGGAGGGCAGGAAGTCCCAGGAACAGAATTCCCTGCGAGGGGCCCAGAGAGCCCAGGGCACTTTAGGTCTGAATCTTCAGCTGGGAGAGGAGAAAGGGGGTCTGGAAGGGGTCATTAGGGCTCAGGTGGGTGAACGGGTGGAAACAAGGACCCAACAGAGAGCCAGGTCCTCTGCGACAGCAGGTGGGGTGGACAGGAGACAGTGGGGTCAGGCCCTGAGGAACTGGGTGGCTTGGAGAGCCACTTCTTTGCCTTGGCTTCCCTAACTGCCACAGGGAGTTTGCCTGTGTTCCCTGAGTACCTCCTTTCTTCCTAGATTCCACGTCAGGCTCCAGGATCCCAGACTGGAGTGCTTTCCTCCCTGAGCCGGGACCCAGTTCGGCAGCTTTGCCTACTCAGCTGGTGCAGCCGCCTGACGGGAGACCTATCTGTGAGTTCTGTACATCAGACGAAGGGCTCTCTTGTAACTGACATTTCCAGACTTGATAGCTTCCCAAGGGCTGCAGCCCTACAACCCAGCAGCCTGCTTGTGTGCCCTGGGAGGCCATATTCCCACATGTGTCCCTTCTCAAGTTTTTTTTTTTTTTTTTTTTTGGTGCTGGGGATGAACCCAGGGCTTTGCACATGCCAGGCAACCATGATACCACTGGGCTACATTCCTAGCCCTTTTAATTTTTCCTTCCTTCCTATCTATATATAGGATATCACTAAATTGCCCAGCCTGGTCTTGAACTTGTGATCCTCCTGCCTCAGCCTCTCTGGTAGCTGGGATTACAGGGGTACACCACCACACCCAGCTCCATCAAGTTTTGAACTGCAGCACCAGCATGGCACTGACCCAAAGTCATAGGAGCCTTTTCAGTCTTGAGGTCACGCTTTATGAATTTATTGCGTGGACCTGGAGAGAGGGAGCCAGTGAGTCTCCATTGATGAGCTCTCTAGCACTTTAGGGGCAGAGGAACAAATAGAGCCTGACACAAGGCAAAGGAACTGAGGGTTGTTTTTTTCCTTTTTCTAATATTGGGCCATCAGGTGTGAGTGGCAAACGGCACAGCTACCCTGGAAACAGGCTCAAGGCGCTGTAAATGGCAGAGGCCAGAGGCATCCTGGGAGGCCTGTCATGTGCTTACTCCTGGTGTGTGGAAAATGCCCTGTGGTCATGCTCTTCAGCCTCCTAGATGAAGGGCATACAGCCACAGCAACTGGGCTGCTCCTCAGGTCTAGACAGGCCTCCTCCCTCCTGGGCGAGTCCTGCAGTCTGTGGCACACTGAACAAGGTAATGGCCGATGTGGTACATTATGTTTGTTTGTCCTGAAGTTATGCACTATCAAGTTAAATGAATACCCTCTACTCAATGCATTCTTTTTCGTTTTCTATATTTTTTTGGGGTTGAAATGGCCATTTTTTCATGAAATGGTGCTAGCATGTTTTTATTTTTTTAAAATTTCTTGCTTTGGCAAAGAAGAACATCAAAGATTTATTTCAGCTCCATTTTTCAGGAAAATGCCCTGTGCCCTGAAAGCCACCTTCAGGGGAGCTGCAGGAAGCTCCAGGTGTTCAGCGGACACATGGTGATTCGGGCCCAGGGACATGTGGGAGGCTGAGCCCGCTGTCTCCCACTTTGTACCCTCTTGTTCCTCCTTCTTCACCTGTCCCGTTCCTCGTTCCTCTGCTCTGTGTGTTTTGGGCTGACACGACTTTAGACCATGTGCTTGGGTCTGGATCTGTCATCGTCCTTGGATGGTGTCCTTCAGGGCTCTCTTATCCATGTGGTGCTCTCAGCTGCTGTTCCCAAGTTCCCCACACTCAGCCAAGACCCATGGCCCGGAGTCCTCACGGAGACGCAGAGCCCAGTCTGCGAGGGCATTTCTTGATGTGATGCTTTTATCTGGATTGATTAATGTTCTGAGTATGTGACGTGCCTTTCCTATTGACTGGCATTCCCAGGAGTAGTGCAGACAGGAAGGCCATGCCCAGCTGGACAATGCTGTCAGAACACCTCCCGAGGAGCTCAGGAAGGCAACCTATTTCCTTTGAGAAGCGTAGCTGGAGATCCAGACTTGGAATAGCTAAGACCAGAGAGGACCTATTGATTAAGCCCCAGCTTGGGTGAGCATGGTCACTGGGATGAGGTCACCCGGGACCATCGCTCTCCAGGGCCTTTTCTTTCTTCTCTGCCCACCCTGCCCGGTGCCTCCTGACTCTGTCATCACCAGTGGGTGCTGAATTCTAGCATGAATCATCCTGGTGCCACTTGGCATGTGTTGGCACATGCTCTTTAGGTAAACGTAGCTCTTGGGGGGCTGAGACTGGGTCTCAAGTGCTGTGCTGGTAAAATGTTTAATAAATGGCTCTCTGGAAAAGATAAAAAGCCCTGGTTTGTAGAATTTGTAGATTTCTATGGTGATAAACCGCCCACCATGGCCAATTTCAAGCTACCAACGGTGTATCACTAAAGCCAAAAAAGATGTGCAGGATTGGCTTGAGCTGGCAGGAGCTGGCCTCAGGACACTGTCGGGTCTGCAGCAGAGAGCACAGGGCTGGGCATGCACAGTAGGCACTCAGGAATCACTTCTTCAGCTGTGTCCCCACAGTGAGCTCCAGGGAAAGATGAGGCCAGGGAGAAGGTGCCCTGAGAGCCCCAGCCCTGGTGTCTGTTGTCCGTGCCCTTGGAGAGAGGCCTTCTCTGGGTGTCTCTTTCATCTTCCTCTGTGGTCTTGTGAGCTTTCTCTAAAACATTTTGGATCTTGCCACCTCTAAAAGGATTTAACGACTCCTTGCCGCCTACAGGTGAATATTAAACACTTTGCCCATCACTCAAGGCCTTCAGGGTCGCTTTGGTATTCCTCAGCTTGGTTTCTGCATCCACTCTCTTCGCTTCTGAACCACGGCCAATGTCATGGTTTTGAGGCTCCTGACCTTGGTATATGCTGTGGCCGAGGCCTTGCTTGCTTTCCTTCCAGCTGGAGAAGTCTTACAGACCTTTTGGGGTTCCCTCAGTGCTGTCTCTGTAAGAAACCCGAGGCTCCTTAGGCAGCTGGAGATACCCCACCGCCCAGTGCTCCTGCAAACTTCTGTGAGCACGTCCATCTATGGTGGACTATCTTCATATCGATGTTGATCAACTGTGAGGTCCCCCGTGGGCAGGGAATGTTTCTGGCTTTATCCCTGGCACCCAGCTCTGCAGGGCACAGAGGAGGGGTGCAGCAACCATGCCCCAAATAGCTAAACCGTGAGACGCCGGCTTTCCCCCTTCCTCACTCTCCCTGTTTCTGATTCTGCCTCATAATTAGGAATTGGCAGCAGTTTCAGTCCCTCCCCCCCACCTGGGTTTAAACCAATAGTCAGAAGTTTTCTTTGGTTGACTGTTGTCCTTCCAGGCAGATGAAGGTGGCAGTTTGGCCCTCTTTTTCTTATCAACCCCTGCATGTGTCGGAGCATTTGAAGATGGCATGTGTGGGAGCCCCAGCTCTCTGGTGACTTCTCTCGATTTAATTAGTCTGACCTTCTGTGATAATCCCCCTCCGAAGCCTCCCCCTCCACTTCTGTATCATACTCAGGCTTCTGCTTCATCAGCAAACGACCAACTGCTCTGCTCAGCCTGTAGCATAATTCACAGCTTGGCTCTCAGAAATGAACCTTTGCTCCGAAGGAGCCGCTCTTAGCATTAAAATGGGCCTGAGAGAGCAAGGCAAGTTTATCTTGGAGCCAGCATGGGGTCCGCTCCTCCAAGTCAAATATTTCTCTTTAAAACTAGAATGAGCTTTAGTGTGGCAGTACCAACGGCTTCCTGAACCCTGGGATGCTCTAAATACCAACGTGCAGTTATGGGGCTGAGGCTTTCTAGAGGGAGCTTTAGCCTCCCCCCACCCTCTGAAGAACCAGGGCTTTCCTACGCACTCACCCTTTATCTCAGCTCCCTCTGCTCCGGAGGGCGTGTTCTGAACTAGTTCAATACTGGGCTCATCCCACATCCATTTACTTTCAGTCCATCTCCAGAGGATTTTCCAAATGAGGTGGAGGGACTGCTTTAGAAGGATCCAGAAGTCAAAGTGGTACTCCTGGAACTTCTGGTTTTTAGGATGCTGGGAAAATTCCAGGGCCTTTAACACTCTTGTTTTAAACCTCTCATCCCAGGTGATGATCTCCATTATTATCCTCTCCATTTCCTGTTTTTCTTACTATTTTGGAATAAAAACAAATAGCAGAGTAAGAATGTGTGGCTTCTATCCCACAGCATCATATGGGCTGGGGCAATTTGCAACAAGAATTTATTCGATACTTATTGATATATATTGTATTATTGCGCTATCTGTTGCTGGAACAAAATGTTCAGGGGTAGGGCTGGGGTTGTGGCTCAGTGGTAGAGTGCTCACCTAGCACATGTGAGGCTCTGGGTTCAATCCTTAGCACCAGGTAAAAATAAATAAATAAAATAAAGGTATTGTGTCCAACTACAACTAAATATATATATATATATATATATATATATATATATATATATATATATATATATATATATCCAGGGCTAGGCGCTTTAAAAAGAAAAGAGATCTATTTAGCTCACAGTTTTGGAGGGTAAACATCCAAAATTGGGTGTTCCCATCTGTTTGGCCTCTGGGACTCTTGGCTGTATCACAACATGGTAGGGAAACAGCTGGGTACAGAGAAGTCAAGCATGCAGGGTGAGCCCTCTTTTATAACAACTCACTCCATGAGATCAGCATTCTGAGGGCTCAGTACCCTCAAGAACCTGTTACCCCCCATTAAGAGCCATCTCTTATAGGTTCTGCCATCTCTCAACTTCCCCGTGGGCCAGGAATTCTTCTATCTACTGGAGAGGCCCAGTGAGAAACCCACTGAGGGAAGAGATGGACCTGCCGAGAGCAAGTACAGCTGAGCCATATCAAAGAGGGATCTGGAGCCCAGGCAGGGGACAGGGAGGAGGATGGGGGACATTGTGGTAGAAGGTGGACACTTGGGATGGGTATGGGGCCAACAGAGCTTCTGCAGCTGCTGTGGGTTGGAATAAGCCCTGGGTCTCACCCCTGACACCTTGAGGAGTGAGTGTGGGTTTGGGGTGGCTTGAGCCACAGCAAATACAGAATTGGTGCTTTGGGAACTGAGGCTCGAAGGTTCTTTGGGACTAGATTAGAAAAAGATTTTTCATGTAGATCTAAGGAAATTGGATTTATCCCGTGGGCACTATGGCTATGTAAATTTGAAGCAGAGGAAGGGTATGTTCAGATTGATTTTTAAAAGGGAGGTGGACAGCAGTAAGGCAGACTGAGGAATGGAGACCACTTTAGAGCATGTGACCACAGATCCAGAAAACAGGCAAGGGGGGCCTCCAGGAAGTCCAGGGCAGCAGGGAGAGGTGGAAGGAGTGTCTGCAGCCGCCACCAAACACCTGCCGGGAGTGGCTGCCGATGTGTCTGGGGATTCGGGAGGGGATGTGGGTATCTCAGTGCCTCTCCCAGATGTGTGGGGAGCTGCGTCAGGATCACTCAGTCATTTCTCTTCTAAAACACCGCTCCTTGAATATCCCCACGAATCACCCACATTTCCCAGTCTCCTTGCATTTGAGCTGGGCCATGTGACTACCTCTGGACCAGGGGCTGTGCGTGAGGCATGATGTGGGTTTAGGTTGATGGTATGGAGGCTGCTCTGCTCTGGCCACAGTGGCCAGGGAGCTCTGAGGTGCAAGTCTTGGACCCATGAGTCACCCTTTGAAAGTGAACTGCCCTGGGGATTTAACAGATCCACGGTGAACTTGGCATGAAGGAGAAATGAATTGTGATTGTGAGGCCGCTGGGGTTTATGGTCTTGTTACTGTAGCATGCTCTAGCCTGTCCTGACAAAACCCCCCTTGAAGGCGGGTGAGCCCGGGGAGCCACAGTGAGCCCCGTATCTCTGACTGCAGGTTATTAGCTCTTTCCCCCATTGAGCTGATGCATCAGAAAAAGGTCTGGAAGATACCACACGGCAGAGTTGCGCTTATCTGCCTCAGAACACTTTGGCTCCCCTTGGCTGGAGAATATGACAGTTTCTTCAAGCAGTCAGCCCCTTGGGAGAAAAAAAAATGATTATATGGTGAAATGCCAGAGTCCTTCAGGATGCCAGGGAGATTGACAGCAATTCTTAGTACTCCTGGAGTGTGTGTCATCCTGAGAAAGCGTAAATGTATTACACGCCTCTGGGGGCAGGATGAAAGCGTCTCCGGTCATCAATAGTGTGTGCTCTTGTCAAGCCCTGAGGCAGGAGGGAGGCCCAGGTGGGAAGGGGATTCATAATCATGCGTTGGAAGAGGAATGGCTAAGGAACCTGGGGGTGCTGGCCTGGAGAGAGAGGGCTTGGCGGGTTACATGACAGGGTCTTTAAAGATTCAGGGGCTGTTATGTGACAGAGCATGTTGTTTTGTTCCTGGTGGTCCTGCAGGGCAGTCAGGCTAATGGGTGGAGGCTACCTGGAGACCAGAGTCCAGCCCAATAGAGGGATAAATAGCGGAGCTGGTGGAAGACAGATTGTTAGGGTCGCCTCTGTGGGTGGAGGGTTCCCGCATTATTGAAAGCACATAATCCTGGGTGAAAAGCCACTTGGTAGGGAGGTTGGTGTTGTCAAAGGGAGAGGTGGACTGGGACAGTCTTGGGTTTAAATGCCTCTTCTTCCACTCCCACTCCTTCTGCCCCCAGGCTGTGGGATCTTGGGTAGGTGTAGTGACCATTCTGAACTGTGAGTGTTAGTAATTGTGGGTAACAAGGGTCCTACCTCCCAGGATCTGTGCTGGGCACTATTCTTTGTATGCATCATCCATTTGACACCAAAACTACAAGAGACTAGAACTTTTCTTATCCCCATTTTATGTATGAGAAAAATGGAGGACTTGGAGTGACTTACTTAAGGTCACACAGCTAGAGAGTGGTGAAGCTGAGACCACTCCAAGTCTACCTGCCCTTGAAGTTTGAGCTCTTAGAAAACTTGTGAGCTTTTCAAGATCAGTCAGCACAGACGGTGCCTGTGTGGGTGCTCTGGATAACATGAAGGACCCATGTTTTATTATATACGTCACTGGATAGGTAATTGGTCTTGATGAAATGAAATTTTCTTCTGATATTATGGTTGTAGACATACTGCTCAATTGTGTTATGACTGATATTTAACAATGGACGTATTCCTGATAGCCATCACTAGCTAAGGAATGATTCCAAAATGTAGCGGCTTAGAACAAGAAGAATCATTTTGTTGTTATCTCTAGTGGTCCAGAGGTTGGCTCCGGAGGGTGGCTGGGCTCAGCCGGCTGGCTCTTCCTGGGGTCTCTCACGTGGCTGCAGCAGAGGATGGGGGGCTACAGTCCTTCTGGCTTTCTTGCAGCATGCCTGTGTGGTGGCTGCAGCTGTTGGCTGGGACACCCACGTGTGGCCTCTTGAGGTGGCCTGGGCTTCCCTGCAGCACGAAAACCCAGTCTCAAGAGTGAGCATCCCAACAGAGCCAGGCTGACCCAGGCTTAGAAGTCACCTCGCATCATTGTCTCCATGATCACAGGAAGAGGGATGGTAGGAGGAGTCCTGAGATCATACTGTGAGCAGGGCATGTGGGATAGAAGGTGTTATTGAGGAAATTTTCAGGAAACACCATCTCCTGCGGGCTGATAGCAGGCATTAGTTCAGGTAGCCGCCTTGGGGGGTGGTAACAAGGAGCTCCGGAGAAA
Source organism: Marmota flaviventris (assembly GCF_047511675.1). Lineage (NCBI taxonomy): Eukaryota > Metazoa > Chordata > Mammalia > Rodentia > Sciuridae > Marmota > Marmota flaviventris. The sequence goes on from NC_092516.1 coordinate 25,548,572, forward strand.
GGGCTTCGAGTGTCTACCCTGCTCCCGTGGTGGTCCTTTCATTTAAAAGAAACGCAGCCGCGTCGGTATTTTCTGCAACTCTCATCAACATCAACATGGCTCAACCCCTCATATGATTTTGTCAACTTAAACTTTGGCTTTCAACCAAGCCAATGACTCATCTTTCATGGGATATTTTCTATTACATATTTATGTATAAAAATGACCCTTCCACAGTGTGCACCGGCACCATTTACGATTATGGCTATTTCTGCCCAAAGGTTTCACTAGGAATTACCTTATGGAGATTTGTTGATTGATTTTTTAAAATCTCCTTATTCCATAAGTATGGCCATGCCCTGAATCGACCTTTCAGTCAAGGCTGGGCCCCAGGTGGGTCCACAGTGGCCCCAAAAGAGTCAGTGGAGCTAAGAGCTCCTGTGCCTCTTGGCCATGGTGACGTCAGGGCATGAGGCATCAGTTATGTGTCTTGGTGCCACTCGTGTGAACAAGCCCCCTCTGAGCTGGTGGTCTGAAAACATAGCACCCTTGTGTGCAGCGCCCAATATTTGATCCTGAGGTCCAAGACTGGGTCACTGGTCTCTGATTTTTGTCATCCCTTACGGGTATTTCAGGGCACCTCCTGCTCAGAAACAAAGTTCACAGCAAAAGGGAAAGTGCGTGGGCTGTGGCAGCCTGGGAGCTCAGGTGGGGTGATTCCATGCCAGGGCGGAAAAGCACACCTTAGGAGGCTCAGCACACTGAGGTCGCCGAGCACCCCCCTCCATTGTGAAGGTGTCCCCACTGCTGAGTGATGCAGGGTGCCGCCTGCCAGGGGTGGGCGGGGACCATACCCGTCCTGAAACCTCTGGCGGAAGGGGAGTTGGAGAAAAGAGAAGTGCGAGCTGCGAGCTGCGGCAGGTTCCCATGGCCCTGTGAGGGGCCCAGAGGCCTCCGTTCCCTCTGGCCCAGGTGCACTCTGGAGGAAAACATGGCCAGGGACTAAGGAATGAGCATCCCCTCTGGGTCTCCCATGCCTGCTCCGAAAGGGAAGAACCCTGCCAGGGAACAGCAGGCTCTTTGCTTTAACAAAGCGCTGGCCGAGTGGCCTGGATAGCGGCCACTGAAGACCCCTGCAGGAGTGAGCTGCCCTAGCGGCTCCTGGGAGGTCCAGGGTGGCTCCGGAGGCACTGCCAGGCCCTTGTAGCTGCACCAAGAGCACTTCTGCCTTGGGGATCAACCCGCCCGGCCTGCAGCTTCTACCTCTGCCTGGCTCCTCCTTCTTGTCTCTCTAGTCCCAGGGACTCTCATCCCCAAGGCTGTGCCTCCAGAGTTTATTTGGAGAATGGGGCCCTGAAGAGGACTCAGTGAGCTCTGTCCCTGCTTCAGAGTTGGGTGGGGACCAGGCAGAGGGAAGGGCGGATGCAGGAGTCCAGCCTACACCAGTGCAGCCGTGTCCACCACTGACCATCGCAAAGACTATAGGTGAGCGCATGAAGTGGGTGCGATGGACATGAGCCCTCCAGGTGCCCGGCAGCGAGACCCACCTGGGGAGAGGGAGAGAAAGCTGAAGACCAGTGGGAAAAAGTGCTCTATGAGAATGACTGTTTCAGATTTTCAGCACCCTGGGCTGGAGAAATCAGAATTTGTAAACACAGAGAACAAACAGGGAGGGGTTGGGCTGTGTGTGTGTGTGTGTGATTTTGTGAATGTATATTTGGTCTTCGTCCTATTTCCTTGCACACAACTCCTAAAATCCTTGGAATTTCCAAACATCTAATTGCCTATTTCAGATGCTGGTGAGTTGGCTAATGGCTGGTGTCCCTGGGGACCTTCAGGACCTTTCCTGGGAAGATGAAGGCAGGATTAGGGGATGGGATTTCAGCGGCACCCTCTCCACCCTGCCCTCCAGGGCAGGGAGAGGGCTGCAGTGAAGCTGAGCACCAGGGCCCATGACCTCATCAGTCATGCCCCTGTGACAGGCCTCCTGAAGATCTCAGCGGCAGGGTGTGGAGACCTTCCAGAAGCTGGTGCTCTGGTTCCTGGACAGTGGGGTGCCCTGATGGGTTTGGAGTCAGAAGTGTTTTGTGTCGATGGTGGTTGGGTGAGAATACAGGAGAAGCCAAGCTTGCTTTCCCTACGCCTCCAGAGGGGGTGTTGTGTGTATCACATTAGAGAGTGAGTTTTACCCTAAGGCAGAGTCTCCTGAGGCCGCCCAGCCTCCCTCCTCCCTGCCTCCCTTCCCCTCTTCCTTCCCTGTCTCCCCACCTTCTTAATCTCATGGAAACTTTCAAACATATACAAAGCCAGAGAGCACAGTATAATGAACCTTGATAAAGAGTCCCTTTAAATGCCTCTTCTTTGGAACATTTGCAGTAATTGCCTGGGAAGTTTAGAAAGGCTCCGTTTTTGTGTAAAGTGAAGAATAAATATATTTTATAAAATTACTCTCAGGAGATATGTACACATGATAAAACCATAAAGATCTTCTCCTAACCTAATAAAAATCAGTAAATCTGGTAGAATAGCAATATCAGAACCCTCCTTCCTTACTTGTGTGTTTTACAAATCTGGCCTTCATGCAATTATGAATCTAAGGAAAAATATTTAAAATATCTGTGTAGGCCAAGTTTTCGGCCAGCTTACCGCGATGTGTGCCCCATGACACCAGCTGGTCACTTATGTCAGGACGTAGTCACCCTGATGATGACTTTCCCCAGCACCGTGACCCTCAACCTCGTGAAACCAACATGTTAAGGCACAGTGTAGACAGGACTCTCACCCCAGTGCTCTGAGGCTCAGTTCCATGTTTGGTATCTGGGTTGCCTGTGTCCTCAGGGGTTCCTGCATTGGAAACTTTCAGGGGGTGAGGGTTGAGAGGTGCTGTGGAACCCTTAAGATGGGCCTAGTGGGAACCAAGGGGTGTCATTAAGGATGCTACCCTTGGAAGGAATTAATGGGACCCCGATTAGTTCTGCTATAGTGAGCTGTTTATTATTTATTTATTTATTTAAGAGTGAGGCTGGCCCCTGTCTAGTTGCTGGCTTCCTGTCTCACCACATGATCTCTTGCTCTTCCGGTTCCTCAGTAGAGCAGAGCTGAAGCTAGTCCATGCCTTTGAACCTCCAGAACCATGAGCTAAACGAACCTGTTTTTTTTTTTTTTTAAATAAAATACTCAGCTTTGGGTATTATGTTATAGTAATGGAAAATGGACTAATATACTCAAGAGGACAGAAAACATTCTATGGAACTGGAGGATGGATGTGAGGGCTGAGGATGGTGCTTGTCCAGGGGCTAGGGAGACTGGGTAAAAGATCACAGTTTTGGGGGCTCCACCTGTGAGGGCCCCAAAGGCAGTACTGAGTTTCTGGAGTTTGGTAGTTGATGGCCAAGAGCTGAATGTGAGTTCAATAGTCAAGGAGTTGAGTGTTAAAGGAGGAAGTTCTGAGGGCACCTGGGGGAGAAGGAGGGGCAGGAGCTGGATACGCCCAAAGTACATGGAGAGGAAGAGGGCCAAAGGCCCAGACAAGGTGCGTGAGCCAGGGGGAGGTGTGCTGCCTGTTACTAGAGGAATTGTCCTTAGGGCCACTGCAGATCTCGCCTGTGTGGGAACGTCCCGGGATACCGCATGGACCATGTTCTACAGTCCTGCACAAGAGAGCCTCTGGGAGCTTCTGAAGATCCCCTGCCCAGGTCATGCTCAAGGCGAATCAGGGTCTCTGCAGGGGGACTCAGGCATCAGCATTGTTAAAAGAGTTCTCCAGGGGATTCCAACGTGCATCCAAGAGAAGCACAGCACAGAGCGCCAGTCAGGGCAGGAGGCGGCTCCGCCTGCCACAGACGCTCTCACACGTTACGTGATCTTGGACGAGTTGTTGGACTTCCCGAGCTTCTGCTGTTCAGCTAGAATTTAAAGAGATTGGATTAAACGATCCCCTTAACTGTGTGAAAAGCATGCCCCCCCCCACCAGTACACGCTTATAATCTCTGTAGCTCAGGAGGATGAGGCAGGAGGATCCCAAGTTGGAGGCCAGCCTCAGAATCTTAGCAGGACCCTCAGCAACTCAGTGAGACCCTGTCTCAAGATAAAAAAAACTAGAAAGGGCTGGGGATGTTGCTTAGTGGTTAAGCACCCTGGATTAAACCCCCAGTTCTGGAAGAAGAAAACCCACTGCTGCCAATAACAAAAACCATGGCCCCTAAATTCTCTGAGAGGTGGCGTCTTTTTCCCTCCCACTGAGTCTAGACTGTGAATACTTGACCCACAGACAGTGGCAGAGGTGACAGTGTGCCTGCCACTTTCTGGTTCAGTTTTCTGCCTCTTGGGACACTGGGACCCAGACACCTTGCCAAGGGCAAGCCCAGGTGAAATGTTGTGGCAGCCTGCAGAAGTCCCACCAGACAGACCTGCCTGGGATCCCCGTGGGCCTCGGGCTCCGCCTGCCAATGTGTGAGCGAGAGCAGCATCAGATGACATGGGTCCCTAGGAGCTGGGTTGTTGTGCCTTTGAGCCTCTCTAGCTGACGCCCTAGAGACTTGTGGAGCGGAGAGGAGCCATCCTACTGCGTCTTGCCCACGTTCCTGGCCACTGTGTCCATGAGCAGAATCGATGGGTGTTTTACTCTGAAGTTTAGGGTGGTTGCTGCGCACAGTGATAACTTGAACAGCCTCTCGGCTTTAATGTAAGAGGGTGGCCTCTGGGGGCCTGCGGGTCTAGGTTCAAACCCTGGCCCTTCCTTTCTGTAGCTGTGTGCTTTCAGGTAAATCACTCAGCCTTTCTGTGTCTCTGTTTCCTGAGCTGAAATGAAATACCAGCAAGACCTGCCTCCCAGGGCTGTTGCGAGGGTTAAATCACTTGGTGAGTGGGTGAGTCCCTGTGAGTGTTTGCTGGGGTTCTGTTAAGGAGGCGGGGAGAAGGCAGCCCCGCGCTCCCTGGGGTCTGCAGGGTGCTGGGTGGGCGCGAGGGCATCTGCACAAACTAGGCCCGAGTGCGCTGGCTGGCGCGTGCCCGTGTTGCTGTGGGTGTCCGGGGACCACGTTGTTCCCAGCGGATCAGCAAGTGTTCAAAGGCACCTTGGAACCGTGTGTCATGTCTCTGGGCCTGTCACTGTCACATTGCTCAGAAATTGGATTCCGCAGAGTGGAGACGTGGCTTGTTGGCAAGGCAACTGGTCCAGCGCCGGGGACGTTCCCGGCTGAGGGAGCGCCTTTGTCACTTAGGTTACAGCCTCAGACGAGCCTGCGAGCCTGCGTGTGCTCTTTCCTGGATGCTCCCACAGCAGGCCACCTCAGGTGCGGGGGAGTGCCCTCCCGGCACTGCAGGGCTGCTGAACAGACCCAGGCCCCGCGGGAGGGAGGCGCAGGCCTGTGGCTCGGGTTGACGTCCGTCTGTCTGCTCCGTGTCTGTCTGCTCCGTGTCTGTCTGCTCCGTGTCTGCTCCAGGAGGGAGTCTAGTGGTTCCTTGTTACCTCCAGGTTGGGGAGAGAGCGGGAGGTCTGCCTCCTCTCCGCCTGCTCAGTGACCAGTCCCCACCTAAACCCCACAGAGGTGGCCTTCCAGATGCCAGGTTCTGGGTGTGACAAATGGACATTCATGGCACAAGGGCTGACTACCCAACAGGTGGAACTGGTTATTATCAGTGCCACTGTGAATGACACGGCAGGATGTGGTTTTGAGAAGCCAGGCGCTGGGGCAGGCGTCCTGGGAGTGGGTGGCCCGTGGCAGAGTCTCGGCTGAGGTGTGGGCTCTGCCGTGCGCAGCTGGCGTGAACTGGATCAAGTTGACCTTTTGGAGCCTCCACTGACGTGTGGGAAGGGAGGTTGGCAGCGCCCTGTGGGAGCCGTGGGTGAAGTCTAAAGGGCCAGGTGTGTCGCACAGGCTTTTGCACTAGAAAGTTTAGTGTCCGGTCCTCCTGGTAGACGAGGCTGAATGTCTCCATAGGGCCCCTGCACTTGGTGGTCAAGGTCAGAACCGGCCTTCCTGCCTCCCTCCCTCCCACGAATAACGATCAGGCACCTCCCCTGAGCCAGGCCTGCACCACTTGCTGGGGCTAAATCACTGTGCCAGAGAACAAGGCACTCCTGTTTCTGAGCTTAATTCTATCGTGAGAGACAGAAACGGCAGAAATAAGCCAAGTATCATGGTGGGGGCTGCATGGGAAAGCCGAGCAGAGAGGCAGGAGGGAGGCTGGCGGAGTAGACAGGTGTCCCAATTTTAAGTAGCACAATTGGGAAGACCCCATTGAGAGGGTGACATATAAGGAGACTTGACAGAGGTGAAGAATTAAGCCATGGAGTGACCTGGGGGCAAAGATGTACAGGTGAAATGAAAGCAGCATATGCAAAGGTCCTGGGATCACAGCAGGTACCCATGAGAAATAGCCAGGAGGCCATGTGGCTGGCCTGATGTGAATGAGGGGAGGCCGATGGGCATGAGGTGTGCTGTTTTCAGCACCAGATCCTGTACGGCCTTGTAGTTCGTTCTAAGGACTTGGACGCAAAGCCCATGAAGGTTTGGAGCCAGGAGGGATCTGGTCCCACTCAGTGGTTTATTTTGTGCTGGGATCAGCTGGGCCTCCTGCATGCTCTGCCCTGCTCCTCCCCTGAGCTGCCGCCGCACCTCTTGCTCCCAGTTTGTGTTTAAAAATCGAATTTAAAAAGTTTTAAAAAGCTTTATTGAGATGAAAGTGACATACATCAAGCAACACTGAGTTTTCAAGCTGTAGATAGTTAATGACATGGTTGTGATGTGTTGGAAGATGGCGATTCTCCTGTGAGACCCTCAAATGCCATCACTACCAATGCCGTGAATTCACCCGTCACCCCCAAGAGCTACCTCCCATCCTTTTAAACTGCACATATCAAAAGTTTGCAATTTGATTATTAAAATTTCAAAGACTTTTGGCAAAATTCACGTGACTTAAAAGATGTCATCCTGCCCCTTCTAAGTGCATAGTTGATTAGTGTTGAAACAGTCCTTTGCTGGATGACCAGTCTCCAGAACTCTTTTCATCTGGCAAAACGGACACTTGGTACCCATCAATCGCTTCTGCACCCTCCCTTTCCTGACCCCTGGGGGCCGCCATCCTACTCTCTGAATCTGACTGCCCTGGCTACCTCATGTCAGTGGCGTCATAGGGGATTTGTCTTTGTGGCCAGCTTGCTTTGCTTGGCACAGTGGCCTCAACTCCATCCATGCCGCAGCATTTGCTAGAACTCCCTTCCTCTTCAGGGCTGAATTATGTTCTGTTGGAATAAAGGATTGTAGTTCACACCCCTGTAACATCTATGCCACGTTTAAAAATCCATTTGTCTGTCAGGGGCCCTGCTTGCTTCTGCCTTTTGGTGATTGTGAGTAGCGCGACTGTGAATGTGCGCGTATGAACATCTACTGGAGACCCTGCTTTTAATTCTTTGGGGTGCATACCTGGGAGTGGGATTGCTGGATCCTATCCTAATTCTATCTTTAGCGTTTGGGGGAATTGTCGCGCTGTTTTCCATAGCAACTGCACCATTTTCCATTTCCACCAAGAAGCACAGCGTTCCTGTTTCTTCACCTTCACCTCCTCCCTAGCACGTGTTAGTTTCGCTCCCGCCCTCCCGCCCTCTCTTTCTTCCTCTCCCCCCACCCCACTCCTCCCATTCCTCCCTCTACATTTTTGATAGGAGGAATTCCACCAGGTGTGTGTGTGTGTGTGTGTGTGTGTGTGTGTATGCGTGTGCGTGCTGGTGCGGTGCTGGGGTGGAACCCTGGGCCTCGCATGGGCTGGCAAGTGCTCTGGCGCTAAGCTGCGCCCAGCCCTGGCCTGCTTTCTCCCCATTGCCCTGTGGTGTGCTGATGTGCGGCTCCCTCTCCTGAGCTCCTTGGCCACTTGTTTATCTTCTATTAGGAGATATGTCGATAGAGATGTCTATTCTGCTCCTTGGCTCATTTTCCAACTGGGATGTCTGCATTCTGCTGTGGCTGAGATGGAGGAGTGTGCTTTATATTTGGGATATCAACCCCTTATTGTCTATATCATTTACAAGTATTTCTTCCCAATTCAGAAGCTTGCCTCTTTGCTCTGACTGGCTCCCTCAATGCACAGGCATTTTTGATCTGGAATTAAGTTGGTGTGCGGCTGTAGTTCAGTTCCTCTATCTGGTCTTTGGTTGGCTGTGGCCATCACCCTTGTCAAGACAGTTGGCACACCTCGCTCTCCCCAGATTTCCTCCTGCCTCTTAGTGATTTCCCCAGGTGCTCCTCTTCTCTGTTACGTGTCCCCGGGTAACCACTGGTCCACTTCTATCGCTATAAGTTAATTCGCTTTCTTAAGATTCTACATAAATGGAATCATACAGTGTGTGCTTTTTTTCCAGTTTAATCTCTATTACTCAGCATGATTATTTTCAGATTCATCCAAGTTAGATCAATAGTTCATTCTTTTTATGGCCGTATAGTATTCCTTTGAATGGATATGCCACAGTTTGTTTACTACATTAGTCTGCATGTTTGTGTTGTTACTGATTCTTGGCTACTAAAAGTTAAACTGCTGTGAACACTCATATATGACTCTTTGTACAGACATAGGCCTTTCCTTTTCTGGGGTAAATATCTAGGAGTAGAATGGCTGGATCTTGTGGTAAATATAGGCCAAACTATTTTCTAATTAGATGGTAAATTTTCTATTATCTTTACCAGTAGTACCAGTATGAGAGATCTGGTCTAGTTCCTCCATAACTTGCCAACAATAGTATCATAAGTGATTTTAATTTTAGGGTTTTCTTTTTCTTTTTTTGTGTGTGGTATTGGGGATTAAACCCAGGGCCTTGTGTAGGTTAAGCAGTTGCTCTACCATTGAGCAACATCCCCAGCCATTTTATTTTTATTTTTTAATTTGAGACAAGGTCTTGTCAAGTTGCTTAGGGCCTCACTCAATTGCAGAGGCTGGCCTGCAGCTTGTGATCCTCCTGCCTCAGCCTCCTGAGTTGGGATTACATGCCTGCACCACCATATCCAGCATTCTGTGTACCTTGAAGATGGAGCCAATAGGATTTTCCGATGGATTGGATTGGAGACGTGAGCGAGATGCGGGAGTCAGAGACTCCAGCTAAAGGCCTGCAGGAATGGGCAGCCCCCACCTGACGGGGCGCAGAGCAGGTGAGCGCAGAGATCCCAGGGCTCACTTGGCATTTGGCACATTGGGTTTGAGAGGCCTGTTTCTCATCTCCAGCAGAACAGGTATTTGGACATGAGTCAAGCTCAGTGTGATTCAGCCCCTAGTCATGTAGATTCTGTGTCATCTCCGCTATTTCTCTTCTGAATTTATATCCTTTGCTGAACTTGTCACTTCTTTTACTGGAGCTTAGTCAGTGACTGCACATTTCTGAGTCAGAAAGGCTGTTGTTCACTCTCGCGCTCAACTCGGATCAGGCCCTTTGTGTCCCTCAGCTGCGTGCATTCCAGCCTGCCCTCCGGGGCTGGTGACCATGCAGGGGCTGGCAAGGGCAGCTTTCCACCTGACTGGAGAGGGTGGACCTGCGCTCCCCACCCTGTGGGTCCCAGCCACCCCTCGGGGATGAGGCTGTTCAGCAGACGCCAACTTGGATACTTGTCTCAACTACCCAGAGGTTTTCTTGAGGTGATTCTGAGTCTCAGTTTTAACAAGGCCAGGCACTAGGACATTAGCGAGGCCAACAAATGCTGTCCCTTGAGCAAGCGAAGTAGTGCCACCCACCATGGGGCCACACACCTATGGTTCCCCAGGGGGCACATGTGCTGAGTTTATTATTCCAAGTGTTGTGGGCACAGAGGTCGCAGGGTTAATATCAGCCTCCCCCAGAGGTGGAAGTCCAGTCGAGGAGATTTTGTTTCCCTCCAGATTTCCATTTGCACCAAACCAAAATAATTCCTACAAGCGAGGGATGCGTTTGTCTTGTTTTGGGGGCCATTTCCATCATCTCTTGTCCTCCTGGTCCCTGTCTGTCTGTGGTCGCAGGCACTGCGGTGTTATAGCGTGCACTGCGGTGTTGTAGCGTGCACACAGCTGAAGCGACACAGTTTTGCATTGTCATTACTCTTAATAACGTGCTGAGTGCTAGCTCCTTTACCAAGAGCGCAGAGACCTTGGGGAGGCTTCATTTGATCCTCAGGGCCACTCTTTGGGGACTCTAATTATCCTTGTTTTGCAGATGAAGAAGCCAAGACTCAGAGCGCAGATTCATAACCACCCCATTAGCAGGCCCAGGGCCTGGGGCTGGGGGTTGGGTGCTCCAGAGCCACTGGGCATGGGATTTTCTGCAGAGTCTTAGCCATTTCCTACCTACATCAGGGGACTATTGCACAAGCCTAAAAGAGGAAGGATACATGAGGGTTCTTAAAAAAATGTAATTTTTATCATCGTTATGAAGTGTAATTTATAATCTTCCTTAATCATCGCCCTGTTGTTGAAGTTAGAGTGTTTCTATTTATTTGTGTGGTTGTTAGAATGACTTTGCAATGAGTATCTCATGCAACTTTATTTTTTTAATCACTGAAGATTCCTTAGGGGGCCGGGAGTGGCGCAGGTGGTAGAAGCCTGTTTAGCAAGACGCAAGGCCTGGGTTCAACCCCCACGCCGTGCGAAAGAGTCCTTAGGATAAAGGGGTTTTGCTGTGAAGCTGGAAGGTGTGTCTGTGTGTGTTGCCAAGAGGTAGCGCTGGTCAGCTCCTAGGGCAGCACCGGGGGTGCGTGAGCTGAGCAGTTGGGCTGCGGTGTTCTGACACCGGACAACATCTAACCTTCTCCTGGAGCAGAGGGCGCAAGGTACCTCGCAGCATCGCTTGAGCAGGCATCTCTCCTATCCCAAGTGAAGCTAAATGTTGTTATGGGTTTTATTTTTACTGGGTTGCTCAGAGGAATCAGGGCCTGGCCTGTGCTGGGCGAGTGCTCTACCCTTGTGCTACTTTCCAGCTCTTTGATTTTTTTTTTCTTCTTTTAAAATTCTGAGACAGAGTCTCTCAAGTTGCTGAGGCCAGCCTTGAACTTGTGATCTCCGGGCCTCAGCCTCCCAGGTAGCTGGGACACAGGTGTGGCCACCACACCTGGCTGAAGTGGAACATTTTCACACCTGCGTGTTGACGAACAGACTCTTTTAGGGAGGGATTGTCTCCTCAGGTTTGTGGCCAGTTTACCTAGTGGGGACGGGACACAGACGCAAGCCCGTTGCTGATTCTGCTGTGAACATCTCCTCTCGGTGTTTTCCCTTTGATTTTAGGTGTGGGAAGTCCTCTGTCCCCTGGCTCTTTCCTTATGTGATATGTGGTTTCTGTCCCATGTGATTTCTTTCAACTTGTGGGGTTGTCATTCCTGTGCTCAGGCCAGACGCACGTGTGTCAGGGGAGAGAATGACAGAGAACATCAGGGTGGCCCCTGTGAAAGGGGGACACGGATTTGTGAAGTGTTCCGTGTTTGCATGGAGTAAGAGGTACATCCCAAGCCAGGCCTGGAGGCGCAGCCGCAGCCACCTGGAAGGCTGAGGCAGGAGGATCACTGGAGCCCAGGCACTTGAATCCAGCCTATGAGCCACCGCAAAGCTCTGTCTTTAAAAAAAAAAAGACATATCTCAGCAAAGCTGGAAAACAAAGCAAACCTGCACACAAAACTTTCTTCCCGAAGGATCTGAAACATCTGGTGCTTCCAAAGCAGGTGGCAAGCTCTCTCTGAGAGGTGAGCATGTTCTTTTCCCGTTCATATTCCTATGTGATCCCTGCCTGTAATTTTCTTTATGTGGGTTTTGTCTTCATCAGGCTGTAGGAAGAGGCTCACGCTTGCTGACGGGCACAGAGTGGCTCCTATCCCCTTCATTCCAGGTGTGTTGCACAGCACTGAGGCTGTTCCCGAAAAGTGGAGAAATAGCCTGGGTAGAAAGATTCTTGTCTCTAACTGCGTTTTCTGTTTCCTCCTTGGTTATTATTCTCTTTAGACTTATATTTCTTTGATTATTTTTCACAATCTATATCTTTCTAGAAATGACTCATCTCATCAAGGATTTCAGTTTATCAGCCTCTAAGTGTGGTAACATTCTCTTTGGATTTGGGGGAGAAATCTATTTTCTATGAATTTTCCTATCTCCTTTCTCATTTCTAATTAAGAATGTTCCCTTAATTATATTTGTCAGAGGTTTGTTTATATTTGTGGTCTTATCATAAAAAGCAGCATTTGAACTAATTCATCTTTCTGTTGCTTCATGCATCAGAGTTTACTTATCCCAGCTTTTATCTGTGTTTACCGCCTGCTGTGGAATTACTTTTCCACTTAACTTTTGAACGGGAGGCTTTGTTCTTGGCAGCTTGGGTGATCCCAGCCTGACTCCGGTCCTGAGGCCTAAAAAAAGAGGTGAGGAGAGAAGCCGATGAGTCATCATCACGTGTTCATCAATCGGAGACCAGCAAGGACAGAGTGGCCCACCCCGGCCAGCCCAGGAGGAGTTCACCTGCAGAGGACGTGGACGAGGGGGTTGCTGCTGGACCCAGGAGCCCGCGTGGCCATGGGGGCGCGGGAGGAGGACATGGGTCGGCAGGGAGGGAAGGGGGTTGCCTGGTGTTTCTTGTTCCCTCCTGGTGCTGCAGTGCCTCTCCTTGGTGGAAATCCACCGGAAGCCAGTTGGCACAGGATGCTGGGAAATGCAGTTTACAGAGGTCGGATGGGGGCAGCAGCACAGGGAGGGCCGCTTATGGCCTGAGAGCCCACAGTGACCAGCAGACACCTTCCCTTCAGGCTCTGCCGGGGTGCGAAGGTTGGTGACGCACGCGGTCTGGATCCATCTGTGCTGCAGTGGCAGGGTTCACGGACGGGGTCATTCACACAGAGCAGAGCAGAGCTGACTCCTTACGGTGTGGAGGGAAGTCCAGGTCAAGGCACGGCCTCTGGTGTAGGCCTTATTCCTCTGTCCTCACGTGGTGGAAGCCAGGTCCCCGCCTGACCGACAGAAGCAGAAGCCTCTCTCTGGGGCCTGGGAATCTGGGTTTTAAGCAGCCCTCTAGGTGATTCAAGTTCAAGGGAGGCTGGGAGCCCAGTGGCTTCTGTGTGTTAGCTACGTACAGTCCTTCCTGCCACCCTGGGCCTGCTCCTCTTGGTCCCAGCACGCTCCTGATGCCTCTGCTCGCGGTGAGAACTCTTCTACCTACTAACAGGCAGCCAAGTCCCCAAGGGAAAGCACTGTTTCTCAGTATCTTTATTTTCCAAAGTCCTGGAAATGCACTTTCCTAGAAATGTTCAGAACTCATGTGCGCGCACGCGCACACACACACACACACACACACGTGTGCATGTTGGGGAATGAACATGTCCCATGTCACTGAAGGATGGGATGCTTTCTGAGAAATGCATCACCAGTGGTTCTATGTGAGGACACTGTAGACGCTGCTTACAGATATTGCTGGTGACAGAACCTCACCAGCCCTTGGTGGTCAGGTCGTCCATCGGCGAGTGAAATGTCCTCAAGTGGCCCATGTGGCCCTCGTCTGCTGCGACACAGCACAATTCAGCCAGGCACTGCCCTCGGCAGCATAAACACTCGACGTCCCTTCTTCCTTGTGACACAGGAATTGTGGGACCAGTACTAGTTCATCCACTGCCCAGATGAAGACCCGGAGGACACAGAGGCGAAGTCTCTGAGTCACTCGGCTGGTGAGTGACAGGCTGTGGCTTGAGTTCCTCCCTCTGGTCTGGCAGCAGATTTGGGGTTCTGAGCCCCTGTTCTGCTCGACCCCCAGCAGTGTGAGGGGATGTGTAGGGGGTCTGAGGGGCTAGGCAGGCCCTCTGCGCTCCCTGCAGGCGCTCTTCGTGGGCTGTGTCCTCCGCTCAGTCACCCCAGGGCCATGGGTGGGTTCATCTCTGCAGGCCCAGGTCTCGGCTTTGCATTTGTGTCCCTAGAGCCGGAGGGGCCGGGGCTAATGGACCGAAGGGCTTATCCTTTTAGAGGAACAGCAGTCCCTCAGCTGACCCCCAGGGGTCTGGGGGTCAGGCCAAAGTCATGGGTGTTTGTCTTGAACGAGTCTGACTATCTCTTGGAAGGATTTTGAGACCTTTAAATGCAGGACAATCTTCTCTCCAGGATACGTAGGCCTGGCCCAAGGCTCACTTGGAGGTTCATGGGGGTCGTTTAGTTCAGTTCTGAAACGTCCGACACCTCTGTTCACTTCTTTGCATCCTCCCTAGGGAAGGCTGGTGTCAGTCCCCAGGTGTTAGGCAGTCCCTCTTCCGAGTCAGCTCCGTGCGCTGTCTTGTGAAGGTGCGAGAGACCCTGCAATGGGCTCCTGGCCGGGTTGGCGAGCAGAGTGGAGGTGCGCACAGCGACCCTGGGGCGAGGCGTGACTTCATGCATTAGCTGCAGTAATTAGCGCAGACTCAAGTGCCAAGTAGAGGGATTCCAACACTTAGAGAGCGGGCCAGCGTGCGGTAAGACGTGGCTTGCATGTCATGAACGGTGAGTTCGAGTGACTTAGAGAAAGTGGATAAATGAAGGCCGGGAGTGTTTTAGGAGGGGGTGAGCTTCCATCTGAGCCAGGCAGGAAGATAATAAAAACCCCAGCTGCACCGGGGAGCAAGGTGAGAGCCTCGGTGCACGTTATGGGCTCTTCTGAGTGATTCTCAATAATTTATTTGATTTCCACCGTTGCCCGATGAGGTCGCTCTGATCAGAATCCTCACTTTGCAGATGAAGAAGCTGGAGCACAGGAAGGTTAAGTATCGCGGCCCTGACACGGCTGGAAAGCCATGCAGCCTGGCTTTGAGCAGGGTCGGCCTTCGCCTGAGCTTCACACTGAGCTGTATGTTATGTAATTCTCTGTTTCTTCCCAGATGTCTGGCAGCCCAGGCATGGGCCTCGGGTGATTGAAGGTGGCCAGGACCAGACTGTGAGAGCAGGGTATGGTCCAGGTGGTCTGGGAGGGGGATCAGCAGGGGCCAGGCAGCTGGTGTCCATGTGCAGAAGCTGAGCAGAGACAGGAAGTGGGCATTGGCAACGTTGGGGAGGAGAGGCCCGCTGTGGCCAGGGCGAGCCTCTGCATCATTGCCTTACCCCACCCCCAGGCTGGCCTGGAGCCCACGGTTCTTTATGTCAGCGACTTGCTAGCAAAGTCTCTGGTGACCTTCCTTCTCAGCCTCTCCTCCCCGGCTTACTCAGTCACATCTTCTTTGAAAGACTCCGATTCTGGAAGCCCTCCATTTTCTCTGAGCTTTGTCTGGGCCTGCAGAGGAGCAGCCATGTTCTGGTGGAAGGGTTCCCAGCAGGTGACCGTTAGGCTGACCGTCACCTGCACCGCATCCTCAGCCTGGCCCACCTGTGCCGCTGTTCCTTGCTGGGACGATGGGAGCAGCCTCTTGGTCCATCACCACCCCTGTCGTCCTACAGACTCCTGCCCACAGTGTCCAGAGCAGCAGCCCAGTGGCCTCACTCCGTCCTGCTCCTCAGCTCCTCACGGGCACCTGGCTCACGGTCCTCTAGGACTCGGTTTTTCCCTGACTCCACCATGGTCCACCCCCTCCCTCCACTCCCACCCACTAGGGGATCTTTCTTTCTCTCTTTTTTTCTTTCTTTCCCTCCCTCCCTCCCTCCCTCCCTCCCTTCCTTCCTTCCTTCCTTCCTTTATTTCTCAAAAGTCCTATATAAGGCACTTCATATTCAGTGGATGCCAGGTCTCAAGTGCAAGTTTGTTCTGTTTGGCCGCAAATACACACGCGGGTCCATCTCCTGGACGCTCCCCTCACCCACGGCCTCACTGGGGGACTTTTGACTGCCTGTTCCTTGGTGCTGAGGTTTGGGTGTTCCCCAGGAGTAGGTCAGCTCTTGTGTGATTGGACTAGATCTTGCAAGAGTGGGTTGTTTTAAAGTTTTAAGTTCC
This sequence comes from Marmota flaviventris, assembly GCF_047511675.1. NCBI lineage: Eukaryota > Metazoa > Chordata > Mammalia > Rodentia > Sciuridae > Marmota > Marmota flaviventris. Next base: position 25,564,416 of record NC_092516.1, read on the forward strand.
TCCCACGCCTTCCACCTTTCTGCACACGGCTGGTCCTCTTTCTGCTTCTCTGCCATGTTGGCATGCAGCCGGGAGGCCCTCCCTAGGCTGGAGCCATGCTGTTTGGATCTTTCAGCTGCAGAATCATGAGCCCAATGATCTCTTCATAAGTTATCCCGCCTCAGGGTTTTTGTTATAGCAACACGGAATGGACCAAGACACTTGGTTACACAAATTTTGTTCCTGTTTCAGGCCTTGACTTTCATCGTTTCCTCTGCCTAGGGTGCCCTTCCCCAGACCTGCCCTTGGAGGGCTTCTTCCCGTTCCAGTGCCCCCTGCTTAGAAAGTCTCTCCTCTCTCCCTAGATAAAGCTGTTCCTTGTGTTTTTAATCACATTTCCCCCTGGAAAGTTCTTATTACCAGCTAAAACCCACTTTTACTTAGGTCAGGGACTGTTAAATGCCTACTGAATGTGTATTCTCATCTCTCCTTTACTCACAAAACCTGATTTTTTTTTTTTGGTCCAAAAATACATCCAACTGGGATTCCATTTCCCTTCAGGTCTCCCTTGGTTGTAGGAGTAGTCAGTAAGTTGTACGTGTTACCTGTGGGCACGGGCTCCAGGGAAAGCTCCTTATAGGGATCTGAGTTAGCTGGGAGGCACCCTCTTGCCGTTCCTTCTTTCTTTTCCTTCTTGTTAGAAAATGGATAAACTCAATGGAGCTATGGCAGTCATTTTGGAATACGAGGTACTCTGGAAGCTGCCTGCTGCCTGCTAAGTATGGTAGATCTGAAGGTAGGAGAAGTCTGGGTGCCTGAATGGCATTACAGATTCACCGTATGGGTTCTGGACGTCCAGTCCCAAGACTTAATTTATGTGAGGGAAACTAGATCTAATCTGCCCCAAATGGTGTTATCTGGGTTTTCTGCTATACTCAGCCAAACTGACCCTAACTAACAAGCTTATTTATAATCTTTCTTCTTTGGCTACAATATGACCTTTATGAGCCCAAGGACATTGTCTTTAAGGTTACTACTAAATCTCTGGTACTTGTGCTCTTACATGGTATGTAGTAGGTGCTCAGTGTTTGTTGAATGGGGAGTGCATGGAGTTCACTCAGACGTGAGGGCCTGATGGGATTTCACGGGTGCTGTCCGTGGGCAACAGGACAGGCAAGGGTGTGCTGATGTAGTGACCCCAAGGTACCAGTGCCCAGCACATGTGAGTTCATTCCTGTCCGGTTACGGTCAAGGGCGGGTCTTATCAGCCTCTGGGTGGACTCTCTGTGTCCACCACAGTGCTTTGACTTTCAAGTTCTTTATCTCAAGTTCCTCATGCTTCAGGGCTCACCACAATGGAAGAAGAGAGCCTGGGGGACCCAGGTGCTTTGGCCTGGAGGCATGTGGGCCACTTGGCTTGGGTGTCATTGGCCAAAGCCAGTCCCCTGTTGTGGTGGTTACTCATTTCAGTGGGGAACTGGGAATCCTGGAGGGTAGCAGTAGCACCTACCGTGGGGCCCATGCTGCCCCTGATTTCTCTGGGTCAGGAGTGGTGAGTCCTGATCAGACTCAGACAGGGTCAAGGTGCTACCAATCAGTCCAGCAGGGACAAAAGAAGCCAATTGTGCTTCTGGTGCTTCTGGATACCCCTCCAACTGCAGGACGACAGCTTCGGGTCCTGGGACAGACTGGTGCTCAGCCAGCCCCGGGAGGCTCTGCCTGGGTGTGCCCACTCCAGACCGCAGGGCACCTTCAGAGCGTCCTCGGTACCTCTGCCACTTAGTTCTATCCCCACCCTAGGCCTACTCCTTGGACAACACGGTTTGAATCCTAAAACCTCAGTGCCTGTGTTTGCTGACACCCGACGTGGGCCCTGTGTCCCAGCGCTTCAGGGGTCCGGATTAAATCATACCCAGCTCCAGCTCGGATGTGATAGTTTGATAAAATAACTCACCTCCCCTATTTGCATTTTAATGGAGGTGCTGGATGCCTTAAAGCAGAGGGGTTGTAATTCCAGGCACCCTGGTAAGCAGGTTGGGAAAATATTTTTCTCCAGAGGAGCCTTTTAGTGCCCCTTAAATCTTTGCCACACTCTCCGCAGACAGGGCGGGCGGCTCTCCCGGCTGATTTCGGTCTCGTTCGGAGCGGGCACCTCCTGGGGAGAGGGCGCAAGGGTGGCCACACAGGCCCTGTTTTATTAAGCGCATTGGCAGCAGAAGAAAGGGAACTTATTCCGGGGAGATGGGCTCAGGTGCGCAGAGGAAAACAAATACACCCTCCCGCTCCCCGTCTCCAGGCGCACATGGTTGGCGCTCGCTCGTGGGGCAGGGATGCCTCTTTCCATAAAAGACACTGCGGCTCTCTGAGCAGTTGTGGAAACAGCTTGGTTTCTTCCCCACTGTTTGACATTTTCCATGCTTGTTGCTAAATCTTTGACAGGAGCATTAGCTGGGCTGAAGAATAATAGTGTTGTAAGAAAGCTGATAATGGCCTAGAAAAAAAAGTATGTATAATACATACCTTGACATTGAATCGCTGAATACTTTAATAAGTAATGCACACAAGCAGAGGCCTTTTGTGTTGACATAAAACGTAAGCTCTACCTTTCTTCTCGTCGAGAAGCGTCAAGAATGGGAGAGGAAAATAGATGGAAAAAATTCAAATATTTTCCTTTGGGGACTTTGATGTGCCAATGTGCTGCACACCAATCGGTTCTTTTTAATTTCCTTAAGTGTTAGAGAGAGAGAGAGAGAGAGAGAGAGAGAGAGAGAGAGAGAGAGAGAGACAGGAGATGGAGTGTGTGTTGAATTTCTTAATGTTTTCCAGAAACCACTTCCAGATGTGAGCATCTTATTCCAGCTCGGTCTCGGGAATCCCCGGGGACTTGATGGGCTTATTTGTAGAAAGACCATTGAAGTCACAGCGGCTAAGACCCCAGTGGCCAAATGCAGACCTTGGTGCCAGGGTGGGCTCATGGGACCTGCATGCAGTGGGCGGGGCCCTGGGGCGGGACCGGCGATCACCGACAGAGTCACCACGCTGCAGAGCGGATCAGAGAACGCGGCTGAATGCAAAGCAGGTTTCTGTGACTCTTGGGATTTTTTTGACTTAGATTTTTGGAAAAGAAATCCTTGTACATTTCCATTGTAAAGACTCCCCTGCTAGAGTGTCAGATGATAAACTCGGAGCCTTTTGTTCCTTTCTCACATTTCAAGCTTTCTCCACAAAAGCTGTTACTGCTCCCATGTCCCCTCCCCAGCCTCTCCCAGCCTTCAAGCAGTTGGTGAAAGGCCTCTTCCCTGGTGATAGCAATTTCCCTACTCGCTGGCACGGAACTCCAAACATGCCTTGTGGCCTCCTGCAGATTATTCTTTTGACCAGAAACAGATTTATTTAGGGTATACTTTTGGCCACAGGTGGTAGGAAATGAGGCTCTCCAGTGGCAGGATCAGTAAAGACTCATAATAAAGATTCATAGTTTTATCATATAACAAACGGTCTGTTGATAAGAGTTATGGGTTTGGGGCTGTGGCTCCCTAAGGCCACTAAGTTCCAGGCTCATTCTCGTTTTCTACTCTGCTGATTTTGGGTATGAGTATCTAGGTTGCATGTTTAATGCCTCATGATCACCAAATGGTTGCTGTAGCCCTTTGCCTTCAAGAAAGGAGGCTGGTACCTAGGAGGCAAAAGGGAGTCTCTTTTTATCAAGTGGAGAGTGGTTATTTCCCAAGAGTGAACCAATGATCTGACTTTCATGTTTCATTGTCTGGTGGTACATCTCATGGCTGTCTCTAGACACGGGAGGGGCTTCAAAAGGTAGCCTTTCATCTAGGGAAAGGATTGTCCAGGTAGACTCACTGCAGCCCATTCTTGGAAATGGACAGGTTGCTCTAGTGAGGAAGACGTCGAGGGGGGTAGGCAGATGCAGCATCTACCTCAACACGCCCCCCAGGTCAGCGGCATGTCCTTGTGTGTGGTATGGCTTACCCTGTTGCTGGTTTGTGCCGCTCATAAGTATCTTACTCTCTAGTTGATGTTCCTGGCTGCCGGCTGCGAAAGCCTAGACAGGAAATAATTATCTGGTTACTGATTTTCATTTAAAAAAAAAAAAAAAAAAAACTAAGATGGGTTTACATAAAAGTATTTGGGTCAAGATTATACCAAATCACGTGCTTAAAAGGGTGATAATATAGATGTTGAAATATTAGACTACAAAGGTCATTTCCATAAGCCAGCAAATGGACGTGTTCTAGTCAGTGCCCTGACTGACTTCATGTAAATCAGATCCTATGTTTTCTTCAGCCATATTGGAATTGGAGATCTATTCCCACGGAAACCATTCCTCTGTGTGTAGTCAAGGTAGCTGGACTAAGAGCAGACAGTTCCTCTGTGGTGCACGAGCTGCCCAACAGGTTTTGCATCAGAAGTGCCCAGGGGGCTTTTGCAAGAGATGACATTCCCAGACTTGAGATCCGTGGGGTGCAATCCCGGTCTCCAGGAAGGGGTGGAAGCCCAGGGAGCTGTGAACTCCTCGAGCTCCCCTCGGGGTGCTTGAGAACCCCGGCCACAGCCCTAGGCCGTGGATGGTGGAATTCAACAGGACTTTGAAACCCTTTGGTTCAACTCCTCAGTCTGAAGACAAGAAGTGATAGAGCCTGGGAGGTGGCACAGCGACCCCATGGCGAGGACTTAGTCCTTTCCTCTCTGGTGTCGGTGTTCTCATTAGTGCGTCACCCCAGTGGGGAAGAGACTTGGGACATGTCACGGGGTCTTCCACACTTTATGGTGATTTCTACCCCTTGTCTCCGTGGCGCTCTTCCTCTTTATCAGAACACTTGCCCGGGTGTGAGATCGTCTGTGGGAGTCAGCAGACTCCTTGTGGTTAGAACTTCTTCCTTAGGATTGTAGGTGACCTTGCTTCCAGCACCAGCTGGCAGTTCACCAGGGGCTCACACCAGAAGGGACATTCCAAACACAAGTCCTAACTCTCAAGACTTTATACATTTTTCTGTTAGCAAACTTGTTCAAAATTTGGTAGAAATTAGAACAAATAAATAAATGAATTAATTTAAAAAATTGGCAGGAAGGTCTTGGGATGGTGGGAGAGGGAGAAATATGCTCAGATCACCGTAATATAGTGTGATATTGCTGCATTCAAGGGCTGTGTGGAGGGCAGCAGTAGCTCAGGGGAGGGGATTGGCTTCTCCTGGGTGGGTGGGAGGGTGCTGGGTGCACAGGATGTGAGAACCCAGAAAGGTAACAGAGAACACAGATGTGTTATGTCTGTGCACACCACATGTGCAAAGGCCCAGGGGCACGAGGCAGCTGGGGTGCTGGGGGAACTCCCAGCGTGAGACGGGCATGACTAAAGACTGCGGATGTCAGTGCAGAGGGGGCAGCTTGGGAATGGGCTGATGTGACACGTTAAGGCATTCAGGCAAGACGTCCCCGTGGGGAAGCAGCTGGCTTGGGTAGAAGCTGCATTGCAAGAGGACATCTGAGGGCAGGAGCTTGCTCAGGTGCTACCACATCGGTTTTGGTAAGACAGTCTTTGAGATTCTCTCGGGGTAGAAATAACGTAGTTTAAGAGGCATGACAGGAGCCAAGAGGGTGCAAGAAGTCAAGCTGACAGGAGCCCGTGACCGGCTGATAAAGGAGAGGGGAGCGCTGAGAGCAAGCTCCGTGGTCCATGCCAGGAGGAGGGCAACAGGACCTTTGTTTTGGTTTTGGGGGTATAATGAGTTCCCGCAGCAGTCTTGGACCTGAGGTGTCTAAAAGACACGTGTTGCAATTTCTCTTTTTATTAAAAAATTTTTTTATTAGTTGCTCCGAACTTTACAATGATCTTGACATATCATACATTTGATTCAAATGGGGTACATAATCAATTTCTGACAGCCGAGGAGGCTTCGCCAGGCTGTGGTTTAGCACATCACCATTTCGATGCTGACGCACGGATCTCCTCGTTGAGCAAGGAGAAGCCTGGGCCATACACCAGGGACCTGGCGTTTGAGGAGTGTGTTCGTTAGCCTTTGTCGAATAACAAACCCTCTCAACAGCGCCATAAATAGCAAACGTGCTATTTCTCATTGCTCTCTGCTTTGGCTGGGTAGCTCTTTGAGGGGGCTGGCCAGGCGGAGGCCAGATGACACAGGATGACGCTCTCACTGGCCTGGTAGTTGGCTCCACGTCGGCTGGGGCAGGGGGTACTTTGGCCATGTTTCTTGTCATCCAACAGGCTATCCCAGGGCATCCGCACAGTGATGGTCACAGGATTCCCCAGACCGATGGGGAGAAGCTCCAGCGCAGACACTCCTTGGGTCTCTGTTGCATTCCCAGTTCGCCACTTCTCAGAACAAGGCACCTGGGGCAGTGTCAGAATGGACCTGAAAGGGAGAGGATTGTGGCCATTTTTGCAGATAGTGTCCCATGTTGGTATGGCAGGTGGAAAGAGAACCCACAGACACGCTGGGTGTCTGGTAGCATGCCAGACAGTTTAGAGAAGCTTCGAGAGATGGGAAACACAGCTAAAATCAGCACAGTGACGCAGCCACATCAATGTTCACAGCAGCTCAATCCACAGTAGCAAAACTGTGGATCCAACTGAGGTGCCCTTCAACCAATGAACAGATCAAGAAAATGTGGCATGAATGCACCATGGAGTATTACTCAGCCATAAAGAAGAATGACCTTATGGTGTTTGCTGGTAAGTGGATGGAACTGGAGACTATCAGGCTGAGTGAAATAAGCCAATGCCCCCAAACCAAAGGCCGAATGTTCTTGCTGATATGTGGAAGCTGATCCAAAATACGCTGGGTGGTGTGTATAAAAAAATAGAAGAAAGATCAGTGGAGAAGACAAAGGGGAATGGAGGGGAGGGAGGAGGGCTAGGGTGGGGAAAGACAGTGGAATGAATCTGACCTACCTTTCCTATGAACGTATATGGATATACTACGGTGAATCTCACCATTGTGTATGCCCAGAAGACACTAATTAAAAAAAAAAAAAAAAAAACAACTAAAAGTCAACAGCCGGAAGATCAGGAGAGCAGAGGGGAGAAAGGAGGGAGGGAACGTGGGAGGACCGGGGGCTGCATTGGAACAGATGATAGTCCATGCTTTTGTGATTTTGTCAGAATGAATCCTAACGCTGTGACTAGGGAGAACAATTAAGAAAGGGCCTGGAGCTGGCACTGCCACGGGAGTCCTTGCAGCTGGGAGGGGCTGTCCCCATGGGGACACATCCTCCTGGCTCTGCTGAGGCGTGTGTTCTTCATGGGACACCTGCACTGCCCACTGCCCCATGCACCCCCTGGGAGGAGGGTCCGTCTGCAGCAGCATGAGAGGGGCATGTGCAGGTCCGTGGCCCTGGGTCAGCTCCTGGGGGTGTCCCGGCCTTTAGGATAGTGGTCCTGACCAAGGACGACCTTGTGGTCCCTCCTCTGTGGGACTGGGGCTTGACTGCCTGGTGTTTCCCTCGAGGACTCGCACAGTGGGCAGTGGCGGAGGACAGGAGTGCTTGGTGACACCACTGTGCTACAGACGATGAAGGAGCATTTTTACAGTGATGTGTCTGTTGTCCTGAAAGGGACGCAGACCAGGAAAAGGGAGGGAAAAAAGCCAACCCTCAAAACCCTTAATAAGTCACACTGAGCTGTCATTCAAACCTTGCTCCAGCTGGATCCAGAGCTGGCTTTCTCCTCCCCACCCGGAGGTGGCTCCCTACCTGGTTAGAAGCCCCTCAGAGGCTCACACCAGCTAAGAACCCTTTTGCTGCTCTGAAATAAACAACAAACAGGAGAGTTTCAAGTGCCCCTTTAGGGTATGGGGATCAGCGGTGATGTAGTGGGCCATTTGTTCTTGATTAGGACTGAGGCTAATTGTTCATCTGGGGGCTTGTTGGGGATGTGGGACTTAAGTGCTGTTACACATTCTGGGGTGACTCACCAGCAGTCTGGGGCCTGCCTTTGAAAGGTGTTTATTTTCCTCATGAAGTCCTTTCTCTCTGCACATGGTGACTTCTTCCATGGGCTTGTCTTCAAGAGGGGACCCCTGGAGCAGGTGCTGGGGGGCACCTCGTCCCCTCACTGGTTCTCTTGGCAGAGACCCTGGGTGTGGGTTTTCACTGCGTCCCATGGTGTGACATGTGAGGGTCATCGGGAGCCTGTAGAATTCCTTCCTCTCACTGGCTCCTCTACTGGGCTTGGAAATGAGAGGCCTGGATTAGATGAGGTGTGAATTGACATCTGCCTTCAAGAGTTCATTGTCCGTGATTTGTAACTCTTGCTTGGGAGGTCACAAAGGCCAAGGCTCTGGGTGAGCTCACTCTGCAAGCTCTTGTGTGGTCCTGGCCTCTCCAATCTTATCTCCCGCCTCTCCCTTCCTGGCCATGATACAACACCAGCTATGTCCTAAGAACCCAGGTCTCCTTATGCCATCAAACTGGCACGCGGGTTCCTCCTCCTGGAAGCCTCTTCTCCCTGGGGAACCTCTTGTCTTACACTGTCGGTCCCAGCTCAGGCTTCAGCCGTGCCAGCTGCTGTGACCTCATCCGCAATCTGCCACCCCAGCCAGAGGCAAACCATGCGGGACCTCCCTCCGCTGCCCTCCGGTGTCCTGCGGGGATTTCTAGTGAAGCAAGACCACGCTGCATGGTAATTTGGGTCTCTTCCTGGGAAGGGCGTATCTCAAAGGCGTGGTTCTCTGGCTCCCTAGCAGGGCTTGGTGCTTGAATTGGACACTGAACAGCCACCGTCATCGCACCCTACCCAGCTTCCAGCTCCTCCAGGGTCCCTGACGACAGTGCTGACCTCCCTTTCTCAGTGCAGGGAGAACGTACTGTCATTGCCACTGCCACTCGAACACTGGGGTGGGGGGGGCAGCTGTAGACGTGGCAGAAAAGGAAGGTGTCCTCATCTTCTGGGTGGCATTCCTGAACTCCAGGCACCTCCCAGCTTCCCATCCCTGAAGGTCTGCTCCCTCTGGTTTGTGGTGAGCAAGTTTCTTAGGACCAGGTGTTTGAGTGTTTGCAGAGAATGATCAAGGGTTGCCCCAGCTTCTCACACTTCCGATGGGCCTGGGCGTGATTTAACCAGGGTGTCTGCTGGAGGGATGGTGGGAAGGGAAGTGGGGGTGGGGGGTGACGCAGAAGGGTGTCACAGAAGTCCAAGGGAGCTTCCAAGCCTGGGTTCCTGGCAGGGTGCGTGGTGGAGCCTTTTCTACCAACACAGGAGCATCATGAAGTTGTGGGGAGGTTTGATCCTGCTGAGCTCAGACACCTGTGGGAGCCCAGGAGGCAGTCAGATGGGGGCTTCAGCCTGGTGGGGGGGAGGCCAGCACCTTGATGAGGGAGAATTGGCTACTGAGGCTGAGCGGGTGGTGGGACTCCCAGGAGGGATTATACAGGGAGAAGGAGAAGCTGGGCTGGGGCTGGGGCTTGGTGGTAAAGTGCTGGCCTGGCATGCATGAGGCCCTGGGCTCGATCCCCAGCACCACATAAAAAATGAGAAAATTAAAAGTTGTTTAAGAATGCTAAAAAATGTGTTGTTAAATACACGAGAAGAAGGAGAGGCTGGTGCAGGCTCACACAGCGGTCTGTTCAGGGTCACTGGAACAAAACGCCCAAGTCTGGGAACTCGTAAAGAGGCTTATTTGGCTCATGACTCTGGTGGTTGGAGGATCCAAAAGCCTGGCTCCAGAGTCCTGGTGGGGCCCCTGGCTGTCATGCTGAGTGTCTTGCAAGAACTCACTCCCCAGATGCCTACAGCTTCCCAGAGACCAGCGGAGCCTCCGCGGCTTCCAGGGGGCCCCACCTCTTAAGGCTTCACCCACTCAACTCTGCCACCACGCAGCTTCCCTCGCACGAAGGTTTGGGGGACTCACTTGAACCCCACCCAAGCTGTAGCAGGGATGTGAAGAACCTCTGTTCTGACTGGAGTCAGAGGGAGGGTGAGAGGGGTCAGAGCCCTAGAAGAACATATGCTCCATGGAGGAGAATGGTTGAGAGCTTGTTTGGAGACCAGGAAAGAGACCCTCGCTCACATACCCGAGGTGAGGAACGGAGCGGAAGGGTCCCTCCTCGGCAGCAGAGCATCTAGAGCTGAGCTCGGCGGTGGGCTCCCCCCAGCCAGTCTGCTCCCCTGCGCTGAGTCAGCTCAGACAGCGGGGAGAGGGTTCCCTGCAGAGGTGAGGAGGGTTCAATATGATGCCGATGATCAATGGGGGTGTCAAATGATAGAATCACAGGCATTTTGACACTAGTAGAGTTCCTGACTGCTTCCCTCACCCCCAAGGGCAAAAGGTGTATTCCTGGTTTTACAGGTTCCGTGCCTGTGTCCAGGTGGGACGAGCCTGTAGGTCTTATTATTTGTTTTTGTTATTTTTAATCAGCAATCATCACTCAGAGAGTGCCTTAGTAATCCTTGTTTATTTCTAGTGGTAAAATACACACACATTAAGTGTATTTACAGTATTTCACAACGTTGCCATTAGCCCTTTCCAGAACTTTATCATCATCCCCAGTAGGATCTCGGCACCCAGTGAGCAATGGCCCCAGCCCCTCCTCGAAGGCCCTGCCTGCACGATCCTATAATACTTGTCTTTTTGTGTCTGGTTTCTTTCACTTAGCATGTCCTTAGGAATTCTCCACAGCACTCTGGAATTTGGCTGCTCCAATGTTTTGGATACAGATTTCTGCAGTATGTGACATAATTCCTCAATTATTTTCTCAGAAGCTTTTGCTCAGTCTCTTTTGAAATCCTGAAAAGAAAATTCTCTCCCAAGAAGCCATTTTGTACACTTTCAGTCCAACCTCCAAGGGTGACGGTGTGAGTCCTGGTGGTGGCCTTAACGTCTGCCAAAGGCCGTCAGGTGGAGGAATCGTGACCCCCCGGCAGTACTGACCCACCATGAAGGGCCCCCGCATAGTGGGTCCCAGACACGTGGAGGACTTTGGAAGTCCTTCACTGTGCAAAAGGAGGTCTGGGCTTCCTTGTCCTGAGTAATTACGACCCCTGTGGTGTGAATACTCATCCATGTCAAACTACTCCTTCACTTTCATGGTTATAATAAAATTTTTTTCCAAGACCTGCATTTTTGTTATTAAATTCATCAGACTTAAAATTACTCTGTCAAATTCCTATAAAAATTTCTAAACCCTTAGTCCCAGCTGGCAGTGCTTAGACTACAACATAAGTAGCCTTTTTAGGGGCTCCACCCTGGGAGGTTGCTTGCAAGTTCACTCTTCATGCTGAGGATTGAACCCAGGGCCTTGTGCGAGGTAGGAAGTGCTCTACCTCTGAGCTATGTCCCCAAACCTCACTTGAATAGTTTTTTGGAAGGTATGTTTTCTCAAAACAGTGTTTCCTTTCACGGACTCTGACCCTTCATGACAGGGGAGGGGACTGATTTGTCTGAACAGATCTGTTACCCAGAGGCTGGGGTAAGAGGTGCTTTTCCCGTTGTTCCGCATCTTCTCGGTGTCAGGAACGCGATGTGAAGCTGCGGAATGTTGCTGGCTGGAGTCCTCCCGTGGGGCTTTACAGTTGCTAAGCCTGCCATCCTCGGAGTCTGTGGCAGGACTTGGTGGCACTCTGTTCCCATGGTGAGTCATCAGCATGCCACCCAGGAAGTCCTCAGGCTCAAGTTGCTGAGCTGAGTGGCACAGCTCTGCAGCAGACATGGAGTCCCCAGTCTCTCTCGGCGGGGTCTTAGTGACCGGGTTCAGGTTTCGGAGCAATCCCTGCTATATGCCATAGGCACGTCTAAAACCAGTCTGCAAGGTAATGCGATATTGAGTCTTAGTGAACCATGCTCCTGAGAAATCCCATCAAGGCCTCTATTAAGCTCCATAGGCAGGTGGTGTTTTAGTATACAGCTATCCACATCCATGGATGATGCACCTGTGGATTTAACCAACCAGGGATTGGAAATATTGGGGAAAAAAACATGAGTCTAAACTGAACATGAACATATTTCTCTGCTACACTCCCCAAACAAGACAGTGTAGCAGTGACTCCAAGGCCTCTACATGGATTAGGTGTCATAGCTATCTAGGGATTATTTAAAGTATATGGAAAGATGTTTACGGGTTATATGCCAATACTGCACCACTGCATGTAAGGTCCCTGGCATCTTTAGATTTTGGTGTTCATGGGAGTGGGTCCCAGAATCAATCCCCAAGGGATCCTGAGGGATGCCTGCACTTCTACATAGAAGGTCATGATTAAAAAGTTAAAAATATGGCCTTTTGGTTTATGACCACAGGATGAAAGCTGATGGACCAAAAACCCTTCAGCACGGCAGGGGGCTGGGTGAGTAGCACACAAAACCTGGGCATTGGAGTGTTGTAGACCTGGATGCAATTCTTGCTCTTCCATGTATGACTGACCCATGTGAGTCTGGGCAAGCACTTGGTCTCTTAGAGCCTCATGGACCAGAAATATTGGGAGTGATGGATGAGGGTGTATCTAGAGCTAGTCCCTGGCTGAGAGCAGGCAATTGTACTTTGGTTTGCTTCTTTGTGATTTCTCTGCTGTGGTCCAGAAAGCTGCTTTTAAATACTCAGGTTATAGGTAGGAAGTGCAGTCAGTTGCTTCCCAGTAGTGGCTGATAACAGACCAAGGCTGCCTGCTGCTGCATGGTTGTTTTTCTCTGGAGAGTCTGCAGTCCTTGTCTCTTAAAGAGATTGTGTCTGCTGGCAGTAAACAGGCTTTTAGCAAAATAGCTCTTTAATCCCATTCAAGCATATTCTGCACTCACAATAGAAATGCAAATGAAGCAAAAAAAATGAGATATCATATTTTTTCACCTAATGGTCGGGCAAAGATCAAGAATTCCATGCCATGCTGGGTCAGCGAGGGCACTGGACGGTAGGTACTGGGAGAGAGCAAATTGGAACGATGCTTCTAGAGAGCAATTTAGTAATGCTTATCAAACTCACAAACGTACATTCCCCTTCTGAATGTATTTATGCTTGCTCATCTGCAAAACACAGTATTTACTGATACAATCTTCAAGATATGTTTTTAAATAAAAGAAAAAGCCCAGTTTAATGTGTATCGCATATATAGTATTATGTTAAGCAAAATAACCATTCACGTGTTTAAGAAAAAATAATCTGGACTAACTGAGACCTATCTCCCCATGGAAACCCCAGGGGCACAAAATGGAAGTGTTATTCTTCACTGTGGGTGTGAAACATGGACTTCTGTAGCTCTCTGCTTCAGGAAGTTACATGAGGTCCACTTGGGTTTGCTGCCTCTTCTCCTCTCAGTGCCCAGGTCAGAGCCCGCCTTGGTAGGCACTGTTGAGTGGATGGAAGAGCGAGAGGGAACTTGACCTCTCTCCCGAGCTTGCAATAGAATGAATTCTGCAGGTGGCAACTGGGAGCTGCTCCACCAGGGCACTCACCTCGTGTTCTCAGGGAAGATTTTGGCAGATCGTAACTGAGGTGAGGGAGAAGCAGATTAGAGCCCGTGTAACCCGAGGCCGTGTGACCTGAGTATTGATTGCTGAAAAGAGCCAGCAATTTACACAAGAGAACCAACCACTGGAAATGGGAATCTACATAGAAAACCTTTGGCGACAAGGTCAGTTTTACTGGTTATTTTATAAAAATAACATTTATGGTAGAAAATAAAGATAAGCAAAAGACAATAGTTAGCAGTCCCACTAGGGAGATACCGCGGCGGCTAGCTTTTCCTAATGACCCTCGGTCCTTCTCTTACAGTGTGTGCGTCCACAGGAGCGTGTACACAGGCCCACCCTTTCTTAAACATTCCAGTTAACAAGTAAAACACAAAACCAGGATCATGCAGGTCGGCGTATACTTGTCCCTCCTTCTGGGTGCTATCTGCATCCTTCGTCTTTGCTGCATTTGAGAAGCGATGCTGGGCCGGGTCCAGGACTCGGCTCCTGCTACCCTGCAGCCCTCGGGGGCGGAGCTCTTCCTGGTTATTCTCCAGTGCCGGGATCCTGCTCTCCCCCAGTCACAGAGAATGGCATGCGGGTTCCCTGAAATGCCCCGTTTTTCTCCCTGTGTCTTCTTCCAGAGGGACTCTTCTGCCCACCCTAGTCCCCACCTTCTCCGGTGACCCACTTACTGGTGTTCCTCCAGCCTCAGTGATCCAATGTCCCTTCCACAAGCAGCTTTACGTGGCCGTCCATTCAATCTGCTGCCCCTTCTCTGCATTATTGTTAGGCTGTGCAGACCTTTGAGTCTTAGCATGCCTACTGTATACAGTAGCCTCTTCTTACCCTGGGGGAATAATCATTCCCAGTGAATGCCTGCAACTGCAGAGTACAGAACTCCATAAAAAAGTTTTTCCCATACATGAACACCTTGAAAAATTTAAATTTATAAATTGGGCACAGTAGAGATTAACAAAAATAAGTAATAATGAAATATGAACATTATAATAATAAGCTGTAATAAGAGTTGTGCGAATTTGGTCTCTCTCTCATACACCTACTGTACCATGCTTACCCTTCTTGTGATGATGTGAGATGATCCTGAAAGGAAGCATTTTATGGTTTCTTTTGGTGTATCTAAGTTTCCAGCATCACCTATGTTTTGGGGCCATTATTAAGTAAAATAAGGATTACTAGAATATAAGAACCATGATACTGCAACTGTCGTGATAACCAAAATGGTTACCAGGTGGATACCATATAGAGCATGGATACATTGGACAAAAAAGTGACTCACATCCAGGAGTGGTGGAGCCTGAGATTTCATCTTGCTGTTCAGAGCCATTCACAGTTTAAAACTTTTTAATTGTTTATTTCTGGAAATATTCATGTAATATTTTTAGACTATGTTTGACTTAGTAAAATCACAGAAAACAAAACTACAGATAAGTGGGGGGAGGGAAGAACTATGTTTTGTGATTTTTTTTACTTCATTTTATTTTTTTCCTATGAGGCTATAATCCTGCCAGGGACTGAATGAATCATTGGCTTTATTCTGGGGTTCAGGTGGTAGGCCCATTTATCTCTCATGATATTGTCCTGTCTTGGTCTGTTGCCTGTTACTAATAGCACAATACCATAGATTGGATAAGCTATGAAGAAAAGAGGTTTATTTTGGCTCCCAGTTCTGGTCCAAGGTCAAGGAGTCACATCTGGTGATGGCTGTGTAGGGCATCACATGGTCAGAGAAAGGGAGTACGTGAGACCAAGACAGACTGACTTTCAGAGCAGACCCCCTTCCTGCCCCAGAGAGAACCCCCTGATCCATCAATAGCAGGAATAGAGCAATCCATTCATCGGGGCAGACTGCTGATCACCTATGAAAGACCCTCCCTGGTCCCACCTCTTAACATCTCAAATGGACACTGAATTCCAACCTGAGTTTCAGAGACTACAAACCATCTGGAAACCACAGCATCTGCCATCCAACTTTGCCTCTTTCAGGAATAAAGGTGAATGTCCTGGACTCCATCAGACACTTTGTTTTTTTTTTTAAAACTTGATGGGGGAAGAGACATCATATTTACTGAGGCGTCTTTGGCTACCCCAGTTGGTGATGTGACTCTATTCCCCTCTAATTGCTATAGAAACTGAGACTCGCGAGTGGTCCAATGGCAGGTCTGCAGTCAGGATGTTGCTGGGATTGAACTCAGTTTTCCTGACTCTCCAAACTGTGGTCTTCCCATTTGAGTTATTTTGCACCCGTTTCTCCCACTATCTGGACTTGTGGCCAGGATTCCCACACAGGGTGGAAGGAATCTTTAACGCCGTCCAATCGGCGTTGTATAATTCACCTTCTGGGCTGGCAGATGGGTCCATGTCTTTGTTATCCGTCCCCACGGGGCCCATGCTAAACGTTCAGTAAGTGCATTTGGGCCACCAGCCTGATCACTTAGCACCAGGGGCCCTCAAGAACAGAAACAGGCTGTGTAAACATCCTCTGCAGATGGTGGCCAAAGAGCTATGAAGTCATGTCTTCGGGTTGGGAAGCGCTGAGCAGTGGTTTTCTCAGTCCCACCCGTTGGTAAGGGTCATGTGCTGCTGGTCACGTCGTCTTCAGCAAGAGGCCACAAGCTCGAGGGGAGAAGCTGGTGGGCTGCTTGGGCACCAGCCCGGCCCCCTGGGGCGAAGGGAGCCAGGCTTTCTGGTGCAGCATGCAGTTCTCCAGTAAGCACAGCTTTGCAAAACAGCTTCCCTTATTTTTTATGTGTTTCCCGGGCTTTCAAAGCTATGGGTATGGGGAGGGAAACATGCTCCATATGCTTCTGATTTACTTAACGTTACATTCGCCAGAAATTTCTTTTGTAAAATCTATTTCATGTCTGGGAAACGTTTCCAGTGGTTTTTTTTTTTGAGCCTTTTAGCCCAGATATTCACACTCAAAAGGAAGCAGAAAATTGAAACAATTATTAGGATATAACTGAGGCTCGAAAATCCCCTTTGCCTTTGTTACCTGAGCATTTCTGGGGACAGGTAAAGCTAGTAGGCCTCGGGGGTCCACCTCGCATTTCATGTGTGGACGCAATCCTCCAAGGTTAGCTTCTTTTTCAGAGCCCTGTGTGGAAAGTTTTGGTTTCCTGGTTAAGTTAATCCAGGCTAAGTGTCCCTGGACTCTTTCTTATTCAGAAATCTCTGAATTTGAGTAGGTTATAAATTTGATAAAGTGCTTTTATTTATTTATTCTTTGCTTAGAGGAGAGGGTGACATAAATCCAAGTAAAAATAATGGACATAAAACTTTCAAACTGTGCTGCTAACTTTCAGATGATACGTATTATTGTTTTTATTAGCAATAAATGTCAAAATGTTGAAGAGTGGTTGGGAAGAGTCGAAGCAGTGGGAAAAAGAAAACAGGGATGGTCCACTTAGGAAAAAAGGGAAGGCAAAGGAACACCAACACCCCAAAGGGTTTGAGAAGCAAAAGTATGTGTTGCTAGTCATCTGAGTTCCTGATCAAGAAGGCTGGGCACAGATCAAACACGGATGTGAAGATGAGAGCTGGGCTCCCCAGAGCAGAGCAGAGTGCCCCCAGTCACCTACTTTCAACTAAGTTTCCAGTTACTTCCTTTAATCTTCACAACATTTTCCGAGGGTGAAAATTTTAGTTTGGAATCTAACTTTCCACTTTCTTCCTTTTGCAGAGTTGACCATGTGCTTCCACCCCAAAGCGCTGATGCTGAGTTGTTGCAGAAATCACAACCAGTCGAAGCAGAGGGACAGTGTCATTTGTACAGAAAAATGAAAGGTCTTGGGGGAAAGAACCCAGGCTTTGGAAAGGGGGTGGCCTGGGCTTAAAACCAAGCCTTTTCTTTTAACTTCCTCAGTGCTTATGGTTCCAGGAAGAGGGGCGGTGGCCTAAAAGAGAAGGAAGGAGAAGCAAACAGACTCCCAGAGGGTCTCTGACTCTCAGTGTTTCTGGATCTCAGTTTGTTCATCTATAAAGGAAAACTGTGTGGGTATGTGATCATTGTGGTCCCTTCTTGGTCAAAAGTGCTTGGCTTGTGCCCCTCCCCATAAAAAAGGAAGGATAGAGACAGCGGTGGATATGACCACAGCCCCAAGGTTTGCTAAAGCCTCCTACAGGGAGGGTCAACAGCAGGGAGGCCCAGGGCAGCTCCCTTGGACTCCACCCTCAGGCTGTTGAATTCCTTTCAGAGCCTCTTCCATCCTGGCAAGCACCAGGATGGGTTCATCCTCAGAAACTACATGAGGTGCCCCCAAATTGCCTGATATTGATTCCCTTTATCGTTTGTTAGTTAGATACCACTTTACAAATGTGACCTTTCAGGTAATTATATGCTAAGGGATATTGCCTTGTAATATCTACATCTGAAATTTCATATGTTGAGCTGGTATAAAATTGGAGATTCCTGCCTTCATCCTTAACAGCATCCCAATTTTCTTGCCTACTTCCCAGGTGAAAGGTGTTATTTTTAAATATGAGGAACTGTGGGGTTTTCTTTGAAAAATAATTAACTAATTTTAAGGTCTATATGACAGCAGAATGCATTTTGATTCATTGTGCACAGTTGCAGCACAACTTTTCATTTCTCTGGTTGTACACAATGTAGTGTCGCACCATCTGTACAGTTGAACATGTACCTAGGGTAATGATGTCCATCTCATTCCACCATCTTTTTTCTTGTTTTCATCCAAATCAAACTAGATACAAACCAGACGAAATCTTAGCTTTTCCTTCCCACCCTTGGGATTACATACTGCCTCCTGTGAGCACCTGCCCACCCCCAGGGCTCCCCTGTCACTCAGAGAGCCTCCCTGGGCTCTTGGCCTACCCATGTGCGTCTGTCCGCCTCGGTTTGGCTCTCAGGGCTTCCGTTTTGCTGGGTAAGAGGGAAGATTTGCTAGGTAAGTTCCTTCCTGGTGTTTTATCACCATGCCTGAAACAGATATTTTTCTTTCAGTTTCTTTGGTAAAGATGCGGAAAGGAAAAGTAATTTTAGCAGCTAATGCAGAATGCTGGGGAAGCCAGACTTTCACACAGGAAAGGGAAAAGCAATCACCACAGGTAAACTGATCAAAGTGTGTTATGAAATCCTTCCCAGGAAACATGCTGGCACTCATCTGGGGGATTTTTTTTTTTTTTTTTTTTTTTTGTGGCTCGTGTGACACTTGTTCTCCAGGAGTGCATCCTGAGGTGTTGTTTTGACAGGGAATGAGGCTGAGCTCCCCACACAGGCGTTTCCCATGCAACACTGAATGCAAATCCTCTTTAAAAAAACAAAAAAAATCCAGATGGAGTCCATATTGCGGGCCGGATGAGGAACATGCAAAAACCCTGTCATTGTGTGCCTCAGGTACAAGGGACAAAATGTTCCATTGTATTTGATTGGACAAACCGCAGTTCTAAACATAATGCTAGAACAATGCCACTTAATTGAAACAGAAAATCGCCACCGGCTTCTCAGTGTGTCAGAAAAGACACCATGTTTTTAGGTCACTTCTATATCATTCCCGTGACCTAGTTTTCACAATTCTGTGGGCAGCATTAGTGTACATTTTATTGTGTGCGAGTTAAGATCTGGAAGAGCAATTTGTAGTTAGGTTTTCATTTGTCAAAATCCCTTTCACAATCGCCAGCCCCATTTCTTCCTTTACCAAGGCCTCTGTTTGGGGCTCCCAGTGCTTTCCTATGAAGCCCACCACTTAAAGTAAGGTTGGATGACTTTCCAGTGTGCTGGAACGGACGGGTGGAAACTAAGATTACAGAGGAGGTGAATGCCCAAGGTCAGGAGGGTAAGAACTCAAGGTTAAGTCCTAGTGTGTCTGCTTTTCTGGAGGTAAATGATAAATAAAATCAGACAGGAGAATTTTGGAGGGAGAAGTAAAGAGAAAATGCTATTTCAGTTGTGACCGAGAACCTTTTGACCTCCCTCTTATGCTTCCTCACTGCAGAGGACTTGGCCATCTCCCAACGCCCTTCAACACAGAACATCATTGGAAGACTGGGTGAAAAGATGGCGTATTCCATTGTCAGTTAGCCTTCAACTTCCAGCTCGACTGAGTCCTGATGCTGTGACCTGGGCTGTTCACCAATCTGAGACTTTGTTCCTTTCAAAAAATGGGGACAGTGTTCTAATTTGGCAGTGAAATGTAAGGAATCCGTGACAGACAGTCATATGTAAAAGTGATTGTTCTGTACCTTGCACACATAGCTGCTCCATAAATGCTTGATAATTTCTGTAACTGCGTCTATTAAAGACATTAGCCATTGCTTGACCTTAGAAGCCCTTCTTCATGTATGCATGTTAAGCTGCCCATTCTCAGAACATTGTTTGGAGAGAGGCAAGAGCCGCAGCACAGTACCAGAAGGCCTTTGCTGATGTGTTCCTTTTGTTGATTTTCTGACTTTCCAGATGCCAGGTCCCACGTGGTTCCTGGCATCTTCCCTCCCCTAGTGGATCTGGGATTTAATTGCTCATATCCACCACATTTCTCTGAATTCCTGACTAGCCCTTTTTTCTTCTAGCCCGAGTTTCTGCATCATCCCCAGACCGTCTAGGTATTTCTGGGGTAATTGTAGCTGATGCCTGCCAGGTGTTAGGCATGGTGCACGGTGCCCAGTCCCACTTAGTGTCCCTCAGCGTGATCTCATGACAGCCCAAGTGAGGAAGATGCTTTGATTATCTCCATCTGTAGATACCCAGGGCTCAAGGCACTTGGGAAACTTGGACTGATACATGGCAGCAATGGGATTGGAATCCAGGGCTCAGCTCTCTGCCCAAGAGCTCATTCAGCACCACCTGTTTGTGGACTTGGAGGAGAAAGTGTTTTTGAGCACTGGAGGGCATGGACTCTTCAGCTGTGAGGAAAAAAATTTGGAAGCTACTAAGCTGAAGCATTCAGTGGCTATGAACAGGATGCAATTAAGTCTATGACCTCTCATGACAGCCCCAAGTGTCACTCACAAATGAGAACTCTTTCCAGGGAGTGTTCAGGTTATGTAGGTGCTTGTGTTCGAATCCCACGATGGCCATGCTTATCATCCTGGATGGACGAGCAGGAAATATCTCTCAGTGTCTTCAAAATAGTAATGAGCAATTGAAAGCATCCAAGTGATCTTGGAACCTAAGTGCAGGTTTCTTCACAGGCTGGAAGTTCCCATTTCATGGCTGTGTCTGTTCTTTTAGGACGAGAGAACAGTGTGGCTTAGCAAATGGTGGGAAAGACTATCTGCTGGGGATGGTGACAAGTCGAGGAGTGTCTTTCTGTCCTGCTGGCTAGTATGAAGATGTTGCTTCCCCCTGCTTCATGTTCTACAGCCTCGAGTGAGGTGTGAAGGAGGTGCGAATGGTTGAATCGATTGTTGGCTTAGAGCTCAGGGAGGTAGCCAGGTCAGTGGTGCTTACAAAAAGAGCAAGCAGGAGAAGACCTAACATTTCTATAGATAGAGTGACCTACAGCCACCCCCGCCTCTGACTGACAAGGCAAAGGGCAGATCTTCCCCAGCTGACAAGGCAGCCATAGCCAAAAGTACTTGCTTTGGACTAGAATGGGGCTGAGTTCGAATCCCCATTCTGTTGCCCATCTATTTTTGCAATACCAGGGATTAAACCCAGGGCCTCACACGTGCTAGACTGACCACTAAGATATACCCCTAGACTCCATTCTGTTGACTTTTAGGAATTTGACTTTTGAAAATTTAGTAATCCTTTTTTTATTACTAATAGTTTTAATTGCAGGTAATCATGCACTGGCAATTGAAAAGTGGCTCAGAGTTCTTTGATACTTTTCCAGTTGAAAGGGGGAGGGGACTGTGTCTCTTCCTCTGAAATTGGGTTGTTTTTTGTGGATGTTCCAGTCAATAGAATATGGCAGGGGTGAGGCTGAGTGGGTTCTCAGGCTAGGCTGTAACAGCCGCCCTGCTTCTGCCTGGTGTCTGGGGCTACTCATTCTGGGAGGCACCTCTAGTTTCTCTGCATGAGAGGGCTGGCTACTACCCTGGAGAGGCCCTGTGCTCAGACACTGTTGAGCAACCAGCTGACAACAGCATCAAGTGCCAGCCATCTGTGAGCCATCCAGGACAGCCAGGCCAGCTGAGCCCTCAGATGACCGCAGTGCAGCTGACATCTGACTGCCTCCGTGTGAGAGCCTCCAAATGAGAACTGTTCAGCTTAGCTAACCCAGATTCCTGACTCCCCAAATCACAAGGAAATCAGATTCTGGTGTTACATCAGTAAGCTTTGGGGGGACTTTTATGCAGCAGCATTAACCAGAGCACCCCCCTGCCCCAGGATTTGGAAGGTTCTTGCAAGAATGAAGTGTCAGAGTGTCCATGGAAATTTGAAACAGCTGATGAGCAAGAGGTTTTCTACACTGATTCTCTTCCCAACTAGGATTGTTGTTGGTATGCAGCATGACCTCATGTCCCTGGGATAATGTTTTTTGCAGAGGCTGGAAGCATGCTGTGAGGTCATCCTCTCTTGGGGGTGATAGCCCTCTCTGGTGGTTGTGTTTTGAACCTGAGTTGCTGCACAGGGATTAGTTGTGTGAAACGGAGAGCATGCGAGGTTGACCTGTAAATTGGAAGGAGAATGTGGGAACGTGGAGAGCATGGTGAAGACTTTCAGCCACCATCAGAACTCAGTGCCCCCACTACCAGAAACTTCCCTAGAAACGGATGAGACTGCCTGCCGACCTCCAACTGGCTGCTGTTCTTTCTCTGGTTCCCTTACTAAGTTCAAGTTTGCCCTCATGGGCTAGAAAGAGATTGGAAATGGCAGGACACATGCAGGGGGATAGGGCTGTGGGTAAAGGAGTCAGGGCAAACCTTTGAGAACTCAGAGTCACAGGATGTCACATCTTTACCACAACTAATCCCACTCCTGCAGTGTCCTGGATGGGGAGGCGGAGTTCCCCCCAGGGAACAGCAGGTTGAATGGCAGAACTGAGTCTACAGGGCATGGGAGGCATGGGCGATGGGTGGAGGCCTTGAGACCCAGCTAGGGGTCACACGTGCTAATTTAAGAAAGCAGGTCCTTGTGGTCAGGATACAGGAGAATCACAAGGCAGCCAACTGCAGACGGAGGTTGGCATCTAGGGAACTGAAAGGCAGCCGAGAGCTTGTTCTGCCTTCTTCCTTCTGTGGCACATTGTTTCCTGGTTTCTCTGGGCAGACCAAGTTCATCCACGCCATTCTGTAGGGACTTCTGCTTTCCCATGGCTTTGTGTTGTCATGGTCATAGAAATGACACTACAATGACAGCCATGGGGAGCCTGCTGCAGACCAGGTCCGTTCCACATGCTTGCTATGACTCAGTCTCACAAGAACCCTGTGGACTAGCCACTGTCAAGATCTCAGTTTTACAAATGGGAAACTGAGGCATAAAGTAATGGCCCCAATCTGCACAGCTAATGCGTGGTGAAACTGGGGAGTGAAGCCTGGTGCTCTGAGCCACTCTGAATACTGTCTTGGAGTCCAGCACCAGCTGCTGGCCCACAGATCTGGATCTCTATAACAGCATCTTTTCAACAGGAGAGGTCCAGAGAGCGGTGTGTAGTTGCATGTCCAACCTTGGCGGTGGCTTGTGAATGGGGGTGGGAGAAAGGGGATGGTTCTCTAAAAAGGAAATGTGGACAAAGGAGGAAGTGCTGGGCAACTTCCTGTGCCAAGGATTGAGGAAGGAGGGAAAGAGAGGTCCCTGAGACCCCTGCCCAGGCGATGACCTCCAGCCGAAGCTGCAACTGGCAAAAGGCTTCCGGGCAGAGGAAGCCCATCTGGTGTGGGTTCTGGATGCCATTGACTCCTTCTTTCCCCTGTCTCCAGGCAAACCTGTTCCTGACCAGCCTTCTTTCCAGGGCCAGTGTCCCTTCTCTTATCTAAGGGACTCAAACAGCAGAGACCTATGACCTTGACATTTAAAAAACACATTTCTTCTCTGTTGGACTGGGAGTCGCAAAGATGTTGGAAGGGAAGTTCAACCCTGCGGTCTTTCGGGAGGGGTTCCATTCTCTGTGGTTCTCCTGACCACCAGGCCCTGGGGGCTTCAGGCTGTGTGCCCTGGCAGTGGTCCCTCTCGGAGGTGCAGAGAACTTGAACCCAGCGGCCTGAGCTCTCCTTGAGAAGGAATCAAGATGACAGGCCCAGGAGCACCGGGCCCTTGGTTGTGTGGGAGAGAAGGAAGCTCACGGGGAGACTTGAGGAGGCTCTGCTTTTCATAGAACAACAGGGAGTGGCACCTTCCCACTGGGGCAGCTGGGGCCTCCAAGGCACAGGACAGTCTCCAGATGGCACAGAGCCAGTGCCATGGTAGAGCCTTTATACATGTCAGTTACCACTGTGAGGGATCGATACCCCTAACAGCCCCTCCGTGCGTCATTGTAGACGGGCTCCAGGTCGTCACCTGAGTCTTTGCTAAGCCCTTCACGCAGCCTCTTGGTTTCGCCGTCCTGTGGACGAAGTGCCCCTCCAGGTGGGCGTCCCTGGTAGTGGGAAGCGCTGCTCGGCCGCTGTCCCTGTTCCTGGCCGTGTTCCACTGGGTGTCTCCTGGTTCTGAGCATCTGGCCTCCTCTCTTGGCCTCACTCCAGGCCGGAGCCGCTGGCAAAGTTGACCAGAACTCCCCTCTTTGAAAGCTTCTAGTCACTTCCCTCCCACACAAACACATTTCCCTTCTGATTTTAATAAGTTCATTATCTGACTGAAAAAGCCAGGCTACTGTCAGGAGAAACCCTGGGGACAGAAGGCGGGTGGGGTGTGGCCATGCAAGTGTGATCCAGTGTGTGTGTCTGTGGGCAAGGCCATTCTTGGGTTCTCTTGGGTGATACAGAGGCCTGAGCTGGGGCTGGCCTTCCTACAGCACCTCGCCTCCCTGGAAGGCTCAGTCTCCATGGCCACCCAGCCCTGAGCCCTGGTTTTATTTCTGGACTGAGCATTCTCTGTCAGAATTGCCATCTCCTTCCCTGTCTTAGGGTCTGGGCAGGATAACTTGGAACAAAATCCAAAGTCACCTGTGCTCTCTCCCCCTCAGCTTAGGACGTGTCTTACATGCCAGAGCCCAGCACCAAATCTAGATGCCTACCTTCTGTTGTGCTCTGTGACTTTGATTCTCCTTTCCTTACTACTTGGGCTCTGGCACTGTTACACGTACTCCTAGGCCAGGCGTATGGGTTCTGACCTTCTTCCATTTCTTGTCATGGTGTGAATGATAGCAGATGCCTTAAAACTCAGAGTCGTGACTTCCAGCAGCATACCTATAAATCTCCATCCCAGCGCCTCCTGAGACCAGGAGCAACTTGTTGGAGCCCGTCTTCTGTGGGGCAGGTCATGGTTTGGCTGAGGTTCCAGGGGTTAATCTCCAGGGTGACACCAGATTTGTCAGCAGAGGTGCCATGAGCCCCAGCTCTAGGACTTTCCGGTCTTTTCTGCTGCAGTTGTAACTGACAAGTGGCTGCTGTGTCATGTGAACAGTGAGATAAAGCAGGCACTCAGCTCAGCACGGCATGTAAAACAGGAATCACTTGAATGTCACCGCCATTGTTACCCAATGGATGTTAAAGCCTTTCTGCTACTGAAACAAAAGAGAAAGAGCCATGAGCTTTCCCGTGTTTGTTTACTCTGGGAGCCTTGGAGGACAGGTGGCAGCATTCAGAGCATGGAAGATAGTTCCTCCCTGAGAGCAACCCCATCGTTTGGGGGTCACACTTCATGGTGAATAGGAACTTCTGAGGATAGGAGACCTCCACAAGAAACCGTCTGCGGTGTGCATCACTTGCTTCCAATTCAAACCGTCTTTCTGTTTTGCTCCTTGTGTTTCTAACACTGTAGGAGAGCCGGGACTCCCTCCTGCTCTTGAGATGGTTCTGCTGTCATAAACAGAGCCTCTCCAGTTTGCAGCCACTTAGCTGGATGGTCTGTGTCCCATCTAGTTGTATTTGGATTATCACTTGAAGCAGGAGAAGGCTGGTTTGTTTCCTAAAACTCTTGAAAGTTAAAACAAAACACCACAATTTTTGTTACAAAGAAATAATGCAGGTTCATTTCAGAAAACTTGGAGAATACAGACAACAAGAACAAAAGAAAAGAGCTAAAAATAAAGTTACCCATAATGCTGTGCCCAGAGATCATCACTGTCCAGATTTTAGTAGATCAGTCAGGAGCTGTGGCACACGCCTGTAACCCCAGCTACTGGGGGGTTGAGGCTAGAGGATCACAACTTTAAGGCCTCAGCAACTTAGAGAGGCCCTGTCTCAAAGTAAAAAATAAAAAGGGCTGGAGATGTAGCTCAGTGGTAGAGCACCTCTGGGTTCCACGCCCAGTACTAGAAAAACATTTTTTTTTAATATTTATTTTTTAGTTGTAGATGGACACAATACCTTTTATTTTATTTATTTATTTTTATGTGGTTCTGAGGATGGAACCCAGGACCTCCTCACACATGCTAAGTGAGCGCTCTACTGCTGAGCCACAATCCTAGCCCGGTGAGTATGTTTTTTAAACCTCTGTTTATTTCTACCCCTATTCCTGCTCTAGACCCATCGCTTATCTATAAAAAAAACACCCTTGCACAGTACATGTACGGTCAGTGATTATGTGTTTGTACATTGTATACTTTGTAGTCTGGATTTCCTTAAATGTTTTTATATTATTAATAATTCTGTAGCATTTATAATGGATGCCTCACACCTTTCAATGTTCTATATGCAATAATGTTTAACTATATTACTTTATAACAAAGTCTTTTTTTTTTTTTTTGGTACCAGAGATTGAGCCCAGGGGCACGTAACCACTGAGTCATATCCCCAGCCCTTTTCATATTTTATTTAGAGACAGGGTCTCTCTAAGTTGTTTGGGCCTTAGTTGCTGAGGTTGACTTTGAACTCACTATCCACTTATCTCAGCCTCCCGAGCCTCTGGGATTACAGGAGTGCACCATGGTACCCAGCTACAAAGTCTTCTTAACACACCTAGAGCAAGCCCTTGTCCACGCAGGCCAGAGCAACACACACTTCATGAGAATTTCTCTGAGCTGGGAGGATGGTTCTACCTGTGCACCACACAGGTAACATCCTGTGAGAGAGGTTTTGATAAACAAAGGTAAACGCTGGTTCTGGGGGTATGGAAGGAATCAAAAACTATGGTGTTTTTTCAAAGTAGTTAGCAGCAGTTTTCTTCCTATATACCCAGCAGAGGCCAGAAAACAGTTATTGATTGTGGAGCCATTTGTCGGCAACAACAAACTGGCCAGGGGATTGCATTTGCTCTGAACACAAAGGTGTGTGAAAAATTTTGGCAAGTGTTTGGAGGGTCACAAAATAAGAATGTCCCCACACCAAATGAGTGTTGGGTCCTTGTGGCTGCTCTCGTCACCCACCCAGGGTCCATGGCCTTCCTGTTTTGTTCTGGGTGTGTTTGCACCTAGCTCAGGGGGCTTGTTCACTCTCCAGCTGCCCTTGCAGGTAAGGGTGGGCACCTGTCAGGGGCTCTGGAAGGTTTTGAGTTTTCCAGTAAAAGAGCTGAGTTTTTTTTTTTTAATTTTAATTTTTTAGGTGTAGATGGACACAACATAATGCCTTTATTTTTATGTGATGCTGAGGATGGAACCCGGGTCCCGCCCGTGCGAGGCGAGTGCTCCACCACTGAGCCACCATCTCAGCTCCTGAGTTGGGTTTTTAGGCCAATTTTACTGAAGATGCTCACGTGACATTCAGGAGGAAGTGAAGTAATATGGTGGCTTGTTACAGTTTCTTGGGAATATTTACTTATGTGTTAGACACTGGTCCTTTTGGTGCACTGTGCCATTGAATTATCAGAACACCCTCTCAGGTATTGTTAAGAAATCTTCATTTTGTAGAGGATGAAGTGGAGCTTTGATATATTCTAGGAGGGTCCAAGGTGTTGTGGGTGATCTTTGTGAGTTATGAGTGGTTTGGAAAACAGAAGATGAACAAGTGGAGTTTGGATTTCCCACCCAGAATGAAGAGGTGTCTCCTCTAAGTGGCACTGGAGATGGCACCCTGGAGGACCACAGCCTGGCCCCAGAGCGCTGGCAGAGCTGGCCACAGATGCCAGCAGCTGCCGCAGTTTCCCCAGGAGCAAGGTTTGTGAGGTCAGCCTTGTCTGGGCGGCTGAAAGGCAGCGTGATGTCTGGCCCCAAAGAGGACAGGCGGGTGGAAGGGGGGCTGATTAAAGAGCTGTCCTTGTAAAGGGGCTGCTTTGAAAATCAGTGTCCCTGGGTGGGAAGTGTCTGGCACACGCGTTGGAGCTTTGCCCTGGCTTTGGGTTCCTTCTTTTCAGTCTGTGGTGTGCATGGATATTTACGAAGAGGTTCGTTAGGCTGAGGTGGGGTGTGAAGCTGCGAGCCTGCTGGGCCTGCTGGGGGGTCCCCAAAACCAGCCCCATGAAGGATGCGAGTCCAGCCAGACTGACCCACTGGCCATTGGTGCAAGTGCAACTGCTCATCCTGGCCAGGGCCATGTGGCTTCCCTGTGCGTGACAAGGTGTGTCAACTGGGAGTCAACCAGACAACAGGGCTGGATGAAGAGGAAGTGTCACCCTGGCTGGCATTTACAAGCACAGCGGTTCCGTGCTGCCTGTTGGACCTTGTTCTAGAAGCCACAGCAAAGTCACTGAAGTCACCGGAGATGTCTTTCCAGAACATAGGTCTACTTATGCACAGACGTCCTGGTGGCTCCCCAGGCCAGACGTCAAGGCTTAGCTTGTCCCCCTTGTCCCAACAGCTAATTTTCCACCTCATACTCTGTCCCCCTCCTTCTGGTATGGCAGGATGTTCTGTGCTCCTGGATGACTCTGGTTCTCTCCGCGCTGGTGGCTTTGCTCATCCTGGAAAGAGCCGGGTGCCTCCTGCTGAGCCCCAGCCATCTTGTTGCAGGCTTTGTCCCTCAGGAGGGCTGCGCGGCCCCTCTTCTGTGCGTCTTTGCCAACTTCCCCGCCCACTCCAGCACCTGGCGAGACCTTTCCACGTGCTGTGGTTCGTCCTCACCACAACCCACACTGATGAGCAGTCCCCGACTCGGCAGTGCTGGAGCTGGGTCTCACAGGAGGCGCTGGGTCCCTGGGCGGAGCCAGGAATGGGTTGACAGCTTTCTCACATGAGGGGTTTTTGCCCTTCAAGGATCTGATTGTCATGGTAGTGGGTTGTGCAAAGCTAGTCCACCCCTGTGTTCTGTATCTGTCATGTGCACCTGCTTACCCCATGTTTTGTCAGGAGTTGAAGCCGTTGGAGGCCCTCACCAATGAGGCCACCCAATGTTGGACTTCCCAGCCTGCAGAACCATGAGCTAAAATAAACCTCTTTTCATGTAAAATTATCCAGACTCAGGTATTCTGTTATAGTAATAGAAAACAGATGAAGACCACCACCACAGGACTCTCTATCCAGAAGTCCATCCTCAGGTCTCAGGGTGATTGGTTTACATCTCTCCCTTGAAGGAATGACCAATTTGGTGATTGTCTTAATATCCCTGTGCCTGGCTCAGTGCTTTCTACTGGGAGCATTGAAAATTTTGTTGGGCAGAATAGAAGGTGGTTTCCTAGTTCAAGTGATAGTCCTTGCTTCACTTCTGTGGGGCACTGCTGGTTGTTATCAATGCCCATTCTATGGTTTTGCTAGTCCCTTCCCTACCAATAGTGAATGCTATTAGGAACTGTCATGGAAATCACCATAGCAGGGCAGAGGTGGACACACTCGTAGAAAGGGAGAGTGATAGACTGGTGGACAGACCTACAGATATTATGTGCACACTGAACTTGAAGTATAGGAGAGCCATCGGGACAGAGCACTTGACACCAAGTCAGACAGCCCTGGGCTCAGGTCCACACTCTGCCAAGCTGGCTGAGCAACTCTAAGTAAACTGTGTAATGTCTCAGAGCTTTGGTTTCTCCACCTATTAATTGAGATGACCCTGGCAGAGAGGCTCTGGGGATGAGTGAGACTGTGGACGGTGGACAGAAGGCTCCAGGCCCAGGGCAGTGCTGCAGGTGAGCTCCCAACAGGTGCTTGCTTCACGGTGAACTTGCCCCAAAACAGCTGGTCCTTGGCCAGGAGGAGGGGGTTTAGGACACATGCTTGGTGTCTTAGAAATGGGGTGGGGGTTGTTCTTCCTGGTTCCAGATGGAAGAGTCTAATGTGCAGAGACAGAGCCAAGCTCCATTCAAGTCCTAAGAGGCACGGTCACTTAAGCTGGGCTTCCCTGGAGGCCTTTAAGCACGGGGTTCTGCTTCCACTGACAAGGTTGCAGAGGGACACCAGCCTTGAGGTGAGTGGTTGAACTGAGAGTCTTCTACTAATGTTTGAAAGGGATGATCTGTGATTTTGGGGAAGCGGCCAGTTCTAGAAGAAAAGTGAGCCAACCTATGTATCTGTGCATATGATTTTTTATGTGTGCAGATGGAACCCAGGAGTGCTCTGCTACTGAGCTACATTTAGACAGGGTCCTGCTAAATTGCTGAGGTTGACCTTGAACTTATGATCCTCTTGCCTCAGCCTCCTGACTAGCTGGGTCCACAGATAGCCCCCCTGCACCCAGCCAACCCGTGTGTTCTTTACAGTAATTGGCCTCAAGAAGAACGCGCTTGGTTTGGACAGCTAGCAGCTGGGAGGGCATGTGCACTGGGAGCACTCAGAAGGCCAGCACCTCTGGAAGCACCCCTCTACTCGGGGAGGAGACACTGCTGCAGCCAGGGACCCCTCCCTCACCTCAAATCCCAGCTCACCCAATGGATGAAAGTATGAGTTTATGATTCTGCAGAGAAAGAAGATCATCAGAACCTGGGATTCCAGCACTGCTTACCGATGTCACGGTCCTGTTCTAGAACGTCTCTGCTAAAAATTCTTCCTGCACTCAGAGGGCATCATTAATCTTTGAGTATGTTATAATCATCTCTGAGTACTGTTAGTTCTTATCATAAGCTAGGAGGAAAAATTCGTTTTGGGTATATATCCTTCTGTTGGACCCCACACCTCTTGGAAGTCCCTGGCATATGCCGCAGCTCACCCCAAACTATTACCCGTGCATCCTGCCTTCGGCAAATGGTTTGGGTTCCTTTGCAAACAGCCTCCAATGGGGAGTCCTGGAAGCAGAACCCTCCCTCTCTCTGCCTCCCTAAGAACAACAAGAGTCAACAAATCTGGAACCCTCGCCTCTGTCCCCTTGGAAATAGTTGTTACTGAGAATCAGAGTCAGCCCACAGTGCAGATGGCTTGATTCAAGTGTCTCCTCGGGGAGAACACGGCTGCAGGAGTATATATAGCCGGCTCTTGTCAGATTCCGTCCTGTTGCTACTTATCACTCCATAAATCAGTAAACAGCAGCATGCCACCACCAGCGCCAACCGTCAGCCGGACAGATTCGAGTGCCTGTAATCTCCTCTCCACTTCCTTTGAGCTCTGAGGAGGAGAGGCTGCTGGAGGACGTTTTATTCCATCACTTTTGCTGTTTGATGTTTAACAGGAGGACGACGGTGGCCTCTTGGTCGCCTCTCCAGACTGATCCAGGACCCGAGGGAGTGGAGGTCTACTGCAGGTGGAAGATGGAATGGAGACCACAAGGACCCAGGGGAGGAGGGATGAAGAGCCACGTCCTCCTCCTCCCTGGGTTTGTCCTGGCATGGCTTTCCATCCTGTGAGGCAGGTGGTGGGATAAGAGAGAGTCCGGGCGCTAGGCTGGGAAGCAGCCTCATCCCTAGAGAGCCAGGGAAGGGGCTGCAGGTAGAGCCCAGGGGGAAGACACTGGAGGAGACTGGAGACTTGGAATGCCTGGGGCTCCCTTGGGACTGCAGCAGGGCAGGGGAAATGGTGGGCAGTCAGCACTGGCCTGAGGTTGGGATCTAGGGTGTCTTCCCTTGCAAGGGCATTAAAAATTACCTCCTGATAATGAATGTCAGAACAGGTGAGTTTGTGCATGGAAGGTGGGGGTGTGTTGAGCCCCCCGAGGATGTCGGCATTGCCAAAAACAGCACTGGTTTTCATCAACGAGAGGGGGGGGGACGGCATGGGGGGGTTGTGATTTTGATTAGTGGGAATCTGTTTGACAGGGGTAGAAACTTCTGGTTTCCTGTGGAAGCAACTTTCAAAACAAGCCCCTTGTGTAGAATCTCCAGCATCTTGAGTGTGGACTGAGTCGATTTGAACCTATTCAAACTTCATTCTATCCTCTCGCTTTTGTTTTCCCAATCAGAGGTCATGTTCCTTAGAGATACAGAGACAATGGGCTCCAACTTTGGGTGCCGCAGTGAATTATCACTGCCTTTATCTCTCGGGTGCTGGTGGAGTTTATCCAATAACAGATGAAGGGCAGTGGGCCAGGGGCTCTGGGTGCAGATGGTGTGTCATTTTCTTAGATTGAGCCAGGAAAGTAACTTAATGGGATTATCCAAAAGTGAGCGTTTAAGTGACAAATGACAACACTTTCCTATTGCTAGGAACTGAGTCTGCTCCTGGGAGGGGGAGACACTTGGTGAGGAGAGAAGGATTCAGGGATTGGGGAGAAGCTCAGGTCCTGGGAGGCAACTTGGGGAAACATGGGATCAGGACAGACCCTGTGGGAGGAAGGGGGGGCTAGGCAGATGTGCAGAGGTGGCGAGTGGCTTGGTGTGTGGGCTGCAGGGCATCCTTTATCTGTGGTTCATAAAGTTTTACAAACAGTTCCGTCTCCACATCTAGGGTTCTAAATCTGTAGATGCAATCAACCAGGGATCAAAAATACCTTTTAAAAATTGTGTATGTTTTGAACCTGTGCAGACTTCTTTCTTTGTCCTACAGTATCATAGTCATTTTATAGCACCTACATGGTATCCGGTGTCACGAGCTATCTAGGGACG
This sequence comes from Marmota flaviventris, assembly GCF_047511675.1. NCBI lineage: Eukaryota > Metazoa > Chordata > Mammalia > Rodentia > Sciuridae > Marmota > Marmota flaviventris. Next base: position 25,596,660 of record NC_092516.1, read on the forward strand.
GTTTGCAGCACATGGGAGGCTGTGGGTGGGTCCCAGTGCAAATCCTATGCCATCTTATGTGGGCATCCTTGATCAGCAGGGGTCCTGGGATCAATTCCCCATTACTGAGGGATGATTTGTGTTGTACTTATTATGTTTAAGTATTTACAGAATTTCTATTACAACTTCCACATCGATTCATAAATTATGGAGAAATGCATATTTTAATTTCTAATTGATTAAATTTTTAAGATAAATTGTATTTCTTCACTGTGTTGGGAATTAACCCAGTGCCTTACACACACTAGGCAATATATATCTCTAGCCCTTAAAGTAAATTTTAAAATCGAGGCTTATTTTAATCACCCTGGGTGAAGAGAAATAGCATGATACCTGATCCTTGAAAATATTTTGAGGGTTCTTGAGGATTAGTGCGTGTTGACTTTGGCAAAAATTCCACGTGTCCTAGAGAACAGTTTACACGGGCAACATGGTGTTAATGTCTTAGTGTCTTCTTTTACTTCTCAGCCTTCCCTTTTACCTGGAACATGACCCTGGGGGCACTTCATCACTGCAGAATCCTTAGGTTCTTCCTGCTTTGCACAGATACCGAGTCAAGTCTTCGATTCTCTTAGGTGTGGCTATTCATCTTCACAGTTCTACATTCTTAGAATCAGCATTTTCCCAAGGCCACCCACCTTTGGTGTTTGCTTGGAAGTCTGATGTTATAAACCTCTTTCTCCCCTTGAGAATTTCTACTTTCCTACTGTAAGCTCAGCCACGCACTCACGACATGTCGAGTGCCCTTCTTTTGTCATCTGTTTGGTGGTAGGATGCTATTTCTCTGAAGCGCCATATTGCCAGATGTAGAACTCTCTAGATATTCTTTACCGAGTAGGTAAAGTTCATCCTTTCTCACCTTTTTGAATGAGTCAGGAGTAAAATATAGTCCTAGAGAATACCCACTTCCAACTTCTGGTGAGAAAGAGACAGAGCTGGGTACAGAGAGCCCTTCCAGCTAGAATACTTGACCTCAAATTTCATATCCATGTGTCTCTTGATTATTAATACAAAGATGACTTATGAGGAAATCCAAAGAAGGAAAGAAAGAGTATCACAATACTTAGAAGGAATGGAAAGAGAAAGAATGAAGGCAAGGGGGAAAAAAGGGACAGACTAGGTCTTGGTTTAGACATAACTGTCCAGTGTGCATGGCCATTGACAGAGGTATATGCTCTGGACACTTAGATTTTTGGAAAGGGTCTTCTCAATAAATCAGTTAATAATTCATTAACATTTTGTGTTGCTTGGTATTGAGCCAGGCCCTCATGCATGCTAGTCAAACATTCTACCACTTAGCTACACCCCTACAGCTTTTTTTATTTTTTATTTTTATTTTTTTGTTTTGAGATAGGGTCTTGCTCAGTTGCTGAGGCTGGCCTGGAACTTTGGCATCCTCCTGCCTCAGCCTCCTGAATTATTATGATTACAGGTGTGCACTACTGTGTGCCCAGCTATAATTTAGTAATAGTAAATAGAGAAAATACAAAGATTGATTTCCTACTATGTTTGTGCTCTGACTTGGGAGCTCTCTGGATCAGGGTTCAAAACATAGGAAGCATCCTTTGTATTAAGGGCTTCAATTTAGTTTGCTCGAGAAGATGAAACCAGCAGTAAGAATCATGTGCAGCCTGTAGGATATGCCTGTGTGTAGAGGGTCACACTGGCAACCAGGGCTCACTTAGGGTGAGCGCCCACCAGCCACTCAGGCTGCGTCAGAGGGGAGGTGGGGGAGTGGGCGTGGGAGGGGAGGTGGGGGCAGTGGGCCTGGGAGGAGAGGTGGCGGAGTGGGCATGGAAGCATAGATTATATTTTAGAGGGGCCAAGAGAAAGGCAGGGACCAGCTCTGTGTATAGGAAGTGTCCCGTGTTCCTGGTAGAGGCTAATTGTGGAGCAGTCTGCCTGGTGGTGTAGATCCTCAGACTATTCTGTTTGTCTCAACACACTGTTTTTGAAACCTCATATAATTAAAATACGAATTCTTGGTTGATAAGTAGTTACTTCAGAACATAATTGGACTATGACCAATATATAAGATAAGCTCTTCTTGGACAGTAATTATATAAAAATCAGTTGTGGATTTTAATTTTTCTATAATTTGCAACTTTCTAAATCTGTGAAATACCTTCAATGAATAATTAGTTGGTATTTGCAAATGCTTAGCTCTCTCTAGAGATAGGTGCTATATTAATGTAAAGAAAAAGGCCCTGGATGTCAAGCTTAGTACCTCTGAGCCTGGAAGGACCAATTAGCCCACAAAATAAATTCCTAGAACCAAAGTTGATTTGATGATCTGTTACACAGAGGAGTCAAGGGAAGGCAACAATAATCACAAGTGATTTAGCCAGGAAAAAAGAGGGGAGGGTCTGAACACCAGAGAGAGAAGAGTCTTGATTTTTATCTTGTTTTTCATGATAGCTCAACCAATGTCTGCAAAGGGGAAGATGGTATTTTAAGCCAGTTTTGGGCAAGGACAGGAGGCTCAGCCTGTCATTGCTGTGCATAACCTGGTGGATGTTGTGAAACAGCAGGGGTGGGTACCAGCCCTAAGTTCTGGTAGGTAAAACCTCAAGGCAGATAAAATGTCTTTTGAAATAAATGGAAGCCATTTGATGGTAGCCTGGGAGATTACAAAAATCAGGCATATATTGAAAAAGAAGAATGGCTTTTCTCATAGGGGAACTGGGAGCTCCAAGAAATAATGTGTGTTACAGTAACTAACCAAATCTCATTCCTCTCTCTGGAACCGTCTTCCCTGAATAAATACTATATATTAGCTTTTGGTTAGAGGCATGTAGAAAGGCCCAGTTATGTTTCTGGGCCTAGGCTGGGACTGCAATTCTCTGGAAGCCGATTTCTTACTGTCGGGCTTGATTTTCTCACTGGCTCATCTCCACCATTCCTCCCATCCCTCCTGGGCTCTGTTTCCCTGCAAGCCCGCATCCTGCAGCCAGCGCCAAATCTTCCTCCTGTTATTCCACTTCTATTGGAAATTGCAACACTTTCTTTTCTTTTTTTTTTTTTAGGTTAAAGACTTGAAAACATCATTATAGAAAAAAAATGTTCCTTTCTGTTTCTAACTTAATCTCCCTTTCTCACTGAGTGCCATGCCCGGAAGAGATGTACTGAGAGGTGGCTCTGCTAATTCCAGTGGTAATTCCTCTAATGAGTGAGCTTGAGCTGCCGTAAGAACTGCCATAAGCCGGGTTGTATATAAACAGGAGCTTTATTTTCTTCCCTTCTGGAGGCTGGAAGTCTGAAATCAAGATGCCAACATGGCTTGGGCCTGGTGAGGGCCCTCTCCCAGGTCAACTGGCCACTTCTTCTGCGTCCTGGTGTGGGGAGAGCCTGGGGCCAGCTCTGCAGTCTGCTCTGAAGGCCCTCACCCCATGCACGAGGGCTGTGCTCTCAGGGCCCAGTCGCCTTCCAGTTCCCCACCTCCAGATACCAGCTCACTGGGGATTAGATTTCAGCCTGGGAATTCGTGGGGATCATGAGTGTCAGTCCACGACACCCCCGTTTTACAGGTGAAGCAAAGTGGGGCCAGAGAACTTGGAACTCACGGCAGAGCCATGAAAATGGGAAGCCATCAGAAGAGCGCCCCACAGGGCTATTAACTGTGCCATTGAATGGCCCCTTGAATCTGCAGGGGCGAGTTCTGTACCTTCAACCCACTGCACATGCAGAATATTTGGAAAAAAAAAATTCCAGAAAGTTCCTAGAAGAGGAACTTGATTTTGCTGTGTGCCAAGTACTGTGCTGGGTCCACATAAACGAGGCCATGTGGACCTCGTTTCTTGTTCTGAGAGGTGTTGGCCTCACACTCTGCTCATGTGCTGTAAGGTTGCACCCGAGCTGAAAATATACGGGCTGTTTCCTCATCATTATTCCTTAAAAAATACAAAAGCAACTATTTATGAAGCATCTACGTTGTAGTAGGCATTATCCATCATTGAGAGATGCTCTAAAGCACACAGGAGGATGGGCACAGGTAGGTTCTATGCAAATCCTGTGTCATTCCATGTAGGGCACTTGAGCATTTCTGGATTTTCTTGATCGAGCATTTCTGGTATCTGCAGGGTGAGAGTAGGGTCCTGGGACCAATTTCCCGTGGACACCAAGAGGCAATGGATCAGAGAGGCTGATTAATGAGATGGATGTGCTTAATTAATTAATGAGATGTGCTTCAGAGGCAACACTCCTCAGCTTTAGCTTGTCTGTTTTGCATTCATAGAAGGTGGAAGCATTTGTAGGGCACACTGGGTTAGCTTGGGCTAATGATGAAGGCCCACCTGCTACCTTGGCTGCTGAGGGAGTCAGGCAGCCCAGCCGCCCTGCAATCCAGTATGGACTCGTGGGGTAAGCATGTGTGAATAGGCTTTGGCTTTGGCAGGGGATGGGAGCTTTGGCCAAAAGGCGATGGCGACTGGCAAGAGGATGGTTTGTGTATCCAGGTTGGTTGGATGGGTTCAGGCTGTGGGCACCAATGAGGTGTAGGCGTGGCCAGCTGTGTGGTCGGTGCAGCCTGAGCAAGACTAGGGTGGCCTGACCCCAGGAAAAAGGAGGCCCAGGTTGCTTGGGACAGCTGGGGGCAGAATCCAGGAGGACTGTGGGAAGGTCGGGCCTCGTGGCTGGGGGACCTGACCTGGGACAGAGCTGGTCTCAGAGAAAGCTGAAGGCCAGGCTGAGCTGCACAGGGGCCAGTGGGGAGGGGACAGGCGCTCAGGCAAGCGCTGGCAGGGAGTCTCTGAGGACTTCCTCTCACTGTGGTTGGTGCCCCATGCACAGCCACACATGGTGATTCTTTTAAGCTCCCCAGAGGGCAGAGGGGCAGCTCTCAGGAAATGTGCCACACCCTTCTTGGAGGCTGCTGGCCAGCTCAGAGGCTGCCCTCCAGCTACAGCGGGGCAGGGTTCTCTCCTCTTTCTCCAAGAAGCATTGCCTCAGCCACAAGCAGATGATGATTTCCAGCCTCTCGCCTTAACTTCTTGCAAAAATTGTTTTCCTTTTTTTTTTTTTTTGCATGATAAAAGCAGTCTTGTGTAATTTAGATAATGTGAAAAATATGGACAAGGACAAAATGTGAATAAAAACGCCCACCATCTTGTGTGTTCTTCTGGAAGGTGTTTCTGTACCTTGCTGTAGGGTGGCGCACACCGCTGGGTCACAGGCCTGGCTTGGAGCCTGCCTGGCCGCTCGTCAGCTGTCTATCGTAGGCAAGTTCCTCACCCTCTCTATATCTCATTTCACCACTTATTTCAAATATTCACTAACAAAAATTTTAACACGCCCGTATTAATGGCTCTGATAAGAATTAAATAGCGACGCATGCGTATAAAATGCAAAGCAATGAATGCTTAGCCAAGGATAGTTTTTTAAAAACAGGGATCATGTGCTGTGTGGCCTTTTAAGAAGTGTTTTTAAATTTAATGGTGTCATGTGAGTATATTATATGTGAATTATTCTTACAGAACAGTCATGGAGAATCTGCACTGTGTTTCTGATCCCAGATGCTTACCCTCGGATGCCCTGCCACGGCTGGACCACAGGGTTCAGCCTAGGAAGTGGTAAGAGTTAAAAGCACTCCAGCAATCACTTCTAGGTCTGTTGTGGCCGGTTTTATATTGGAAAATACTGTTTTGCCCTTTAGTAAGTCTATAGTCTGCACGTCTGATTTTTCATTATTTGAGTCCCTGCAGTTAAAAGTTTACATAGGAAATTAAGAGCTATCAAATATTCACTAGCAAACTTTTAAAATTAGACCCTATTCAAACATAATTCTGTTTCACACCAATGTGTGTCGTAACCATGGTTCAGCCAGCTCGCAGATGATTTTTGGGTTCTGGCCTTCACAGTGTAAACAAAAGCAAACAGAAATCACAAGTTTTGCAAATAGTGAGGGATTTCACGAAGTGGATAAACGTGTTCTAGTAAAATGGCTCGAATTGCTCTGAAACCTATTGACAAACAAGGATCTGGCACGTAACATGAATATTAGGAACTCAGGCAACTGAGTATCAGAAGATTAAACAGGATCAAGACACTAAAATGGGAAAATCTGAAATACGAAAGGTTAGAGAATGATATTTAGGCCTTCTAAATATTTTGTAAAAATTACACTTTACTGATTGCATCAAGGGTGTGGTGAAGGGTGAGGTCCCTGTACCAACATACAATTTTTTTTTTTGAAAAAATTATGCCCTGACTTCCAGTCAACCCTTAAATCCTTTTTATTTTAATCTAAGAATATGGTTAGATTTTTTTTTTCCATTTGGTACTTGGGATTGTATCCAGGGATGCTCTACCACTGAGCCACATCCCCAGCCCTTTTTAGTTTTTATTTTGAGACAGGGTCTCACAGAGTTGCTGATGCTGGCCTTGAACTTGCGATCCTCCTGCCTCCTGGTTGCTGGGTTATAGAAGTGTGCCACTATGCCTGGCTCTGATTAGAATTTTAACCTACATATTATTGAATGTACATCACAAACATCTCTTCATTCACACACACACACACACACACACACACACACATTTTCTTTTTCTTCCAGTGCTGCAGACTGAACCCAGGCCCTCTGTCACTGAGCTACGCCTCTTGCCTGTCTTCATTAATTTCCATTTTATTTTGAAAATGATTCACAGTCAAAATCTTCTCTTTTTACATGGAGATTTTGGTCCCTGTTTTACACATATCTCTTTTGGGGGCCAAATACCCTGAGATGATGCAGACCTGAACGTGTTTTTTTTGGGGGGTGATGGTACCTGGGGATCGGACTCAGGGGCACTCAACCACTGAGCCACACCCCCAGCCCTATTTTGCATTTTATTTAGAGACAGGGACTCACTGAGTTGCTTAATGCCTTGCTTTGGCTGAGGCTGGCTTTGAACTCGTGATCCTCCTGTCTCAGCCTCCTGAGCTGCTGGGATTACAGGCATGAGCCACCACGTCCTCGGTTGGTTCTTGTTAACAACCAATGCTCTAGGAGTTTCTGCACACCACGCAGGAACCAGGGCAGCTTGATCAGTGAGCTGCTCGGTTTCCTGGTGACCATGACTTCAGTGGACTAGACGGAGGGTCCACCTGAATGAGCATGCTTCAAAGTTTTGTGCTTCTGCCACTCTTCCTCGTGCTCCTCCTTGTGCTCTTTCACGCCTCCTTCCCACCTGGGAGGGGCTTGCAGGGAAGGTGTAGCAATTCCCTGTTCTGGAGAGCTTCACAGCAGTCAGGAGAAAGAATATCACTTCTGAACTCCTGAGGTATCCCTCTGCCTGCTCTGGGACATCGCATGTGAGCCATGAGTCCCCAGGGCCTCTCTGGATGGGGACCTTGCCCCCTCTCCCTGTCTCTGCCATCTGTGTTGGTCTGGCCACAGCAGGAAAGGCCCAGGGTACCTGTCCCATTGGGCGTTTGCTCCCACCCTGCCTCCCTCGATTTCTGCAGGCGGGTTCACCTCTGGTCTTGGAACTAACTGCCCTGCTGTGGTCCCAGAGGACCCGTGTCCTTCCTGTCCGGCCCTTCTGGCTGTGGCCAATGTGCTATTCGGAACTTTCATCCCTTTGCATCTGTGTGTTTTCCAAATTAGTAGTTTGCTCTTGTGTGTTGACCTTTTAAATATTCTGTGTTTTGATTGGTTGGTCTTATCATGCTCTCTCATTTTCAGCCTGGCTAACCCTCCAGGGAAGAGGTGAAACAGCTATCCAATAAAAATACAAAATACTGAAAAGGTCAAAATACACGATTACAATAAATTACCATAACTCAAACAGGGAAGCAGGCATTAACATTCTGATGGTACGGGGTGGAGTTTGGCATGAGCGTTGGAAGTGGCAGCGCTGTAATGCATCTGGATGTCAGAGTTCACCCAGAAGAGAGTCAGCGTGCTGACACCGGAGTGCGGACGTCATCTTGGGGGTCTCCTCCCTGCTGTGGCCTGCGTGGCTGAATAACAGGGCCTCTGCCTCGAAAGAACTGCTTTTGCCGTTTTTCCTTTTGTCCCCAGAAGTGGGGGCAAGTTGGAAAAAAGCAAAACAAAACAGAACAAATACAGTCTTTGCAAGATGAAATTCTGAAAGCAGGCTGGCCCGGGGCCAGTTTCACTGTATGCTTGAGAGAGACCCAGAGCAGCCATTTTATTTGTTTTGTTGCCTGGGTTCTGTGGGCTGTCAATTTGTACAAGCTAGAAGCATAGTTTTCAAAGTCCTTTTTTATTTTTTAAAAAAGACTATTTTAGTTGTCGATGGATCTTTATTTCATTTATTTATTTTCGTGTGGTGCTGAAAATCAAATCCAGTGCCTCACATGTGCTAGGTGAGCGCTCTACCACTGAGCTACAGCCCCAGCTCTTCAAAGTTCTTTTATTTCCTGAGCAGAAGGCATATTTATTCTAGGAGTGCTTCACACTCTGGGGCTGAGAACAGGGAATCAGGACTAGGCTACCTAGTTCTCATACGATTCTTCTGTGGACTTGCTGCAGCTCATGCGAGTTATGAAACACTCTTCACTTCGTCTGCCCTATCAAAACACCAGTCATTGTGAATATCACACTAGATACAGGGGATGAAAGTGCCCAACATCGTGTCTGCCACTTTGCAAATCTCAAGCTATACATATTGTCCCTTCCCTACCTCCTGAGCTCTGTGAGCTTGGAAAAATTCCTTGACCTCTCTGAGCCCTGGCTGCCCTCTTTTTCTAGAGTCAGAAGAAGCTTAGTGATAAAGAACACAATTCAGTGACTTGCCAGAAAGTCCCCTCCTCCCTCCGTCCCCGAAGCTGAAACTAAATGAATCAAGCCTCCAGCCTGGAGAGCCATTGCATACTGGTCGGATCAATAAGAACTCCATTTTCCCGGAGACGTCACCAGCAGACAGCACTGGTGGCCACTGACAGCTGGGCTGCCGGCAGCTGTGGCCTGCTCACCTCTCCTGCCTGTCACCTAGTAATGATGGCTGACCCCCGCAGGGGGCAGGGTGTGCCATCAAAGCCTGGCAGCACTTCAGGGGACAGGGCCTCCTGCTCCTGGGCAGCCACAGCCTAATCGTCTCCTGCTTGAACAAATTATCTCTCAAGTGGCAGCGTGAAGAGCGCTGTGTTAATCTACTAAATCATAAACCCTCCCGCCGTGTGACGCCGCCATCCAGACAGATACTAATCTGCAGCCGCACTGTCAGTTTTGGTTTTGACACCAACACTCTGAATTGCCAACAGAAAATCGTATTTGACATTTAATTCCAATCATGCAGAGCCTTTTATTGAAAGCGCTGTCAGTTTACCTTTATTTGGGAGAAGGGGAGACAATGTGCTCATGTCTTCCGGTATTTTTTTTTTCCTTGAAGGAGGTGGGGGTGGAGAGGAAAAGGAGGAAAAAAAAATCAAACTTCAGATAATATACCCGTTGAAGAAATAGTTTAATCCTCATGTCAGCCCGACGCTACATCCACTCCTACGTGCCTGTGGTTTTGTGTTCTCAAATTTGCTGCGTTTCAGGGAATCTTCATCATTTGACACAGATTAGGCATTAATTCAGGACAAGTGGGAGGGGGTGGGTAGGGCAGGGGAGTCGGTGCTCAAGGGGTACAAAATTCCAGCTCAGAGGACGGGGTTTGGTGATCTGTTGTACAGGATTTTTCGATGGGTGGGACCTCTGGTCTATTATGAGATTGAAATCAGGTATCAGACAGGACTGGAAATGGAGAGAAATGTCAGTTGTAGCAGTGTTTAAATCTCCCCTGCCATGGAAATGCCACCTTTCTCCAGTTGAGTCCTGTGGGAAATGAAGGGCTGGAGGGACGTGGTATGTTCAGAGAGCAGGAGAACCGGCCTTTCAAATCAGGTTCTCAAACTTGAGAGTGCTTTAAAAGCAGCTGGAGTTGCTTGTTAAAAAGTAGGTCTACACTCTGTGCCACCTTCAGAGTTTTTAGCTTAGGGCTCGGGCCTGAAAAATTACAAGTTCCCAGGAGGTGCTGATATTGCTGACCTGGAATCACCCCACTTTGAGAATCATTGCTTTAAAAATCAATACAATTGTTCGCCCTTTTGCTAGGCTTTACTTTGTACAGTTTCAGTTTCCTGTGTCAACTGTGGTCTGACTATATCCCATGGAAAATTACTGAAGGAATCTATTAATAAGTTGTGCAGTTGGCTGAGTAATGTGATCAAGTCTCATGCCATCTACTTCCATTCCACCCAGGATGTGAATCATCCCTTTGTCCAGTGTATTCATGCTGTATATGCTACCCTCCCATCAGTCACTTAGTAGCCTTCTCAGTTATCAGATTGTGGTACTGCTGTGCTTGTATAAAAATAACTCTTATTTTATTTAATAATGTCCCCAAATCACAAGAGTAGTAATGCTGGTAATTTTATTACAGCATTGTGTTATAATTGTTTGATTTTATTACTCATCATTGTTAATCTCTTGTTGCTCCTTAATTTATAAATTAATCTTTGTCACAGGCATGTACACATGGGGAAAAAAACCCCAGTATATACAGGAACCTGCACTATGCATGATTTTAGGTAACAAGCCCTAAAATCGATGGATAAATGGGGACCACTTCATGGCCAGTGACCATCAGGGCAGAATGTTCCCTGAGACGAAAGAAGAGGCCTGGAGAAGTATTTACTTCCCAATGACACAAAAATCATGTCAGAACTTTTAGACGTGACAGGCAGGTCAGAATAGGACCCCAAACCAACCAACATGGGGCTGACTGTGTGGTGTGGCTGCTCTTTCCCATCACATTTTGCCTCCCCCATGTTTTGGCTGTCCTTGTGACAGGGAGAAGGGACCAAAGACCTAACCGAAGGTGACTTAACTGAGGCACTGAAGATGAAATGACAGGTGGGACCTTGGTTAGAATGACATGTGCTTGTTATTCATGGGGGTCCTCAGGGAGAGTAGAAAGAGCACGCATGGCCTGGGACTCAGGAAATTCTGAGTTAAACTTGAACCTTGGCTTTTTACTTGACCCTGACTTGAGAGCTGTAAATCTGAGTCACTTCATCTGTACAGTGGAATGATTAAGGCCCATCACCTGGAATTGCTCTGCAGGGTGAGAAGATGCCCCAGTACAAAGCTTGACAGAAGGTAGGTTCTCAGTCAGTGCTTCCTTTCTTTCCTTCAGATGTCTGTCCTACGGTGTGTGTGGGGTGTGTGTGTGTGTGTGTGCGCGCGCGCACGTGCGTGTGTGTGCATGTGTGTGCGTGTGTGCGTGTGTGTGTAAGTGTGTGTGTGTGTGTGCGCGTGTGTGTATTTATTTTCTACCAGTTAGAAGAGCTAAGCTAGCATTGACTCCACGCGGTCGTCGAGCAGTTGAATTGCTTGGACTCTTGCTTGGACTGTCCCCTTGACTTGGAGATGGTTTCCTTACTTGCCCCTGCACAGGTCAGAGCTGTGTCTCCATGAGAAGGTCCTGAGAGGCCACTTGTCTACCTGAGCATTTGGGCTGGAGAGGAGGTCAGAGGAGGGAGGAGAGGTGGGGTTGCCCCTCTTTTTGGGCTTGAGGACCCTGTCTTCATAGCACCTTCTGCTGCCAGGGGGAGAAAGGCCAGGCCCTGCAGCGGGAATCCCGTGCAGGATGCTGCACAGAAGGAATCCTCCCTGTGTGACTCTGACACACAGCAGGTGGTCTATCCCCATGGCAACAGACAGAGGAGGCCAAACTTCCCCTGGGCCCTGAGGCCAGCGCATGTGGCTTCTTGCGGGCAGCTCTGCATGACCTCTGGCCCGCCCAGCTGTGTAGGCCAAGCCACTGTGGCTCTTGGCTGAAGGTCTTCTCTGAGGCCAGGTGCTACGGACACACAGATGGATAGATGTGGTACCTGCATGGTCCTTGTCCCAGGACTAGTGTGTCTGGTGGGGGGATATGTAAACCCCAGATTCTCTTTTCTTAGGAAATGTGTTATAACAGGACCAAGTAAGATGAGGAATGACAGGCAGGTGAAGACCATTCCAACACAAGGTAATCAGGGCTCTCTCCTGAGGAAGATGGTGGCCCGTGCTGGTGGCTCAGTGGGTAGGTGAACACTTTAGGTGGCGTGAAAGAGAAGGCCATGATGATTTTTATGAGAGGAGACTGACTTTGGAAGGGGAGGCTAGCCCCAGCCAAGGAACTGCTGCTTCTCACCAGGGGATAGTTTAGCAAACAGAGTCTGAGAGCAGAGGTTGGGTACAGGTGCCCACAGGGGAGAAGCTCAGGGGTAAGAACTGGGTCACACAGTCAGCAGGACTGACGGCAGGCTGACTGCTCAGATTATGGAAGCAAAGCTCATTAATTCTCCTCAGTTAGAGACTCGGGAGGGGCCGAGTCTCCACCTGGGACCAGGGCATTCGAGGAGGGCTCAATGGGCAGGGTTAAGGGCAGAACTTTATCACACTGGCTTCACCCTGGGGGAAGGTGGTGAGTGTCCTGGACAAGGCCCTGGAGGCCCTGGGGCCACCTGATCCAGAAGTAGTCTGTCTGATACTGCAGGGAGAAGCTGGAGAAGAAAGATCGCGTCGGGGCCATTGGTCTTGTGCTGTTGAGGACTTTAGCCCATTTTCTGAAGATTCCCAACTTTACAAGGGAAGACCTTCTTAAATGATCCTGCCTTTCTCTTTTCCCCATTTTCCTGTTGTATCCGTCCATTTTCAATTCTATAATAAAACACCTGAAGCAGGGAGATTAATAACGAAGAGGTTCTGTTTTGGAGGTTGGAAATCCTGGATCTGAGACCCGCTATGTTTAGCCTCTGGTGAAGGCCCCACGGTCTGGGTCACTACATGGTGGGTGGCATCATGGCAGGAGTGTGTGAGAGGGGAGATCCCATGGTGAGATTCAAGCCAGGCTTTCTCTTCTGCATAACTCATGCTCACAAGAACTCTGTGTGAGACCAACAGTGATTCCCTCCTGGTCAGCCCACCAGTTGACCTCCTTAGCTCTCCCTAGTTCCACCCTTATTGTAATCCACCATACTGGAGATGGAACCCAGGGCCTGTCTGTGTCTGGGTGCCAAGTGCTGTACCCCTGTACTGCGTCCCAGCCAGGCCCTGCCCCCTGTCAACATCGCCCCAGTGGGGTCCAACTCCAGCCCCTTGGGCCTTTGGGGGACCACTCACGCCACACCACCCACCATTCCTTGGGAGTGGAGATGGCATGGAAAGCCGTGCCCCTGCTCTGCCACCTGCCTGTCGGCACATGCTTCCTGCTGGAAGCCGCCTCTGTCTTCTGCTGTGCGGAGACTGCGAAGCAGCACTAGCCTGGTGGCCCAGGCAACAGCAGGGACCGACATTGTTGAGAAACACGGAGGACGTGTGAATTGGCCATTTCACACCGCGGCTCTAATGCGGCCGCCCTCCCAGGCGGTGATGAACAGGAGGAGGATAGCGAGATTGGGTTTTCGGCTCCTGCTACTTTCTGGGGCAGCTGGCTGCCAAGCAGGCTTGTGAAAACTTGCAGTCATCAAGTGAGAGCCACCTGACCAGGGGCCGACGCTTCCCTGTCCGCCCGGGTGTGTGTGCTCCGTCTCTCAGCAGGACAAGTCCCAAGCAGAGCCGGCCTGATCCTGGGGACTGCGCCTTCAGTCCCAACCCGGGCAGGAAGCCCAGCACAGAGCCTCCCGGGGGTGCACGAGTGTCTCCCAAACACGTACTAGTGACAGTGACGGCGACACACTCAGAGAATCCTGGGAAACATAGTCATGGGAAGATACAGTTGCTGCATCTCGGACCCCTGAATCTAAAGAAAAAGGATTCACCTGGAGCATGACCTTTGCTGCTGTCAAGGTCACTGTGTCAACCTGGATCAGTGAACTTAAGCAGGTCTCCGAGTCTCGGTTCCCCAGCTTCCTGGAGTCTTTACTAGGACCCTAGAAGACTGAGCATGCTTAGGCACCGCACACCATGGCTGCCTGGGCATTCTGGCTGCACAGCATGGTGGTTGAGGACGTAGGCTCTGGGGCCAGTCTCTGGGTTTGAGGCTTGACTCTAATGCTTGACCTTCTTCTTTCTCAGTTACCTCGTCTGTAAAATGGGGCTGTTTTGGTTTGGGTAGGAAGTGTCCCCCAGAAGCTCATGCATGAGACAGTGCAAGAAGGTTCTGAGGTGAAATGACTGGGTGATGAGGGATATAACCTATTCAGTGGATTAATCCACTGATATGGATTAGCTGGGTGTTAGCTGTAGGCAGGGAGATATGTCTGCAGGAGGTGGGTCACTGGGGACATGCCTTTGGGGTTTCTATTTTGTCCCTGGTGAGCGGAGCTCTCTCTGCTCCCTGATGCCGCATCCTGGGCAGCTTCCTCAGTGCCCTTCTGCCATGATGCTCTGCCTCCCCTTGGGCCCAGAGCCAGGGAGTCAGGTGACAGCGCACTGAACCTCTGACTGAACCCGTGAGCCAAAATAAACTTTTCCTCCTTTTAATTGTTCCTGTCAGGTATTTTGGTCACAGCGACAAAAAAGCTGACTAAGACAGGGGCTAACAAAGGGACACACGTAAGAGGTTTTGTGCTGATGGAGTAAATAAATTTTTGTAGAGCTCTTGGAATAGTTCTTGGCATATAGTAACTGCTATATAAGTGTTTGTGAAATAAATGGATGTAATTAGGTATGCTACTTCAAAATATCATATGGAGAAAACCTCCTGACAATGGGGCAGATAGTAAAAACCTAACATTGCTGAAATTGCCACACTTGGATTATTTCTGTATTGGCCAGCTTTGCCAAGTGACAAACAACCTCACGACTCACTGGCTTACAGGAAACCATAATTTCTTGTTTGGGTTTTGTGTGGGATACTGCTGCGGGTCTGCAGGTCCTTGCTCCATGCATTTTATTACTCTGGGACACCTGCTGAAGGAGTCACCTCAATGTGGGATATGCCCATGCTTTTGACATAGAGGAAGAGCAAGTGATCTGAGTAGAACCCTGAAACCCCCTTTCATATGTCTATTTAGATGTAATGTGTCAACCCAGGGAAGTCCCATGAATGCACATTTTCCTTTCTGGGAAGTGATAGCATATGCTCTTGAATACTACAACTAGCTACTGCAAGAACCAAGATAGTAAGGAGATATGCACCGTTTTACATGAGGAATTTTGAAAGTATTTAGCTCAGAATGCAGAAGTCCCAGGGAAGGACATATTTGAAAGCTATTTGGTAAAAGATCCATGAAATATATCCTGTGCAAAACACAAAGCAGTGCTGGACTCAACATAAATCCTTATAAAACTTGGTCGTGGAGCATGGTAATGGGTCTCCTTATGGCAGAACGGGCAATCCAATTACCAGAAGTATTTGAATGTTGGCTGTCAGCAGATGGAAATCAGATGAGATGAACAAATGGGGCTTCGTACCATCGTGTGTCCCCCGAGCTCTGAAATCTCTATCCTCCCAGAAATAAGTGAACTCTAGGTAAGTCTGAAAAATAGTTAACTTCAAGTCACTTGGAGTCATGGCGTGCGGCTGTTTAGACATCAAGCTTGTATTGGACATGGAAGTGAGATGTCCTGGTCACTTGTGCTGTTCATCAAATACCTCCGTTTTTTCTTCTTTTGGGAGTGCGTGAGAATTGACTTTCTTGCATCCTGCAAAATTAAGCATCGCCATGGAATTCATTTTGACCAAGGAACTGTGAGCATGGCCCGTGTGTGTTTTGGTCTGAGAGGAAACTTGATGAACCAGTGCACGATTCCTCTTGCTTCCTGCCTGTTGCTGTAGTGACTGGGGCTGGGCTGGGTGAAGCTTCCATCAACCTGGCCACCGACAGCACAAGCAGACTCCCCTCCCACCCGTGTCGCTCACGAATGAGAAATACCCCCTGTTGTTAAGCAGTGAGGTTTTTTTTGGTTGCTTGTTATTGTAGCACAATCTAGTCTAACCTACATGTGTTTCTACCTCCCAGGCCAGCCCTGTCCAGTAGAATATGTGAGTCACATCCATAAGTAAAATGTTTCAGTAGTCATGTTAAAAAAGTTAGGTGAAATTAACTTTACCTATAATAATTTTAATACTCTGACCTAACATGCCCAACATAATAACCAATATAATTTCAATATGAAGTCCACATTAAAGATTACTAATGGCCTATTTTACACTCTTTTCCCCCCATCCAATGTTGTTTTAGTTAGCTTTTGTTTCACGGTGACCAAAATACCTGACAAGGACAACTTACAGGAGGAAAAGTTTATTTTGGCTCAGTTTCAGAGATCCAGTCCATGGTGGGCTGACTCCATGGCTCTGGGTCCAAGGTGAGGCAGAGCATCATGGCGGAAGAGGGTGGGGGAGGAAAGCCACTTCCCTCATGGCAGCTGGAAATAGAAAAGGGAAGGGGTGCAGGGAAAATGCCCCCTTCCAGGGCAGCCCCAGTGACCCACCTCGTCCAGCCATGCCTCCCCCAGCTGCCTCCAGTCACCACCCAGCCAGTCCCTTCTCACGAGGATAGACTGAGGAGGCTGCAGCTCTCACAGTCCCATAGTTTCACCTCAGACATTCCTGCATCAACGCAGGGGCTTCTGGGGGATACCTTGTGTCCAGACCGCAGGAAATGTCTTTGAACTTTGATGTGTGCTTTATACGTACAGCACGTCTCCACTTGAACTAGCCACGTTTCAAGGGCTCAGCAGCCCATCCGACCCTCCTGTCTGGGGTCTTGGAGAGAAAGACTTGACTTTCTATGGCATGGTTAAAGGGAGATAATGAGCTGTTTGCTATGTTTTGTTTCATTGTGGGAAGGGGAATGAGTAAGTATTTACAAGCAAAATAAAAGGTTTTTGATGTTAGTTTTCAGGCAAATTGAAGGATAATGG
Organism: Marmota flaviventris; assembly: GCF_047511675.1. NCBI lineage: Eukaryota > Metazoa > Chordata > Mammalia > Rodentia > Sciuridae > Marmota > Marmota flaviventris. Next base: position 25,613,480 of record NC_092516.1, read on the forward strand.
AACCAGATTTTACTTTTTATTTGAGTCTGAAAAAGACAGAAACTGACTGAGTTTTTTTTTCCCTTGCACACAGGTTTTCCATAATTCTATTATGAAAAAATTAATAGTGTCTATCTCTATAGTAAATAAAATTAGTACCCGAACTCATCAAGTGAGGGATAGTGTTTGTAGATTTTTTTGTTTTGCTTTTGCAGACGGGTAACACTGTTGCACTCATCTGCACACCTGTGTGTGTGTGTGGTCTACAGCAGAAGTCTCCCTTCCCTTCCTGTCCCCGTTGGCTCGCTTCCCATGCATCCTCAGGGCCAGGGACACAGCTCAGTGGTGGAGGCACAAGGCCCTGGGTTCCATCCCCAGCTTTGCAAAAAGTAAATAACCCACCCTCCTCTTGTGTCTGCTTTCAGAGGCTCTTCGCTCTCACAAATGACAATTCTCTCCTTTCCTTTTAAAAATGTTTTTTATTATTTTAGAGCAGTATTAGGTTCACAGCAAAATGGAGAGGAAGGTAGCGAGATTTCCCTGAACTGCTGCCCGCATACATGCACCGACCCTTCCATGATCAACAGCCCCTGGCCCAGGGGATGGGGGATGGGGGCGTTCCCCTCTCATCGCCTCCAGGGCTGTGACTGAGCCTGGGTCCACACTAGGTGTGCACGTCCCAGGGGTCGTACAAGTGTGTGATGATGTGTACCACTGTTTCCATGCTGGGTAAAGTGGTTTCAGTGTCCTTAAGACCGTCTGCTTCCCTGCTCCGTCCCTCCTTCCTGGCCATCAGGGATCTTTCTACTGTCCCTCTGGTTTTGTCCTTTCCCAGTGTCACAGTTGGAACCCCACCCTGTGTAGCTCCTCTGGACTGGCTTCTTTCATTTAGAAACAGGCATTTCCGTTTCCTCCATGACTTTTCATGGCAAATGCGAATTTCAATTCGTGTTTCTCTTTCCCACAGAACAAGGTGTGCCATACTGTTGAGGACCTTGATTTTCCTTGCTAAACTCAATACCTACCGGGGACCCTGCCACTGCGCAGGGCGGTCCTTTGCTGTGGTCTTTGGGTGGTGCAGCTCACTGGGTTCGCACCCACAGCTTGTTCGAGGAGCCTTCCTGGCTGGACGGAGAGCCCTCCCCTGCGTGCTGTGTGTCAGTGAGCCGTGCTCGGGACCCTTTACTGTCACTGGCCGGGGGCTTGTTTGTGTCCACCTCTACCCAGCGGTGGCTCTGCTGGGTGAGAAGGATTTTCCTTAGTTTCCGTCAGCTTGCTCTACCTTGGACTGAGACAATTGAATTAAAGGCTTTGCAGCTGGGAGATTTTTTTTTTTCCCTTTGTGTCTAGTTAATCTCTGCTTTAAGAATATTGCTGCTATGTAATCAGGTGTATAAATATTCATTACTGTTATATCTTAATTGTGAATTCTCCCGTTAGCATGACAAAGTGCCCTTCTTGGTATCGCTTACTCGTTCTTTGGCCTCGGATCCACCTTGCCTCATATGAATATCATGAGCCTGCTTTCGTTTTGTTCAGCCTTCCCTGGTACACCTGGGTCTAGTCTTCCATTTTTAAATGACTTTGTTTTACACAATGAATTTTATATGCAGCAAAGCATTTGGATTTCATTTGTGATACAATCTGATATTCTTTTACAGAGGTCCATTTACATATGGTATATAGACTTGAGTTTCGTTTTTCGTATTATTTTATATGTACTCTTTCTTATAGTTGTGTCCCTCTGTGATCTCTGCTGTATGTGCGTATAGTTCTGTTATCAAAGGGTTGGTATTTTTGTTCTCTTTGTTACCTTGATAAAATTAATTGTGGCTCCTATGATCCCTTCATCTCTATTTCTCTACACAGTGTCTAATGGTTTCCTAGTAAAGCAGTTATAAACTTAATGTGCTTCCTGTTCTTCCTTCCTTCCCTGCCCTTAGTTTTCCAAAAAAGTCAATACTATGATCTTTCTTGCAGTCTCTATTTGAACGGTTAATAGGCTTTATTGCTTCTGGTGCATGTGGGTTTCTTGCTTTGTCAGCTCTAAGTGATGCCCTCTGACTCTCGTCCGTCACAGATGAGGCCAAAGGTGAAACCCCGATGCTGTGGCCTCCTCCCTGACTTCTGTCTCTGTTTTGCTGTTGTTGGTTGTTAGGTGGATATGAGGTGTCCTCCAAAAGTTAGTGCAGGAACATTCTAGGGTGAAATGATTAGACAGGGGAGCTGTAACCTGATCAGTCCGTCCTCGTGGACTGAAGGGACCCATGGGTAGGCTGGTGGGGTGGGCTGGAGCAGGAGGGTCACTGGGGGCTGCCCTGGAGGGTGCATCCTCCCTCAGCCCCTTGCCCTCTGTCTGTTGGCTGCCATGATCTCGCAGTGTTCCTCCACGGGCCCCACACGAAGCTGCCTCACTCTGAGCCAAAAGCAACGGAGTTGGCCATCCACGGGCTGAGACCTCTGAAATCAGGAGCCTCAGACAATCTTTTCCCTCTCTAAGTTGTTCTTGCTGGGTATTTTGTACAGTGATGCAAATGCTGAGTGAAATGGCCTTACGGGAAGAAACAGACCATAGGTATTTGGTCATACCCGTTGTTTCAGGGTTCCAGGGGGGCCTACCCCACAGATCAGGGGGGTACTGCCCTTGAAGGATAATTTAGGCAGAAAATTCTTGGTTTCCACCTTGAATCCTTGGGGATTTGGAGGCATTTCTTCAGGATCTTCGCGTGTTGAATGTTGCTGTGGCGAAAGCTGGGGCCTCCGATTTGCTTCTTACGTAGGAGAGCTCTCAAAGCTCAGCTGAAAGTGCCTTTATCTAAATCCCAGCAAGTTTCCTAGGGCGTGTCTCAGTGCTGACCCCTCTGGGCGGACTTCCCTGATAATAGTATTCCTTTTCAATGTCATGTCCTAGATTCCCTGGGACAGTGTTATTCTTAGTATCCAGATATCTACCAATTCTGAAAACCTTTTTCAGGTATCCAGAAAAGGTGCTTTTATGAAGCAGTCAGCAAATTTATATAACTTACACCTGCAGGTTCTTGAATAGGCAGGATTAACATGGTCATGATGGCCATATTACCAAAGGTATTATGCAGATTCAATGCCATTCTCACCAAAATACCAATGGCATTCTTCACAGAACTAAAAAAAAAAAAAAAAAAAAAAAAACTATCCTACAATGAATTTGGAAGAATAAAAGACCCAGAACAGCCAAAGCCATACAGAGCAAGAAGGGCAATTCTGGAGGCATCACAATACCCGATCTCAAATAACACTGCAGAGCTACAGTAACAAAAATAACATAGCATTGGCATCCACAGGACATGAAGGCCAATGGAATAGAATAGAAGGCACAGGGACAAAGCCATATAGATACAGTCCTCTGACGCTAGACAAAGGTGCCAAAAACATTCGGAGAAAAGATAGCCTTTTAAACAAATGGTGCTGGGAAAACTGGATATCCACATGTAGAAGATGAAACTAAATCTGTATCTTTCACCCTGTATTGAAGTCAAATCAAAGTGCTTCAAAGACTTAAGAATTAGAGCAGAAGCTTTGCAAGTGCTAGAAGGAAACAGAAGCGCGACACTCTAACATAGGACCCAGGCGCCAGCTTCCTAACGGACCCCTTAAGTACAAGAAATAAAACCCAGAATCAATAAGTGGGTGACATCAAATTTAAAAGCTTCTGCATAGCAGAGAAAACCATGGAGGGCATGAAGAGAGGGCCCGTCTCTATATCTTCTTAGAGAAGATCTTAGCCAGCTACTCCTCGGACTAGAGATTAATATCCAGAATATATAAAGAGTTCAAAAAACTCCAAAAAAACCACCCCCCTTCCAATAACCAAATCAATAAATGGGCAAAAGAACTAAACATTAAATTTCTCAAAACAAGAAATACAAATGACCAAATTATTATGAAAAAATGTCCCATGTCCCTAGCAATCAGGGATTCTCCTATCTCGGCCTCCTGAGTCGCTGGGATTACAGTTGGGATTACACAGCACACCCAGCTTCACCTATTTCTTTTCCCTGGAAGCAATCAACAGTACTGACTTCATGAATATACTTCTGGAGATAATCTATGCATAGTCAAACAGAAATCCCCACACGTATATCTTTCTCTTATTTTCTTAGGCACATAGTAGTCTTTATATGCACATCATTTTGCTCCTTTTTTTTTTTCTTAACAATATATTTCAGTAATGATGTCATGTCAGAACATCAAAAGCTTCCTAGAGTTTAGGAATTGTTCCATTCTTTGGAAGTATTTCAATTTCTTTAAATTAACACATAAGCTGTCTTCAATCATTTTTTTTTTTTTTTTTTGGTAAACAGTGTTGTGATGAATAATCCTGAATATGTGTCATTTCAAACATGGATGGCTGTTTTAATCAGTGACAGCCGATTACGACTGTCAACAGGGCCTTAAGAGGTGGTTTCCCAATGAGGCAAGTTCTTGGCGTTGATGTTCAGCTTGACAGATACATTGTCAGCTTTAACAAGGCTGGGACGGGCAGGAGTCAGAAAGGAAGGAGGCTCCGTCAGGGCTGAGGCGGGCGAGATTCTCCTAGGAGCAGCATCAGTTAGTTAGGCTTCTGCCTTAAATAGCAGTTAACCCATTTCAGGGACCCTTGTCTATCTGACTTAAATCCACGACGCAGCTCATTTAAAACCCCTTGCTCATGGTCCATTGCTGTTATTTCCCACTACATGGGACCTAATGTATCCAAGACATTTCGGTAAAGTTGACCCCATTTGACTCTTGTGGTTACCCTAGGCAATAAGGGAGGGCATTTTGCAGCCCATTTCCTGGGTGAGGGCCATTAGCAGGTGGTCAGCTCCCCATGTGGTGACCATCCCCGTGTGGGCTGGAGCTGGCTCTCTTGAGTTCTAGCCTCTGGCCCTTTTCCTCTCTCTTCCCGACCAGGATGTACATTACAACTTTAGCCTTCTCAACTTCTTTCTTCTGACAACCATTTATAGCAAGACAACTCATTTACTTACTAGGGGCAATATTTTACCACCAACTTCTCTTGGAGATTTTACCAGGATGTCACATTGCTTAAAACTAGACCTTCTATGTTTGATTTCTTCATTGGGATTTTATGGCTCTGGTGGGCTATTTCCAACTAAAAATATTGCAGCTATTCTCATTGGCATTGAACTTTAGGGCCTCTGTCTCCGATTTATCTCAGTGTTGGAGCAGACCCAGAGCTGTTTTCCGAGGAGAATCTTGGCCCTGCGTGGGGCTACTCACTCAGTTCACCTCAAGCTTCTATCCTGGCTGGACTCCTTAATTTATAGATGAGGATGTCAAACATGCTGTGTGCGCTGCTGGCTGTTAAAGCATAAAGATCAGCCCTTAATCAGCAGTATGGAGTGTCTGTCCTCTAGGTCCTTGTTGGAGGGCAAAACCCTGAATTCTTTCTGCTTAATTCTTAACCAAATCTCAGCAAAACCCAAGTTTTCTACCTTGTTTGTCTGCATATCCTTTTTTTGCCATCCATCTACAATACCTTTCCCTCCTTCTAAAATCAAGATCAATTTTCATTTTATTCATGATTTACATCTACAACAGAGACACTTACTGTGTACCTGGTAACAGAGAAGGTGTTGGGAATAGAAGCATGAACTAGGCGGAATTCCTACTCTCAAGGGCTTTATATTCTAGTTAGAGGAGTCAGGTAGACATTCAACAAGCAAATATAACATATCAGGTCATGTCAAATGCTGTAGAAAAATTAAGGGGAAGCAAATGAAAAGTTGTGAGTGTGCAGGTCCACACCTGCTGTGTGTGCACGTAGTTTCAGAGGGGTGGTTTGATGTCCACACACCTGGTGTGTGCATGTGGTTTCAGAGGGGTGGTTTGAGAAGCTTCAGTATCATAGGGCATTTGGATGGATGCTGAGGAGGGAGGGTGTGAGCCCCTTAGATACTAGAAGGGTGGAGCACATGAGGCCTCCGGCTTGGGAGATACTGATGTCTTCAGTCTTCGCTGAGCTTCTTATTATGGGCAACAAGAAGGATGTGAACTTGGCTGCAACAGAGAAAGTGAGAAGAAGGTGAGAAGAATTGAAATCAAAGCATTAATTGGAAGGCAACAGGATTGAGCTGGGTGGCAGATCATCTAAGGCCTGTAGGTGTGGGAGGCAGGGCTTTCCATTGAAGCAGACCAATAGGACATGCACGTGTGTGTGTACACGCTCACATACATACACACGCTACAGAGTTGACCCATGTGATTATGGAGGCCGAGAAGTCCCAATACCCCAATCTGCAGTTGGCAAGAGGCTGACTCAGGAGAGCCAGGGTTTCATTCTGAATGCAGCAGGTCAACACCCCAAAGGGCCAGTGTTTCAGTTTAAGCCTGAAGGAAGGAAGGCTGACATCCCGGCTTGTAGAGTCTGGTGGAGGACGTTCTTATTACTCAGCGCTTTTGTTCTGCTGAGGTCTTCACCTCACTGGGTGAGGCCCACCCATATCCAGAGGGCCTCAGCCTACTGACACAGACCCGACCTGATCCAGTCTCATGCAGCAACACCCTTCACAGAAAGACCCCCAGAATAATGTTTGGCCCAACACAAGGACACCCCATAGTCCAGTCAAGTTCACACGATAGTTGACCATCACAGTAGGCCACAGGAAGTCATCCGCTCTAAGGGAAGTGGGAGCCATGGGGAGGCCTGAACAGGGGAGAGGTGAGTTGTCTCAGCTTCTGCTGAGAGCCCTGGCTGCTGTGTTGGAAACAGACTGGGTGGTGAGGGGAGGTGACAAAACGAGGGCAGGTGACAAACACAGAGGCAACTGAAGCCACCTGAGTGAGAAGAGAGGATGACTTGGACCAGAACGCTACTGGAGGCAATGATGTCTTGGCTTCACATACAGTGTTAGCATGGCGCCTCCGGGACCGCGCGGGGCTTTGTCCATAAATTTGTGGAGGCACCTCTCAGTCTGACTGCAGGGGTTTACTTACTGTGTCTTGCAGTGGTGGCTCTTTTATCAAATTTTATAATAACAGCCACTTAGTAAAAGATGGCTATTATCTATGGAGCTCTATTCTGCGTCAGGGACTGAGCTAAGTGCTTTATGTATAGTATTTCATTTGACCCTCCCATCAACCCTGTGAACGTATTATTAACCCCATTTTCTATAGGGTGTTCAACAATTTGAAAATGCAGATTTTTTTTAATAGACAGAAGATGTCCATATATATTGGATTATCTGTTGTATATGGTCCTTGGTTTCTAGACTTAAGGACCTTGTGGATGAGATTCAGATACAAGGAAGTCTAGATACCTGGCCAGGGTCTCATCCAGTGACTGCCTAGCACTGTTTCGTACCTGGCAGGCATTGAGTGAGCAATACTCAGTATACTCATGGGCGTCTGGGATGCCCAGCATGTGCCTGGCGTGTGGGGACCACAGGAGACAGCACTGAAAAGGTACAGCCGCTTCCCTTCGTGACTCCTGTGTTCCCATGGAATGGCATTTTGGGGAGAGTGAGTAACCCACTTTGGCTTGAGCTGACCAGTAGACAGGAGCCTTGGGGCAGTGAGTGGGGACAGGATAGCTGAGACTCTCAGTGCCCAGGTGCAGAGCTTTCTTTGGATCGGAGCCCAGGTCTCTAACCAGGTGAAGGCCCCGAGACGTCTGGGAGGTGGACCATCCCAGGGCAGTGCCTCCCGGCTCCTCCAGGGCCCCTTCCCTCTCATTCCCCCATGGGGCAAGGTGCAGTTACAGAAGAGTGCAGGCCAGCAATCCTGCTCCTTCTACCTGATGCTCGGCCGACAGGACACCTCCTCCGTGGGACACCAAAGCACAGGTGTCTTGTCCCAGACCACCCGCCATTTCCATGACAGCGTGCTCCACAGACTGAGCCGTGACCACCTGCCTCTCAGGTGCAGAAGGGACCAGAAGCAGGTATTATTGTCTGGTATAACCTCACCTGTTGGTACAGTGGCCCAGTAAGATCACGGAGCTCCCAGCATGTCAGATTCCCTTGGAACTTGGTAGTGGCTTCGTAATAAAGGCGTAACTTGAAAATAGCCTTCATGTAACACATTTAATTAAGCCAGGTGCAGTCAGGTGATGGTTTGGAGGAAGATTCAGGGTATGGGTTGCAGAAGATACCAGGATCATAAAGACCTGAGTTCTAGCCCTGGTTCTGGATGATGTTGGCTGAGCCAGTCAGCCGACAGAGCTGCCGTTTCTCATTGGTCCCATGAAGGCGTCAGAGCAGACAGTAGCTGCACCACCACCACCCTGCACTGTGCCATGCTTTCTCTGCCAGGTTCTGCCAGGCCCTCTGTGCCAGGCATGTCTCATGAAACAGACACAGGAGTATCTACAGTCTCTGTTCAGCTGGCTCCCGTGCTCACCCCCATTTTAGAAGAATCCTTTTTCTCTGATAGAGTCTTACACGGAACGCCGATTTTAAACATTTGCTTTGTTTGAAGCAGAAACGGGCACAAGGCCTCCTCCCCGTCCCACCAGTCATCCCCCTCCCTCCCTAAGCGTCTCTACCATGGAACACAGCAGGAAGACCACTGGCAGGGGCTGGATTCATATTCTACTGCTGCTGTGGAAAACCACCACAAACTTGAGGGCTTAAGACAAATGTATTGTCCTGGAGTTCTGGAATCCAGAGTCTCACAGGACTAAGGCCAAGGGCTGGCAGGGCTGGTTCCTTCTGGAAGCTCCAGGGAGAATTCATCTTCTGATTTTTTTCAACATCTGGAGCCTGCTTACACTGCCTGGCTCGTGACCCCCTCTTTGTATCACCCCAGCCTCTTCCATCGTCACATCTGCAGTGAAATCTGCCTTTAGGGACATTGTGTGCAATGACCCTGGCCTGCCCAGAGAGGCCAATATAGGTCTCCTCTCTCAGGACCCTTAACACAATCGCATCTTCAAAGCCTCTTTGGCCACCTAAAGTAATATCCACAGGTTCCAGGGGTTAGCATGGGGAGATCTTTGGGCCCACTCTCTACCTGCCACGGGGGGTTCATAGAGTCTCAGGCTCTTCGTGTTCCTAGCATGGGCACATGGGGTACCCCAGTGTGTATCCTCAGCCATCAGATGATTCTTTCCCGACTTGTTTTCCTAGCCTGTCCTCTGTTTCCATCACCCCAGTTGCGCAGGGGGGTGGGTCTGGCAGGGTTTTTCTCTGAACCTCGGCTCTGGAGGCCTGAACCTGCTCCACAGTAGGAACCCCGGGCTCCTCTGTCAGCCCTGGCTCAGGGTGTCTCTGTTCATTGTGGCAATGTCAATAACAATTATTTCCCTCTTCATGATTAGCTCCACTCAAGCTGGGTCTAAATGATATCAAAACAGCCAGTCAATTTCATCAATTTACTCAGTCTTTCAATTTAGTAGAAAATAAAAAATCAATTAAATTAATGGGTTGAGTGACCTGACAGGTTGTCTTGTTGATATGGTTGAGTCTGGAAATACGGTGGAGATGCGTAGTGGTGAGAGTCCCACCATCTGACGGTGGTGGTCTCCTAAAGGACCACCCTGTACTCATGGAGAGGAAGACAAAGCTCTGTCTCTCAATTTTCTGGGATTATAGCTAGTTCAAGCAGTTTCACATTGATGACCTAGTTTTGTCGTGCCAATGTTCTGAGGCAGTTAGGACAGTTGAGGCAGCTGAGGCAGGAAAGCCCAGTAAGAAATCTGAAGGTATGCCAACACCAGCGTGTACTCCTAAAACTGCTTGGACCTGACATAAGCACTCGCATATATTATCTCATTTAATTCTCCCAATAAATCTAGGAGGTGGAAGCTGTTATCCAGATTTTAGGAGGAGTAAGTGAGGGCAGAGCTGGGATACCAAGTTAGGTCTCTCGACCACTAGTTTTTCCTCTAGATCAGAGGTTCTCAAACTTGATTATGTATCAGTTTCATTAAAAAGCCAGAAAACATGAAAAGTCATTCATGGCAGACATGCTCTGGCCTATCTCCAAGACCATGGGTGCCCAGCTGTGGGAGGAGTGAGGCACCCTGGCATGGCACCCAAGAGGTCTCCGGGAAGAAAGCAGTGTGTGCTTTGCCACTTTGTTTAAGAAAGGAGGAGATGGTGTGTCTATGTTGCATGTACATGAATCATAAACACATACATGGCCAAGAGACGAGCACATGTGTTCATGAACCTATGTGACCGGCCCTCCTCACCCGGGGGCTCCGTCTGCAGGTCCAACCAGCCACGGATTGAAAATTATTCAAAAAATTGCGACTGAATCGAATATGTGCAGACTGTTGTTCTTGTCCTTATTTTCTAATTAATACATTATAATAACTATTTACATATTATTTACATCATATTAGGTGTTATGAGTGATCTGGGGGTGATTTGAAGCATGCAGGAGGATGTGCGTAGGTGCTGTGGGGACATAGGGACTTGGATGTGTGTGGGTGTTGGTGTCCCTGTGGGGTCCTAGAACCAGTCCCCTAAGGATAGTAAGGGGCGACTGCACGCGCCCGCGCACGCACACACACACACATACACACACACGCATTTATTTCCTTATATTAAAATATATAAACAGCCAGGTTATGGAATCAACCTAGGTGTCCTCTGATGGATGTGTGGATGAAGGAAATGTATACACAATTGCATAGTCAACCATGAAATAAAGTCTGGCATCCGCAGAAATATGGATGAGTCCTGAGAACATTATGTTAAGGGAAATCAGGTGAGTGCGCACAGACAAAAATACTGCATGTTCTCCTTCATATGTGGAAGCCAAAGCTGAATTCAAAGAAGGGGAGAGTAGAGTAGCGGCCACCAGAACCTGGGAAGTGGGGGGAAGATGTAGAGAGGGATGGCTGATGGCTATAGGGGTGTAGTTTCATAGGAGGAATAACTTCTCCCATTCCACAGCACAGGGACATGTGTATGGTTGACAGCAGTGAAATGTATATTTTAAAATAGTGAATAGGATTTTGAATGTTCTCAGCACAAAAATCAGAAATCTGTCTGAGATGATAAATAAGCCAATTGCCCCGGTCTGGTCACCTTGTTTCCTATGTGCTGAGATGCCACACTGCACCCTACAAATGTCTCTAAGTACTGTGGTCCAACTTTAAAAATTAATAAAAATACATTTAAAGACAAACTATAACATTAAGAAAAGGTTCCAGTAGGAAGAGAGGGAATAGAATGGGGTGGGGGATAAAGATAGAAGCAAACCTTCTTGGATTCTACCATTTTTTAGACTTGACTTTTGAACTTTTGAACCATATGAATATTTTGTATAGCTATGAAATCAAATTAAATAAAATGCAGCTCCAAAATATTAAAGTAAAATGAAATAAAGGAACCCAAACATCAAAACATGTGTCTAGTTGGCAAAACGATGCTGAGTAACTATCCCAAATAACGTGGAAACAGTCATTTTAGTGCGCAGCCTTGGTGGCCTCCCAAGGACAACACTAGGAAAATTCAAGCTGTTTTCCATTACGCTGTTACTGGTAACAGTTGCTGTTGTCATTGGGAGATAGCTGTGTAGCACGGGGTAAAAAAGGAGTCATTATGAACAAGAGGGTCAGGGGTTAGATGCCACTTGTATGTGAGGAGCCTCAGACTGGAAAAAAAATTTTTGAAAGACTGGGAGGGAGAGGTTACCAATGAAGTAATTTAAACAATCTCTAGCATAGAATTTTAACTGGAAGTATGATACAAACTCATATTTTCTTCTTAAAAAGTAAAACACCCTCTATACTTCTCAAAAGAAGAAACACAAGTGGCCAACAAATACATGAAAAATTGTTCAACATCATTAGCAATTAGGGAAATGCAAATCAAAACTACAGTGAGATTTCATTCACACCCATCAGAACAGCAGTCACCAAGAACACAAATAATAATAAATGCTGGAGCCTGTATGGAGAGAAAGGAACACTTACTGTTGGTGGGAATGTAAATTGGTACAACCACTGTAATGGTTAACTTGAATTGTCAACTTGAATGAATTGAGAGATGCCCAAGATTCAGAGGCTTCTGGGTGTGCTGGTGAGGGTGTGTCCAGGAATGATTGGCATGTGGGATAGGGAATTGAATTGGAGACCCTCCCTAAGTGTGGGCAGCACCATCCAACAGGCAGGAGTGTTGGACGGAATAAAAGTCAGAAGAGCAAGGCCTGCAGCAGCAGATAGACTCAAGCTCGAGTCTTCTTGAACAGGTTCTTGATGCCTGCTGCGATCATCTGAGGACATCAGACTCTTGCTGCTTCACTCTTCCAAAGTGGACTCTGCCAGTGATTCTCCAGGGAGTTTCTAGAAACCTTCAGTCTGGACTGGGGTAGCACCATTGATCCCCCTTGTTCTGAGGCATCAGTGTCTTGGACTGCACAGCTACTGGTTCCTCCAGCTCTCCAGTGTGCAGACAGCCACTGTGGACTGTCCAGCTTCTGGATATGTCAGCCAATGTAATAAATCGTCCTTTTATAATCATAGCTCCTGTTGATTCTGTTTCTCTAGAGAACCCTGACTGATACAACCACTATGGAAATCAGTATGGAGGCTTCTCAAAAGACTGGGAATGGGACCACCATATGACCCAGCTATGCCACTTCTCGACATTTATCTTGAAGAATTAAAATACTCTTACTGCAGTGATACATGCATATGTTTATAGCAGCAACATTCACAAGAGCCAAACTATGGATCCAGCCTAGGTGTCCATCAATGGATGGATGGATAAAGAAAATGTGGTATATACCCATAACAGAGTTTTATTCAGCCATAAAGAAAAATGAAATTATGGCATTTGCAGGAAAATGGATGGAACTAGAGACCATATTGTTAAGGGAAATAAGTCAAACTCAGAAGGTCAAGGGTAGTAAGTTTTCTCTCATATGAGGTAGCTAGAGAGGAAAAAGAAAAACAAAGGTGGGTGGGATCTCCTAAAAATCAAAGGGAGGTCATTAGAGAAAAGGGACCAAGGAGTGGCAGGAGGGAGGGAGGGAGGGGGAGGTGCTGGGAGTGATATTGGCCACACTATTGTGATAGTGTGTGCATGTATAAATATGTCCAACAAATCCCTTCAGTATGTACAACTATTAGGCACCAATCAAATGTGTGGGGGAAAAAACGTAAACACTTTCTATCTCTGTCTACCAAAAAGGCCCAGAAAGAGTCACCAACTCAGGTGCAGTGAGCCCTTAGATCCCAGAGTGTCTCTTAGATCCACAAGAGCAGTACAAGACTTGGGGGGGGGGGAATGAATGATCCTAGGTTTGGGGCAGGAGTACACATGTGGGGCCTGGATAATCTTGTCACACACAGAGGAAGGGAGCAATTAGTGGTGACAAGAGAAGGACTGTCACAGAGGGACTCGGGAGCCCAAATGAACAGGCTCCCACTGCCAGACGTGGGATGATTGGGCCAGAACAAGAGTGATCATGGGGCAGCCTTGAAGCCCATCAGATGATTCATGAGTTTCTATTGCTACTCTCAAACAGCTACGAAACTCTGCAGGATGCTGGGGAACCTGCTCCCTAGTTTGAAACCTGGTAAGAAAAGGGAAGATGTTGAGCACCTGCTCTTCCTGTTTGAACCATACCTCTGGAAGCCTTGGAGTTGATAAAAGGAGGTTTCTTTCTATAAAAGCATCCTGGCTAACAAAAGAAGTAATCATGGAGTTGGAATATTATTCCTTCCGAAGCCTAATAGACTAGTGAATCTAGACAATGATCCTGGATGACCGCCCATGTCATAGACAGAGGCAACTGGATAGTAAGTACCTTCAATGTGAGTGCACACCACCGCCTTTGAAACAGTCTTTTTTTAAACTTTGCATAACATTTTATTTTTACACAATATTAAAACCATGTTATAAATGGCAAATATTCTAATTAAATTCCTAAGTTTTTGAGAAATTTTAAAGCACAAAATGCAATTATCAGAGCAAAAAATATATATGTGTGTAGTGTCTTACTTATTTCTTTGTTTAATTATTCTAGAGAAAGCAAATGCAGCTTAAGATACAGAAACAAGACAGCATAAATTCGAAGGCAAAATGGAACCAGGAGTGGGCCCTGAAAATATGTACATCAGAGTTCTATGGAGTTGCTACTGACAAAGCCAACATGAAATAATCTCCTCAAATAATTCAGATACGAAGTTCATTGGGCCTCCTGATCTAGGACCAATTTACAGAGAATACGGGGAAAGATGAACATGTTCAACTATGCCACGGGGAATCCATCAGCAGAATCTAGATGGTGAGAAACTCTACAAGAATTTGTCCTCATTTTCTCTTTAAAAATACACACACACACACACACACACACACACACACACACACACCAAGACAGAGAGCAGAAACCTAGAGATTAAAAATTGTAACATGCAAACCTTATCTGAATTCCAACTGAAACAAATGATTAAAAACATCAAATATCAGGGGAAATAAGATTTTGATTGATTATTCAATTAAACAAGGGATTATTATCATTTTTTTTTTTTTAGATGGGGCTCTGCTACGTTGCTAACTGCTGGTCTCAACTGATCCTCCTGCCTTGGCCTCCTGAGTCGCTGGGACTGACTATAAGTGTGTACCAGGGCACCCAGAATTTACTAATTTTTTTGTATGATGATGGTAATGTGGCTATTTTTAAGAAATAGTTTTTATTTTTTAGAGATACATTCTGAATGAAGCAAATTTGATATCTGGGATTTGTTTCAAAATAATCATTCTTTTTGGGTGGGTAGGGAATGGGGAGGAGGAGGAGGTTAAACCAGATTGGCCTTGAATTGTTAATTATGGACACTGGATGGGAACAGGGGGTTCATGGTGCTGTTTAAGGTTGCATGTTCCTAAAATCTTTGTATATAAAAAATTAAAAAATTATGGAGCAACAATCCTTACTGAGTGGACTGTGACTCAGTTTTGTTTTTGTTTCCATGTTAAAGCTCCCTAGGTGGTTTTAATGTGCAACCCCAATTCCAGATCCTTCTTTAATTTTCCTTAACAGCTTTTCCCCAGGGGGGCTGGGAATTCCAAGCTGCTGGAGAGACACTGTCCTGGGAACAACCCTTTCCCTTACGACTGATCTCATCTTGAAACTTTTTCGGGTACTTCAGAGTTGCCAGATCTCTTTTTCTGTTTCTTCTGATTTCCCCAGCTGGTGTGAGACTTCAGGAAGTTATTAGCCATTTGGGATTTGACTTCTTGTGCCCTGGAGGCCTGGGAGACTGCCTGACCCACTTTTGGAAACAGGGTGTGGTTTGGAAGACTCCTGTCCTCCCAAAGAGAACGCCTGTCTCGCAGGGCATCTGGCTGGGTGGAAGTCGGTCCAAGTCCATCTGGGTGCTGGATACTCTGTGGGTGGCTGTGCACGAGGGGAACCGGGAGTTAGTGGTCAGTGTGGGGAAGGAGGTGCTGTGGGCAGTTTCCTGAGGGGCCCTGCTGCCCGCCTGTTTTGAGTTTTCCATCAGATCAGTGAGGACCGAGAAGAGCCTTTGGGGAGTGCAAGGCGAGGGTCACTGCACTGAAGTGATGAACTCCCAGGGGGATGTGGACCCCAGAACCCTCCTTAACCCCATGGACAAAATGACAGACCAAGACAGAGCTTCCTCAGGGCTGGGCCCATCGGCGCCAATTGGCAGCACTGGTTGGGACGTTGCACTGGACCAATTGATTCTCAGCTCTTGGTTCTGAAATTCTTAATGATGTTTGGACAAGAGGCCCCACATATTTTATTTTGCACTGGATCCTGCAAGTTCTGTCCCGACTGAGAGGAATGATTTTGAAGAGGACATTGTATGTGTGAGGGAGTCAAACCATCTCTTGACGGAGGCCTGAAGGATCTGGAGAGAGCAAGGAAAACCAGAAATGAAGGCAGGGAGTTGTCAGTGGAAGAGCAACGTGAGGGTTTCCAATATCGGGAAAGGACTCCTCTGCTCTACATGGTTTCTTCCTAGTGCACGTCAGAAAGGTGGATGGGGCAGGGGAGATAGGTGGCTTAGTCTGAGGTATCTTCAGATGGGTGTGTGAACCACCCAGGGCTCTGCTAGGGAAGGGCGTGTGATAGAGGAGGAGGAGTGGCATTTCAGGGATTCCCTGCTCAGGGCTGGAGCCCAGAGAAACATAGCTGGTCTTCCAGGGAGCCTGCTTCACACCCAACAGCTGGGCCTCAGTCCATTCTGGTTGCTACGGTGAATATCATCAACTAGGAAACCAACAAGCAGCCCTCTCTCTTCTCACAGTTCTGGAAGCTGGGAGTCCAGGGTCAAGGTGTCAGCGGGTCTAGAATGCCACGAGGGCCACTTCCTGGCTCACAGACAGCTGGCTGTCCCTGCATGCTCTCCTGGTGGGAGAGGCGGAGGAGCTAGGGTTACTTTTACAAGGGTCTCATTCATGGTAGCTCTGCCCTCCTGACTAATCACCTCCCAAATACCTGCATATTGGGAATTGGGTTTCAACGTGTGGATTTTGGAAGGGCACAATCATTCCATCTATCTGAGCTCTGAGCCTGTTCTCCTCCTCATTTTATGAGATTCCAGTTTTATAAGGTAACCTATCCATTTACTGAATCCTTTAGCAGACACAGACATACTATTTTTACATTCGTCCCTGCACACACAGGCACGCTCGGAATTCCAGATGCAGATTGCATGGCGGGGTGTTTGTTCTCATGGTGCAGGACTAGCCAGCAATGGAGGGGGGGATGGTGACAGGTGGAAATGAGAGCTCCCATGAGAGCATGGGGTCGGTGTTGCCAGGTCACGTGAGTCCAGTCATCCTCTGAAATATCGACCCACCCTTGGAGACAACTACTTTTGTTTCATTCCTGTTCAGATATTCTAGATACAATGATTTCATGAAAAGAAAGATAACCAAACCTCATCCTAATAGCCAGAAATTACCTTTGAAAAGTACTTTACAGCAGTGGTTCCCCAGGTGAGGGCCCTGAACTAGCAGCTTCAACAGCTCCAGGCCCTGCCCAGCCCCATGGAATCAGAGACTCCTGGGTAGAGTTTAACAGGGTTTGAAGAAGCCCTCTGGGTGACTGAAATCAGTGGTGATGGTGAGAACCACTGTCATAAGGTACCTCCCCTGTCCTCTTGAGCCCTGATGACTCGTGGGTGATCCCGGAACCTTGCTCTGAGAACCCTCCTGTGTATGAGGAAAGCACCTTCTTGCCCACAGCCTCATTGACGCTTGCGCTTTGAGTGTTGTTTCCAGCCTTTGAAATCTGTCTTATGGAGTTTAGAAGTCTGCATCCCAGAGGAGGGAGGGGTGAAGGGTGAAGTCAGAGTGCCAAAGAGGGAGGGCGTCAAGGAGAGGCACAGAGGGCAGAGGGAGGTAAGGGTCACTGTTTGCTAACTACTGCCGTCCGCTTGGATCTATTTGTTCATCTGCCTATCATCCATCCGTCTGTCCATCCATCCATCCATCCATCCATCCATCCATCTGCCTGTCTGTATTCTGTGTCTCTGTCTGTCTGTCCACCTGTCTTTCTACTATCTGTCCTCGTCTGCCCTTCTGTCATCAGTTTGTCTCTGTCCATCTCTGCACTGTCACTCTGTCTACATGTCCCTGTGTGTATCTATCTGACCTTTGTAAATATTTTTAACTGAAATGAAGGACAAAGAGGAGTTGGAAGGGAGGGGAAAAGAGGACTCAGGTAAACCTTCTTAACACCTGAGGGACTCCGATTCTCCAGATGTCAAAGAAATGTGGGTGGAGATGGGTGTGGGTGAGAGCAGATGGGTGTGTTCATGAGTGTGTAAATCATTATTTCTCAAAATTATTCTGAAGCCCGAGGTGAGTGCACTTGAAACTCAGCTTCCGACCACAGGGGAGGGGGCATGTTCACGGCGATGGGAACTGTATCTGAGGGAGGTTTGGGAGACAAGGAAGAGAAGGCAGCAGAGCAGAGACTGTAGGAGGGACGCCAGGAGGCCTGTGGGTGGGGCCGCTGAGGTGCAGGGACCAAGTGAAGTGAGATGACCAAGGGGACCCTGACGGTGGAAAGCGAGTGGCTTTGTAATGAGATGTCTCAGAAATAAGGAAGGAAAGCACTTTTTATAGCAGCAATTAAAGAATCTAAATGAACGCGTCTTTCAATGAATTGCATGTTTACGTTTTGGGAACAGAGATGAACCAAGACAGCCCGGGGTGCTTCGCCTACGACTTTCCCACCCACTCCCGACAGAGCTGTGAAATATGTACCTGCCTCCCTCTCCAAGTCCTTCTCCCAGCTAATTATCTGTAAAGATTCAAATCATGAACTGCAACTCCAAGGCTTTCTATGGGCACCAGGGGAGTATTAAATGGGGAGATTGGAAGCAAAATTATAGTTCCCCCAATAGATTTTGGGGGGGATTGATAAAAATCTGCTTTTAATTAAAAATATAAAGCAATAAGGCCCTGTATGCATAAACAGGAGTGTCTGCGGGGCCTGGTCCCGTGTGGAAATGCCTACAGATGCCCGCTGGGACCCTTTGCTGCCTGGCCTGTGGGCCTCCGGGAGGGGTGATTGATGGGTGGGCAGGATTTTCAGCCGAGAGGCCTTGCGAATAGAACAGGGATCCAGAGGCTGTAAGGCGGCTCATGCGATGAAGTAATGCGCTCGCCGCTGTCTAGGTAGGGAATTCGGCCAAGCCCTGTGTTTTAAATAAAATGAGGCTTTTGTGGTTCTGGGCATGGGCCCGCCAGCACAGGCTGACCTTGGCATCTGTGTGCTGAGCTTTCCTGTGCGTGTGGCCACCGGCTGGACGGGGGCTCAGAGGCTACCCAAGGGCAAGTGTGCTGGGCTCCGGGACCCTCCATCCCACAGCTGGTTCCTGTTTCAGGGAAGGCATCCACTGGCTGCTCCAGCTCAGGATCTAGGCTCTGTCTCGATTCCTCCCAGGTCTCAAATCTATCTTCAGCCCATTTATCTTTTCTTGCTTTCACTGTTGCTCCTCCCACTGTCCCCTGCCTGCCACCAATGTCCCTTAGCTGGACTCTGCATGACCCTCTTAGTCCACCTCTCAGTTCCCTTGCTTACTGCTCTATGGCCCAGCCTCCAGGCAGAGTCCAAAGGAGGTTTTGCCTGGCATCCTCCAGGGAAGAGTGCAGCCAGGGCTTTGCACAGGAGCTGGAAACCACACAGCCCGGGTTTGAATTCTGGCACCACCATGGGCTTCAGGCCCTGGCCCGCCTTCCTCCTCCCTCCCCTGTAGGACAAAATTGTAAACACTGGGCTCACATTATACCCTGGCACTCCATTGGCGCTCAGCCTCTGACTTCTTTATTTTTTTTTGTACTGGGGATTGAACTCAGGGACACTTGACCACTGAGCTACATTCCCAACCCCATTTTTTTTTTTTTTTTGGTATTTTATTTAGAGACAGGGTCTCACTGAGTTGCTTAGCACCTCGCTGTTGCTGAGGCTGGCTTTGTACTAGCAATCCTCGTATCTCAGCCTTCCCAGCCGCTGGGATTATAGGCATGTGCCACCTCACCTGGCCTTCAGCCTCTGACTTCTGTCCAGAGCTCCTGAGGAACATCTGACCAGGCCCCACATGTGCCTGCATCCCTCACCTCCCTCCAGCTTCCCAGGACCCTGGTCCATGAGGCAGTGGAATGCTGGACGTTGAAAAACAGTAGAAGAACCAGGAGAATTGGCATAGAGTCCCACTGACGGGATCGGAGATCTACCCGGCAGGCCAGGTCTGGGGTTCTAGATGCAGAAGCACGCAGAGAGGCAAATCCTGAGAAAGGTGAGCTTGGAAAGCAGACCCAGGACTGATCACTTGTAACTGGAGGAAGGAAGGCCAGACCTGGACACACTGCTAAGCTGTGCTCCTGGCTTTGACATGATCTGGGGGTAGAGCAGGCAGCTGTGGAGTCCCCTGTTCCCAAAGCTTGCCTAGGGAGCCTCCTGCTAAATCACGATGCTTCTTCCTGGGAACCGGGGGACCACTGGTCTTGATGTGTGAGCGCCTGTCATCAGGCAAACAGAGGCAGTGGAGAGAAGGGCAGGATCTAGCCCTAGAGCACTGGGGTGAGGCCCGGCAGGAAGCGGCTGCTGAGGATTGGAGGGAGGAGCAGGGGACACCTCCGAGAGATTGGGCATGGGAATCAAGCCACCATGAGGTGTGGTCACTAAGTCAGGGCAATGCAAGGGGCAAGACTCACCTGAAGGTCGAAAGCTGGAGTCTTTGCCTGCAGGGAGGGCTGTCCAAGAACAGGGCAGGGAGAGAGGGAAGAGGCTTGGACCTTGGACTTCCTGGCCTCCAGAACCCTGTGAATGACCTTCTGTTGTTTACAAGCCACCCAGACTGTGGTATTTTATTATAGCCGAGTGACAGGGCCACTATGGGGGGGCTGGGCTCCTTGAGGCCAGAGAAAGGTGGCTCTGAGCTGAGGCAAGACACACAGTGGGGCTGCGTGGCCACTGCACAGGGAATGTGAGCATAGAAGTTGGGCCTGGCAGGGGCATGGGAGGGAAAGGCAATGAGTGACGTAAGTGTCACATGCACAGGGACTCCATCTGCCTTGTTCACCTACTGTGTGCTTGGCACACAGTGGACACTCACTGAATACATGTGAAACAAATGAAGCCACAGGACATGGCTGCTGATGGAATGGGTGGGGGTAAGGGAGAAAGAAAAGTAAGGAGAAGGCCACTGATTCCAGTAAAGGACCTGGTCACTCATGGTGATGCAGCAAACAGGAAAGAGGCAAATGCCGCAGCAAGCAAACCAACCAACCCTGACAGCAAAGAACAGCTCAACCAGAGGACAGAACCAAGGAAAGCAGAAACAACCATGTGCTCACACCAAGACATGGGCTCCCACCCGAGGCTTCCGCACCAGCGGGGTGGGGACTGCCTGCTTCCAAGACAAGGTTTTGTGGGCATTCCAGAGTCCCAGCCCCGGAGCTGGAGTCTTCTAGGGTTGGAGAACCAGTCCTACCTCTTGCTAGCTGCACAATCTCGGGCATATTGCTCTCTGTGCCTTGGTTTCCTGTTTTTTTTTTTAATACCTTTATTTTATTTGTTTATTTTTAGGTGGTGCTGAGGATCAGACCCAGGGCCTCACACGCGCTAGGCAGGTGCTCTACCACTGAGCCCCACTCCAGCCTGCCTGGGGTCCTGTTGAAGGTGAAACCAATACTTGCACAAGGCTTAGGTGGTACCTAGCACTTCACGAGTGTCCCGTGCATTTAGCTGCTACTGTTAACAGTGATTACGAGGGAAGGGAGCCCGGTCCCAGGGGCAGAAGCACTGCAGCTGGTGTAGGAGCAGGGCTGGGTGGGCTGCGTGGACACAGGGCCGCAGCCACAGGTTGCACTCAGTGGCTGACCGTCTTCAGACCTGAGCTTCCAGAACAGAACCATGGAGCCAGGCAGTCTGGGGGCAGGAAGCAGCCTGGGGAGACAGAAGAGAGAAGAAGCGAGAGGGAAAGTGGTTGTTAATGAGGAGAAAATGGCTAGACTTGCCAGCCCCAAGGACACCAGGAAAGTGAACAGAGGGCTCTGCCGTGAGGGTCCTTTTGAAGGAACAGAACAAATGCGCCCAGGCCAGGCGGCGGCTGGACTTCCCGGACGCCCCAGGGGTGCGTGGTGGAAAGCCCTCCAGAGCTGTGATTTCCACCCCAGCCCGAGCAGATGGGTTCAATAGAGACAAGGGTTATTTACATCAATGCCAAGACTGCGGGTGTTTATTTCTGGCTCCTGGGGTCTGGAAAGGAAGAAGAATGATTGAAACGAAGAACATGCTGAAAGGAAAAAATGGCCCATCTAACAAGAAAAAAATGTTCCTGTTTAGCACCAACCTGAGGGCTCGGCCTGCGTCTCTCAAGCCCTCAGAAGCCCTCAGAGCTGTAATATCTGCCAGGATCCAAGGCTGGACCTGGAGTCGCTCTCCTGTGGTCAAGGGGTCGAGGACCAGGAGAAGATTTGGAGGGCTGTCTGCTCAAACATGTGCTGGGATTTGAGTCCTGCCCTACCCTAGGCTGGCTGTGTGACGTCAGGTAAGACCAGAATTGATCTGTGCTTCTGTTCAGTTCCTACCTCTATAAGGGGAACTAAGTAATCAATCATCCCTTGCCGGGTGTAATAAGTCGAGGAAGTCCCATTTGGTTCTTGGGTGGAGAGGCTTCCTCTGGTCTCTGAGGTTGTGCCACGGTTGGGTGTCTTCAAAGGAGATAGGACTCATAGGCCAACATGGCACCTGATTTTGTCAGGCTGTTCCTGGGCACTGGTGGGAAATAGGCAAACGTGACACATGATTGCTCCTGGTTGGTACATCAGGCAGAGAAGTCAGAGCTTTGAGAAACTGCAGAGCCAGCTGCACCCCAGTGGCATGCGCTGGAACATAATAGTTTAATGGGGTGGTGGAGCGCGGCTGGAGAGCTCATCAGAGTCCAGTGGGTGTTATGGTTATTGCCTGTGGCTGTAGGGATGGGTATGATTTCTGGCCAGTGTCTGCCTGTGGGTTCATGGGAAATGCCCTCTTTCCACGCAGGGATCCTGGCAGTGGGCTCCCTTCTCCATCACGAGCCTCGTACTTTGGCTGCTCAGCTGTGAATGAGGATGAGGGCGGCCTCAGAGCCTGGGAGGGTGACCATGGGGAGGAGGGTAGATTCCCCTATCAATCTTTTAACTCCTGCTTTTCTCAGGGGAGAAGGAAATGTGGGGTCTTAGAAGAGCATGTGGGGTCTTCTAAGTATGTAAAGGCCTTGTCCTTGACTCTCAGGGGCTCCTGAGGGGTAAGGGCCCCCAACCCGTGCCAAGCACTCTGTTCTTTCGGAAGACCTGGCAGCTGACGGAGCATTTGAAGCCCTCTCAGTTGCTGCGAATGTGTCACCAGAGCCTCACCATGGAGGAGCTGCTTCCGGCTGGTGCACTGTGCCCAGCTCCTGGGTGTGGGAGCCGGCACTGCTGTTAATTTCCTCCTGTCACCCTGGAGCCACTAATGAGCTGGGAACCTTCATTAAGTCAAGGCCTGCTCTCTTTCCCCAATTTGCCTCATACAATCCTGGGTTGTAAAAAGCTTTTGCTTTGTATTTTATTTTATTTTCCGCTGAGAGGATACTGACCTACTTGCCCAGTTCCACCTGCCAAGTCTGTGACTCCAGACCACACGTGTCCTCCCGTTGACAAAGCACGGCTATGCACTCTTTGCTCTTCCTAACAACTGGGGTTTTGCACTGGGTGGCACCTGTAGGCACGGTCCCTCCCTCTCTTCTGAGCAGGGCCTGGCACTGCTCAGAACTAATGAACCTACAAGGGCTGATGGGGATGGGACAGCCCAAGGCACTAAGGTGGACTGGCTCCACCCAGGCTGCCCCTAATTTCCAAAGAAACTAAGGGGCCATTATTGGTTTGCAGTAGGCATCTCTGGAGAGTGACAGGTGTTAAAGTTGGGTAGGTGGCAAGGCTTTGGTAATCCCACCTGGGCAGTAGTCTAGGTAGTAGCCAAGGCTTTCAAGGCAGGGCCCTGACTTAAGAAACCGGCCTGCAAGAGTTAGGCCAGGTGGGCAGGACCCAGCCAAGCTGGTTCCAGGAGAAGTATTGTTATGGACTGAATGCCGTGTCCACCCTTTCTCCACACCCACAGTGGAATTGTGTCTTCAGGTTTAAATGAGGTCACGGGGAGGCCTTCATGATGGGAGGAGTGGCTTCACAAGAAGAGAAGGAGACCCGGGACCCATCTTCCTCTGGTGGAATGAGAAGACAGCAGACTGCAAACCAGGATGAGAGGCTCACGGGAACCAGACGGGCTGGTGCCTCCATCTGAGACTTCTTGGCCTTTAGAATAGTGAGAAATAAACGTGTGTATTTTTTAACATCTTGTATTTTAAAATCTTTTAAAAATTGTAATTATTTACACATATTAAGTGTCAGAATTAGTGGGTTTTTACCACGCCATTGACTCTCATGCACATATCATCCCTTAATCACGTCCACTTTCCTTTCTTTCCCTTATCCCTTCTGTCCCTTTCTTCTTCCTGAAAGTCCTTCTTCTACTTCCAGGTTTATTATTATTTAGTGTCCACATACAAGAGAAAACTTGTGACAACGTGACACTCGTCTTTATGTGTCTGGTTATTGCACTTAACATCATATCCTTTCTTGCACATGATATGATCTCACTCTTCTTTATGGATCAATAAAATGCCCCTGTGTATATACATCATATTTTCTTTATTCGTTCATCTGTTGACAGGCACGAGGCTGATTCCATGTCTTAGTGATTGTGACTAGTGCTTCAGTAAAGACGGGCATGCAGGTGTCTCTTTGGTATGCTGAGTTCATTTGGATATATATACACCCAGGTGTGGGATGGCTGGATCATATGGCCATCCTATTTTTAGTTTCTTGAGGAAACTCCATACTGTTTTTCATAGTGGTTGCACTAATTTATATCCCCACAAGCAGTGGTAACTCTTCACCTCCTTCACCTCCTTGCCAGCATTTGCTTGTTTTTATTTTTGATAATTGCCACTCTGACTGGGGAAAGATATAAACTCAATATAGTTTTGATTTGCATTTTCCTGACAGCTAAAGCTGTAGAGCATTTTTTCCTATTTTTATGGATCATTTGTACTTGTTCTTTTGGGAAGTGTCTGTTCAGATCATTTGCCCATTTTTTATTGGATTATTCATCCTTTTGCTGTAGACTTTTTGAGTTTTTTATATATTCTGGATCTGAATCCTCTGTTCAGATGAGAAGCTGGAGAAGACTTTCCCTCATTCTGCAGCTATCTCTCTGCTCTGCTGACTGTCCCCTTTGCTCCCCAGGAGGCTTTTCATGTTCTGTGGTCCTGTTTGTCAGTTCTTGCTTCTGTTTTCTGAGCTACTGAAGTCCTATTTGGGAAATCATTGCCCGTGCCAACATCTTGGAGTGTTGCCCCTCTGTTTTCTTCTAGTAGTTTCAAAATTTCAAACCTTACATTAAGGTCTTTAACTGAATTTGGAGTTAGTGAGTAAATAGGGTTCTTGTTTCAGTCTTCTACGTGCAGATATCCACTTTGCCCAGTGCCATCTGTTAAGAGACTAACTGTTCTCCAGTGTACGTTTTGGGCACCTTTGTTGAGAATCTGTGGTCTATAGATGAGCAGGCTTATTGCTGAGTCTTATGTTTTGTTTCATTGGTCTGCGTGTCTGCTTTTATTCCAGTTCCATGTGGGTTTTGTTACCATGGCTCTGTACTATATTTTGAAATCAGGTATTGGGATGCCTCTTGCATTGCTCTTTCGACTCAAGATTGTTTTGGCTCTTCAGGGTCTTTTTTGCCTCCATATGCATTTTTAAATTATTTTTTCTAGTTTTGTGAAGAATGTTGTTGGTGTTTTGATGGGGACTTCATTGACGCCGTAGTTCACTTTTGGTAATATTACAATTTTAGCCATATTAATTCTGCCTATACATGCATGTGGGGGTCTTTCCATCTGCTGATATCTTATTCGATTGCTCTCTTCAGTGTTCAGTAATTTCATTAGAGGTCTTTTGCCTCCTTAGTTAGGTATATTTCTAGATGCTTCATATTTTTTGAGGCTATTGCAAATGGGATTGCTCTACTGGTTTCTTTCTCTGTGAATTCACTGTTGGTGTCTAGAAGAGTTACTGATTTTTATATTTTGACTTTGAATCCTGCTGCTTTGCCAAATTTATTTATCAGTTCTAAGAGTCTTGTGGTGGAGTCTTTAGGGTTTTCTAAGTATAGAATTGTATTATCAGCAAATGGGGATAATTTGACTTCCTCCTTTCCTATTTGAAACTCTTTTATTTTTTCCTCTAGCCTAATTGCTTTGACTAAAATGTCTAGTAGTGCATTGTCTGTGATTGGTGAGAGTGTATACATTTGTTTTGTTCCTGATCTTAGAGGAAATTCATTCAGGTTTTTCACATTTAGTATGGTGTTGCATATGAGTTTGTGATATGTTGCCTTTATTGAGATATGATCCTTGTATATCTAATTTATTTAGGAATTTTATCATGAAAGAATGTTGAATTTTATCAAATTTTTTCTGTAACTATTGAGATGAACATGTGATTTTTTATCTTTACTTCTATTCATACACTGTATGATTTGCATATTAGAAACTTCCTTGCATCTCTGGAATGAAAATAACTTGATTGTGGTGATCTTTTTAACGTGTTGTTTTATTTGATTTGCGAGCATTTTTTGATGACTTTGCATGTATGTTC
The DNA here is from genome assembly GCF_047511675.1 of Marmota flaviventris. Taxonomy (NCBI): domain Eukaryota; kingdom Metazoa; phylum Chordata; class Mammalia; order Rodentia; family Sciuridae; genus Marmota; species Marmota flaviventris. The sequence goes on from NC_092516.1 coordinate 25,639,618, forward strand.
ATTAGCGATATGGACATATGTTTTCTTTCTTTTTATTGTTTGTTGTATCATTATCAAGTTCTGGAAAGAGGATGATCCTGGTTTCCTAGAATGAGTTTGGAAGGTTTTTTTCCCCCTATTTTATGGAACTGTTTGAGGTGCACTAGTATTCTTTAACATCTGGGAACATTCACCAGTGAGTCCTACAGATCTTGGGTTTTCTTTGTCAGGGGACTTTTTATTATTATTATTATTACTGCTTCAATCTCATTGCATGTCATTGGGTTATTGGTTTTCTCTATTTTTCTAGTGTAAGCACTCATTGTTATCAACTTTCCTCATGATGTTTTTGATGTATCCCATAGCTTCTGGTGTATGTTGTGTTTCCATTTTAATTTGATTCTAGAAATTTTTAAATTTCCTAATTTCTTCAATGACCCACTGTTTGTTCAACAATTCATTGTTCATTCTCTGTGTGTTTGGATAATTTATTATTTCTCTTGATGTTGATTTCTACCTTCATCCCATTGTGTCTGATAAGATGCAACAAATCATTTTAACTTGAATTTGTTCAGACTTGGTTTATGACATATCTATTGGTGAATGGGTATTGAAGTCACTGTTATTGTCTTAAGGTCTATCTCTCCCTTTATGTCTATAAATTGGTGTTTGATTCATAACTTTGGGTACTCTGATGTTCAGTGCACGTATATTTATGACATTGTATTTCCTTGGTGAATTGCTCCCTTGATAAATATGTGGCCACCTTTTTTGTCTTTTAATTGACTTTGGGCTTAAAGTCTATTTTTGTCAGATAGCCACTCCTGCTGGCCTTCAGAGTCCATTTGTTTGGAATATCATTTCCCATTCTTTCACTTTCAGTTTGTCTTTGCAGGTGGAGTGTGTTTTTTGCAGACAGCATATTTTTGGGTCATATTTTGTAATTAAGCAGCCAATCTGAGTCTTTTAATTAGGGGATTAAGACAGTTTACATTCCTGTCTATTTTGTTGATTTTCTTTGGGTTATTTTGAATAGTACTTGTTCATTTCTTCCTATTTTATTCAAACTGGATGTTTGATGGTTTACTATATTGATTCCTAGTTCTCATTTATGTGTTTATTCTTCTAGTGAGGGTCATTCTTTCCTTGCTCTAGTGATTTTGTTAGACTTTTTCCCTCTTCTGTACAGAATTACTTTTAAGTATCTTATGATATCGACCTAGTGGTCATGAATTCCTTTAATTTATGCTTAATTCAGAAGGTCTTTTTACTTTTTATTCAATTACAGAGGATAATCTTGTTGGGTATAGTGATCTTTGTAGTCATTTTCTTTCAGGATATCATTCCACACCTTCTTGGCCTTTAGAGTTTCTGCTAAGAAATGTTATTCTTTTGATGGGTTTGCCTTTAAATGTAACTTGGTATTTCTCTCTTACAGTTTATAATATTTTTTTCTTTGTTCTGAACTTCTGGTAATGATTTTATGCAGAGACTTTTTTCCTAGTTCTATCTATTTCAGATTCCAAATGTCTCCTGTACCTAGATGTTCATGTTTCCAAAAATGTGGAATATTTTCTGTTATTATTTCACTTAATAGGTTTTTTTATGCCCTCAGCATATAGCTCTCCCTGTGGCATGCCAATTATTTGGATGTCTGACTTTTTAAACATTTGTTTTATTTTATTTTATTTTTATGAGATGCTGAGGATCAAATTCAAGACCTCGCACATGCTAGGCAAGTGCTCTACCACTGAGCCACAACCCTGGCCCCGGATGTCTCATATTTTTAATGGTGTCTCAGACGTCTTGAAATTTCTCTTCATTCATTCTTATATTTTTATTTGTTGCTGTCTGAATATACTATTGATAGAGTTGTTTTAAACCTCTGATATTCTCTCTTCTGTTTGATGTAGTCTATTGTTGAGGCTTTCAACCTTGTTCCCTTTTTTAAAATGTCGATGGGCCTTTATTTCATTCATTTATTGATATGTGGTGCTGAGAATCGAACTCTGTGCCCCACACATGCTAGGCAAGGGCCTTACCACGGAGCCCCAGCCCCAGCCCTCAACTTTGTTTTCATCTGACTTATTGAGCTTTTCATTTTCAAGATTTCTACTTGGTTGTTTTTAAAAATCTCTATTTCTTTATTGAAGTGCTCATTCATATCCTGTATTGTCTTCATTAACTCTTTTAACAATTGATTTGTGTTCATTTCAATTTCATGAGTTTTCAAAAATTATTTGTTTGAATTCTTTGTCCAGCGTCTCATCCATTTTGATATCTTTAGCATCTGTTATTAGGACATTAAAGTGAAAAGTGCTGAATCCTGTGCCAGTGGTTTTCAGTGGGACTCTCCCTCTGTCACCTCCGCCCCTGCCAAGGGTCCACTCCTCCCCCGTTGTGCTCCCACATGGTCTGGGCTGGGCTGCTGCTTCACCCTCAGTCCCACTCTTCAGAGTCTCTGGATTTTCCCAAGACACTGTCCACTATTGATCTCCAGTGTTCTCCCATGGCCACCTCAATAAACAGCTACCTTCCAGTTACTTAAATTCTATCCAATGGAGACTCAGGGGAGTGCTAGTGCCTCAAGTCTACCATCTTGAGAGAAAAGTCTTCCGTGAGGTCACCCAATGGAGGGGTAGCAGCCCACCTGACTAAGAGGTCTGGTCCTGATGGAAGAGGCCTGTTGCTGATGAGAACCACTCGTGCCGATGGGTAAGGACAGTGGGGATTAGTGGGAGTGCAGGTGACACGCACATGGTAAGCATGTGCATACTGGATTTGGGACACCAAGAACAGCCACAGACGTCACCTCTGCTGTGTGTGTGTCTGTGCGTGTGTGTCTAACATGCTCCCCGAGGGGACCAGGACTGCCAGTGCTCTGGTTTCTATGCTCATGTCTGATCCCTGAATGGATCTGGGGGATTAGCATGTTCAGACTTGGGACAGCATAACTGTGTCTTCCAGTGACTCCTCCCTCCTCCTCCTCCCTCTGCTGCCCTGCCCAAACCCCAGGCTTGTCTGGTGTGAGAGACATGATGTACCCCGTGAGCATCCACCAGATCTACTTGTTCTGCACATTTTCTGGGCACTTTGGTCCACTGCGAGCACCTGCTGCTGGTTGTCCCAGTTGTTCCAAGTGGAATCAGCCCAGGCAGCAGCCTGTGTGTCAGGCAGGCTATGGAACATTCTCTCTTCTCTCTCCAGCAACCCTCAAGCAATGACTGATGGGTCAGTATCAGACTGCTCCCCCTTCGGGTGGGACGCTTCTGATATGTCTCCCAGAGCCACTGAGCAGGGCAGGACTTCAGCTGTGCCAGTGGTGACTTGCTTGATGACACCTTTCTTTGGCTTCCTTTCTCTCCCAGTCTCTATCTGGGCTTCCTGAGATCATCTCCCAAATAAATTACATCCATTGGAATTCTTCTCTCAGGGCCGTTGCTAGGGAAACCCAGACTCTCTTGGCAGCAGCCTGACTGTTCAGCATTGGCTCAGGATTCGAGCAGGGTCGAGCTAGAACCCGGTTTTAGGGGGGGTAGAGACATAGACTCCATCTTGGGATCACAGGAGCTGCAGAACCACGTTTCAGAGGTGGATAATGTGGGTGTGGATGGGCAGCTCTTGCTAACCACTTAAGAGGGTCTTTACCCTTCCACCTCCTGCATCCTTGGTCTCCAGGTGCGAGTACATCTACCTCTACTGCATCTCATCCTAGTTCATTTGTGCCACTAGGACAGAATTCCCAGGACTGGGAAGCTTGTAAAGAAAAGGCATTTATTTCTCACAGTCTGGAGGCCGATGAGTCCAAGAGTGTGACACGCGCCTCTGGCAAGACTGCCTGGGCTGCATGGTAACATGGCGGGATGGCAGGTGAGCCTGGTGAAGGACAGAAGCAACATTAGGGATAACCTACCCCGATGGCATGGATCTGTTCATGCAGGGATGCCCTCGAGGCCTGATCCAGCTTGGATACAGAATGTCCCCCACAGGCTTACATGTTGAGTGTTCGGTCCCCAGTGCAGCTGTGCTCAGAGATGGGGCTTTGGGAAGAGATTATATCACGAGGGCTCTGATCTCAGCTGCGGATTAATCCAATCACGTGCGGGTTCATCACTGAATGGACTGTTGGAAACTGCAGGAGGGGGGGCCTAGTTGGGGGAATAGATCACTAGAAGAGCGTCCTAGAAGGGTGTAGTTTGTGTCCACCTCCCACCCCTCTCTTTCTCCGCTTACTGGCTGCCTTGGGGAGAGAAGCCTGCTCTGCCACTTGCTTCGTGCGGTGATATTCTGCCCTGCCCCCCGCCCGAAGCCCACAGCAACTATGGACTGAAATCTCCAAAACTATGAGCCAAAAGAATTTTTTTTTTCTCCTCTAGGTTGATTTCCTTAAGTATTTTGTCACAGCAACAGAAAGCTGAGAAACACCTGGCCTAATCACCTCCTAAAGGCTCTGCCTTTAATACTGTCATAACCGGGATTAGAAGGGGACATTCAAGCCACAGCATATCTCTTGAACCATGCACCTATTTCTGTTTCTCATTATCCCTTATTTCTTGCTTGAACTTATGCAGTAGTTTCTGTGTCTCCCGTCTTTCCTTCGTCTCCTAAGTCTCCTTCCCTCGTGTTTCTGGAAGGACTTTTTTAAAGCCCATCTGACCACATCACTCTTCTGCTGGAAACTTGATGTTGTTTGAGGAAAACACAAATTTCTAAGTCCCAGCACCATTCCCAGCATTTTCCCACCCACAGATTCTAGAAATACTAGGCCTTCCTCTGTCTTTAGAATGTTCTCACCACTTCTCTTTTGGTAGAAAACTTTCTTGCACTTTATTGATAGTGGCATCCCAAGAATCCTCCAGAGTGGAACTGAAATATCTTCTCCTCGCGTCTCATTCTCTAATCACTCTCATCTCTGGACCTGTCTGGCACTTTGTCATTGAATAAGCCCTCTTCCAATTGGCTTTGTGTGTGCTGGGTGCCAGGTCATAAAGGATGTGTATTATTTGTGTGGTTTATTTGTTCATTTAAATACTTGTTTGCTTGTTTCCATTTAGCACAACATTTTGAGCTCCTTGAGTAAATGGAATGCCTCTTTTAGGGTGCAGTATAGCTCAGGAAGAGCAGTAGGTGTTTAGTGAACCTTTGTCATTCAAATCGAACTAAAATGAATTAGGTCCTGGACAATAAGAGAGTCACCTTGTGCCTCATGTGAATGATCCAATTCCGTGGATGTGAAGTGTGTTATAAAATGCACTCAACACTAATGTGCCACTGAACATAATTTAATCTTTCTTGGATGATTCAGAAGCTCTCCAGGATCTTGCAGCGCTACAGGGTCATCAACAGGAGCAGCAGTTCTCATTGTGTGGAGCCGCCAGTTAGGGGTTCAGGTTGATTGAGTTCCGGAGAAGGCAGAGTTCTTCTCTTTTTCTTTTTTTAAGCCAACAATTTGCTTAAGTGTCTTTAAAGTGCATATTATAATCAGATCCTTGATTTAAAAATTTTTTCGGACAAAGAAGGTTAATTCTGGTGAGCTGTTGGGTGGATAAGAGCATAATTAATAGTGGATATCTGGAGTTGAGCTCATGCTATTGGATCCTTGCATATGAGCGGTTGAGTTTTCTGCAATGAAAAGTGGAAGAGGGGTTCTGGAAGAGACCCCAGATGCACTGAGCTTGCAAGAGCACAGGGCAGGGACCTACCTGTTCTTGTTTGTGCAGGAAACACTATGCAGAAGGGGCTGCTCAGATCAGTCTGGGGCTGGCAGGATTGCTTCCATGTGAGTTGGGACACGTGCGCTCTCTCGTTGGTTCTAGAGTGACCAGCTGGATAGAGTAGGATGGAGCTGAGGTCTAGATGCTTTTGAAAATCAGCAAACACACGTAATCCACATGATGTAAAATTATCTGCTGACTTGTGATTTCAGCTTCCATATAAGAGCTCAAAAGTCATCACCCCCAGAAAAAAGCTGAAAATTGATGAATTTTCTTCAACCCCCTCCTCAGAGAACTGAGATTACAGGGCAAGTCATCTGTTGAAGTCCAGTGAGACAAAATAAGTCTAACAAGGTAACAGTCATAAACACAGTGGATATTGATCCAATTAAATCAGTGATCACTTCAAATGTGAATGATCTAAGTGCACAAATTTAAAAGACAATTTGTTAGAGTAGATCATGAAAAAAAAAACAAACAAGACCCAATTCTATGTTTTCTAAAGGAATTCTGTTTTAAATGTCAAGACTTAGATAAAAGTAGAGACATGGAGGGGCTGGGGCTGTAACTCAGTGGTAGAGCGCCTGTCTCGCACGTGTGAGGCCCTGGGTTCAATCCTCAGCACCACATAAAAATAAATAAATAAAGATATTGTGTCCATCTACAACTGAAAAAAAAAATTTAAAAAGACTTCAGAACAAGGATGATTATTGAGGATAGAGAGGGGCATGACATTATGAAAAGAAGTTAGTTCTCCAAGAGGTCAAACGCTCAGAAATGTCTAAACGTGTATACACCCCACCACCCGTCAGAAGGCACCAGGCAAAGACTGATAGAACTGCCGGGAGAGAGAGGAAAATCCACCATGCGGTGGGGACTTCAACCGTCCTCTTCGGTAACAGATAGATCAAGCAGGCAGAAAATCAGTAAGGATACACGTGACCTCAAGTCACCCCTGGGGTTGTGCAGGAAACATGCTTTTCTGTCATCTCTTATTTCCCCTCCTCTTTATTTAGTTTCCCTGACCTCTTTGACATGTCTGTAGAGACAACCATGAGCAGTTCAGAGACATGATCAGAATTTAATTGGAAAAACCAGCCCTGGTTCTATTAAGGCAAGTAGTAATTTCCCCCTTTGATTTGTAAGAGAGACAATAAGGGCATGTGACATTTTCCTTGCATAATCACTGCTTAATTTCAAGACACTTTTACATGCCTTGGTTCATCAGCCCCTTGGTAGCTGCAATCTGTGAAATGGGCATGAAGGTATTTGCCTACTCACAGGCAAGGCAGGGGTTCATCTCCCACAGGATTCAGAATTACAAGATTCAAAGGGACAAAGTGACGTGGCTGTGACTACCCAGCTAGACAGTGACAGATGTGGACAGAGAATATGATGCTTCCCTTTCTTCCCCCCTCCCACCATTCCATCCACTCCAACAGGTTTTCTCTCAAAATAACTGGGTTGGAGAGAGACTTCTCTGCCTGCTGCTATTTTGGACTTCGTAGACACAGCATTAGGGAGACACCCCCCACCAACACCCGCCAACATCTGCACAATGTTCCCTTCCAAAGATGGTGTTGAAAACAGCAGCTAGTGTTTATGAAGTCATCCTGGATGTGGCAGGATACTGTCACGTCCTCGGTGCTCCCACCCGCCCTTGTGCTCTTCTGCTCTGCACCACTCCCTCCGCCCCCACCTCCCACAGACCACTATATTTGAAGCTTCCGTTGCTTCCAGAAGAGAGTCAGAGGAAAAAAGGCTTCAAGTGCTTGTCTTTTTCAGATGTATTCCTGGTGCAAGTCGGGGAGGTTTGGGGGGAGTCCATATTGTACCAGAATTTGTTTTTTTCCATTTTCGATGAGATGTTTTAAGAGGGACCTCTCCCTGGGATGGGGAAGAAGATGGTTTGTCAGGCCACAAGGGGAGTGCCAGTCCCGACTCCTGCCTTTCAACACTCCTGATGTCCCTTCACCAAGGGAGGTGGATGTCAGAGGCCCCCCGTAGATCTGAATATGGGAGCATAGAGTGGGACACTGCTTTGAAGGGGTATCCATAGCATGGCCCAGACATGACTGCAAAGGGGTCTGGGCTGCTTGGAAGAGAAACCAAATACCCTGTGGCCAGAACCATCAAGACCATAGCATCAGAGGCTACGGAGCCCAAAGGGCAGGGTGCAGGTGGCTGAGGGAGGGTGTTGCTGGACCTGAGGCTCATGGACATGAGGGGCATGCTGCCTGGTGGAGCACAGCAGTCCGAGCAGGGCAGAGGGTCGGCTGCTGTTGCTGTCCCCATTTCCTCTGCCACCGTTTATTATGGCCACAGAGATTAATGGTAATTCCTCAGTTCTGACTGCAGCCAGGGGTAGCCATGATGTCACCAAGTGACAGCCACCAACCTCCAGACTTCTTGTTCTGTGAAGAAATAACTCCCTTTGAATGCCTCTGAACCCTGAACCTCAGAATGATCTGGAAGGCTTGTTAGAGCACAGACTTCTGTTTCTGATTCTAAAGTCTTGGGTGGGGTCTGAAAATGTTCATTTCTAACACCTCCCTGGGTAGAGCTGATGCCGCTAGTCTAAGGACCAGGCTTGGAGAACCACTGACCTTCAGCTCCCTGGAAGTCAGGAGGACAATTATTTTCAGTGAAATACAATCCTATCTGATATCAGGCTGTATCTAAGATTGAGACAGGGACAGGGACACCTCAACGGACATCAGCATAGAGGGATTTGACAGAATGTTCCATCTGAAAAGATGGATTCACAAATCTAGTGAGTGGAGCACCAGAATTGAAATGCCACCAGGAACCAGAGTGGGGCAGAAAGGAAGAACAAAGTATTGGCAGGATCAGATTTTCACCCAGTAGGGCACAATGGGGGCTTGAGATAGAGAGTAAGTGGAATTCATAAAAATAAAGTTGAAATGGATTGTTTTGCTCTGAGCGAATGGATAGAAAATTCATACATACTTCTTCAAAAGGGTCTTCTTCATTTTGGGGAGGGAAATATGGAAGGCCCACAGGGAAGTATTACATGAGTGATGTTCAACTTAATTCACTGCTTATGATTTTTAGATGAGTGAAAATTGACTGTGATTGGCAGCCTGGAGGAGAATAGTTTAAAAACTCATTAAACACATGCAGGTCAAATTCACCAAAGGGTTGCAACAGAATCCCCCCATAACCAGGGTCTCAAGGTGCAGTGCCTATTGTCTCCCTGTTTCAGACTAGTTGACGTAATTCAATGCTGGTGCAAAGACACTGTGGTGGGATTTGACCTATGTTATGTGACACAATGTGTGGCAGCATGCTTACCTAATTGAAAAGCCAGACATGGTGAGGGATGGCCTAATGAAATGTCCAGTCAGCCAGCGTCATCTGTTCACTGTGGGATACAGATGTGCCAAGCCCTGGGGGCAGGTGGGGGTTCCCAGGGGACAATGTGCTGCAGATTTTGACTCAGCACAGGAAGGGAGGGCAGAGCCTTCCAGGCAAAGCAACCTGTTGGGCAAAGTCTTGGGGCAGGAGAGTCTGGTGCAAGGTCCCTAAAGGGGCAGGGTGACCCAGGAGAGAAGGAGAAGAGGCTAGAGCTGGGTGAGGCCAGTGTGGGCTTGGAGGTGGGTGCTCTTGTGTCCAAGGGCACTGGGGAGCCCTAGAAGGGTTTTACATAGAGGTTTGAATGGGATTTGAGCAGGGTGGGTGTTTGACTTGGGGATCATGTGTGTGTTTGAGACATAATCAGATACAGCTGGCCCTCTGTATCCTCAGATTCCACACCCACAGATTGAGTGAACTGCAGGTTGAAAGTATTCAGAAAAAAAAAATAAAAATAACACAAAGGGCTGGGGTTGTGGCTCAGTGAGAGCGTGTGCCTCGCAGGTGTGAGGCACTGGGTTAGTTCTCAGCACTGCATATAAATAAATGAACAAAATAAAGGCCCATCAACAACTTAAAAAACACAAAAACATTTTTTTTAAAAAAATAAACACCATAAAACAGCGAATTGCATAGCTTTTGCATTGTAATATGTATTGTAAGTAATTTGGAGATGATTTAAAGTATATGGGGGATGTGTATAGGGTCTATGCAGATCTTATACCAGTGTACACAGGGACCTGAGCATCTACGGACTTGGTATTTGTTTGTTGGGGCCTGGGACCCTCCCCTCATGGATATTGAGGGATGAATATATGTGTTTTGAAAAGAGCATTGTTGCGGTTTGAAATCCATCCACAGACTCCCTCCTGTTTGTTCTTAGACAGTCCTGTTGGTTAGAAACTAATTCCTTAATGCTATACATCTTTCGGTGTCCCACGATGAGCAGCGAGGACCTGAGATCTGCTCCTCCCCCTGTTTCTCCTCTGACTTGACTGCAAGTCTCTTCTCGTTCTGGCCTTGTCTTTAGCACCCTTTTCAGGGTGGCTCCCAAAGTGTGAAGCTCAGAAGGAACCCAGAGCGGCGGGCAGGTCTGACGGGACTGTGGTACCACCTCTTGGGCTCCAGGAATTGTGTTTCCAGTGCAGCTAAGATCGCATTAATTTTTTTGGCAGTCAGATCACACTATTGACCCACGCTGAGCTTACCGACGACTCCAACTCCCCAGCCTTTTCATATAAACTGCAACTACACACAGCTCCCTCTTCCCACACCTGTGCCTTCTGGACCCAAGGGCAGAACCTTACATTTGTTCCAATTAAATTTTATCTTGTTAAACCCAGTTCATCACTCTATCCTGTCAAAAATGCCTGGAGCCCTTATTAGGTTTTCCAAAATGTATGCTGTGCTCCCACAAGTTTCCACCCATCAATCTGCGCACGTCTGAATGCCTTCCCTGTGTCAGCTCTGTCCTCTGCACTGAAGGTTTAAAGATGTTTTAGTCTCCGTTGCTGCCTTTGGAAGCCCTGCAGACATATAAAAAGGCAATGTGATGTAGTGCGTTGGAAGTCATAAAAGGGGCCTTGGGTTCTAGGGATGCAGGCTGGAGTTTAAGGGAGGCCCCCTGCAGGGGGTGATGTCCACAGCGAATCCTACTTTAGGAGTGGGAGAGCAGAAACACAGGATGGATGGCATGTCAGGCAGAGGGCAAAGACTCAGGCAAGAGAGAGTGGGCCACTGGGGATCACGCAAGCACTTCAGATGGAAGGACCGTAAAACATGGTGGAGAAGGTGAGGCCAGGTGACAAAAGGCTGAGGGCTTGGGACTTTGTCCATGGCCGCAGAAGACGGTGATTTGAGCTCATGTTGAAACTTCACTGCACTGTGATGGTCCTGCTTCGTGAGGCCTTTAGGAGATGACTGGATCCAGGGAATGCCACTGTCATTAATGGGCGAATGCTGTTGTAGGAGTGGGTTAGTTAACACAGGAATGGCTGTGAGCTCTGTCTCACGCTGCTATGTTGTGACACCCCATGAGGGCTCTCTCCAGATGTTGATCCCAAGTACTTGGCCTTCTCCTCATTTAGAATCATGAGCCAAATAAACCTCTATCATTTATAAATTTACCTGGGCTGTAATATTCTGTTATAGCAGCAGAAACAAAGTCAGGAACTATCAACCCAGATTACAGAGGGATGACGTGTGTGGGTTTGAGTTGAAGAAACACCACGTGGTGTGGGAGGAGAGGATGGGCCCGAGGGCAGCAGAACTGCTATGATTGTGCCTCATCAGGGACATAACGTGACCCACTTTATGATTTGGAAAGATAATATTTGCTGCCTTATGGAGGATGTTTTGTAGGGGGGCAAAAGTAGAGGTAGAGAGACGAATTAGGACACTGTTAACAATGGCCCAGGCAAGAGACAATGGTAGTTCAACAAGGGAAGTAAAAGGAAATGAGAGAAATGGTCACATGTATCATGGGTTTTGGAGGTTGAGCTGCTAAGACACATTTGTGGGTTGGGTGTTAGGAAAGAGAGTGGTCAAGGATATGCCCAGGTTCTGGGCATGGGCATTTGGATGATGGTAATATTATTTGCTGAGATAGGGAGACCTTGGGGGTGGAGCAATTTTTTCTTTTGGTAAGAGGTGGAACTATGGTTTGCTTTTTGCGGAGTTAGATTTGGGCTTTCTCTCTGTCATTCAGGTGAAGACATTGGGCAGACAGTTGGAGATCTGAATCTGGAGCTGAGACAAAAGAGATGGACGGCAGGGGACGGGGTTCTGTCAAGAACACTGGCAAGGAGGCATGGGTAGCTGACAGGGCAGGCTTTAGGAGGACAGGTCAATTAAAATGAAGAGCATTCATTGGCTTTAGCACAAGACAAGACAGTGATGATGTTCACCAGAACATTCTAGTGGCATTGGGGTTGAAGAATGAGTGGGGTGTGAGACCGTGGAGGAGGGTCTGCACATCTTCTTAAAGAACTTTTACTCTGAAAGGAAGAAGAGAGATGTGGTAGTAGCTAAAAGGGAACCAATAATCGGGAAGGTAGTTCCTTAAAAATAATACAAACTTTTAAAAGATGACAGCCATTTAAACTTGTTTAAGGGCAGAGACAAAGAACTAAGGGGCAGGGAGGAACATGCAGTTCAGGGTACTGAGAAGACCACTGATGGGGTGAGGACTGAGGAAGAGCAAGGGAAGGAGGTTCAGGAAGCACGTGGTAGGATCAGCCCCTTATGGGGGAGGAAGGGCTTATCCTTGTAGATGTGGAGGTCACCTGATGGATTATATTTTTCATTGCTCTATTTTCCCTAATCAAGACTTTCTCCTAAAAGGAGAGACGGGCTTGGTGCAGTAGACCATATTTCCCTGTTCTGTCTCCCCTCTCTGGTTTTGGCTACATCTGGCCTGGACACTTAAAGAAGAGAGTAGAGATGGACCAAGATCTGGCGCCTGGGCACAGAGCCACTATGGGACCTGCGAGCAGCTTTGGTCTGGCACAGGAAGCATCTATCTAGTGGCCACAGTCCTGGCAAATGTTTAGTAATGAATGCCCAGATCACCGAGGAGGTGGCCATGGTGATGGTGCAAACTGGGGGCCTTGATTGGCAGGAAGGTGACTGACCTTGGTTAGCAACCAAGGGCTGTCATTCTGCAGAACCCTGATAGTTGATTTGGGGTTCAAGGTCAGGGTTTATGCATTTGGGGAGGAGGCTGGCCAAAGCAAATGTACAGACCCAAGTCTGAGGGAGCTTGGACCAGGAGTTTACTGGAAGAGGTGTTCAGGTGGAGGAGGGAAGCCCCTCTCCCTCAGCTGAAACACAGGGTAGAGCGATGCTCTGAACTTGATGTGAAATGGGGGCAGATTATGAGCCACCACAGCTTCATGGTTTGCATATTGTACCCTAAAGGTTCACGTGTTAAGGGTTTGGTCTCCAGAGTAGGACTGCTGGGAGGTGGTAGAGCCTTCAGGAGGTGAGACCTGGTGGGGAGTCCTTAGGTCATTGGAGGCATTCCCTTGAAGGGATCGTGGAACCATGGTCCTCCCCTCTCTCTCTTTTATTTCATGGCCACAAGGTGAGCAGTTTGCTCCCTGGGCACTTGTTTCCCATAATTATCTGGTTCACCACCAGAGCCTAAAGCAATGGGTTGGCTGATTTTGACTAGAACTTCCAAAACTGAGTCAAAAAAAATTTTTTTTTCTCCTTCTGAGTTAATTATCTCAGGTACTTTGTTATAATGACGGAAAGCTGACTGACCAGTGGCCTAATAAAGAGCCCCAGGAAGTGAGGGTCAAAGTGCGCCAAAGCAGCATTGTTCTTGGGGCCTGGGGGAGGGAGAGGAGTAGGTAGGGAGCATGTGGACTCCGAGAAGGAATGCTGAACCACAATACCATGTGCCGCCTGACCTCAAAGAACTCTGTATCCGATGGAAAAACAGATGTGAGGCTAAACTGGCCCAGTGAGTTCCGGATGAATCCTTATTGCTTCCTGTTTTAAGTGCTGAAATACTTAACATCTTCACATCTAGAATCTTTCTTGGGTCAACATGAAGCACACTTGTTTGGAGTTTTCTTGGATTTAGAGGCAGGATTTTGATCTCTTTCTCAGAAAATTGGGATAAATAAGACATGTTCTCAGGAGGTGGGAGTTGGGGGGATTTCACAAAGGGGATGAGCCAGCTAGTACAGAGTCCCTGGAGGGCCCTGACCCACTACCATCCATGCTCCCCTGCTTTCTTCTGGATCCACCAGGCTGGTCCAGCAGGGATATCCCTGAGTCACCTCCCCAGGTTCCAGCAATTAGACGCATACTCTGCCCAGCAAGGGGCCTCCAGGAATCTGGACCGGTGCTGCCACCCAGTTGGCCAGTGCCTTTGCCTTTGATGTTGTCAAATCAATTTGGATCTCACCTCTGTATCTGGTGGCATGGAGCTCGGCTGGTGCAGCTGCAGGTTGGCTCTTGCAGCTCTTGTTATTGGCTCGGCACGCTAATTAGTAAGTTCGTAGAGTTCCTCTGGAATTCATCCAGCTCAGAGACGTGTGCTTTTCGTGTGCCAAGGTGCTCAGGGAGCGTCTCCCCCTCTGGTTCCTGTTATTCACTGTTAATTCTGTCTTTTTTGGAACCAAGATTCCTCTGACAGGTTCAAAAGAACAAATCAGGAGATGGAGGGATGGAAGGCATTTCAGGAGAAAGGACCAGAAGGAACCCAAGCCTGGGGGCATTTGGAAAGGGCTAGGAGGCCAGTGTGGACCCTGGGCTTATAGTCTCCATCCAGAGCAGGGATGGAGATTTGGGGGAGAAATAGTCATTTGGGGGTAGAGACATACAAACAGAACAGACATACAGAGCAGCGTCAGGCTGAGGAACTTTGTGTTCGTTCTGGGGCCATGAAGAAGTGGGGAGGCTTGGGTGAGGACAGAACGTGAAGAGCACCACGCGTGTGGAGGTGGCCGTGGACCGTGGTGAGGAGGGGGTGGGGGAGCGGAGGCATTGGGGGACTTGCATACCAGTCCAGGAAGGAAGGGGCTGAAGGACAGCCTGGAGGGAAACAGGGTGGGGAGCTGACAGCAGCCCTCCTTTCAGGTCACCAGACTCGAGGGACAGCCCCTGACTGATGCTCTTGATAGTTCTGTGCCCCAGGCAGTCCCACAGTACCCTTGGAAACCCACAGTGACTTTCCTTGTGCTGAGAAGCCATCACAAGTTGGCCAACTCCAAATTGTGCTCGAGTTGAAGCTTCTGGTCTTTAATGGTTTATGTAAATGTCCTCTTTAGGGACTGTTAAATGTTCTTGCAGTTTTCTGTAAGCTCCTTTGAGATTTTAGGGGTAAATGCAAGTGTTGTTTTAGTCCTTTACATAGTTGAACCAGGGTGAGAGCATTCTCTCTCTCTACTCTTTCTCGGGGTCATGTTTTTTAAGAGGGCTGTCCGCGGTGATGCTCACACATTGCTCATGTGGACAGCCTGTCCCACATCCTACCACATGCACGACACAGACCCCTGGGTAGAGTTCTGGACTTCCTCAGGTCACCCACATGCAAGCCCTGCTCCCCCGTTCCACCCTTTTCCATACTCAGGTATTTGCCTTTTATGTTTTGGAAAAACAGGGAGGAGAAAGAGGGGGAGGAACAGCTTGGTATGATGCCCTTGCCCTGTCCCTTTTGAGTGGCCTCGTACTCTCCTCAACATTCTTTCCATGAAAAACTGCACTCCGGGACTAAGGAGATAAGCCCCTGCCTGGATCTTGGGCCAAACCACTGACCTCAGAACCTGAATCTGAACTGGTTCTCCAGGTGCCCTGGCGCCTGAGCAGCAGCAAGATGGCGGCCCTAGGATGGTGGTTCTCAGGCTCTGCTACACATTAGAACCTCCTGGGGAAGCTTTGAAAATTCCAGAGGTCTCAGTTGCATTTTGTACTCACTAAATTACAAATATCTGGTACCAGGGCCTGTTTAACAAGATCCCTGGTGATGCAAACATCCGGAGTCCATGGACCACACACTTAGGGGCAAGATCAAAGTGAACCGTACTAGTCCTTGATTGCTATCAGGGGCCATTAGTTATGCAGAGTTGGGGAGAGTCTCTGATAGCACCCAGCACTCTTTGGCCATGGTGAGGAGGGGCATCCCAAAGGGACACCCTAAGCACCCGCATCAATTTCCCCATCGGGACTGCTGCAGGGGCGGCTGTGTTGCTCCCTTGAAGGGCATCTCAGGTGGGCGGTCCGAGTAGAGCCAGGGTCTTCCAGGGCTGTCAGAGCTTACTACAGCCCCCTTTGACAAGTGTTATTTTTATTTTTGATTAATGTTTTATTCAGCTTTTTCATTGTTGTGACCAAAAGACCTGACAAAAACTTTAGAGGAGGCTTATTTGGCTCAAGGTTTGAGAGGTCTCAATCCATAGATGGCTGACTCCATGGCTATAGGCCCCGGGTAAGGCAGAACCTCATGGTGGAAGGGAGTGGAGGAGGAAAGCAGCTTTGGACCTGGCAACAGGAAGCAGAGAGAGCTCTGCTTACCAGGAGCAAAATATAGACCCCAAAGCACAACCCTGGTGACCCACCTTCTCCAGCCACACCCCACCTGCCTACAGCTACCACCCGGTTAATCCATATCAGGGAATTAATACACCAATCAGGTTAAGAGTCTCCTAACCCCATCATTTTACCTCTGTACTTTCTTGCATTGCCTCACACGATGAGCTTTTGGGGGACACCTCATATCTAAACCATAACAAGTAAGTTGGGGGAACTTGAATTCATTATAATGTGATCCTGTTTTATCTTTCCTAAAGAGTGAGGTCTGACAGATCAGATAATGATTTTTAAAAACTAACTATCTATCTACCCACCTAACTACCTATCTATCCACTCATCTATCTGTCTGATTGCTCATCTACCCACATGCCTATACACATGGCCTGCCTGTCACTGTACTTACAGTTAATGAGCATTAGCTTGCTAATTGCTACTGTCCAGAAAAGTCTGGAATTGGCCATGCATTGCTAAACCCTCCCATGAGGAGGCTCCCAAGAAGGCACACAGGAAGGAACATTCATCCTCCATGAGAGAGTGCAATTGTGAGGTCGAAACCTCAGTCCCATTAAGAAACCACCCCAAACAGCCCCTGCCTGGAGGCCACAGGGCTGAGCTCTTGACTGTCATGCCCTGAATACTTTAAGAACGCTTGGTGTATTGAGGAGCTACATCTTGCTCACCAGGGTCCTATGTCCTCAGGCCCTGTGGAAATTCACTGAGAATTCCATGCAGACATAATGTTCGGCTATGGAAATCAGAGGTGCCTTCGGTGGCAACTGATCCTCGTTAGTGAGCACAAACGACCCACGCACGGCCACAGATCAGCAGCTCGTGGGCTCTGTGCAGGGGCAAATTGGTCCCGCTGGAAAGGCGTGCTAGCAGGAGCAGCGCCGTGCCACAGCCTGGAGTCACCGGGAGCCTCTCCCCACCCCGGCAGATGCGAGCCCTGCGTGAGTCCCTTGGCATTCTGCGATGCAGATGGTTTAATGGGCACAGCTGCCTGCACAACAAGAGGGTGATGCTGTGGATCTCACCACCCAGAAGAAAGGGAACAAAACGCTCCATGCCCTACCAGCTACCTCCCTTCTGCCAGTGTTATTTCTCCTCCTCGCAGGCAAGAACAGCCGCTGGCTCTGCCTCTGCTGTCACTTTCCTTCCTCCTGTGGCTGTGGCACTATTGTATCCAGAGGCCTGATGAGCTTTATCAACACTGGGGCAGCTGGGGAACACAGAGTGGCTGCTTAGCTTAGGATAGGGGGGTGGGGTGAAAGCTGGCCTTGCTGCAGGCACCAGGCCTGGGGGCATCCCACAGCCTCCTGATTACCTCTAGATGGGATGGGCTCTCATAATAAGGGATCACAGCAGCAGGGCAGCCGGTGTGTGGCTCTGGGTAGGCTCAGGCCTGGCTTGGGGGTGGTCAGGTGGCTTCTGCTGAACAGCACCAGAGCTTGTGAGCCAGACTCTAGCCAGTCACATGCCCTGGATCCCCTGGGGGAATTGACCGGAATCGTGATCAGAGCCGAGGAGAGGGCCTGGGACTGGGTCTGCACACGGGTGCATGGGGGAATGGGGAGGGGAAAAGCATTGTGGTCTCCAGGGAGGGGCTGTTTGGGGTGTTTCTTAATAGTACTGGGGTTTCGACCTCACAATTGCATTCCCTCGTGAAGAATGAATTTTCTTTCCTGTGTGCCTTCTTGGGAGCCTCCTCATGGGAGGGTTTAGCAATGCATGGCCAATTCCAATGCATGGCTGCTTGTCGGGTTCCCCACAAAGGATGGATCCAGGTCTGGTTGGCAAAGAGAGCTGGGGGAAGAGTATCCAGAACAGGAGCTGGGACACAGGGTCCAGGGAATGGAAGAGTGGCTTCACGCTAAGACCCCAGGGCAGTAGAGGGCACATGGGTGTCCTGACTTTCTCAAGACTGACTCAAAGCTCTACAACAGCATCAGTTTTTATGTGGATTTTGGGACAATTATCTCTGAAAAGTTGGGAAGCCTGAGTGTGGGACATGAAGTAGAGGTTCAGACGGAACCCGTCAGTAAGCTCCGTGCCTTTCTGTTCTCATTGCCATGACCCCACTCTGGCAGCAAGCTGAGTACATTCGCTCCCCAGCTCCATTCCTGGGAGCCAGAACCGGGTCATCACTAGAGGCCAGCTTTGCCCTCCCAGCCCTGCGACTTAGAGCTGATGATTTAACCTCAGTGTGCCTGGATGTCCCTCTCTGCAAAATTGAGATAATGCTAATGAAATCTCCTTGTCAAGATTGATGTGATGATTAAATGACATAATATATTAAAGCCCTCAAGTTAATGCACATTTAGCTGTTGCAGGAGCTGCTATGATTCCTCCCCCTGCTCCTTCTGCCTTTCCTCCTTCTTCCTCCTCCTCTTCCTCCTCCCCTCCTCTTGCACACTCCAGTCCCTCCACACTTCCCTTAGCTGTGCTTTGACCCCACAGGTGGCTCCTCTCCTCTGTCCCGACTGTGGCCACATCACTCCGGTCCTTGTAACCTGGATTTCAGATTGGCCTCCTCCCCCTTTTTTGATCCATTTACACTCTGCCTAACAGAGAGTTATTTTTAGAAAGTGTAAATCAGATCATGTCATTTGGTCTCATTTTCAATAATTCTACATTGCTGGTGGGACGAAGTTCAAGTTCTGTCTGACCCCGAGCCTTCTCCTAAACTCTCTGTGCACCTTTGCTCCAACATTCAAACTCTTGCTCTTCCCCAAACCCGTCTCCATCCATACCTTCCCTTTTACCTGGAAGCAATGAACGTTTCCTTGCTCCTCACTGCTTCTGTTCCTCCTTCCCTCCCTCCCTTCCTCCCTCCCTCCCTCGCTCATGCCTTCCTTCCTTCTTCCCTTCTTTCCTTCCTTCCAAGAAAACTCTGATTCAAACTTTGAAACCCGCATTGAGAGAAGCCTTCTCCAGCTCTCTCAGTGCTACCATCCAGTAGACAAAGATCCTTAAAAGGCAAGAACACAGTCTTATTCATGCAGCAGACCCCTGGGTAGGAAGGAGATGGGTGACTAGAAAGCCAGGCTCTGTCACACAGGGTGGCATGCCTGAGAGGGAGTCATGGGAAATCGATGGCAGTCAGCGATTGACGACGGTGAGAGAGACTTTTCAGGTAGCACTAAACAGGGAGGTTTTCCGTTCTGTCTGTAGTGTCAGTTACCTGGCAACAGCCAGAGAGAAACCATTCCCGATGACAGATGGGTACAGAAGAGTGGAACTCCCTACGTCTCAGCTTTTAGGAGCTGTGCTCTGTCAAATAGGAACTATGCAAAAGAATCAGGAACAGAGCTGCAGACGAGCTCCAGCTTAAGCTGTTGTATGCTGTGAGCTAAGAGATCCCAGAATTCCCCAAGGGGAGGATGTTGGGTTTGATACAAAGAAATGGCCAAGTCCACCTGAGTTCGTGTTGGATGTGAACATTGTGGAACCAGAGATAGGAGTGAAGCTGTGGAGTCTGGGGTGAAAGAGCCCCTGCAGGGCAGGGCTAGCCTGCTCCAGGCCTCCGGGAGCAAGTTTCTGGTCATTATTGCTGCTGCTTGGGCCCTTCCAATCCTTGACAGGTGATCGTGAGCATGAATCTGCACTTAGACTGGGTTCCGTGGGAAAGGCTTGTCCTTGCTCCACGTGGAGGCAACTAGGAGTGCAGAATCCACTCTAGGATGGTGCCCTTGCATGGCTGGCTCTTGGTGCTGGGTGTCAGCTGGAGCTCCTGGGGGCTGATGGCCAGGGGACGTGGTCTTCCTTCCCGTGGCCTCTCCGCAGGCTGCTGAAGCTTCCTCACCGCATGATAGCTGGGATCTGAGCATCACAAGTGAACCACAGGAAGCAGGGTGTGGGGAGAGCTGGACAATTGGCCCCTGTGCTGGAGAAGGTCCTGGTCTGTTGATTTCTGTGCAGTAAATACTCCTGCCACGGTTGATTTCAGGCTGCTGAACACAGAATTGGGAAGAGATGTTCACAGTTTTCTCTCAAGAGCTGGTATGAGTTACAGCACCTCCCTGGGTGGAAACTGACACAGCCTTAAAGGTCACACACTGTGTCTTTTGCTGTAGCCTCAGACATGCCTGAACGCAAGAGGAAGGAATGTAGACCCCCATCTCTCCTCAGGAAGAGCATCAGTGTCTCCTGGAAGAGCTTGTGGGATGGGAGATAATTTTACTGTGATTTGTCAGCCACCAAGTCTAAATGCAAATACCTAGAGAAGCCAGGTAGAGAATCTAAATTGGCAGAGGGCAAAAGTGTCAGGTGATAAAAGCGGCTCACCTGGGCCCTCAGTGTCAGGGAGAGGTAGTGGATGGAGGAGGCGCTGGCCAACTGGAGACCACCATCAGGAGAGCCGGATACTTCTGGGTCTGTAGTCAGCCCTCGGGCACTGCGGGCAATCTCAGGTTAACTATTTCTCAAATCAGGGTCATTAAGGAGAACAAATTAATCTCTGTATTTTTAAAAGAGCTTATTAACTTGTAAGCTTGGGTTGAATAAACATAATTCCCTTTAGTTACCATTAAAGAAAGTTGCCTAAGTATTTATACACAGTGGAATATGATTCAGCCATGAATAAGGATGGAATCCTGTTATTTGCAGCAATGTGGATGGAAATTAAGGATATTATGTTAAGTGAAATAAACCAGGCACTGAACACTCTCACTCATGGGTAGAATCTAAAAAGTTGATTGAACAGAAGTTGAGAGTTATGCTGGGCATGGTGGCTCACGCCTGTAAACCCAGTAGCTCAGGAGGCTGAGGCAGGAGATTACAAATATTGAGGCACTAAGCAACTCAGTGAGACCCAGTCTCTAAATAAAATACACAATAGGGCTGGGGATATGGCTCAGTTTTTGAGTGCCCCTGAGTTCAATCCCTGGTACCCCCCTCCAGATAAGAAGTCAGCCAGCGGGTACTAAGTTATAGTTAGATGTGAGAAATCATCTCTGGTGTTCTGTTTCACAGTAGGATGGCTACAGATAATGATGTGCTGCATGTTTCAAAAATAAAAGCTAAAAGAAAACATTTTGAATGTTTTCAACACAGGAAATGATAAATGTCCAGGGAGACAGATAAGCTCACCCTGATCTGAACCTTTCATACTGAATATGCATATCGAAGCATCACGCAGTACTTGACACATGTGTATAATCTTTATGTGTCCATTTAAAAAATTTTTTTAAAAAGGAGGAATAGGAGGAGGAAGGGGTGGAGGAGGAGAAAGCAAGCAAGCCACCTGAAATTTGCTTGCAAGATCTGCTGAGAAATGGCCCATGGAATTGTTCTCCAATTAGACCTCTTTTCTTCTGAGCATATTCAGTATTTTGAAGGCACAGCAACTGCTTGGTAGGTGTGAATACTACACATACACACTCCGTCTGTATACACACATCCATATACGTGTATGTATAGCTAGCCTATGCCACATGTTCAGGAGTATCTGGGAACTGAATGAAGTAGATTTGGGACTGTGTATCTGCCCCAGGGTCTCAGAATGAGGTGCTGGCTGCAGAGTCAGCTGATTTAGTCAAGGTTCATACACAGCTGGTGACCGTGAGGGGTTGGCTGTTTAGGTCCTATAATTCCACTCTGTCCTTTGCCACCGCACCAGGCAGTGCCTCCTGGGACCCACTCAGGCTTCACTGTTCCAAGGCTAACCAGCCAATTCTCAGGTCCTCCAAACCCTGGCTTTCCTGTCTCCTGCTCATGACACCTTTGGCAAACTTGGTCCCTGCCAGAGAGAAAGGAGGGGCAGGAAGAGCAGTGATAGTCACAGTGGGAAATCTCCATGCTGGCGGGAAGCAACTACTAAAATTAAATATATGGATTATTTGTGAGTTTCATTATTCAGTCTATTCCTGTTCCCCACTGACACAGATAATTGGAAATTGACTATCCCGGCTCTTTGAAAAGATTACGGAAACACAGTGAATGATTTATGTAGCTGGATGAAAGGGCACGTGGGTCTTCTGATTTTGTATGTGTGTGCTCATAAAAGTTCTCAGTGTATAGCTTTCAATTAATCAATTAATAATTACCGGGAACCTTCTCCCTTTAGTTAGGGGATTTGGAGAAGGAGGCCACAGGCCCTGGCCTCTAGGGCAGCAGATCTTCCCATGAGAGGTTATATAGCAAAACAGTGGATTGGTAGCCACTTCGTAGAAGGCTCCAAGCCAGGAATGAGCTAGTGCTTATTTTGGGCCTCTAAGCCAACTCAGGCCTGGTGCTTTCACTCCGTGGTTTCCTGTACTCCTGACAACAATCATGAGACGGGGCTTGTGAACCTCTTTCTCACTGACATAGAAATGGGGGGCTTGGAGGTTAAATGACTTGGCTCAGACCCCTCAATCCGCTCAGCCAGGACTTCCTTTCAGTTTCTTCACTACACCCCGCTGTCTGAGTTGTTGTCTGTGAATGCTCCAGATTCTGTCCACACATGTTGGCCCCTGCCTGCTACCACAACTGAGCCCTTCTCTGCCAGCTCCATCCCTAAGGAGTTTGGGAAGGCTCAGTCCTGCCTGGGGAATGTTGACATCACGACAGCACAGGAAGAGAGGCAGGCTGGGCTGGGGAGGTGAGAGAGTGATCTAGTCGAAGAGGCTGGAAACATCCACCAGTGGGTGCTGGGTGTGGTGGCCACACCTGTCATCCCAGTAACTCAGGAGGCTGAGGCAGGAGGATTCCAAGTTAGAGGCCAGCCTCAGCAACTTAGGCCTTAAGTAACGTAGTGAGGCCCTGTCTCAAAATAAAAAATAAAAGGGCTGGGGATGTGGCTCAGTGGTTAACCATCCTTGGGTTCAATCCCCAGTAATACCCGCCCCCGCCCAAAAAAAATATGAAAAGTGGCCTGTGGCAACCATAGCTCAGGTGGAAAGCAGTTTGGAGTAATGTGGTAGAGCTGTGCTGGGCTGGCAGAGCAGGGGGTGGTTAGGGAAATGGGGTGGGCAGGGATATGAAGAGCCTCCCTGGGGCGTAGGGCAGCCAAAGCAACACCTCAGAGTAGGGAAAGGAGATATCAGGTTGTTGTCTTTGAGATTCTAGTGTTTTGAATTATTTACTTCTTGACCCCAAATGGATTTATTATATTAAAGATCATTAAAAGAGTACTATTACTTTTATTTTTACAAATAAAGAAAAAAGACAATGTTTGTACGAAAAGACAATGTTTGTACCTGGAGACCAACGTAGCTGGGTTGGAAAGTTCTGGAAGGTGAGTAATTGGCAAGAGGGTTTGAATAGGTTAGTTGAGTCAGATGATGGTAGACCCAGTAGCCAGCTCAAGTCACAAAAAATTGTTCAGGGACAGATGTTATTTTCAGGAAAACAAAGTAATGTAACATGTTTTGCTGAGGCCAAAGTGCTCATCTATGAAAAAAAATAATGTCAAGTTGCTTTACTTAATTTTTTGAATGTGCGTATGTTACAAACATCCAAAAGGTGCAAAAGGTACATAGCCCAAGTTCAGTTTCCTGCCTACCCCTGTCCCCGGCTATCCAGCTCTCTAGAGAGAACCCCTGCTAGCAGATTTTGCTAGGAGCTCCTGCCACAGCAACAGGCTAAGATCAGCAGAGCTTTGTGGCGCAGAGAGAGCCATCTTCATGTGCCCCCTTCCAGGCAGTGCCGGATTTTTCTATTCTCATGCCGACTGCAGCCCAGAGCCCCTCTGTGGAGCACTGGTCACATGAATTGCCAACACTATGCATGTGCCTGTCATACTTGGTACACAAATATACGAGGCTTTTTTTGTGTCTCTGGGTTCCAAGGTGCAGAATGTGGTCAAACCAGCTAAACCCAGGGGCAGTTTTGTATTGGAACGAGAGCTCGCAGGACCAAGGACAGGAGTCCAGATAGAAGCAGCGTCGTGGGAACTTCGGCTGGGCACCGGCATCACAGGCAGGTTTACTTGGTCCTTCTCTTTCTGGCCGTGTGCTGCTGGCCTGCCTGGTTCTGTCCTTTCTGTAATTAGGCTTTTTTGAAATCTGGCTGCCCATATATGACCTCTGAGCTCCAGTGCTCACCACCCTGATGGCAAGGACTTGTTCGCCTCCATCTCCAGTGTAGGTGAGAGTTGGATGTACTGGTTTATCTGCTTGAGCCAGCCACCCAAGCCTTAAGTCACACTGGCTGTCTTTGGGTCACGTGTGAGCTGTTATTTGAGAAGGTGGAGGTGAGGTCAAATGGCAGGTTGGAGGTCATTTCCAGGCAATGTACAGTCACCCTCCTGGCTCTCTCCTGTGCCCTGTGCTGCGTGGCAGGCTGGGTGAGGACACAGACCCCAAAGGCACCTGGCTGGGTGCTCAACACATCGCTTGATGCTGGGTAACTATTTGTTGGTCTTATTGATTTCTGCCTCCTTGCCGTAAGGTATGATCCTTGAGAAAAGATGGAGAAGTCTGCATTTTAGAAATTTATTCAACTGCCATTAAGGAGTGTGGTGAAGCAGATAGGACTCAAAAATTAGTTACTGCCAGGAGGTAATGATTTGGAGCTGTGTGTTCCTCTTATGAACAGGATCAATAGATTATTTTCATTAGAAAAACAAGACAAAAAAAAAAAATCCCACAGAAGCAGAGCAGCTGTAGCCCAGGATGCGTCCTCCAGACAGAATTTAACTATATGTCGACGCGGGCCTTTAAAAGTGTGACAGAGTAATAAACTCTTAATTGGAATATCTTGGAGGGTGGCCAGCCTCAGTGAGTGAAAATTGTGAAATTATGACAAGCGTTTAGCCAAGAATAAGGCCTGCTTTAATGAACAGATAAGAATCATCGATAAGAGCACAATGTTTACATGCAAACGATGCTGATAAAGTGATTGCCAAACATTCAGAGTTAATTTTCTTCCTAAGATTAAACATTCCCCCCCTCCAATTTTGTTGGAATTGATAATTTGATTTGCAAACATATTCCTAAAATCGCTACATATCCCAGATGAGCTGATTTTGAATGTGCGTTTTATTGGTTTAAAAAAATATATTTATGATCAACTTGTGAATTTATAACTGCCAAAAAATCGCATTCTATTTTCATTGTTTTACTGAGAAAAAACACATTATATGAGGGACGCACATAGCTGCGTGTGAGGCACTTATGTTCTGCTAAGGTATATGTGTGTCATTTACATTTGGTACATATCAGGAAGTGCCATCTGTTGGGAAGCACAGGGGAATAGGATTCTGGAAAACCAAGTCCTGATGGTAGCAAACGTGGCCAGAATAATCTCTCACCCCAAGTTCGCCCCACCCCATCAGGATGGGGAGTGTTCAGGCCTTTGACTCCAGGTGGGCCCTGTGACAGCTTCGATGATTAAAATGCATGCAAGTGACTGTCAGTCCTCGTACATCCCTTTGCTAGCCTGTCAGCTTCCATTTCTTGCTGCTGCCATAGAAGTGTGTCTACCATGATGTCCCCACATTGTAAAAAGTCAAAGCCATGTGGAGAGGCCCTGGAGGGTTAGACACCTCTCAGGGAGAGAGGCTGAAGCACCAGGCAGCATGCCTGTGAGTGCATAGGTCGTCCTAGGAATGACCGTCCCTCCCAGCTGGAGCCGCATGGGGCCAAGACTTCCTGATCCACAGAGCACTGGGGTGATTAGTCCCTTATTCCTTCTGGGACTTGATTCATCAGAAAAATGATCAAGGTACCTTTTTCTCCCTGTGGGGTTGGTTTTGGAGTTGGCACGAGGTCCTACTGATAGGTCAAGGATGCTAAGAAACGTTCAACAGCTGGCAAGCTTGACCAATGATTTAAATGTCTGGTATAAAATCCCCTTCGGGCTGCCTGTGTGAGATGAATATGAAAGGTAAATGAAATTCAGGTTTAGACTTGGGTACCATCCCCAAGATATTTCATGAGGTACATGCAAATATTCTAAAATCTGAAAATATCAGAAATCCAAAACACTTTGAATAAGGAATATTTGACTGTCAGGTGGAACCAAAGATATTAAATGGTTGGCCCATGGAGTGGGCACTGCTAAGTGACAGCTTGGATGTAAATTCTTGCCACCTGAGTCGAACCCAGGCTTTTGCCTTCACCTGACTTCCTCAAATTAAAGGAGAAGCATGACACTGGGCACGTAGCTCAGTGTTGGAATGCTTGTCCAGAATGTGTGAGGCCCGGGTCCAACCCTCAGAATTGCAAAAATAAATAAATAACGTAGAGGCCTTCTGGGAATGCTGTGCTCTTCACTTCCGAAGATCACTCTACATTTCCACGTCTCTGCTTTGTGACTGTTACCCATTTATTTTCTGCATTCCCCCCCACCCCCGTCCCCCGTTGTCTACATTTTATCCCAGGTAAAGAGTAAGAATTCAAGTTCAAGGTGTAGGACCTGAGGTGCTCACTCTCCAACATAAACGATGCCACTGTCCTCTTCCCGTTTCCTTGCTTACAACCTACACCTGATCCTGTGTCCAGTCTGATATGGTTGTTTGGAGGCAGCCA
This sequence comes from Marmota flaviventris, assembly GCF_047511675.1. NCBI lineage: Eukaryota > Metazoa > Chordata > Mammalia > Rodentia > Sciuridae > Marmota > Marmota flaviventris. Next base: position 25,666,181 of record NC_092516.1, read on the forward strand.
AAGTGCAGGTCTCTGGGAAAGGCCACCACAGAGGCTGTCACCACAGAGGCTGCCAGTGCTGTCTGGGAATCAGCGTGCTAAAGAGCATGCGGTGGAGATCAAGCCTTCAAGCATCCTGGTGTCATGTTACCTGGATTTCAGGATGCTCCCATTGGAGGGACAGTTTTACTGACTTTTCTGAGTCCTGGGGCTGGATAGGGCATTCATGATTAGAATTCATTATCCTTTTTCACAAAGCAAAATTTTTGCATTTTAGAAATGAAAATGTTCAAGAAAAGAGCCTTTTAAACCCTCCAGCTCCCCAGTCAGTGCAAGGTATTATTATGACATAAATAGTTGTTTTCAAGTACATTCTAGAATCCGTGTCCTTCAAAAGGCACTAGAAGATGTATTCTTCTGTGTCAAAAGGAGTCCTGTTCTCTGGAGAGAGCTGAGTCAGATGAGCTAGTGAGACGCTTTTATACCAGTGCCTCGAGATTCTTGAGACCGTAGGAAAAAAGTGAAGGTCAACAGGGAAAAGAAGCACTAAGAAAAAAGGCATCTAAGCCATTTCACTCTGTTTTTCCTGAGGCACCAGGGATTGGACTCGGGGGCATTGGGCTCACACCTGCTAAGCACATGCTCAACCACCGAGTTATGCCCCAAGATTCATTTACATTTTTTGGACAGAATTCCTGAACTATTGTGTTGTGGAAATGTGGAAGTATGGAAGATATTTAGATTCTACTGAGGCATTTGAAGTCCTTTAAATTTGAGAGTTGGATGGTTCGGCATGGCAGTTGGATGGATTCATAAGAAATGGAACATCTGGACCTGGAAGATGTTGATTAATTAATTCATACCTGGGCAGCGGGGCTCAGGGGGGTGAGCGACAGGTCTGCTGGCAGGGCCATGTCCCAGTCAGTGTTTTGGAACCTGTGGCGTCAGCGTTTAGAGAAGGGTGACCATATTCATTTTTTTTCTGGATGAAGTGCTGGAGCATCTGATTCCTCTTGGGAGGCCTGAGCGGTGGGCTAAACATAAAAATGTGGAATTTAATTGGAATCAATATGGAGTTGTGTATTTGCACTCGAAATCGGTCAGTTACAGCCTGGGAGAGAGCTGGTCGAGCAGAGTGTGAAAAATTCAAGGGTTTCAGTTGACTATCAGCTCAATACGCATTGACAGCATGAGGGTTTGCCAACGAGAAGGAAAGGGATACCCACAGCGAGGGAGGCAGCCTCAGTTCAGGTTATTAGAGGCACCTGGGCTGATGGGGAAAGGCGACAGGCTTGCCCCATGTGAATACTCAGCACTCAGTCTTGGCCTTGCTCTGACCCGTACCTGGTATCATGGGGTATAAACAAGCGAGGGAGCCCCGTGGGTCCTGCCCACTGGGTGGGATGTTCTGCAGTCTCAACTCCCAGGCAGTTTTCTGCAACAAGAGAAAAAGACTTCCGTCCACTCAGCACATATTCTCTGAGATGCAGCAGAACGTGTCCGGGGCGCATCTGCTTTGAAGAAGTCCATGAAGCTGAGGCGTTGAGCTCCTCTCTTGCCCAGACCCCTTTTGGTGGTGGGCGGGCTCTGGCAGTGTATGCATGGTCCCACATTTTGGCTAAATTTGTAACCCCAAGGTGGTGTGATTAGGATCCTGTCTCCTCTGGCTCTGACTTCCCTCCATCGCCCTTCTCTCCGCCTGCACAGGGTGTCATTGGAGGGTGGGGGCAGCTTGGGGGACCTTCTGAAGGGGGAGTTCAGGCAGCACGCATTTCAGACTGACTCAGTGGCAGCACAGTTTGAATCCTGCCCGCCGTCCTGTGTATGTATGGCCTCAAGAAATATCCTTAATCCCCTTGGTACGGACTTACCTGAGAACATGACAAGAAGCTACAAGGCCAGGAGTTTACAGGGAAGGATCTGACCAGACACCACAGAACCCAGTACTAGAAGTGAGCAGGAAATAGGAAAGAAACAAGATTTGAGGTATATGGAGTCATACATCTAGTGTCGGAAATTCTTCTTGTACCAAATAAGTAAAGCAGAGAGTGGAGGATGGAGTCCTCCTGCCCCTTCCTAGAAAGAATGGAAGGCCATTCCTGTAGGATCATGGACCACACTGCACCATGGTAATGATGGCATCCTGTGACCCACTGGTAAATGAAGGCCACTGTGATATTGTGATTTATTATAAGATACCCTCCTTCCCGTGTCTTGACACACAGCTGCTAGTACTATGGAATATACAAAGGTATGACGGTGATGACTGTTCCTGGGGGTGCCAGAAAGCCTCAGGATGGGGGTTTGTCACCAGGGGGGCATCCATGCATCAGAGGGGGGACAGGGGCTATCGGTCGAGTTGATCAGCAATGGCTAACATGTAACCAATTTGTGTAATGCAGCCTCTGAAAAACTCCAAGAGGACGGGAATCCGGGCTTCCTGAATGCTGAGCATGCGGAGTTGCCCAGGGAGTGGAGTGGGAGAAGGCCCAGAAGCTCTGCCTCAGTTCCCACGTGCCCTGCCCTGTGCCCCTTTCATCTGGACACTCATCTGTATCCTTTGTAATATCCTTTATAATAAACAGGTCCTGTGAGCACAGCGTTTCCCTTGGGCTGTGAGCTGTTAGAGCAAATTAATGGAACCTGAGAGGGGTAGGGATTTACAGTTGGTGGGTCAGAAGTTCAGGTCACAATCTGGTATCGCAAGCCAGGGCTTGTGGGATTGAGAGGGTTACTGAAATTTTGGTCCTTGTCCCCAATAAAAGGACACTGTTTTGAGAAGTAGGAAAAAGAAGTTTTATTGCTTTGCTAGCAAAGAAACACGGGGGACTTGTGTCCCAGAGGCTGTGATTCTGCCCATCAGGGGGAACAGGAGGCTTTTAAAGAGGTGACTCAAAGGCCACATTCCACATGTTCTCTGTCCAGAATTGTAATTCACTTGTTAATTTGAGAGATTTCTGGGTGCCATCTCCAAGTCTGAATTTGGCAGGTGTATGCTCTAGGACAGATTAACTCTGCCTAGGCTGGGGAGAAAAATAATCCTGTTTCCCCAAGATTAGGGAGGGGGAGATATGTCCCTTTTAAAAATAAGTTGTAAGGCCTGGGGTTGTGGCTCAGTGGTAGAGCGCTTGCCTAGCACGTGTGAGTTTGATCCTCAGCACCACATAAAATAAAGGTATTGTGTCCATCTACAACTAAAAATATTTTTTAAAAAATAAATTGTGGCGTCAGAGCAGCAAGGGCTGTATTCAAAGCATAAAGTGGACCCGGTTACAAGAGCTTAACTTAAAGAATCTTTTGTTGTCTATCTTCTGTAGATTGTGTTACCATGGAATAGCTTGAGCCCTTCAAAATTTTCATCATATCAAAAAGGCAATTGAAGATCATATAGGCAAGAAATTGGAGGTTATAGAGGAATATTAAAGAGTGGTGTCAGGCATTTAAAGAATAAAAATGTATGCTTTTCCTGGTTCTCTTTGTAAATTTGTCATTTGTCATGGGCTCCTTTGTTCTAAATAAATGCTCACTTTGTACTTAATCTGATGTTTGTAAGTTCTGATCACTTTCCCTAAAGGCGGCCTCCCAAATCATATCAATTTCAGGTTCCAAAAAACCGAATTCCTTCTGCTGGGTTTTAGAGGAATTCAGACAGTTGTAGCTTGGGTCTGGCCCAGGAGCTTATCAGCTAGAAGAGGAGATGAGACAAGGTGAAGGGCATCCAACAAGCTTGGCCAGGAGAAGGAGAACCACTCTCCCCATGGTGCTGAGGATTGGGGCTCGAGGGTCGCTGGTCACGTCTTCACCAACATCCCAGCCCTGATGCCTTTGGATTCTCTCCCTGAAAGGATGACTCTTGCAGAATGCCCCCTTTCCATGCATAAGCCACTTGCTTACAATCTACGGACACCCTCTCAGGCACTGCTTCCTCCATCTGGAATATCCTTCTCCTGTCAGCAGGGTCAGGCTGGGGCAGTGGACTCCAGATGAGGGATGTGGGCTACCTCCCTCACTAACTACAGACCCTGGTGAATCCTGTGACCTTCCTCACCTCTCACATAAGGGTTAGAATACCAACAGATGCCAGTGCCAAGGGCTATTGAAAGGCACCAAATGAGTTAATGTCCATTAAAATATTCATCACTTGAGTGCTGTTACCATCGTGTTTCCAAGGCTGCCACCTTTGAAAAACCTCCTCACCCTGCCCCATTGGTCATTCTGTCCTCTGCAGAATCCCTGCTTGTTTTTCATGTATTTAATTCGTTGTTATTGTCAAGCCATTCACTTATGTATTCATTCATTCTTTTATTTCATAAATATTTATCAAGTTTCCCCTCCAATACCAGACCTCCTCTCTGCCGCATTTGTAAACTGGGCAGAGATGCTCTTACTCTTAGGGTGTCCCCTGGAACATTTAGCCCCTTGACTTGGGCTCACTAATGGTTGTTTTCCAGCGGTGGCCTCTGACCTGCACCTGGAAGGCTGGGAGGATCCAGATCAGGTGGGGATAGATATTCCTGGGTGGCAGAGATGAGCCCTGCTTCCTCCAGGAAGTGGGTCTTTCCTGGCTGGAATGAGAATCATCTGGGGAGCTCTGACAGATGTGGAGGTGCCTGGGCTCCACCCCCAGAGATTCTGCCTTAATTGCCTTGGAGTGAGGTCCCACTGGCCTCCCAGGTGACTCCAGTGCACTGGGGCTGCTTGTCCAGGGCTCCAAGACCACATTACTATGGGGTGACCAAGACACATATTCCTAGCAACTGCCTGTAGCTCCCTGGCCCATCTTGAGGGTGACTCTGGGGGAGATGCCTCAATTTCCTCAGGCCTGGATCTTGTAGGTCCTATCTAGGCTTCCCCTTCCCTAGACGGTGCTTGTTGGGGGTCTTTGATGCACCTGCCAAAGGCCAGGTCAGGTAGACTGCCAATAGCTTCCTGATGTACCCAACTGTGACTCCATTGTCTCATTGCAGGGAGAAATAGATAGGCCAGGCCTGCATATTCTTCAAATTTTCACCTTTCTGAAAACTTCTACCCCTCCCCCCCCAACATCCCCGCCCCTATGGTTTGAAAAACACAAAGATTCTGACCCATGCACACAAGAACTAAAGAAACTTGAGAGCGTGCCCTACCCGCCCACCCCTCCACCCAGCTTGCCTAGGCCTCTAATCTAATTTTTACACCTCATTTGTGTGTTTTTAGTCAGCGCACCCCTGTGTTTTCTTTCCTTTCTCCCCTTGAACAGCTTCCCCTCCAGGTCTACCACCTGTGATTATGTCTCTCACGCAGAAGTGCTGAGCGGCATTTAATAACAGGGGTGCTCCCCTGACAGCTGCTTTGATAATGGTGGGGGGAGGTTCTTTCAGGATGTGCCTGGCAGAGAAAGCCTCTCCTGGTATCACAATCCGAGATGTTCCAGGGCCCACCTGTAATTATACCTTCTCAACCTCACCTATCCACCTCCCTTTCAAAAAAGAACTGCGGAGGGTGACATTCACCTCCAGTCGGGGAGGGGCTGACTCCCCAAGCACAGCAAGCAGGATTTCTCTTGAGGAAATTAGTGTTTCTTCTTTATCTGCCCTGCAGTCTCTGTCACTACAGGAGGAAAAGTGCCTTCGGCTGCAGTTGGAAAGATCAGCCATTCAAGTGGCAACTGCAACACCCCTACCCTTGCAGGGGGCTTGTTTCCAAAAGAAATTATACCTCCATTAAAGTCCATTTTAGACCATTAGTGATATGTTTGCATTTTCACAAGAATGTTTACCTCTCTCTGCGGGGAGCCCAGGTTAGATCCCGCTGCTTTAGTGCCAGTGATCAAAGAGCTGGACTTCAGCTCAAGGACCCCAGGGTGAGGTTTGGGGGTTGGATTTCAGCTCACTAATTGACTCTGCAGGTGCCTTTGTTTTCCCTTTCTGAGCCCTCAGTGCTCTTGTCTGTCTTGGCGGCCTCCCTGGGTGTGGAGAATTCTAAACCAGGGAAGGAGGGCAAACTGTCCCAGGAGCAGCAGGCTCCTACTAAGATTCTAGCCAAGGATCTGGAGTCAGCTGGGTAAGTTCCTTTACCTCTCCAGGCTCAGTGCAGGTTAGTCTTGGTGCCCACCTACCAGGATTAGGTGGATCAGGAGATGATGCACATAAACCCCCAGCAAGGACCTGGCACAAAACAAGCTGTTTTTCTTTTGCTATCCTTTCCTCCTAATTTGCCAGTGGGGACCAGAGTCCTATCTGAATGACCTCTCTTCTCTCTCTATCCCGGGGAGGAATCAATGAGGAAATCTAAAGCAACATCCTGAAATCCCTGGCACCAGGGAAGACCAATGGTTGTTTGACCCCCTCAGAACTTTCCTCTCTTTTCTTTTTGGCAGTTTTTTTTTTTTTTTTAATTTAAACATAAATAAAATGTGCCCATGAGCTCTCTCTCCACTTTCTGGGTCGTGCAGCCTGGCATTAGGATTGGTGACTCCGAAGGCCAGGTGGGCTGCTCTCTCCATAGTGGCTTTGGGGCTTTGGGCACACCAGGAGTGCTCCAGGGTCCTGGATGCAGTGGACCAAAAACTTCTGGAAGTCACTGGGAATCCCAAGCTGTGTTTTCTCCCTGCTCCACACATGGTGCCTTGCATTGAGCTCTGAAGCTCCAATCCTCTCACTCCTTGTTATCAAAGCCTCTGGGCTTCTGTTGAGCAGACTTGATCTTGACATGTTGTTCTGACTGGTTCTGGATGAACTTCTAGTCTTTTGTTAGACTACTTTGGGCTTCATGAGGTCTGAGAGCAGCCATGACGCCGAGTAGGAGATAGGTGCCATCTTTGTAGGTGATTCCAAGTGGGGAGAGGGAACCCCCGGATGCTTTTCAACCCTGCATCCACCAAGAGCAGAAAACTCTCTGAGTTGCTTTTAATGGGAAACGCTTCTCACTTGCATTTGATATTTTCAGGGAAGCCAACTTCTCAGCCTATAGAACCATGAGCCAAATAAACCAAATGGACCCTTATACCGCATAAATTACTGTCTACAGTATTCGCTTATAGCACAGAGAAGGGGACTAAGATGGGCTCTGTGCCCGCTCAGGCATCTGTAAATTGACCTACTGAAGGGCCACCGTGAGCTCTAAGGAGGGAATGTTTGCAAAGTGAACCTCATGGTGCCTGCCCTGGGATCGTTGCTCACCAAATCTCAGTTTTTGGTGTTATGCAAGTAATAATAAAGAAATAGGTTCATGACTGTCTTAAAATAGCACCTGCTCCCTGTCTTACACACATGATCTCTTTTAGTGAGCACCTGATATGTGCCAGGCAGTGGGTCAAATCTAACAGCCTGGTGGCACCATGTTACTTAGCAAACCGAAGGCAGCATATGCAGTTACATACCTCCACTTGTTCTTCCTCAAGTGCTTCTTAATGCCACTTTCAGCGCTGAAACATGGGCCTGGAAGAAACCTTGGTCTGAATGGGAGAGGAAATTCTTGGTCATTTATGATGTCACCCATGAAGGCCTTGGACACGTCAACACTTCATTCTTATCCAGAGAACTTGTCTCCTTTCACTTGCTGGCAGACAGTGGGCAATCGGTCAATTGTTGTGTTCATGAGTGACGTTTTAGTGTTGTTAGTCCTTGTTATTTTACATATTTCATTTGGAAAAATATCTTTGGATACATCCAGTCAGGAATAGCAATTTTATTTGTAATGAAATTAAAGAAAATCATGCATAGGAATCACAAAAATTTTGCTTAACCTATGGAAAGAATGAAGGAAGGAAATAAAGGAAAGAAGGAAGGAGAGAAAGACTGATTATGCATTTTCCTTCTGCCACAAATCATTCTGGGACTGCTAGACAGCTACCTAGAAACAAACTGGAACCTGGTCTATGGCTCAGTGCTCACAACGGAAGAGGTCCAATTTGCACTGAAATTTGGTAATTGCTCCCTGGATGTCCTAGCCTAGTCCTGTTGGTACTTGCTGAACCCCCTTCACCTCCTTTCCTTTTTAGACCAGAATTTGGAGTCTTATCACTATGCACTTTGATTTTTTAAATTTCTTCAGAACAAAAGCTCCATCGCTAAGGAATAGCAAACATAGCATTAAATTTTCTTTCTTCCTGATCATCCATATGCAGAGATTTCAGTAGTATGGAGGAATAGTTTTAAAAATGTTATTCTATAGGTTTTACAGATCCATTGTACAGCATGGTGAACATAGTTAATAATGCAACATATTTCAAAATTGCTAAAAGAGTATATTTTAAATGTTCTTGTCACAGAACATTTAAATGGTAAGTATGCGAGGTGATGGATCTGTTAATCACCTTGATTTAATCACTGTTCAATGTACACATATATCAATACATCATCTTGTACCCTATAAATGATTATTATTTATTAATTTAAAAAGCAGTCAGACTTGTGACTCTAATATAGCAATTTAAGAATATAAATGTTCACAAATTGTATCAAATGTTTAAAAATCCGAGTTATTATATTTATAAATTTGGTTGATTGGATTTGTGAGTCACTTAAGGACCAAGTGACCTTTCTTGTTAGATTAGTGAATCTTCCTCTTTAAGAACTTGAAAATTTGGGAAAATACTTTTCAACAATGCATAAAATGTTTGAAGGAATTTAACTGAGTTTGTGAACAAGATTAATTTTTTGGAAATTTAATTTGAAAACCCTATGAGGGAATGTATACTTAATGTCTAAATATGCCAAATTAATTTTAAATTAATGAAATTGCAAATAAAATGTTTCTCCAAATCAGAGCAGGGGGCTGTTTCCCTTCTCCTCCCCCCCTTCTTCCTTATTGTCCTTCCTCCCTTCCATTCTCTCCTTGCCCCTCTCTTCCATTCACACTTTCCTTTGAAACAATGTTGGAGGGAAGTTGAAATGGTCATAATGTTTATGCCTCTCCCATTCATGTTGAGATGCTCACCCCAGGGATGATGGTACCAGGAGGTGCCTTTGGACTGTGTGTCAGTCACCTGTTGTTGTGACAGACTACCTCAAACCATCAACTTAAAGGAGGAAATGTTTATTTTGGTTCACAGTTTCAGAGGCTTCAGTTCATGGCCACTTGGCCACTGTTTCTGGGCTTGTGATGAAGCACAACCCTGTGGTGTGCCATCAATGGATCATCCACTGAGGAGGGCACAGTCCGTAAGAGCCAATCGCCTTTTAAAGGTACTAACTCTGAAGACTGCAACGGGAACCAAGCCTTCAACACATGAGCTTTTGGGGGACATTTCACATCCAATCACAGCAGGAAGTGATTAGGTGAGGAGGGAGGCAGAGCTCCTGGGAATGGAATTGGTGCTCCTATCAAAGAGGCCCCAGAAACATCCTTCATCCTGCTGCCATGTAAGTCACAAGGAAAAGAGGGCTTCCATGAGGAACTAGCCCCTGCCAGCACCTAGATATAGGACTTCCAGTCTCCAGAACAGTAGAAAATTAATTTTTGTTTATCAGTTGCCCAGCTTATGGTGTTTTGTCGTAACAGCCCAAACAGATGAAAACAAGACTGAGTCATTTGATTTGACATTTATGAAAAGAAACTAATACACAGGAGAAGGGGACAACCTGGGAGGAGGGGCAGGTGTGGGTACTTCTGTTACCATTGGAGGTCTGCAGGATGTTCCCTTCTAGTGCTCTTTGGGGTTGGCTTACCAACTCCCTTTGACCCACTGACACAGCTCCCAGGGGTGGCCTAGTGGGTCTACCAGCTCCTGCAGAGAGGCTGTAGCCGAGCCGTGGAGTGGCCATGGGGTGGGCTGCATCGACGTGAGCTCGCCATACAAGTGTAGGGTCCGAGGGACTGCGGGCAAGGTGCCCACCTGCCACGTAGGCAAGGTAGCTCCACGCAGCCCTGGCAGAGCAAAGACCATCCAATAACCTCAACCTCCCACTTCCCAACCTGTGCAGAGGAAGTGGAAGCCGGGCAGACCTGAATGGAAGTCCCCACTGGAGCTGACCAATAGCGTTAGTGCTTCCAGACCCTAATTAGCATAAGTTTGGACCAATAGCATTGGTGCTTCTTTCAAACCCTCGTTAGCATAAGATTGAACCAATAGCAGCGAGCCAAGTGTTATATAAACCCTTGGAGCGGTGCATTTTGAGGGAGAAAAGTCACTGTCGGGTGTTCTCGTGTGTGGAGTGACTCTTGTGTGGAGGGACTCGGGTTCCTGTTCTTGGGTGAATTCTGGTCTCAGGCTCGCTTGTCTTGGGCTGTGTATTTCATTTTTCAAATTCAGGCGACAAGGACCCTGACAGAGGAGGGAATTGTGGGTGGGCTTCTGGGGTTTCCTGCCACACTAGGGGCCGTGCCACTTACCTCAGAGGTCGGGAGTCGCATTTCACCTCAGAACTCGTTTTCACTGTGGTCGTGGGAAGCTCTGTGTCCACCAGGTAAGTGCGGAAGCGAGGAAGCGCGGAGTCCCCCGGCGCTCAAGCTGAGACCCCTCCTCGGACCCAGAAGTGGGAAGACGAGAGGGTCAGTGAACGGCCGGGCAGCGGCCCAGGCAGAATCCGGGCGGCCTGCCTAGTTGGGTCCCTGGGCTCCCTTGGCCTCAGGTCTCCTGAAGCCAACAGACAGACGTGCCTTCCACCCACCAGGGTGCTGAGGTTTGGATGTGAGGGTCCCCCAAAAGCTCACGTGGGGGATGCAGGAAGGTTTGGAGGAGAAATGATTGGGCTACAACCTTGATGTAGTCCGTTAATGAATCCCTGGTGGGGTTGATTGGAGCCTGGAGGCAGGCGGTGTCCCTTGGGGGCGTGGCAGTGGGTGTATAGTTCCTGTCTGGGAAGTGGGGTCTCTGCTCCCTGAGCGTCCTGTGAGCCGCTTCCCGCTGCCACGCTCTTCTGCCACGACGTTCTGACTCACCTTGAGCCCGGGGAATGGGGGACTGAAACTGAACCTTCGGATAAACTTTTCCTTCCCTGAAGTTCTGGTCACGTCTTTTGGGCACAGCAGTGAGACAGTTGACTAAAACACAGTGTGAATTACACAGGGCAGGTTGGGTGGGTGTGGCCAGTCAGGCATTCCCTGGGAGATGGTGTGGAACACTTTAGGGGCTGGTACATGGGATGATTTGGCCCCAGAGCCTGGGAAATGGTGGCAAGTGTGCCAGGGAACAGGGACCTTTGTCTCTATGCTTGAAGAAAACTTGGGGCTGTTGCCTTCTGGGAGAAGCCACTTCCCATTGGCTTTCACTTGTCCTTAGACGACTGTCCTTGCTCTCCTCTCAGATGGAGTGTTGGTGACATCGACAGGGCTGCTGGTTCAAGTTCAGGCTCTGCTTGTTACTGAACTGTATGAATTTGGAAAGTCATTTTCCTCCTAGGCTATGCTTTCTTCAGGTGATATAAAAAAATCCCCGAATCGGGGCTGGGGTTGTGGCTCAGCGGTAGAGTGCTCGTCTCCCATGCATGGGACCCTGGGTTCGATCCTTAGCACCACGTAAAAAATAATTGAGTGAAACAAAGGTATTGTGTCCAACTATAAAATAAATATTTAAAAAAAAATCCTCGAATCCTTGTCTTCCCTGCTCACTGTGGGGTTAAATAAGCTGAAACACCTCACATGTTGTGCTTGAGGCCATTCTTGGCAAGTTCTTGGTAAGTAAGAGCCATTCACATCATTGTCTTATGTGATTTTTTTTTTCCTTGTTTAGGTTGAGGGGTCCCTCCCACCCACCATAAGAAAACACCAGGGAGCATGCTGTGGAAAACTGGGATGATCTGCTAAGAAGAAAGTAAGTTGAGGATACTGAAGATGTTTATGTTTATTCCTTCTGCCTGTTTATTTCCCTTGCAAGAACGAGCTTGTCTCTTAGATCATTAAACCAAAGAGGAACCAAAATCGCCTAGAGGTCCCATTACTGAGGCCCTGATGTTGCAATTCATCAGGTTTTTTTTTCCCCTGGGGCTAACCACATGCTGGGACCACTGGTCTTCCCACCTACCCAGATAGAGAGCTATGACCAGGGGAAATGGGACCCCAGTGAAATCATGGGGAGGGAGCACCAACATTTTAAAAAATCACTGGGGAATAAGTAGCCAACAAGGGAAAGGATGGTAGAGTGCTCTGAGAGGCAACATGGATTGCGGGGGAGAAATGCTATGGCCTCTATGGCACGCAGAATGGTGGCCTCCAGAGAGACCTTCTCTCTACCTCCTCTCAAACTGTGAATATGTTACCTTGTGTGGCAAAGGGGACTTTGCAGACAAAATTAAGAATTTTGAGATGGGAAGATTATTCTAGATTACCTAGTTGGGCTCAGTGTAATCAAATGAGTCCTTATATGGAGAACGGGAACCATGGACCAAGGAACATGGGCAGTCTCTAGAAGCTGGAATAAGCAAGGAATGGATTCTCTTCTAGATCCTTGAAAGGAACCAGCTAATGACTTGATTTTAGCCCAGTGAGACTCCAACCTCCAGTTAATGAAGATTTATTTATAATAAAAATAGCAAATTTGCATTAAGCCACCAAGTGTGCAGTAACAAAACATAGTAGCAGGAGAAGGCCGACACAGGGGCCCAAGGTATAAGATGCCCCAGGAAGGAACGAGTGGTTGACTGTCCAAAATCCCAGGCACACATGTGGTGGCAGAATGGACATCCCTCTAATCAGGGTAGGATGTGTAGTTTTCAAAGAAAGGTGGAAATGACGGGTTGTGAAGATGAGGCTCAGGAAGAAAGGTGACACTTCAGTGACCTGGGAAAGGAATGACAAGAGATCAGGATGGGGATGGGGCAGGCTTTCCATCTAGCTGCAGAGATGTCAGGGGCAGATAAAGAGCAAATGGGGGAAATTCCTACATGCTGCCCAGGCTGTATAAGTAGATGGGCAGTAGCCAGTAACAGGGCACTTGGGAAGCTGTTGGCTGTACCAGCTGGACATATCTGCAGGCTGCCAACATGAATCAGGCCAAGTCACTGGCTAGGGTGGGGTTGAGTCTAAGACGGAACTGGAATATCAAATAGGTGACCAAGAACTGTACTAAAACAGCAGTTGAAAAGGTGAGAATCCAGGGTGATACTGTTTTGGGGGAATAAGATACAAATCTAGGTACCAAAATAGGTTCCAGAGAAGGGGAGGAAGAGCAGCCTTGGCAGTGGGAGGCTGAGGCCAGACGTCAGGATGCTGACTTGGAGGGGTTAGCTCTCTTGGTACCATTAGGTGTGGCCTTGGCAGGAGGGGAACAAACAGAGCAGCAGAGCTTGGGGTCAGCAGGGCCCACTGTGGACAATAGAAACAGGGTCAAGGGCTGGGGTTGTGGCTCAGTGGTAGAGCGCTTGCCTAGCATGTCTGTGGCACTGTGTTCAATCCCCAGCACCACATAAAAATAAACAAATACATAAAGGTATTATGTCCATCTACAGCTAAAAAATATTTAAAAAAAAAGAAACAGGATCAAGATATTGGAGTAGGCAGTAAGAGCAAAGCATAAATAACCAAGGGTGAAGCTCTTCTCCACTACTCTTCCCACATTCCCAGTTGAGCCCCCCAATCTATAAGAATGGAGCAGATTAGAAGGTCAAAGTGAGGAGGAGGGAAGGTGGGTGGGTGAATGCCACCAAGGGAAAGCCATCTACTTCTCTGACGACCTTGTTTCAAGGTGAAGATGCTTGCCCAGAGTCCTGATGCTACTAAGTGGCAGAGGCAGAAATGGCTCCGGGTCTCTGCACTGCCTTGCTTGGGCTGTTTCCCTGCATGGCAGCTAGCTCCCTGACAAGGCCAGGGCATGATTTGCACTTGGCCTGGGCCCACGTGTGAATAGTTTACAAGTGAAAAGCAATCTTGGCTCTCCTTCAGCAGGGAACATTCTATTTATTTGAATACTTGAGAACTGGACACCAGGTTTTGTAAAGCTATTGCCTTTGCCATATTGGCTGAGAGTCAGTGGGAGTGGAGATGAGGTGGGAAAGGACTGGCAATAGAGCCAACGGGTCCTGTGGAGATTTGCCTTCTGCATTTTCTCTCTGTTTTAATTCAAATGAAATGTCCTCCCATGGAATATTCTGTGATGAAAACCTCTCCAAAGTAGAAATCATTCACTCTCCATTATCACAGATGGTAGAGTGAGATGCTAAAATAAATCAATCTGCAAACCAATATTTGTTGAGGAGCTGTTGTTCTGAGTGGGGTCACAGCTAGCTCACATTTGGTGCTATTGACAATCACACACTCCGGGTCCCATCTTGAGACATTCTGTTGAGATAGGTTTGCATGGGGCCCCTTGAGCCTCCAATGGCCTTTCTGATGCACATCAAAGATTGAGACCAACAATGGTAAGATTTTTGTCTATGACAATGTCACTTTTGGGGGTTTGATCATCTTTGGCTCTACAGCATTCTAGCTTGCTGAAGTTGCACAGAGGCAGGAATGAGACACCAGTGAGCCTAGCAGGCTGCCCAGAGTTTGCACACTGCTTGCTAAGTGTCTGCTTGGCTCTGCCTCATTAAGGGTCTGGAGTTATGCTTCATTTTTTGGAGAAATGATATGCTGGCATAGAATTCATGAATCTGAGCATGTGAATGTTTCCCTTGACAGTGTTAAAAGCCTATCACCTAACTCTTTCCAAGTTCTCTCTCGCTTATGTGCCACATGTGGGCTGCACTTCCAGAATAAGTCACCCTCTCTTAGAACATGTGATTCCCATTAGCCCGCTGGCTTCCTCTGATGGGGTTGCTCTGGGCGGTAAATGAACCTCCCTCCTCTTGTTTTACCTGCTTGGCGTAGGGGGAAGGAGCAGGCATAGCTTTTGCTCTCTGATGATGGTGGACTATTTCCAGATGCTAAGTGTGTAATCCCTTTGGTTCTGCCGTGCCTGCCAAGTGAGAGCATAACAACTGCGTTACAGAACAGAACAGAGAGTAAAACAAAAGTGTGACAGGACGATTCTCTGAGCAGGCTGTGCTCAAGGAAAATGAGCACAATGTCATTAGCGTGCATGCCAGCCCAATCGTCCCCCTTTGTATGTGTTTTAAAAGAATTCTGAATGGGAAAATCATTGAGGGGAAAGGTAAGTATGGCTTGATAGTGCAAAAAATATCTATGTGTTTCTCTAGCTCCAAAGCAAGGAGGCCGGATTTCTCTGAAAATTGTTGCTCAGTGAATAGGCAAGCATTTCCCCCAGAGGGGGTGGGGCAGAACTTAATGATGCCCTGTCTTCTGTCTCTGCCTTCCTGGTGTTGCCTTCATGGGGGCAGCTTTCTGGAAAGTGGGAGGTGATGCATCACATGCAGAGAGGTGTGGGAGAGAGAAGTGAGCATCTCGTGCTGTGTGTAATGGAGTCATTTCATCTCAACTATGGATGGTCTAGGAATCCTTCAAGGTATCCTGAGCCCAGCACTCTGCCTCACTCTGAAAATTGGCTGCTTGGCGGACTTCCCTGCTCTTGGTCCCAAAGGACCTTTAAGGGTAGCTCACGGATTGCCACCTGCATTCCAGCCTGTCACCTGCCTCGTCACATTTCCCTCCAACTCTCCCTGCCACTGTTGATTTGTTTGTTCCTGGCTCTTGGTCAGGTTCACCCCCAACCCTTCAGGCTCTGGCAGTATCCCCAATACTGGCTTGTTTGGCCTCCTTTTTACACTATCCTGTAACTAGTGAATGCTTGATCTGCATGGTTTCTGTCTTCACAGCAGTCATGAAACAGTTCTGGGAACCTGGGTTTGGGAACTTTAAAGTATGGTTCCTGACTGTTCCCTGTGTCAGTGGTTTTTCCAAGAAGGTGACAGGAAGTTCAGCCTTATACCTTTGCAACTAGGGGGACCAGATAGTCAAGGAATTAACTGATGTCCTGGTGTCTTTATTGAGTCTGTGTGTGCTGTAATTTTCAGGGTCTTAAACCTCTCTGAGATAGCAGGCATCCTCAAAGAGGGACTCGAATGTGTGGTTCAATTTGGAGTGTGCCTAGGATGTTTCAATAGTATTGTAGAATGTCATCTGTTTTGAGTGAAATGATGTTGTTCAAACATCTCACTTCCATTTGTAGTATCATAGTCTTCTACGTTATAAATCCACTTTGTCAAGTCATTAGGCAAACATTTTTGGAGCCCATTTTCACTTCTGTCCCAATCTTGATAACTACTATTTGATAGTAAGTATGGTTCAAGGGTAAGAAGAGATGACCAGCATTTCCACAAGTTGGAAATGCAGCCAAATGCAAGGTGAGATGCAGGGGTGAATTTGTATGTTGGAAGTAAGCATAGCAAGTCTGGGGTTAAAATAAAGTACCAAATGTACCATGTAAATAAGGGCATCCTTTCTGTTCCATTTTGGCTAGAGGGAGAATAATTGATTTTGAAATCACCTATGTTAAATTCTTTTGGAAAAGTTATGGCACATTTCAAATATTCTCTTTGTTTTAAACTTGGAGAAATCCCCCTGTAATATTTTAGCCTGCACCTTTAGTGAAAATAAAACTGGCAACTTATATTGTTTATCCCATTAGTATTCAATTATATTTCCCAGATAAACAGCTGGAGGCCATCTCTTCAGTGACAAATGTGTTTGATTTGACTTAATCACCACCACAAGGCACATCATTTACTAACATTTGCTGTAGTACAATTTTAACAAGTAGGGTGATTCACCCTGGGAGGAGAGAGAGAATGCAGAACACTGAGAGGCAATGAGAGAGGCAAAGGCAAGCCTGGGGTTAGAAAGGTACCTGTGCTTCCAGCATAACCTCACTTTTATTGAATTGAAACTTCCATGTAGAAGAAGCACACTGATCTCAAGAAATATTCCAATTTGAGCACTTCCAGCACCCAGGTCAAGAAATGGAACATTGCAGCAGCCCACAGCCACCCTTCCACGCCTTCCTCCCCTAGAACAACAAGGATCACTCTGTGTGTTGACCAATGTTTTCATGGCTAGGGTGTTAGATTTGGGGGACTCTGTCCTGAAGTTTACAAGTGGCCAGAAGTGGAACCGAGGGATGTGAGTCCTTTTCCTTGCATGTCCTGGAAAGCCACAGGAGTCTGTTTCCTTCTGCAGTTCACCTCTTTGGCTTGGACATGGGCAGACACCTGATCTGGGTCCTTCCTGGGTTGCTGCCCGGCTCTAATGACATAATGGATGTGAAAACACTTTGAGCAGGATGAAGCATTGTACAATTATTGCACCCTTTAACTAGTGTAGTGCAGACACAATGGTAGCATGGGGAGTTACTCTGAAGAAGAGGAAGGCACGTGCACATGCATCCAAACCCAAAGAGGTATAGAGCCTAATGGTTTTAAGTGGCCTTGAATATTGCTCTGAATCTGGAGAAATGCCATTAATTTAGCTCTTTAGGGCCTAACCCAAATGAGTGTAGAGTCAGGGAGTATTCTCCATATGATCTAATGGAGTTTCTTCTGTTAGGTAGCTGTTCTGCTTTCCCAACTATGTCCACTTTATCAAAAATGGGAACTGTTGGTTATTCATAAAGTGCATCATAACCTAGCAGATTATGATTAGATGATCAGGACAGGAATTAAAATATATTACCTCCTAGTAGAGGACCGTCTTTACAGGGAGGGCAGCATCTCTGTACCTGGGCTGTGAAGCAGCAGGTCCTTGTGCTTTCTCTAGAGGCCTGTGGAAAATGGGTTGGTACTGCATAGCTCCTTCATTCAGCTCTGGCTATGTCACAGAATAATAGCAGTGTCCCCTGCCCAAAGACATTTCTAATTTCTCAGAAATGTTTTCTTATCTCATTTAATTCCCTGCTTATTTTGTTATGTTTTCATCACAGTCAGTTCTCATGGCTTTCCATTCCTGTGTCAAAAAGGTTGGTTGTTGCCTACCAAGAATACGATTTCTAAAATATTTATGTCAGTGATTTGCTCCTGCTGAGTCTAGGCAGGGAAATTCTTTCCCACTTGTTCTGCAGTGGCATTTCTTTGGGCTTTCTATTATTTTTAGTGGTATTTATTAATTTGGTGGTGGTGTCTCCTTGCTTGTCCTCAGTGGAGGGAACTGTGTCCAGCTGTGGCACTTCCTCATGGCTGGATATGTGCTGGTCTGCTGCAGGCACTTCTGCCCTGGGCCATGGTCCTCTCAGGGTCCCCAAGAGCTGCATGGAGCTCCAGAGACCAGTCCCCAGTGTGCGTGTGCGGCAGGTTCACGCTGGGAGAGATTGGGTCTTTCACTGTGTGCCCTAAGGTGCTGAGGCCTTGGATGTGAAACCCTGCCTCCAGCTCCCACGGTGCAGTGCTGCAGGGGTTGTCTTCAGTTTTACCTTCCCAGATCCATCATACTTGTGTGCTACCAGCCCAGCCCATCTCTGGGAGTGGCAGTTTCTGACTGAGTGTTGAAAAAGAGTTCCCAGTTGGGCAAGGAGAGGGGGAGTTGTGGGGGAAAGTGTTTGGATTCTGATGGTCTTGAAAACCAGAGTTCCTAAAGGAGAGGGGTTGTTTTGCTGCTCCAGTTTTCCATGACATAGACCGTGAACTGGAGAGCAGATGTTGGAGAAGGGAGAGTGGTTTGTGTCTGCGTTCAGCCCAGGCAAGCCCTCAACTCTTATTTTTCCGTCCTGTTCCATTGGCTTCCTAGAGGAAAATCTCCCTAGTCTTTCTAGAAATAGATTATCCTGGTTTTTCATGGAGTTGTGATTTTTTTTTTTTCTGTTTTCAAAGGCATTTTAATTAAAAGTTGGGAAAGGCTGTTTTAGGACTGCTAAGTACATGACATTTAAAACCAGGAGCTGAATGCAGCCTATTACTGCTTAATGTTATAATCGTTATATTTATCCTTTTCCTTCAACTTGTCTTCTTTTCTGCTTAATGAAGTTCTTTGTTTTCTCCTATCAAAAATATTATTTCTGTTAAATACTTGGAGCTTTTCTAATTCCACTTAAATATAATTGGAAGAAAACTTTTCCTATCAGCCTAACATTGTTTTGTAATTAAACCTATTTAACTAAATCAAATTGTGTGTTCTGTTCTTGACAAATTTGGACTGGCAGCTCTGTTCTGAGCCCTGGTTTGGTGGTGGGTTGGAGAATCGGCACTGGCTCCCTTCTTCCTGATCTCCACTGTTATACTTTTGTATCTTGGAAACTTAGTTTTTTTTTTTTTTTTTTTCTTCCTTCTCTCTTAACCTTTCAAATAAAAAAGGACACTGTACAATTTTTAAATTACCTATTTTAGGTGCATTTCATTTTTTAATGGGTGATCTGATACAGTAGGGCCAACATGATAGTTGGCCATGCATCATGAACCCATGGTCAGTCTCTACCCTAGTCTCCCCTGAAGTCCAGGCCTGTGTGTCTAGCCATTTGGTTACCTCCTCTTCAAAGTTGAGCGGTGTCTCCAATTAAAGTCACTTGGCCATTCTTTTCCTGCCAAGATTGTTCCCAATTTATATCTTTTTGTCTTTCCATCTCAGGGGCCCCAATCCACCAGTTGTCTAGCCCCAAACTTTGGAACCACTTTGGACTTTTCCTTGTCACATTGTGTTCGATCCATCAACAGGTACTACTGGCTCTAATTTCCAAATACATCCTGAGTCTGTGCCCTGTTCACCACCACTACCTCTGCATTCCTGCTTCTTGTCTCTACCATCCCTTTCTAACTGGTGTTCTTATTTCCACTTTTACTTCCTGCAGCGTGGTTTCCCCCACCTCCAGCAGCCCGAATGATCCATCTAAAAGGCAAATCTGATTATGTTCCTCCTCTTGCATCTCCCCAGGTCATTCAGAATGAGATGCACGGTCCTCTGTGCTGTGTGATCTTGCCATAGCACTCCTCTCCTCCCTTGCTCCACCTTACTCACTGTTCTTCATGCTTGTCAGAAGAACATGCTTGTCATAGTATTCCACCTACTATGTGCACGGCTCAGCTCCTCCCTCCCTGTTGTCTATCCAAACATCACTTTATCAGAAAAAGTCTTTCCTTACCACCTGTGATAATGACAACCTAACCACCCCACCTTTTGGCCCCACTTCCTGTTTCTTGGTAGCACTTGACACCGTGTGTATGTGTTAGTATATGTGTTGACTGCCTGTCTTCCCTCGACTTTGTTCACTGCTCTCTCTCCAGTGCCTAGAACAGGTCCAGGCACAATCCATAGATGACAAACCGATGAATGAATGGACTTCAGTACTTTAGGATTGTGCTTCCCAGTTCATTAAATATACCTTCACTCTGGTTAGTAGTTTTCAAAATATTTTTCCACTCTATAACATTGTCTACAAAGTCTCATGAAGGAGAATAATAATGTATAGTGGATATAATCGGAGCTACTTAGTTCAGCGGAAGGGGCAGAATGAGGGCAGAGCTGCACTCTTCTATCTCCAAGCTCCTCTCAGCCCTTCCCTTCCCCATCAAAGCCCAGATATGCTTAAAATCTGCAAGTATAGGTCATCTCACTCAATCCCCAGAACTACCATAGGAGACGGACAAAATCACCCTGCTTTCATAGATGAGGCAAATTGTGGGATGGAGGAAGTTAGCCAGGATGCTGTGGTCACTTAAGCCATATGGCCACAATGTGGCAGAGCCCAGTGCCAAGCCAGGTTTGTTACCTCCAGATTTCAATCTCTTCCCTCTGTAATACTTCCTTGCTCCCTTGATTCTTTTCCAATTAATCATCCTTTGTCTTCATCCTGTTTTCTTTCAATATCTTTCTCTCTATACTATATTACATGCTTTGGGGCTTTTCTTTTATGGACATTCCCGGCCAGAATCCTGAGAATTTTTCTCTCTCTCCCTCTCTCTTTCTCTTTGCTGAGGTCTCTCTAGATCTGGGAAATATTTTTTTCAGTTATTTCCTTAATCATGATTTCAAGGTTACTTACCTTTCCTATTCCTTCAGGGAATCCTATTATTCAGTTTGCATAATTTAAATCTATTTTTAGGGGCATCAAATTTTCCCCTTACAGCATGGAGGGGTGTTTGTCGAAACCTTTTGTTTTGACACAGAAACCATTATAGTAATGCCCCCTTATCTGCAGTTTTGCTTTATGTGGTTTCAGTTATCCTCAGTCAACTGTGGTATAAAATATTAAATGGAAAATTCCAGAAATAAACAACTCACAAGTTTTATATTGTGCATGGTTCTCAGTAGCAAGACACAATCCTGTGCTCTCTTCTTTCATCTCATCAAGGGTGAGAGTCACCCTTTTCCAGTGTGTCCACACTGTATATACAATCTGCCTGTTAGACACTGAGGAGCTGTCTTGGTTATACCTGACTGCAGTGTGCAGTGGTATGATAGTGCTTCTGTTCAGGGAACCCTTATTTTACTTAATACTGGCCCGAAGGTGCATGGATGGTGATAGTGGCAATTTGGATTTGCCAAAGAGAAACCATGAAGTGCTTCCTTTAAGAAATGAAAAGTTTATCACAGGTTTGTATGTATAGGAGAAAACATAGCATGCATAGGGTTTGGTCCTATCTGCAGTTTCAGGCATCCACTGAGGATCGTGAAACTTACCTTCTAGAATAAGGGAGATTGCTGCATTTGCTTTTTATTGTGTTTTCTTTCTTCTCTGAATTCTTTATTTTCTCCACTGAAAGTGTAGCCTGGGAAGCTCCACCTCTATCTTCAGTCTTCACCTGTCACCTCCTGGAGGTATCTCCGTGTGTGTGTGTGTGTGTGTGTGTGTGTGTTTTCAGATAAATAGGATAATTACCCTTCAGATAGAAATTGTTAACACAACTAAATTTTCTTTTTTTTCAAATAAAATAAGTAAAATTTTCTTTTTTCTTTTTTTTAAGAGAGAGAGAATTTTTTAATATTTATTTTTCAGTTTTTGGCGGATATAACATCTTTATTTTATTTTTTTTTTATGTGGTGCTGAGGATCGAACCCAGCGCCCTGTGCATGCTAGGCAAGCGCGTTACCCTTGATCCACATCCCCAGCCCATATATTTTCAATTTTAGATTCTAAAGCAATTTTTAATTTTTTATTCTTTAACTGGCAAATAAAAATTGTCTATAATCATGGTATGCAACATGCTGTTTTGATATGTGTATGTTTTGCAATGTACTACAGAGTTGTAGTAATCAAAATGACACAGTGCTGGCGTAGTTGATTGTCTTGTCCAAGAATTGTAGCTTTTCTTAATTGCTGCTGATGTTTTGTGTAGACTCACTCTTTTGAAAGTATTCCCGTATTTCTTTTGTAGTTTTGGTCTCTCAGAGAAACCCATGCCTAGCATATGGTAACTATCTTTTTGGATAGGATGAGAAGAAAATTAACCAACACATGATCACATAATTTAAGGGCATAAACATTTAAACATCTTAAGTTGGTAAATCATAAACTTGAGAGCTCATAGTTTTTAGAAACATGATTGGCATCTCACCACAAAAGCTCAGACTTCCCCAGATTTTTTCCAGTGTTCTATTGTATGAAATTTCAAACTTGTAGCCAAATTGAAAGAATGTTACAGCGATGCTCATGTTCCCACTACTTTGATTTTACCACTAGCATTTTATTCTGTTAGTAAGTCCGTATCTACTCACTTTGAAGATGAGTTTTAAGCATTAAGAATGACTGATTTTTGATAGAAGAGGAACTGAAGTTCTTATGAGTAAGTTACTTCTCACTGCCCCTCAAAATTTCCTCCTCTGTATAATAAGGGTTTGGAATAAATGGTGGTTTTTGATCTGAGTTTCAAGGCACCTCCCAGTTCTGTGGAAAGGTCTGACACAGGGACACTCCAGAGGCATCCCAGTTACTATCACACACCTCCTGTGGGGGCAGGAGGGAGAGTATTCAGGAATGAGGGCCCTTTGAGCAGCCCAAGCCCCAGGCTACACCACGGCTTCAGTCAGAGCAGCTAGGCTGGGTTTTAGATTTAGTGTTTTCGCGTGTCTTAGTCTGTTTTCTTTTTCTATTAAAGAACACCATAGACTAGGTAATTTAAAAAGGATAAAGATTCGCCAGTCTCATGGTTTTGAAGGGTAGAAAGTTTGAAATTGGGCAGTTGCTTTGGTAAGTTCCTTTGAGCTGGTGGGGAGTCTCTCCCGAGTGCTGAGGACATAATGTGACAAAAGGGGATGCATGTAAGAGACAGAGCCAAACCAGTGGTTATGGTAGCCCCACTCTTGGGGAAATCCACAGACCCACTGCCAGTCTCTTCATGAGGGTAGAGCTCTCCTTGCTCAGTCACCTCTTAAATTTCTCACCTCATAAGACCTTAAAATGGAAACTAAATTTCAACATGAGTTTTTATTTTTGGGTTGGGGGGGCATTCAAGTCATAGCACCATGCGTTTGCAAAGGGGAATTGTGCAGCTATTTATATTTTGAAAACTCCGGGATAGCATTATTTTAAAACTCATTTTCTGCTCACTGAAAGGATGTGTCTGGTCTTTCTAACTAGCTTATACATTTTAAGAGAAGATAAATAAACTCATATTCGAGATCTTTGTATATGTCAGGTATTTTGCCAGATCTTTTTTCCTTGTTACTGCATTTGCTTCTCATAGCAACTCGACAAGACAGGGATTGTTAACCTTACTTGAGAGAGGCCACAATCTGGGGCTTAGAAAGTGACTCACTCAAAATCACTTGTCCTGCAGTTGGGGGAATTGAATTTATAGTGGTGCACGGGGCCTCCATCTGGTAACAAGAGGCCCTTATCTTTTGGAACACTGTAACCATGTGAGCATCTCACAGTACTGTCTCAAGGTAGGTCATTTAACTCTTGATCAAGAGATCTTCTGTATTTCTGCCTTGGTAGGTTGTGAATACAGAATTATCTTTTCAACTACAAAAGTTGTTATAGAAAAAGCCTGTGGCAGGAGATTCTGAGGCTGAGAACTCTGTGAAAAAATACAGCAGGATGGGAGAGGCAGGGTCAAGGTCAAAGCAAATCTCTGTTATCTCTTTGTAGAGGTTTTTGCAATCTTTGTTTTTGGTTTCTGGCATCCACTCCTATTTCCTGTTGGAGAACTCTCTCCTTCATTTGATGTTGGAAGATCGCTAGCTTCAGAAAAATGAAGGTCTTCCATCTTGGTTCCTTGGTGGCCATGCTGTGGTGTGTGACCTCTGATCAGACCATTGGGTGCCTCCTCCTGAGTTTTTGCCTTGAGAAGTGAAACAGGATAAGGACCAATTAGAATTTATGCTTGGAAGCCTCTGTGGAGGTTTCTAATGGTAGCTTCAGCAGTGACCTCAGCAGTGAGGTCTGATTATCCTCTTCAAAGATGGCTATTTTATACTTCCTGATCCTTAAACATATGGTTTTCTTTCCATCTTAAGATGCACAATGGGTTCTGCCAAAAGTAACAAAACTTACTACTGCAGAGTTTCTGCTGTTCTTATGTTCTGATATGAAACTGGGGAGAGTGCCCACTCATCTACTCTCTTGTGTTGTGCTTTGTCTTCTAGTATGAAAAGAGCACATTTCTATTTTACTGTCCCTTTGTAGTCTTTATATCACTTAGGTTATGCTGCAATAACAAACACAACCTAAATATTAGTGGGCTTAAACAACAGTGATTAATTGCTCCCTTGCAATTTGTCCACTAATGATCAGCAGAGAGTTGCTCTGTTCATTGTAGTCCATCAAGGACATAGGCAGGTGGAATACCTGCAGGTTATGAGGAAAGAGGGCCTGGGTGGGTCTTCACCAGGAATTAAATGCTCAACTTGGAAGTGATACACATCGTTTCTATTTCCACTTCACTGGCCAATACTAATCACATAACTCCATTCAAACACAAGAGACCCAGGAGTATAATCTACCACGTGCCTGTAAGTATTTGTGGAACACAACCTTCACAATATTCATATTCTGGCCTTTTCTGTAAAGACTTAAAGATGTTAAGGAATGGCCAGTTCCCATATAAGTCTCTTCATCGTTCTCCTTTCCACTCATAGGTGAACTTGACTAGAGTTTCTTCCTCTTCCTGTCGAATTCCACTACGCAAACACTGCTTTATTTTGGCCCTTTGGATGTTCATTTTCCTGCCTCACTCCTGTCACAGAATTTCAAAGTCTTTCAAAAGAAACCAACTTCTCAGAATTTTGAGAAGCAATACAGACTTGAATGAAGATTTTGGAGGCGGAATATTGGATGGTATGTTGCTGAGATGTCTATGTACCAGAATTTGGTCTTTGTTTTCATAGTTAGATCCCACTTCAGGACCTGACTTTAAAAATTTCCTTGTACCCATCAAGTCCCACATGACTTGTTTTTGGTAAATTTATGTGTTAGAAGTGAAGTTATTTCTTTATTTAATTATCTTGTTTTGTGGTCCTGGAGATTGGGGCCTTGTGCATGCTAAGCAAGTATTCTACCACTGAGCTACGCTTGCAGTATGTAATTTCTGAGCATAATTTTTAAAAAGTGGTGTGCCTTCCCCAGTGTCTTGTTTACTTTCCACCAGCTGAAAGAAAAACCTCAAAGGCCTTAGGTTTGGCACATCCACAGGATAGAAGCCATCAGGATTTCTTAATTACCACATTACCGTAACTGACATAGGGATTCATATCATGTGCCACTCAGCCAAGAGTTTAAGAAACTCTTCTTAGTGATTTTCCTTCTCAGAAGTCCATATCTGGAAAAGCTGGTAACTCTCCCCCACACCCAGTCCTTTGCTAGGTACAACACAAGCTTCCTGTTCCATTCTTGGTTTTCTTCCTTCCCCCAGGACTATAACCTTCCAGTGGAATTACATTTTTCTGACCAATCTTTTAAGTAAAACTATTCTGTCACAGTTCCTGAGCCTGAACTTTATTTCTGTACTCAAGAAAAAAAAAACTCAGAAAATGTCCATTTATCCAGATCCATTATTTGAAGAAATTTGAGAAACCATCTTGAATTCCTCGAACCTGACTTTTGGATTTAAAACTGTTCTAAAAGAATCATCAACTATTTCTTCCTCACATGTGACCTGTTGACCCCAGTGGCATTTCTGGTGAGGGTTTTCTGTTCTTCATCTGGTGCATTTTCTGATGTGGAAGAACACATGTGTGGAGTGACAGACACAGCACCAACCAGGGAACTAGAGGACAGGGCTCTAGGCCCAGCTCAGCACCTTAGCAGCCCTGTGGCCAGTGGTGGGCCTTTCTCTTCTCTGGTTTCTATTTACAAAGCTGAGACCAGAAGAACTCTTTCCACTCCTGTCCTTCCCACACTTTTCATGTGTTCTTTGTTTGTAGCGTGGCCGACACTTGACCCTCTCCTAGATCTTTTCCCAAACACCAAAAGGACATAATGCTAGACCCAAAATTAAGGTGTGGACTCACAGAACATGGTTATGTTGATGCATATCAGCTTTATTGCTTTAAGAGGAACGTGCAAGGACACTTAGTTTTTTTTTTTTAGTTGTTAGGCTTTTATTTTCCTCACTTATTTGTATGTGGTGCTGAGAATTGAACCTAGTGCCTCACACGTGAGGCAAGCACTTTACCACTGAGCCACAGCCCCAGTCCCCAAGGACACATTTTTTTGTTAGCTTTTTAAAAACTTCAGTCATTTTTTTTTTTTTTTTAGGTGTCTTGGAGAAACAAAACTAGAAAACTTGTCTTTGTATATTTCTCTCTCCTTTGCTCCGACACACACAGGCTGGCTGCCTGTGGTTTTTGTTAACTTAGACATGCTTTCGGTGAGTGACACTGATACTGAATGGGGCTTCCCAAGATAATAGGATGAATGAAGTGGGGAAAAAATCACAAGGAGAGAAAAAACTTCTCAGGAAATTTCTAAGGAAAAAGTTGCTGCCTCACCTGGGCTGTGCGCTCCTGCCTGTGGCGGCCACTGCAGGGAACAGTCTTAAAAACTCTGGAGAGACAGAGCCTCCTGAGCACGGCTGGCATCGATGAGACACCTACAGCTACAACTTCATTTCACAGCTTGACAAAAATTAAACATAAAAGACTCCTCCTGCTCCACAGAAATGGAAATGTATGCTGTTTGGAATTGAGAAGAGCTACCTCTAAATTGAATCACTGACTTCCAGCCCTGACTTCTGAGTAATGGTCCACATTCCACATTGGAGGCAAGATTCAACACAGCTCCTGGTGCATCATATGGGATCCCCACTTGTCTGCATGACCCCAGGAAGGCCTCTCACCACTGTGGTCCTGACTCTGCAGGGAGTCGTGGACTCCAGTAGTGAGGACTCCAGTTGTGATCCTGGAGCATATCTCTGCAAACCTTGTTTGGCCTTGTAGGGTTCTGCCCAAGGTGGACTAGCATGAGACTACAGGGACAGGAGTAAGTAGAGATGGGCTCCTTCCTGTGTGCTTCCTACCTGATTCCTATGGGTCCCCCCAACCCCTGCTTCCTCTGGTTTTCCTCCTTGAGTCCTGTGGACTTCCTTGTTTCTATAGACTTCCTCCCTGTTTTCTGTGAACTTCCTCCTTGATTCCTGTGGACTTTCTACCTGCTTCCTGTGTACCAACTTGCTCTCTGGGTTTCCTACATGCTGCTTGGCTTCTGAGCTATGCATGCTGCCACTTCCGGGCTGTGAGGTCATGAACTCCCTGGACACTGATCCAGGGCTGCACGTTTTCTTTATTTTGGTAAAATAGATATAACATGAAATTTACCATTTTAACCATCTAAAAGAACAAAGTGGGAACATTCAGCACATTCACAGTGCTGTGCAACTCCCATCATTCACAGCTCTAAACCATTTTATCATTGTTCAAGGATATCCCATACTTACTAAGTAGGCACACGGTTTTCCTTTGTCCTCCCAGCCCCTAGTAACCACTAACTTGTTTTCCATATAACCTGTGGATCTGCCCATTTTGATATTTCATGCAAGTAGGATTACACAGTATGTGGCTTTTTCTGTCTAGCTTCTTACCCTTAGCATGAGACTTTCCAGGTTCAGCATGTTTTCCCAGGTCTCAGTGCTTTCTTCTTTCCAAGGCTGAGTATTCTACCATTGTGTGGATGGACTCCGTCTTGTTCACCCATTTCTCTTCTGGTGGACACCTGAGCTGTTTCTGCCTTTTGGCCATGGTGAATTGTGCCTCTGGGAACATGTGAGTACTAGTTGTTGCTTGACCATGTTTTCCATTCTTCTGGAATAAAAGCTACTGGAATACAAGGGTAGTTTAGTGAAGAACCATCCAGCTGTTTTCCCTAGGGTTACATTTTGGTTCTTACTTCATTTCTTAGCTCGGTCTAGGGCAGGGCATATGAAACGCCAATCAACCAATCTATGCATGCATCCTTAAAGGCATTTATTTGCTTGACTAATCTTTTTCCCTTCCTGCCCCTTTTCCCCTCTTTCACTCATACATATTGAAAGATTTGATTATAAAGCTTTTACAGTTAGGCTTTATATAGAAAATAATAAATTTTGTGGTGCTTCCTCGATCTTAAGTCATTTTATTTGAGTCATTAATTTGAGATTTAAACCAAACACTTATATAAACGGAAAGAAGCTGCTGATAATTCTAACACCATAATATGGTAACAATTTCTGTTTTTAAATTCTGTTCCAGTTGGTCCCTATGCATACATTTTATAGACTTACAATCAGAGTATATATATATATATGTGTGTGTGTGTGTGTGTGTGTGTATTCTACATTTCTTAATTAATGCTTTTCCAGAAAATTTCCATGTGATATGGTTTTCATCATTATTTTAATGGCCCTGTGATACATCGTCAAGCTGATTTCTCATAGCAGACTTAGCTATTCCCACAACTTAGATATTTTGATTGTTAGCAATTTCCCAATATTAGAAATAATTCTGAACTCTTTATTTTAATGCACATAGTTTTTTTTTTTTTTTTTTTTTAAATCTTAAAAGTATCTCTTTAGGAAAAAGAATCCCTTGAGTGGAATTATTGGGTTAAAGGTATATTTATTTGTGTAACTTGTAGTGCACAAAATGTGACATCTTACAGAGTATTCGTGCCAGTGCAAAATGCTGTTAGCAGATGCTTGAGAGCCCTGTTTCAGCACATTTTCATTAAAATCATCCTCCCTTGCTCCCTCCCTGCAGCACTTGGCTGTTGCTGTCACTAGCAGCCCGTATCCTCCCCCCCCCACCCCCGCTTCAGAGATGCTATTTATTTCCAGTCCAGCCTGAGATAAGGAGGTGAGGAGATGGCCAGGTGGCAGGTGGGAAGATGGGCAGGCTCCTGCAAACTGTGTGATGTTTAAGGAGATGTGAGGGCCATTGTCACAGAGGCAAGAGAACACAGCACATACCAGAGGATGATAGGGCTGCCTGCTTCCCATCCAGAGGGTGCCCTCCTCACCTGCCGTGCCAAAACAAAAGCTAGAAGGAAGACCGGGTTTCTCATTCTTTCAGATCCTGGTTTTCATCGGGCTTGAAGCAATTCTTTGTTGTAGTTTGAAGTGATTCTTTTGTTAAGCCTGAAACCTGCCACCCATTCCTCTGCAGGGTGAGGAGGACCAGAGGGCCTGCGGTAAGTTAGATGTGTGGGAGCCTCACTCCCAGGCTAGTGTGAATGAAGGATTGGGTGACAGGCAGTTAACGAGCTGCAGCTGCAATCGCTGAATGCAGGGCTCTGCCTCCTGAGAGGAGCAGTTCTACAGTGTAGCTCCCAGACTCTGCCCAGGAGTGCAGAGGATAGGGCCACATGCAAGGGTTTGTATTCTGCTTCATCGTAGGTGCAAACTAAAGCACTAACTTCCATCTCAGTTCTTCTTTTTTAGTTGTTGGAAAATATACAAAACATAAAGTTTGCCATTTTAGCATTTTAAGTGTCAATGCTTTGAACACATTGACACTCCACCGCCATCTCCTCTTTATCCCAGACCGAAACCCAGGTGTGCACTGATCAGCACTCCCCATCCACCTTCCTCCAGTCCTGGTAACTGCTCTTTTATTTTCCAGCTTTGAAAGTTGCTAAGAGCCCAGACTGCGGCAGAAAGTCTGACCACTCTCGGTTCCTATGTCAGTGGAATCATATGGTTTTTGTCTTTTGTGGCTGGATTATTCCTTGATATAACATCTTCACGATTCTTCCATCTTGTAGCACAGGTCAGAATTTCCTTTCTTTTTAAAGGCTGAATAATATTCTTTTATATATGTATACAGGTTGCATGTGCATGCATGTGTTTGCATTTACACGTTATGGTTTAGATGTGAGGTGTCCTCTAAAAGCTCCTGTTGATTCAGGAATGTTCAGAGGTGAAATGATGGGGCTTATGAGGGCTGAGACCTAATAATTCTCTACTAGTGTGAATGCACTGGCTGGGAGGTAACTGTAGGCAGGTAGGTCCTGGCTGAAAGAGGTGGGTCAGTTGGGGTATGCCCTGGAAGGGTGCATTTTCCCTGTAACTACTACTCTCACTGCCTCTCTGTTTCCCGACTTCGCCATGAAGTGAGCAGTTTTTCTCCTGTGGGCCCTTCCACCATGATGCTCTGCCTCGTCCCTGGCCCAGAGCAATGGACTTGGCCATGGATGGACTGAGATCTCTGAAACTGAGCTCCAAATAATCTTTTCTTCCTCGGAGTAGTAGTTCTTGGATGCCTTGGTTAGAGTAATGGAAAAGCTGGCTAAAAATATGTGTATCATATTCTGCATGTGTATATACACATGTTCACATACATGCACATACGTGTGCACCTAGGCATATACATGTATACATGTGTGTACACATACACACATGTATACACTTTCATATACTTCATGTGCCCAACACCAATTATCCCCTCATCCACTGGTCCATGCTTGGGGTGCTTCCATGTTTTAGCTGCTGTGATTAACACTGCTGAGAAAATGGTGTGTGAATCTCTCTTTGGGCTTCCTGCTTTCAGTTCTTCTGGGTGTACCCACAAGTGGAACTGGTGGCTTACAGGTGATTTTTTGCCTAACTGCTGTACCGTTGTCCATAGAGCTGTACCACTTTACATCCCCACCAGTACCTCACAGGGAGCTGCCAATTCTGAGCTGCTGGGAGGATGTACATATGGCCCACAGGAGGAAGCTGGCCTTCAGGTGGCTTTTGTGATTAGGAGTAAGGAGACTGCCCACAGGCAGAGGTGACAGGCCGAATCAGCTGGGTCAAAACTGATGAGTCTCCACAAAATTCCAGAGCAGAGGTGCCTGCAAAGCAACACTGTGCTTCTTATTTGACACTCGCACAGTGGGGAAGCCAGAGGAATCTGTTACGGAATGCTGTGGTTTTCAGAGTGTTTTAGTCTGTATGTCATGGTGAATTAGCTGGGACTATGAGGAACCAGGCCTCGTCCCTAGCTCTGGATTCTAGTGGCTTCTGCTACAGGCTGGGTCTGGTATGTCCCCAGAGGCCCACGTGGTAAAGTCTGTTCCCTAGAGTGATGCTTTTGGGAGGGGTGGGGTCTGTAGGCTATTGGGCCTATGGGAGGGCTTTAGGCCACTGGGGACATGACCTCCCTGGGGGCAGTGGGACACTAGCTGCTCTCCCCTCCCCATTGCTGTCCCTGAGGTGAGTGCTTCTGCCCTTGCCCACACTCTTGCCATGCTGTGCTGCCTTGACATGGGCCTAAAAGCAACAGGGTCCATCACTCATGGAATCAAAACTGTGAACCAAAATAAACCTTTTCTCTTTTTAAGTTAGTTGTCTTAGAAGTTATTATAGAGATGGGAAACTGACTAGCTAGCATAGTGGCCAAAAGTGTGTTTTTAATGGTTACTTGTTCAGTGAGATTATAAAAATAGTGCCCGCTCACACTCTCTATCTCTGCTTCATCTTCCTGGATATTTTCCCAAAGTACGTTCCTTAGAACACCAGCTCTCCAGGACAGTAGTAGACTGTACATGCAAAAAAGGATTTGGTTTCAGAGATTTTTGTTTAAATATTCAAATGCTCATGTGGTTTTTAAAATGGCTTTATTTTTGAGCATTGATTCAAAGTCCTAATATTGTGTGGGGCCTTTTGAGACACATTGTTCCAGACGAATGGAGCTTCATATATTCTAATTTTTCCTTCTATGGAAATTGACATTCTACGGGGGAGCAAGATGACATGTTACAGACTGGGCGGAAGCAGGTCCAGTCCTCCCTCAGCTGCTAATTGCACGCATGTGGGGAGTTCTGCAGTTTCTTTTTATTTATTTATTTATTTTTTAGTTGTTGATAGACCTTTGTTTTGTTTATTTATACACGGTGCTGAGAATGGAACCCAGTGCCTCACACATGCCAGGTAAATGTGCTTCCACTGAGCCCCAGCCCCAGCCTCTTCAGTGTCTTTAAGCTTCAGTTTCCTCCTTTGTGAAATGGATCTTAACTTCTTCAGCATTAAGTGAGATGTTGACTCACCTGCTGTGTGCTGCCTTGTGAATTGCAACCTGCAGAGAGCATTGGGGTGCAATGCTTTGTAGTTTGTTGTTAGAGACAACTAGCCCCTTTCTTGGATTATACTTGTTTAAGTTTCCAAACCTGTTAACTAACCGGCTCAGTCCAGGCGCTGTCAGAACAGCACTCATGAGCTGGAGGGGTCCCGTCCGTCAAGCTAGCTGCCCATCAAACGGGCCCACTCTAGAGAAGTCTGTGGTTGCTTTCATCGCAGGCTGCTGACACTTACACAAGTTCAGTGCTTTGCCTCCCCATCAATCCTGCCTACTCGTATCTGATGTTAACTTGTAAAACCTGATTTCCAAGTTTATTCTGAAGACATCAGGTGTCTCCTGCTATGTGGATCCAGGATCTTCTCTCTGCTATATCTTGCCTGCCCATCCCCAAATGGCTTCGTTGATCACTCCTGATTTCTCCTTGGGCCCTTCTTAGGCCCTTCTTCTGCTCCCTGAACCTCTCTGAGTGTTGGCAGCTTGTGGAGACCTTGCTTCCCCTGCAGACAGGCCGGGACCCATCTGTCCAGGTACGGCCTTGCCTTGCTCACTGTTCTTCCACACTGTGCCTCTACATCCTCCCGCATTCATCTGACAGATACTCACTGTGTGCTCCATGTGGCAGAGAGCTGCCAGTGATGGCCACCAACGCTTTCTGCCCTCTCTGAATGTCTGCACTGCTCCCGCCTACCAGGAGTGGAGCATCCCTCTGACTCGGTCTTTGCCAGTGGTGACTTGGTCTGAGTTGAAGTGCTGCTGTGCAGGTCCTGGGCCTGGAGCTTGAGGAGCTTTCTGCTCCCACTCCTCCTCCTCTTCCTCCTTCCCTCCCCTCCCCCTTTTTCCTCCTGTTCCTTCTCTTCCTTTCCTCCTCTGTCTCCTCCTTTCTTCTGCCTCCTCACTTTCCCAGCAAACTTTTTCTGTAAAATGCCTGATTGTTGATAGTTCCGGCTTAGTAGAAGGGCACTGTGGTTTTCAACTACTCGTCTCTGCCACTGGAGAACAAAGGCAGCTGTAGAGAATTTGTAAAAATGAGTGTGGCTGTTTCTCCCCCCCCCCTCTTCTTTTTCTCCTCCTCCTCCTCCTCTTCCTCCTGATCCTCTTTTCCTTGTCCCCCAACAACCCCTCAGTGGTGTTGGAGATGGAACCCAGGGCCTCTTACGTGCACCTTAACCTACGACCAGCCCTGGCTGCTTCTGCTTTTGCTCTCTTGCAAGTTTCGATAAGGAAACTTGTGATGGGTAACAAATGATGAAAGGCTGAAGGTGGGACAGAGAGAGAGAGAGAGAGAGAGAGAGAGAGAGAGAGACACACACACACACACACACACATACACACACACACGCTGGCTGAGTGCATGGAGGAGGGTCCAGATGCCATAGCCAGCTGCACCAAGGCCCAGACTTGTGAGCGAGATATCCTGGTGTTCTGGTGCTGGCCAGGCGCAGATGAATACAGCCTCATGGGTGAAATACACTAAGCCAGGGATCAGCAAACTTCTTTGGTAAAGGGCCAGATTGCCAGTAGTTCCGGCTTTGCGGAAGGGCATTATGGTCTTCAGCTACTCATCCTTGCCACTGTAGAACAAAGGCAGCTATAGATAATATGTAAATGAATAAATGTGGTTGTTTCTCATAAAATGTTACTGACATGACAAGCTGGCAGGCTGGTTTTCTGACCCTTGTGTTAAGCCACTAATTTCTGGGGTGTCTTCAGTGATGTGATAGATAACCAAGAGGGCCTACTCATGAGCTCCAGGCATTGTCACTAGAGCTGAGCTATAATTGTCAAAATGATACATTTGTTCCTGCCTTCAGGGAGCTTGCAGCTTGTCCTAGCTTTATGGAAAAAAAGATTAGATCCAATAACTCCTGTCCAAATAACCCCAAGGCTCAAATTCAACTAGTAAGAGTTCAGAGAAATTGATAGCTTTTGCAGGCATGGGACGGGGTTGGAACTGAGAGGCATCTGCATCTGTTTTGGCTGCAGAAGCTGCAAGTGGACCACTCCAAACTGAGTGGCATCAAGCAGCCATTTTATGATACTCATGAATTCTGTGGTCAGGAATTGGACAGGGATAGCTTATCTTTGACCCAGGGTGTCTGGGCCCCAGCTGGAAAGGCTCATTAGCTGGGGGTGATTTGTAATCCAGAGGCTCCAGGCATACAGAGACATCTTTACTAAGTGTCCATGTTGGTTCTCAGCTGAGGCAGAGGGTTGGAGCCCCTCTGCATGGCCTGCATTCTCTCCTAATGGGGGCCCCTGTGTGCTGAGCACGTCCATGAGCAAGACAGAGGCTGCATCGTGTCAGTGACAGCTGCGGGCCTCATGCAGTGTTGTTCTCAATGTGCCTATCTGTTCAGGGGGCATGGCTACTGCCTCTCTGGCGGGTATCAGAGCTTGCTGATGTATTTAAAATCACCTTATTATCTGGTACTGATTGTGCTAGTCAAGGTTCTCCAGAAGCTATAGGATAACACGACATGTGACACACACAGCAGGAGTTGGCACACATGATTACAGGGGTGACAAATGAAACCATTTGCATCTACAAGCCAGAGAAGGAGGAGAGCCAGTGATGTCATTCAGTCGGAGTCTGAAGCCCCGAGAACCAGCAGAGCTGACAATGTAGCTTCCTGACCGAGTCCAAAGGCCAGAACCAGGGGAGGGGCACTGGCATGTGTCCTGGAGCCCCGAGGCCTGAGAACCCAGAGAGCTGGTGTCTGAAGGCAGAAGATGCGGCCCAGCCCAGGTGGGGGGAGAGCTTGTCCTTCCTCGTCTCTTTGTACAGCTCAGGCCCTCAGTGGATTGGCGGATCTCCACCGATGTGTATAAGGACAAGTCTCCTTGGCTCAGTTTGTTAATTCAAAAACTCACGTCTCCAGAAGCATCCCATAGACAAACCCAGGAATGAAGTTTTACCAGCTGTCCGGGCATCCCTTAGCCTGGTCAAGCTGACACATGAAGTGGACCATCACTTGGGCTCCCAGAGGCAAGAGCTCAGTGCTCAGTAGTTCATGAGTTCTGAACAACCTCCGTCAAAGCTAAATGGAATTCCTGAGGATCTTCTCATCATGGCCCTGGGGGACAAGCACCATGGGAATTACATTTGCTGATGTAATTGTTTTTCCTAAGACTTGTGTTCTTTTGTATTCTGTTGAGCAGTGCAGTGCAGTACCTTCTTCTGTAGAGTTAGATAGCCCTAAACTCTGCTGTTTGCTTTCTGTTGGTCAATTTCTTAATATATGTAAGTCTTGCCTCATTTTTAAAGTGGATATAATAATATTGCAGTTCTGAGAATTCCTGTGAAGTTCCAATAAGAATTTCATGTAACTAGCAACTAGCAGGTGTCTAATAAATATTATTACCTTGAAGTAGGCCATTTTATGAATTTTGAGCATTTAATAAATTTTAAGGATAAGGAAAAAGCTAACAGAAAATACAAGAGTGCTGAAAAAGTCCACTTATTTTGAATGTAGTTTTAATGTTGGCAAGTAGACTTTTAAAGTGCAACAGGTCTTGATGTGCATCATACCCAGCACAGACACAGGTGGCCATATGTCTCTCAGGTCTTGCCAATCTCAATGAAAGGGAACCATGAACGAGAAAACTATGAGCACTGTGTTAAGGGGTTGTCTTCCACATCTCTGAGTAAATGCCACAGACCCTCGGGACCAGCAGACATCTCAGAGGGACTTCTGTTAGTCTTCTCTTAGGAACTTGTTGGCAGAGGGGACAACACTACCATGGATAGCAGGGGGGAGGTGAGATGATTTAACAGGTAGGAAAAGAGCTGTTGGGATTTAGAGTGTTAATGCACTTGCCTCTGATTCAGAACCTGAAGCCACACAATCCTCACTTGTTGGGGGAAAATATTTCCGAAGAGATTCCTTCTTACACAAATGATACAAAAATCTGTCTCACTGAGAGACTGGACTAGAGGTCTTCCAGGTTGGCTCTACTCACTGGACACACGATCCTGTATTCCTAGTGTTCACATTTTCTAGGAAATGTGGCTAGTGTCAGGTTCACAGCCTTATCATAAGGATCACCCAGGAGAGTGTCAGAGGGCTCTTAAGTGAGTCCTCTTACTACTATTGTTAAAAACCATCTTAGGAACTAACTTCAAAGTAACTTTTGGCCTTGTGCTCTGCAGGTGCTCCATATTTGTTAAATTAACATACGAGACAGTGTAAAGATAATTCAGAGGATTATAGCATTTGGATTTTCTTTTTTTTTTCAGACTAGATGACAATTCTAAGATTTCCAGTTCTGTTATTAATATTAACCAAAAAATGGAAACAACCTGAATGTGGAGTATCCACACATGGAGGAATAGCCAGCAATGGAAAGGAGTGAAGTCGTGATGACTCGCTACAGCTTGAGTGACCTGCTGACACGTGCTGAGTGGGAAAGGCCAGTTACAGAAGTGTACAGGCTGTGTGATCCCACTCATGTGAAATGGCCACAGCAGGGAATGTGTTGAGGCAGAAAGGAGATGAGCGATTGTTTAGGACTGAGAAGGGAGAGGGACTTAGGATAACAGCTAAAGGGCACAGGGTTTCTTTTCAAGGTAATGAAATAGTTCCAAAATTGTGGTAATGGTTGTACCTATCTGTGACTATACTAAAAAATATTGACTCAGATTATTTAAAAGAGCAAATTGTATGTAATGTGGATTATGTACAAATAAAGCCATTAAGAAAATGATTCCCAAGTCAAAGACCCAGCCAAACCAGTTAGAAAGTTAAGCAGAGAGAAGCCTGTTTTAATTCATACCCTGAAAAATACACCAGAGGGAAAACTCCTCATGGGAAAGGCCATGTGGTTCAGTGGAGCCGCCACGTGTGTTCCAGCTGCTCAGACACTAGGCAGCAGGCCACGGGGAGACCTTCTACCTGACCTCGCTTGCACTCATCTGTAAAGGGATGCAGGTCTTCCCCTGCATGCATGGCCACGCTGCATTCAGAAATTAGGGACTTCTGACCAGCTCAGCCTTGGGTTCCTGAATCACAGGGTGAGGCTGAGGCAGGGGAGTGGCAGGGAAGAGTTCACCTCCCAGCTGTGTTGTCAGCTTTCCTTGTTGCTGTGCTGGAGCATCCATGTTGTCTGCTTTTTTTGTTTCTTTTGTGGTAGTTTCTTGGGGTAGATGGGCGGGAGTGGGGTGGGGTGGAAGGAGATGCTTCCCGTCTTCTTTCACGAGCCTGGTTTCTCTCTTTGTGAAATAAGTTACATGAAATCTGCAGATTGCTTTTCACTTCAGGTCCATTGGTCTTACAGGCGGTGGATGTTTTTCTTATATTTCTATGATACCACAGATATTTTACAGGAAAACATAAAAAGGAGATATCAGAACTGCCTCCTGACGCTCTTCCATTCCATTTCTTAATATATACATCACCATTACAAAGCATTCTATAACTCTAAGGCAATACTGCTCATCCATTTTTATTTGCATTTGGTCAGGGCTTAGAGAACAAATTTGCACACACGTTTAACTTGGGCTCTTTAAGATTTGGAATTCAAATGATGGAACCCAATTCAGTATTAATACACTGCAGCCACTTGCATTTGGTTTCAGGGGACTTCACAAGTGTGATCACACTTTCAGGAAGGGTGCTGGGTCAGTGATGAGGTGTCTCTGGTTCTAGTCCTGGCTCTCCTCCAGCCAGAGGTGGACCTCTTACTCCTCAACTTTAGTTTCCCAGTTTATAAAGTGAGTGGGTTGATCTGATGGCCTCTGAGTTGCCTGCCCTGTCAGACACTATACAGCTGTGTGTATCCAGCAGTCATGTTGATGCAGCACAGGGAATTGATAACTAACCTCAAAGGGAAAAAGTAAATAAGCAGAGTTTTGTGAGTGACAGAGGTGTCCTACTTAAAGTCTTTAAGTTTTCCTAATAAGTCAGAATGGACCCTTGGGTTTTACTGCCATAGTTCTGTACTTTTACTTTGCAGGATTAGGATTTCAGATATTCCCTACGTATCTTTTGCCTGTGGCTGGAATGAACTACCAGTTGACACGGTGCCTTGCTGTGGCCCATGTCACAGCCACACTTTATTTAGAGCAGTAGCTCTCAAACTTTAATGCAAAACAGAATCTCCTGAAAGACTTGTTAAAACAGATTGCTCTGCCTCAAGAGTTTCTGATTCAGCCTTCTGGAATGGAGCTTGAATATGTGCATTTCTAACAAGTACTCTGTGGATGCTGAGGCTGCTGGCCCCAGGACCACACTTTGAGAACTGCTGAGCTAAAGGTGTGTTGACTTACTTGATTTCTGTTGCCAGAGAAAATCTTAAGAGTCTTCCTCAAATAAATAAAGAGAAAGAATTAGTTTATGTTGGCCTCTTCCTTCTCTCTCTGTTGTATTCTCAATTGATTTCTAGGATCATGGAAGCCGCTTGGTCTGGTGAGTTGCATCCGTGGCTGAGGCTGGGATGGGTGGACTGCCTTCCTCAGGAGCCAAAGGAGTCATAATGCACAGCCGAGTACTGAGCCTTGTGTCTGTCACAACCAAGAAGAGCAGGGCCAATAAGGGACACAGTGGAAGTCTACAAAGTCCACTATGACTGTTTTCCAGGGCTGTGGCCACGTGTTGACCTCAGTGTACTTGCCGTTCCCCTAAACACACTGCTAGGCTGCATTTCTCAGCTTCCCTTCCAGCTAGGTCTGATAGTGAAGTACTATTTGCAAAGAAATGTATGCTAGTTCCCAACCAAGACTTCTTAGAGGAGATGTGTCTCCTCTTTTCTCCATCTTCCAGCTGGAGATGTGGGTATTCTGAGCCCCCACCGCTGGCTGTTTGAGGACTTTTACTCTAGTTTGTCTTACGTGAACTAAAGATACATGTCTACTGTATTTGAATCATAATGAGCTTTTGGGATTCATTTTGACTGCATCCAAGCCATCACCAATAAATGTATTTTCAGAATTTCTCAATAACGCTGTGGAGATGGGAGAAAACAAAGTGAGGGTGAGATGTGTGCATATAAGATCCTAGTACGTGGGCGAGGAGGTGTGCCACCGGTGCTTCAGAGGTCAGAAAAGGATCTCCTGGCACTTACGGGGCTTGTGGTAAAGATTAAAGAAGTTCACACTACATCTGTTGAGGGACCTCAAATATAGGTATACTTTGATTTTCAAGTAAGAACATAGGGTAGGTGGAGAAGTGCTGCATAAAAAGGAAAAGGGAGAAATTTTTGGCATAATTTGTGGTAAAATATAGTTCTTGGAAATATTTACTGTAAAAACAAAAAGAAGCATTTAGAAAACAGTTTGGGGACCCCAATAGTTGCAAGAAGTCATAGCCTCAGCAAAAGAACAGCAGGACCATGAGGAGGAAATCGAGGCGAAGGCTCCAAAGGATGAGGTTCAGATTTGACAGGAAGAAAGAAAGTAATGGAAGAAATCAAGGAAATCCATGTATTGTTCCCATATGAAAAGGTATGATGATGTGAGAGACAGACTTGAGATGTGCTCTCAGGATTCAGAGGAAAGAGCTATCAATAAAGGCCAGAAGACGGGCAGAGATGGAGGACATAAAACAAAAACACAGTTTAAAAAATGATGATGGTTTCTGGGGAAAGAAGCAGAACTAAGGGAAGAGGATGTACAAATTGAAGGTATGTTGAAGTCAAACCCAACACCCCTTTTCAAAAAAAAAATGCTCTAAGTTAAGCCATGCATAATTATGCAAATATCCAGGCAGAAAAAACAAAATCAGTGTCACCAAGAGGACAAGACATCAGGGTGGCTTCAGATTCCTACTTTTCAACACTGTTTCTGGGTTTTCATGGGAAATGTGCTTTGATCCATGGATTTTTGGGGCTGGCTGAATTTCTATTCATGGTTGAGAATAGAATCAAAATACACTAGGAAATATAAGGATCTACGAAATGTACCAATTATTTGTGGAGAAAAAAGTGGGTTTTTTTGGGGAAGGCATTGTCTAACTGACCTGGAGCTGAATCAGCATTATGAGTCAGCATTATTAAAAACATCAGTGTTGATGCTTTTGTACAGAAAATGACTTTAGCCTCACTCTCCCTCCAGCCTGCTGGTCCCCGGGGCCTGGCCTGGCTCTGCAGAAGGCCCGGTGCTTCCCTGGTTGGTCCACCTGGCTCTCTGCTCTGTGTCTTTGCTGCCAGGAGCTCAGGACAGCTCTGCAGAACCAAATTTCAGGACCTCTTCCTGTCTGACTGATGCTCAGCCACTGACTCACTGTGACTGCTCTTCAGGATGGTGCTGGGTAGTTCTCGCAGGCAGAGTTCTGCCTAAGGATCAGAGCCCCAGATTTCCTTTATTACCTGTGTTTACCTATAAAGCTCCTCCCCAGTCACCTTCATTCATCAGGCTGGAGGAGGGAATGTTGGCACATCTACATTAGAAAGTCGGAAGTCAGATTTTGACTTTATCTATACCTCTCATAAATGACACCCTATAACAGATGACAAAAATATTTGTCTTGGGGTGTGTTAACAGAAGATAGGAGAGTTAGGCAAACCTTTCTTAAGATACCCAGGACTACATGGTTACTGACCAGTGCTATTTTTGAATTTTGGAAGTTGAAATTTACTAGTTTTCTTCTGTGTCGTCTTTCACAATAAGTACCTTTCATAAAGATGGACATTATGGGTTGGGCAGGGCTGAGGGCCATTTACAGAGAGAGGTGAAACATTACTGTGGTACCCTTCTACTAGGTGGTCTGAATTTATGTCTTAAATGTAATATGTATGTTAAGTATAAATATATAAAACAATAAGCTAAGAGCTATGATTATTTCTGGATATAGTAGTGTAGTAGCTATTGTTTTCTTTATGTTAGCCTGACATAACTATTTCTCTTAGTTCACTTTAATGCATATGTCTGCTTCTGTAATAAAAGCACAGCAAATATTGTGTTAAAAATATTATTTTAAAAAAGTACATATAGGTGATTAGGACCGGGCACCATCCACTGTCTCTCCGGGGTACGTGAGTGGGCTCATAACAAGCCACAATGGGGGTAGAGAGCTCCTGGTCTTCTCATTCAGAGCCTCTCTGGCTAATCAGAGAGGACTCATCCCCCGCTGTCACTGGGCTGCTGTGGTGAGGTCTAGAAGTGGATGCCCACATATGTGTCGCCACTCCTGCTGTGGAGGACAAGCAGCTGGCCCTCTGTGACGTCCTGGTCCTCCTCTGGGGATAAAGGGCAGCTGAGCAGTGCACCAGGAAGGAGTGTTCCTGAACACTTGGGCATCGTGGAAGCCAAGATGGCATGTCACGTGGAGGGAGTGCTGATGTGTCCCTGGCAGCCCTCCTCGCCAGGTGCCACAGGGAGAGGGCAGATTGCCCCTGGGTTCTGTGCTCTTGGTGCCTGGAAAGTCTATGCTCCCTTGCTATGTTTTAGGATGGAATTTTTCAGAATTGCCTGTTTTTCTTTCCCCTCTGTGGAGTTAGTTGTCATCTCCATGGCTTGTTTGACTGTCCCCTGACAGCTGGACTTCCTGTTAACTTTCGTCTTCAGCCAGTTTCCCTATCTCAGTTTAAACTTGTGACTGTCATTCATCCCCCTGTCTGCACTCATGCAGAGGCGTGAAGGCAGCACCCAGAAAATTGGTTCAAAAGTGATGCTGTTGGGCAGAGTGGGCTATTTCCAAAACAAACCAGCTGAACGCGGCCAAGCGGAGAAAGCTGACTGGTTGTGATCCAGTGCCGGAACTGTTGCTTCTTTCAAAGCCTCTGTGCATACAGACGGCACTCATTGCTGTGCACTGATGTCGTTCTCATGGCTCCTCTTCATCAGCGCAGTAATGTTTTTCACCCTTAGTTTCCTCATGCTTGATGGTATATTTCATTAGGGAATTAATGTATCCTAATTAATTTTTTTAAAGAGAGAGAGAATTTGTAATATTTATTTTTTAGTTTTCGGCAGACACAACATCTTTGTTTGTTTGTGGTGCTGAGGATCAAACCCTGGCCACACGCATGCCAGGTGAGCGCGCTACCGCTTGAGCCACATCCCCAGCCCTCTAATTAATTTTAAGGCACACAATTCCTCTGTTAAATCCGATTCCACTTACAAAAAGACCTGTTCTTTTAGTATGGTAGAATTACACAGGGGCAAGCAAGTTCAGTTTCCCTGCCCTGGGTCTGGGAAGTAGAGAGATAGTCAGCCCTGGACTCCTTTAATTCCTCTTCCTCCTCCCTTGGTTCCTTCAGCCTCTCAAAACATATCTATTAAACTAGATTCCAGAGGCTAAAATGTTGCTAGGGATGAGGAAGAACATGAATCACCTCCCTCCCCATTTTTCTGCTCTAATTATAAATATATGAATCACAGTCCCAGGAAGATACACTTGGTAAAGAAAGGACATATATAGGAAAGGAAGAAAATAACATGCCTGGCTAAATCTCAGGCCAGCCTCTGCCAGCAGCCACAGGCAAGCTAGTGACTTGAGATGATGCCTGGCAGGTTGGCATTTTGAGCTTACTTTTCCCCCAAATATTTTGGGGCCCAAAATATTTCAGTGGCTACCTGCCATGTGAAATTCTAAAAGGAGACTCAGGAAACAATGAATAAGAGTGCTCAGAAAAAGTATTGCTGATTTTGCCAATGTGTTTCCCAGCTCATAGAAATGGAGGTTTAAATCGTCAGTGTTAAGGCCTCCTCCATGGCCTGAGCTCTCACAGGAGCATCCTGCTGCTGGGTTATTGCTGCCTTCACTTAGCGACTTACCATGATGGACACTTGCTTGCTAACCTTATTTTTCTGCTTGCATCTCACCTTGGCCTTCACGTACTTGGACCCTGCGGTAGAGGTTTGCTCTTACTACTTCAGTGGGCTGAAGCCTGGTGGAAGAGACCTGGTGGAAGAGACGGTCATACCTCCCACCTTCAGCTCACACAAAGCAGGACCCCACACCATCTAAATCTCTTCCTTTCCTTTGGCAGGGCCCAGTGGGTACCCCGGCTCGGTAGCTGGCGATGTTTGTTGCAGTGCCAGCAGCAGCCCCTGCCATGGGTACTGTGCCACTGACCTTGATCTGTTCATTTACTGCAGGAGTGCTGCTTTGCTGTGCTCACTGCTCCAGGCAGGGCTGCTGCAATGTGATGTCGTTTGAGTGTGTCCCCCAAAGGTTCAAGTGCTGGAAGCATGCTTCGCAGCATGGTGTATTGCGAAGATGACAAAACCTGTAAGATGCGGTGCCTCATGGGAGGTGATAAGATCACAGCGGGTACCATCTTCAGAATTACTGCTGGTCTTCTGGAGTGGACTGCCCCTCATGAAAACAGGTTGTTGTGAAGTGAGATTACTCCACACATTTGGCTCCTTCTGCACAGTACCAGCTCTATTTGTTTCTGTGCTATGGTGTGACACAGGAAATCCCTCACTAGAGGTCAAACAAACTGGGGCCACTCAATCTTGGATTTTAGACTTGCAAAAGTGTGAGCTGAGTACACCTGTTTTCTGTATAAGGTATACAGCCTCAGGTATTTTGTTACAGCAACAGAAAATGGGCTAATATGATGGACTTGCTCCTTTTGCTATCTTGAAT
Organism: Marmota flaviventris; assembly: GCF_047511675.1. Taxonomy (NCBI): domain Eukaryota; kingdom Metazoa; phylum Chordata; class Mammalia; order Rodentia; family Sciuridae; genus Marmota; species Marmota flaviventris. Next base: position 25,709,899 of record NC_092516.1, read on the forward strand.
CTCCCACTCTTAAGGAACAAGTTCCACTTGAGTCACCAGGACAGAACATAAAGGGGCATTATCTCCCTCTTAGAGCTCCATGTCTTGCTGCTTCTACTAGGTGAGAAAATCTGGAGTGAGTGAAGAGCCTCATTCCTGTTAAAGAGACTGAAGAGCATCTATTTAGAGGAAGGCTGAGGGTTGTACAGCTATGGGGAAGATGGAGACAAGGCACCGGCACCGGGAGGGCCATTTCTTAGAGCTGGTTATGATGAGCATGCAGCTTTCCGTGACTTACTATCTTACTTGCCTGGATCTGAGAAAACCTGCTCTCCAGAGGCTGATGGCGGGCTCCCAGGGCAGTGGTTTATATTCCTGCACAACATCTGTTTCACATTCTGCTCTCCATAAATGCACGTTGCTGGCTACTTGCCTGTGCTCGCTTCTCCCTCTGTCCTCCCCCTTTTTTTCCCTTCTCAATGTACCTTTTCTCTCTGGAAGAACAAGATCATTTATCTCCTCTATAGGTCTTCCTATAGAGCAAAACACCAAACATATCAAATGTGCCCTTTGGTTTATATGTTTCCTGTGGCTGCACCAGGAAGGGGCAGAGAATTGCCTCTGAAGTCCCTGCTTTTCTAGTGGGGTTTAGATTGCCTTTATCACAGTGGTTAAAATGTGAGGTCAACTTGGACAGCTTAGCATGTCACTCCAGGAGAAGTGAGTTCTGGGCTCTGCCAGAGCTCTCCTCTTCTCCTACCGCCCCACATTCCCCTTTGCTTTCACTTGCAATTGGAAAACCAGGGGCGGGGGCGGCATGGGGAAAGCAGAGATCCTAAAATAGGTCAGGCTATCATGCAGGTTCCAAAATAAACGTCATCAATGCCAAGTCACTGAACCATATAGCCCAAGCTGACAGTATCTCAGTTGCCTGCTGCTTCTGACTTGGGGTTTTAAAGAAACAGTGAACATAAGTGCAAAGGACTTTGAAAGGAACCTCACGAGAGGGAAATTTTGGGGTGAGTTGCAGAGAATATTGGGTAAGGGAAATGAAGAAAGACCCAGGACTCAAATGCAAACCAGAAATTGCCCTTGGTAATAATCCATGTTGCTCTGTTTGGTTATTAATCTGGGGTTGGGAGGGGGCTGGAGTGGGGAGGAATAAATCCATCCCTGTCCCAGAGCAGGTCTGAAGTTTATGAGGACGGATGGGGAGCACACGACTAGGGCTTCATGCATCAGCACAACTTTGTTCTAAATTGTTCTCAGTGGGTGTCTTGCAGGGGAATGTGAATATGAATGGCCCTGTTGTTCTGGAGGTTGAATTGCAATTACTGAGATGTGATGGAAACCTGGTCTTAACACTGCCCAGCAAAACAGTATTCCTGCACTTGTGTATGGCACCTATGGTCCATTTAGTTTCATATACACAAAGTAATCTCTTTGGTAGTCAAACTCCCATGAGCCACCCAGAATACAGAGAAGAAAGAACTCTGTTGCCTAGCAACCAATGGAACATTACAACACGAGATAAATCGAATCAATATTGCTCTAAATATTGAACCCTTAGATGATGGAAAAACCCTCAAAGCCATGTCCATAACTCCTCAGCCCTTTCCTTTCCTGGACTCAGCAGCTGAGTGGGGCCAGCTGGTGTTTTGACATTCTGCGCAGACCTGCAGGGAGGGAGAGGACAGCAGGCTGAGTTCCACAGGGGAACCCAGCAGAAAGGAGATACTTGAAGGCCAGAGCCTTAGGAATCTGGAACCTCCTGTCCAACCTGGCAGCAGTGGGTGGTCTGGAGTGAGGTCACTGTCCTGAGCCCCTAAACTGATGGCATGTGATCAACAGTGATTAAAATTGAAGAGCACAAGACAACTGGTTTATTTTTTATTTTTAATTGCTTTTATTTTTTAAATACATGACAGTGGAATGCATCCCAATTCTTATTACAAATAGAGAACACAAGTTTTTATATCTCTGTTTGTATATAAAGTATGTTCACACCAATTCATGTCTTCACACATGTACTTTGGATGATGATGTCCATCTCATTCTACCATCATTGCTAATTTATAAATGGTTTTTATAAAGAAACTTGAAGTGGGTGAATATCCTCCTCAAGTTGCACATGAGACTCCACCCCTGAGGTCCTCCTGTCCCCTACTCTCCCTTTTCCCAGGCCCCCAAGTGGACTGTGCTTTTCCCGTTTGCTCACATCTTTCAGATTGACAGGTTGGAACTTTATTTACCTTCAAGTTTCACACACACCCCTGCACCAGGGTAGAAACGGACCCAGTTTGTGGGGTAAACACTTTCACCTACCTGGGGTTTCCACCTGGCCACTCTTTCTTCCTGGAAGTGACACCTCACCCTCTTCCTAGAAAGCATCTCCTGGCAGAGCATCTTTTTAAAGCCCCCCAGGGAGTCGGACTTCCCCAAAGAGGACGCTCGGGCACATTTTTCTTCTTTACTGGTCCCCTGCCTCCAGGTCCCTTTTGACATGAACCCTTTTACAGCGCTTTCCCTGGGCCCCCAGCTTTGAACTCCTGCTACAGCACAGGTAAACCTCCAGGTGTGGCCTCAGTGAGAGCTGAGAGGTGGAAGAGGGGGACTAATCCAGCTGGTCCAAGCACCGTGCCAAGTGCTTCAATAAAACTGAAGTTGTTCCTCTATGTTCAGTGACGGCCACGTGAGGCATGGGCGGGGCATTCCCGCTTTATAGGTGAGGAAACTGAGTTCTACAAAGTAGCTTGTCTTTCAGAGAGACTGTTGTGATGTCCTAACAGTAATTCTAGGGTTCTCTCTGGTCTCGTGGCCATTGAGAGGTGTATGGCTCAGCAGTGGGCCCTTTTCTAATTTCCATCAGGTCATGCAGGTGGCACTTGCCAGGAGAGGGCTGAAGGACACGATTTCCATTAGGCTTTGCATGAGGTTGTGCAGGACAGGCTCCTCTGCACACAAGACAAGTATCTTATGAGATGAGGTGAGACAGGGAAATAGATTCTTCTTTCTTCCTGATTAAAGCAGTGCTTTTGCTGGTAGTTCATGTTACCTTCATATATGTTTATATGGCCCAGCTTCTGCCTTTAGGGCCGTTCAGGCAGGTCCCACTTTGCATTATTCTTAATCCCTTGTTCCCCATCACATTACCAGTCCAACTTGGATTCGGGCCTCGTGGATGTGGGGTTAATTCAGGGAATTCACCACACTGGAGGAAGAAATGTAGAGCTGCTATGTATCATTTCCCCATGAAGAAGCCCCCCAGGGAGACAGACTTCCCCAAAGAGGACTCTCGGGCACATTCTTCTTCCTTACTGGTCCCCTGCCTCCAGGTCCCTTTTCATCAAGCATCTCAGTCCTCTAGCTGCATGGGGTGCATCTCCATTTACTTGTTGGAAAATCTACCTCCTGATCCTCCGGGAAATCTCTGAACGTCAAGATCCATACTGCTTTCTTTGATTGCACCCCAGTAATACATTATCTAAGACTAACTCATTAAATGAATGGCAATACCCCAGGTAGCGGGTGTGGGAGGGTGTCACAGGAAAAGCACTGCTTTCCCCAAGGTCCAGAGTCCCTGGCAGGGATGGGGATCTCTGTATCATCTTGCCTTCAGCATCCTGAGTCCTGCTGTCCCATGGCAGAAAGCCAGAGAAACCCACCCAGTTTCAGGCAAGTCCAGGCCACAGCCCCCTTCCAGGCGTTCTGCACTGATACATTTCTAGATGGACTTCTGAGTCCATGGCACTTCAGGTAATTGCCACCATCAATGACAATCTGTTGCTCTCCTCCACATCAGGCAGGGTGCACTGCATCTACCCACCCACTCCACTGTGCACTAGACACCAGCAGCCCTGCTTTATAGGGGAGGAAACACATGCCAGAGAGATCAGGCAGTTAGTGCAAGGACACTTTGCAGAGCAGTGAGAATAGTGGTTTGAATCAGTGCTTCTGCCTGAGGTCGAGATCCTGAGCCTGTTCTGAGCAGGAGTCCGTATTGCAGAGGCTGGTGAAGAAAAAAGGCTTATAGGAGATGCTCTCAGAGCATAAGTGGGGACCCAGCCAGTGACTGGCAGAATCTCGCCTTCACTTGGAAAACCAGGAGATGTGGAATTCAGTTCTGGTTTTATTCAGATTTATTACCATCTCAACATCTATGAAATGAAGGAAGAAGGCGCAGCTCTCTAAATCCAGTGCAGACCAAAGGCCAGAGCTCCTGAACCCAGGGCAGAAAAGAGGACCAGAGGTCAAAGGTGGGCACAGCTCAAAGCACTCTTCCTTCACACTGCAGTTGAATCACTAAGACATGGGCATGGAGCCTGGAACTGGTGACCCTGTAGCCTGGAATGAAATCTCTGGGCTTCGGTTCCTGAGGTGTCATTTCCTCATAAGTGAGAATGAGTCTCTTCAGGAAGGCGTTTCTGAATTGAAAGAAGAAAACATGGATCTATAAAACTAATCAGTCGGGGCTGTGAATATTTGCACTGCTGAGGAATCCTGAGGAATCCTCCATCTCTCTGCAAGTGTTGTTAGGACTAGCCAGCCAAATGGTGGAAAGCTAAAGAGCCAAGGTAGAGCAGAGGGCCAGACATCCCCAGCCTGCTGCCTGGCTACACACCGTTGCTCACCCTTCACCTTACAAAGTTGGGATGACGTATGCTTGAGGTAATGCTTATTCAACATGAATCTTTTCACTCTGAAATGTGCTTCTCCTTTGGAAAATATCCTTGCTCACCCCAGTCAGATCTTACCGTTGCTCCCCACTTTTGCTCCTAATCATTTATTGCTCTGTATTTTCAACCAACAGACCCAAGAATGTTTGTAAAGTTGTTTCCATGACAAAAAATTTTTTTCCAAGCAGTCCCTATCTTGGTATTCAACATTGTACTTGTTGACCAAAGGACAGAATCCACCTTTGGAAAAGCATCTTTACAAACCGATGTACAGACTGCTCATGAGGAAACAGACGATTTAGAAAGGGCATATGTGGAAGCTGGAACCACCACAGTTCTTCAAGTCCCCTCTGCACTGGACTTATCCATTGACATTCTTTGCTGTGGGACTTTAAGAATTTTCTGCCTGTTTCCCTCCCCACCCGTTTGGGTTTGGCCAAAGGAAAGTGAGTATTCACATCAACCTTGAGTCACACGAGGACCTCAGAGGCTATGTGTGCTTCTGTTGCCTTCTGCATCTTGATGTTGGCCATGAAGAGACCATGTCCAGGAAGCTCCTGGTCCAGAGAGGTAAAGGCACATGGAGTGGCCCTGATTCCACTCTAGCCTGCTGCCACACTGAGCTGGCCACAGCCTGGGGCAGACCTATCCCTGAAACTCTGTAGACCTGGGAGCTAGGAAAAGAAATGCTTGCCACAGAAAGGCAGTGTATTGGGGGGATGTTTGTTATGTAGCAATTGCTGATTAATATCTCATTTTTACATGGGTCACATTGGAAGAGAGGCAGGGTGATGGGGAAAGAAAAGTTTCTAGGGTACCATGGAGAGCGGGAAGTCTTATCACAGGTCCTGAAGGACCTTATAGCAAGAATTTCTCTGAACTTTCCAGATCCATCATGATGCCAGACAGGCCATTATGCTAAAAAAATTTTTAAGGCAAGAATTCAGTGGTGACCTGTACAGAGCTAAAAGGGCAAAACTGAAAGGCAGTAAGAGAATAACCTTTTACATCAGGCAAAATTGATGGTCTGACTCCACAGCCCCCCAGGCTTGTTCAGCTCAGCAACTTACAGCAGCCTTCATTCCTGTTCATCCAGGCAAAGCTCATGCATGATAAGAGCAGGGGTCTCCTGTTCTACCCAGGTGCGGAAGGGCATTGGGGAAGTTTAAAGAAATATGGGCATAGTTTAATTCAACCTTGGCAATACAGAAGTTTCCAGATAAATGGCCAGAATTTCAAACCAGTATTATGACTATCTTTCAGAAATGGCAACATGATGATGTTAACTATGTGGTGGTGGTCTTTTTTGGGTAGAAAGAGAATTGTAAAATATGGAATATTAAAAAAGTATCAGAAATGTATTTTCAGAGGACTTTGAAGAGTATTGGACTTAGCTTAGAAAAAATGGTAATTATCTGTTACCTATGAAAAGCAGGTAGGTCTTTGGAGAGAGGGGAATTTAATCATTGCCCACATATTTCAACATAAATTTAAACTTCTGTGCAGTTAGCTAAACTAACAGAAATAGTGGAGTCTGTAGAGGTCATGCCTGTGTCCACTAACTAATGATTCAAATGAAGTGGAGTTTGTAGGCTCTTGGCTGCTGCTCATTTGACCTGACTTCTCTCTGCTGATGAGCCTTCCTGTTGAAACGGACCCCCCAGTCCAGGGTGATGCCTGCCCCTGCCAATGACAGAGGAGCCTTGCTTCTGAGCCAATGCATGGCCTTCAGTGTGTTGTCAAGGAAGACCCACCTGGAGCACTTGGTTGTATTTCCAGGTGAGCATGTCTTACCTTGCAAGAGTCTTGGAGGACAAGCTGGGTCATGAGCCACTCTCTTGAGCTTGGTGCCTTGAACATTGGAGTCCCAAGACACACCTTTATTCTGGCAGACCTGTGGTTTGGCCAACGCATCCTCCCTGATTCCCTTTGGCCTCATCCTCTTGGAGCTCAGCACATGTGATGCAGTTCTGCCAGACGGGTTATAAGCGGAAGGCTGCTGGGGCTTTAGGGGAGCATTGTTGGAAACTGGCATGCCACTTGCTATGGTTTGAATGTGTTCCCTCAAAGTTCCTGTGCCAGGAACTCCATTCCCGACAGGAAAGTGTTGAGGCCTGCAGGCCACCTGGATGAGCAAATGGATGCCCGTTTCCCTAGCATGAGTGAGTTCTCCTTGGAGTGATTTGTTAGAGAGGCCTTCTCTTCCGGACATGCTCACTTGCCCTCTTGCCTTCTGCCATGTTACGAAGCAGCAAGCAGGCCTCAGCCAGAGGCCAGAGATGCTGGTCCAATGTGCCATTGGATTTCTCACCCTCCAGAATTAATGAGCCAAATAAACTTCTTTACAGAAAAGATAAGTTCCTTAGTCTGCAGTGTTCTGTTACAGCAACAGAAGACAGGACTCAGTGCCTGAGACGTGCGTGTGCTCCCTTTCTCCTTTTACTGCCTAACACTTGTGAGGTTCATAAGGGTGTAGCTCTCCTGTGACCATGAGGCACCCTGCCTACAGATGCAGGTCTGTATGTGAAGGATAGCAGAGCAGGAGGACGTGGGGAGCGCGTTCAGGGTGTGTCAGCTGGTGTGGGTCAGATTGGGAGAGTCGCCTGTTCTAGTTCTAGGAAGCATGACCGTTCTTAAAAGTCACCCATGTGAACTCACAATTAGATCATGTCAGATGGAGATAGTACTCCGGACTCACAGCTCCCTGACTCTTCTGACACTGTGGTGCTGTCTGGGGCTCTTGAGGGCTTCACAGCTCTCATGCATCTTGTGGAGATACTTCACAGTGGTGTGTTACTTCTGTGTCAGAAGGGTGGCTAAACACTTGTCAGCACACCACTGCTGGCTTCCGATGGCTGCCATATCCGGCTGTCTTCCTTGGGACTCTTGTTAGTTTAGATAAATTAGTTCCAGTATTTCAAAGCTAGCATGAGTCAAGTTTTTTTTTTTTTTTGTATTTGCAGAACAAATTAATTTTAACTAATATAACTGTAAGTCATTGATCTCACTCTGTTGAACACAGATAGAAAATATTCAGTGTAACACCATGCATGTGCAGAGAAAGAATGGAAGCCTGCTTGGAACTTCGATAGGCAGTTGGACTTTGCAGGAGAACTTGGCAGCCGAGGTGTCGCAGCATTGCATCAACATCTGTGACTTGACTCAGCAACGATCAACACTTGGTGTCAGCACACAAGTGTGGGGCTGGAAGGAAGACAACTGGGTTTTCCATTCCTGGGGCCAGCTTCTCCTTCTCATCCATGCTGTAGCAGCAGATCCCTTTACTAGTTTTAACAGTTGGCCACATAAACGTGTCATTTCCCTGGTTAAAGAACAGTTCCTTTCAAAGCTATACATTGTGACAAAGTGACCCTGAATTATGACCATAAAATAATAATTTATTCTTTTCTCCAAAGTTGACAAGAATTCACAAGCTCTATAACCTATAAACTCTCCAACGTTAAGTCATTTTATGAGTTAAAATAGACTTGAGCATTAGGAAGAGGCAGACATTGGTAAGGGTGGTGAGTCTTGGAGAGGTTAACTTACATACTCAAGGTGGGGAAAAAAATGGGGCTAAATTGCAATTAGTAGTATCATCTTGTTCTTTTTTTCTTCTAGAATTGTATTTCTGTCTTTTAGTATGAATATTGAGTTTGAATGCATGAAAATTATCTTTCTGGTATTCAAACAGTCTGGTTGGATTTCCCTCCCTCTTTTGGCATATCTGTTGGTACTGTTAAGAGGAAGGAGCCAGAGATCAAGAATTTAGGTCTTTGAATGCAAAATAAAATCTTGTCAGTGGAGCTAGCTAGATTCTTTAATGGGGATTCTTGGTGGAGAAAAACATTCTGGCCAAAATGAACAGTCTGATTTCCTCTTCCTTTTCATACATAGTCTCTTTTAGGTCTTTTACCTTATATCTACAAATCTTTTCTTGAATAAATGTTTACTGAGCACCCACTATGTGCTAGGCTGATTTTCAGTCCTGGAGAACATGGGACGGGGGTGGGGGAGTCCCTATTTTCATGGAAAGGGAGTGGTGAGGAGGTGGAGCAAGGAAGACAGTTAATGAGTTAACATTTTCCATGCAGAAAATGAGAGAAGGTGCTGGGCTGCAGTATGGCTGCCCCTGAGACCGGTAATCCTGCCCAGGCCCTGGAGACGTTAGCAGACGTATGAGTGATGTCTTAGTTCAGGTTGCTTTAACAAAGTATTATTGACTGAGTGGCTTATAAACAACAAAATTGCATTCCACACAGATCTGGAGGCAGGAAGCCAGTGACCAGGTGCCAGCGAGGTCGAGCACTGTGAATTCCCTCTTCCGCCAGCTGGAGCACTCACTTCTGGTTGTATCCTCACGTGAGCTGGAGAGCACTCTGGGGTCTTTTTTTGTAAAAACGCTAATACCGTTCCCAACAGCTCCATCTTCAGGACTTGGACTTCCTCCCTGAGTACCCATCCCCTGACACCTCACATTGGAGGTTGGGGTTTCAGCGTTTGCATTTTGGAGGGACACAGATTTACAGTCCATATCAGGTCAAACCAGAAGAACAGCAGAAGGCCCTGAGAAGATGGGGGCAGGGCGCTGGGGCAGAGAGGATGGTGAATACCAAGGCCGCGAGGGTGGAATGCTCTCAGCCCATCACATGGAGGAGAGACAGCCAGGCTGGTGGACTGTAGCTGACAGCAGCTTGCGGCAGGAGACAGGGTCGGAGGCCATTGAGGCTAGTTCTTGTAGACTTCTAGGCTGTAGTGAGTACTTTGTGTTTTATCCTAGTTATGGTGAAAAACTACTAAATACCGTTAGGCCGAGAAGTAACATGAACCCAATGTGCATTTTTAAAATAATGGAGGGGCAAATGGTAGTCAAGAGAAGCACCTAGAATGCAGGAAATATCAGTGGCTTGAATAAGAGTGGTGGAAACTGAGGAAACTTTATGATACTTGAGACATATTTTTGAGATAGAGCCATGGAGGCAGTAAAAGGTTTGATACAGGGAAAGGGTGGGCGGAGGCCTGGGATCAGGGGTGTCATGTTGACTTTGGCTTGAACAGACTATGCTGAGAGAGGCTGAGAAGGGAATGCTCAAGGGGAAAAGTCAGGAGTTCTGCTTTGAGAACACAGTCACATGTCACTCAATGGTGGGGACACATTGTGAATAATGTCATTAGGGTGGCTCTGTCCTTGGGTGACCATCACAGAGCATGCTTACACACACCGAGGTGGTGCAGCGTGCTACACGCCTGCACCATCTGGTAGGGCCCATTACTCCTCGGCCACAAACCTGTACCAGACACCAGGGGCAGGGTGCTGTCATAGGTCAGAGGAAATCTTCAGCTCATTGTAGTCTCATGGGACCACTGTCACACATGCAGTCCAAAGTGTCATTACATAGTGCTCTTCTGTATTAGGGAGCCCTATTAGACAGCTCATCATAGATGGCAAATGGCCACTTGCACAAAGGACTTAAAATCCAGGGAAAAGGTCAAGGAGTGAGTTAAAAATTGGGGTCGTATGAATAATCTTTAAAGCCTGTAGATAATGTCCAGACAGAGTAGAGAAAGAGAACGGCATACTAGAAATCCGGGACACTCCAGCCTTTTAAGCCTTCCTCTGTGACTCAACCTCAAATGCCCCCATTCTTCCTCCTCCCCCGTCTTCTCGCATGGGTATTCCCTAAGGTAGCACCCCCAGCTCTGTTCCCACCACAGGCCCCAGGGCTCCTGGACGATCCCATCCACTTGCACATCTGCCCATGGCTGGTCTGTCTGTGTGCCTTCCAAGTCCATGAGCCTGTACTTATGTCTCTCCCAACTCTAATTAAACCAGATCAATTCAATTTATACCAAGAAGATTTTGTTGAACAACTTCCACACATGAGGCCCATCTTGTGTAGGTGGCCTGGCCATCAAGGGGCTGTACATGATGGCACTTCCTTGGTGACTCTAACCCTCAGCCTTGGGGCTTAGAAGCCTGATTCTCTCAGCATATTAAGTGGAACAATTTCTCAGGGTGCAAATTAACTCAGTTCATGAGAATCTCATGTATATAAATCAAAATGTCAATTCACTAATTTACAATGGGAGATACAACTTAGAAGAGGAGCAAACATTCACACCTGCCTGATTTTCACTTTTTCTCCACCTAAGAGAGCTACACACAAAGCCAAATTATCAGACGGTTGCAGGGATTATAAGAGATCAAAGCAAAGGGCCTTGGTGGCAGATTTGAATGTTTAATACCAGCCTTGAATAGTCTGATGCATCTATGTTGGCAGGGAAATCCGACAAATCGTGGGCTTCTTAGGATATCAGAAGAGTGCTTTGGTGGGCACTGCCAAAATGAATCTCTCGTTTTTCCTTTTCTGTGTTTTGTGATCACATTCCTCTTGTGTCTAGTACATTTTTTCTCTGGATAAGTTAGTAAAATCAGTGAACTTACCACCAGGTCTAGTTTTGATTGAACAGACATTCCATCTCAGGATAATGCCTGCATTTCTGATTTCTTCCTGTACATATGGAGGATTCACTTAGCTATTTGAGAGTGGTGGTCTTGTTTCTTTCATTTCAAATTCTGTAGCTTCAAATATTATTGTCTTGAAAATAAATGTGAAGTTGGCTGAACGAATGGACTAACAACAGCTGCTTCCATGTAGTTTGCACAATTAGATGGAAAAGTAGATTTTATTAACATATTTAGTCGACTTTAATAAAACTGTTTTTTCTAGCTTGCTTTCCAGACACCCATGGTTCCATCAATGTTGGGGTGACTTCCTGTCAAGATGGAACCCAGCAGGACAGTTTTGGTCACTTCCCTGTCACTCAGGAGGACAGCCTTCTGCTTCATGTTCTTATTTTGATGAGGTTTAGCTCTCTCTAGTTTGAATGGTGGAGATCACTGTTAGTCTGTTTACTTTTCCTCCCACTCCCAGTGTTCTTTCTCTTCGATGTTAGCAAGAGGTGAGTGAATGTCTGACTGTCTGAATGAACGATGAGGATTCAGACTCTCAGTGTGGTAAGGTCCAAATAAGAGCCAGGTCACAGCTGGTGGGCTGTTCTACAATCTAATACTTTCCTGGAGGTCAGTTGGGACCAATGTAACAAGAACTATGATCCAATTGGGCAGAAGGGAGGGGAGAAGGGGAGGGGCTATAGAGGTGGGAAAGATGGTGGAATGAGATGGACATTATTACCCTAGATGGACATTATTACTCATTATTACCTATATGTACATGTATGATTGCACAAATGGTGCGACTCTGCATCATGTATGGCCAGGGAAATGAAAAGCTGTGCTTCATTTGTGTACAGTGAGTTGATATGCATTCTACTGTCATGTATAACTAATTAGAACAATAACAAAAAAGAACTATGATCTAATACTTCCAGGAATTTATTCCAAAGAAATAACTAAAGAATCAGCTGAAGAATTATATATAAGGATATTTTTTACAGTGCTATATTATAGCAGTGCCAAACAAATATAAAAGTAGACAATATCAAAGATTGGCATATTATGTCGCCAGACCTCTGTATTTGTGGTCCTGCATTTGTGGATTCAATCAACTGCAATCAAAAGACACAAATCGTGTCTTTACTGAACACGTACAGACTTTTTCCTTGTTGTTTCCTTTAACAATACAGGACAACAGCTATTTATATAGCATTTACATTTTACTAAGTATTATGTGTAATTGAATGATGACTTAAAACATATAGGAGGATGTGTGCAGGTTATGTGCAAATATTGCTCCGTTTTGTATAAGGGACTTGGGCATTTGTGGATTGTGTCACTCATGGAAGATCTTGGAACCAATCCTGGGAGGATACTGAGGGACAGTTGCAAGATAGAATATTATATAGTGATTAAAAGTCATGCTTTGAAAGCATGTTTAAGGACAGGAGGTGATGCTGGCCGTTCACATTGTTATTTATGTTCTAGTGTCCTTTTCCTTTCTTCTGATGCCTACCGTGGGAGCCCTCTGATGTACCATATGGCACTGGCTTCACATATCAAGAACCTATAAATTTTAAGATCTTATGTGCACAGCCTCACAGACTCTAAGGGCACAAGCATCTTACCTCTATGGTCCTGTGCTCCCACTAAATAGGTTATAGGAAGAGGGGTGAACAAGGAGGAATTGTACAGTGGCCCACCAGGGACTTTTCTGGGCAAAGGCTGCCAGAAGATGTGGCTGAGGGCTGGATCTCATAAACTTTCACAAAACGTGGAATTAAGCAGGAATCAGGGCTGCAAGTAGCAGTCAGTAGTACTCTCATCTTCAACACCCATAGTCTTAGAAACACATGATTTAAAAAAAAAAAAAGCAGGTTCTCGTAAACACAAAGTCACGTGATGCATTTCTGTCCTGCGCGTCTCAGCATCAGCACCACGGAGGTGTGCCCCACCGGGCAGGGCCGCAGCAGTGCACGGAGTGCCCCATGGCTGCGGCCAAAGCACTAACTCCACTGCTGGTGGCACCTCGGCCACTAGGCCACTCGGCCACACACCTCCCCTTCTCCTTCCACCGCACCAGGGAGGCGGAAACTGCTCCTATTGGCTCCAGGGGAGGAGCCTATGCCAGCAGCCTGGCCAATCAAAATGCACCATTCCAGCCACCGGACTGGTTCCTAGGTGCCGGATCAGAACTAGTGACCCGCAAATTGAAGCTGTGGAGAAACTCCCAGAGCTCTTAACTGCCTTTTCCACCATGGAGAGCCAGCCAGGGTGAGCTGGACACTGGCGAGCCTTGACTCTGCCTTCCACCGTGTCTGCTAGACACGCCTGTAGCCGGGGAGCCCACAGATCCCCTTCTGTGCTCCAACTCTGGGAGTTGTGTTTTTTCTGACCACCGAGAGCCCTGGCTGTTGGGCTCCGTGTAACTAGTTGCTGAAGATAGCAGAAAAAAGAACTGCAAATTATGGGTACTTGTGTAGGTAGGGAAAGGTGCCAAAATATTAGCTATGATCATCTCTGAGTTGTGGGATTATCATGGTATTTTTCCCTTTCTTTCAATACTTTCTAGGATATTTCAGCTTTTGTTAAAAGACCATATATTAGTTTAAAAATATCACATGAAGGGACTGAAAACCTTGGTTTTTCTTCCTTTTCGGTTGCACAGGCAGAAAGCCATTTGGCTTTACCCACAATAGATGCTCCTGTGGGCTTCAGATGAAGTGTTATAGGTTAACTTTGTGTTTAGTCAGATAATAGAAAGGAAACAGGTGATTCAAATTTCTGATGTTGTCTCTGGTAACAGGGAGCTCATCCAAAAGTCCAGTGATTGCTAAATCACTAAGGCTAAGGGGCCAAGAGGGCCACTTGTGGCTGCCCTGGAGGGTGGAGGAGAAAGTGCTGGGCAGTTGGACAACAGAAGAACAGAAGGACCCTCTTTAAACCATCTTGTGCATTCCAGAGAAATCTTATGTCTTTTCTGCCTGGCTTTGCCACCCAAACTTCACAGAATGGGGAGAAGTGGAGAGAGGAATTGGGGGGGGGGGCGTTGGGGGGAGAGAAGGGAGCAGGAAGGAAGAACAGGAGAAGATCCCTCAGGGGATGTGATGGAAACCCCACCTCCTTCCTTACCGTGCCCTGCCCTAGAGGACTTGGCTGTCCCCAGTTGCAAGGAAGTGAATTAAGAACCTGAGGGTTTTTTTTTTTTTTTTGGTGCTGGGGATGGAACCCAGGGCTTTGTGCATGAAAGGCAAGTACACTACCAACTAAGCTATAGCCCCAGCCCCAGAGCCTGAGTTTAAGGGACTATGATAACATTTACAGGTCTCCACCAAAAGGAAGTTAAATAAATCTCCTGCCTGAGGACACAAAATAATCACCTGCCACCTTTATGTGGTCAGGAGGGAATTGATGACTCTAGAGGCCAGTCATTGAGGCCACCAAGATGGAAAGTTCTCTTCGTTCTTTGAACATCAGCTTTCCATGCCCCTCTTTTGCCCACTGGAATCGATTGCCCCTTGGGAACGCACCCACATTAAGCATGTTCTCAGTGTGCTGTGAAGATCTTGGGCTTGTTCTAATTACAGGTTCGTGAGCATCTCTTCCCACTCTCCTAAGGACCGCCTCTCATTATTTTGAATTGCTTCATTTCTACCTGTACTATTGTCTCCTAGTACCTGCACAGGTATGTGTGTTCTTAATAAATGTGTGTTTTTGACTTTTCCTAGCTGGCTGTTTTTACCTCTGAACTGAAGAGATGATTGGCTGTTTGTCACCTCTGTTGCTCTCACCCCCAGAGGACTGGAAAGCTGAGCCTCCTCTGCTCAGTAATGAAGGAGTCCTTGGCCCTCAAACCCTCTATAGCCCATTCTTCTAGGAACCCTGGGCTCTTAAGCTGCCAGAGCCTTGGTAATGTATCTGCCAAGGACTGTATCTTTCTTTATAGATTTTTTTTTCCAAATAAAAATGCACTCTAGGCTTACAAAAATGGAAAGACCTCTTCTTCAGGCTCCTACTCAGAGAAAGGATTGTATAATGAAAAACAAAGGCTCTGGGGTCAGATAGTCTTGCCTTTGACACCCATACACAATTGAGCAAGTTACCCAACCAGGTGAGTCTGTTTTCTGGCCCATGACTGGGGCAGAACACTGACTGCCTTTGTTATGAGGCACAATGAGGGACACATCCTCCTCCTTTCCCTGGACTCACAGGGGAAGCTTTGTGTCCAGTGTGGATGTTGATGGCCCGATGGCAGAGGCCTGGCCAGCTGACATCTTAAGATGGGTTACTCAGTTACTTCAGGATGAGCCTGTTTTCTCTGAGGAAAGCCAAGAGGGAAGTCAGTCATGGGGCCGGAGACCCCCTGACCCTCCAGAAAGGCAGAAGCAGACCATGGAGCTTGACTGTAGCAGCAGGACAGGAGGTGACATGCCCAAGTCTGGTTCCCAGCCCAGATGGCCTGTAGACCTGGGAGGGTCTCCTAGTGTCTGGACAAATGAAGAGAGGGCTAGGGATTCCAGAGGCAGTACTCCTGGTGCTGTGTCAGCCCAAGGCCAAAGTTGCACATGCATTGCTCATTAGTCCCTCTTTTCTTCTCAGACCTGGAGCCCACTGGAAAGGTCGGACATCGGGCTGCTAGGCACATGTGCTTTGAACCTAGGGGTCAAAGTGCATTTAAGTGAGACCCAAATTGATGTCACATGCATTTCTTTTCAAATGAGCTTGAAGAACTCAGTGTTGGCCTGTAATGGTCAGAGGAAAGAACGACCAGCCATGTTCTGGTTACTCTCATTAGCGTACCTATGTCTGTGCTGCTATTGGCCCAAAGATACTCATTCCTCCTTTCGTCCAGGGAGGTCCTTAAACACCTTCTCAAGGGCTGGGGTGGGGTTTCTCCCCTGGGAACCACGTGTTGAAGGGATGGTCCTAGAGTGGTGTTGTCCAGTTGCTAAGATCTTTAAGAGGCGGAACCTAGTAGGAGGTCCTTGAGGGCATAGCCTTCAGAAGGGTAGCTCATGGGATCCCAAGAGCATCATTATAAAAAGAACAAGCCTGGCACCTCCTTTCCTTCTGGCTTTTCTGTCTTACAATGTGATCTCTTTTCTCTCACATGTCTACCAGAGCCAACTTTATGCTACTACTATGCCCTTGACCCTCCAGAACTGTGAATTAACTAAACCTTTTTCATTATGAAGTTCCTAGCCTCAGCTATTTTGTTATAGTAACAGAAAACAGACTAATATCTGGTATGAGGCACACTACATGGTAGGATGGTAGGCCCCAAACTCAGAGTCTACCAACTTTGCCAGGCTGGAAGCAAAAGAAACAACTTTAGAAACTTCGAAAAATACCAATTCTGGGATTCTAAATAGGTCTAGGTGGATTCCCAATAACCTGTATTAAAAAGTTCTCACTGAGTGTCTTCATCTTAAGGGTAGAAGAAAGAATGATCTGAACTCTGACTTTAACTCACAGGGAAGCAGATCATTAAAATACAAGGTGAGGGCTATAATGAAGCATGCATAATGTGCTATAGAGACCCCTCAGAAAGCCTACTGCTCCTTGTGAGCGCTCTTCTGAATGAGGAGACATGTGAGTATTGAATAATGGCTGTAACTTCCCAGTTACACAGGGAGTGAAAGGCATTTTGGAACAGAGGAAATAACATGGTCACAAGGGATCTTGTTTGAGGCAGATGACTGTTTTGGTGTGTCTGTGGCCTGGGCGTGGACCACTTCTAGGTAGCAACTGAGGCTGGCCAGGTAGTGTTTCATTTGAAGCCAGCTGGGCGCTTGTACTCTATCCTGGGGAGGGGTCCAAGTACTACTGGTGTGAATGAGACGAAGGACTAGTAGGGTCACATTTACCTTTGGAAAGCTCAGTTGGGCGACCTGTAATGGAGGGTGGATTGGAAGGGGTCAAAGGAACAGGGTAAGCAATCAGGGGCTCTTGTAATCTCCAGGTACGGGAAGGGCAAGGCCCCAGCTGGTGTTGAGAGCTCCACAGTGGGATGGGGCGATGAGGATAGCATGTGGAGTGGCTAATGCCTCTGTGATTTTCCTGAGCACATGGCAGGTGCTCCTGTTCCTGACCAGACTGCCTCCCCTCTGTGATCTCCAGTGTGCACATGGCTGGGCATGACCTCCAAGTGGGCCACAATTGGTAAATTAAGTATCATGAACCACCGTCATCATTAATGCAAACACACAGGGCTGTGTTAGAAATCCTGGCAGTGCTTTCTGGCAAGTGTAATGAAAAAATTAATTGAATAATCATCTCATGTAAATAGATTTCATGTGAGCTCTCCTTTTGGTGGGAGGAAGAGAGGAAAGGGAGAGAATCCTGTGATTTATGGCTTCCAGTGGCATAATGAATTAGGCCGGTGCCCTGTGGTGAGCCTTAGTCTGCCTGGGCCTGCATTATGAGGTGGTTAGATCATTTGGAGCTGTGTGGCTCAGGTGACCCCACGCAGGCCTGAGAGATGGGGGTCATTAAAATCTGCCACACTGTGGGAACTCTCTTTACAAAGAGACTCAAAGGCTAGCTTTGCAGAGTGGCAGCATTTCTCTTTGGGATATGAGGTGTTCTGTCACTTAGGGAAAACTGGTGCAGATCCAAGCCAAAGTGACAATGACAGAAAACAAATTGATGGCCTCAGAGGGAGGATGGGGAAGGAGGAGGGAGAACCAGGGTGGGGGAGCTACCTACAACCTGTGGCAAAGGCTCCTGTGCAGGAGATGATGAATGAGCTGATATCAAGTAGGACATGTTGACTCATGTGCATGAGACTCCAAATTAGCATTTCTAAATCTGCACAGCCATTGTGGTCCAGGGGAAGGAACTACTGGGAGTCAGAGGTGGAGCTGTTAATCCTCATTTAACACAGGAGCATGCTCCTTCTCTTCTGCTAAGCCTAAGTTTCCTTGCGTGCAAAATGAAGACCTAGTCCAACAGGTAACTTTGAGTATCATGTGATTATATATTTACAAGTTGTGTGCATATGCGTTGTTGTGCATTTGCTCACAGGAAATTGAGAGCTAAACCCAGAAGTCACAGGAAGGACATTCCCACCTTTATTCTGGATGATAACCCAATATAACTTCATGCTGGAGTATAACATCAAGCAGAAGGTCGGAAACCTAGCCTGAATTATTCTGTGGAAACCCTGACTTGATGAACTCAGTAATAAATGCACTAAACTCTGGGAAATAAACTAATATCAGATTAATGTTTCTGGTGTTGTTTTGGAGGGGAGCCAAAGGGCAAGATCATCTATTTGAATGGGTATGTTCTTCCCATTGTCAATAATCCTGGGGTGAGGAGGGTAGGAGAACGTGCTGTACCTGAGCCTTGGAAAAGTGCATCCTGGGCCTTGGATAAAGGCAACACGTGCCTGGGCCTTGCTGCTGTGGGACAAAGCTGGCCTTTACCACCTGTGCATTACCAGAGCTTAGGGACGAAGGTCCTGCTCTTCAGGGACCAGGGCTGTGCATCTGAGGAAGCTAAATGTAGTCTATAGAATCAAGTTAGTCATCTATATTGTCATTCCCTTTTATTAACTCCAGGCCTTTCATAAAGCTCACTGAGAGTTCGTCTGGTCTGGTCTCCCCTGTGGGGCAGGTGGGGGGGGGGCGGTTCTGGCTGTGCCTGCAGGGATTCAGGGAGCAACAGCGGCCTAGAGAAACCGTGGGAAGCAGCTGCTGCCCCCGGGGTGGGCTTCCGAGCTCCCTGTACTAGCTGGATGCTCTTCCTAAAGATGGTTCCAACAACATCTTCCATATCTTATCATGTGACCTTGATGAGCTCCCATCCATGGTGGGCTCTGTGTCCCCTGCCCTGGAACCTGGCCAGACTTTGCAGCTACCTCCACCAATGGAGCATGGTGAAAATGATGCCGTGCGATTTCTCAGGGAAGCCATTAAAATATGTCCTACCCTTTTTATGCCTTGTCTCCATGGGGTACTTGCTCTTGGAATCTGGCTATCATGCTGTGAGGAAGCCCAGAGTACAGGCAGATGTTCCCCCAATAGCATCACCTGAGGTGCTTGTCAGAGCTCTAGTCCCCAGGTGTGAGGTCACCCCCAGTCTTCAGGTCTTTTAGTGAAGGTCCCAGATACTGTGGTGCAGAGACAAGCTGTTCTCCAGTGTCCTTGAATCTGACACTTCCAGAGTCCATGAACATAACAGAGTAGTTATTGTGAAACAGAACTCTGGGTTGGTCTGTTTTACAGAGGTAGAAGCCTGAGACAGCCTGCATGCTGACCTTCCCCTGGGGCTCTCTCTCAGTATCCTGAATTGCCAAGATAGTGAAACCACTGAAGGCAACAGATAGATAGAACTAGAACGTATTGGTGGACAGAGTTGGGTGCACAGGACAGGGGAGCCTCTCCTTGAGGCTTACTGCCACAAGGAGAAGGAAGCAGCTCTGCACTGAAAGGTTTTTTTTTGTTTTTTAAAAGGCCTAACAAGCTATTTTACTTGAGATAAGGCTCTGCTTTACCAGGAACCAGAATTCAGCTTAACTAGAAACCAGAACCAACCTCAGTAGTTTACTGAATTCAGGCAGATGAGTTCTGAGTATCCTGTTTATTTTTTGTGAATCACAAACCAAATCAAAGTTGTTTATTAATTCATAAATGTCCCTATCCCATTCAAGTGACAACCAAAACGGTTTTGTCATGTTAAAAATCATTATAGCATAAACATATTTTGCTATTCTTTAAATTAGTCTGAAAAGAAAGCCCTTCTAAATAAGCAAATAAGTCATTATTTACATCTGTTGGGGTGCACACACAGCCATTCAAAATTGACTGATAAAATTGTAAAAAAAAATCATAGAGTTTAACTGAGGAGGGACAGGTCACGTCCCTCGGCAGCTCCCAGTTCTCCCCAGGTGCTTTGTACTTTGCAGGAGCTGCACACTGCCTTTCTGCACTGGTTACACATCCCAGGATATGTTAGAAGGATCCAGTAGGGTTCAGAGTCTATGGACCAGGACTGTTGTCCTCATCCACTTGCCCTGAGAACTCCTTAGTCCACTTCATCCCTGGTAAAATGGAAGGAATATGCCTATTGTCTAGGGTTTGTGTGTACACAGCTATCTTTGGGGGGGGGGGGGCGGAGGGAGAGAGAGAGAGAAGGAGAGGGAAGGAGAGAGGGGGAAGAGGGAGAAAGTTTATGGCAGGCAGAGATGGCTTGTTTTCCACTGGAACTTGTGCTTGCTTTTACCTAGTGAGGAGCTGCTACTGGGTCCAGCTGGATGTGCCATTTGTTGACCTTGTGAGCACATGAGGCCTGGACTAGTCTCACTATGTGAGTAGACTGATCTGGACGTATCGGCTGCTGTGGTCTGGAGCTGGTTTGTCCCCACCAAGACTCACATTGAGTTTGACACCTGTGCCGTGGTGTGGGCTGGTGGGGCCTCTGCAGATGATCTGGTTCTTAGCAGGGCTGAATGCTGCTGTGCTGGGACTGGGTTAGTTAGTGTGATAGTGAGTGTTATGAAGAGAGGGTACCTGCCACTTGCCCTTCTGTACTTTTTTTCCCTCCCTGTTACTCAAATCAGCATAAGGTCTTCTGGTGCCAGACTGCTGGTCTCCAGAACTATAATTCAATTACCCAGTCTTAGGCATTTTGTTGTAGTAACAGGAAGTGAACAAGAAATTTGTGTACCTTCCCCACTCCTTCCCTTGCCTGTCAGATGGAAGAATATTGAAGAAGACTCCAGGATTCTGGGAGATAGGTGTTGGAGTCACCAGATGGAAGAAGTGGAATCTTGTCTTCGCTACATGGAGGAAAGACACATATTAACCAAGAACACTTACGTGAATCAATTAAGGAAAAGAGGGTGATAAGCCACTGGGACTCAGGGGGTTTATTTGTTAAAGCAGCTGACATTACCCTACTATTGCATAATCAGAAGAGAGAAAGCATTCAAAATGATGAACCCAGTGCCTCACAGATGGCAGGGATCAATGAATTTTTTTGTTTGTCTCTTTGAATGAATGAAGGACGCCTGTCTGCCTGCCCATTGAGAACATAGCATGATGTTCATTTAGCTGTAATCTTCCATGATCATCTTGTGAGTCCCAAATGCCTGATGAAACCTGTTGAAAGTGTTTTGAACTATGGCTTAGACAGGTCCTTGGTAGGATAAGGAGCCAACGAGTGGGCATGGCTGCTTGTGTAAAGCACGTGACTCCTCTCAGATTCCACTTTTTATAGACAGAGATGCTCTCTATTTAGCATCATTGAAAGAAGAGAATAGCTTGTGAAAAGGCTGAATGCTCTCATAGAAAGTCTCCTGTCTCCAGATAGGGTTTATTAGAGGACCAGGGACATTCAAAATCTCCCTGCTCCCATCACGGTGGGGTAACAGTTGATATAGAAGAGCGTAGCCAGCAGGCACTGTGACACACTCCTGCCCTCTCTCCGCTGATTTAAATCCTAAACACTTGTAAAAAAATGAATATTCCATGCAAAAATGTTTCATTTTAACACAGTAATAGCAAAAATAAATTAGAATAATAATTTCATTTGTTTATTTTGAAAGCTAGTGATTTAGGAATGTGGAATGTAGCATAACACATAATGGCCTAGCAAAAAGTTTAATTTTCTGTTATAACTCCTTTTTATCTTACTCTTGTGTGTGATTAGATAAATTACTTTCAAACATTCTGATTTTATACAATTAATTTTTTTCTTTGTCAGTAAAATCTAAGGAGTCGTCTGTCTGAAGACAAGCTAACCTTTAAGCTAACTATTTGGATGCTGAAATGTTTTGTGATTGGCAGTCAGTCCTGGAGAATGGTATTGTCGTCAGCTTTTTCACTGCCGTGACAAAAGACCTGACAGGAACAATTTTAGAGGATGAAAAGTTTATTATTATTTGGCACTCATGGTTCCAGAGGTCTCAGTCCATAGGTAGCTATCTCTATTGCTCTGTGCCCAAGATATGGCAGGTATCACGGCAGAAGAGGGTGGGGAGGAAAGCAGCTCAGGATATGGTCCCAGGAAGCACCAAGAGAGAGACAGAGAGCTCAGCTCACCAAGAACCACATGTGTATCCCAAAGGCACACCCGCAGTGACCCATTCCTCCAATCCCACCGTGTCTACCTACAGTTACCACTCAGGTATTCCCTCTTAGGGGATTAATGCATTGATTGGGTTAAATCTCTCATAACTGAAGCATTTCACCTCTAAACTTTCTTGTGTTGTGTCACACATGAGCTTTTGGGGAGCATCTAATATCTAAACCACAACAAAGAGTACCGTCCCTTCAAATTTTACTGAACCAATTTTTGCTTGAAAAATGATTCTTTAGGGTTTACTTTCTGGATACAGAAAAAAAGCCCTATATGTGAAGTGCTGGGTTGGAGCTTAACCTTCCATTTGTGCATAACCTATTGGTGGTGCTGTGATAGGTTGATCCCCTGTGAAAGCCAAAGGAGGGGAGGGCTGGAGTGGCCTGGAAGTGGTCAGTGTTGGTTTGAGCCTGGAACCCATAAAGGGCAGCTCCTAGAGGTGGAAGTACAGAGGGAAGGATGAAGCCCACTTGTAAAGAACCCTGGCTCATTCCAGCGTCCCTTGAACACGAAGCCTGAGGCTTAGGGCTGCTGCCTCACACACTTTAGTGGAGCACAACCTCAGGATTGCAGGAGTGAGGCAGAAAGGAAGCAAGTGGGAAGGAGCATAGTTTCAACATAGTGACATCTTCCTCTCTTGGATCACCTTCAGAGAGGCCCTGTTGCCAAGAGGGAGAAGAGAGGGAGAATCTGTCTACATGCAGCTCCATTGTTCACAGTATGCCCTGTGTTTCCAAGCTAAGTGATTATTAGTGGGTCCTGAGGCATTGTGGACCTCAGCAGCAATATATGGGTATGGTGCCGGGGGACAAGGCATAGGTAGTAGGCAGGACACGTCTGGCATGCTCACTTGTGCACCGAGGGGCCAGAAGCACCTGTCATTGTAGGTGCTCGGTCTGTAGCTCCAGTGACAGTAGCAGCAGAGTCCTTCTTCCCGAGCTACGGGAAGTTCCAATTGTGCTAGAGCTGCCTCAGCTAGGAAACAAGTCAATTCTGTGGGTCTGGGATAGGACATAACTAAATTCAGACAAATAGCAAGTCCACAGGGATTGGGGCTTTTAATTAAAGCTTCTGAAATGATATGTTAAAATTAAATTTTGCTGAAGCACATCCTAAGCTGTGAGGTGTGAGCCCCTGTGACGCAGGCCAGACGCTCAGGTTTCCCACCCAGCCAAGAGTTGTTTCTCTGCCACTTCCAGTTGGGTGTTCATGCAGTGCTGGCTTCACAGACTCGGTAATGGCTGGGGAGGATGGGCAATTTGTAAGCCACACTTCAAGCTCCTGGTGGACTAGGCGTGGAGGTTTAATTGCATTCATTGATAAGGATAGTGATAAGCTCCTGGTAGGTGTGGACAGGGCGGGGCCAGTGGGAAAGGCCATTGCTGTATTGCTTTCCCATCCTCTCTGGGTCTGCCCCTGCTGCTGCCAGGTCTCTGCATAACAGGATACAGCAGCATTTAGAAGTGCCCTTGATAATGGGTGGGACATCTCATCCCCTCTCTAAATGGCAGAGGAGCTGTCTCTACTCACTTTCCTCTTCATATCAGGGATCACGTGAATTTTCATTTTTGACAGTCCCAGGGTCACCGACTCTCAACTCTTTTAGGTTTCTCAGGACAGAAACAGCCAAGGGGCCAGTCGCAGTGGCACATGCCTGTAATCCCACCAGCTTGGGAGGCTGAGACAGGAGGATGGCAAGTTCAAAGCCAGTCTCATCAAAAGCCATGTGCTAAGCAACTCAGTGAGACCCAGTCTCTAAATAAAATACAAAATAGGGCAGGGGATGTGGCTCAGTGGTCAAGTGCCCCTGAATTGGAAACCCTGGTACCAAAAACCAACCAACCAACAAACAAAAAACAAAAAACAGCTGGGGGAAGGTGGGGCACACTTGGAATTGAGGCTCACCATGAGTTCCGTGGAGAAATTTAACTTAAGGAGGGTTGAAACCTGTAGCTCAGAAAACTATGAATGTGGCAGCTTGAGACACAGAAAATCTATTCCAAATAAAGTTTCAGGAACTTCTTAGTTCCACTTCTGGTTTCATGGAAAAAATTAGGAGATAGAATATCTTAATTCCTGATTTGGGAAACCTGATAGCTCTTTGTCTCTTCCTTTGGATACCTCTTCAACGTGAGGCACAGCTTTTACAAAGAACTTGTTTGAAGCTCCTTTAACATCATTGCCTTGCTGTGAACGTTTGGAGAACTCACATTCTGTTTGTGTAGTTCTGTGACAGATACCCTTGGTGGTTGGAGAATCTGCCTACACTGTTTCCCTGAATCTCCAGCCGGTCATCAGACTTGGTAGCTGAAGACAGTAGCTTTATAAGACACAGATGACGTTACTGTAAGTGACGCATGGAGACCAAAGAAAAATGAAGAACTCATAAAACCCAAATCCTGCTATGTTGTTGGCTTTTCATTGCTATGACTAAGAGACCTAAGAATAAACAACTCAGAGGAGGGAGGATTGATTTTGACTCATGGCTTCAGCAGTCCCAGGCTATGGTCGACCAGTTCTGTGCGGTAGGCCTGAGGTGAAGCAGAGCATCCTGATGAGAGGGTGTCAGAGGAAAGCTGCTCAGCTCACGGCACCCAGGAAGTAGAAAGGAGGTGGGGGCGGGGGAGGGGAGAGAGACACACACACAGAGAGAGAGGCAAGACACAGAGAAAGAGAGACACAGATACAGGCTGGAGAGAAGATAGATAAATTCCTCCAGGGGTACCCCAGGGACCTTCCTCCAACTAGGTCTCACCTCCCAGTAGTCCATTGAGCTATCAATGGATTAATCCAGTTGATGAGCTCAGCACCTTTGTGATCCAAAACATTGCCTAAAAGCCTCACCTCTGCACCTTCTGCACTGGGGACTGTGCTTTTCACAAGAGACTTTGGGGACGTTCAACCCATAGCACTTATGTATTGGGAGGAGCATTCCCATATGTTTCTTCTTTGTTGCTGGACACGGTACTGGTTCAATTGCTGTAGTGCTTTTAGGAACATTTGTCTCTGATGAGCGTTTTTCTCCAAGATGAAGTTCATTTCTTCTGTTTTCAAATCTATTGGTAGCACAGAATCTATGGTATTTCCTTATTAAACATAAGACATCTGTGGTTGGATATTGATAATCAAATTTGGGATGCAAATGTAGGATTAATAATACTTACATATAGGAATTTTCACAGTAAGGTATTTTTAAAGAACTGTGTTTCTGAAATGTCTAAATGCATTCTTTGAAAAGTTACTTTTTGCTGATTTCTAACTTAATTGAATTTTGGTCCATGTGGTCTACTAGATGGAAGTCATATGAAAAATTTTTATAAAACCCTCTGACTTACCGTGTAGTTGGTGCTAATACATTCTTCATGAGTAGTTGAGAGAAAATGATTGCGCTGCTGTTCTGGTGCGGACATGACATACACACATTCATTGGGTCAAGCTTGTTAATTGCGTAGTTCAATCCTCCATAATTTCTTGACTGCTTTATTTATTCCCAGAAAAGATGTGTTTTATTCTCTTACTTTGTTGATGAATTTAACAACTTCTCTTAGAGTTCTATAATTCTGATTTTACAAACAAAACTGTCCTACTAATTATAACAAGTGCAGACTTATTTTGTTTTCCCAGTGAAGCACATCTTTGATCATGAACAAGCACCACCATTCCATTTATAACAATGCTTCTGTTTTACGTCTGTCTTACCTGATATCACTAAACCACACCAGACTCTTTTCTGTCCTTTTAATTCTCATTTGTGCACCTGTGTATCACTGTGTTTTAAAGCAATAAACTAAATCTTATATTCTCTGCGAACTGGTGAATATTAACCTGTTTACACTTAGCACTGATATATTTAGTATTTTTGGCATGATTTCTACCCTCTATTTCATCTGCCTTTTTTGTGCTCTATTGATTTTCTTTTTGTGTCTGCTTTTGGACTGATTGGGTAGACATCATTTCCCCTCTTAGTGCTTTGTAAATCTTCACTCCATCTTATTCTGTTGGTTACTTCTCCTAAAATTTTCATATGCTCAAACAGCTTGAAGTCTGAACAATAAAGAATCTTCTCTCTCTGAACAATGATAGACTATAGAACACTTAAAATTCCATCACTCACCCCTGTCTTATGTATTATAATAGCTCAATATTTAGTTTTATGCTGATTTTAATCCATATATTGTCTCTTTTACTTTGTAAATGTTTTAAACAGAGGGTCAGGAAACTTTTTCTGAGAAGGGCCAGATTTATTGGCCTTAGGGTCTATGTTATACTTACTTAATTTTGCCATTACTACAGAAAAGCTAGAGGAAAAATTCATAAACAAATAAGAGGGGCCATTCCAATAAGGCTTTTTTTACATAAACAGCAAAGGGCCAGATCTGACCTGTGATCTGTGGTTTGCCAACACTGGCTTTAGACACTCTAATGTGGTTTTCGATTTGACTGGTGATCTGTAGTTTGCCAGCACATGCCTTAGAGTCTGCGATGTGATTTTTGTTTCCTGTGGTTACTGCTCCTTCAGAACCTTAGACTTCCCTTGTTGATCATCACCTTTTTCCTGAAGTGTATCAGTTGGGTGGTCCTTTAAGCGAGGGTCTGTTGGTCAGAGACTTTATTAGGATTTTTTGATTTTGTCTCTAATTACTGTTATTTCTTAGATATATTTTCTTGGAACACTTTTTTTTGGTAACAATAGAACAATTTTATTATTTTTATATTTACTTTCAATTTAAGCACCTATCCTGATGAATTAGTTAAAAAAAAATCTCAAACTAGTTTTTACTACACTGTCTCCCATTTCATCATTACAGGTCTGTAGTTTGGATCCTTACACTTCCCCAGGGCTGAGGCATTAATAAAAATGAGGATCTCTGAACACTCTAAAGTTACTGCTCTGTGCTATTTGGGATTTTATGGTTGCTGTTAAGGAATTCTGGAGGGAGTTTAATTACCACTGTTTTTAGGCAATCTGTCATTTCTCCCTGGCTACTTTGAAGATTTTCTGTCTCTTTTTTCTTTTTGTTTGTTTCTGAGGATTTCCTCTGCTGTGCCCTTGAATACTCTTTTATGGATCTTGCTTTAGATTTGTTATAGTTTCTAAATCTGCAGATTCATATCTTTCACTATTCTTGGAAAATGCCCAGCCATTGCTTCTCTTAATATTTCCTTTTCTGTATTGTGTCAACTTTCTTCTTTGGGAACTTCGATTAGATATATATTACACTGTGTCATTCTTCTCTACTCTTTTCAAATTCCACCTCTCTGCATCTTTTTGTGCTGCATTTTGGGTAATCTCTTCCCATTTTTTTTTCATATTTAGAAGTTCTATTTTTTTTTTCTAAACCTGCATGTTTATTTCAGAAGGCAGCTGTGCTCATTCCTGTAGTATCAATTCCACACCATGTTTATTTTGGAAATATCTTACTTTTTACTTTGTCTTTTATCACTTCAAATATATCAAGTGTATCTATTTTGTAATCTGCATCTAGTAGTTCTAATACTTGAAGTTTTAGGACTCCACTATTTATTGTTTTTGCTTCTCTTAATGAATATGACCTTTTTCCTCATATCTCTTGTAAGGTTTGATTGTGAGCTTGTATTCAACTAGTTTTTATTTTTGAGACTTCTGAAGGGCTTGAGGTGGGAGTGATTTTTTTTTTTTCTAATCCAGAATAGGATTTGTGTTTGTTCCAGAAAAAGAATCCCTGGTAAGAGAACAAGTTGCAAGGTGCCATTAGAACAGAGAAACAGCAGGCAAATCCAGGACTGTAGAGTGCAGTGTACTGGGGCCTCAGTGTCAAAGAGCATGGTCCTGGGAAGCAGCAAAGCAGTGGATCTCCATCATGTGGGTGGAAGGAGGGGGCTTATGTCATGGCCAGCTCAGAAGTGATTTCATTCCCACTGAAGTGTACCTGTTTTATCTCAAGCTAGTATCAAGGACATCAGGCCCCTTCCTGTTGCTGATGACCCAGGGTCTAGGTGCAAAGCCCCATATTCCACTCTAATGGTTTTTGTCTGTTTATGGTGTGCTGGGAACTTTGTGGGAAAATAGACCAGGGTTGCTTGGCACCTTCATGGCAGTTATGAAAGCAGGCTGCAGATGGGTCAAGTGGAATCCCTGTGGTGTTTTTTCCTGTGTGATGCCAGAGTGCTACCCATACGCTACCACTTGAGTCTAGTAACTTACGTTGACCTTGCCCTGGCCAAGACAAACCTATTTCCTATGTGTTGGGTTTCGTTGCAGGAGGATTTCCTTTTTCCTAGTGCAGATTTTCATCATGGGTATAGCTATTTTGGAGTCCTGGCTGGATGTGGAGAATCTGAGTGTCTTAGATCCAACTCTTTACCATGGACATATGGAAAACTTGGTCTTCTATTCCCTGCCAAGCCACTAAAGCAGACGTCCAGGACACTGAGTTCGTCAGCACTCCAGGGCAGCTTTGGCTCAGGGATGTGATTACCACTCAGCTTCTACTGCATTGTGATCCCTGGGAACTTGCCTTAGTTTCTTGTGAATTCTGCTGTGCTTTTAGAAGTATGTTTGCTGTAATATATCCCAGACCTCTCCATTTCATAGTGAAAAAGACGCCCCTCGTACAGGTCTTTCCAGTGTTCTGCATGCTATTTTCTCCCTGTGTATCTTTGCTTCTGTTTAACAGGTCAGTGGTATTGGTTCCAGTAGCCTCTGAGTATGGTCTCCTTGGTGCTGGAATCTTTGTCTTTTTGCCAGAGAGGGCAGAGGGCTTCTGCTTCCCTTCTTGCTAGTCTGTGAAAAGGCCTTGTCCTAGGGCTCTCACTGAGGTCGCTCCTGGGCCCTGGGCCATTTCCCCAGTTCCAAACGGTCCTGGAATTCCATGTTGACCAGCTGCCTCGCCTGTTTAGTTTCAGCCAACTTCACCCATCTCTCCTGGATGGCTGTTTTTATGCCATTCCCAGCCCACGGAAGATGCAGAAGGCGAAACCTAGGGATTTTGGCCAGTGTTTTGAACTGTGGGAAAGGAGGACAAAACTGGGTCTCTGTGTTCCTTTCCCTTCCAAGTCTCTCCCTCTCTCAGGAGATCTTGTCTTATTTATTTTCTTTACTGCATTGCTAAATCCCTGTTATTGCTGAAGGTAATTAGCTTTGAGCAATTATAATCATTCTCTATTCCCTCTCCAGCTTTCCTCTCAGCCAGGGAAAAGCAAAGGTGAGACATTGAGATTGTGGGGGAGGGTTTTCGTTTTGATGCATTTTCTACATCTTTTCCCCTGATTACCCACACATCCCCTCAGCCTGCTTTAGAAATTGAGATATTCATGAGATGTTTTAGGGCTTTGTTCATTGACCATCTTTATTCTGGTTTTTTTTTTTTTTTTTTTTTGAGAAAATGACTATAAGATGGGCTAATTTCTAGAACTTTTTCCTAGACTTCCACAAAAGATTATGGCATAAGCTTATGTCCTTTTGTTTTTAGATTACGGTGGCTTTAAATTTATTTTTAAATTGATTTTGTCAATTTTGAGAGCTGAAGAAACTATGACCCTGGTTTTGCTGCTCACGTTATCTTAGCAGTGCATTTGAGAAATAGGTAGGCTACTTTCTGTGGGGAATGAGCACTTTAGAACCCGAAAGACATAAACCAAAATTCTGGCTATACCATGTATAGTGGTATTTGAGCGAGTTACTCTTGTGGGTCTCTGTTTTGTCCCTCAATGTCATTGCAACATACTGGGATGTATACATGAATACAAGGCTTGTTCTTTCTGGAAGGTCATTTTCAAGGACAGACTAAAAATAAATGATTCCTTCAAGTGGAGAATGCTCAATTCAATGGAAGGTTGCTCTGGGTGACCCACAGAGGGTGACTTAATCCTGATGGTGGCAGAGGAAGGACAAGGGGAATGAGTACTCACCCCTGCCAGGTGAGGATGTGTCCAACAGAATAGACAGATGAGCTGTTGGAGGTAGCAGGAAGATCAAGTGAGGGGAGGTGCCACTGTGACACTACGAGGTGAGAGGTGACACTGTGAGGCTGACATATCCTTCATGTTCTTTGCACCCTCCACGAAGAAAGCACTGGATGTGTAGTAAAGGGAGCACTGGATGTGTTAAAGCTGAGACAGATACAAGATTTTGAAAGTCATCTAGAAGATTATGAAAGGGGATTGGAAAGAATATGGCAAATTGAACCAGTAGTACATCTGTGTCAGCCGCCCCTGCGGGCTTCTCTTAAACATGACCTTGGCACTCCTTCCACTGAGGAGTATCTGGACAGTACAGTACTGTGTGGCTTTCTAGCCAGATCACAGAAGGCAATACAGCTTCCACCTAGGCCTTTGGTGTGCTTGCTTTTGGTATTCAGTCAGCATGCTATGCGGATTACAGAGAATTTATGGAGATATCCACATGGAGAAGAATTCAGGATCCCAATCGACAGCCACAGCTGAGAACCCCACATAGAGATGGCATCAACTTATGAGCCATGGGAGTGTACCATCTTGGAAGTGAATCCTCTAGCCTCTGGTGGAGCCTATTCCAGCTAATGCCACACGGAAAAGAGATGGGCTTACCTTGCTAAGTCCTGCCTATGTTGCACATTGAGGGCAAAATAAATTGTATTATGTTATATTTTTTATATAGCAATAGATAACTGATGTCAGGAGAGAAGATAAAACAGGTATATCTACTAGGAAACATAATTGTTCAGGAAAGAGATGATGAGGTCCTTAGCTAAGGCATCAATTAATCAACTGAACAGATAATTATGACATGTTAGGCATCGTATTATGACATGGAAATATAATGTGAACTAAATGGGCAAAGTCCCTTTGCTGGAGAGGTTGACCCACTGGTGGCCAGTGGGGTGAAATGCAGCATGGACCACCAGAACTGCTTTATTGTATTTACTGAGGATTTGTGTTCTTCCCACCCAACATTAAGAGGCATTTAAGAAAGAAAATAAAGGGGCTGGGATTGTGGCTCAGTGGCAGCCTCTTGCCTTGCATGTATGAAACAGTGGTTTTTATCCTCAGCTTGACATAAAAATAAATAAATAGATAAATAAAGGTATTGTATCCATCTACTAAACAGAAAAAAATAAAAGAAAAAAAAGATAACAAGAGGCTGGGCTATAGCTCAGTGGTAGAGCACATGCCCGGCACGCAGGAGACCCTAGGTTTGATGCCTAGTAGTGCGGAAAAGGAAAAGCAAAAAAGAAAAACCTAGAGAAATGCATGATTACAGGGGTAATTGACATGCAAATAGCATGAACATGGCATTGGCTTTACTCTCTAAGCCCCTTTGAACAAGTTATGAAGTGGTTTTGGTCTTTGTCTCCATTAGAGAAAACCTTCATGTGGGCACTTTTCTTGCTCTCCTGGCATTGTGTGATTTTTAGTTCAAAGCACAGAGTGCTTGCTATTTGCATCTACGCTTGTTACTCTTTTTTTGAGGTGCAGAGTGGGAGGATTACCACGGTATTCCCTTCAAGTTCTCTCAGTCCCTGATCAAAGGAAGGGTTTTAGAGTCTTAGTTTGTCTGAAATTCAGCATAAGACTATTCTAGGTTTGGGGTTTTGAGCAAATCAGTTTTGCTTAAACATCAGAAAGAAAGAGAACTTACCTGTGCATTGTAAACTACAAAGTCCTACACAAATGCCAATTATTTTTATTATTTTAAAACAGAACTTGGTATTATTAGTTGTATTCAGGGAATTAACCATGAGGACACTCCACTTTAAATATAACTGCTCGTTTAATAATTCATGGAACAATTTATAATTCCAGTTCTTCTTCATCTTGTTTTTGCCACAAGGAACTGCCCTTTCTTTCTCCTTCCCCTGAACCACCACAACAAGGAGCCCTCATCATGCCCGATTTGGCTTGCCAACAGTGCAATCTGGTTTTGGTTTCCACAGCTCTGCTGGGAATGACCTTTTGAGTCATCAGTGGCTTTTTAGTGCCAATTTTTCTGAGCTCTTCCTAGGGCTCACTTGGCCTAGGCTCTGCAGTGTTTGGTGCTATTAACCACCACCTGGTCCTGGGAACTCCAGGCTCTGGCTGTGTGCTAACATGCTGCCACTTCTTCTCTGCTTCTGCTGCTGTATTTTCTTTGCACCTCTTTCTTTACCTGAAATGATATCATTACCTAGGACTTCATGCTTTAGTCCTCTCCATTCTCCCAAGATGCCATTTTCTGTCATTTCCAAGATTCCATCCATCCAAGGACCATCTCTGTATTCTGATGAGTCTTGGAAAAACTTGTCTTCTGTCCTTGAAGCCCAAATGCCCCCAAATTACTATTTTTAAGGATGCAAAAATGAACAAACCCTAGTCTCTCATCACAAAGATCTTCTAGTTCTGTAAGGCAGGGTCAATGGGTACACACAGCTTCCAGAACTGGATTTTTCAGTTTGGGCTTTCTTAGTCGTCCTGGCATAGAGCAGCTACTTAATACTTGAAGTTGTGTGACCAAAGTGACTGTTTCCATTGCATTGAAGTGACATTGAATCCAGGGAGGTTTAAGACCAACACAAAACAGGGCTTTTTATCTTAATTTGAGACTGGGGAGAGCCCAGAAGAAGCAAAAACTGTAAGTAGAAGTGTAGTAGGTGGTTCTCCTTGGTGGTCAGCAACAAAAATGGAATGGACTTTAGTTAATTTCAGAAAGCAGAGTTGATTGAGACCATGGGAAATGTTTCTTGGAATTGAAGCAAGAATGGAATAACTAGGCTTTCAAAATGAAAGATAGCAACACCACTCTGGAAATCTGAGCAATTGAAACACATGGACCATCACATGCTGTTATGGTTTGGCCATGAGATGTCCCTTAAAAGCTCCTGTTAATGTAGGCTTCCTCAGAGGTGAAATGATTGGATCATGAGAGCTGTAGCTGAATCAGTCCATCCCAGTTTGAATGGGCTGATTGGGTGGTAAACATAGGCAGGTGGAGCATGGCTGGAGGAGGTAAGTCACTGAGGGTCTGCTCTGGAAGGGTGCATCTGCCCTGTGACCCCTTCTCCCTCCCTCCTCTTTCTGTTTACTATCTAGCTAAGAACTGAGCCTCACCTTGGTCCCAGATCAGTGGAACTGGCCATCTGTGGACTGAGACCTCTGAAGCCATGAGCCAAAATAGACTTTTCCTCCTCTAAGTTGTTCTTGTCAGGCATTGTTGTCACAGCAGTGCAAAAGCTGATAAAATACAAGCCCAAACCCATGATTGGTAGTAACTCACCAGAACCCCCAAAGTAAATTTAGCTCTGTAGATAAGACTAGAGTCACCTGCCGTTATGAAAAAAAAGGTAGATTAGGAATGGATGGTACCTTATTCATGAGAGGCATTCAATAAAATATTGGCATGAAGAAATGAACAGATCAGATTACTAGACTAATTAAATGACATCTAAGATCTCTAGGAATAGCACTGAAGTTCTTTTATAGACCAAGGTGAATCTTTCTGGGTGAATCTGTCTGGTATGATGAATAAATACATTTCTGTCCACCTGGGAAGATAATACTATGAGAAACAGGGATTCAAACAGCACCCTGGTCATCACCAAACCAAATGAAGATAAACTCCAAAGAAGCATCTGCACATCACACTGACAGCAGCATTATGGGATGTTGAGGGATGCCAGAGAGGATGCAATAATGTTCCTCTGGATATAGAACACTTGGGATTTGACAGCTTCACATTTTTCTTTATTTTTGTTAAGACAGGATCCTGACAAGGCTATATTTTGCCACCCACATTTGTTGTTTTCTTGTAAATGGCAGTGAATGAAAGAGGGGAAATAGAGACACCTTGTTAATCAACTTGGTTACAGTTTTATAGCATATGTCCAGTGGGACATGCTGAGCTATCAACATCAGACCAGAAAACACATGACTGTAACAAATTAAAAACTGGAGGAATTCAACAGGTGGCCTCCTGTCCGGCAGGCCTTGACATGGTCTGGCTGCATTTATAACTCAGGGCATGGGATGGACAATCTATGGATCCTGCAATGCCTGTGGTCTTGAGCCTAGTTTTAGTTTTTTTTTTTTTTTTCTTTTTTGGCAGTACTAACTTCTAGGCACCAATTTCTCTTGTTTGCAGAACAAACAAGCCCCAAACTTAGTGGCTTTAGAGCAACTATTTATTTGGCTCTTACATTTCTCTGGTGGACAGGGCTCAGCTCAGTGGTTATCCAAGACCACCTGGGGTCTCATGCACTATAGCCCGATATTGGCTGGGGCTGGGGTCGTCTTAAGGTTCACCTGGGGTGGATATCCATCATGACTTCTTGGCTCGTGCACCTAGTGCCTCAGCTGGGCCTGCTGGGCCCACTGGCTAGGCCAGCCTCTCCCTGGGGTTACCTCGGCTTCCCCATGGCGTGGCAGTCTAGAGTGGGGAAAGTCCTCCGAGATCCCCCCATACCAGAAAGTCACATGCTTCTCGTGATGCAGGCTCAGAAGCCATGCAGAGTCACCTGTTTCAGACAGTGTTTCAGATCTCAGATTCTGTCAGATCTTGGGGTACCTGTACATGCTTACCGAGACCTCTTGGAGACGGGACCCACGTCTAGATGTGATCTTCTCTTATGCTTCATACACACTTTGTACCCATAGCCCAAAAGATCATACAAATGTGTATTTCCAGTGACCAGTGTTTTGACTGCGACCTATCACAAGAAGTTGGATGAAACTTCCCACTTGTGATGTTATGTCAGTGCTCAAAAATTCTTGGATTTTAGAGTATTCCAGATTTCAGGGTTTTTGATTAGGATGCTCAAACCCATGCTTAGATCTGCCAGATGATGATTTGTCTAATGCGTGCCTCCTCCACAAGATGTAAGAAAGTTCCAAAGAGCAGTGAGCGTTGTCTCCTTCTTCTTTTTTTTTTTATTTAACTAATATTATGTCTTCTACACTTAGCACATGGTGGCTGCCTGCGAAGTTTGCTAAATGAATGAATCTCCCATTTCAGGCTGCCATGCTCCCTTTGTGGCAAAATAAGTTGCTTATCCTATTGGAAACAAATCTGCTGAGGAAAGAAAGATTTTGTTGATTTTCAAGAGCAGGAGAGAGAAAGAGTAAGTTGGGTGGGATTTTCAGAATGTCGCCTTCTTACTGGGACACAAAGGGTGAGTGTGGTGAATTGAATTCCATAGGATTCCTGTGGCCTGAGGATAGAGAGACAGATCAGTGAGTTCTTGCCTGAGCCAAGAAAGGAAAACAGTCTTCCCATTTGGTGGCTGATCAGGGGATCTGGACAGGAAGGAGAGAGTTGGCTCTGGCAAGAAAGCTGGGGTGAGTCTGGTCAGAAGTACCTGTGGCGCACAGCACGTGCATGGGGGCTTAGGCGATGGAGAAGTGTGCGGGCCACTGTGCAGCAAGGCTGGGAAGCATGGTGTGGGGAGCGCAGAGTGGGTGCCATCCTCGGCTTCCTGAGGGCGCACTGGCTGTGTCAGCCAGGAATGTGCCTTAGCCACTACCCTGCTGCTTGCAGCAAAGCTGGCATTTCTTCTCCCCTTGCAGGGAGTGCTAGATGGTTCTGATTCCGTGTCTCTCTGAATGTCACTGGTTGTCTGTGGCTACTGTGCCGTCCTCATTTCACATCACGTACTCTAGCTGTCTCACTCCCTGAAGAAAACAACATTGGTGTGTTGCAGAGACGTCTGCCTTCTTATGTTCAATGTGGCACTATTCACAATAGCCAAGACACAAAATCAACCCAGTATCTATGCTAAAGAAAGTGTGAAAGGGTAAAGGAATGTGGTTCATATACACATGGAATACTCTTCAGCCATGAAAAGGATGAAATCCTGTCATTTGTGACAATCTGAGTGGACCTGGAGGACCTAAGTTGTAGAACCAGCCAGGCAAAGAAAGACCTACTGAATGACCTCACATGTAGAATCCAGAAAGCTGGTCCCAGAGGAGAGAGCAGAACGGTGGTTACCAGGGGCTCACATGGTCAGCAGGAAGGGGGCTGAGGAAATGTTGGTCAGCGGGTATAAATTACAGGTTGGTAGGAGTAATTAAAAACATCCAGAATATGTGAATTTATGGAGATACAAAGTAGAGGAGCAATTGCTATGGCCAGAGTGTGGGGGAGAGAGGACTGGTGGGAAGGGAGGAGGAAGACAGGGAATGACTACAAATGGTAATGGAGTTTCTTCTCTGGGTGACGAAATGTTCTAAAATCGAAATACTGAAAGCCAATGGACGTGTACTTTAAGTGGGTGGATTATATGATTTATAAATTATATCTCAGTGCAGCTGGGTTTTTTTTTTAATTTTTAGTTGTATATGGACACAATACCTTTATTTTACTGATTTTTATGTGGCGCTGAGGATCAAACCCCGTGCCTCACATATACCAGGCGAGCGCTCTCTCCCTGGGCCACAGTCTCAGCCCCGAGTACTGCTGTTTTCATTTTGAAACATACAGAGTCAGCTCCTGTGATGGTTTGGATGTTAATTGTACCCCACAGGCCCGGGAACTTGTCACCAGCCTGGAGTGCAATGGGGAGAAGGTGACACCATCAGGAGGGGGTGCCTAAGGGCGTGCCCTTGAAGGAGATGTCAGGACCCACCCCCTCTCTACCTCTCCCTTCCCAGCTGCCCTGAGGAGAGCAGCTCTGCTGCACCCGGGGTCCCCACCATGGTGCTCTGCCTCACTACAGTCCCAAGTACAGTGGAGCCAATAAGCCAGAGACTGAAATCCTGAACCACATAGTCTTTCTTCTTCCTTTAAGCTGATTTTCTCAGGTGCTTTGTCACAGTTGCAGAAAGCAGACTCACATGCCTCCCTTCACCCTTCAACACCCACAGCCGACTTCACTAGAGAAAGTAGGGCTTGGGAACAGAGGGACGTGCCAGCACAGGGCAGGAAATGGCTTAAAAATGGAGAGCAGATCCTGCTGTCCCTAAAGTTTTTTAGGCAGCTCTCATCCTGGGAAGTCCCTTACAAGGGATATTTCTCCTTGGTTTTGGCCACATGTTTCTTTTGTGGGTGGGGGGATCCTCCCTGGAGCCAAGATCCAGCACCAGTGATTACAGCCGCCTCAGTCTCAGTAGAACTTTCAGGGCCTGCCAAGTGCAAACTTCAAGTCTCTTCACACTAAAAACACATAATTTTAAAATCTTGTGCCAAGATGCCTTCATCAAAGAAAATGCCTATAATGAAGAGAAACTTAAGCTCCTTATTTCTGCCTCTTCCATCTAGATTCCCTTTTGTGTACCCAGAGCTCACTTAAAAGGCCCTGGTTAGCTAAGTCTTGTGTGCACTCATGGGTGCCAAGTGTCTGCGGGGCACCATGTAGCGGTTGGGGAGACACCGCCCTCACAACACTCATGGTCTCCATTCTCTTCAGCTGTGTTGCCCTCCCTCTGTGTTCCTCTCTGAGTTGAGGAAGGGACTCAGATGGGCCAAAGTCTTCATTGGTATGTTTCCTGAGGCGGACCAGCTTCCCCTCTGCTGGGAGGAACTACTGCTCCACCCTTGGCCAAAAATTAAGTAGGTCTAGGGAAACATGACCGCGGCCTGCTTTCTAGTGCCTGTCTCCAGCTGTTCCCCCTGGCAGCCTGGCCCCAGCAGCACATAGATGCCCCCTGCATTGGCAGCAGGGAGCTACCTCATCTTCTCTGTCCCCTTCCCCCACCTCCCTTTGCAGAAAGGACCTGCTTATCCACATGCTCCCCAGAGGCTGTGGGTTCTCCTCCTTAGTCCTGATATGAAAGCGTTGGCATGCATGTCCACCTTGCATGAAAGAACCGTCTAGGTTCTTTCATCTCTCTGTCCCCTGAGCGAGCGTCCTGCCTGGTGTAGCCAACCAGGTCCTCTGTCTGTCACAGTGTGGAGAGCGACACCATGCCTCCTCTTCAAGTTCACAGCTCCACCATCCTCTGGCCCACTTCCCTGAAGAAGGTGCGGGACAGATCCATGGGACTGAACTGGGCTCTTAAAACACACAGTTGAAATAAATCCCATCCACCCTGTCCACTCAAAGTCCTCTCTTGTTTTGTGTCCCCCGCTCCAAAGTGAGGGGTCTCAGGACTTTAGAGACAGCATCATGCCTCCAAGATGTGATTGTGGCAGTGGGTACCCCAGACCTGACAGAGTGATCTCTTGATCATAATTCACTGTGTCATTTTAAAATTAAGATTTATGATAAATCAACAGGAGTTTATTGAACTATTAGCTGCCCGGGCTAAGTACCTGAAGGCTACAAAAGAAAAGCATAGGAATTCATAGGCTGGTCTGAGAGGGGAACCCTTGGCTGAGAGGGAGTCCTGACACCCAACGGGGACTGCCTTGAGCACCTCCAGGAGAGGCAGGGGCTTCTACTGTCAGAGAAGTTTTGAGCCCCTGCTTGCTTCCATTCCCAGGCTGACAGGTGTCTTAGGAGTTTCTCTCTTTTCTAAAGGTAAACAGATAAACAATCCTTCCATTAAAGCTAATGATATGGTGACATCAGAGCTATGAATTTAAATTATTTAAGAAAATTACAACTTGCAAACGAAATTTAATTTGTAACTTCATCAGTATGTTGCTTATTTTTAGGAATGCACAAAACTTTTTCATGGAAAAATATAGGAGGTTTTAGGAATGGATTTATTTATTATTTCATTATTTTGTTTTGTTTAATTACCAGCATTGCAATAGAAGAGCATATTTTTTATTGTTTCCAATACAGGCATCATTGTTCTTGTGCCAGTGGGGATCGTAGGTGTCCAATGATCATGCTGGACCCATGAAAAGTGATGTTCAGAATCATTGGTGAAAATCATGATTTTTTTAAAGGAACTTTAATTTTCTTTTCAGAACTTTAAAAACTTTCTCTTAGTTGTAAATGCATAGAGAAATACAAAGTAGGAAGACTTTTTTGGTATGTTATCCCTTAAAACTTTAGAAATGTTGAGAATTAAAGTGACTTCTTTGTAGGAACTTATCAAGAGTGGTTTGGGCGGTGCTTGGCTTCTTAGCGTATCAGCCATGACCTGGAGAGAGCAGTTTGGTGCACATTGCAATACTTTCAAGTTTGCGTCAGCGTTGAACATTTCACTCTGTGTTTTCAGTGTGTCTGAGGGCTCTTCTGATATCAGCAGGGCCAGTGCCACTCCCTCTGGGAGCTCTGCATTCTTTGCCTGAATCCTTTCTCTTTTATGTTGATTGTCTGTCTCTGCCAACTTCTCTGACTACTTATGCACATCTCTAAGTCAGGTTGGCAACATCCCTGTGGGTTAGGTATTTGTTCTATGACTCCATTTATGTTAAAATCACATTTCACTTCCATGATTATCATTTTCCACAGCACTTTCTTTTTTCTTTTTCTCCTTCTTTTCCTCCCCCTGTACTGGAGATTGAACGTACAACCTTGCATCTGCTGATCAAGCACTCTAACACTGAGCCACATCCCAAGTCCTTTTCTAAAAATTTGCTCAAATTACCTAATATGACAGTAGAATGCACTTTGACACATCATACGTAAATGGAGTATAGCTTCTCATTCTTCTGGTTGTACATGAGGTAGAGTTACACCATATGCACATAGGACAATAATGTATGATTCATTCTACTGTTCTTCCTACCCCCTCACTTATCCTTTACCAAATCTCCAAACTGTTTTTCATAGTGGTTGAACCAATTTGCAGTCCTGCCAGCAACCTTTCCCCCCATTCTTGCCAACATTTATTGATGATTATATTATTTGTAATTGCCATTGTGACTGGAGTGACATGAAATCTCAGTGTATTGTGATTTGCATTTTTCTAATTATCAGAGATATTGAACATTTTTTCATATATTTGTTGATCGATTGTGTTTCTTCTGTGAAGTATCTGTTCAGTTCCTTAGCCCATATATTGATTGTTTTTTTTTTTTTTAGTTTTTTGAGTTTTTTACATATATCCTGGAGATTAGTGCTGTATCTGAGGTACAGGTGGTAAAGATTATCTCCATTCTGTAGGCTCTCTCTTAATGTTATTGATGTTTTTCCTTTGTTGTGAAGAAGCTTTTTGTTTGATTCCATCACATTTATTGATTCTTGATTTTACTTTTTGTGCTTTAGGAATCTTGTTAACGAAGTCAGTTCCTAAGCTGACATTGTGGAGATTTGGGCCTCCTTTTTTTTCTATTAGGTGCAGGGTCTCTGGTCTAATGTCTAAGTCTTTGATCTATTTTGAGTTGAATTTTGTGCAGAGTGAGAGATAGGGGTTTAATTTAATTTTTCTATGTATGGAGTTCTGGTTTTGCCAGTGGCATTTGTTGAAGAGGCTATCTTTTCTCCCATGTATGTTTTGATGCCTTTGTTTAGTAATAACTGTATTTATACGGGTTTGTCTCTGTGTGTTCTATTCTGTACCATTGGTCTACATGTCTGTTTTGGTGCCAATACCATGCTGATTTGTTACTATAGTTCTGTAGTATAATTTAAGGTCTGGTATTGTGAAGCATTTTTCTCCATTTAGAATGATGTTGGCCTTGGATTTAGCATATATAGATTTTACAATGTTGAGCTATGTTCCTACTATCCCTAATTTCTCTAGTGTTTTGAATGTGAAGGGGTACTGTGTTTTGTCCAGTGCTTTCTGTATCTATTGAGATGATATCTGATTCTTGTCTTTAAGTTGATGTGGTGAATTACATTTATTGATTTCTATATGTTGAACCATGTTTATTGATTTCCATATGCTGAACCAACCATGTATCCCTGGGATGAACCCCACTTGATTGCGGTGTACTATCTTTTCAGTATGGTTTGGTATGCGACTTGCCAGAATTTTATTGAGAATTTTTGTATCTGTGTTCATCAGGGATATTGGTCTGTAGTTTTCTTTCTTTGATGTGATTTTGTCTGATTTTGGTATCAGGGTGATACTAGCTTCATAGAATGGATTTGGAAGAGTTCCCTCCTTTTCTATTTCATGGAATAATTTGAGGAGTATTGGTGTTAACTCTTCTTTGAAGGTCTTAAAGAACTTAGCTGAGAGTCCATCGGGTCCTGGGCTTTTCTTTGTTGGTAGGCTTTTGATGGTGTCTTCTATTTCATTGCTTGAAATTGGTCTGTTTAAATTGTGTATATCCTCCCGATTCAGTTTGGGTAGATCATATATCTCTAGAAATTTGTTGATATCTTCAAGATTTTCTATTTTATAAAAGTGTAAACTTTTAAAATAGTTTCTGGTTATCTTCTGTTTCAGTAGTGTTATTGTGATATATCTTTTTGACCATGAATTTTAGTAATTTGAGTTTTCTCTCTTTCTTTGTTAGCTTGGCTAAGGGTTTATAAATTTTATTTATCTTTTTCAAAGAACTAACTTTTGGTTTTGTCAATTTTTTAGATTGTTTCTTTTGTTTCAGTTTCATTGATTTCAGGTCTGGTTTTGATTATATCCTGCCTTCTACTGCTTTCGGTGTTGATTTGTTCTTTTTCTGGGGTTTTAAGATGTAATGTTAGGTCATTTATTTGTTGGCTTTTTATTCTTTTAATGAATGAGCTCAATGCAGTGGACTTTACCTTCAGCACTGCCTTCATAGTGTCCCAGAGATTTTGATATGTTGTATTGTTATCTCATTTGCCTCTTAAGTATTCTTTTATTTCATCCCTGATTTCTTCTGCTATCCATTTGTCATTCAATATCATATTATTTAGTCTTCAGGTGTTAGAGTAGCTTCTATTTTTTATTTTATTGTTGATTTCTAATTTCATTACATTATGGTCTGGTAGAATGCAGGGCATTATCTCTATTTTTTTGTATTTGCCAAGAGTTGCTTTGTGGCCAAAGATACGGTCTGTTTTAGAGAAGGATCTGTGTGTTGCTAAAAAAAAAGTGTATTCATTCATTGATGGATGAAATATTCTATATATGTCTGTTAAGTCTAAAATATTAATTTTATTATTTAATTTTATAGTTTCTTTGTTTAGTTTTTGTTTGGAGGATCTGTCCAGTGGTGAGAAAGGTGTTTTAAAATCACTCTTATTGTTGTGTTGTGGTCTATTTGATTCTTGAAATTGAGAAGGGTTTGTTTGATGTGCATAGATGCCTCATTGTTTGGGGCATACATATTTTACAGTTGTTATGTCTTGTTGATGTATAATTTATTTAAGCAGTATGAAATGTCCTTCTTTGTCCCTTCTGATTAACTTTGGCTTGAAGTCTACTTTATCTGATATGATAATAAAAACCCCTGTTGTTTACGCGATCCATGTGAGAGAGATGTTTTTTCCCATCTTTTCACCTGCAATCCATGGATGTCTTTGCCTATGATGTGAGTCTCTTGGAGACAGAATATTGTTGGGTCTTGTTTTTTTATCTGACAGTCTGTGTCTTTTGATTGATGAATTTAGACCATTAATGTTCAAGGTTATTATTGAGATAAGATCTTATTTTGGGGCATTTGTGTTTATTTCTGGTTATTAATTTGAGTTAGTTTCTCCTTTGATTGACTATTCCTTTAGTGCAGTTTCCTTTGCTGGTTTTCACTTTTTTTCATTTCATCTTCATGGAATAATTCTTTTAAATATTTATTTTTTAGTTTTAGGTGGACACAGTATCTTTATTTTACATGTATGTGGTGCTGAGGATCGAACCCAGTGCCTTGTGCATGTTAGGTGAGCACTCTACCACTAAGCCACAATCCCAACCCCTTCATGGAATAATTTGCTGAGAACATTCTGATGTTGAGGCTTTCTAGTTGTGAATTCTTTTACCTTTTGTTTATCATGGAAGGTTTTTATTTCATCTTCAAATCTGAAACTTCAAATCTGATATTTTTCTCTTGCTGTCTTTAAAATTCTATCCTTATTCTGTATGTTAGGCATTTTCATTATAATAATAAGTCTCGGTGTGGGTCTGTTGTAACTTTGTACATTTGGGGTCTTGTAAGCTTCTTGTATTTCATTTTCCATTTCATTCTTTAGGTTTTGGAAATTTTCTGATTTTATTTGATTGAAAATATTGTGATTCTTTTGGTTTGTATCTCTGTGTCTTCATCTATCCTGATAAATCTTAAATTTGGTCTTTTCATGTTATCCCATAATTCTTGGAAGTTCTGTTCATAGTTTCTTAACATGTTCTCTGCATGGTCAACTCTATTTTCAAGATTATATATTTTTTCTTCATTGTATGAGGTTTTGTCTTCCAAGTGGCCTAGTCTGTTGATGCTGCTTTTCATTGAATTTTTAATTTGGTTTATTGTTTCCTTCACTTTGAGGATTTCTGCTTGATTTCTTTTCAGAATCTCTGACTCTTTATTGAAGTGATCTTTCACTTTTTGTATTTTTTCTTTGATTTCATTCCTTATACTATCCTTTACTTCACATATCAACTTAACTATGAGCATTCTGAACTTCTTCTTGGAAATTTCTTTTACTGTGTTATCAGTGGCTTTTGTCATTGGAGCATCTTGGTTGTTTGGGGTGCTTTATTCCTTTGTTTTTTTCATGTTGTTTGTGTGTTTTCCTATCTAGCAGTTTGGATCTAAGGTAGCACAAATTCTACCCTGTAGACCTATAGTGTCCCTGAAGATTTCTAGTGCCTCCTTGCCTTTACTGGTGAGACCAATATCTACAGCACCCAATATAAACAATATTTAACCTTAAACCTAGTAGCTCCCTCTAAGGTGTCCACTGCTTTCTCGCATTAAACCAAATGGTGGATGAGAGAACAGAAGTAGGGTAGTACACTATATTTTCAAGGGAGGAAGAGAGAAGCTAGAAGCAAAGATTCACAGGAAGAGTGGAAGAGGAGCTGACAGAAATTGGCTATTGGTTGGAGAAAAGTTGGAATGAGAATCCAAGAAAACAGACATGTGATAGGAAGAATATGAACAAAGAGAAAAAAATTAAAGATATAAAAATACAACAAAAATGCAAAACACTATTTATATATTGTCTTCTATACACTGATGCATAAAAAACACCCTGATCCAAATATGGTAGAGATGTTAATGAATAGAAAAATAAAATAAATCTCGATGGAAAGTTGAACTGCCTCCATCAGCATTCATAGTTTCTCAGCCCTGTTTGACCTCTCATAGGATCATCAGGCCCAGATCTGCCCTTGCAGACCCAGTCACTATCCCACCAACCCTAACCCTAACCCTAACTCTAACCCTAACTCTGACCCTGACCCTAACCCTGACCCTAACCCTAACCCTAACCCTAACCCTTTATTTTTTGGAAAGAGAATCCAAGAAAACAGACATGTGATAGGAAGAATATGAACAAAGAGAAAAAAATG
This sequence comes from Marmota flaviventris, assembly GCF_047511675.1. Classification (NCBI taxonomy): domain Eukaryota; kingdom Metazoa; phylum Chordata; class Mammalia; order Rodentia; family Sciuridae; genus Marmota; species Marmota flaviventris. Next base: position 25,754,302 of record NC_092516.1, read on the forward strand.
AAGATATAAAAATACAACAAAAATGCAAAACACCATTTATATATTGTCTTCTATACACTGATGCATATCAGAGTCCTGGCCATGCTGCAGTTCTAGGATCTCAGTGCTGCTCCTACTTGCAGAGAGACCACCAGGGATACATACACTCATGCAAAGGAGCAACCCTGAGATACAGAAGCAAGAGAGTAGTCACCATCACTCCCAGCAGGAAGACCCCAGGCACCTCCAAGCCCACAGGCACCCCCACACTGGACCTGCAGGACCCAGCTGGAATCCCCAGACAGAAGCTGTTTTGGTGGTAAACTTGCTGGCACCCTGGCCCCAGGCTCTGTTTGGTGCCCCAAGATGGGTGTGGCCATGGGCAACTAAACCTGGAGTCTCCCCAGAGCAGTCCTCTAGGTGGTGGTATCAGCAGTAGTGGCAGTGGTTAGTGGCAGTAGGCGGTGGGTCAGCAGCAGTGGTACTGAAACAGTGTCTGCAGCGGCGGCTGCAACTGTGGTTGTGGGGGTAGAGTTACCCAGGCAATCTCCAGGGGACAGCAGTGGTAAGTGTTGGAGGCAGTGGTGTCTGTGGTCACAGAAGTGATGGCTGTAGCTGCATGGATAGCAGCACCCAGAAAGAAGACCTCCAGGCGACCTTGGGGTGGCAGCAGCGGTATCAGAGGCAGCAGCATTGGCAGTAGCAGTGTATGCATCAGCCAGTTGGAGAAGAGACCTCCAGGAGTCAGTGGCAGCAACCTCAGAGGTAGTGTTGGAGTTAACATCTGCTGTGTTCAGAATAAAGACCTCTGGGGGTATCAGTGTCCTCTGCAGCTGGATTCTATTATTGAAGCATCTTGGTTTGGGGCTATTTGTTCCCTTGTTTTTTGATGTTGTGTGTACGTCTACCTATTTAGCAGCATGGATGTAAGGCAGTACAGTTTCTACCTGTAGACCCACATTGTCCCCAAATGTCTCCAGTAGCCTCACCATTAAGGGGGAGACCAATATTAACAATACCTAATGCAAACAATATATAGCCTTTAACCAAATAGCTCCTATTAAGATGTCTAGTTTTGTCACAATAAACAGAAGTGATGTGTTTAATTATTGCCTACTGTAAGTTTGCAAAAGTGTTTCAGAATTTTCAAATGGTGGGTAAAGAGAGAACAGAAGTGGTGTAGGATGTGATGTTTATGAGGAAGGAGAGAAGATAGAAGTAAAAAATTATAGGAAGACTGAAAGAGGACATAATAGAGATTGGCTGTTAACATGAGAAAAGAGAGAAAGAATCCAGGAAACAGGTAAGTGAGAGGAAAAATACATGTAAAGTAAAAATTTAAAAAAAAAGAAAAAAGTTAAAAAATGAAAATAAAAGAACATAACAACAAAACTGTAATATATTATTCAGAGTTCCCAGTCCTCGATAAACTCATGCATGAAAAATACTTGGTATCAAAATGGTATAAATGTGAAAGAAAAAAGAAATAGATCTTCATGAAAAATTGAACAATTGTTTCTGTTTTGGGTTCAAAAGTTTCTCAGCTTCTCTTCTCAGCAGTTAGGTGGGGTTGTCTGGAGTTTGAGGCTTGCTCCACCCTCAGGGTGGGTGGGGTTACTAGGGTGAGAGGGCTAGTCCTGGAGGCGGAGCTCCTGGAGGCAGGGTGTAGGCTTAGGTATGCTCCCTTCTCTTTGCTGAGTGCCAGTTGGTCAGTGCACTTGCAAGGCCCAGCAATTGCCAGTCTACATTGGAAGACTGTGATTGGAGGATTGCAATTCCACAGGAATCTCCTTTGGGTTCCATTCATGTGGTGTAGGAGCTTGTTCTTAGCCTACTACTTTACTTGCAGACCCCATCACTCCTGGTCTGTGATTCAGTCTCCGAGCTCGCTCTCTCCCGCCCCCCACTCTCTCCTGCTCCTGCCATTTTGAATTCCTGGTCAGGTGCCTCTCTTCTAGCTGGACCTGCAAGCAGCCAGATTGGAGGAGGATGGGGAAGCCAGGTTTCCACAACTACTTTCCCCCCCATGTAAACCTTTCTCAATGCTTGATTTTTTTTTCCTGGTCACTTAGGTACATTCTCTGTCATCCAGCTTGTTTTTTGGGCCAGACTTGGGTCTGCCAGTGATGGGCTCCCCCAGCTACCCCTGCCCCATGTCGTGGCTGCAAAATAGTTCCTTCCTTTGTCCTCTGTGCATGTTGAGAAAGATGGTGGCTTCCGTCCAATAATACATGGTACTGTGTAGCACAGCTCAGTGGTTTTTGGAGCATTGTCCCTACCCCGACACACCTCAGTCTTCTGGAGAATGGGGCCCCTTTAATTCCTCTATTGCTTTACTGTGTTCACTTAGAGACTGTTCTGATTTGTGACTCCAGCCACTGTCATGGCTGTGGGGCTGGAGTTCTTTCCCCCTTATTTTACTATACAAGATCTACTGTGTCCCTGATCTGTTTTGAGTATCCAGTATTAAATTCCAGTAAAGTCCCTTTAATTCTTAATCATTCACCCACTTTGTTGAAAGCTGTCTGTCTGGTTTTCTTGGTTCACGCCATGGAACCACTAGGGAAGTGACCTCTTTATTCCGCCATCTTACATTCTTCATCCCAAGTACTTTGCAAAAATTTGACACAGGGTCTTGCCAAGTTGCTGAGACTGGACTTGAATTTGAGATCCTCCTGCTTCAGCCCCCTGAATGTCTGGGACTACAGGTGTGTGCCCCGGTGCCCAGTTGCCCTTGGTTCTTGATGGCTACCTTGCCTTTCACTTATCCACCTCTGTGAAATGTCACAAGGGTCTGTCACTGGAAGGTTCAGGGCAACATGACCTCGCACATGGCTGGTTTTGTGTGTGAGGTGAGTACAGACGGCAGTGGAAGGTCACTAACAGGCTTTGAAGGCAGAGACAGGATTGTTCACTGATGATGTGATTTGCAGACTGAAGAGCCAGTGCTAAAATGTGGACTTTGATGCACTTATTTACAGTTCACAGGCAGAAGTAGTGGCACTTGGAGTGAGATATCACTTTGTGAACTAGAAACTAAGCACCATTCATAACATGAAATTTCTCATGATCTTTAAACAGTGATTCACAATTTTGATAAGTGTATGCTCTGCAGCTTTCCAGGCAATTGTTTGACATGCATTCTTGCCCACCCTCCTCCCCTGGGTTTGGAGGCAATGACGTGAGTCTCAGAGTTTTTGCCAAGGGTTTATTCATCCTTGGTTTGGATGGTTGAAGCCCAGTAGGAATTAGAGGTAACCTTTGACTGGTCTTGTAAACCACTACCTAATGGGAATTAGGTGCTAATTTTAATCTTTTCAGTTACTTATATAGTGTTTCTCTGGGGTAAGAACTGTTGACTACAAAAATGAGTTTAGCATAGATACTACCCATTACAATTTAGTAGAAAGGTTCAAGATTGTAAATTAATACCAGCTGTCATTACTTGTAAATTTTATTTTGAAAATTCACTGACTTGCTAAACTCTATTTGCAATCCCCCAAATCAATACTTTCTATACTTTCATGGACCTTTAAAGACCTGTACAGAGTGATAAAAATCAGAGTTGGGTGATGCTCATGTTCCCAGCTGGGCTACTGAGGCCATGTTCCTTCTTGTTTCAGCATCTCACAGAGGTGACCAAGGAGGGAGTTGGGAGGGAACAGGGCAGTGAGGGCAAAGTGCTGTAGCCCCAGGGCAGCTGCACAAGGTTTGATTCCCAGATACCACAGTTGTCAGTGGGTGGCCTCAGTCCCATCATTGAACACTTCTAAACCTCATTTTTTTCTTTTAATATTAAAAAAAGGAGCCTACTAGAATGAGTTGTTTTTAGAATTTAAGGTTGTAATCTATGTGGGCTGTGTATCTAGAGGTACCTATTTCCTCTGGGAGCAGGGGTTCAGCATGTGTAATTCAGTGTTCCCAGCAACTTTATAGAACATAACCATCAGGAGTAATGAGAACTGACAGTACATCTTAACACATAATTACCTTTTAAAAATCGTTATTAACTCATTTTCTCACTTTCTGGCTATTGGGAAGTGGGTATTTACAATGAGGAAAAAAACTGAATTCCTGTTTATATGCCACAAGGACATAAAGCATTCAAATGTATTTCTACAAACACCAGCTTACCCACTTTAGCAACATGAGCTTACCCACTTTAGCAATACCAGCTACCCACTTCAGCAACACCAGCTACCCACTTTTACAACACTTTAATGCAGGTGGATTTTCGTTGAAAGGAAAAGAACTTTACCTCTCAGTTAACTGCATTGAAGATGCCATGCCTGGCCAGTATAAGGAAGGAGCCCCCCAGTCCTGGACTCCTTGCTGCCTGCTGCACTGGGCTCACACCCATTCCTCATTCCATAGATTTTGTTTTTTGTTCTTAGTCTAACATAATTTCCTTTTCTCATCTTTTTTTTTTTTAAATGAAAATTTTTAAACACACAGAAATGTTGAGCAAGTCATATATCCAGCACCTGGATACTCATCACTTAGACATAGCAGTGGTTATGATCCACATTCCCTTTATTATATATGTATATGAATATATTCATATAGTTTTTCCTGAACTAATTGTAAGTCATAAAGATCATGACATTTTACCCAAAATTATTTCACTATACATGTCCTAGGTAGGGACAAAAAATTCCCCCACAAAAAGGGGACACTTAAACACTGTTGTAAATTACTCCAACCACTATGGATATCAGCATGAGACTTTCTCAAAACACTAGGTATGGAACCACCGTTTGACCCGGCTCTGCCACTCCTCCATATTTATCCCAAAGAACTGAAGTCAGCTCACTCTAGTGACTCACGCACTCCAGTGTTTACAGCAGTGCAGTACTCAGAGGCCCGTTTATGGAATGAGCCTCGGTGTCTGGCAACAGCTGACTGAGTAAAGAAAATGTGATTCATATTCACAGCAGACTTTTACTCAGCCACAAAGAAGAATAAAATTATGGCGTGTGTTTGTGACTGGGTGGAACTGGAGAACATCGAGTTAACTGAAATAAGCCAGACTCAGAAAGTCAGAGTTTAATGTTTTCCCTCATGTGTAGAAGCTAGAAAAATGGGGAAAAAGGATCTCATAAAAATATAAAGGAGACTCCTAAATTAGAGGAAGGAAGACTGGGGGAGGGTGGAGGAGAGGGAAAGGGGAGGTGAATAAAGGAAATTCACTGAATTGTGTCATGTGCAGATATGAATATATTACATTGAATCCCATTATTATGTATAATTATAATGCACCAATAAAAAGTTACAAAAGAATACCCTAAGATCACTATTGAATAAATACATAAAACATTAAAAAAACTCCCCTTCAAAGACAATACCATGGTCACACCTGAGACATTCCTTATAATTCTCTGATATGATCTAATATTCAATCAATATTAAAATTTTCTCCTCAAATATCTTTTGTAGCTATTTTTGGAACCAAGAGCCAATCAAGAGTTGTACTTTATACTTTGTTATCTTGTCTCTCTGAACTTCTTTAATTTAGGACAGACCCCAACTTTTGTCCACATGACATCAATTTTTTTTTAAGTTAGCATCTATAATTAGCTCCATGTCATACATTAGCATTGTATAGTGATCTGCGTTTGAGTCATAGCTCCAGCTGAGCACATTTGAGGCCAAATAACCATTGAAAACCTTAGTGGCTAGGTGGCTAGAAAAGATTTAAAAAGGTAATGCATGTGAAATTGCTTTGCAAATTATAAGGGCTTCATATCTGAGTTAATTTTTGAAATCTTTCTGCAGTACTAGGGAGTGAGCCCAGGAGCCTTCTGCCACTGAGTTACACTGCCAGACTTTTATTTTTATTTTTTAATTTGAGACAGGGTCATACTGAATTATCCAGGCTGGCCTTAAACTTGTGATCCTCCTGCCTCAGCCTCTGGAGTCACTGGGATTATAGGTGTGTGCCACCATGCCTGGAAGTCTCAGTTATTTTTAATACCATTTTTAAAAGCTATTTTGAAAGCTATGCTGTTATCATTTTATATGATGCTGTAACCCATTAGTGCAAATTTAAAAATTGGATTGATAAGCTGTTTACAATAAAAATAATTAGCAAATTCTATGTTAATTAAAACTCATTTTGAACTTTTCTCCCCTCCACCTTTAGCCATTCTGAGTACAAAAGGAAGGCACTGAAGTGCATTCTCATGTTATACTGGTATTTAACAATGAAGGACGAGGTTGTTGACCGCGGCCCCCATACCGCCTCCCGGAAACCACCTTCCTGCTGGATGCTCTATGAACTCCCAGCTGTGGCATTTTTGTTGAGATCTTTGCAGCTGGGCTGTGTCCCCAGATTAAATTCCTGCAGGACTTTTGCTTTTTCCCAAGGAGGAGTGACAGGAATGGGATTTTCCATGCTGTCAGAAATAAAAAACTGAAAGCAATAATTTTAAGAGAACAGTGATCCCTGAGAGTTAAGAATGTAATGAAAAATGCTTGTCATTGTCTGGAGTTTCTGGGGTACAGCACAGGGAGGGGAAACCCAGCAGGAGCCTAGCAGTCTCCCTGGGTTGGAAAGATGGAGCAGAGAGTTCAGGGGGACCTAGGTGTCTGCAATCCATTGGGCAGAGTACTCGAGGGAGAGAGCTGGAGGGGGAAGGGAGGCCTGGAGAGGTGCAGAGGCTTCCCCTTCAGTGTTTGGAGGGTGCTGGTGAGAGTGTGTTTGCCAGGGTGCTGGACCCTTCAGAGCTCATGCAGGGCAGGAAAGTGCCTCTTCTACCAGCCAGACTGGAAACATGGAACAAGAGGTAGAGTACTCAGGAAGGTCTTGCTTGAATAGTGGAATAATTTTCTTGAATAATGTTCCAGACCCACCTAACAAATCATAAAAATAAGACCCCAAAAGATCAAACCATTTCTTAGTAACTTAACTGCGTTTCAGAACGAAACTCAAAAATAGTTACAGGAATCCAAACAATCTAACATTTATAAAGTTTGCCATCCAGTAAAATATTATGAGGTGTACAAAGAAACAGGAAAATATGTGTAATGAGATCAATCAATCAAAAATAACTCACAATTGACACGTGTTGGAATTAGCAGACATGGACATTAAGATGGGTTTTATAGTTACATTCCATATGTTAAAACGGTTAAGTAGAGTCATAGAATATATTTCAAAAATTCCAAGTTAGAGTTCTGGCATGAAAAATATAATGTCTAAGGTGAAAAATACATGTGTAGAAAGAATGGGATTAACAAAAGATTAGATGTGGCAGAAGAGGGGACTAGTGAACTTGAAGACACACAATAGATACGATTCAAAGGAATCACAGAGTAAAGAGAAAATTTTAAAAAGTGAACATGTATTAGTTGTGAGATGGACTTGAGCCTAAATATATGTGACTTAGGCATGCCTACAGGAGGGGAGGAGGAGGGGGTAAAATATGTGAAGTAAATTTCATTTTCTTTGAAAATAATATACCCCAAGTTGTAAGAAGCTCCATGCACCCTAAGCACAAGAAACGTCTAGACAGACAAAAGTCCCCCAAATCCTACCCTACCACAGAGTACGATAGAATTGTGGAAGCCACTGGTGAGGGGAGAACCTAAAAAACAGCCAGAGTGAAAGAATATGCTACGGACAGAGAAATAAAAATGAGGGTGACACCAGATTTCTCATCAGAAATAATGCCAAGCAGGAGGATGGGGGAGGGGGGGGACATGTTTTAAGTACTGAAAGAAAAATCCATCCACTTACGATTCTATACCCAAGGAAGAATTATAACCAAGGCAAAATAAAGGTGTTTTCAGAGACACAAAAGCAGAAAGCACATTCCTGCTCTCAAAATGGGAGAAGGGAAGTCCCTCCGGCAGAAGGAAATCATGCTTGATTGAAATACGGATCTGTGTAAGGAATGGTGCACACCAGCAACGGTAACCACGTGGGTATACGAGTAGGAATTTTTCTTATTATTTAAATCTCCTTAAATGATAACTAACCATTTAAACCAGAATAATAATGTGTTTCAGGGTTTATGATGTATGCGTCCGTGAAATGTATGTAACATTGGCACAGAGATCAGGAGGGAGGCCCAGAACCATATAAAGTTCTATATATAAATGGCTCAATGTCATTTGAAGATAAACTGAGGAACTAAAAGAGAAACCAATAAAATAACAGATCAAAGACACAGCAGTGGATACGTTGGAAAGACATGGATACAATGGAAAGAAAAAGAAAAGAAAGAAAGGAAGAGGAGGTAAGGATGTCCTGCGGATGTTGGGGAGAGTGTCCTGTATTTCAACTAGAGCATGTTGGTTGGTGGCTTTTTTCAAGTCTTTTCTATCCTTGCTGATTTTCTATTTAGTGGTTCGATTGATGGCTGAGAATGGGGTGCTGAAGTCTCTGACCATAATTGTAAACTAGTCTTGCTTTCTGCTCAACACCAGCAGTTTTGATTGGCACATTTTGGGCTTCAAGGATGGTGGTCTTCTTGGAGGGTGGATCCTTTTATCATTCTTGAATTATGTATGTGTCTCTGCTTTAGTCAGCTTTTATGCTGCTGTGATAAAAAGACCTGACAAGAACAATTAGAAGAGGAAAAGTGTATTTGTCCTGGTTTCAGAGGTCTTGGCCTATACTAGGCTGTCCCCATTCCTCAGGCTAGAGGCAAGTCAGAACATCCTGGTGAAAGAGTGTAGTGGAGAGAAGCAGATCAGGACATTACTAGGAAGAGAGAGAGACTCCACTTGCCAGATACAAAATTTATACCCACAAAGCATGACCTCCAAAGCCCACCTCCTCCAGCCACGCCCTACCCCTCAGTCACCACAGAGTTGACCCCTCCCTATCAGGGGATGAATCCACTGACTGGGTTGAGGCCTTCATCACCCCATCACTTCACCTCAGGATGCTCTTCTGTTGTCTCACATGGGAGCTTTTGGGGGATACCTCATATCTAAGCTGTCTCCTCCAGGTAAGCTTCTGAATGACTTCTGACAATCCTCACTCCAGACCTGACAGAGATGGAGAGCACCGACCCTGCAGCAGGGGCCTCTGTCCTGCCTGCGCCCCCAGCCTGCCCCAGCCCTAATATCAGGATGGATCCACTGTGTTCCTCTTTACCCAGTGTGTAAGGGTGGTCTGAATGTGGGGAAAAGATCCCGGGGTACATGGACCCTGTGATCTTGAATGGCTCCTGGCTGTGTCACCTGAAGGCAGAGAAGAGAAGGAGTGTGACTTTGAGGGTCTCTGGAAAGTTCCTCAGGCACTGCTAAGGCTTGCCATTGCGTATTTGTGAAATACCACATGATAGCTAGGCCTCCCGAGCCTCGGCTTTCTTGTATGTTAAATGAGAGAGATGACTTCTAAGGTCTTTACCCACTTCAGGACTTTAAATCCCAAGAAATATGGGTGAAGAAAAAGAGACATAATAGGAAAAACCTGTTTCCCAAAGCTGTACCTCATTCCCAAACACATTGGATTCTGCCAGACCCCAAACAGATTTCACGAACTCCCTTCCCCCCTTGATTTTCAGAGTTGTGTATATTTTTAGAGAAATACATTCCATGTGTTTTTTATTAATTTACCCTTAACTTGACAAAATATTGTTTTCTCGGAGTGTTCTTGATGTCTTGGAAGGCTCTCCTCATGAGCTCGCTCTTTCCTAGCACAGGGAGTCACTTGTGTCAGCCTCAGTGAGCTCCAAGGCCTCACGAGGGGAAGAAGCCCTTCAATCTGTTGTGCTCTCAACTCGCCAGGTTGGATTGGATCCCTCCACCCCTCCTCCTGGTCGTTCCTCACAGGGTGTCAGACACTTTTCCTACCCAAATGAGGTTCCCTACTCCTTGGCCAGCCCTGACTGGGGCGGGCAGGCAGAGGTCAGGCCTCAAGTTCTGTCTTCATGTGTCTTGTCCCCTGCTGGGCTGCTGCCTCTTTCATCATGCCTGGCCTCTCTGCTCCTTGCTGGTTAGGCAGGCCCCAGCCCACCTGGCAGGGATGCATGCTGCTCTTCCTTGGTCTCCTGCAGGTGCCTGGTGCTGCTGTGCATCTCCCAGTGATGACCAGTTTCCTGTTATATGTGGACTAATGGCCAGGCAAGAAGATTCCTTGTGGAATCAGACCTGGACCCTCAAAATCATGGTCCTCACTCCAGACCTTGACTTGTTCTTCAGATTCCTGACAGAGATGGAGAGCATAGTCCCTACAGGCAAGGGTCTCTGTCCTGCCTGTGCTCCCAGGCTGGACAGATTCCCTTCAAATGACCACTTCCCCAGGAGGCTCACTTGCCCCTGGGAAGTGCCGGGGAAGGGGTGAGTCTAGTTTTTCTCCATGTTACTGACCTCGGCCGCTCTTCTTTCGGAAGGTGTGCCCCTGGGAAGGAAACAGTCTTTGAAGGACTCTTTGAATCTCCTTCTCTTGATTCTTTGATTCTGATTTTCTGGATCTTGATTGATTCCATTTTCCAAAGCACACCAGCTGCTCCTCCCTAGCCATGGTGTGGTTTGGGTCTCTCCTTCCAAATTCCCACTGAGGTTTTATTGCCACAATGGTGGTATTGCACGGCAGGGCCTTTACGAGGTCATTTGGTCTTATCATGGGCACTGATTCTCAGCCTTCTCTGAGGCTCCCTCTGCCTCCCAGGGAAGCTCACGGAGTCTCCTCTGCCAAGGACTGTGATGAAGAGGAGGGAGGGCTCCAAAGAACCACTGGTGAGGCTTCATCTGCCCTTTCTTGCTGGATGTCAGAGTCCCCTCTGTGTTTTCAGGTGAGGTCCTGGTAGGTTCCTCTCCCTCTCTGTCTGGGGACCAGATCTGCACTGGTGTGGTCACCAGCATAGCCTGGCTTTCCGGGGAATGCAGGCACATGTGGCCTCACTGTCTTGCACCTGGGAGGAAGACTGGCCGTGGCAATAAAGCATGGCGGTTTACATGAGCATGGCAGGGCCCGCCGTAAGAGGCCGTGGGGCTTGCCCACAGCCAAGTCCCTTCTTCCAGAGTCCATTCGATTTGAATTCCTTTGAGCGCCAGCTCCACAGTGCGTGGGCGATGTTGAAAAGGTCAGGGAGGTGCTGTCAGACATGATGCGCTTGCTCTTCAAGTGCTCTGGTGGTTTGCGCATAACAATGTGCTACAGTGCTACTCTGGTCACCAGCCACCCCGCTCTCTGAGGGGCTCTCTATTTATCTGGTAGCAATAGAAAAAAAATTTCTTTTTTCTTTCCCTCCATTTCCTGCTCCTCTGGCATATCAGCATACTGTATGCCAGCTAATAAGTTTTTTTTTTTTTTCCCCCAAGACACAGTGAGGATAAATGTTTTGATCTGGTTTCACGGGCAGCCCTTCTCAGAGTGTTTGCACATTAAATATAAATCGCAGCAACTCCAGGGGCTCAGATGCCTACATGCAGAGCTTACCTCGGAGAGATTTCCGCATAATAGAAACCTTGTGATCTTCTGCCCTGTCTTGCCTCAGGCAAAGATGTGTTGAGGGTCTGTTCCTCAGGCTTTAAAACCCCTCAGTATGGTGTGATTCTTCAGGAGGTAAACAGTGGATTTGCAGTAGAGAGCCTATGTCCCAGATTGGCTGTCCAGAAGCAGGTGCTCAGATGGCTGGAGTGCAGGGTGCTCCCTAGGGACCCCTGTGAAAACAAGGGGAAGGAGGGGGCCATGGAAAGGGGACGATGGAGGGACTCACAAAACCTCCACTGACAAGCGATGTGGGAGCTCAAGGCCGGTACTATCCACAGAGTGTCCCATGTCAGGCAGGAGTGTCCAGGCCCTTTGTCCCCATCCTCATTTAGGATCCAGATATGGGTCCTGGTGTGGCCAGGAGGACTTGACCTCTGGGCCTCTGACCTACTCTAGGAGCCTCTGGGAGCCGTATGTTGAGTGTGTGTTCCTCTGATGGGCAGCTGGTGTGTTCTGGGTACTGCATGACGGGGTCCACCACAGAGTGATTCAGACACTGGGTTTCTGGACCGGCCACAGCATGGTGCTTGGCAGGACGCCTCCTTTCCGGTCTCATTCTGTCTGTGAATGAAATTGGGCTTGTTAAGCCACAACTCTTGAGACTGAGGCTTCTTTCAAATAAAGGGGTTCACTGAATTTTTACAGATGCCAGCCAGAATAGGACTAGGTTCTGGGACATGTTCCGAAACAAGCGTTAGCAAGGCTAGACAGCAGTTGGGAACCTGCCTGTGGGACACAGAGCGATGGTGTTTCTCCAAAGCTATTTCCTTCGGCATCTTTACCCTGTCCCACTAGACTAGTCTCCTGGCTGCCCCTGGGCTCCCCAGGGCTCACTCCTGCTATAAGGTGTTGTGCCAGGTCCACCAGCCCGAGCCACTGACCCCACATCTGCACAAATGCTCCCTCACTTCTACACGGGATTCCTCAAATGCCACTCTAGAGTGAGCTATCTCTGCCTACCCCACTTAAATGATGCCTTGCCCTGTGCTTTCCTGACTCTACTATCTTCCATTGGCCTTTATCACTAGGTCAAAGTTGTGACATCAAAGTGCTTCATCACTACTTCATTTGCCGCTGCATTATGTGGTGCTTAGAATTTTCACTGGCACATGATTTGTTTCAATAAATATTTGTTGAATGAATAAAAAATGTTTTTCTCTTCATTAATGATTCTGTTTCCCTAACATGGTGTCAGTCTTCTGCATCTTGACATTGTATCATACAGGCTCGTCGTGATATGCCTGTGTGCTCTGTAGTGGCAGCCCAGGGGCTAGCACTGGTAAGTGTTCAGATACGCTTGTCCCTTGAGGAGATGGGAACTAGCGGGAGGTCACTTGCCCGAGGTCTCTTATGTGTTTAGACTTAGTGGATTCAGTTCACTCACCAAGCGTCCAGTGAGTACTTTCTATGGGTTGGACACTGGTGGGGGACGTGAAAGTCAATAAGACAGACTTTGTGTTCTTGAGGATCTCAGTGGAGAGAGAAAACAGATAATCCTAAGCAGAAGCAACCAATGCCATAGGGGGTGCAGATTGGGGTGGCGCGTGGTACAGATCACTTGATAGCACATGTAGCCTGTTCTTTAGGGGTGGCAGAGGTTTCTCAGAGGCCACGAGGCCTGGGTGGGTCTCAGTGTTCTACCACCACAAAGAAGGTGGAGAAGGAGGCATCAGAGACATGCATACAGGAGGTGTGCACGGAGGCCTGGAGTGTTGATGTATGTGACCCAGGCTCCCTGCTCTGTGAGGCTCGGGAGGCAGGTCTGGGCTGGTCATGGTGAGTCTTGCAAGTTCATGATGAGGGGCCAGTGGCTGTCTTCTAATCTTGGAAGACCTTTAAGGACAGGAGGGGGATTGCTTCAGGTGGCTAAAGATGGCAACTCTGGCCCCCAGGGGCTGAAGAAGAGCAGGTCCTTGATGATTAACTCTGTCTGCCTGCCGGGAAGTAGAAACCCCATCTTCAGAGGTTTGGGGGCCTTGGTGGGGCATGGGAACTTTGGAGAGCATTTCCCAAGGTGTGTCCAGCAGATTACCACCCTTAGGATTGTCTGGGATCTGGTTGATTCTGAAGATTCTTAGGCCCATTCTTAGCTCTGCTGAATCAGAATATTTGGGGACAAGACTTAGAGATGTACATTTTAAACAGATTCCTCATAAATTTTGAACACCATAGCTGGAGTACATAACACCTTGCATAGAGAGTTAGATTAGATGACTCCAAGTTTCCTTCTAAATTTTGGGCTCTAATTGGCCATGGAAAAGCATTTGAGGAGCTGTGATTAGATCCCTCTGGGGAGGAGGAAGTTTTCATGGATGGGGTCTACAGGTGCTCCACTTGACCACCTTTGATTATAAGGCCCTTCTTTTCTGTCTTATAAGCTGGTCATTCCTTCTCTATCCTTGGTTAGGCCTGGATTTTCCCAGCAGGTCAGTCTTTGTATTAATCTGCTATCTGTTACTATACCAAAATGCCTAAAACAATCAACTTGTAAAGATAAAAGGTTTTTTGGCTCACAGTTTTAAAGGTTTAGTCCATGTTGGTTTTATTGCTTTTGGTTTGTGATGGCACAGCATGGTGGGAGCACATGGTAAAGCAAACTTTCTACCTTTCAGCCAATACATGAGAGAGAGAGAGAGGGAGAGGGAGAGAGAGAAGAAAAGGGGGAGCAGTAGGAAGAGGGAGGGAGAGAGGGAGAGGGAGGGAGGGGGAAAGGAGGGAGTAGAGAGAGGGGAAGGGAAGATTTCCCACAAACACTTTTGAAGGGGCACCTAAATGATGAGAAGACCTCCACCAGGCTCAGCCTCTGTAAGTTCCCCCACCTGGCAATAGCACTGCACTGGGAATCCAGCCTTTAATACATGTGTCTTTGGGGAGCATCCAGAGCCAAACTGGAGCAGCTTTCAAAAGAAAAATGACTGGCTTTTGTCCCCTGGCAGTCCCTCTGTTCAGTGACATCTGCAGAGGTGCACCATGCAGTGGGGCTACTTTGGTGAAGAGGGATCCAGGGCTTGGAACAGGAGGAGAGGAGGTGCTCCTGACAGGAGCCCACTCGGCCCAACGTGCTGGAGGAACTGAGTCAGTGTGTGGGCATGAGGGGGCCAGGATGCCAAGATGACCGTGCCCCTGAGTCCTTTTCACATCCAAGTCTTTCTGACCATCGAGGTCAGCAGAATAACATCATGCATCAGGTGCTGGCCTGGAGCTTCGGCCTTCTTTGAGAATCGCCCTTAAATCTCATTGCCTTCTTGGCATGGATCTGAGTGAGGAGCTTCTCTTATGAAGTCACAGCTCTGCCTCTTTACACGAATTTCAGACCTGGTATTCAGTTTGTCAACCCAGACGATACAGTCCCTGAATTTGTTTAGAAAACATTTTTACAAAAATTAAATTACACTCTTGCCATCTTCTTCCCAGTCTCAAGGGGAAATAAACCAGCCTCCTTTAGCAGCCTCTGTGTTCGTTTTTGGTTGTGCTGCTAGATGCTGCGCTGGGCTCCAGCTGGGGAGTTGTGCTCATTCAATGAGAATTTATTGTTTATTTCATTTTATTTTCCGCTATCTTCTTTATTGTGGAGTCACACCTGTTTTCTATTAGTTGTTGTCCATTATTTTAATTCTCTGCCTATTGTGTGTGTTCTGAAAATGGGAGTAGATCAATGTCTTCATTCAGAAGGAGACCCTGAGTAGCATTTCATGAAGGAAATTTGTATTATCCACATCCAATGTAATGAAGACTCCCAGTGAATAACTCTTGATTATCAGGTGCACACATCCCAGGGATCCAAGCAGCAGAATAATTAGGAGCCACACGAAGGTTTCCAAACCGCGGCTTTGACAGAACCACAGTGCTAAGTGATTGGGTACGAGGACAAGGGTGCTCAAAAGTGCTCTCTAGAGAGTCAACATGAACAGGGTACTTCACAGAAAATAATCAGAAAACATCTTTTGACAGAGAAAGAGCAGAGGAAGGAAGAGGGTATTCCACTGGGAGTCGAGAAACCCTGCTTCCTAGCTTGTCCCTCCAGTAAACAGGACGCTGGGGTGAGCAGGACCTCTAGAACTCTCCCCCCATTTCTGCTTCTGTAAAAATGCAAGTGTCCCATTTGCCCATTTCATATAAAAGAAAACATCTGCAGAAGTGTCTAACTGCGGAAGAGAAGAACCGCCTCAGTGCAGTCCCACACGTATTTATATTGGCACGGTGTTTGTTAAATTAGGTATTTGAACTAAGCTACACATCTACTTGCCAAACAACTACTTTTGTTTTTCTTAAAATGAAATTAGAATCCAGTGAAGTGAACAATATGCGGTCATGCAGTTATTTCCAGCTGGGCTTCTCATCTGCACCATGGAAGACAGGAACGGAATTGAGTGACTGTTTCTCTCAGTTCCTCCCAGAGCAGAGCATAAGTACTACCTTTCTAGAGGATCACAAGAGAATTTTGTGTGCTACAAATAACGGACGACTTGGAGCATTTGGAGTGAAAGCTCTTGTGGAGCTCAGGCTGGGAATACAGTTTCTTCAGTTAAAGAAAGAATGTGGTCTTGAAGTTCCTAAGACTTTGGGCACAGAAACTGGTGCTTCTTGACTTTTTTCATGTGGGGATGCAAGTGGAAGGGGTGACACTGTGGCACACTGCAGGAGCAGCACAGTGGCGTGGCTGGGCCCTGGGCCAGGTGGGCCACCCTTACTGGGATGCCAGGAGCTCAGGTGCACAGGCTCGGGATTTCTGTTAGAGACTGAAAGTGGGTGCAACAGGATGCAAAGAGAAAAGTCTAATTTTGTTTTTCTTCTTGCAGTTCTGGGGATGCAACCCAGGGTCTCATACTTGCTTGGCAAGCACTCTACCACTGAGTGATGTCCCCAGCCTTGAAAGTCTAGATTTTCCTTGAAACTGTGAGTGAAATTATCAGCAAAGACACATTTGGGCCCTCTGACGTGCTGTGAAGTCCTTGGGTTTCTTTGGCACTTTCTGGTTTGTTCCTGAGTGCATGGACCATGTTCCCCGAAGGCCCCAGTGAATGTGCTGTGCTTGAGCCAGGTCCTGCTGTCTTTCTCACTGGCTGGAAGACAGGGTTCTCCTTGGGCCTGTTGGCATTAGGTTTTAGGTATCCAGAGAATGTGGTCCTGGGTGCTCTAAACCCACCGTCAGTACTTTCCTCATGCACACGCATTGGGCAAGAAAACCACAGGTGCGAGGCCTTTTCTTTCTCTTTGGGGAGGTGGGGTTGTTATCATTTAGCCAAGACCTAGGGTTCCCAGTGTGTGGCGTCATACATTCCTACTGTGAGTCCAACTGCTGCAGGGAAGGTTTCTGATCTAACCCTCTTAGCCCTGGCAGTGCTAAGCTTGGCTTCTTGACTCTAATCTTTCTGTTTGAAACCAAAGATGCTATATCAGGACTAGAACCCAGATTTTCTGACTTTTGGTATTAGGTTCTTCCACTGTCCCTCAGCCATTCTTTAAAAGTTGGTTTCATATTAGGGAGAAGATTGTGAACATGAGCCTAATATTAAGAGAGAGAGAGAGAGAGAGAGAGAGAGAGAGAGAGAGAGACACAGTGTGTGTGTGTGTGTGTGTGTGTGTGTGTGTGTGTGTGTGTATGCCCATCATGATTGATCCCTCTGACTGAGCCCTGGGTGTTGAAAAAAGTCAAAAGGACGGCTTTAATATGCAGGGGCATTGTGACCCTCTCTTCCTCCCAAGCCCTCTGCAGTGCATGCTGGGGCAGGCTGAATCATCACTCACAATGACTCAGCCCTGCTTGGACTACAATGCTATATCCATGCCGTTCCACTGGCAATAGCTTCTGTTAGAAGTCACGTAGGTTTGGCTCATGAAACATAGGCAAGAATTATAGTTTGTCAGTTCTGAGCTGAGACCTTAAGAAGGCTTGGTACTTCTGCTCCTTCCTTGTGACATTAATTGGAAGGGTTCCCTTCAATCTGCATCCCTAAAAGAGTATATATGGAGGAGATCTGAAACTCACTTGTAGCCTGGGACAAAGGCAATCTGGTTGAGCTCAGTCTGAATCAGCCAATCCATGTCAACCTCCAGAAACTTATGCAAGAATAAATATTTATTATTATAAGCTACTGATTTGGGGAATGGTTAGTTACACAGCATCATTGAAACAATAGCTGACTATTACAAACATGGTACCAAATTTGGTATTTGCTAAATGCTTTATTTTGGAGTATCAAAAGAAAAGCATTTTAGCTGGTCATGGCGGTACACACCTATAATCCCAGTGACTCAGGAGGCTGAGACAGGAAGATTGCAAGTTTGAGACCAGGTTTAGTGACTTTACAAGAGCCTGTCTCAAAAAAAAAAAAAAAAAAAAAATTAAAAGGATTGGGGGTATAGCTCAGCAAAAGAACTCCCTGGATTCAATTCCCAGTACCACATTAAAAAACAAACAAACAAACAAACAACAACAACAACAAAAACAGAGAAATAATTTTGAAAGTTTCAGTGTTGACTAACAGTTTTTCTGTATGACTTAAGGAACAACAACTCTGGTGGCCCCTCAGTTACAGCCCAGCCAACAGAGGATCTCTGATCTCTGTGACACGTTGCTTTGTCCTGGTGGAGGGGTGTCAGGGCATTGCAGACAGCCTTCCCACGTGGGCCTGTGTAACAAGTCTTCCTTAATGTGTGATGAGCTGTGGCACGTGGAGATGAGTGGACGTGGTGGCAGGGGAATGCTTGCCTCCACGCATGGGACAGGCACTCGTACCTTGGGGCTGAGACAGGGTTGCTCATGTGTGTGAGCCTCCAACACCGTCTCACTCATTCCTCCAGTACTTACTTCACTGGTTCCTTGGCTTCAAGTCTTCAAGATGACCAACTTTCCTACTTTCTGACCATCAGCTTCTGGATAGCCACGCTTACGTCTGTCCAGCTCTTTTCCTCCTTCTTGTGATCAGTTTTCTAGAAAGAAAGATCATCTTGGCATGCTTCCTCCATGTTGTGGTTGTCATGTGTGAGACGATGCAGGAAACTCCAGAGGTGATCTTAACCTAATCAGTGCGTTAATCCACTGGTAGGAACTAACTGGGTGGTAACTGTAGGCAGACTGTAGGCGGGTCGTCCTTGGGGAGGGAAAAGCTCTCTGCTTCCTGTTGCCAAGTCTGGAGCAGCTCTCCTTGGCCACACCCTTCTGCCTGATGTTCTGCCTCCCCTCAGGTCTCAGGGAATGGAGTCGACTGTCTATGGATTGAGGCCTCTGAAACCAGGAGTCCCAAATAAACTTTTCCTCCTCTAATTTATTGTCAGGTCTTTTGGTCACAGTGGTGAAGAGCTGACTAAGACTTTCCACTTCCTCATCTTCTATTCACTCTTCAGCCTTGGTCTACCCCTTTCCCCATCATTGATGTGATCTTTTTAAGATGTCCAGTGATTCATGTTTCCCAGTGGAAGCATTTTGTGTGACTAGTTTGCTGTGTCTTCCTTTCTGAAAAATTTTCTAGTGATTGTTACTCTATTTGGGGGTCACAGACATCTTCGAGTTTCTGACCAAAAATTTGGATCCTTTCTCCATAAAAACATGCATACCTAAGTGGTCATGATTAAGATGCTCTTGATCTTCAGGAACAACTATTGCTTGTGGATATTTGTTGTTCTTTTCCTTCATGGGCTCCCTCCCATGTCTCTGTCTTAAATATGGCTTTTCTTTTTGCTTTTTCAGGGATCATTACCATCTTCTTTTCTTCTTCTATAAATTCCACCTATGTGACTCTGTCCTCTTGTAAGTCTGATATGCTGAGAACCTCGAATCTGCCTTTAAGTCCCTAGACAGCAATACCTCATCTTGGTGGTGTCTCCTCATTCTGTGTGTAAGGTCTTCTGTCATCTGGGGTGTGTTTTCTATTACTGTAACAAAACACCTGAGATAATCAACTTAAAAAGAGGAATGGTTTATTTTGGCTCAGAATTTTGGATGTTTCAGTCCGTGGTTGGCTGGTGCCACTGCCTTGGTCTGCATGGAGGCATTATATCATAGCCAGAATGCACAGCAGAGGAAGCCATTCATTTCCTGGCTGGGAAGTGGAAAGAGGAAGAGGAAGAGACCTGAATCCTGCAGCTCCTTTAAAGGGAATACTTTTGTGGCTATTAAAAGTTCCCCCACCTCTCAGTAGCATTGTAGACTGGGGACCAAGCCTTTAACAGGAACCTTTGGGGGACACTCCATATGCAAACCATAGACGGGGCCAAGTGCTTCTTGGTCTCTTTCCTTCTGTCTTTCGGCTTATTCTGTTGGTATTGAGCACACCCTGAGTCCCTACTGTGACTCACAGACTATTTTTAGCTTCTCTTCTTACTAGCTCCCCTTCCCTTTTACTTCCCTGGCTAATTTTAATTCCTTCTTTAGGGGTTCAGATATCCCCACCTCTTCGAGGAGGAAGCCTAGCTCCATGCCAGACCCCGGAGGGCCATTTCTCTGCTCTCAAGCTCCTGTGCACCTCTTGTTTCTGCAAAGCTGGGGGCTGAGCAGCAGTGAAGAAGTGTCCAGCAGGGAGAGACTCCTGCTCCTGTGAGGGGCTCTGATGTGCGTCTCCTTCAGCGGGCAGTGAACCCCCGAGAACGGCAGCCTATGCCTTTCCCCTTCAAAACCTTGATGGCAAGAGAAGTGAGCCCAAGTCCCTGGCTGTACTGGAGGTGCTGCCAGAGCAAACCTCAGGGGACTCCGCCCCCCCGGAACGTCCCAGTTTCACGAGCTGATGCCCCTTCCCTGTATTTTTGAGCCATGTCTTGTGTGAACTGCAGTTGAGAGCATCCTAGCTGATAAGCTGTTTTAACACGGTTCTCTTCTAATCTGACCCTGCGACTCCAACCCCTGCCCCTGCTTGATGGGGTCCCCTTATCTTAACAGAGAGAACCTGTTACGGCTTTGCTGGGTCGATGGCCACAAAGGCCACATTCCACATTTGAGGGTGGACACTCCATAGACACAGCGTTTGCTTGGTGGCTGATGCTATACATGACCTCTTGCTCCATTTTTTTTTTTTTTGGTAAAAATTTAAACAAAACACATAATCAGACAGTCCTTTTAAAGGAAAACATACTCATCAATTACAGGCCAGGTAACAGAAAAGCCTTAGATAGTTATCTAATAGTTACTTAGAAATAAAGAGAATAATGTGGGGGCATTTGGAAGCGAAGGCTGCATTCTGGCAATGAACAAGCTTGTGGAGGAAAAATGGACTGGGGCCAGAGTGCCCCCTGCCCTGGAGTCCCACCAACCTGGGTGACTTGGGGATGCCCCGTCCCCTGCTGGCCTTGTTTTCCTCTTCTGTGAAATGAAGGAGGAGAAGCAGATGCCCTCCCAGGTCCTTTCTGGCTCTACACATCTGTGATGTATGGAGGTTTGAATTCAATTGATTATTTTCCAGACTCTTCCGTGTGTGCTGGCTCAGCCCAGCTCACTCTGCTCAGCCTTTCTGACAGTGATAAGTTGCAAAGTCATATAGAAGGGAGTTTTCTGTCTTCAATTCGGGAGACATATCTAGCTCTATTACTTGGGGTAACTCAATTCAATTCACATTTGATTCAATGTTGACTGAATAGTTACTTCAGCCAAATTACCAAGGAGGCTCCTGGCTTCCCTTGTGAACCCTGGGAAGTCTGATGATTTTCTATTCTCTCTCCTTCAATCACCAAACACTTATTGATTGTCTACTGTAGCCTAGATATGGAGCATTAAAGATAAATCAAGTGGGAATTCTGCCTTTTGAGAGCATACCAAATAGTATTTTAAATAAAAACAGGCTCTGGTGTCAGTCTTACCTGGCTGAGCTTCCTAGCAGCTCTCCTCTTGGCCAGCAAGGCGTAAAGTACAAGGAGAGTGGCCAGCCTGCTCTCGTGGGACTCCTGTGACCATGAGGAAGCGCACCTGTGAGAGAAACATCAACTGCTTTAAAGAGGTCCCACTCTTTAGGGCTCCACCTCTCAACACTGCCACCCTGGCTGCTAAGCTCAAGTAAGGCACATGAACCTGGGTAAAGTACAAGTCCATGCAATGAAGTTTGGCTCCTTACTCTGCAGAAGTAAGAATAATAACTTCACATTTGGCCCTCTGAATCTGTGGGTCCACAATTTGAATTCAATGAATATTTAGAAAAAAATGCATCTGTATTGAACATGAGGAGGCTTTCCTCTTGTTATTTCCTAAACAATATAGTGTCACCACTATTTACATTGTACCAGGCATTATGAGCAACCCAGAGTGATTCAAAACACAGGGGAGGATGTGTGTAGGCTCAATGCAAACCTGGCATTCTTTGCCATCAGGGACTCTAGCATCCTCTGACTTTGGTATTTGCGGGTGCCTGGGACCAACCCCCCCATAGATTCTGAGGATGGCCGTGTCTGGTTTGCATGGCCGTATCTGGTTTGCATGGTGTGTGTTTAGCCTCCAAATATAAAGACCAGCACACGCTAAATGCAGCACAGGGTCAGTTCAGCTGCTCAAGTCATAAAATACAACATGCCCACAAACGTTTGAAGTTGATGGAAAGAGGCTTGGCTTTCACAGAATTTATGGGACAATGACATTTACAGTAGCTTGGAAATGAGCTGAGGTCCTGCAGGTAGGAAAGGGTGGAAGGGGATTCAAGACTGAAGGAGTGTGAGGCGGAGGTTGGCAGAATGATGAGCATGGTGGGGTGAGGAGGGTCCCTGAGAAGGTGGGGAGACCATCACCAGTGTCCCCTGCAGATAAGCCCTATAGTGTGGAGTAGAGCCCTGAGTGCTATGCTGAGGATCTGACAGGCAGCAGGAGCCCTTGGAATTAGGAGAAGACATGGCACCCCTGCTGTGGTTCAATGTGGCATGTCTTCCAACAGGAAATAAGGACTGGGATTTGGATGTGATGTCTGACTTATCTGTGGTTCATCAAGAGGCAACAAGAAAATCAGTGTGGAGCTCAAGGGAGCCTCTGCTGAAGTAAAATGTGAGAGTCATGAGCAAGCACTTATTGACCATATTCATAGAGCACTCGTCATTCCCTAATAGGTATTGAGAATAAATCAACTTATAAAACAGAGTACCTGCCCTCATGCAGTTTACAGTCTACAAAAGTGAATAACAAAGAGGTAAATACATGAAGTCCATTTTGTAACAACACACGTGTGGGTGGGTATTTTATTAAATAAAGAGGTTTATTTGGTTCACAATCCTCATGTCTAGAATGTCCAAACAACATGGTGCTGGTACCCTGGGGGAAATCCCTGGCTGATTTGCAGCATGGCAGAGATGTGGGAGAGAACTGACTGTGTGAGGAAGGGCCCCATGTGCGAGCAAGGAAGCAAGAGAGATTCAGGAGAGTGGCCAGCCTGCTCTCGTGGGACTCCTGTGACATGAGAGAAGCATCAACCTGTGAGAGAAGCATCAACCGCTTTAAAGAGGTCCCACTCTGTAGGGCTCCACCTCTTGACACTGCCACCCTGGATGTGCTCAAGGAAGGCACACGAACCTTTGGGAGACAAACCACATCCACTCCCTAGAACCGAATTTGAGGAGTGACGAGACAGAGGAAGCATAGGGGCTGTGTGACTCCTTGAACAGGGAGGTGATAATTTGAGGACAGAATGTGGAGACTGTGGGTGGGACTCTGCAGGAGAATGGAGCTCAAGGTTGAAAATCCATAGCTGAGAATGGTGTTGAGATGCACAAACTGTTCAACGCGGCTCACTGCTGTGGTCAGGACACCCCAGAGGGGACAGCCCCATCTAGTGCTTGGAAGCCTCCATTATATATGTCTGTTAGGAGGACAAAAAGAGACCAGGTACCCAAGGCTGCCCAACAGGCAGCCAGAACCCCACTCCTGGAAACTGGGAGTCAAGTTTGTACGAAGGTTGGGATTTGGGAGTCTCACATCCAAGGGCAGCAGCTGGTCAGGGGGACCTGGCTGTATGTGCCCTAGCATGTGGAACAAAGAGAAGATCCAAGGGCAGAACTTTGGGGAGAGAACAAACAGTCCCAAGGGAGACCAAGGACAAGCAGTCTGAAATATGGGAGGGGAGGGAGAGCCGGCTGTGCTGAGGCTGTGATAGGAAGGGCACAGTGGTCCATGCTCGAGGTCACGTGCAGAGAGGGCAGAGTGGGGCTGAGGAGACAGGAGGTGGTATGCAGGGGCCTCACGTGAGCACCAGAGGTAAGAAAATGGACCCACCAGGAGCTGCTGGATTAAACTGTTTGCAGTGAAAAAAATAAATAAATAAATGGATTGGGTAATAATATGAGAAGGAGGGAGGATCATGGGTTTTTCATTTTGTTTTGTTTTCAAGAATTTGCTCTTTCCCATGGAACGGGTTCCGTGCCAAATCTGGGCCTCAGTGCTGAGGCTGCGAATTCTCTTGGTTTCTGAGCTCTGCAGTGCTGAGGCTCAGGCAGCTGCTCTCCACTTGGCCCCACATCCTGTCTTTTGGCTCGTGTAAAGAATAAACAAACCAAGTGGGCAATGAGCCTGGTGCTTGATCCAGAATATTCTTCAAGCTTTAAACCACACTTGCTCTAGTCTGACTGGTGGGTTCCACCTCAATGTTTCTGATTTCCAATTTGCACACCAGCTATTTCCTCCTAGAGCTTTATGCACAGTAGGTGAACAATAGGTAATTGTCATTTGATTGAATGAGTTGATGTACAAAGAACTTTGAGGCTCCCATAAAGGGCCAGTGTGTCTCACCAAGTGACACTGGTGGGCACGGGCTATTCAGAGTCTGTGTCATATCATCTGCGAAGGCCAGGGTGTTCCCCTGGAGATCTCCATTTGAGGATTGATATGCTGCGGATCATTCTTCTATTCTCAAGCATGAGGAATTTTCTTTGCCAACACCTCACCCTCCTAATTTCATTTAAAAACAGATAATCCTCTAAAAAGTCAAATAATATCAAGTAGCAGGGGCCAGGGAAGTGGAAATACAGTGTAGCCAGTGTGCGTCTCCTCTGAGATTCAAGATGTCAAACTGTGTTACTTTGGTTATTGCTTTACAGTATTTCAAATCGTGTTACATTATATCTCGCCACTCCGAAATATGAAGTGAGCCCAGAACAGTCGGATAATGGGCAAGCACAAGGGTTGCCTGACAGTCTGAATTATCCTTGAGTGGCTTGGCATAAAGTGATCACACCACTCTTTAGGGAGAGGGGAAAAGGAAAAAAAAGAGAGCCAGACACTTCTCTTCGGACCAAGGAACATTGAACTCAGATTCAGTGACCCACGCTCAGGCAGGGGCAGCAGGCTGGCTGGCTGGTGCCCCTGTCATGCTCTGCAGCCACCCTGAGCTCACCTGAATCTGGAGAGAAAAAGCTGAACCTTCCAAGGTCTTTCCCGATTAAGAGGGCTGCTGCTCACCAGGGAAATTAGTGACAGGTGGAAGTGACCATGTGCTTCGCCCTGCAGGGCTGCAGCTCCTCAACAGGCTCGTGACAGCCCTATCCACTGACCCTGTCCTGCTATCACAGAAAAGGGGTGCCATTTCTAGGCCAGTATGATTCACAGCTTGAAGTATTCTAGTTTACAAACAGGCATCTCACAGACTAGCGTGTGTGCACGCACACACACACTCCCTGCTTTATTCCATAGGCCAAGGCATTCTATTTTTACCCCTGCTTTGTATAATCTAGATTTGCATCTCTATTAAAAACTGCAGATAATGAGCCTTTAGAATGTGAGCTGCAGGGACAACTGTTGAAGGCAGGAACTGGGGAGAATGTGAAGACGGGCAGCAGCTGGGCTTGGTGTGGCCCCAGAGGCCTGCTCCTCACTTGGGTGGGTCAAGAGAGCCTGGCCTTGGGGCCAAGTCAAACCAGGAGGGACATTTCCAAGGCAGGATTGAGGCCAATTAATTCGAATTTTTATGAAGAACTGCTGAGGTTGGAGGCATGCATCACAACAAGGCAGGAGCCTGGGGACGGTCCGCAAGGTTGGCTCAGAGGAGTGACTGGAATCAGGTATGAGGAGAGGCTCAGGTGGAGCGCTCAGGGAGAATGCTGCCTATGGAGGGTGTTGCACTTCTGTAGTTTTGTGTGTAAGGTGTGGCTCATGGACAAGCCAAGAGCTAAGACACAGCCCCGCTTCCTCTGTATTTTTGACACTTCCTGACTCATCTTCGAATCGTCTCCTTTCTGCCCCATCCTTCCCCTGCACAGTGCCATTTATTTTCTTAAGATGTGTCCTCTGTGACATTCCACTACCACCCAAAAAGAGCCATTCTTCAAAGCATGAC
Organism: Marmota flaviventris; assembly: GCF_047511675.1. NCBI lineage: Eukaryota > Metazoa > Chordata > Mammalia > Rodentia > Sciuridae > Marmota > Marmota flaviventris. The sequence goes on from NC_092516.1 coordinate 25,779,961, forward strand.
TTGTGAAGACTTCCCCAAATCCTCACTCCCCTGAACTCTCAATCTTCTGGGCTCCTTTCAGGAATAGCTCTTGACTTCATTTTATCTTACAGTATTTTTTTTTTTTAAGTTTTGGTCAATTCCTAAGAGTCCTGGGGAACCCTTCTGAGGTCCTGGAATAATTTTTCTCAGTATCTTTTTATGAACCAAAAACTCAGCAACCTGAAACTAGGAATGCCCAGTGGTGGGGGCTGGCTCTAATCCGACAAGCATCCAGTTTGGGGAGCTTGAGTAATGGAGTGTGCTCATCCATGGACTTCCAGAGCATTGTGTTTCAGAGTCCATTCTGGGGCAGAGGGTGGCAGAGGGAACGCATGAGAATTCAGAGAGATCTACCTGTTAGCACTGTTTTTTTTTTTTACCCTGGGTTACTTCTCTTCCCTCTTGGTGTAGTACCGGGCAGTACCTGTCCTCCTTTTCCTGAGTGCTTTGCCCATGAGAGTTCCAAGTCCTGGTGGCTCATTCAGTTCATTGAATAAGAGAATGAAGATCCCAGGGAGTCTGCCTCTGAACACCTTCTCCAGGAGTGCTGGCACCTAGAGCACATCTCTGTGTCCTTCTCTTCCACCGCAGGGACCTGCATCAGAGGATTTCTTGCTCGATATTTTGCAGTATGTAGAACCCAGGGTCTTCTGCATGCAAAGCAAGGTCTCTAACACTGAGCAACACCCAAGCCCTTTTTAAAAAATTATTTTGAGACAGGGTCTTGTTAAGTTGCCCAGGCTGGTCTTGAACTTGTGACTCTCCTGCCTCAGCTTGCTGGGCAGCTGGGATTACAGGCATGTCTATTTCCATGATTCATGGAGAAAATCAGCTATTTTCTCCTGTTTATTTCCACCTCCAACCTTGGAAACTTTGAGGAGACAGGGTCTGTTTTCCTTAACTGGAATATTTGCAACAGTTGGGGACCTGGTGTGAGTTTATTTCTTTATTGGCTTATCAGAAAGCCGTGTGTGTGTTTCTTTCTTTGCCACTTCATGTAACCTGGGTATGCAGGGTGGGAGTTACAAAATTATGGATTATTAGCCATAGTTCCAGGGTCTCACTGTGGGATCATGTTGTGTTTGAGGATGTAGCCGAGTGCATCTTAGAGGCATCTCCCTGTGGCAGACTGGGTGGGTCAGAAGCTGGAGGTGCGTCCCACCCGTTGGACGGTGGTTCATCAGTTAATTTACTGAATGATTACTTACCAGATGTCTACACCGTTCTGGCTTGATGGCTGTCAAGTGCTGGGACACTTTCTGGGTCAGTATCAGAACAAGGCACCCAAGGGGAAGGCCACAGTCTGTTGGTGGCAGGCCAGGGAAGCAGTTTGCACCTGTGTACCCCACCCCAAATGGCAGGGCTTCCCCAAGTCAGAAGGTCAGGCAGAGTGTCCAGAGCTGGGGAGGACAAAAACCAAGATGGACAGCACCAAGGAGATATGCCAGGAGAACAAACCCTCGGGCCCTCTTCTGTTAGGTCATATGACCTCCAAATCTATAGGTTGAATTCTGGCCCCAACACCCAGAAGGTGAACATATTTGAGAACAGGCTGGTTGCCAACAGAATGGTAAAGGTGGAGTCTCACTGGAGTAGGACGGTGCCTGCTATAACCCCACGGGGGCCTTATGAAAACGGGCAGAAACGATGCCCACCCTGGGGTCGGAAGCATGGGAGAGCCCTGTGTGAAGATGAAACCAGAGTCTGCAAGCTCAGGAACACTAACGATTGCCAGGAGCTGTCTGAAGCTGAGGGAGAGACTTCAAAAAATGGGAGAATGGAGCCCGTTCTTCCTCATGGTCCTCAGAAGACACCACTTCCGCCAACACATGGTCTTGGATATCCGGCCTCCAGAACTGAAGGCAGTACATTTCTGTTGTTTAAGCCACCAGGTTATGGTATTTTGATACAGTACCTTGAAAATGAGTCCAAGGTGTGACATTTTCCGATCCTGAAACAGGACAGTCTGGAGAGATGGCAGGAGCCCAGCCTGGTACAAACTGTTGTGAAACACAACGTATACCACAAAGCAGGTGCATTTGACATGGAGTGTCCTGATGCTGGGGACACAGGTGCTGAGTCCTGCAGTGCTGAGCTTTCTATGGTCAGGCAGACCTGGGCCCTGGGGGTGCGGGGAGAAGCACCTGTAGCCAGTGACATTGGCGCTCTGCCTGCAGCCCTGTTTTGGCTGTGTGGCTTCCTCTAGGTTTTGTGAGCTTCCATCCTGACCCCTAGAACCCATAACTTCTTCAGCTGATTATCCTTGAGCTACTGCAGCCTCACCCAGATGTACCAGACCAAAAACTACCCAAGAGTTTATATTCTTCTGAGGCTTTCTATAGTCAACATGGAGAAGGAACAATAAACCCTGCAGTAAACTATGCTCCAGGTGTATTTATTTCAAATTGCTGCTGTAACCAATCACAACCAATTTGATGGCTTAAAACAACACAAGATAAATTTATTATCCTCCTCTTCTGTGAGACTGTCTTAGGTTGTGTTGCCCCCAAATTGATTTGGAGACAGGAGATGATTGACTGAGGATGTGCACCCAGGAGAAAGTGATGATGGTGCAGCAGAAGCAGGGCAGAGAAAGCAAAGAAGCCAAGCAAGAGTCTGACTTTTGGTGAAGTCCCAACATCAGCCTCATCTCAAAGGGGACCCTAGTGACAGGCAGAATATGGGTGCCCACGGTTGTCAGACTCACCTCCCCCAAACTGTAACTCCTTCCTCATTGAGAAATTGGGTCTTTGCAGATGTGGCTGAAGATCTTGAGAGGATCTCGGAGTGTCTCATTGGGCTGGATGTGGACACGTGCATTCTTACGGGAGAGAAGCAGAGGAAGAGTTGACATAGAGGAGAAGATGCCACGAAGGTGGAGGCAGGGACTGGAGCCACCCAGACACAGGACAGGAGAAGCCCGCCACTGTCAGAGCTGGGAGAGAAGAGCAGTCTTCCTCTAGAGCCTCCAGAGCAAGCAAGTAACCTGACATTGCTCGGTGACACTGCTGGGGACTTGTGGCCTCCAGAACCCAGACTGAATAAACTTCTTCTGTTTTTGATGTAGAGCTTGTGGTTATTTGTTGTAGCAGCTTCAGGAAGCTGATCCTTACCCACCCTGGGCTCTGTTTGTCTGCTGGAGTGCACCCTGCTTTCTCAGGGCAGCTCTGCACTTATTGGACACATCACCCTTCAGAATCAAGGGGACAGCCAGTTGTAGGCTTTGGAAGCACAGAAATCTGACCCCAGGGTGTGCATCATTTCTGCCTGTTTGAGATGTCCTCATTTCATTGTGAAATGATGGTGAGAGTCATGGGATCACAGCTACCCAAAGGCCCCAGACATACAGAGAGTTTGGTTCTCACATGGCTTCTTGTCATAGCTACAAGAGACCTAGGCAATATGTATGGGAAGCACATGCGTGTCAGCCATCACATACCCATTGGCTTAATGCCACACAGAATTGCTCTTTAATTTAAGCATGCTTTTAGAGAACTACACTAACGATAATGCTGCGAATTGACCAAACAACCCCCCCCCCCCCCCCCCCCCGTGCCAGGGAACAAAACGTCTTCCCATTTCTGGGCCTACATTTATAACCTAAGTCTGAGTCATGGAGAAGATTAGAGGGCCAGGGCCAGTCCAGGGCGCAGGGTAAAAATGCAATTGTTAGATGCTCTCTTAGTATTTCATTAACCAAATCTAGTTTATAATGCGCTCAACTTAATGTTCAGTTTTGTTTTTAAGCAAAAAGGTTTCACTAACGTCCAGAGTAGAAATAAATATGCCCTTTGCAATTGCCCTGCTTTCAAATGTCTGTGTGGCATTTTGGTGAAATTGTTTTGAGCTCCTTATGTGTGGGAGTGGGAAGAAGACCAACCTTCCTGTAAATGCTTCCTGGTTGACCAGGTGAATGAACTGGGAGTGCTCTATGAGGAACTTGTCTCTCCTGCTCAGTGCCCTGCTCCTCCAGGTGAGGGGCTAGTTCTGACTCACCCTTGTTCTCCCTGGGGCTGAGCACATGACCTGGCACTCAGAGTTCTCCACACACATTCAGCTTCTGTGGGTTCAGTTCAGTTCAACAAACAGAGCAGCCCAAAGATTCTGGTGCAGTCGCGGTGGAAAGTGGCTGAGGGTTGGGTAATAAAATCTACCTCTGGCCCCTCGTTGATTTGCATAAATTAGCCTTGCAAATGAATGAGAGCCTGCTTTGCCAGTTAGACCTTTGTTTATTTAGGGCTCAGAGAAAGACGCCCTGGCATTTCTAGTCTTGTCAGACTTCTCAGCAGTATCCAATTTTCTAGGTCCAATATCGTCTGGATTACTTGAGAGCCACAGTCAGCCTGCAGGGCAGGAAGACTTATAAGGACTCTTTATTCTCTCCTGTCACTGAGCCCTGGATGTTTATCACACAGCCATTCCTTCCTTCCACGTTGATTGCATGTCTCCAGAGGATACTGTCTGTCCTGTCTGGCTCTCACCTTGAGGACTCTGGCTTTGGCTTTGGACTCTTTCTGGCTTCTCATTCTCAGCTCTCCGGTGAACCTCGCCCACCCCCTTCCATTCCCATCCTGTGTCTGCTCCAGGCTTCCTGCAGTCGCCTTGCACAGTGATGCACTGTGGTCGGAGCCTGGCTCCTGCTCTGACCGGCTGCCCCCAGCTTGATCAGCCTGATGGGACATTGAGTACCTGTTCTCTGGCTCCAGTCCTTCCCTGGAACCTGAGCTCTGGAGGCCCATTAGCCAGGCCCTCTCCATTTCCCTGGTCCCTGAGGGAGGGGCTTTGGACCACTCTATTAATGAGTCCCCTGGGAAAGGAGCTGAAACCGGATCCGGGGTCTGACTATCTTGCCTCCTCTCTCTTCTGTTACTCCTTCCTCATTTCCCATGGTCTGCCTTCTTCTCCTGTCTGTCCTTGGTAATGTTCCCACCCGCACACATTCCTGACCTAACATCTTCCCTCCAAGGACTTGCTTTGGAGCTGTCTTCTAGAAGCCTTGATCCTTTCAGGGATGCTCCCGGTCGCCTCCCTGGTTCCTGCTTGATCCAGAGTCACACCATCCTTCCTATGCTAGTGGAATTTCTGTGCTTGATTCCCCCATCCACTCTTCTAGACTTGACCTTCCTCATCTTTGATCCTTTTAGCAACCCTAGTCCCTTAGCAGAAATGGGAGACTTCTTTACTCTTGACAGATCCTGCCTGGTCCTTTGACCAGACTCTATTCCCACATGAAAACTATTGTCAAGCCTTGGATTTCTCTATCCGTGTTCTGGTAATATGGCCTGAAGCTGTGCTTATCATTTGTACTGGGACACTCCAGTTCCATGGAAGACCACGGCATCAGGTGTCTTCTGAATTATGAGAAATTGCTGAGCTCCTTGGCACCAGGCCATGCCTGGCACGTTGACCTGGCACATTGACCTTCTGCTACTCACAAGGCAGGTACCCTTCCCTGGTGTCTGACTCATTGCTCTGCCTTACTCCAGGGAGCTGCCAGACCTTATCAGCAAGCTCTGAGATTTACCTTTCTGTTTATTTGTTTGTTTGTTTCAAGAGCAAGGAATTTTAAGAAGTTCAGACAGCCCAAACCAAGAACACAGAAGAAAACAATTCAGTGCCATGTGGGTGATGACACTGAAGCCGGTTCAGAAACATATTTAATGCCTCAGATGCTTTTTGATTTTTTTTTTTAACACTTGACAAGGACGACTCTATGCCCTGGTGTCTCTGTTCTCCAGCTGTTGTCTTCAGACGCACCAGTCATGACCTATAATGTAACAGAACTATGCTTTAAAACAAACTTGCCACATTCATTATCACTAATTTGTATCTGCTTTATGATTTTCAAAGCTCTTCTTCACACCTTGCTGTATTTCATTAAAATTCAGGGTGCTTTGAAGCAGTCAGTGGGAGCTTCTGCATTTATTTGAGAGTTGCAGCCTGTTGCACAGATATTTTGGAAACTTTGATCTGGGTTTTAAGGCATGTAAAACAAGGGGCCTCATTACACTAGACTAGAACAGTATTTCTCAAATGTCAGTGCACATCAGTCGTCCAAAAAACTGGGAAGCTTAAAATACGGCTGCCCAGCCCTGGAACCACCTCCACTCAGTTTCTGATTTAGTAAATCTGGGGTAGGCCTCGTAAAGTGCATTTCTTTTCCTGAGCTTGGTAGGTCTGCTGGCCCAGGGGCCACATTTTGAGAACTGCTAAGCTAGAGCACAGGTCTTGTCCCTGGTTGGATAAGCAGAACACACACCAGACTCCTAAAGTACACAGAGGGCATAAGGAGGCTAGTGCAAAAATGGTCAGGGCAGATAGGGGTACAATTGTGACATCTTGGAAAGAAACTGAATATCCAATAGCAAGAAAACAGACAGATCAATATGTCAATGAAAAGATGTATTCACACAGTGGCTCACTCCAGGAAAGTTAAAAATGGATGAACTATAGCTACCTGTGTCAAAGTGGGTAAGTCTTACAAATATAAGACTTAATGAAAGAAGTCGCACAAGGATGGCTACAGTGTGTCATTTAAGTTTCAAGAAGAAACAAGATGATGCTGTGTATCACTTTAATACCTATGTAGTTAGAGTGCAGAGATGTATAGAGATAACTGAGAAAGGTAAACCCCACATGGACAGCGTTACTGACCCTGAGGTGGGTATGATGCTGGACAGGAGGGAGGGGGACCTTCAAATTCAAGTGGCAGGCTGTTATGGTTTGGACGTGAGATGTCCCCCAGAAGTTGCTGTTAATGCAGGAATACTCAGAGGTAAAAGGATTGCAAGAGCTGTAACCCAATCAGTCCATCATGGTTTGAATGGGCTAACTGGGTGGTAACTGGACAGGTGGGTTGTAACTGGAGGAGGTGCATCACTGGGGGCTGCCCTGGAAGGGTACATCTTCCTTGTAACCCTTCTCCCCCTTCCGACCCCACCACAAGCTGAGCAGCTTTTCTCTTCTGGGCACTTCCCCCATGACGTTCTGATTCACCTCAGGCCAGAGCAGTGGAGTCGGCTGACCATGGACGGAGGAGACTTCTGAAACTGTGAGTCCCAAATACACTTTTCTCCTTTACATTATTCTTGTAGGGCATTTTAGGTGAAAAAGTTAACTAAAATAAAGGCTGTCTTTCTTAGACTGGGTGAGAGTTTACAAGTATATATTATATCATTCTTTAAATCCTTCTTATGAAATGATAAATGTATATCTCCCCAAGTTCCCACGGGGATGCTTGTTTTTCTAACACACTATTTGTGATCCTTATGCACAGATTATCTGTGTGTCTCTGATGAAATGTACCCCCATTGAAGTGTTTATAAATTTAACTCAACAACAAAAATCCCAAATCCAATTAAAAAATGGGCAAATGATCTGAAGAGACACTTCTCAAAATAAGTCAAACAAATGACCAACAAGTATGTAAAAATATTCTCCTTCACCAGTCACCAGGGATATGCAAATCGAGACCACAATGAGATCCCACCTCCCCCTGGTTAGAGTGGCAAAAGTAATGGGTGCTGGCAAGGGTGTGGAGGAAGGTAGCTCTGGCACACGCTATTGGTGAGATGTCAGTTAGTAGAGCCACTGTGGACACAGCATGGAGGTTCCTCAAAAGATGGAAAGCCGACGTGCCATCTGACTCAGCAGCCCCACTACTGGGTGCATAGCCACAGAAATGAGGCCATTGCATCAAAGGGACACCCGCACTTCCGTGCCCATTGCAGCAGTATTCACAGTACCATATTCTTGACCCACACAGTACTCTGATCATCCATTGTAAGCTTTGCCACAGTGAAGAAAGTCAAAAGAGTCCTGCAGGCGCTAAACATGGGTTTTGGGCAGGAACATAGTTAGAATGCAAATGGTGGCTGTATGAGACTACTCTGAAGGGAAGATAGGGACCCATGTAGCCTGGGATGTTTGACCAAGTGGATCACATTTGTTGATAATCAGTCCTGGATGCATATGAAAGTACAAACCATACACTTACAGTTTCATTGTTCCTTGTTTTTAAGAAGTAATAAAAATCACTGTGCAGCAGTCTTTAAATTTAGCCTGCCAATACTCAGAGCATCTCTAGAATGACTTTCTTTTTCTATCAACTGGGGACACAATTGGGAGTCATTAGAGTGGAAGCAGGCTTGCTTCTGCAGGTACCTGACGGGGAGTGCTTCCTTTAGGAGGAGCCTGGCACACAACCTGGCAGGGTTGCGGGGCGCGGGTTGTTAGGATGCTGACCATGGAGGCTGAAAAGTGCAGACCTGTGTTATTTGGTGGGCACACATGGACCCAGCAAAGACAGGAAGGACTCTGGGGGGCACTATGCTGACTGAAATAAGCTGGGCACAGAAAGACTATGGCGGCGTGTTCTCACTTACATGGAGGATCCAGGAGATCGAACTCTTGAGAATCAGAGAACAGAAAGGTGGTGCACAGAGGCTGTGAAGGCGGCAGGCTCAGGTAGGCATGAGGAGGGTCAAGGATTGGAGGGCATGGGTATGTGGTGTGTTGTGGTTCAGTTACCCACACCGTAGACATAGGTCACGACATCACTTTTTCTCCCATAAATTTACAATTACAATTTGCCAACTAAAAAGATGTTGTCTGTAATAGGGGTCTCATGTGGTGGCACATGCCTGTAAGCACAGCTACTTGGGAGGCTGAGGCAGGAGGTTTACAAGTTTAAGACCAACCTGGGCAATTTAGCAAGACCCTGTCTCAAAACAAATTAAAAAGGGCTGATGGTGTAACTCAGTGGGAGGGTACTTGCCTAGCATGTATGAGGCCCTGGGCTTTGTCACCAGTACTGCATGCACATGCACACACTAAAAATGAACATTTTAGAAAAGAAAGGAAAAGAATACATGTTGTCTATAATAACTTGGAAGGCATACTAAATACCTCAAAGCCCTCAGCTCCAGGAGGAGAAGTTAGACAGGATGTTACCAGTGTTATGCTGAGTTTCCCTTTAGCAAAAAGAAGAAGGGAGGTGCTTTTTGTTATTGCTGGTTTTTGTGGTTCTCCGTTGTCACTTCCACAACACTAGGTGCATTAAGGGGTAAGGAGGGCAGGTGACTTCTTTTGTTAAATGAAAAACTTACCATACCACAGTGCACATCACTGACAATGGTTCTAAACCAGCTGTCATCATTCTGTTCTGGTCTCTGCACTGGGAACAATATCCAGTAAGACTCTGGGTTGTCTCTCCTGATGACAGCGGTAGTATATTCTGTGTGGGAAAGAAGGTGCACACAGATACTGGTGGCCAAAAGAAGCAACGGTGACATCATCCCCGACTGTCCACCAAAAGTCTGTGCTCTTCCAGAGAAGAGAATTTTACTGGGACATGGTTACCTAGTCCTAATGTCTATGTGACTGATTCCTGCCAAAGAACCATTGAGTAAAGTTCCCCTTAAAGACTAGAGAGATTAAAAAGCGGGGAACCTTTCCACCGTCCCTTGCCCATTCTCTGGATGGATTGAGAAGACTCTGGGTCCTGAGAGGATGGGCTGACCCACCAGTCAGGAGACTGAATCCCTGAGTCACTTGGTAGCAGGCTTCTGACCTACCAGGAACACCTGAATTTGCCTTGCTTGCAAAAGAATTACATTTCTTTTGTGTTAAGCCACTGGTAATTTAAGGTATTTGTTATAGCAGCTAGCATTGCTGTAAATAATCTACTCACATAGAATTTCACTCAATTTGGGGTCTTTACTTTTGTCCCTTAGTTGATTGTCTTTTCAGTGGAAAACTAGCATGGCTGGGGGCTGTGTGACGTTGCTCACCCATTTTTATTGTCCTGCTATGCAGGATTTTACTGAGCCTAGAGTGAACCGGCAGAGCTTTGTGTCTTGCATTAGTGAGCTCTCAATTTTTGCTGGAAGAAACAAGAAAATGCATTTCATTTTCCACTGGTCATGCTGTGATGACAGATAATTAGAAACTTTAATCAATCTTGTTTTGTCAGCATGACTTTCATATAAAAAAGAGACTGTTTTTAAAAAGCCACAAATAAATATAAAATTTAGGGCTGTGAAGCATCAGTAATGAATGATAATAACATTAAGTAAGGATATCACACAACCCTTTCACCAAACCTCTTGTGTGTATCAAATTCTTTCCCTCCACACCTTTCTGCGTTTTCATTTGCACATAATTTTCATTTATTTATTTGCCCTTCATATCTTGCAAATCACCACGCCAGCTTGCATGGATGTAGGTAGAAGAGGGATTTACAATAGAACTTACTTCTTCCCACTTAATCAGTCTCAGCATTTAACACCTTCAGAGCAGGCCTTTGAGCCAGTGGAGGCTGAATTCAGATTCTGACTTCATCATTTCCAGCTTTGTGATCTTTAGCAAGTTACTTCCTCTCTTTAGGTGAGATTTCTTTTACCACAACTAGGGATGTGCTTGGCTCCTCACACAGGCATTGCCACAGTCCCGGGAGGTCACAGCAGGCTCATGCTAACTTGTATCCAGCGCCGTAGATGGCTCTTGAAGATGCTCACTCTTTGCTGTCCTGCTTTTTAATGGAAGATACTCTTCTCCTCCACAGGAATAAATCCCTCGCTTGGCAACTAGAATTGATCAAGACCTTGTTTGGTACCTCCTTCCTCCTGCTGGAAGTAGTGAGGCACTTGTGCATGTGAGGAAGCCATCACACCAAGGGTGGAATGGGGGTGTTTTCTGGACGAAGCAGAAGCTCAGGGAAACTGGCATGTACACTGTGTCTGTCATCTCTCTTGGCGGATTGGCCTTACCCATACTGAAGAGGAGAAAGTGAAACCTTTCCCTTGGAGAACATCAGACATTGAGGTGGAGGAAGCCTGGATGCTCAATTGTGGATGCCTGTGGATGTTCTGCCTTGAGGCTCTGGCTCTGCTGGAGATTCTGAAGAGGGATTGAGGGAAAGGCCAATGTGGGGTCTCGGGTACAGGCCATGTGAGCGTGATGAGGCCTGGGGCTCAGCTTGTAGCTACAGGCCAAGAGTGCAGAGGTCTCACTAAGGATCTAGTTGTGATGGCCATGCAAGGCTTGCGAGTGGACAGAGGTGGATGCTGTCCCACCCTTCCTGGTTGCCTTGTGTTTCTGTTCACAGTGGTTCTTCTGCCGGCTGCTGCTTCTCTCTTGCTGTACCCACTGACCCAAGACATGCCTGTTTTTCAGGCCCCATTGAGTTTTCCTTTCTCCACAAGTGTCTTGGGCAAATGTACTTCCTGAATCATGCTGTTCTCCTCCATTCTACTCATTTTGCAAGTATGTAGTTCACGTGACTGTCAGTGCAAACTCTAATCATCTTTTCTTGTGGTTTTACTTCTATTTTTCTCGGTTTTCCAACTAGATAGTAAGCTCAGCAGTGCAAGTCTTCATCCATGTAGCCACGGATCACCCAACATCGACCAGGCGCCCAGCCTGCACCAACGCTGTGTTAATAGCTTTCACACAGTTACCACTTTATCCCTCACAGAACAGTGATGGTGATCACTACAGTTTCATAGATTTTTCTTTGAGCCCTAGATTTTTTACTCATTTGTCCACAAATCTAGGGCCTGAATTTCACAGTAAGTGGGAGATCTGGATTTAAGTGCTGTCCCAAGTCTAATTGTCCTTACACAGAGAGGATGCTCTCAAGGTTGACCATGCCTGTTACTTGTTTTGTATTCATCAGAGAATCCAGCTATGCACTCCACATGTAATTAAAACTTAATAAATCTTGATTAAGTCTTTGGAAAGGGCACAGTAGGGAGGCTTTCCAAGACTATCCCTTCACTTTTAACTTAATCTCTCCCCTTCAGACATGCTGAATGGAGTTTAAGATGAGAAGTGATTTAAATGCTTATGGATTTTGTTGACCATTCTATGACAGCTCTCATGATCAACAGGATTTGGGGGATGGCTGAACTGTCTGTGGTTTGCTGGTGTGAACAGGCTTAGGATTTGGCACCTGCTGGTGGGATGACAAGGATGGGGTCAGAGTCTGAGATCCTGGGCCTTGATCTAGCCTATGCTATTGCTTTTGGAAGATCTCAACATTATCTAGAAATTAATATTTATAGGCTTGGTGGCCAGAAAGCCTGCTTAATAGATACAGTCAACCCCTGGAAGCCCCCAAAGTATTTTCAGATGAATTCTTCTCTAGCTGAACAGGCTAGGTTTTTAATTATGCCAGGCAGCCTGTTATCAGGGCTGTGTTTGTCTTTCTGTCTGCTGAGCATCCGTGTCATAGTCTGTCCCCAGATCCTGGCGTCTCCATGTGGTCTCTCCACCGTCACTACACCCAGCCCTGTGGAATCCTGCAGTGAAGGCCAGGCACTCAGCACCCAAGTCTCTAAGAATTTTCCTGTCAGCCTCCCCCCAACACACCCTGAGAAGCACCTGTGCCCCCAGCCCCCTCATCCATGGGTTCTGCATTATGGATTCAGCCAACTGAAATAGAGAATATTAAAAAAAATCGCTTCTGTGCTGAGCACAACAGGCGTTCCCTTTGCCATCATTCCATAAACAGTGCTGGGTAACAGCTGTTTACCCAGCATGTACACTGGGCGGGTATCATGAGTCATCTAGAGTGATGTAAAGTCTGGGGGAGAACTGGGTAGGTTATGTGTAACACTGTGTTGTTTTATAGGGAGCTCTAGTGTCCTTTGGTGTCTGCAAGAGTCCTGGCACCACCCCTGAGGATGCTGAGGCTCAGCTATATACATGGAGTGAGACACATGTGCTCCAGGACCTAGGAAACTCTCTGTTCCAAAGCCCTGTGTTGATAGGATCACTTAGAGTCGTTTTGTTTGTTTGTTTGTTTTTTGGGCCTAGGGGTAGGTTCTAGAGATGGAGGCAAAGCAGTCTAACCTCTTCTCCTTTCTTCTAGGTCCCATGACTCGAGGTTGGGTTCTCTGTATTCTGTCACTAACAGGCTGAAGTCAGGTCAATGTAAGGGAGCAATAGCAAGTCACTGAAGTAAGCAAGGGAGTATTTGCTCTTGTGGTAAGACCAGAACAGACCACTCATCCTGCAGAGAGAGAGGTGGGAGGAGAGAATGATAATCCAGAAGAACTCAGAAAAAGACAGAAAACCCAGAGGCCTACATAGGAGCTGCCCTTTCTTTCCAGACTTAATAAATAAGGGGTAGGGGCATGCAATACCAAAACAGAGGGGGTGGGAGTCTGCATTGCTAGCATAAGGAGGAGCTAAAGACTGTAGTTGACCATCACACTTGTGAACTCCTATGGGAGGAGTGGGCGGGGGTGGTGGAAAGGAGCAGTGAGCTCCCCTAGGAGCCAGCAGTGGTTGCTTCTACCCAGGGGGATGAGGCAACTCTGGAGGTGCCATCAAAAGCCAGCCCAGGAAGTGGGACCTGCCCCAGAGAGGACACATGCCCGTGGGGACTTGTCTTACTTAAAGAAAAAGATCATCCACTCAACTGTGTATGTGTGGGCTCATCCTAGGTCCTGAAAAGGACCTGGGGAGTTGGGCACTTGGGTACAACATTGCCACAATGCAAAAAAGAGAGAGGAAACATCAAATGCTGTGAATCTAGCAAGACAGAGAGTAGAGAAATACATTTATATTAGGAATGAAAGAGAATTTCCCTATTATAAAGATAATAAGGACAAACTAGATCAATTCTAAACCCACAAACATTTAGGCATTAAAGCTGTTAAGGGCCCAAGGTCTATTGGGGCACAGCACTATCAGCTAACATTCATTCACCCAGACACTCTTAGGACCTGATAACAACCCAAATTACCTACCCTTTCGTCCAAAAAAGAGGTAGCAGAACAATTGAGTGCTGGGGAGGAAGAAAACAAGAGATTCTGAGAGCAAAGAGGTAGTATACAAAACTTAGCTACACATCCACCAAAACCTCACATCTGGGACAATCACACAGCTTAGAGGAAATGGACTAAATCTTCAAACATATCAAACATCAAAAACTGCCCAGATTCACCCAGGATATAAGAGATAGCAAGAACTTTTAATTATTAAGGAAATTTAATTCATAGCTTAAAACACTCCTGAAAAATAAATCTTCAGCATTAAAATTTCACTGGTGAATAATACAAACATTTAAACTTGACACAATCTCTTAGGAAATAAAGGAGAGGTACACTTGCCATGTCATTTCACAAAGACAAGATTACCTTGATATATGAAACCATAAATGGGGGACTGGGGGGGGGGAGGAGAGAACTATAAAACAAAACCTTCATGAGAACAGATGTAAAAAGCCTCTGAAAATATTAGCAAATCAGATCCAGTAGTATACCAAAGACAATTACAGCATGCTCAAGTGGAGTTGAGGAGTTTTTTCCTAGGAATGCAAAGCTAGCTCAATATTTAAAATTCATCAGAGTAATAGTCTAAAGAGGAAAAAATCACATAGTATCTAAAATACAGAAAAAGCATTTGAACAAAATTCAATATTTGCTCATAATACTTTTTTTTTCAACAAACTAAGAAGGCAACTTTTTCAGTCTGATAAAGGGTCTCTATAAAAATTATAGCCTACGTCACACTTAAGCAGGGAAAGACTAAATGCTTATCTTCTAAAATTGGGAGCAAGATAAGGATGCCCACTTCCTCCAGGCTTATTCAACTTCATACTAGAAGTTCTGGTTAGTGCAGTAAGATAAGAAAAAGAAAGAAGAGGGATACACAGATTAGAAGTAAATAGATAAAATGGTCTATCCTCACAGATGGCATAGTTTTTTACATAGAAAAATTTCAAAGTATCCACAACTCCCCCCCTTAGAACTAAGAAATGAAATTGGCATGTTCAACACACACACATACCCCTTTCTCTTACATTTTAGCAATAAACAATTGAAATTCAAAAAACATAATTTATCATAGCTCCAACACGAAAATGTTAGGTGTACATTTAACAAAGCATTGCAGAATCTGCATGGTGAAAAATAGCAAAACTCTGATGGATGAAATAAAGATGGGCCCAAATGAAAGCAGGGGCATGTTATGTCAGTTTTCTCCCCACATTGATTTATTGTTTTAATGCAATTTCACCAAAAGTCTAAGTCATTTTTGTCAATATAGATGAACTTATTTTTGAATTAATATGGAAGGCAAAGGAATCATCATAACTGAAATAAGTTTGAAGAAGAATAAAGTAGAAGAATTCCTTACTTCTTCCTTCGCTCCCTCCCTCTGTCCTTTCCTTTGTTCCTTCCTCATTTATTGCCATACTGGGGATTAAACTCAGGGCTGTGCAGGTAGGCAGGTGTTCTGCCACTGGGTTACATCCCCAGGCTCATCCTACCCAATTCAAAGACTTGTCATAAAGTTCAAGTAATCAATACAGTATGGTCTAGGCGAAGGGACAAATACATAGATTAATGGAACAGAATAGAGAGTTCAGAACTAGATTCACACAAATACGGTCAATTGATTTTTGACAACTGCTCACAGGTAATTGAATGAGAAAGAATAGTCCTTTTCAATAAATGATTTGGGGACAATGGAACATTTGTATGCAAAGAAACTTTGACCTAAACTTTAGACCTTGTCCAAAATTGACTCAAATAGAGTAAAAGTAAAATTAGTAACATAAAGTAAAATTTAAAACTATAAAACTTTTAGAAGTGAACTTAGGATAAACCTTTATTTTATTTTATAGTGCTAAGGATCAAATGCAGGACTTCAATGAGATTGAGCAAACACTTTACTTTTGAGCTATACCCCCAGCAGGAGGAAATCTTTACAACATGGGGTTGGGTGAAGTGTTCTTTATCCAGAAACCAAAGATCCATAAAAGAAGATGGGTAGACTATATTTCATTAATAGAAATTTGGTCTGTGAAAACATCATTAATAGAATGAAAAGATAAGCTAAGGACTGGAAGAAAATATTTGAAAACCACATATTTGACAAATGTTTTGTACCTGAATATATAAAGAACTCTCAAAACTCAATAGTAAGAAAATAAATAAACCCAATTAGAAAATAGATACAACACTTGAACAGAAACCCCACCAAAGAGGACACATGGAAGCCAAAGAAATACATGAAAAGATACTCAACATCATTAACTGTTAGGGAAATGCAAATTAAAGTCATGATGAGATATCCCTATGTACTTACTACAAATGAACATAAAAGGACACTGTTGATAGTACCAATACTCCAGATGTGAAGAACTCGGAATTTTCATGCAGTGCTGTGAGAATCCAAAATGACATGATCACTCTGGAAAACTTGGCTCCTTGTGAAAGTTTCTGATAAATTAAATATGCACTTATCATGTGGTCCACACATCTCACTTTTAGGTTGTCCTAGAGAAATTAAAACTGTATGTGTAAGGGTCCCGCGAAACGTCGGAGAAAGAGACCACCAAGTGACCACTCATGCAATTGGCAGAAGGGGGATTTATTGAACCAGCATGCTGGGGCTCCGTGCCCACTCAAGAAGGGAAAGCAGCCCAGAGCCCCGAGCAGGGGCTGAGCACTGCTTAAGTACACTTTTTGGGGAGGGCGGAGGGCTTTGTATACATCAGAACAAATCATCATGAGGCGCGGGAAAATTGAATAACAACTCCTAAACATGATTGGTTCATTCATTGGCGGGAACAGGTCAGGCTGGAGTGATAGGTCATTCCTAAGGAGAGTACACATTCAAACTGATTGGTTCAGGCCCTGCAAGGCCTGTGTTCAACCACACAGACCCCTTCAGTTATTAAACAACCAGACAATCAGGGGAAATGTTTACTGGGTGGTTCTAAGCATTGTCTTAACAGCTACAGAAATTTCAGGTTTTGCAGGTAACATAGAAACCTAACAATACCTCCTTTACATTTTAACTCAGACCTTGCAGCTTAGAAACTTTTACAACACCCGGTCTTTTACCCTTTAACTTTTACGCTTTAACTTCAATTTCTTTTACCCTTACATATGTTTACACAGAAACCTACATGGATGTTTATAGCAGCTCTATTCATAATCCAAACTGGAAATAACAGAAGTATCCTTTAGTAACTGAAGGGATAAACATTGTGGTGAGTCTACATAATCGATACTATTCTAAAAAAAAAAAAAAAAAAAAAAAGAGAATGAGCTATCCATGCACACAGTCACTCAAATGGATCTCAGACACATCTTATCACATGAAAGAAGTCAGCCTTGGAAGTTTATGTACTGTGATGGTTAACCTTGGCTGCAGACTAGATTGAGTGATACCTAGAAGATTGGGAAGCACACCTCTGGGTGAATTGTGAGGGTGTTTCCAGAGATTCTGTAGGTCAGTGACCTGAATAGAGAAGACACACTTTGAAGTGGGCACCATAATCCAATAGGCTGGAACCCCAATGGAGCAAAAAAGAGAAGGGGGTGCACATGCCCAAACCTGATTCTTCTGGAATGTGTGGAGGGTCACTGCCACCATCACTCGTGGATGTCAGATTCCGGGGCTTCCGTCTCTGAATGTGACTGGCACCAGTGACCCTTCAGGATACTTCCAGGCCCTTGGCCTCAGGCTGGGGCTGCACCATTGCTTCCTCTTGTTCCGATTCCGCAGTCTGGCTGGGCACAAAGTAACCGAGCCGCCACAAAGCCTTGTAGGTTCAAACAGCAACTCTTTATTCCTGAACTCTCACCGGCACTCTACACACACTTCCTGGGAATACACTCCCTCCACTGGGCTCCACACACCAATTCTCACGGAACCCCGCTCAATGGGAACTCCAAAGTAGCGGGTGCCTGAGGCAGTAGGATCTGCCCTAATCCCAGCAGGATCCGCCCTAATCCTGGAGCCACCCTATTCCCCCTCTCTCCCCAGGATCCACCCTAATCCCGGAGCTGCCCTAATCCCAGAGCAGGGTCACCTTTGAACCATTCCCTCTAGCAAAATGCCAGGCGTCATTCCAACTAAACTGTGACTCTCAACATTCCGAGGCTTCCCGCTTCCTGGACGGAGCAGCTCCTGGTTTCCACAGCTCCTGGTTTCCACAGCTCTCCAGCCTGCAGACGGCCACTGTGGGACTCTCAAGCCTCTGATTGTGTAGGCCAAATATAATAATCTCTTATAATCCATATATAATATATATGTTATTTTTCACCTATCATTTCTGTTCCTCTGAAAGACCCTAACACACATACTTTATGATTTGATTTATATGATTAAAACAGTTAATTTTACACGTCAGTTTGCCTGGGCCACAGTCTGCACAGATATTTGCTTAAACAATATTCTGAGTATTTCGGTGAGTGCGTTTTTGGGTGAGATAAATGTTTCATTTGATAAAGTGAGTAAAGCAGACTGTCTTTCCCTATGGACGTGGGCCTCATCCCATCTGTCTGGGTAGAACACAAAGGCTGATTCTCCCTGGAGTGAGTCTCCTGCCTGCATGCTAGAGCTGGGACATGGGTCTTACCCTGTTTTTGCATTTGAACTGGAATATCTGCTCTTCTTGGGTCTGGAACCTTCAAGACTTTGAATGAGAACTTCATTATCATTTCTTTTGATTCTCAGGCCTTGAGACTTGGACTGGAACTTTGTCATTGATCTGCTGAGTCCCCAGCTTGCTGACTCATCTTTCCTATCTAGGGACTTGTTATTTCCATAATCCCAGGAGCCACTTCCTTATAATAAGTCTATCAATTTCCCTCTCTCCATCTGTACACATTCACACACACCTGGCTCTACGGGGAATAGTGTAAGAGTCTGAGGGTTGAAGGAACGGTTTGTCTCTTGTTAGTGGTAGTAATCACACGAATATGTGCATGTGTTAAAGTTCATACACTTGTACACCCCCTAGAAAAGCACTGTTATGAAATACTAACTTTTAAAAATAAATTAAAATACTTGGGAAACTCAGAGAAGGAAAAGAACAGGAGGTGGATTGAAGGTAGAGAAGAGCTGAATATCAGGCAGGACTGGGAGATGGGATGGGATTTGAACTGGGCCTTGCAGAGAGACTAGGACTCAATCATGGGAGGAGTGGGGGATGGATGGTTTAGAGGGGGCATGCTGCCAAAGGGTCCAAAACAAACGGAGGGGCAGAGGCAGACCCTGGGCCCTAGGACGGCAGAGGTGCCGCCTGCAAAGCGATAACGGAAGAGACTGGGACAGGTCAGGGCCAAATTGTAGTGGGCTCTGAGTGTCCAGGGGAGACATTCCTTTCTAGTTCTTTGTGGGATTTGCAGTCACTAAATAATGTTGAGTGGTGATTCCAAAACAAAAATCCAGGCAGTTCGAGTTCCAGGGGATTTTAAGTTTCCTGAAAGCCTCCTGGGGGGAAAGATACTGAGAAAGGATTTCTTAGATATTCATTTATAAAATTCTTTCATAAGTTTACAAATGAGACCCTCTATAAAATATTGTATTCACTAGGGAAATAATTCTGGGATTGATCTAAATCCTTTAGTCACACAGTATTTATGTAAACATCTGTCTCTGTCAGGGTCCTGGCAGGAAACAGATGGCACACTCCAAAGGGAAGATGAAGGGAGTGTGGGACAGGGCTGTTTACACAGATGTGGGCGGGCTGGGGGACCCTGGAGGGAGTCAGGGCCTGAGCTGTTCACTCCTGTACCTGAAGGCTCCAGCGAAGGGGGCATTCTATCAGCTGCATGGGACCCAGTGCCGCAGGAGGAGCCCCTCAGTGTGAGGGGCCCTGGGTGGAGGAACCCAGCATCCCTAACCCCAGCCCAGCAGGGAGGGAGCTGGGGATACTCTGATTTCTGTATCCTCCTCCCTAGAACCTTCTGCTGGTCCTTCCTGCTGGCTCAAACTTAAAAGAGAGCCAGAGAAACCCCAATGGAGTCTGTAGCGACCCATCTCCTGGGATCTGGGTGTGAGGAGGAAGGTGGACGATGGTTCTAGAGGGGAAATGGAGATGGCAAACCCAGTATTATTAGCGCTTGCTTGAGCTCAGGTGCTAGGCCTGCTAGAGCAGGGGTTTAAGGGGCTGCAAGGGTAACTGGGATGCTGGAGTATGTGCTGGGGAGCCGAGACAGATATGGCCTGGCCCTTGTCAAGTGTTCTGATAGGATGGGATTCCAAGATGGCCGTGAATAGAGTGCATCACACCCTGTGTACCTCGACACTGCGCAGGTGAATAACGAGTTAGAACGACAAAAAGCTATCTTGTCAGGAATTTACAGCAAAATCGGGGTGCACCGAAACCTAGAGGAAGGATTTCCATCACCGAGGACCAGTTATTAAGTCTCAAACGCGAGCCAACTGTGCGACTGGAGATCCAGGCTGACTGATCTGCCATGCGGCCCGCCCCACAGCTACAGATGGCGGGGCGCCGCAGAGAAGCGACCAGCAAGCAGAGAGAAACAGTGCTACGGATTCTATAGAGTCCTGCCGACTGTGCCCTCACTGAGCTCTGGGCTGAGTTTGGGGTTTGAGACGGGGAAGGAAGTGGTCCAGTTCTATCCCCCACAATGGAAAGTCCACCAAGGAAGCCAGCGGCCACCATCTTGGATAGCTGACGTCACCACCGCCAGTTTCCGACAGATTGCAACAATAAAACAGGTGTGTGTTACTCAGCCCATCTCCCATACAGCGGGGAATTCCCATAAAATCTCTCCCAGGCTTTCCGGGGGAGGGATTATCAGAACGAGCCTGCATAGAGACGTGGGGAAAGGTAGAGACACCTGACCTCCAACTCCCCCTCCCATCAGCGTGAAAACGAAACCTGTCTTGCCAGCTCTGGGGGAGGGGCAAGCGGAAAAAATCAAAACAATAGAGTGCTGGGGTTCCCAATAGCCATGCTCCACACCCAGCAAACCGCAGGCCCAGAGTACAGTTTGAACTGCCGAGAGGCATCACACAGGGGAAGGCCGGGCTAACAGGAGAAGCCAGGGGACTAGAGGCCAGGCCCTCACGACTGGGCGGCTGGAGACCGCCCGCCCGCCGCCGACTGCCTACCCGCTGGTGACCGCCGGCCCGCAGCCCCTGCGACTGGGCGGCTAGAGACGGCCCGCCCGCCACCGACCGCCCGCCCGCCGCCTGTGCGACTGGGCCGCTGGAGACTGCCCGCCCGCCGGTGACCGCCCGTGGCCCCCGCGACTGGGCGGCTGGAGACCTGCGGCTGGAGACCAACCGCCCACCGGTGACCGGGCGGCTAGACCCCAAGGTGCGGCCCAGCAGGTACGGCGCAGAGACTCTAGGAAGAGGTCTATAGCCAGGCCTTCATGAAGTAGACAACCGGGAGCTGAAACCAACCAGAGAAAGACCAGTCCCACCTCTCCCTTCGGACACCCCGGCAAGGAACCTGGGGCCCGCCATAGCAGAGAGGTGACGTCACCGGAGTTCGGCCGATGGAATTCCTTCCCAGCGGAATCCACTTTAGCAGGAGAGAGCAGAAACACAGCAATCAAACAGAGCTGGAAAGTAACGTGAACAACATGAAAAAACAAGGGAAAAAAGGAGTACAAACAATGCAGGACAACTTAAATCTACAGGAGGACCTAGAAGCATCAGAAACATGGATAGGGAAAGAACTCAAGGCATACCTAACTCAGATGGAACGGAATATTAGAGAAGACATGAGACAGCAAGTCCAAGCAATGAAAGTATATTTTCAATACGAATTAAACAAACAAATTCAAATGGCAAAGAACGAGCTTTACCAGGAGATAGAGATTTAAAAAAAAAAAAATCAAACAGTAATCCCAGAAATGCAGGAAACTATAAACCAAATTAAAAACTCAAACGAGAATATTACAAATAGACTAGATCAAGTAGAAGTCAGAACATCAGATAATGAAGACAAAGTTTATCAACTTGAAAAGAATATAGTCAACACAGAAAGGATGCTTAAATCTCACGAGCAATCTATTCAAGAGATATGGGATGTCATAAAAAAAACCAAACTTGAGAGTCATCGGGATAGAAGAAGGTATAGAGGTTCAAACCAAAGGAATGGACAACCTATTAAATGAAATAATTCTAGAAAACTTCCCAGAGATGAAAGATGGAATGGATTGCCAAATCCTGGAAGCCTACAGGACCCCAAACATTCAAAACCGTAATAGACCAACTCCAAGACATATAATTATGAAGATAGCCAACATACAGAACAAGGAGAGAATATTAAAAGCTACGAGAGAAAGGAGGCAGATTACATTCAGGGGTAAACCAATTAGGTTAACGACTGATTTTTCATCACAGACTTTGAAAGCAAGAAGATCCTGGAACAATGTATTTCAAACACTGAAAAATAATGGATTCCAACCAAGAATATTGTATCCAGCAAAATTAAGCTTCAGATTTGACAATGAAATGAAAATATTTCACGATAAACAAAAGCTAAAAGAATTCGCAGCCAGAAAACCAGCATTGCAAAGCATTTTGAGCAAAATACTACAAGAAGAGGAATTGAAAAATAGTGCCCAAAACTAACAGTGGGAGGTATCTCAGTAAAGGGGGAGAAAAATAACCAAAGAGGAAAAACTAGCCAAACTAAAATAAATAAATAAATAAACATGACTGGAAGTACAAACCATATTTCAATTGTAACCTTAAATGTTAATGGCCTAAATTCACCAATCAAGAGACATAGGCTAGTAACCTGGATTAAAAAAAACAAATCCAACAATATGCTTCCTTCAGGAGATGCATATGATAGGAAAAGACACACACAGGCTGAAGGTGAAAGGTTGGGAAAAATCATACCACTCACGTGGCCCTCGGAAGCAAGCAGGAGTGGCCATACTCATATCGAATAAAATCAACTTCAAACCTAAGTTAATCAAAAGGGATAAAGAAGGACACTATATACTGTTAAAAGGAACCATCCACCAACAAGACATAACAATTATCAATTTGTATGCACCAAACAATGGTGCTGCAACGTTCATAAAACAAACTCTCCTCAAGTTCAAGAGTCAGATAGACCACAACACAATAATCATGGGTGACTTCAACACACCGCTCTCTCCATTGGACAGATCCTCCAGACAAAAGCTGAATAAAGAAACTATAGAACTCAATAACACAATCAATAACCTAGACTTAACCGACATATATAGAATATATCAACCATCATCAAGTGGATACGCGTTCTTCTCAGGAGCACATGGATCCTACTCAAAGATAGACCATATATTATGCCATAGGGCATCTCTTAGTAAATATAAAGGTGTGGAGATAATACCATGCACCATATCTGATCATAATGGAATGAAACTGGAAATCAATGATAAAAGAAGGAAGGAAAAATCCTGCATCACCTGGAAAATGAACAATATGTTACTGAATGATCAGTGGGTTACAGAAGACATAAAGGAGGAAATAAAAAAATTCTTAGAGATAAATGACAATATAGACACAACATACCGGAATCTATGGGACACAATGAAAGCAGTTTTAAGAGGGAAATTCATTTCCTGGAGTTCTTTCCTCAAAAAAAGAAAAAACCAACAAATAAATGAACTCACACTACACCTCAAAACCCTAGAAAAGGAAGAGCAAAACAACAGCAAATGTAGTAGAAAACAAGAAATAATTAAAATCAGAGCAGAAATCAATGAAATTGAAACAAAACCATTGAAAAAATTGACAAAACTAAAAGTTGGTTCTTTGAAAAAAATAAATAAGATCGACAGGCCCTTAGCCATGCTAACGAAGAGAAGAAGATAGAGAACTCAAATTACTAACATATGGGATGAAAAAGGCAATATCACAACAGACACCACAGAAATACAGAAGATAATTAGAAAGTATTTTGAAACCCTATATTCCAATAAAATAGAAGATAGTGAAGATATCGATAAATTTCTTAAGTCATACGATCTGCCCAGATTGAGTCAGGAAGACATACACAATTTAAACAGACCAATAACAAAGGAAGAAATAGAAGAAGCCATCAAAAGACTACCAACCAAGAAAAGCCCTGGACCGGATGGGTATACAGCGGAGTTTTACAAAACCTTCAAAGAAGAATTAATGCCAATACTTTTCAAGCTATTTCAAGAAATAGAAAAAGAAGGAGCTCTTCCAAATTCATTCTATGAGGCCAACATCACCCTGATCCCGAAACCAGACAAAGACACTTCAAAGAAAGAAAACTACAGACCAATATCTCTAATGAACTTGGATGCAAAAATTCTCAATAAAATCCTGGCGAATCAAATACAAAAGCATATCAAAAAAATTGTGCACCATGATCAAGTAGGATTCATCCCTGGGATGCAAGGTTGGTTCAAAATATGGAAATCAATAAATGCTATTCACCACATCAATAGACTTAAAGATAAGAACTATATGATCATCTTGATAGATGCAGAAAAAGCATTTGACAAAGTACAGCATCCCTTTATGTTCAAAACACTAGAAAAACTTGGGATAACAGGAACTTACCTCAACATTGTAAAAGCTATATATGCTAAACCTCAGGCTAGCATCATCCTAAATGGAGAAAAACTGAAGGCATTCCCTCTAAAATCTGGAACAAGACAGGGATGCCCTCTCTCACCACTTCTATTCAATTTAGTTCTTGAAATACTAGCCAGAGCAATTAGACAGACAAAAGAAATTAAAGGCATAAAAATAGGAAAAGAAGAACTTAAATTATCACTATTTGCGGATGATATGATAATATATCTAACAGACCCAAAAGGGTCTACAAAGAAACTGCTAGAGTTAATAAATGAATTCAGCAAAGTGGCAGGATATAAAATCAACACACATAAATCAAAGGCATTCCTGTATATCAGCAACAAAACTTCTGAAATGGAAATGAGGAAAACCACTCCATTCACAATATCCTCAAAGAAAATAAGATACTTGGGAATCAACCTAACAAAAGAGGTGAAAGATTTATACAATGAAAACTACAGAACCCTAAAGAGAGAGATCAAAGAAGATCTTAGAAGATGGAAAAATGTACCCTGTTCATGGATAGGCAGAACTAACATCATCAAAATGGCGATGTTACCGAAAGTTCTCTACAGGTTTAATGCGATGCCAATCAAAATCCCAATGGCATTTCTTGTAGAAATAGATAAAGCAATCATGAAATTCATATGGAAAAACAAAAGACCCAGAATAGCAAAAGCAATTCTAAGCAGGAAGTGTGAATCTGGAGGTATAGCGATACCAGATTTCAAACTGTACTACAGAGCAATAGTAACAAAAACAGCATGGTACTGGTACCAAAACAGGCGGGTGGACCAGTGGTACAGAATAGAGGACACAGAGACCAATCCACAAAATTACAACTATCTTATATTTGATAAAGGGGCTAAAAGCATGCAATGGAGGAAGGATAGCATCTTCAACAAATGGTGCTGGGAAAACTGGAAATCCATATGCAACAAAATGAAGCTGAACCCCTTTCTCTTGCCGTGCACAAAAGTTAACTCAAAATGGATCAAAGAGCTTGATATCAAATCAGAGACTCTGCACCTGATAGAAGAAAAAGTTGGCTCCGATCTACATATTGTGGGGTCGGGCTCCAAATTCCTTAATAGGACGCCCATAGCCCAAGAGTTAATAACAAGAATAAACAAATGGGACTTACTTAAACTAAAAAGTTTTTTCTCAGCAAGAGAAACAATAAGAGAGGTAAATAGAGAGCCTACATCCTGGGAACAAATTTTTACCCCTCACACTTCAGATAGAGCCCTAATATCCAGAGTATACAAAGAACTCAAAAAATTAGACAATAAGATAACAAATAACCCAATCAACAAATGGGCCAAGGACCTGAACAGACACTTCTCAGAGGAGGACATACAATCAATCAACAAGTACATGAAAAAATGCTCACCATCTCTAGCAGTCAGAGAAATGCAAATCAAAACCACCCTAAGATATCATCTTACTCCAGTAAGATTGGCAGCCATTATGAAGTCAAACAACAATAAGTGCTGGCGAGAATGTGGGGAAAAGGGTACACTTGTACACTGCTGGTGGGACTGCAAATTGGTGCAGCCAATTTGGAAAGCAGTATGGAGATTCCTGGGAAAGCTGGGAATGGATCCACCATTTGACCCAGCTATCGCTCCTCTGGGACTATTCCCCGAGAATCTTAAAAGAGCATACTATAGGGATACTGCCACATCAATGATCATAGCAGCACAATTCACAATAGCTAGACTATGGAACCAACCTAGATGCCCTTCAATAGATGAATGGATAAAAAAAAATGTGGCATTTATACACAATGGAGTATTACGCAGCACTAAAAAATGACAAAATCATGGAATTTGCAGGGAAATGGATGGCATTAGAGCAGATTATGCTAAGCAAAGCTAGCCAATCCTTAAAAAACAAATACCAAATGTCTTCCTTGATATAAAGAGAGCAACTAAGAACAGAACAGGGAGGAAGAGCATGAGGTAAAGATTAACATTAAACAGAGACGAGTGGGGGGAGAGAAAGGGAGAGAGAAGGGAAATCGTATGGAAATGGTAGGAGACCCTCAATGTTACACAAAATTACATATAAGAGGTTGTGAGGGGAAAGGGGGGGGGGACAAGGGAGAGAATTGAACAACAGCAGATGAGGTAGAGAGGGAAGATGGGAGGGGAGGGGAGGGGGGATAGTAGGGGATAGGAAAGGTAGCAGAATACAACAGTCACTAATATGCCATTTTGTAAAAATGTGAATGTGTAACCGATGTGATTCTGCAATTTGTATTTGGGGTAAAAACGGGAGTTCATAACCCACTTGAGTCAAATGTATGAAAGATGATATGTCATGAGCTTTGTAATGTTTTGAACAACCAATAAAAAAAAAAAAGTGTTCTGATAGGCCGTTTGGCCCCAGGTGGAAATCCCTACCTCAGTGAGCTTGACTAGTACACTTGGGTGTTTTGGGTGCACTTTATGGATTTGCGTGGGAGCCCTCAAAACGCTGCACTAACTGCTTTTAATGAGTTTGGTCCTCCTTATGCGGGCCTGGTGCCTTGCACGAGCTGAGGGAATAAAGTGGGTCAAGTTCGGGGCTCTGAGTCAGTGTCACGGTTCTGGGAGGTGCTGGAGGCATTACCTGGGGACCCAGGCCTGCTGGCTCCTTGGGCTGCCTTTGTCCCACTTTATTCCCATCAGTCAGAGAGAAGGACAGCAGCATGCACTAATAGGACGGGCGCCAGCCACAGAGAGCAGGAGTCATGAGAGATCATGAAGCAGCAGCCCTGGGGACAGGATGCCTCCCTCCACACTGCTCCTAATTAGCAATACGGTACTCAGGGGACCTCCGAGACCAGCTAAAGACCATTAGCTCTGCGAAAGAATACCACTCCTGCTGTCACCATGCCTGATGTGTCTCCTTCAGTTCTTGTGGGACGCTCGCTTCCTTGGCAGGTTGTGATTTGGCCACAGGCTTGATTGGGTGACACTGAAAATACCCCAAAGCTATGCCCCTAAACTGTGCTCTGACTGATAAAAATCATCAGATAAAAATCGTCAGTCAGAACTGCAAACACCTGAGAAAGCACCTGGTGGGTTTAATCCAGTGCACTTGGAGGAAACTGAGGCCTGGACAGGCTTAGCACTCTGCACTATGCACCTCGGGGAGCAGGCTTTGCACGAAACACTTCTCAAGCTGTGACTCTTGCAAGGTGTGCATCCAGTATGCCCCCACGGGACACACTTAGAGCAGAAGGAGATGGTCAGTCCCTGTTCTGATAAGACAGCTGTCCCCAGGAGGACTACACCATCCAACTTGTAAGGCACAGGCATTGGGACCAGGTGGGGCATCCCTGGAGGTTTGGAGCAGGCATCCCGGGAGGCCCTGGGTGGTTAGCCAGGGAGGACTGCATGGTGGCCTATGTGGCCAGTTGCAGGAGACAAGGTCAAGGTGAGGGGCGGTGGGGTTGGCAGTCAGTCAGGATCTGGGATCTTGCTTGGACCGGTAAAGGGAAAGCTCTGGAGGCTTCTGAGCACAGAACGGTGTGAGCTGTCCTGTGACAAGAGGACATGTGGCTTGAAGAAGGACCAAGGATGCAGGTACAGAGAGGCAGGTCCCTGGTGAAACTGGAATTCTGTAGAGACCTTGAGCCACGCTGGGTTCTGAAGTGCCCTTTGAAACACCCACATATGACCGACTGAGGTGGAGTAGGGTTGGTGCCTTCAGAGGCCAGAGGTTGGAAAACTGGCCATCAGTTTAATGTCTACTCCTTTTCCAGTCCCCAGCAGTGTTCATGGCAGCGGCGGTTGCTCTCTCCTTATTTTAAACCAGGCTGTGTGTTCTCCAGTCACCGGCTCCTGAGGTCAGGGCTAGCATCCTTGTCTGACTATGGTTTCCGGACATGCTGTTCTTGTGAAGGAACAAATGCTCTCGGAGGAGCCTGCCTTGGAAGCCTCGACCTGGAGAAGCTGTGGGCTGGGAGTGACGTCACCGCGGTGCCCACTGCTTCCCAGTCATGGCCACTTTCCCAGCGGCTACCTCTCTTCCCTCGTTGGAGTTACACCCCTTTCTTATCTTTAGAAAAATTAACCCAAGGGCTCTCTATCCTTGGTGGCACTAAAACATTGTTAGACCTTTTAGCAGAAAAGAGAGCACGGGAGCAGGGAAGTAAAGAGGGATGGCATGAAGATCCTTCCCTAATTGGTAAAGAGGTCAGAAAGTGGACTATCCATTAACCCTGGCAGTTTAACAAGGGGCACCTACCTGGATCTCAGGCGAGACAGAGGTCAGAGGCCAGAGAAGATGCTGGGACACATGGCCAAGCTTTTAAGAGCACAGTGAGCTGGATCTTTGGATCTGCTCAAATTGGCTGACCCCCAGGAAGGGGTTTGGGGATGAATTAAAAAGGAACATTGAAAAAGACCTGGGATAGCACCACATCGTATTAAGTGTAATGGTGTTATTGGGAAAAAAAAAAGAGACTAAGGGGATCTTGGCCATCTAAAGGGCTAAGCATTCAAGAGGCTCAGGAGTCACCTCCATAGTCCCTGCCTCTGGAGCGCCATCAGAGGGTTTGTGGGTTGCACAGAGTTCCTTTCTTCCTAGCTATAGCATCTCTTGCTGGCAGGTTGCTCACTGCACTGTGCAGGAGCTCAGTCAAGCCTTTTGGGGATGTGATGGGCCAACAGAGGGACAGGCCTTTGCTTCACTGCCACCCACTGCCTCCGGGGCCCGGGCACAGGCCTGTGCACTCCTAAGTCACTCCCGTCAGCTTATGAGTTGTCTTTCCCCTAGGTTGATGCCTATGATCCTGGGGATCCCTATTCCATGCTCCTGCTACCCTAGGTCACCTGCTGGAACTAGTAGTCCAGGCCATCATAGAGATGGTCTTCCCTCTAGTGAGTACCAGCTGACCATCCGGAAGCACTCACTGGCTGACACACTCACCATCTGTGCCAGGATCTGGGACTGTGGTTTATGCCCAACGTGGTCAACACGTGAACATTTCAAGGT
This sequence comes from Marmota flaviventris, assembly GCF_047511675.1. NCBI lineage: Eukaryota > Metazoa > Chordata > Mammalia > Rodentia > Sciuridae > Marmota > Marmota flaviventris. The sequence goes on from NC_092516.1 coordinate 25,809,316, forward strand.
AGTGTAGCCCTGTAGGCACTGATAAGCCTCTAGTGCCCTGGGAGGCAGCTGAGTTGAAGGGAGACGGTCTGCACTTCAATGTGCATAGACTGACAGTGCTCAACTCATTGTCAGTGATGTGAGCGCAGGAAAGTCAAACTTGGCAGCCACTGCTGAAGTCATTGCTCGGTAGCTATTGTGTCTGGGCCTGTGATGAGAGCTTGCTAACTTGGACCTCGAGGCTGGCTGATTTGTCTGCTTAGCCCAGGCCTTGGGCTAGGGCTGCATCTCAATGCTTACCTAGTATGTATGAGGCCCAGGGTTCAATCCCCAGCACCACAGAAACCAAAACGAACAAACAGCCCAAGCCTTACACCTACCTGGTGCGGATCTGTGGTACCCAACTCTCTCATCTGCCTCAGGTGACCTGTGGACTCATCCCCTTATCTGCCTAGTTGAGAAATTTTGGCCAGACTCCTCCACATAGTCCGTGACCATTCTTCATCCTTCCAGGCCAATCATATCCCTCTGTAATTAATCATTTTGCTTTATAGTTCTTTTTCTATATTACTTAACCTCATTTTCTTCATCTGAAATGGGAATATAGTCATCCCCTCTTACCTACCATTTCAGTCTCCACGGTTTCAGTTGCCAAGGGTTTACTGTGATCTGAAAATACAGGATGGAAAATCCCAGGAATAATTCCAAATCTAAAATTTTGTGCCATTCTGAGTGGCAGGATGAAATCTTGTCCCAACCTGGGATGTGGATCATCCCGTTTTCAGCGTGTCCATGATGTATACACTACCCACCCATCAGTCATTCTGTAGCCTGCTGAGAGGGCCATCAGGTTGACTGTTATCAGATCAATTGATGTAGTACTGCAGTGTTTGTGCTCAAGTAATCCTTCTTTTACTTTGTAATGGCTCAGAGAGCAAAAAAAGTGACACCAGCATTTCACATGTGCCAAAGAGAAGCCATGAAATGATTCCTTTAAGGACATATAGGAAAACAGTGTATATGAAGTTTGCTTCTATCCATGGTTTCTGGTATCTGCTGGGGGTCTTGGGCCTATCCCCTTTGGATAAGGGGATGCTGCTTACTGGTGACATATACCCTATGGGGAAGCTGGGTGGTTGAAGTTCATGTGGGATAATTGAGGGGGTATAATAAGATAATGCACATAAAGGGCTTAGTCTGGTGTACCTGGGAACATGCTCAGTCTGTATTAGCCATTACTTTTATTATTATGATTATTCTTTCTGTAGTCACCCAATTTGATTCATTCTTCAGCAAACCAGTGAATGACCACCCTGCATCTCCCATGACCGCTATCTCTTGCATTGGCCTCCTTACCATCCCTCTGCAGGGAGTTGGTGGGGCAGTCACATACCAGAAGCCCACAGAAGTGAAACAAGGGCTGGGGTTGTAGCTCAGTGACAGAGCGCCTGCCTAGCATGCCTGAGGCCCTGGGTTCCACCCCCAGCACTGCCAAAAGTAAAAGTAAAATAAAAGCAAGGTGCAAGGTCTTTCCTCTGAGTTGATGTCCTCTTCCAGTGTTTTAAAAACGAGATCTCAGGGGAAGGGGCTTCATTTCATGCAAATGAATGAAAACAGGTTGTTTTGCCATAGGAACAGTCCCTTATTTGGGTACTGTGAGTTCCTCAGAATGTGTGTGGAGATGCAGCCAGGCCTGCAGGTCCAGCAGGACTGTTTGGCTCTGCCTGGTAACCCGACGCCAGTTTGCCTCTCTTAGACATTTGAGGCCATAGGTGAGAAGGGGCTGATGACTAGGCTGGCTCTGGGCTGTCTTTTGCCTCCTGGCTGAAAAGTGACAGCACTTCTTAGAAGTGGTCTGAAAATATGGCTTTCCCTGTGCTCCTTCTCATCTCATCAGTAACCTCCAAGGCAGACCTTTAATGGCGGGCTCCACGCACTCCTTCTGCGTGATTCTCAGCAGAGTGAGTCTTTATTCACTGATTCATTCTTGACTTTTGCTATTTACAAACTCTCTATGTGCAAAAAGAAATTAAAAACTGAAGATTTTGCAAAAGACACTCTGTTCTGTCCCACTTAAGTTTGGGCAACAAAGAAAGTTCTTATGAAAACTGTTTCTAAGGGACATCGACTGGTGTGTGTGTGTGTGTGTGTGTGTGTGTGTGTGTGTGTGCGCGCGCGCGCACGCGCGCATGCACACATGCATATGTGTAAGGGCTGGGACAAAGCTCCAGTACAATTTTAATTACAGACAGTACATAGTTTGTTAGATAATTGAAAACAATGTCACTATCACCAATTGAAATATTACTCTATATTTTTACTTAAAAAAAAAATCTACCCACACATTATTAGTGCATCTAGTAAAAAGGGGTGGGAAACGCAGCTCTGTGTGCTGTGTGGTACTGGTGGTCAAATTGACCTAGAGGTTCTGCTTGTATTTGCACAGAAACGGTGGCTTCATGTAGCCACACTGGGCTCCCCAACTTGGCCACTCCCTTTATGAGAGCAAAGCCTCAGTGCCCCTCCCAGGTGCATCCTGCCTCTCCGTTACTCCTGCAGTGTTCTGTTGACATCCCTGGGAATTGCCCGCCATATGGCGGAGAGCACACTCCCTGCCCTTTGCAGGTTAGCTACTCCTCACGGTAATGATTCTGTTTTCCTGAGTGGATTTAATTGCAAAATAGTAAGTAATTGGCCGCGTTGGTGATATACAAAGGTTTTGGTAGCTTGCTGGGGAATTCCCCCCACTAAAGCGATTGCATATGACATTAAGAGCACGCCCCCTCTAGTCTATGGAATGATCCAAGCCTTATTAGAAGTCCTGTTTGCTAGTTCCCAGCCCCAGGCCCCTCATGGGAAAGTCTTCCTGGGGCATGCAGGGGGCATCAGGTAAAGACAGCCTGGGGACTAGGAGCTGTTATTCCTGGTGCTGCTCTGTTTGCAGAGGAGGTGAGTAGATTTTTCTAGGGTTCATGGGGGAGGCAGGAGGACCATGGAGAGCAGAGTAAGGTGGACTCAAGTCCTCAGAAGACTCTGGCACTCCAGTAGCAGTAAGGTCTGGGGCCCAGAGAGATCTCTAGTTAATGGACCTCTAGTTAATGGATCTCTAGTTAATGGACTGCTTTCTGGCAATTTACCTTTTAAAATGCACGATCTGTGTCTCTTAGATCATCATGTTTATTGTGCAATTATAGGTTATGGTTTGACTGCATCTCCCCAAAATTTATGTGTTGAAAACTTAATCCCCAAAGTGGTGAGTGGATTGTCTTTGGAGGGGGGCCCTTGGGAAGCTATTACAGTCATATAAGGTCATGAGAGAGGGCCCTATGATGGCCTTGGTGGCTTCATAGGAAGAGAGGAGGAGACCCGAGCTGGCACACCTGCTGTCTCGCCATGTGCCACCCTCTGCCATGTTATGATGCAGCTTGAGGCCCTCCCTAGGTGTTGAGCAGATGACCCTGCCCTACTCTTGGACATCACAGGCTCCAGAACCGTGAGTTAAACAAAACGCTTATCTTTTACAAATTACCCAGTCTTGGGGATTTTATTACAGCAACAGAAAATATCCTAAATCATCAGATCATGTGTTTATTTTGATATATTTGTAGTATTATGATCACATTCATAATGTGCTTACAGCTTAAGGTCCTCCTAATTAAAGTAGATTGTGCGACATGGGTTGTGGGACAGGCCAGCTCTTCGGGTTGGCTTTGACAGTCTTGGCCACGGTGCAGCCAACCCAAAGGGAGTGCCTGTTCTGTTTTTATAGTTATTCTTTGGCCTCCCTGGGCCTCCCTGTCAGTAGGAGGGGTGCAGATTTGGTTTCTCTCAGTCACTCTAAGCTGTGGGGAAAATACTGTGGTTGGCAGGGTAAAGCATTTATTGTGCGACACTGTCCTGAAACCTGGGCTGTGGACAAGCGAGGAGATAAGAAACGTGGACCTAATGGAGAGGCTTTAGTTTTGGCCTTCGGGAGGTAGAACATTCTAGTGCCCCCAGAGGAAATAAGCGGATCAAGGGTGGGGTGGAGGGGTAGGGGGAGGAGGGCTGAGAAAGACGAAGAAGGGGCCACTCCTGGGCTCTGTGGGTACAGGGGCGAGTCTGCCTCCTGGGTGTCTGGAGGGTGTAGAACACTGGGGGCGGTTATAAGGAGCAGTGTGTGATATCATGAGAACGCTAGAGTGAGGGTAGGACCCCGGGCCCTGGCCGCTCCCTGCTCTTCTTCCCTGTGACGCGTAGCTGGGCCAGTTTGGTGTGCAGTCCCTGGGAAGGTGGTCAACACTCAGATGTCTGATCTGAGGTATTTGGAATCCCCAGCAGGCAGCCTGGGCAAGTTTCCAGGGTTGCTGCTCCCCAGGAACAGCCAGCTGTTTTTCCTCACAGAACATAGAACAAGATGAGGGCTCAGAGGGGAGGAAGAGGTTTGCTTGGGTTTGATGAGGGATTTCCTGGCTGTGAAAACACAAAGGGCAATGTGATCTTTGGGATGGGGTGTCTATGGCACACCTGGCATCTCCTTCCTTCCCGTAATCCTGGTGAGGAGGAAAGCGGCTCCCCAGAGCTGCTGGCTTCACCTGTGCTGCTTAATGGGGACTGGACACAGAGCAGCCGTTAACCCTATGGCCACCCAGCCCCCAACTAGGTGAAGAGTGTTGCTGCCAAAGAAAGTCAGGGTCATTTCCCACCTTTCCTACCTTCCACGTGGTGTCCTTGACATCAGTTGTCTGAATGTTTTGCTTCAATATTGGAGCAACCATACTTAGTCTTAGAAGCATTTGTTTCTGAGAATTCTGTTGGTAGCAAAGACTTCTAGTGAGACAGGGGACACATGTCGTGCTGACTTGAGCAACAGAGAGAAGATAAGTCTAGTCCTTCCCAGGCGGCTCAGCTGGTAGATGGCTCCAGGGCTGGTAGATGGCACTGGGGCAGACGCTAAAAGCCAGAAGACCTTCGTCTACTTCTCTCTCAACTTTTTGGAGCCTTGGTTTTGTTGTATGAGATACAAACAGTTGTTTCTATTTTCTCTACTTCAAGGAGTTTCATAAAAGATCAAAATGAAAATATATGCAAAGGTGTTTTGAAAACGGTAACATGTGGAGTGAAAGAAGGTATTGTTACAGACACCCCTCCACTCACTGTGCTTGGAGTCATTGTCTTAAGCTGTATTTGTGAAATTATGGGTGCAGTGAAAACGTTAAAATCCATTTGGTAATGTTTAAATGTTGAATCTCAGTTTAGCCCAGGATGCTGTCTCGACAGACACTGAATTCCACAAGACGCTCCTTTAGTTATGGCATTCTGTGAAGGGTGAAGCACTGTTCACATTTGAAACACTCATGGAACAGGAACAGCATTTGTTGAGTTGAAAGACAGTCTGGTGTGGGGGATGAGAACCAAGGTTTTGGGCACAGACTTCCCTGGTTCAGGACCCTGGCTATGTCCTCATTCTGTGATTTGGGAGTCTAAACTTTCTCTGCCTTTGTTTCCTCATCTCTTAAGATAGAAGAATTAATGATAGTACAACCCTTAAAGGGTTGTTGTGAAAATCAACATGCTTTAACATGTGAGTTTTTAGAATAGCCCTGGTCACATGGCCAGCTCTTAACACATATGAATAATTGTTATGAGAAGTGCTATAGAGAAGTGATAATTGATCCCGTGGACACCCTGACTCAGAATACAGAGTGACCACTTTATGGATCTGTTAGGTTATCTCTGTCTTAGTCTATTTTGTGTTATTATCATAGAATATCTTAAGTTGAGTCACTTATAAAGTAAATAGGTGTTTTGGCTCATAATTCTGGGGACAAGAGGCACCAAACAACATGACGTCCTGATGAAGGGTCCCCTGGTTGTGTCACAACATGGCAGAGAAATGGAAAGGGGGTTAACAACAAGCAGAAGGGACTGGTGGGAAAGCAAGGAAGTTAGAAACCAGGGGAGGACCAGAGCTTTTCTTTTATAACAATCCACCCTCTGGAACTGACCCACTTTTGAGGATGGCATTAAGCCCCTCCTGAGGATGGAGCCCCCATGACCTGATGACCTTCCACCAAGCCCACCTCTTAAGTTTCTTCATGGCCTCACTGGGGACCAGGCCCCCAGCACATGAACCTAGGGGGACATACCACACCCACACCACAGCCCTGCCTGCTGTCTGCTTTGATGGAGACTGAAAACGTGTTGTTATGAAAACTGGCTCAGTCCCTGAATTCAGAGAGGTACTGTTCATGTCACTTGTTTCTCAAAGATCTTTTAAAATTGAAATGTAATTCACATACCACAAAATTCACTATACAATTTGGTGTGGGGGTGTTTGTTTTTTTAAATTTTGGTATATTTACAAAGTCATGCAGCTGGAACATTTCTAATTCTGGAACATTTTCTTCACCCCCAAAGGAAATCCCCTACTCATTAGCCATGGATTGCCACCTTCCCCGACTACCCCTGCCCCCACCTAGGCCCTGGAAACCCCTTCCTGTCTGTGTGGATTTGCCTATTCTGAACATTTCATATAAATGGAATTGTGCATTAGGTGGCCTTTTGCGTCTGGCCGCTTGTACATGAGGTGTTGTTTTCTGGGCTTATCAGTTCTTTTTATGACTAAATAATATTCATGGCAGACAGAGCTAGAGCACATTTTGTTTGCACTCATCATTTGGAGGCCTCTGGCTGTTTCCACCACTTGGCTACTATGAGCAATGCTGGGTTTGGGGGTGATTTACTTATTCTCCTGGCAAATTTATGCTCCTGGGGTTCATATGCCATTTGCTGTGTGGAGAACAAGGTGGTGGACAGGACTCCAAGAAGTGCTGCCCTCAGGGGCAGGCTTGGTGGCTTGCTGCACACGGAGGGCACTGCACAACTGAAGCTGTGGACTCGAGAGCGACTTGGTTTCGTGGGGAGATGTTTGGAGCTGGCAGAGAGTGTGTCAACAAAGCCCTGGATTTAGAATGCAGACTACGGGGCCCAGGAGGTGTGCCATCTGTTTTAGTCAGCTGTTTCACTGCTGTGACTAAAGGACCCAACCATAACAACTGTAAAGGAGGAAAGATTTATTTAGGGGCTCCCAATTTCAGAGGTTTCAGTCCATAAGAGGCTAGCTCCATTCCTCGGGGCTCAAGGTGAGGCTCCACATCATGGCAGCAGAGTGTGGCAGAGGGAAGCAGCTCACTGATGATCAGGAAGCAGAGAAAGAGACTCCACTTACCAGATACAAATATATACCCAGAGCCACGCCTCATCCCCTCTCCCCAGCCACACCCACCAGATCAGTTGTCACCCAGTTAATCTCTATCAGGGGATTAATTCACTGATTGGCTTAAGACTCTTACAACCCAATCATGTCTCCTTTGAACCTTCTTGCATTGTCTCACACGTGAGCTTTTGGGGGGCACCACGTCCAAACTATAATACCATCTCCAGTGTCCATAAGTGACACAAGCATCGTCCATTTGCAGAAGCATGGTGGAGGGAGCCAGGCCTGCTCACTGGCAGTGGACTCCAAGCCTGGCTGCAGACACCGATAACAACATCCAATGGCATCGCCCAGAGACACCAAAAGTTTTTAGCACTCAGCGGACTGGGTGGGTACAGGGCGAAGCCAAGGCCAGCACGGACAGGAGCAGGGGACTCCCAGCTGGTTAGTCCCTGAGCCCTTAATGGGAGTGAAGGTCAGACAGAGGTCAGGGTACGCATGCTGCAACACGATGCCCTTAGGTAGTTTTTGGTCCAGAGGATAGGTTCAGTAATCCTCAACAGATCTTTTCACTGTCTCCTCTGTGTCCCCCCAGGATCTTCATAACCTGCACCACCAAGTACTTTTGGATGAACTTGGGGTGGGTGGGCATTACCTACGAGAGTCAGAGTACTGCTATTCAGGTTAAGATAAATCAGGGCTCACATCGATTTCATTCTTGACAGGTATTTTCATGTGGCATGAAGACATTATCTCAGGGTGGCCTCTGAGGTAGTGAACCACTGACCAGTCTTTCAGAATAATGCTCATCATAATTAATTGTTAATTTTTTTCACATTTTTATTGAAGTGAAATTCACATAATATAAAATGAATCATTATCATGGGTGGGGTTATGTTTCCTCAAATTTATGTGTTGATGTCTGGAGTATTTCAGAATGTGAACTTTTTTGGAAAAAAGGGTCATTGTGGATGTAGTTAGGTTAGGATGAGATTAGACTGCAGAAGGACGGGCTCCTAAGCTAATATGACTGATAACCCTTAAAGTGGGGGATTTGGACACAGAGACACATACAGAGGAAAGAAGATGAAAGGAGGAAAAGAGAACCATTTGCAAACTGAGAGGAAAGTCTTGGAGTTATTATCATAGAATATCTTAAGTTGAGTCACTTATAAAGTAAGTGACTCACACCATCAGATGAAGACAATCTGAGACACCTTGATCCTGAAATTATGGTCCTCCGAACTGTGGGACAGTAAACTTCTGTTGTTTGGACCACCCAGCCGGAGCTCTTTGGGTACAGCAGCCCCAGCAAATGAACACCGCCATTTTAAAGAGAGCAGATCTCTTTGTCTATAGTACATGGTAATGTGCAACCAACATCTGTCTAGTTCTGCAACGTTCTCCTTACTCTTAGTTACCCAGTGAGCCTCCCCCAGACCCTAGGAGTCACTCCAGCCCAGCCACTGGCAACCACTAATCTGCTTTCTGTCTTTGTGGACTTGTCTGTTCTGGATATTTCTTACAAAGAGAATCCCACAGGATGATGGCTTCTTTACATATCATGATGGTGACGACTTTTCATTGGGTGCCTACTGATGGCCAGAAATGCTCCATGCACTTCACGACCTTCATAGCAGCCTCACTTTTCAGACAATGATACTGAGCTGCAGGGAGCTTTTTCTTAGATCCACAAGTCCCTCTAACGTCTTTCTGGTCAGCCTATTGAGTCTGCTGGAGCTTCTGTGGCCTGCCTCTCTTGCTTGCTTGTTGGCTCTGCACTTAGAGAAGAAGCAGGCTGGTCTAGAGTGCCCTCCCACTCATCCTGGGTCTCATAATGTTACTGGAGGCTGGCCTCTACCATTGAGATCATCGCCTTCCTGCCTCTGACTTAGGTTGAATTTGGCTAATGGGAGGTTAGGTGGGGAGGGAGAGCAGGAGGGGAGGGTGAGCAGGAGGGGAGGGTGAGCTATGTCTTCCATACCCCTTTCTCCAGTGCTTCGTCTAGGTTCCTGCCAGGCCACCAGTCCTCCATAGCTACTGTCACACTGCTTCCTTGCCTGGTCCCTTCAGCCCTGGGGCAGTGTGGGTTTCTGTGTGTCCCACCTCATTTGGTTCCTTAGCCCTAACCACAGCTCCCCAGTGCTTGCTCATGGAACCACGAGGGGTGGGGTGCATTCCCCTCTCCCCCAGGACTGGATGAGGCATTGGCTGATCTCCAGCCCTACGCCCATTGGCATGAGTTTTGTCATCCTTGCAGTGACAACTTGGGCAATTGCTTACTTTTTTTTCTTTTTGTCAATCACCTTCCTTTCATTTGTTTACTTACTAATGATCTGAACTTTGCTCTAAGCAATCATATTCAAGAAATCACAAGTTTGATGTGAAAGTTGTTTTCTTTCTCTGCTCTACATTAGAATCCACACATTCCTCTTTAAAAGCAATGGTCTCGGGTCCCATCATAGATCATCTTGCACCAACTTTCTCAGGTGGCTTTCATCTCAGACAGGCTGCCATTCGAGATAATGACTGAGACTTTGGTGCTTGTTTTAAGTCAAAAACATCTTAGTTGTTTATAGATTTAAATTGTTTTCTTTCAACTGTATTGCTGCAGTAAACAGAAATGAGGAAAATAGTTCTCCTCTTTATTCTTGTGCTGATGAAAAGCTTCTAAGTGCTACCAAATGTGGAAAAATCATTTGGGCTTTCATCATATTGTTGTGCAAAGAACGAAGATAAATCTGGTTTTGTGCAAGATGAAATTTTCTTTCCTCAGGTGGCCCTTGCTTTGGGGGATTTGGGAAGAAGGGAAAAAATGGAAACTTGACTAATTGTATTCTTTGCTGGAAAGGGACTCAGATTCCATGCCTGCTGCCGCAGAGTTACCATGCAAGCATTCAGCTCTGCGAATCCTGGCAGGTAGTGGTTTGAGGGCACAAAGCTCCTTTGAGAATCAGGACACGGAGACACCATTAAAGGTCTTTCCGTAGCTGGGATGTTACTTCACCTGCTCTTTAGAACCTAGTATCTGAATCTCTCTCACATTAGCTTTTCCCTTTGACTTTGACCTTAGGACTCTTGAGATTCCTGATCCACCTGCATAATCTCCATCCAACACATATTGAACACAGGGATTTTCACGCACTTCAGAGTGCATTGGAATATTCTGGAAGTTGTGGGAAAACAGCTGTGTCTGGAGAATCTCAGTCAGGAGGTCTGGGGTGGCCTGAGAATTGGCCCAGGTGTGTTTGTGTTGCTGGTCCGAGGACCACACTTGGAGAAGCCCTGGGATGACATGCTGAAGGTCTGCCATGCACCAGATCCTGGGGATGAAGAAGGGATGGCACAGGACAATCCTCCCTTCAGGTTGCCTAGTTGGCAGGTAATTCAGACTCTGCTGGGGCCAGTTGCCTCATCTATAAAATGAGCATGATTGCACTTACCTCACAGGACTGTTGTGAAAATTAAGTGATATTGAGTTAGAGACCTTTGCTATTTTAGAAGGACACATCTTGAGACCTTTGCGAGTCCTTAATTCTGTGAATACTATTAAAACATGTAATTTTCTCCATAAAATTTAGTTAAGCATAAGTAAAAATTTTAACTGACCCTTTCAGGCCCCTAATGATTCCCTAAATATGAGATTGAAGCCATTTATAAAGCAATTAAAATAAATTCTTGCTGGAACAGTCACTGAACAGTTTCAGAATTACTTTCTCTTGAATTCTTTTTGAGTATTTGTGACTCTAAGGCACTACCAAATTTGATATCTTACCCTTGAATTTACCTTACACTTCTTTTCACTTGCTCTTGATTTCCATTATTATTTGCAATTGACTTGCAAATGGGATATTTTTTCCCCATAAAGACTCAAAATATTTTACGTATCACAGTGCCGTGACATATTTAGTATTGAATAGGGAAAACAACAGGACCACCTGGCAATAGAGAGCTAGACAATGGGCTAGGCTCACTCATTAGCTCAGACATCTGCTGATACGCTAGCCACCCCAGGGGACTATCACACACCTCCCAAGGCCCCCATTCATATCGCAGTTAGGTAAATGATGTCGTTTGGAGTTGTACAAAGTGGTGATGGTGCCTATGAATGGAGGTCCCACTTGCAACCTTGTAGATCTTCCAGATTATCCACAAAATTTGGAAACTGAGATTTGGAAACCAAGGTTAACTTTGTTGATACCCAGGCTCTGATGGGTGTGTGAGGGTCCCTTTCCCAGCTTGCGCCTTCAGTTTGTACTTGTAGCATTGGCTCTACTTGATCTAATTTTGGCTCTTAACATAGCACCTTCCCCCAGGTTATCCCACTGCCTTGGGTCGGCCCACCTTTGGCTGGTATTTTGGATGCCTCTTACATAATTTGAGACTTCCTAATATTAAATGCAAATCTAAAACTTCTTGAGCTCTGACATGATGCCACAGTGTAATGGTTTAATTCATTCAAACCTGTTTCACGCACAAGCTTATTAAATATATGGCTTAAAGTAACTTCAGGTTATAGGTGTGAGGTGTTGTTTTAGTCAACTTTTTGGCTGCTGTCACTATAATTGATCTGACCAGCACAACTATAGAGGAGGAAGAGTTTATTTGGGGACTCACAGTTTCAGAGGTCTCAATCTATAGATAGCCAGCTCCATTCCTCAGGGCTCCAGGTGAGGCAGGCAGGAACAACATGGAGGAAGAGTGTGGCAAAGAGAAGTGGCTTCGTGGTGATCAGGAAGCAGAAAGACTCTACTTGCCAGATACAAATATATACCCAGAGCCATGTCCCAGTTCCCACCTCCCCCAGCCACACCTCTCACTTCATTTACTACCCAGTTAATCCCTATCAGGGGATTAATTCACTGATTGGGTCAGGACTCTCACAGCCCAATCATGTCTCCTCTGAACCTTCTTGCACTGTCTCACTGTGAGATCTTTGGGGATACCTCACATCTTCACCGTAACAGGTGAATATGAAACATGTGGCATTTGTGCTCAGATTTGGGTGCCATCCCCACATATCTCTTTATGTCCATGCAAACATTACAAAAGCCAAAAAAATTTGAAATCTGAAACATTTCTAGTCCCAAGCATTTTGGATAAGATACTCAGCCTGTCACACAGCAGGAGGAGGAGGTTCGAGTTTGGGTGTCAGATTTGCCACTTGTATTGCAAGGTCCAGACCAAGGAGTACAAGCCCTTTGTGTCCCACTGACTTCCTCTACAAACTGGTTTGTGTTGGAAAAATAAATGGAATGATAGAGTCACAGTGTCATAAAATTCATGTGTAAATTCATTTGTATTTCTTCCAATAGACTGGCCAAATTCTTTACTTTTTGGCATGAATTAAATAAATTAATTAGATTTTGATTTTCTTAGAAAGGGTGTATTTTAATGCACTGGCACTACTATCAAACAAAACGAAAGTTGCATTATTTTTTATAGAGTAGAGATTTCCATGTTCTTAATCCACTGTATCTTACTTTGAACAGGTTGAGAATCCCTGATCTGAGATGCTTGGGACCAGAACTCTTTTGTAGTATGGACTTTTTGGACTTTGGAATATTTGCAAATACATAATGCAATATCTTGGTGATGGGTCCCAAGTCAAAATACAAAATTTATGTATATTTCACATAAACCTTGTGCACATAGCCTAAAGGTAATTTATGCAATATTTTTAATGCACCTGTGTTTTGACTACAGCTTATCGCTGGAGATCAGGTGTGGAACTTTCCACTTATAGCATCATGTTGATACTCTCATTGTGTATTTTGGAGCATTTTGGATTTCATATTTTTGGATTAAGGAGGCTTAAGCTATATTATGATAATCAAGTTTTGTAAACAGTTGTTTTCCTATTCTTTTCTGAATTTAAGGATTTGATTGTCTGCTTTTCTGATTAGGAAGGCCTTGCTTTGCTGTGGTCTGGTTTTCATCTCTGGAGTGCAGAGGTATGTTGAACTGTCAGGCCTGTCTGCTTGTGGACCTCGCCATGTTACCAGTGGTGATCAGGGTCCTGGGTGAGAGCTCTGATCAGACCAGGGAGGGCCTGGCACCTGCCGGTGGCAGAACTCCTTAAATAGTTGATAAAGGCATCTGCCTCTGCCTCCACATATCTGGGTCTCGGGACTGTTCTCCTCATGTGGATGACAGTGGGTCCGGTCTAACTTGCAGGCTACTCGTTCCCAGCAAGAGACCTAGCTGCTTTGGAATATGCAGAAGGGGCAGCACTGCAAGACCATAGTTTAAAAATTAACACATATTTCTTGCTAGGCTGAATTAAAGCAGAATGCACAGTTCAAGGAAGACCCGAGCTCCAAGACACCTTAGCCTTTTAGCTGGAGATGTCTGGGCTCTCTGATGCCATGTTCTCACTGCCCTCGGGCAAGCTCAGTGTCTTACATCTCTTTGCACCAGCTATTCAACATCCGAGGACAACTGTCATGCTTTCTGCCTGATTTCTCTTTTTCTAGTGAGAAGTCTAGTTTCTAAAACTATTTCTGATAGGATATTGCCTTGGATTCCAGAATCTCCTTAGTCACTTTCCCCCAAACACATTGGTTTCTTTGTGTCCTTACTAACATGAATAAATAATTGCAATATTCCAGAGAAAACCATCTGGGGAATGTGACCTTTCTAATCTTAAACTAAATAGCATGTATTTAACCCTTCCCTGGGAAAATGATACCTGGAATTAGATTCACAATTTTAGTAAGAAGATGGCAGATTAGACCACATCTAATACAAAAGATTTAGAGTGTTCAGAGGTCTGGAATTGTAATCTATAATATTGATGATCATAATAGCTACCATTTATTTAGTGCATATATTACACAAGGGTTATAATGGAATTGAAATAAAATCTCATAATTTCGTGAAGTAGGAATGTACCATATTAAGTCCTGTTTTGGAGATCAGTGGGATTCAGCATTGTGCCTAAAGCCTGCCAGCCAGGAAATGCAGAATGAAACACTTGTATATTTTCCACTGCCCCCATTACCTTTCTCTTGTGTGTGTTTGGATGGTGAGGGGAAAGGAAGTGTTTAGCCTGTAACCAAGACTCCCTGCCTTCATGAAGTCAAGGCTCATTATTTATTCAAAGAGAAGACTTTGGACCTTAATAGGAGTGAACTGCTGTGGAGAATGCGGATGGGACCCTTGCCCCCCACAAGCTCTCAGACTCACAGTTCTCTCACCCCCAAGCATGGTGCTCTTTGCAAGCAAAGCCTGTATCTCTGTGAGATCCTTGCATTGTGGTAAAATAAACAAACAAACAAACAAGCGAAAGTGGTTCTATAAAGTGTCATGCAGCTAAAATAAAGGATTGAATTATCTTTGCCTCTGTTGGCCCCTGTGCCGGTGGGAACACATACATGTCCTCTGCTTGGCTGTGCAGAAGCACCCGAAGTGCATCTAATGTGTGTCCTCCAGGTCTGGGTGTGGGATGCTGGGCTTTCCACTTTATGAAACTTGCTTCTGACCTACAAGTGGGGTTTGGTCAGTCTGTGCTGTGACCTGTAGCTTGGGACTATCGGGTAACTGAAATCTTGTAAGCAACCAGCTCCTTAGGGGAACGCTGCCCAGGCTAACCCTCATTTGCTGCACTGAATGGTCAGTTGGAGTTCACCACATGGTTTCAACAACTTAGCACATACACGATTCCAAGGGTCTTAGGAACAGCAGCCACATGACCACACGCAATAGCCTGAAGTAGACATGCCAAAGGATCAGGAGAGTCATGAAATCCTCTTCAAGCTATGCCGCCAATTCCATAATTATCAGCATTCCTTTCATGTACTGTAAGAGTCTGCATAATTTCCCTGTGGTAGAATGCAGAGAAATCAAAACAATAAACTAAGAGATCTACCAATTCATTGGAGCACAAAATTTAAATCTGTGTTTGCTAACAATATTTCAATTTCTGGGCAAATCTAACATGGAGAGACTGAATAATTATATTTCTGTCTTGACTTTGGGAGGAGTTTATTTATTTATTGCTTTGGTTAAGAATGCTGAAAACCTGGAACTCTCTACTGTGATGTTTACCTTTGTTAGATAAATTTATTGCTTAACATTGTATTGATTTTGTCTTACAAACGTGCTCATCAGCTGATCCCCCTAGGTCTTAGAGTAAAAGAAATTTAGCATCCAGTTTAGGATTGTAGGATGGCAAGTCCTTTAATGAAGAAAAGAAGCATAAAAACATACTATTAATCAGCTGTAATATTGCCTCACAGTTTACAAAACATTTTCAAGTCCTTGATTTGCTTTGATTCTATCCTAGGCCTTTGAAGTCAGGAGACCAAATTTGCCATGGGATGGCTTTAGATGGAGAGTTTCATCCTGCTGCATGTATTGCTTTTTTTTTTTTTTCAAAAATTTGAATTCAGTCATGTTGAGAATGTGCAACCCTGAGAACCGTGCCTTTGAACAGAAAAAAAAAAAAAAAAAAAAAACCTCTGTCAATTCAAGTGTAATTGGGAGATGCCGTGTTTCCACACTGCGTGTTGAGAAAGGCAAATGAAAATGAAATGAAATCGCGCATTTCACCTTTCAGTAGTTCCCGTATTCCTTCATCCATTCATTTCTCAAATACCTACCGAGCGTCTGTTACACAGCGGATGTTCTCCTGCATCTGTAGCTCAAATCTTGAGACCAAATTGGTAGCTGTTAAGAACACGGGCTCTGGTGCTACCAAATTTGGCGCAACTCTATCCTCTGTCATTGCCCATGTGACCTCGAACATACAGTGTTTCCTCTTTCAGTGTTTCTTCTAAAATATGAGTAATTATAGTACTTCTGATGCCAGTGGCTTTAGGTGAAGTGAACATGGGGTTTAACATGGTGCCCGGCACAGAAAAGAGGCCTGAGAATGACAGAGTGAGACGCCCTACCGTAATGGAAACCGCTGTGCAGGATGTTGACCGCAGCCCTCAGGACACACTGGCTCTGGTGGACTGAGCGACGATCAACGCAATACAGTTGGCCCTCTGACTTACGATGGCTCAATTCAGGAGTTTTTGACTTTGGAATTTTGAACTGTGTTATGGTGCAGAAAATATGCATTGTGTAGAAACCACACTTCAAACTGTGATCTCTCCCCCCTGGTGATATGCCCTTGGATCCTCCAGTGATGCTGGGCAGTGGCCGTGAGCTGAAGCTCCCGATACCCACAAGGTCACGGTGGCACCAACTGGCACTCTCCAGTGCCCACAGCTGCTGAGCTCAGACGCTTGGCAGGGGACTCTGGCAGTCAGTGGGGTGTTCCGCCTCCCAGGGTCTGACAGGAATGGAGCCCCACCATAAGTCGGGAACCTTCTATCCTCAGACACTTAGAGACCCTGCAACAACGCACTCGCGGGCTGGTCCCTCGCAAATGGCCATGGTACCATCTTGCGTTATTTTGGTCATAAGTTGCGGGAAGCAACCCGATTTGGCTTGCAGAATAAAGAGACTTCACTGTCTCTTGTAGGTCACCAAGTGGCAGGGCCAACTTTAAGCACACCTGCTCTCCTAGCTTGAAAAACCAGGACAGTCTCACATCTCTTGATCTTATGTAAAGGTGGCTTCCTTCTAAACTGTCCCAAGTTTTTCCTTAAGGTAGGAAAGAATGGCTGTGACATCTGTGAGCCCTGTGTCCCCCGCTTCCTGCTGGGGTCTGGGATGCAGTTGGGGGTACTGAGATACTTGTTTCACATACAAAATTTAGGGAGAGGGAGCCTACAAACACAGGCATCAAGATAGACAAAGTTATTGTCATATGTAAAAAAAAAAAAGAATGAAAAAAATCTGTATTGAACAAAATAATCAAAGATTTAAATAAATAAGGGTCAAAACCAGCTAAACAGAGTTGGTTTTTCCCAATGGTTGCAGCAAACATCCCTTTGCTCTTGTGGCCCTGAGTAATGTCCTCATGCCAGAATCAATTGCTGTAGCCAGAGGAATGGGACATGGCCAGTGGCTTCAACTAATGGGTCCCGTGTCAGCCAGCCTCCCATTCCTGTGACAAAATGCCTGCAATAAACAATGTAACAGGAGAAAAGGTTTATTTTGGTTCATGGTTTCAGAGGTTTTAGTCTATGGTTGTTTGGCTCCTTGTGTCTGTCCTGTGACGGACAGGGCAGTACATCACAGAGGAAGTGTGAGGGAGGAAGCTGCTCACCTTGTGCCGGCTGGGGAGTGGACCGGGAAGAGGGGGCTGGGTCCTCCTATCCCCTCCTCGCCCCCAGGTCCCCTTCTTAAAGGTCCCCCACCTCCCACCAGTACCACAGGCTGGTGACCAAGCCTTTAACACAGCCTTCAGGGGACATTTAAAGTCCAAACCATAACAAATGTCCCCCTGCAGCTTGGGGTGGAGTTAATCCCATTTCAAACAAATGACTATGAAGAGGGGGAGAAGAGGCCACCAAAAAAGCCCCACTGCCCCAGGAAGGGATCAGAAATCCCAGGTGTTAATAAGGTCAGGTTCACATTGATGTTAATTTGACCAGATTTCATCTCTTCTCTGGCCCCCAAACCATCTGTTTTCTAATTGTTTCCAGTTGATAGTTATTGTAACTATCAAAAGTTCAGATTCTGCCTGGGTGGTTTGATTTTAATGAGGTCTAGAGGGAAGAGCCGTGGGTGCAGGCAGGAGAACCCCAGGGTGTTAGGGTATCCAGGTATCTGCACGGTTTCTGGAGGGGACCATCATTGGACTTGCAGGCCACAGGGTCTCCTTCCTGCCTGTGGGCAGCCATGGCAAGGGAGTTGAGGGTGTGTGCATGTGCTGGTGTACATGTCCCTGGGAGGGTGAGCGGTGCTCGGGGAGGGATGGGAAGTGAACAACCTGAGCACATTTTCCATGGGTGGATTGAGGACCCCAGGGAGCAGGGAGCAGAAGCTGTTCTCCCGGGAGCACTAATTTGTGTGCAGCATGCTCAAGGTGTCTTTGTGTACAGCAGCTTGTCCTGTCCTTTGGAGCTGCTATCTGTACCTCCTCTTTTAACAGATGAAAAGATGGAAGCTCAGAGATCTCAAGAACACATATAACTCTAACGAATAACAAGACAATGGCTGAGATCAGATTTAGACTGAGAGCATTCTGGCCCCGAGGATGATGCTCTTTTCCATGTACCTGGCCTGACCAAGGGGGTTCATGATTAGGCCTGGAACCAAGAGCCTGGGCGTGCTCCCCATTCTGTGACTTGGGCACATCTCCTCTTTCTGGGCCTTGGTTTTCTTATTTATACCATGAGAGTCAGGTTTGAATTTTGGTTTCTTCTTAAAAAGGCTCAAAGTGAACCCTTCCAATGAGACTTGGAGATGGGGAGTGGGTGAGGTTGGAGATCGCCAAGTCATGCCAACTCAGCCTCCTAGTCCCACTGAAAGCTCCTGGGTACCAGTGAACTCAGTTTTCAAACCCCTAAACCAGATAAAAGTTCCTTCCAGTCCTACCATTTTGTGCCTATGGCTCTGATAATTCTCTGGAGGAAGCAGAGAAACAGAAATTGGAAAGCTGTGGCATGAAGTATGTGAGAATTCAGGAGTTCTGACCCAGGTGAGCAGAATGTACTAAGAGATCCCAAGCCATTCAGCTGGGGACGAGCCGAGAGGGATGCCCCTGAAGGTGAATTAATAGCTTGGCCGGGGGGTCCTGCTTCGTTCTGAGTCTTCTTTTTCCCCTTTCGGATGCATCTTCCATATTCTTTTAGGACAATGTTATTGTCTCTTTGGGTGTTTGGAATCTGTTACAGGGAGGTGTGGGCATAACAAAGGATAAAGTGGATTAGATCAGGGTTGGAGATAATGAGAATATTAAATTTGTCTATACAGATTGGCTTTAAGAGTTGTAAACAAACAGTTGATAAATAAAAAAGAAGAGGAAAATAAAGAAAGAAAAGGAAACCCTTTCTTTTTCATTCTTAAAAGAAATCCATAATGGGTTTTCCTCATAAACTGCAATTATTTTTAAATAGCACTAATGAATAATTTAAAGACCCACTGGGTTAAGCAATTAGTTTTAAGTGTGGATTAATTGCTTTCTTTATAATATTCCATATTCATTTTTTGCATAATATGGACAGATATTTCATCTTCTTTAAAAATATTTTATGTTTTCTAAAATGTTCTGATAGGTGAGAACAGAAGCTGCGGCAGTCATTGTAAAGTGTGAAGCACGTGATGCAGAGCCAAGTGCCCTGCGCTCAAGGAGCTAACACTACCCTGGCGTCCTCTCCCAGCCCGGCTCCCTCGGCTGTCCTCTAGCAGTGGGCAGCGTATGTCCTTTAGCGTGGTGGCTATCAAATGTTTTATATATTTGCAGTTGGACACATACCTTTATTTTGTTTACTTATTTTTAATGTGGTGCTGAGGATTGAACCCAGGGCCTCACATGTGCTAGGCCAGTGCTCTACTGCTGAGCCACAACCCCAGCCCCTAGTTATAGTTCTTGACCTTGTTGCTGGTTACCAGGCGCACACCAGAAAGAATCACTAAGTGCTATCATGGTTTTATGTGGTTATCTGTTCCTGTGTTTTAGTTTTCTGTATAAAGTTTAAGAAATATAGGCTCCAGCAGGTTGATGAGCCTCATCCTGACAGTGTGGACGTCTGTATGGTGGCTTCCTTCCCACTTTGTTTTTTGTGGTACTGGGGATGAGACCCTGGGGCTTTCCACCACTGGGCTATACCCCAGCCTGACTATGTGCTGAGGCTACCCTTGAGGTTGTGATCCTCCTGCCTCAGCTCCCACAGTCACTGGGATTACAGGCATGCTCCACCATGCACGGCCATGCCCACATTTTAAAGCAGAGAGCAGGTTGAACTGAAAAATGAAAAGGAGATTTTAGGGGGTCACAGGAAACAGAAGCATCCAGCTGGCCATGCTGTACAGTACAGGTGTCGAGGGCTTGAGAACCAAAATCAGGAGTCTCACTTTAATATTAAAGTCTCCCTCCCCCACTTGCAGCCTTCCTGCACCACTGGACAGGGCAGGGACTTTGCTAGCTGACACTCTCAGGCCAGGGCCCACAGTGCCTCTGGAAGGAGACATTTTCATAAAGGGGGCAGGTGGCAGGGAGAAAGGAGCACATAGCCTTGTTGGGTTGTCAGCCTCAAGTTAAGAAGGCCTTTCACCTCGGGCTGGCTCATTAGGGTGTCAGCTTGATGGACCCCAGGAATATCTAGGAAACTAGCAAGGCATGACTCTGGGTGTATCTGTGAGGATGCTGCCAGAGGAGGTGGCAGGGAAACTGGGTGACCCTGTTGGGAAGACCCCCTCAGCATGGAGAGGCCCCGTCCAGGTGAGGGCCCAAATAGAAGAAAAGCAGTTGGGGCTCCTGCTTCCGGAGCCAGGCAGGATTTCCCTGCCCTTGCACATGTGGACTCTCCTGCCTTTGGACCACAGGACTTAACACAATTGCCCCCCAAGTTCTCAGGCTGGAGGACATGGCCCGAGCCACATCACTGGCATCCTAGGGTCTCCGGCTGGCAGATGAACTCTGATGGGATGTCTTGGCTCCAGAGCCAGGTGAGCCAGATCCCAAGTCCTCTCTCATATCCTAGGATTCTGTATCTTTGGCAATCACTGAGCAAGACACACAGCCTCACAGAGAGGCGCACGCCCCTGGCCTTCCCAGCCTGAGTCTGCTCTCTCCACCAGGCACCTGAAGGTTAACTGTGACCCTCATTTAGTTGATTCTGACTGTCTCCATACTTAAGGAACTTCAGAAGTATTTCAAACAAAGCCTGTGGAATGGTGGGAGTGAAAGTCCTGGCCTTGGTCCTGACCAGAGCAGCTTTGTAACCTTGGACAAAAGGAAGTGGGTGCCTTTTAATCAATCAAGAGCAGTAAATTTTACTAATTTTGCCCTCCAAGGACACAAAGGCACAAAGCTTTTTATCTCCCTAGTTGGTGGACTTTTTCTTTTGTATTCAGAAAAATTATCCTAACTTGGAAATAAGTCAAATGGGTAAGGGCCATGGGCTTTCAGCGTCATACGCAAGCCCAGACCTACCCAACGTGGGGGATATGTTTTGTTCAACTCTCTGGTTATTATTCATTAAATGGTTAGATTATGTGAAGTTATACTTAAGTTGGAGAATTTTATCTAGTAGAGATGCAAGTAATTCCTGTTTGAAACTGATGACCCCAAAGGTTAGGTTTGTTACCCTGTTGGACTTAAAACATTTTGTATTTGAGAAATCACATCCTAACATTTCTTTTGTAAATTTATTTTTCAATACCTCCCTCTTAAAATGTTCTTTGAACCTGTCTTAACATACTACTGTTTCTCTCATTGATGAATGAATTGAATAAAATCTTTGACAGGTGTTCATTTTATGGTTAGGCGAGAGTCAGGATCTTCTCTTTTCAAAAATAATGATTTCTGTAGGTTGCTCTATAGTGATGCCCAGTGGACTCATCTGACGAAGCCAATTAAACGATGTTGGTTGAGAAGTGTATCTAGAGGACCCCTGAAGCCCAGGCATGTCTTTTTCTTTGCTTCCAGATCAAGTCCCATGTGGCAAGAGAACTACTGGCTCCATATTTCTCTAGATTTCTCTCTCTCTTTCTCTTTCTTTAGTTCTCTCTCTCTTTCTTCATGTCTAGAGATAATGACTTTTTGATTTGTTTCTGTGTTTTTATTCCTATTGGGATCCCCAGTAACTGGAGATTTGGTTTTATGGTGTGGCCATTTGGTGATCTCTTGTCTATGGGCAATAGAGGTCTATTCTCTGCCCAGTGAGATGAAGATTCTGCTTTGCTAGCCTTTTTCTATTTTTTGCATATTGCTCTATTTGTGAGTGCAAATCAATTAAGAATTTCATGCTCACTGGAAGAATAGTCCTTTGAGATCTGAACCAGTTTTTTTTTTTTTTTAATGTTTCTGGGATTGTTTTTAACTTGATTCTGGAGCTGTGAGCTGTGTCTGGGCATGTGTGTCTATTTTTCAGAAACAGCCTTGACATCTCATTGTACAATTGTGAATTTTTTTTCTTTTTTTGCCTCCCAAGTAGATTATTGCATGTCTTAAAAGAAAGAAGTTCTGATCTGATTTCTTTTCAGAAATTGATATTTATGTAGGTTTTACATTCTCCAAATTTATAAAAATAATAAGGAAAGTACCTCCTTTAAAGTACTAGATAAAAAAAAATTCTTGCTGAATGAGATAGTTCAGGAGATGAATTGATATAGGAATCCATGTTAACTTAGTTAAGATAAATCTTTAATTCAGTAACTTTGATTTAAAAAACAAGTTGTAGCTATATTTCTTCCCATTTAAGCTTGGTATAGAGATTTTGGTTGCTTTTCTCATGGACTTCCCTCTGGGTTTACTGATCAAATGCACTAATATTCCTATACAGCATTTTGGATTATGAAAATGTAAATTTTGTTTAAATTGAATGGTCATTCTGAAAACTGTTGTACTTGTGCTTTGTAGTATATCAGCTTTGGAGTATGTAATTTCCACATCCTGAGGTAATTTGAAACCTTGAATTAATATTCAGTTGAGTTAATTTGATATTATTGAGGAGGTAATATCAGGGAGAATGAATAGGGAAACGCTGATTAACCTTGATTCCTAAGCACTGTACCTGCTATTTTTATATGCCATGGAGAGCTGAACTTTCAGGTCACAAGGAGGAACTTGGTTCATTTTCCTGCATTAGGAGAGTGAGAAGAATTGTGATGTGCAGACAGCTCTGAGTGTGTTGATGAACACGGAAGCTTCTCTATGAATGACTTCACTTTCACAGTCCACCAAACTGCTCGTGTGTGACGGTGAGTTTTAACTCACCCTCTGCGAAACAGAAATCAGTCATTTTGGTTATGATTACTTGTGGGGGTTTTATGTTCTGACTGTCTCTTTTCAGTATCATTCTGGAGGTTCTAGTCAGCACCACAAGGCAGGGGAAAAGCAACAAGAAGAAACAAAGGCACCCAGATTAGAAAGGAAGACATAAGTGGCTCACTGCTGGATGGCCTGGTTGTCTACCTGAAAAATCCCAAAGGATCCACAGAGAAGATCCTGGAAACCACAGTCAAGATCCTGGAACCCACAGTCAAGCTTAGCCAAGGGTACAAGCTACAAGGTCAATATACAAAAGTCATTTGTATTTCATACTTACTAGCAATGAATATTTGGACATTTGAAAACCCATTACCATTTACAGTGGTATCCAAACCATGATGCATTTGGGCATAAATCTAACAAATTCTGTACACCATGTCTCTGCTGAAAACTACAGAAAAGTGACCCATAAAATAGAAGACAGCCTCAGTAAACAAGGACATGCCCATGGGCTAGAAGATGTCATTCTTCTCAAGTGGATCTACCGGTGCAGCGCACCCTCAGCTTCCTTGTAGAAAGCATCAAGCTGATTCTAAAATTTATGTGGAAAGGCCACGAATCTATTGTAGAGCCATAATCTTTAAAAAGAACAAGACTGGAGCATTCTTACTAACCATATGCCACACTGCCTACCAAGCTCCATGATCAGGAGTGTGGGTGGCCAAAGGGTGACACACCAACCAGGAGCAGACTGAGTCTAAATACAGTCTCCAGCAATGTATGGCCAACTGGTTTTGATAAAGGCACACGGGGAACAATTGACAAATTGTAGTCTTTCCAACAAGTGCCTCAGCAGTTGGATATCCACCTGCAAAAGAATGATTCTTTAATTCATAGCTGGAGCCATACCCGAAAATGGATTCTAGAACTAAATGTAAAGACCAAACTATAAAAATTCTAAAAGGGAAACATAGGAGAAAAATCTTTGTCCTCGAGTGAGGCCATGTTTTGTTGGCTATAACACTAAAATCACAGCCCCTCAGAGAAAAATAACAGATAAATTGTACTGTATCAGAATGTAAAACTTGGCTTTCAGAAGATGCTATTCAAAGAATGTAAAGACAAGTCACCAATGAGGAGGAAATGCTACTAAACATCTGTCAGGTAAGGCCCCTGCCTCCAGAATGTGTCAAGAACCATCAACACTCCATAAAAGGAAAGTGAACAGCCCAAGTTTAATGGAAAATCATTTCATTAAAGAAGAGGTATGGAGGGCAAACCCGTTTATGACAAGATGCTCATCATTAGGGAATGCAACTTAAACCCATACTGAGATACCTCTGCACACTTACTGGAATAGATAAAGACCACTACCCTATTGCTGGGTGTAGTGGGCACACCTGTAACAGGCCTGGCTGAGGCAGGAGGATCACTGAGGCCAGCCTCAGCCGCTTAGTGAGACCCTGTATCAAAATTAAAAACAAAAGCAGGGCTGGGGTATAGCTCAATGGTAGCACATCCCTGGTACAAAGACAAACAAGCAAAACCACCGCCACTACTAGTGACAACAACAAATCCCTGAACAGCAGCAACCCCAACGGCCACAGGGCTTGATGCGTGCCAGGTGCTTGTCGAGAGAGAAAGTCCTGGAACCCTCCTCGTATGTTGCTGGTGACCATGCACAATTAATCGGGCACATGGGAAATAGTTTGGTAGCACAATATTCACTTGTCCCAAGAGCCTGCAACCTCATTCCTAGACATGCCCATGTGAAATGGAAGCCTGAGAAGCCAGGTACCCACATTTTTGTAAAGATTTTACTCATAATTGCTCAAAAATGGAAGCAATTACACTGTACTCTAATTTGTGAATGGATAAACAAATTGTTGTGCATCCAAACAGTGAAATCCTACTCAGCAATAGGAAGGAGCTCACTGTGGAGACTCAGCTATACAAATGCTCATGCTAAGTGGCAGAAGCTGGTCTTGAAAGGCCATGTCCTGTGGGATGCCATTTGCATGACATTTTAGAGAAGGAGACTCTACAGGGTCAGAAAACTGACCAGTAGTTTCTGGACTGGAGGTGGAGTGAAGGGCTGATTGATAATGAGAACCAGGTGATTCGGAGGCGATCATTGGTAGAATTACGTCTTGATTGTGGGGGTGGTGGGCTGACTGCATGTTACAGAATTGCAGGACTGAAAAAAATACCAGGATGCACAGTAGGAGTGGATTTGATTGTATATCAGCCAGACCTCAGGGCTGGGGAGGTAGCTCAGCAGTATATGCTTTCTTAGCTTGCCTGAGGAGCTGGGTTCAATCCCCAGTGCCCAAAAGCAAAATAATAATAGTAGAACAGTCAAGGCTGAAAGGTATACTGGAGAGCAACAGAGGTAAATAAACAATGTGTGCAAACTCATGGGATCAAACCTGGTGTTTCAAGAAAAATAGGGACTGGATTTGTCCTGAAACACAGCTCGTCCAGAACATCAGTGCACAGTGAGAAGGTCAAGCAAGGTGGAGAGGTTTAAAGCAAGTGCATTTTATTTGTTTGGGTTTATAACGCCACAGCTTGAAATGAACATACACAAAGGGGCTAACATTTTGGCAAAGTTTTGTCAGTTTTGCTGAATTTATTTAAAAGATGAGGTAAAAAAATGGAAAACACATGAAACCTTTCCTGCTAACTGCTATATTAATTCAGAATTGGAATGTGGCATTCTCTCTTTAACAATGATACATAGATTTTATAGTCTTTTTCTGTCTAGATAGTGGATAGTCTACCTAGATTTTAGAAAATCATTTTTCTGGCCTTGTGTTGACTTTGCCATTTTTTATTATTTAAAAAATAACAAAGGACAAAGAATCTTCACTGTAAACAAGCTCAGTTTCCCTGAAATCTTGCTTGTAAAATATTTTATAGTATTTTGTTTGATTAACCAGGCAGCCATGAGTCCATCTTACTCAAGGGGCCAAATTTCCTTTGAAGTCTTTTTTGATACTGCCCAAATTTGGACATTATGCTGAGAAAAATAATATAACAATATTTTAGATTTTTCAGAAGTTTCTCTGACTATGATAAAGATTTTTCATTTTACCTTATAAAAACATAGATGCTAGAAGTAATTAGTTTTTTTTTTTAAAGTAACTCCATATCTCCAAATTAATTCACCATTATTATAAGAACTGCATGGGGAAAATTGTCAAATCAAAAGAATGTTCAGCCTGCCCTAGGTTAAGTTTCCAAAGCTAAAATGGTATTAATTTAAATATTTCAGAAATTGTACACTTCCAGGGATGCCCTGGAGATTGGTCGTTACCCTCCCTATCCACAGCAGGTTCTTAGCCTCAGGGGTACAGCGATCAAGCTCTGATGGAATAGTACCGATTCTTCTCCAAGAGAGCCTTTCCTTCCCTGTTCTGGTATTATTGATTACTGTAATAAATGAACCACCACCATTCAGTTTCATAATAAAATAGGTTTCTGCCTTCTTCTAATGCTTGCCTGAAGCTTCTAAATGCTAGAATCTGTCTTTGGTGGGAAGGTCAGTCTCAGAGCCTTGTGGAAAAGACTGTACCCCAGGGAGGAAAAGCAGCACCTTTTCCTCACCCTTTGCAAAACTCACGGCCAAGGTTCCCATAACGAAAGACAGATTGGTACCAGGAAAGCCTAGTGGGTTTAGTTAGTAGGAATTTTACATGACATAGAGGCCTTTGGAAATGAAAACCCAGACCCCAGTGGAACTGCTTTTCTGCTAGGGCTGATGAGGGAGTAGACAGCTGTGGAGAAACCTGACTGGATGGGTCTTATGTTCTACCCTTGAATATGGGTCTTATGCTCTACTTTCGGGGGAAAGTAGGACAGAGAAATCTTTCATTTGGTCTGGGGGAGAAGGTGGAAGAAGGCAGGAAGAGGAGAAGGTCAGAAAGACCTTGATGTTTCTCCAGTTGGAAAAAGAGACCCAATTCACCCCATCCAAACTCGTTCTGTTCTTAAGATGGGAAATGAAGTGACAGCTTGATTTGGCTGAGTCAAGAGCTCTTGAGCTCACAGTCCTTAGAAAAAATTGGAGTTAAAGTTCTGTGGTCAGGAGGGTGCTGCTTGTGCCATCCAGGCAGCAGGCAGTGCTGTGGGGACCAGCCTAGAACAGCTTGAGCATGCTGGAAGAGGCCAGAGGTGACAGACGTGGTGGGAGCACAGCAGAAAGAACTTACAGACAGATTTGAAAAGGGAGCATGAGAGAAGGAAAGGAGCTAGATGACACCCAGGTTTGTGGCTTGAGCAGCTGGGCAGAGGTTGCTGACATTGACTGCTGTGGGGTGGAAGAAAGAGCCATCTCAGTAGAGCGGAAGCCAGTAGTTCTATTTGGGACATGTTACATTTGAGAAGCTGTGAGACATCCAAGTTTCCACTGTTGAGGCCAAAAGAGTAAGACACCTTCCTACCCAGTGAGAGACCTTCCTCCAAATAGTTGGGTGTGGCCAACACTCCTGTGGCAAAAGACACGTTAACCAGGGGGAGGCATAGCACGGTTTTTAAATCAGAGTCTTACATGATATGGGAGCCTCTAGAGATGCAGACCTAAGTACCCAGGATGAACTATTTTTATGCTTAGGTTCCACGAAGAATGGACAGACTTATAGACGTGATTGGACCATGGGTCTGATATCATGGTACTAGGCTGAGGGGGACCCAACAAAGCCTGTCTGTCCAAATTCTTCTCAGCCTCTCTGGGGCTTGACTGGGGCAGGCTCCCTCTGGGACGTGGGTCTTATGATCCACTCTCAGGCAGGTAGTCAGTGAATCTCATGGCCAGCTCCACAGAAAGGCAGGGAAAGCTTGAGCAGCATTTCAAGGTTTTGTGACTGACTTTGAGGGAGAGGAGGTCTAGTTCCTATGACTCAGGCTGGGGGAGGAAAAATTCTGGTGTCTATGACTTGCTTCAGTGGGGAGAGAATGACGAGGGATAGGAAGGCAGGGGAAGGTCAGAGAGAACCTGCTTCCAAGGCTGCTCTGGGGTCTACCTGTTCATCTTCTCCACTTCAGTCTCAGCGTGCCCAAGTGCCACACTTCAGGGCTACTGCACTGGGATGTTCCAGCTCACAGACCAGGTGGGGAGAGAAATGCGAGAGTGGTCAGCTCATAGGAAACTGGATAGCCCCTGGTGGGGAAGAGAAGAGCTTGAGAAGGACCTTGGGCTCTGCATTCTGGAACTCGAGGGGAGGAGAAGGGCCAGACAAGGAAGAGGTAGGCGACATCCAGGAAAATGTGGCGTCCCCAAACCTAGAGAAGAAACTATGTGAAGGAGGGCCACTCAGCACTGTCCAGGGCTGCAGAGAGTTAGGGGACAGGATGAAGGCAAAGGACCCACCCTGGGCTCTGGCCATGGGCAACATCCATGAGAGTCCCCTCAGAGAAGAGGTGGCAGGAAAGCTGGAGTTTCACAGAATGACTGAATGCAGGGTTGGGATTTTGCTGATGACAATAATAGTGACAGTTAATTATGACTCATAATCCAGTAGGTGTTTATGAAAATTGTTTCATCTAACTATCCAAGCAGCTCTACCAGGTAGGTAGAAACAGGTCCTCCAACCCATTCTGTATTTAAAGAAATGGAAATTAAATTATTTAAATTAATTAGGGTCATACCTATCAGTGGCAAGCTATTTAACTTACAGCCATGTCTTAAATACTTGCATAAATTAAAGCCTTGCTGTGACCAGATATGTGATTCTGGGTGTTAATGTTTCTAAGATTTGGTTTTCTACATTTTTCGTAAAATGGGAATCCTACCTATAGAGTGTTGGACCATCAGTGGGGCTATTTTCTTGCAAAGTCCCGACACAGAGCCTCATACACATGGAGGACTCTAGCTATCTAGTATGACCTACTCAGCTTGCAGATAGGAAACCGGGCCCCAGAGCGGCTGGGGAGTGTGTCCCAGGTGCACGGGGAGTGTTTAGAGGAAGCCTGCCAGCGCCCTGACTTCTGGCCAGTGTACTGAATGCCAGGCACCTTGGACAGCCATCTTTCTGAGATGCTCCCTATCTAGGGACAGATCTATTCTTTGATGCAGCCCCAATGCACTCATGAGCTGCTCAAAATATTCCTCACTCTGGCAACAAATAACTTGCAATGTCATTACCTGCATGATGCCTTTTGAAGCAGCACTGCTCCCAAGAGTGCTCTGTCACTGGAGTGACAGTCCCTCATGTTGTACATCTCCCAGAGGCTGACACTCTGCCTTTGTGCTTTAAAAGGCCCAAGATAGATCACAGGAAGTGCCAGCACATCCCAGAAAGCCGAAGGTGCACTCCAGGCCGTCCTGCGGATGAGTGGGGAAAGTGTCTCATGATGTTTATTTATTTACCTTTTCCATTTCCATCTGTCTCAGCTATGGCCTGATTAGGAAAAAAAATTCCAGAAGATGGAGTTTGATTTTGGATGATTCTAAGTCTGAATTTTACAGGGTACCTTCAACACAGGATCATGGATCAAGATTGTGGAAGGGACTCTAAAAGAGAGTTAGATCAGAGGCCATTATGCTCAGGGCTCTGGGGGTCCATGGGAGCCCTCAAGGCCCCTGGTGACAGGGCAAGCATGGGAGATGATGGGCAGCACATGGGCCTTCCACTGCAGCCCTGGTCCAGGTTACTCTGGCCTTATCTGTTGTATGCCTAGAGCTCAGTGCACACAGGAGCCCCCCATTATTTATGGAAGATACATTCTCAGACCCCCAAGGTACGCCTGACCATGTAGAGGACCAAATCCTGTATGCTATGTTTTTTCTGTAAATACTTATGATAAAGTTTAATTTACAAATGAAGTACAATAGGATATAGACAACAGGAAGTAATGATAATATAGGACAATTATAACAATGTAATTTAGATAAAAGTTAAATATTTAAATTTGGTCTCTCAAAATATCTCATTGTACTGTACTCTTCTTGTGACCATGTGAGATGATACAGTGCTTCCATGATGAGATGAAGGGAGGTGAGTGCCAGAGGATTGTGACTTAGCATTTGGTCACTCTGTAAGGGTTATCTGAACACAAGAACTGGGAGACCATGACAGTCATTCTGATAACTTGGAGGGCTACTGAGCAACTAACAGGCAGGTAGTATATACAGCATGGATACATGGCCACAGGGATGTTCATAGCCCATGCACGATGGAGTAGGATGGTGTGAGAGTTCATCATATTGCTCAGAACAGCATGTGTTTTAAAACTTCTAAATTATTTCTTTCCATTTAATGTTTTTCAGACCATATTGACCAACTGAAACCATGAAAGTGAAATGGAAAAAAGTGAATCTGTGTGTAAGGGTGAATGACTAGACTCTTCTGGGGAGAGGGTTCTAGGGCTAAGAAAATATTTAAAAACCATAGGTCTATTTTCTGATCGTACAGATGGGAAAATGGAGGTTCAGATGAGGGGACTGATTTGTTCAATGTAGAAGAGAAACTGTGTCCCAGAATTTAGACTATAACTCAAGCCCCAACACTCTAGGATCTTTTGGAGTTTTCCCCCACCCGACTCAACAGTATTACGAGTCGACTTTAATTCTTGACTTCACTTCCAACACAGGGATAGTAAACCTTTCTATAAAGATCCAGATCATAAATATTTTCGGTTTTGTGGGCTGTGCAGTCTGTTGCAACTGCTTCGTTCTGTCTCCATAGTGCGAAGCAGCCACAGACAGTCTGTAAACAGATGAGCATGGCCGAGTTCCAGTACAAGTTGGTTCACCAAAACAGGCACTGGTCCAGATTTGTCAGGCGGGGCTGTGGGATGTAGGTGGCTGACCCCTGTTGTGCATCATTATTAATCTCCCTCCCTCCCTTCCTCCCCGTCCACCCCTCCATCCTCCATCCCTCTCTCCCTCCTCCCTTCCACCCTTCCATGCTGGGGATGGAACCCAGGGCCTTGTGTGTACCATAAAAGTGCTCTACCGCTGAGCCGCACACCCAGACCTAAGGTATCAATTTCTTTAGCAGGAAGCTCAGAGCAAAGCCAAGAGATGGGGAGCAGATCTAGTTAGGAAATATTGGGGCTGTGCTGTCTTGGCAGGAGGGAGACAGCAAATTCTGCATGAGACTGTGAGTGGGACCTGAGTGAAGGTTTTAGAAAGAGAACTGTGAGTTGGCCTTGAGTGATGCCACAGGGCAGGAGAGGAAGACCATCTCTGGGAGGGGAGGATGTGTAATGGGGAGGCTGGCCAAGCTGTAAGGCTCCTAATGGGGAAGCTGTGTCTTTTGTCCCTGTGGATGACGGAAGCCATGCCAGAGGTTTCAATCAAGGGTGTGACAGATCTTCAGGCACTGGTGGAGACTGACACAACCCCTCAGGGAATGGGGCAGAGCCAGGTGTTAGCTGCCATGGCTCTGGTGGGAGATGACGGGAGGAAGGCAGGCTGTGGTCAGCGTGGCTCCCACGTCCCCACAGAGGCTCCCGTTGAGAAGGGTCTCTGTCTATGATAAGGGGCACATGCGTTGGTTTAACTTATTGATTATCGATTGACTCAGAGCCAGGAGACTTCAGTTGAATGCCCGTCTATTTTTCATTAGCTGTGCAAACTTGGAAATGTCACTTAGCCGCTCCGAGCTTCAGGAGCCTAATCTTTGAGTGGAACTAATATCTGCTGCCAAAGATTGCTCCACAGATTATACAGGATGATGTATGAAAGCTTGACTTTAAATCCCACTTTTAATGTATAAATACATAGCAAAGTGTTTTTCTTTTAATATAAACTGAATTCTCAAAGAGATTATATGTGAAGAGGGATTTATCCTGCCAGTGATGGGCACTGTTCTCGAAGTTGTAATCCACTGTGGAAATGGGGATCATTTAGACATTTCTCATGGATCTTTGGGATGGTCTCAAAGGTCTGAGAATGGATTTTAAGATGTCTCTGAGGCTGGAATTTTAATAAAATGTAAATTCCTTGTAAATTACTTTGCTCACCCAAAAATTTGCTTTCTGCTACAAATAGAGATTGCTGCTACCATCAGTGCCAAATGAGGATTGCATTATTTTAAATTTGATTGATGTTGGCCTCTAGTGCATTCCTGAAAGAAATACAGCAAAGTCAGGTGGTTGCATCCTCCCACCCCATCTTGAATGAGTCTTAGCAAGGTGGTTATTGAGTAAACTGCCCTCCTTGAACGTGTGGGAGGTGCCCTTACAAATGTGTTCAGTGTCATGCAGAAGGCTGTGAATATTTATTTCCCCAATTGTTACCGAGAGTCCAATTTTAATTTGTTTGTTGCCGAGGCCTACTTAGTCTACCCTTTGAAAGTCCTTAAGAATATTAACAGGGAATCCTCCTAGAATTGCTACTGAGTTTTTAAATGTTTGTGAATTACCCTGACAGGCTTTTAGTTTTAACTCACATTAAGTAGATTTTATTATTAACAAGAATATGCACAAATTAAAATGAGGCCATTAACATCTCAAATATACTGCATTTTAAAAAAGAAAGCAAGTTGGTAAAAAAAACGGAAAACATTTTGTAAAAAAAAAAATTTGTTGCCAAAATAGAGAAAAGAAACCAAATTTAATCATTCTATGAAAACATACTGTTTATAAGCAAACATCAAGAACAGTGAATTGGACTGAAAACCTGAGGTCTGAGTTCATGTTTAAATCAATTTTTGACAAACTATTTTGTTGTAAGGTAGTTTACTATGTGGTCAATTTGCCAACATAATGCATTCAAAGAATTCACTAATGTACCTAAAATGTGCTTATTTTAAACCATTAGATGAAACATTTTCAAAAACATTTAGAAGATCCTGGCCAAGTTTCGGGTGTCAGCTTTCCTTTTGCCTTTGGAACAAGATTTTTAAATGGCTCATCTTGCCTCTATCACAGTTCTGCATGGCCCGAGCTGAGAGAGGGGTCAGCTGAGCATGGGGCCTGGGCTGCTGGCCTAGTAATGGAGTTACCAGAGACCAGAGGCAGAGCGGGGGCCAGGCTGACAATGAAACATTTCCCTACCCACAGTGCTGTGGCACCCCAAGCCAGCAATCTCTAGCTCTCTGGCACCCTAGGAGGGAACTTGATTCCCTCCTCACTCTGGCTCCATGGAACTGGTCAGACCCTGCAGGCCGAGCGCTTAGCCCAGGAGCCTGCCTCTGCAGCAGGTGCCAGGAGGAAGTCCTGGGTCCCCAGGTTACTCTGGTCTGACCTGGTTACAAATTGCTGGTTCCTGCAAACCTCTGCTGAGGTTTGACAACCTGTCAGAATGGCCCACAGCAGTCAGAAAAGCGGGTCGCTTCCATTTGTTGTTTAGATGTGACGTGTCCCCCAGCAGCTCGTGTGGAAGGCTGGGTGCCCAGTGTTCAGAGTTGGGGCCTTTGGGAGGTCACTGGATCACGAAGGCATCAGTGGTTTGATCCATCTGCGAATTAGTGACTTGATGTGCTGAAGGGAGGAGGTGGAGGCGTCAGGAGGTGGGGCCCCCTGGGGGAAGCAGGTCAGTGGGGTGTGCCCTGGGGGGCATGTTGGGGCCCTGGCCCCTTCTTTTATCTCTTGTCCCTGCTCCCCAGCTGCCATGTGCTGAATAGCTCTGCTCCACCACTTGCTGCCTGCCATGAGGCTCTGCCTTGCCACAGGCCCAGCAGCAGTGGCACCTAGTGACCATGGAAGGACACCCGTGAAATAGTCACCTGGGCCAAGGCGGATCGCTCCTGCTGTAAGTCGATTCCTTGAACACATGAGCATTTGCTGGCTTATTATGAAGACTATCATGGAGGACACAGACAGAAGAGGTGCATGGTGAGGCATAGCAAGCAGGCTCAGAGCTTCCGTGCCCTCCACATGCACCACCTCCATCAACCCAGAGGGTCCAGACCCTGCCACTGAGGGTTTTGTTGGAGGTTCCATTATGTAGGTGTGATTGGCTAACTCCTTGGCCATTGGTGCCAGGCTCGGTCAGCCCTTCTCCTGGTGGAAAATCCTACCCTGTAATCATGTGGCTGCTTCTTCTGGCCACCAGGCCCCACCTTCCAAGAGTCATCACATCAGCATGAACTCAGGTATGGTTGAAGGGGCTTATGACAGTGACAAAAACATGTTCCTCTCACCCCTATGGCTCAGTTGGCCCCAAGGGCTTCAGAAGCTCTGTACCAGGAACCAGGATGAAGAATATCTATGTCTCTATCTATCTATCTCCCTATCTATCTATTTACCTATCCATCAACTGGGGAGTAGAAGCTGGAGGATAAGAAGAAGAATTAAGAGGAAAGGGAACAGTCTGGCAGAGAGAGGGTGGGAACTGGGGGTCAGTGTCAGGGACACCTGAGGGCTTTGCCAAGGACATGGAGTCTTGGGGCCCAGGAAACTGTACCCCACCACGTTCTGCTTCTGCCTGCTGAGTTCTGTGGACTGAAAGAGAGCCCAGGTCTCTCTCTGACCTTCTCTTGGCTGGCCTCTCCCCCCTCTTTCTCCTGCAGAGCATAGGGAGGGCTTCCTCTGAGTGCCTGTTACCTAAGAGCATTTCCTGTGGTGGAGTGTAGTCGTCCTGCCGGGAATCCCCCAAACCAGGGATTGACTCCTACTTGGCAAAGCATGTAAGGCCACCCAGCAGGGGGCTTGACGCTGCCTGTCACTGGTTCTTCGGAGGCACTGCCTGAGAGACTTTGTCTGTATAACAGGTCATTCCTATTCACCTCCCATTTCTTCCCTCACCTCCTCCTGACCTGCCCCCCTCCAGAAACCCCAGCCCCTTTCCCTCTTCGAGCGAAGGCTGCTGTGTTCAGGAACCACCTGGAATTTCTTGGAGTCCCACATTTTGTGTGGCTCCTGTGCACATGTGCACAGAAAAAAACTGTAGACCTTTCTCCTGTACACCTCCCTGTGGACTCAAATGATCAGCCTTTTGGGGAAGAAGAGGGACTTTTCCTTTCTCCCCTTCAGAAGCTGCCTGGCTAAGGAGTCCAGGCTTCCTGTATCCCTACCCACGAGCCTGATCATAACTGAAGCAAACTTAAGTAGTAAAAACAGTAAGTTTTTTGTATGATGATTTGGGAAACCCAAATATTAGGATATAAAGTGTTAGGGTGCAAAGTGCAGTTGGTGGCTTGGCTTTCAGTAGACTGTTGCATGATGTGTGGACAATATCAAATGGACTCAGTGAACTGGCCATTTGGTGAATTTGTGGTTCAGCCACCAGACTGGGTTCCAGGTAGAGAGGACATAGGCGTGGCCTGGGCCCTGGGGTGGCATGTCCCAGTGGAGCATGGGCCAGACCATGGATGGTCCTCCTTCGGGAAGACACCAGGGGCAGGGAAGGAGAAGGCCCAGCATAAAGGTTTCTGGGTCCTGAACCCCCAAATGAACAAGGCCTAACTCTTTTACCATCTGAGGTTTATTTGGGGAAAAAAGTTTCATTGTTAAAATCAACAGAAACACATTTTGAAATCTGCTGGAGAGGGGCCCACATGCCCTTTGGAACAATGCCAGTTAAGAACTTTCTAGACCTCAGACATTGTGCTGAGCACTCAGAGACCTTTCTTTACCTTGTCCTCACTCCAGCCGTCAGGGGACAGTGACTCTCACCTTCTTTTACAAGAGAGGATACAGGCTGGGATTGTCCTGAAGCCCTGATTTGAATCCAGAGCTTCTGACATTCTAGAATATCTCTGTGCAAGCTGAAAATGGCAGCTGCTGTCTTTTGGTCCACTCATTTGGGGACTCTATAGGGAATGTTCAGGTAGCCTGCGGGACCACTTTGTGACCTGACTCCAGTGTCTTGCTCAGTGGAGCTCCAGAATGGACTTTGTTGGCAAGTTGGGCTTTTCCTGCTCCGGAATGTCTCATGCCTTGATTTGTGGCCCTCTTTCCTCCCTTCCCAACTCTTTAAGGCCCAACTTCCTCCTCGCTTCTCCCATAAGGCCATAAGTGAACACACAGAGCACAAGAGCCTGCACTGATGGAGACCTCTGCCATTGCTGCCGGCCCTGGGCGGGAAGCTGAGGCCCAGGAACTCCAGCCACAGCCCCTGAGCCACGCAGTGGCAACTGGCTGAGCCCATTCCTGACACTTTATTGCTTTGTCACCTTTCTCTGTTGACCCCTCACTTCCGTCTCCCCAGGTCACATGGACTTTTGCCTCTTCCAAACTCCTTTGGCTCTTTGGAAATCAGCTCACAATTATTTGGCCTAAAACATGGTGTGTCTGTGATTGTAAGTCACTTCCCCAGAGTGTACTCCTCTCCTCTGCACCTAAGGCGTGAGGTCCTGAGGGCTCTATCCTTTATCACATTCTTCTCTGGTGTCACCACAGAGCTGGGCCCAGGACTCAAGGGTGTTCTAATACATTCTTTAGGAGTCCAACTGGCATTTGAAGCCTCTTCTCCCTGGGGAGTGATGGCTTTTGGCTTGTTTACTGCAGGGATTTGGTTTCTGAACGTGTATATAAATGTCTTCATGGGGTAATTGCCAAAGTATGTTATGAAGGCTGGCCCTTCACAGAGTTAGTCCCCTTGGTTTAGCATCTATCATGCTTGTCTCTGGCAAATGGCAGTGGCTCAGGTCCCTCCAGCTCTACCCCAGTTCCTCCTGCTCTGGTGGATAAACTCGACTCACTCCTCAGAAGCAGCACGATTTTCTAGGTCGGCATCCCTGACAGCAGACCTCCACCTCCTGAAACAGCTCCTTGTGTGACCTGGACTTGTCCTGTGGACGCTGCTCAGCATAAACCATAGCTGTTTTGGAAAAGGTTGGGGAAAAGGTGTAGGGCCACATTTGGTTTGTCTTGCCCTCCATAAGGATGTATTTTAAACACAGCCAGAACATATAAGAGAAGGGGCCAAAGAGATCCCCAGCAGCTGGGGGCAAGAAGATGTGCCTCTGGACACAAGAAGGAGAGGTTCTCTCCCTTCCGCCTTAGGAACATCAGTCTATGCTGCAATATCTACTGTGGTAGGGGGAGTTGATAGCCCCCCAAAGGTGTCTACACACAGGTCTCTGGAATCTGTGACTGTGTTAGATTACACAACAAAGGGGGGGGGTCAGGGTACAGAGGAAATCAAGGCTTCCAATCAGATGACCTTAAAGTAGGGAGATGATTCTGGATTATCCCACAGCCCATAGTAACCCCAAGATCCTTAAAAATAAAAGAGGATATTGAAAGACATGTCGGAGCCATGGTGGCCTAAGGAATCAGCTCAACTTCGCTGCTTTTAAGAAGGAGAAAGGGGCCATAAGGCCAGGGAAATGGTGCCTTATAGAAGCTCATAAAGAGAAGGCAAGGGATTCTTCCCCTGGAACTTCTGGAAAGCAAGGCACATGGCCAGTACCTTGACCTTCATCTAGTGAGTCCCATGGCAGGCTTGATCTACAGAACTGTAGGATGACAGATATGCATGGTTTTTATGCCACTCAATTGGTGGTAATTCATCATAGCTGCAATAGAAAACTAGTACCATCTGTAGATCTTAAATGTAAGATTGATAAATTATGTGTGTGTATGAATTATGGCATAATGAATCTTACTATTATGTATATTCATAATGCACTGATAAAAATTTTAAAAAGAGTGCAAAAGAAAATACTTTGAATTTGTGAATCTTTTGTCAGTCAGAGGAAGCATTCGCATTTTCGAATCGATAAATCATTGTTGGTTTTGATTTGAGACAGTGTCCCTGGGAGTGAAGTGAGCCTTTCCTGTTTTCCTCCTCTGGCAGGTTAGCAGAACCATTTCCCAGTGGTTTCCACACCCTTCCACAATTCTGTTAGTATGTATACAAAGTTTAGTTCAGGTCAACTGGTCATTTTGGTTTTGCCTCTACAAACTCTTTCAAAAAGCAATTTTATCTTTGAACCAACTTTGTTAACACTATGAAAGATAGCCATGGTTGCTAAGAGAAGCCACCAAGGTGTTGCCATGGGAACGATTGTTTTTAAATCAGGAATAACAAGCTCTAACTGTAAGGAGCTCAGGTAGGGAAGGCAGGGGGAAGAGCTGCCTCTCACTTCCTTCTCATTAGAGGGAAATACTCTGAGCTTTCCTGCCAGCTCCATGGATTCAGTGGATGTTGCTCTACTGCTTGGGGAAGGACAGTAATAAATGCATGAGTTTGGATCTAAACAGGTTTGGATCTGATTCCTGATTCATGGCATGGCCCTCTGCAAGACCTTGAAGAAGCTGCTGTGGGAGTCCACCATGTTAATCATGAAATGAGGGTCACGATTGCATTTACCTGCAGGAGATGGTGCCATTACTTAAGAGGACAAAATCTATTTGTCCAGTACACTGCCTGGAAAGTCGTAGGAATGCAGTACTTGGTAGCGCCATTCTGCTGAGACAAGAGACTGTGGTTGTAGGGGCCAACCTAGAGAGATTTTTCAATCCACTGGACTCTGACAAGGGACCTCCTGTTGCAGATGGTGGGCAGCTCAGCCCACAGTGACTCGTCTGAGTCACACAGTTGGTTTAGAGCCTGCAGCTTGGGCCCGGGGGTACCTTTGCGTTGCTGTGCAGCCCCATCCAGGTGCAGAGTCTTGCTGAGAGTTTCTGCCCTCCTCTTTCTGTGTGCCAGGAGTGAGTCTTTGTGGATGGGCAGCATTGGTGCACCCACTGTGAGGAGCACCTGTGTGAGTGGTGGTCCAGTCATGCTGGGAAGTTGCTGTCAGTTCTCTCTGGTTTTGCCCATGGGCTACTGGCCAGAGGGACAGCTGGGGAGAGGGAGGCATGACTGGGTGAGCTGCTGTGGAGGCTGAGAGCAGGCACAGGGGTTGTGGACTGTATGCCACAATCTAAATATGGTTTGTTCCTCAGAACTCATGCAGGAGTTTAATCCCAAAGTCACATGTTAAAGGTATTAAGGAGCGAGAGCTTGATCCAACAACAATGTCTGGAAGGCCGTGGGGAAGTGAGTAGGTTTAGGTAAGGCTGTGAGGGGGGAAGCCCCATGATGGAACCTTGGTGTCTTTATAAGAAGACGGACAGAGGCTGGATACTCAGACATTGACGCCTGAGCTCTCTGTCTCTTGACCTGAGATGCTCTGTGCCACCCTGAGACTCTGCCAGCAAGAAGCCATGACCAGAATTGTCAGTGCCATGCCCTTGAGCCTCCAAAACTGTGGGCCAAATAAATCTCTGTTCTTTATAAAGGCGTCCTGCCTCATGTACTTCTTAGATTGTATTAATCTGCTCTTTGTCACTATATCTGCAGAGGCACAACCATGAAAGAAAAGGCTCCACTGAGTCTGCCCTCATGCAGAACTGGGGAGGTAGCTAAATAGTGCATGAAACTGGAAGGACTAGGTAGAGGGCGACCAGAGGGGGATCAGGGGTCATCAAGAAGACAGGGTGGGGGTACAAAGACTGGAGAAGGTGGCCCCAGAGCAGCTCTGGGCCGGGTGGGCACATGCCTCTGGCTCAGCAAACCCAAGATGCCTGATGAGCTGATTGAGCAACAGGACCCTTGGCTCAGCCCATCAGGAAAGCCCAGCCTCCCACTAGCACATCCACCTTGCATGAGCCTGGGTTGGTCTGTCTCGGCCCAGAGGAAGGAGACCTGGTGCTTCTGTGCAGCATATCTCTACTGTAGGAAAGCATGCTGCGTCTATAGCATACTCTCTGATCAGAACAGTACAGTCTTTGTGAAAGGGGAAGGTGAACACAGGGAAGAGCTGAGCTTGAATCCCACTTCTAGTAACACTGAAACACACGTCCCACGTCAGAGCCATGTGGAATGGGAGACAGTCCTGGACCTTCTCACCCAGTGTTCCACGGGCTTTGTGGTCCAGATGTTCAGGCTGCAAAGACTTCTAGAGGAGGATTTCCCCTTGGAAGGGGAATTGCATTTGGGAATAATTATGTCAGCCTTGCATATGAACAGAATGCCCCTCAGACGACAGAGAAACCCAGAGACACCTGAGCTGAATCTGGTTCAAGACTGCTCACAGCCATCAGCTGGCGATTGCTGTCAGCCCATTTCAATGAAGGCTGGAGTTTTCAATCAAATTTATGTGGATCAATAGCCCAAGACTTGACTGATAGCAAAGGTAAGAGAAAGAGCATCAAGGAGGAA
Source organism: Marmota flaviventris (assembly GCF_047511675.1). Lineage (NCBI taxonomy): Eukaryota > Metazoa > Chordata > Mammalia > Rodentia > Sciuridae > Marmota > Marmota flaviventris. The sequence goes on from NC_092516.1 coordinate 25,849,318, forward strand.
TTTGGTGTGTGAAGTATTGCTGAACTGCACCTCTTTAGGCTCTGAAGAGGAAGGGCACAAAGAAAACCAGAGTCTTTAATACAGCATTATTTCATTAAACTTTCATTAGTATATAATTGTGTAGTGCTTTGAAGCCCTTAGAAGAATGTTTTTTCTACATCTAAAATAACGAATGGCGTTGCAGATTCTATCATTAGTTTCTGAATTCATTCAGCAACCATTTACTGAGCACCTACTTTGTGCAAAGCAGCACAATCAAGGATCAAAGATGACTTTTATTCACAGTCCTTGAGCTAAAGTGTAGCTCAGGGGAAGAGCATTTGCCTAGCATATGTGAGGTCCTGGGTTCAATCTCCAGCACAACAAATAAAGAAATAAATATAAATTTAAAAAATAAATAAAATATTCAAGATTCTTTCCTTCTAGCAGCTCCCATTCTGGTGGGGAGATGTCATGCTGGACTGGAACCTAGTTTGACCTCTCTGAGAGCTGCAATAGCACTAAGTCAGGGTCAGAGAGCGGAAGATGGGGTCCCCAATGACCAAGGTTTTCCCAGGAGAAGGGAAGAGAGGCTTGCCAGTGTGGTGATGGTGGCCAGCCTGGGACCTCTGTGTGTCTGGGGGTGAATGGAAGGGACAGCAGCTTCCTGCTGCTGCTGGTCTTTGGGATGGCTTCGCTCCTTGTCCCCACACATTAGCATGTAGCCCCCTCTTCGGTTTCCTTATTGCGCTTTCTGGCATGGGCTCATCTCTGGACAGGACATAGCTGAGAGAGCAAGGAAGGAATTCAGCCGTGGGTAAGTGGTCAATAAATGTCAGCTCTTTTATTATCCATATAACTGGCCGCTGTATTTCTATAAAGTCAGTCACTTGGACTTGGGTTTCTTAGAGAGCCATCCAGAAGCTTCTCAGCTAAGGGGAAGTGGTTCCACATGGGCTTAAGCAGTTTAATTGTAATCCCCATGAAAATCTCTTTGTGGGGCACCGGACGAGAGCATCTTTTCCTTGTGACAACTTGCCTTGAGACAACCGTGGCTTCTATCCTGCTGGGCCCGGAGGCCTCTGCCCAGCTGCCATGATTCCCCAGGGACCAGGCAGGGATCTTGCTGCTGTGACTTCCTGAGCCAGGAACAATGTGGCCTCTCCTCCCTGGCCCTTCAGAAGACTCAAAGGCAGCCTGTGAATGTGGGATCACTTGGCCAGAAAGGCGTCCCTCAGTGGGGCCTTTGTGGGGCATTGCTAAGGGGTATAGAGTGACCACAGTCCCAACCCACTAGGCGGTGACACGCAAACCCATAACATTTATGCTTTGAAATGTCAGACCCTCGAGTTTAAAAACAGACTCTAAAGAGCTTGAGAACCTGGCAGTTAATCAGAACTTTCTGCTCAGAATGAAAACACGGAATGGCTTGTGGCGTCCACACACAGACCCTGCTGATGGAATTGCTTTCCTCCAGGTGCCCAAATGCCCCTCGGTCTCATTCCCTACCCACCCCACCCCCGCTTGGTCATTTATTGTTTGGCATTTTAGTAAGCATGGCCCGAACTGCAGGGGGTCTTCACATCATTTCAAAAAAAATTGCTACTGCTGTTATTTTCCAAATAACAGCCACCGTGCTTTGGACCACAGAAAGATCAGCTTCTTATTGTCTGTAGTCACCGATGGGCTGACAGATCTGTGGTCTGGATTCTGTCTGTTCTCCTGGTTTTGTTTGTGCAAAAGGCAGGAGTCTCTGCCCTGGGTCCTTTAATTAGCGTCTGGGCTTTACTCTGTGTGTCTGTCCTCTTCCATGGAAAAGCCATCCAATTTGGCTTCTCAGAATCATTGATTCCATAGTCACAGTTCATTGTTGAGCTCTTCCCTGTGCTGTATACGGAGACTGTAGTAGTTCATTTTCTCTTGCTGCAATGAAATGCCTGAGGCTGGAAACCTTATAAAGAAAGTTGATTTTGGGGCTGGGGATGTGGCTCAAGCAGTAGCGCGCTTGCCTGGCATGCGTGCGGCCCAGGTTCGATCCTCAGCACCACATACACACAAAGATGTTGTGTCCGCCAAAAACTAAAAAATAAATATTAAAAATTCTCTCTCTCTCTCTTTTAAAAAAAAAAAAGAAAAAAAGAAAGTTGATTTAGCTCATAGCTAAGGAGGCTGGAAGTCCAGGATCAGGCAGCTCCATGGCGAGGCCTCTGGTGAAGCCCCCTTTACTCTGCCACATCATGGCCCCAGTGGCAGCCCAGGAGAGGGAAGGGGCCAGTCTCACTCTTATAACAGCCCCCTTGTGAGAACTAACTGGGGGTCCATAGAAGGAGGTCAATTCCTTGGGGGACAGTGCTCCCAGCGAGCCAGTCGCTTCCACCTCTTAAATGTTCTGCTGCCTCTCACGTGGCCACATTGGTGACCTAGCTGCCAGCACATGAACCCTGGGAACACAGCCAAACCATATCCAGATCAGAGCCAGGGTGTGCAGAGAAAGAGGCACCACTGCTGACTTGGAGCTGACTGGGGGCAGTGAGGGTGGAGGCAGCCCATGGGCAGACACAGAGGGCAGCCAGGACAGGGCCGGCACTGGCTGGGCAGTGGGAGAGGTTGACAGTGGGAGAACTTGGGAGGCTTCCCTTTGTGGAATTTGACCATTTTCTGATTAAGATTCAGATAATACCATTTAAGAGAACTGAGGCTCCATTTTCTTGTGCAGGTGAGACTAGAAAGAATGAAAACACCTTGTTTGGTGCCATTCTGGAGAATAGAAAGAACTCTGGACTTTGGAGCTCAGAATCCCTGGGTTGTGGTTCGTTTTTCACCGGGAGACTCATTAGTGCTCTGAGCCTCCATCGTCGTTGTCCTATGGAATGGGGGTCATCAACAACATATCCAGGGTCAGGGAGGACACTGTGTGTGAACATGTATTCAGTAAACCCTGTCTCAGATGCCATAGGCTCATCCCTAGCTGTGAATTTTCTGGGATTTGTAAGTACTGAGATTATAAGCTTACCTTAAAGACAGGCCTCATTCATTATAATTCTTTCATAGTAGTTGTTCACTTCCCCAGATGATAGGTAAACCGACCGAGGATGGCAGTGTGGGGAGAGGGCCCTCTGGGTTCTGCCCTGAGACATTGCTACCCCTGGACATACAGTGATGGTGCCGCTTTAAGAACCAGCCTCCCGGTCCTGGGCCTGGGGCTGGGGCTCAGAGGTAGAGCACTCGCCTAGCATGCGTGAGGCACTGGGTTCCATCCTCAGCACCACATAAAAAAAACAATAAAGATATTGTGCCCACCTATAACTAAAAATAAGTGTTTTTTTTTTTTTTTTTTTTTTAAAAAAAGAACCCGTCTCCCTTTCCCAGTCTGCTTGGTACAGGAGCCTCCCCATGATACACGGCTCTGAAAATCCCGTCAGCTTGGAAAATGACCATGAGATGTCTGCTCAGCGATAGTGACCCACATTGTTTGTGAACCGTGCTGCTCCGCTGGAAGGAACCGAGGCATGCAGGGAAATTGGCTTTTTACAGGTCCCATCTGTCAGCGGTGCCACTGCAGCATCGTAGGGAAGGAACTGGCTCAGGCAGGATGCTTCTCAAAAGCAGCCCCACCCCTGCCATGGCAAAGACTCTAGCCCAGGTCCCCATCAGGAGCATGTCTGTGGCTAGTCCCATTTTCTAATTTTTCCATCTCCTTGTGATTTGGAGACATCATTAAGGATTGGGATTTCCACAACATTCCTTTCTTTCTTGGTGAGTCCCGAGGATCTAATAATTGTGTGAACTCTCTCATCTTGGGTGACAGACGGGGCCTTCTGCTTGCTGGTTGATTCCTGGCACTGACCCGAGTGTTTCTGGTTCTCATGTCTACACAGCCCAAACCACACCAGGTCCGGCATCCGTTGCCCTTATCTGGGATCTTAACCCACACTGTGCTGCTCACCTCTGGGGACATGACTTCTGTTACGCTGTGCTTCCTCACATGTCAACTGAAGGCATGACGTTCAGCCTCTCTGGAGGGTGATACAGCAGGGAGCATCTTTTAGAAAACAAGGGAGGGATTTGCCCAAGGAACGATTGCAGGAGCCGATGGAGCTTCTGATAGAGCTTCTGACCCTCGTGGTGTGGACGGGGGACGCCTTCCGACCTTCAGCTGGCCTGTGGAAAGGAGAAGGGGAAGGGAGGAGATGGTGGCCAGGACGAGAGCCACTGGGGCTGCTCTGAGCATCTCGGCCAGCTGAGTGGGAGCTCCAGGGCAGAGACTGTCCACACAGAAGTCTCGGGAGGGAGGAGCTGGCAAGGTCCCGTGCCCTCTTCACGCTCAGTTACCGAGCAGGGACTCAGCTGTCGAAGGCCGCGGCCTCTGTTTGAATGAAGCAATTGGAGCTGTTCTTCCAACCACACTTCTTGTACCTGAACCACAACTCCTTTCTTGCAAGATGAGTGGTCTTTCTTCCTAGCTGACATACGCCCCCTCCCTCCCTCCCTCCCTCGCTCTCCCTTTGTTTCCACGAAGTGCAGGGTAAACCACTCTGACGTTTTAATTCGAGCGCGTGCCTCTTTTCATCAGCCTGTTAACTGTGTGAACGCTCAGGCGTGAGCACAGGGGACACTTGCATGTTTCCCTGAGCATCTGAATGCGCTTCACCGGGGTTGACATCCCAGGTCTACGCGCCACTGTGAGCTGGCAAAGCCTGAGCCCCAGGGACGAGGCCTGAGAGAGCCTTGGACACACACAGATGGAGAGCGGGTGCAGGAGCCGCCTGCCGCCTGCGGAGGAGCTGGAGCTGCTGGGAGAGGCTGGCAAGGGGGCTGCTTCTCTCTTCCCTTCCCGGGGAGGGCCTCCTGCTGCCTGCCCCTCCCCGGGCTGCTTTCCAGGCCCCAGTCGCCGGCGCCTGAACATGCTCACTGATTCCTGACTTGCCATTTTGGTTTCAGGAAATTTGATTTTAGCAAACACAGCTTGCTTTTACTGTTTTTGGCTGGTGCCTGTGTGGATGGGGTTTAGAGAGAGGCTGCACGGGCCCCAGGCCAGAAGGCGCTTTCCTGGAGCAGAAATGAGCCAACTTGTCCACTACTGCGGGCTCTGTGGCCCAGGCGGCCAACTCGCCTGCTGCCATCGGGTTGACCCAGTGACACCCTGCCCTGCTCTATTCCTCTTCCACCAGTTCTTGTCCTCATCCATGAACCTCCCGTCTTGGTCTCTGGCCCTCCTCCCCTGTCCCTGCCCTGTGGATGGTGCCTACTTCTTCCTCCCTGATCTAGCCCCGTGTCCCCTGGTTTCCACACATCTTCCCTGGATCCCCATCCCGAGACTCTGGCCCTCTTTAGCCGCTCTTCCAAGGGGAAAAGTGGTCTTGTTCTTTGTCTTGATACAGAGCTTTCAGTTACAAAAGGGATGAGGCCGTGAAGTCAGAGCCTGGACGGGGGCATTGGAAAGGGGGAGGCCCAGGAAGGGAGGGTAGCAAACAGTGGTTTGGGATGGATGGGGACAGAGCTGGGACTCTCCTTTAGGCTGGTTTGGCTGAGTTGGTTGTTTGGGTTAATTTTGTGTAATTCTGTGGTGGACACTGTGGAGCACTGCCTAGGTCCCTTCTTGAGATAAAAAGTGATGGATTGATTCCTCTGCTGCTAGAAGTACTGCCAGAAGACAACCTTTTCTGCTCTCTGTAGAAGGTGCTTTAGCTAAAGAATGACACCATGCCCAAGGTCATACTCCCTTTTTAGGGGCAGCCTATATCCCATAACTGATGGATGCAAGGGTATAAAGACCTGTCTTAGTCAGTTTTGTGTGGCTGTAACAAAATATCCAAGGCTGGATACCTTTTAAAGTAAAGAGGTTTATTTAGTTTATAGCCCTAAAGGTTCAAGAGCATGGTGCTGGCATCTAGTCAGCCCCAATGAGGGCCTTATGCAAATGGCATCATAATGCTGGAAGAGATATTTGAGGAAGCACCTCACTTTTACTCACCCACTCTCAAAGGCTAGTTCCTACATCAATTCCAGCATTCTTGCATCACAGGAGTGGAACCTCCATGATGTGCCATTTCCTGAAGGGACTATCACTCAACACCACCACTGGGGACCAAGCTGCCAGTGCCCGAGCCTTTAGAAGATAAACCATATCCAGGCCATGGTGAGTCCAACCCCTCTCCCCTCTCTGACTGCCCAGGAGAGTGCAAGTTCAGCTGCTCCCTCTGCCCCCTCCTGCTCACCTCCTTTCCTGCTCACAGGGTCCCTTCCAAGAGCACTTCCTAGTAGGCTGGTTCTCTGTTTCACAGTCTGCTCCCCAGGGAACTCAACCCCCCAGCACCTCCCCACACTGTTCCTCTGTACTGCAGACTAGGGATTTTGAGTGGTGATGATCCCCAGTTCATGGTCACCATTTCACCCCTGAGAATTAAAAACATTTGTAACCAAATATTCATTGGAAACCTATTCTGTGGCAATCCCCAGCTGAGCCTCAGTGGTCCCTCTGAGATAGAGAATTTAATTTAAATGAAACATTTTAAGTCATAGGGCAGGGCAGAGTGTCAGGAACGGACGGGCCCCAGAGTAGGTGAGTGGATCCAGGTGTAGGACCTGCTCCCAAGAAGGATAAGGGAAAGCTGAGATCTTGGTATTCAAAAGGCGATGGAGACCTAGGATTGGGTCAGCATTGAGTCCAGGGCTGAAAGGCCCAGGTAACTAAGTCAGGGGGCATCACAGTGCTTCAAAGGAAGGAAAGCCGGAAACATCGGGAGTCCAGGCCCTCATAAAGGGGCTAGTGCCAGCGAGGCAGGTGTCAAGTCCCCACTAACACACTGATGGACTGCACTGGGGCATCTGAGCCTGGGGTACCCCCCCCCATCCCAGGAGGATGCCAGCTGCCACCTGCTGGGGGTGGGCACAAGGTTTGCTGTCTACCTCGTCGGGTGCCTCTAAGTGAAGCCCAACTAAGTCTAAAGGTAATAGCTGAGAAGAGTCTAAAGAAGTCAAACTTGGGCAGCGAATAACAGGTGTCCCAAGTCCACTCCTGCAGATGCTGCCGCTGGGGAAGCAGGGCCAGCTCTTCCTATGGTGGCTGGAGAAGAGTATCCCTGTGGTGAGCTCCAGCTCTGAGTTCTCTGTGGTTGGTTCCGTGTGTTGCTGGTGTGGCCTCCAGTAGGGACATGTGGCTGGAACTCCTGCTCTGCCGCCTCAATCCATCCCGTGGAGCTGCTGGGGTGGTGGAGGGGGGAGGGCACAGCATGGGTTCGCGCTGGTTGCTGCTCAAATCAGGCTTATTTCTGCACGTGGCGTTTGAGAGCCGCAGGGCAACCACAGGTTGGTCTGGAACACCTTTCCTCCCCCAGCACGCCTTCATCTGGCTGAGGGTGTGAGGGTGGCACACCCCAGGCTGCGTGGTTAAGAAATCTTGGTACATTGAGGACATGCTGATGATTGACAGAGGATGGAGCACAGGCTGGGAGAGAGGCCGGGTGGGCAGAGCTGGAAGGACTCCATGCAGTCATGGGTGAGCCTGGGCTCAATCTCTGGAGCCACAGAAACCTCAGGAGGGCTTTGAGCAGGGAATGGGCACCACCACATTTGGTTCTCGAAAGATCACTATGAGGCAGGGATTGTAGACCATGGAGGACCTGGAAGGAGGTTCTAGCAATAATCCAGGTGACAGGATGATGGTGACCTCACTTGATGTGGTGTCAGTGAACAGGAGGCCAGTGTACAGCTTTGAGGGGAGAAAGAGCGAAGGACAGTGGGGACAAGGAGGTGGGCAGCAAGGCCCGTGAGGACACAGGCTCAGCTTCTCAGGAAGAATCCATGAGGACTTGCGATGGGAACTTGTCAAAGCACTTTTCAAGACTAGTGTGGTGTTGCTCATGGATGATCCCAGCAACTGGGGAGGCTGAGGCAGGAGGATCGCAAGTTCAACACTGTCTATGAAATAAAATAAAAAGGGTGGGCATGTTGCTCAGTGGTAGAAAGCCCCTAAGTTCAATCCCTAGTTCCACATTTTTCTTTTCAAATAAAAATTGAAAAAATTTTATTGATAAAGATTGAATATATTCAAGGTGTACAATGTGAAGATTTGGCATACGTGTACATGGTATAATATCAACCACAGTCAAGTGTGTTACACATCCATGACTACCCATGTGTATGGTTGATCCCAGAACTCATTTATCTTATCACTGAAAGTTGGTACCTTTTGACCCAAATCTCCCCATTACCCCCACCCCCTGGCCCCTGCCAACCACTGTCTCCTCTCTGCCTGTATGAATTAACTTTTAAAAATTCCTCTTGCAAGTGAGAGCTGTTCTGTATCTGGTTTATTTCCTTCAGGTTCATCCATGTTGCTGCAAATGGCAGAATTTCTTTTTCTTTTATGACTAATATTCCATTTTTTTGTATGTGCCACAATTTTTCTACCTCACCAATGGGTACTTAGATTGTTTCCCTGTATCATAGTCAGCTTTTTCACACTGTGACTAAAAGACCTAACCAGAATAATTCTAGAGGAGGAAAAGTTTATTTGAGGGCTCACAGTTTCAGAGGTCTCAGTCTATAGACAGCAGGCTCTAGGTGAGGCTGAACTTCATGGTGGAAGAGATTGGTGGAGGGAAGCAGCTCACATGATGATCAGTAAGCAGAGAGAGAGAGAGAGAGAGAGAGAGAGAGAGAAATCTCCATTTGCCAAATACAAATATATACCCCAAGGGCACACCCCCAGGTACCCACCTTCTCCAGCCACACCCCACCTGCTTCCAGTTACCACTATTAATCCCATCAGGGGATTAATTAGCTGATTGGGTTAAGGCTCTCAAACCTAATCATTTATCCTCTAAACCTTTTTGCATTGTCTCACAAAGGAGCTTTTGGGGGATACCTCACATCCAAACCATAATACCCTATCTTGGTTATTGTACATTTTGCTGTGATGAACTTAAGGGTATAGGTATCTCTTTGGGATACTAATCTCATTTCCCTTGTATATAAGCCCAGAAGTGGGATTGCTGGGTCGTATGGTTGATGTATTGGTAACGTTCGGAGGAGGACATGGGACCTCCTTTAAAGGGCTGGGGCCTCTTTCAGCAGTGACCTTCTGCATGCCTGGCAGATGAACAGCATAATAAAATCCATGATCTCTGTTTAGCCAGTGAAGACCAGGTGAGACCAGGCCTTGAACCTGTGTGATTAAGTTGATTCCATCAAGCAGTTAGTACACATGTCCAATGACGTTCTGGTGTTGTATGGGCCCTTTCTTCTCCCTGTCACGCTGGTGAGATACCTTGTCATTAGGCAATGCAGTAGCGCCTGCAGCTCAGGATCTGGCACCTGAAAGACCAGGATAAATTACTTCATATTCCCGAGTCTCAGCTTTCACATCTGCAAACTGAGGATAATAACAGCATCTGCTTTTATATGGCTGTTGTGAAGTTCAAAGTAATGAGTAACATTCTCAGCACAGCGCCTGACTTGCAATAAACCTCCATAAATGTTAGCCAACATGGGCATTATTACCTGTCCCTTCATGTGAGTGTGTTCTGGCCCCGTCATCCCTCAGCTCCTGGGGAGGTCTGCACTTGGAGAGGCGCTCGGTGCTCAGGTCCACATCGAGCGACTGGCCACTCCTCAGCTGCTTTCACTGACCCATCTACCCTTTCTCCCCAGACCCTTCCAGAGTGTCAGAACAATGGTGGAAAACCTGTTTGATTATAGTCAAAAGTCTCTCCGGGAAGCTCCAACCCTTCCAGGGTAATTTGGCATGATTTTACAGAAGTGAGCCTTGGGGAAAATTCAAATGTCAAGCATAATTTGGCACTTGAAACATGAAAGAAAAAGCCTCCTGATTTCTTTTCATCTACATTCCCCCTCTGCACTCTGTCCAGTCTTTTGCTTTCTTTCTCAGGGGTCATTACCACACAACAGGGCCCAGAGGTGAGTAACAGTGGCTGGTAGCCATCTCTCCACCCTCCTTCGGTCAGCTCTGCATCCGGCCTGGGCACCTCTGAGACACCCTGTGGCTTCTGGTTTCTGGAAGGTGGGAGGCGTTCCCAAGTGCTAGACGCTCCTATTTGTAGACAGTTGGTGATGGGTTAAGGTCATCTTAAATATTATCTGGGTGAACACAAAGGGAAACTTTTCTTTGTGTTTAAAATGACACACTTCTAGAAGGCTCTTTCCCACCTCCTCCTACTCTGATTTGAAGCTGTGCTGTTTAATCAGACCTGGAGAAGGTTGGGGTGCCAGCTCCCTCATTGGCCAACCATGTGACTGGCAGGCTACCTCACCATGCCATCCAGGCAGATGCCCCAGAGATGAGCAACCGACCGTGCACCTGCTGCAGGATACCTGCAGCCAGCACCAGCCTCCTGAGCGATTAAGGACTCTGGCTGCTGTTGAGCTCCGCATTCCAAATTCTCTGTAACTGTGCTGACCAGAATGATGCAGGCAGGGGTTCTGGGAAACCACCCCAAGAGTGGGTGCTGTGGTATGTGAACTTGGTTTGTACTTTCCAGAAATTCATGCTGGCATTTGATTGCCACTGTGCTAGTGTTGAGAGATGCAGCATTTAAGAGGTGACAGGGTTGATAAGAGGCACTAATGCCATGCTTGTGGAAGTGGATTGACCCTTGTGGGAACGTGCTGTCACAAGAGAGCTATGCTTCCTCTTTTGCACACGTTCACTGGGCTTCACCTTCTGCCATGTTGTGATGAAACATGAAGGCTCTTGCCAGATGTTGCTGCTGTGCCCTTGGATTTCCCAGCTTCCAGAACCAGAGGCTAAATAAATTTCTTTACAAATTACCCAGTCTCAGGTGTTCTGCTATAGCAATGGAAAACCGGGTTGGTGGCTAAATTGACACTGAGCAAATCTACTACAGAGCTATAAAAGTTATGTAAGCTGAGTGCTTGGCCCATGAGGACATTTGGTCCTCAGGACTTGCCCTTGTCCTCCCATTTCTCCCTTTTATTGTTCCTTGCTTACCTGAATCCTTTATTGCAAGGGGACTGGGGGAGATCTAGAATAAGCACAGGCATCCTGTGTGTGTGTAGGACAGAAAATGAGTGCTCACCATTCTGAGACCAAAATGCATAGATTTGGATATTTGGGGCTTTTGCTTTTTATTATTTTAGTGTGGTTGTTGAAGTTTTTTCTAATGTACTGCTCAGGTAGAAGTGTGTGCCTAGGCCTGGAAAGCTAGCTTTTTTGGCTACTACCATGGCCACCACCCACCTCACTCCTCTCATTTTCTATTTTATTTAATTCACACACAGAACCACCTTTTGTCTATGCCAACCACACATCTTCTGGTTTTTATTAAGCAACTGATTTTAACTGAAGATAGTCTTGTCATCCATAAATAACACGATGGAACAGTCTCTTTGGAGCAATAGCCTGCCTTAAACCTTGTGGTGCTCAGTAACAGAATTTGAAGCCTTGGAGACCCATCTCATTAACTTTACCTGTTAGGATTTTCTGAGGCCACGCCACAGATACTTGGAATTTTCTTTCCAATAATAACTCCCTCCCAGGCTGGGATGTGTGGGTAGATTCTTCTGTGCAAGCAGTGAGACAGAAACCAAGTAGCGCGACTATTTCAGGGTCTACAGGGACAATATAATATTTGCACTAAAGGGTACGACACCCCTTATCTGGTTATCCTCAGGCTCCTTGGGTACTCCTCTTCTGGATTCATTGAGGTGATGTGGGTTCAAATCTGTCTGTCTTTGTATCTATCACCAGATACAGTCATACTCGTCCTGATTACAGACCATACAACCAAGGCATACAATTTGACCAGCCCTCCAAAGGCTTTGCATGGCTTGGTTTTATAGTTTCTTTAGAGATTTTTCCACTGGCATATTTTAAGGTCACTTTCTCTTGACTCTATATTGGTTTGGTCATTTAATATGACCATTATTCCTCCAACCAAGAAGGGCATTTGGATGGTGAGAGACCCACTGGTTTGGTTTATACCATCAAAGGTGGGCAAAAAAAAAAAAAAAAAAACAGACAAAGTTCTATTTATGGCACTGAAAATGAAGTGTCGAATCCTTCCTTTTTATGAATTTTCTTATCTCTAGAGCAAGGGGTTCTCAAGGCCTCATCTCTGGACCATTAGCATTAGCATCACCTAAGAACTTGTTAGAAATGCAAAATCCTGCCCCTACCTTGTATTTACTGAATCAAAATCTCTGGGGATGGAGCGCAGCAAACTGCTTTACCAAGCCAAACCTCCAGGTGATTCTGAGGGCAGCTAAGTTCTGGAAACCCTGCTCCAGAGCCAGGAACACAGGGATTTCCTTGACAACTGCAGTAGCTATATATTTGTTCATACAGCTCACATGAGAGGCCCATGTGTGGCATTGGAAACAGCCAGACCATTCAGACAAGAGACATGAGCTTTTCTCACCAGTACATTTGTCCAAGTCCTTAATGTTTGCAGGTTAAAAACTTGGAGCTAAAGAAAGGAAAGGGGAACTGCCCAAGGTTAACCTGTTGGTGCAGAAATCAAAAAGGATTTTTAGCTCTTTGAATTCCCATTTCATTGTTCTTCCTGTTGAAACTCAAGGAGAGTTTGGGAAGGTGGGCAGGTGACAAGGAGGCTTGTTGGAGGTGACCGTGTACCCGGTTGAGTTAGCATTTCATCTAGGCTCTGCCTTTTTCTATGAGTTGAATCTGGAATGCCCCTGCCCCCACAGCTTGTGTATTGAGAGCATGATTCCCAGCAGAAGGTTCAGGAGTAGGACTTTCAGGCAGTGGATGGGGCTCTGACCTCATCCATTTTCTGAATTAATCCAGTGATAGCTGGATGCACTACTGGGTGGTGATGGTAAGCAGGTGGGAGAAAGCAGGTCAGTGGGAGGCATGGCCTTGGGGACTGTATGTGTCGCTGGCCCTTCCTATCTCTCTCCCTCTGCTTCCTGCTGCCTGAGCTGAGCAGTATTCCTCCACCTCGACCTTCCGCCATGGTGTTCTTCCTCACCCCAGGCCAAGGGCAGTCTAGTCAGCTGACCAGGTACTGAACTTCCAAAACCATGAGCCAACATAAACTTTTCCTCCCCTAATTTGTTCTTGTCAGGGATTTTGGTCACAGCCATGAAGAGTTAACTGACACAGGGGGCCAAGAGGAATCATCACACCCATGTTCCCATGTCTCAGTTTCTTTATCTGAAAAACAGAACCATAATCCATGTTGCATCTACCTCCAAAGAGGCACAAAAACAACCTGCAACATTGTCAGGTGAAGTCTGTCTACAGTGCAGCAGCTGCTGTCACCACGGCCATTTTAGCCAGTGTCAGCTGTCCTGCCCGCCTTGCTCTGGCAGATAGGAAGGAGACAGAACACCTTGTTAGGAGGCCTCAGCTCTGGCCTCCAGGAGGAACTGTCCTTTCCTTTCATTGACTAGTTCAGATGACAGCCTTTCCTATTCTTGGTCCCTGCCCCATCCAAACCAGCAAAACAGCCACTTATGTGATAATCATTTTATCACACAGCTGCTATTGTAAATAAGGGATGGAGGCCCTGTTCGGGGGCCATCTTTACAACAGCTCCATCTAAATGCAAATGCAGATCCCCTGCCAAACAGTGAGGTGAAAGCTTTCCTATTAGCAGGCAGGAGATAGGAGAGTTAATTTAATGCTAAAACATTCCCATGCAAGGAGAGCAATTTCCCCTGTTGAGCAGTGGCCTCATTTTCTCTCCATGACCACCGTGCCCATAATATGATAATTTTTACCTTTTTAAACTTTGCTGAAGGAAAAAGGACAGTCATCTATCTTTGGAAATGGCTCCTTCTGCATTCATTTTATCTACAAAAATGCAGATATTTGTCTATTTGGTGAATGAATGGCCTGGAAAAAGCTGAGAGATGAAGATGGCTTCAGTGCTGTGACGTGTGGGGATTCAAGGTCTGCACTTGACTCTGTGAACTCCCCACCGCAGTGCTAGCTGTATGATGGTATTTGCCCCGACTCAACTAATCGGCTCTTTTTTCTTACCTCTGTGTAGTCTATCTCCTTGGGCTGAGAAAAGAGGAATTGAGAGGGAGAACAGAAGGAGAAGAATAAGGACGACTAAGTCATTCTGCAGAGCAGTTATGCAGCAGTGGGCTGGGAGGCATTAAAATGGGCCCTGCTTTCTGCATGTCGCAGATCAGAAGCTTTTAGAGCACCCACTTAGCCTTGCTGAGGCTTCTTAGCCATTAAATGTTGGAGATAATGCATTTGCCTGGATAGAGAGAAGGGGCTGCATGTCTTCTGAGCCCACCTCCCAAGGCTGTCCTTGCCTTGGTTTCCTGTGCTGTCAGTGACAGGCTGGTGTTGGTCTTATTTTTCAAGCAAGGGAGTGCACTTAGGTGTTTGTCCTGCCAAGATTGTACAGCCAGCGAAAAAGCTATAGTCAGTCCTCATTATTAGCAAATTCTGTACTTGTGAATGTCCCTGCTTCCCGAAATTTATTTGTAACCTTAAAATCATGATCATGTGTGGATAATGCACAGAACTGAAAAAAATTGGAATTGCTTGAAGGGCAGGTTCCCAGCTGAGTTCAAGCAAGGTGACTCTGCCTTCTTGTGTCAGCTCAGACTATGAGCTAGAGTATTTCCTGTGGTTTATTTAGGGGCAGTTTCCCTGTTTTCATGCTTGTTGTTGGTGATTGGACCCCAGGCATAGGGCTGGAGGGAGGCCTACTGCTAGGAGCACCACAGGAAGAACACATGTATGTTAGGTACCTTCATGCAGGTATGAGGCACAGTGCTGCTGGCCATGAGTTCCATGCTATGAGTCAGCCACAGGTATTAAATAAGATGTCTTAACAGAAGCACGCATAAGACAAGGTTGTATATTAATCAGTGGATGAAAATGTGACCAAAGGCTCCAGGAATTTAACTTGTGTTCCCAGAGAACCAGTGTATAGTACATGGTACTGTCCAATCTGGGCTGTGGAGGAGCCTTTGCCTGGCAGAGCTGGGGAGGCAGTAGAATCCTTCATCCCTTAGATGGGCACCAGTGTACCCATTTCCTCCTGGCAACATCCTACTGGCTCCTACTAGCTACCTACGAGCACTGTCCTTATTTTTCAGGTAAGCCAACAGTGCTTGGGAGCTAAGGGGTATGCCCAAAGTCAGATGACAGGAAGAAGAGTGGCAACCCACATGAGATCAAAGTCATGCTGTCCACCACTGAGCCCTATGAGAGGGGAGGAAACAGCGGCCAGGAGCATGCATGGCATGTCCTCAACAGGATGCCTGTCTGCTGGGAATTTACATTCTAGTACACTCATTTTTGTTGTTTTAGACTATGATAAATGCCAGTGGGGTTGCCCAGCATGGCTGTTTGGGAACTGACCACCCACTCTTAGGGTCAGGCCTCCAGAACACCCATGGTGCTTTCACTGTGTGATGCTTCCTGCCACCAGGCCACACTGAAGCAGGGGAGAGTGACTTTGAGAGGGTAGTGGAGTGTCTGGTCTCTCTCCCTTGGGGATGTTGGGAGTGGAGTCAAGTAAGATCAAGGCTCTAGAACACGGATCTACTATGTTTTCTTGATGAAAACCCATGAGCAGCCTTGGCTTCCTATTCTTTCTGTTGGCTTGGTTGCTCAGCTTGTCACTGGATTCTCTGAAATTCCTGTGTCCTTGTCATTGTCACCATTGTCAATAATCTCCTGAGCTTGCTCAGGTCATCTTCTATCACGACAATCAGAGTGAGCCTATGAAACACACAGATCCAAGACTTAACCCAATCTAGTCCTTGATGTGGGGCTGCGGCTCCGCTCAGTGTCAGTCAGACTCAGAAAGAAGACCGGGGAATCCTCACAAAGCAGCCAGAACCCTGATCCCACGCTTTCTGGGGTCAGCTCTTTGGCTGTTGCTAAGCTTCTAAGCTGTCAAAATGTATCGAACAGCCAGAGGGGTTGACCGCCTGAAGCCAAGTCATCTCTAACTGACAACCGTACTGTGTGGAGTCTCTCATGTAGATACATGCAGAACATTGAGAGTCAGAGGTGAGGCGGGCTCACGAGTTAGGACAGAATGACAGGAGTTGAGAAGGACAGAAGCAAGAATTATTTAAGCCAGGTACACTGGGCACGGCATTGTCCTAAAAGGGCAATGGACTTCTTATTAAATAAAGTTGATTGGTCACCATCTGTACATTCTGGGTAAAATGAGCATTCTGAAGCCTGTGATCTTCATACATATCTTTTGTTTATGTAATTAAACCAAGAAATATTAAATATGTCCTTTTTCCTCATCAGAGTGATTCTCCTTGTTACTTGTTGGTGGTAGCATCTGGATTCAAACTCTGTTCTTTCTGGCTCCAAAGCCATGAATTTATTCACTGTGCCAATGATCCTCAATGTTGGCATGCTCAAGAACCTCCCAGGGGCTTCAGACGTTTCCACTTCTAACTCTGTTCTTCAGAGATTACAGTCAGTAGACCTGGAAGTGACACAGGAATCTGCACTGATAGCAAGTTCCTGAGCCAACTGATACAGAACTTCTATTTGAGAAAGATTTTAGCACCCCAGATTGCCCTCAGAAAGGTAGTAATTATGAAAAAAAAAAAAAGAGAGAGAGAGAGAGGTATATTCAGAAACCTTTTAAAAACTCAGAGAAGAAATTACACCAAGACCAAGGTTTCCATAATAGGAGCTGATTTTGTATTTTGTTGCCCTTTTGTAGATTAAATTCCCTGCCATTTCTATGGGATTATGATATTTTTGTCAAAGATTATTAATTCAAGTTAAAAATAAAAAGTGTTTTCATCCAACTACAAACACATTTGAGTGCAGGAGATTCCTGAGGCCTGGCCACTCAAGAGCAATGGGATCCAATTAGCACATCCCATTCCTGTTTATCAGAAGGTGTGTTAGCCAGCATTCCACTGATGAAGCAAAATACCTGAGCTAATCAGATTATAAAAGGAAAAGATTTATTTTGGCTCATAGTTTTGGAGGCTTTGATCCATGCCCATTTGTTTGGGCAGTGGGGAGTCAGCACACCAGGTGGAAGTGCCTGCCATGCTCCCCTCACGGCTGGAAACCAAAGGGAAGAGGAAGTGATGGGTCCCACAGTGCTGTTCAGGGCCATGCCCCCAATGACCTAAAATTCTCCCACTAGGCCCGGCCTCTTAAAGGTTCTACCACCTCCCAGTATCACTAAGCTGGGAACCAAGCCCTTACCACGCAGGTCTTTGGGGAATATTCCAGATCTGAACTATAGCAGAGGGGTTGTCAGCCATTCCAATTTATATTAAAGCATTTTCCACTATCCACAGAGAAGTAGTATGCTATTTCTGGTAAGAATTGAGCGCTGAGAAGCAGGCCACACATAAGCTCCCTCTAGAGATACTTGGAGTGAGTTTTTCTAGTTGCCTGGAGCCTGCCTACTCTGTTTTTTATCCCACTTTTCTTGAAAGGGATCAACTACTGATCAAGGCAGGAAATGGGATTTAAAGTGCCATTGATTCTCTTGGCCTCACTTTCTTTTTTTTCTTTGTGCCCAGGAAAAAAAAAAAAATACGCCAGGGAGTTAGGAATTGGATGGGTTTATCTGCAAGAGATGCTGAGGTGAGGCAATGTAGCAAATTAAAGAGATAAAAGGCAGACTTCAACAATGCTGATGACTTACAGTAGTTGTTCCCATTTGGATGTCTTTGCTCCAATTAATACTTTCTACAGCCTTAAGGTAAGATTATAAAGTAGGTAATAGGATCCTTTAAATCCTACTGTTTTGAAAGAATCCTTATTGTCTAATTCCCTTGGCTTTTCTCTAATGCTTTCAAGAGGTTTCAAAGCCAAAGTTCCAGAAATGTAGGGCTCCCTCCCCTTCAGCCTGGGAGATAAGTCAAAATAATTGATTCTTCAGGGTCCTTAATTTGTCAGGATTGCAAACTGAATCCTCAAAAGATTGGGATCCATTTGTTATATAAATGTTTCTAAAATGAAAAAAGCTGAAGGCAGAGTTAGATTTGAGTCAGGTAGAAAAAGTATCTTTGGATTATCTCTGTCTATAGTTAAAATTTTCAAACATTCCTTAGTCACACCTAGTAAGTCATTTTTGAAAGTTCCCAGTGTTCCTCCCTGGACACGAGGTGGAGGGCTCTTGTCTAAAGAATCCGACTTTCCACCTGCAGCTAGTTTAAGTTCCTTGGCATGCAATGGTGGAGAAGTCTGTTCCTTTCTCTGTAGGGGAGGTGGCTTGGTGTAGAAGGGAAGAAAGAACACCTGCATTAAAGGGTTGTCCTTGTCCTTGCTGTCACTCATATAGTCATTCATGCCTTCACTCATTCCCAAACCCCAAGAACAGAGTGGATTTTAGGATATGTCAGGGAGTAAGTCATCATGCCTAGCTTGAGGAAGTGCGTGTATAGGCAAATAGTCATTCCAATATAGAAGCTCTAGATTTTTGATTTTAAAAAAAGTAGGGGACAGTGGCTGTACACGTCACATGAGGCAGCATGGGCAGGGGCTGCAGAAGACAGCACTGGGTGCCAGCCCAAACCAGCCTGATTCCTAGTGGACCCATTGTGTCCCTGTGGCCCATGCTTTGCTAATCCAACCACAGCAAGCCCCCTCTTGCTAGTGATTGATTCAGATGTGGGTTGTTCCACAGAGCTGGCCACTGGGAATTGGGAGAGAGGCTGATGGAGGGTCCTGAGAAATGTTTCCTGCCTCTTTGAGAGAGACACGCAGGGGAGATTGTGACCATGTTTTCCTAGACACATATTAGCCATCTATTACCACAAAGGAGCTGAGAGGACAGGCAGAGGATGGCAAGGCAGAAAGATAGGAAAGCCAGCTTTGGTGGCATTTTTGAGCAGCTGAATTCACTCTGCAGAACCCCTTTTCTTGAGACTCCCAGTTTTGGGAGATAATGTATCTTTGTTGTTCTTTGATTAGAGCCAGGGTTTCTGTGGCTTCCGCTACAAGTGCCCTAGGCACCGCGATCCTGGTTGATTCCTGAAGGGGAAGCAGGAGAAACTCAGGAGACGGTGAGAAGCAAGACACCGATGGCAAAGGAGAGTCCACACTCCAAGGCCCCCAGGAAGTGCAGGAGTGCAAAAGATGAGCCTGGAGAGGGAAATAGGGCTGGGTCGGGTCACGGTTTCCAGGACCCCAAGAGGACCTGTTCCTGCTGTGTTCCCCACAAGTGCCACTTGTATGGGCACAAAATGTCCTTGTTGGCCAGACAAGAAAGGAGATGGTGCCACAGCCTTCCCCGCAGGGGCCTGGGTCTGCATGGGAGATTGTGAGCTGGGGAGGGGTCCTGACCCTTGGTAGCTGCTATAAGGAGGCTTCACAGTGGCCCCTCCTCAATAGCCTTGTCCTGTGTTCCAATCTGTCTTCAGCCAGGCCCAAAGCTCATTGAGGGCGGATAGTCATTGAGTGTCCTTTTAACTCCAGAGGCCTTCCTTCTCCCAATCCATCATGGACTAATAATGAATGTGCATAAACCATGATGTGAAAACCCATGGGAAGGTGGACACCGCCGGCTCCACCTCCTCATGGGATGCTGGAAATGAATGGCCAAGGTCTGGCTTTGTTTCAAAAAGATCTCATTTCTGCCAACATTCTTTGAACTTAAGGGGAAAATAAAATTGCTTTTCATCTTCATATCTTTATGTTTCTGCCTGTTTTCAGAAATGTGAAATCCACAATTTTTCTTTTTAATGATTGACAGGCCAATGGTGACAACTGTGACCTTATTTCAGAACTGTGTGTGAGCAAGAGGCCGCTGGCTTGGGGCTGCTGTCACACGGATGGACCAGTTTTCATGAGGCCACAGTCTTGGCCAAAGGCCATTGTGGAACAAAAGTTGCTACTGAGAGCATAAATAATCCTCTTACTTCTGAGTGGCTCGCCTCCAGATGATTACTGGACGTGGCGCCAGGAAGTAGAGGGATCTGCCGTTAATGGGTTCTGAGACAAAGCACTCACATTTCTGAGCCCCAGTTTCCTTCTCAGGGACGAGCACAAAAGTTCACACTTGCTCTGACATTCCACCCACCACCGGAGTTCTGAAGTAAAGAGGGACAGGGCAGTAGCAAATGGCCAGTCATCCGTAGATCATCTATAATGACACCTTGCATGGAAGGTTTAAGTTGTGACAAGACAGCAAAGTCGCAAAGTCACTTAACCCCTGTGGCTTGGGCCACCAAGCCAGCTGCTGCCAAGCTGTGACCAGAGACAGAGACACGGCCAGCAAGAGTGCAAACTCCACTCTGCCCTGTTTTGTAAAGGGGGGTCCTGGAATAGAAGTATGGCGGTCCCTTGGACCATATTTGGAAGGTTTTGGTTTCAGGACTCCCCTCTCCACTGAGTAGATATCAAAATCCATGAATGCTCAAGTTCCTTATATAAAATGGGATAGCATTTACACGTATCTTGTGCATGTCTTCTTTTATACTTTAAATCATCTCTAGATCACTTATACTACTCAATGCAATGCAAATGCTATGTAAATAGTTGTTACATTATATTGTTTAGGGAATAGTGAGAAAAAAGGTCTGTACATGTTTATTTTCAAATATTTGTGGTCCACATTCAGTTCACCCATTATTGCTGCATTCCTTCTGCTAATACAGTTGACCTCATTCCTGGAGGAGCCTGTATCTGAGAATTCACCTATTCACTAAAATTCATCCACAACTGGATGGTAACTGTAGGCAGGTAGGGTGTGGCCGGAGGATGTGGGCCACTGGGGGCTGTGCCTTTGGCGTTTATACTTTGTCCCTGGTGAGTGGAGCGTGCTCTGTTTCCTGGTGTCCACATCCTGAGCTGCTTCCTTCTGCTAGTCCTTTGGCCATGATGTTCTGCCTCACCTTGGGCCCAGAGTTGGCCGACCATGGCTGAACCTCTGAAATTGTAAACTAAACTAAACTTTTCTAAGTTGTTCTTGTTAGGTCTTTGGTCACAGTGATGCAAATGTTCTAAAATGTTCTGCCTTCTTGATTTCTGAACACTAGAACATTCTGTCTTTTTGATTCTTGAACACTAGCTTCTAATCACTGTCCCTTCCTCTAAGCAAATTGTTTCCCTATACTTTTTAAAGGGTTCCTAGTAGGAAATGGATGTGTTCATTGCCCACTCTTGGGAGGTACAAAGCAAAATCATCTTTCTATCTTCATTAAAATATATACCTTACATTCTAAATTCAATATCATCCTATTTTTAGTTCTTTCCCTCTTTTTTCCTGCCTAAATGTGTCCTTGGATTTCATTTGCTAATTCATTTTAAACTGGTCCCATTTAAACCAAACTCTTTTAAATACACCTGTTTCAGAAATGGGCCACCCATACCCTCGGGGTGGAGGAATGGTTGTGATAACAGTTGAAATTATCTGTGCTCATAAGGGATCAGATATACATTTTTACACTCTTCTCACATGCATAAAATTATTGAGGCTGAGTCCCAATTAGTGAGGTACTATTTATAGCATTTCTTGAAAGCAACTGTTCATTTTAAAAACAGCTTTTAAAAAAAGATTTTATTACAGAATGAAGTATGTTGAAGAAAATTGCCTTCTGGCACAGAAGAAATGAGGGATTATTTGGGATCAGTGTGTGTGCGTGCACGTGTGTGCCTGTGTGTGTGTGTGTGTGTGTGTGCGCGCATGTGTATGCGCGTGCCACTGGAGGGATTACTGACCCAGGGCCAGGCAGAGGGATTAGGTAGGCTTGACACAGGACAGCAGATTAAAAGAGCACTAAGGGCGTGTTCTAGGGGTTCCTACTGCACGTGACATTGCCATGCAGTTTCCTCTGAATAATTCAGGCCTAGAATTCAACCAATCTCTTAACGAGGAAGTTTGTGAATGGGATGAAAGAGAATTAGAAGTTTTGATCCCACCAGGGACTGTGTATTCTCATTCATAATGATCAGAATTGTTCTTCCTGTTTAGAACAAGAGAGGAAAAGAAAAGGAGGGCTAAGAGGACAAAGCAGAAAACCTCTTTATCAAACATAGAGGAGAAATAACACAATATAAAAATAATTAGAGGATGCATCAAAACCAGTCCTCTATTAGATTTTGCCTTGTGATTTTTGTCTGTTTTGTCTTTCTAGGCTCTAGGGCTTATATGTAAATAAATCCCCAAATAATATGTGGCAGTGAATACTCCTTTTTTGTTTGATACTGGGGACTGAACCCAGGAGTGCTTAACCACTGAGCCACATCCCAGCCTTTTTTATTTTTTGTTTTGAGACAGGGTATCACTAAGTTGCTGAGACTGACTTTGAACTTGTGATCCTCTTGCCCCAGCCTCCCAAGTTGTGGGATCATGGTTGTGCACCACTGTGCCCAGTGAGTATTTCTTATCCAGGAAACTAAACAGTGCATCTAGCACGCACTTTTCGACTCCCTAGCTCTCTTGCGGGGTGCTGTCTTCATGCTAAGTATGAGATGCCACCCTCCTACCCCATGCTCCCTGGGACATAGGGTTTGCATCTTTTCAATCTACAACAGCAGAAATGCGTGAGACCTAAGGGCAACGGTTCTGGTGCATCAAAAACTAACAAGACGTTGTCTTCTCCGCTGGAGAAGTGTGCCCCGTTCGGCTCCCCTCTCCTTTCTAGCAGTCTAGGCCCTGCCTGGAGCGTTTCTGAACTCCTTGGTAGACGGACACTTTGTCCTTTTTATTTTCCAAAGCATTTAATGACAATGCGTTACTCCACGTTCCTGTGGCAGTTTGTGTTGAAGTGATTCCAGAGTTGAGAGAGATGTCATGCTGGTTAGCGGGAAGAGGTGAGGGCATTTTCGAATTAATTGCTACCTGATGGCAGGAGACAGAATTGAGAATAATTCGGCTAATATCAGACTTGCTCAGTGATTGATTCACTTGATGGCTTGAAGGTATTTTTTGTTGTTGTTTTAGGATGGGGGTGGGGGTGGGAGCTGGCGGTTTGTACAGTGGAAAGCAGAAAAGTTTTCCTTTATAAAATCATACCTGTATAGTGGTTATGAATCAGAGAAGAAATGTTTTTGTTGTTCTAGGTCATGTGTTGTAAGGACTATGTTGGCTCCTTTAAGATCAAAGCTGGTGCTCACGCTGGGCCAGCTGTATGACAGGGAATAACATCATTGCACCCAGGACAAAAACTGATGTGCAGCTCTGTGATGGTGTGGGTATGGTGTTCCCGCATCGTAATGGGATCCATGACTCATATTTCTCTATTATGTACACAGTGGCTAATATTTATGGACCACATTAATGAGCAGGCTTATCAATCAAAAGGGTCTGTGCTCTTTGGAATGAATCTATAATTGGTTCACGAATATTTGCTTCCTGGCTCCTGCCCACCTCATGATTGTCAGTTTGATGACAGAAATGGGCCCTTTATCTCATATTCCTTTTAAAAAAAATTTTATTGGTACATTATAGTTGTACATAATAGTTGGGTTCATCTTGACATAATCACATGTGCGTGGGGTTTAATTGACTCCATCTCAGTCCCTGGTGGCCCCCTCTTTCCCTCCCCTCCTGCCTGGCCCTACCCCTTCCTCTGCTGATCTTTCTTTCAGTTGTCCCCTTTGTGGTGCCTGCATGCGGCTCAGCAGTGCAAGGTTTCAAAGTCTCAAGAGCAGATTTCAGTGGGCAGTTTGCCTGCCCTAGTTTGGGTCCCTCCTCACCCATCACCTTCTCTCTCTCTCCTAGTCTCCTCACCATCTTCATTCCTCC
Source organism: Marmota flaviventris (assembly GCF_047511675.1). Taxonomy (NCBI): domain Eukaryota; kingdom Metazoa; phylum Chordata; class Mammalia; order Rodentia; family Sciuridae; genus Marmota; species Marmota flaviventris. The sequence goes on from NC_092516.1 coordinate 25,872,966, forward strand.
GTTCTTTCCTCGCTCTCTGCCTTTCTCTGACCCTTTTTCCATGTATAAATGCTGCCTATATCAGCATGGCTTATAAAGAATGAGCTTTGTTCCTCTAGAAATGCACCAAAGCAAGCACCGCCCCTCTGCACTCTCCTCTGACATTGACGAGCTTCGCCTGCATCAGTTCCCAGTGGACAGATGGTGCAGAGCCCCCTCTGAACTCTTCCTGGGGAACCAGGGCAATGCTCGGCCATGGCCCAGGTGTGGATTCCTGTAATGAGTCACCTTCAAGCCTTCAAGTAGATGTGAAGATATCTTTTTTTTTCCTTCCTTTAAGCTTATTGATTGTGAAGAAAAATTAGACCATCACCAGTTGTGCAGATGGGTGAGCCAGGCAGGCTTTAATGTCAGGAGCAAGGCATTGGCCATAATTCTTCACAGAGATGGGAACAAGATGTGTGCATTCTAACTTTCAGATTCAAAAGACCTGAATGAACGGTGGGAGCTTCTCAGGACTGAAAGTGTTCTTAACTGGGATGTTGGCAACCCCTGTTTTGTGGAAATTCTGGAGTAAAGCCCAGGGAACAGAGGCCAGCATGGAATGTATCCTTGGTCACCCAAGCTTTGAAAGGCCACCCAGGTCCCTGGCATGGGGTGGCCAAGAAGCTGCAATCCCCTGGCAGGATGGGGCAGGCACCTGGCAATTTGTTCGCACTTCCAGAAGAAAGCAGTGGTCAGATGAACGCAGCATGGGTTAGCCAAGAAAATAAAAAATAAAAATGCTTGGCAATATCTGTGGTCCAGGGGGTGGGACGAGGAAGGAGGACACAAGGACATGACTGTGGTTGTCATTATTGTTATTATTATGGTACCAGGGACTGAACTAGGGGGGCTTACCCTCTGAGCCACATCCCCAGACTTTTTTAGTTTTTATTTTGAAGTGGTCTTGTGAGTTGCTTAGGGCCTTGTTAGGCTGCTGGCCTTGAACCTGTGATCCTACTGCCCCAGCCTCTCTAGCTGTTGGGATTACAGGTGTCGGCTACTCTGTCTGGCTGTAAATATTATTTTAAAGAATCTCATTTTGACGGATGTGATTCTGCAGTCTGTATATGGGGTAAAAATAGGAGTTCATAACCCACTTGAATCAAATGTATGAAATATGATATGTCAAGAGCTTTGTAATGTTTTGAACAACTAATAAAAAAAAGAATCTCATTTTGAGGTTCAGTCATAGGCTAAAAAGTCTTCACTATATTTTACAAAAATGAATAGATAAATAAATACTAATGGGATAAATCAGAAGAAGACTGAACATTGACAAGTGTATCATAACTAATCCTATTTTGTGCCCAACGGCTCTACAATAAGTTGTTAAAAATCATATGTAGGTGCACCAAATTGAATGTTCAGATATAGAACGAGGGATCTGGGGTCTTAAAGACTGTTCAGGTGAAAGACAGCTGGGCATGTTGGGGACCATAGGGTCATGCTGAGCCCAGGTATGGGAAGGTCCCCTGAGTTGGGGTGTCCTCAGTGGGAAAGTCAACTGCATATGGTTGACCCCAAGAGAGACCCCAAGGCCAGGTTGATGTGGGCTGGGATATTTCATCTGCTGGAAGAGAATATACTACGAAGGAACAGAGAATTTTGGTTGGAAGGGAGACTGCGGTCATAGCAGAAGAACTTGAGGGGACACTGTAAGCCAGGAGTGGAGGGGAACTGGGGAAATCTGGAAGCAGACAGAAGTTATGAAGGAGGGAGTGGTATGTCCATGAGAAGGTGTGGCGGGAGCTGGGGCTGGGCGTGTGGTGGCGTGAGGGCAGGTGGCATTACTGAAGGCTGTCCCTGGTCCTCCCACACACTGCCCTTCTGGGATAGCATCTGCACAGTGCCGAACAGGACTGGGGCTCCTGAGGACACTGGACTGGTAACCACCTCCTGGTGACTAAGTCGTAGCTTTGGAACTGGCCAGCCCTTGGCACCAAGTAGTTAGAGAAGGCAGAAAAGCAGGCAGCCAGACTTAGGGTTGTGCCAGCTTCCAGACTGCCTGGAATTGGCTGGCAGATACAGAAGAATGGGCACCAGGGCTGAGAAGACGGACTCCCTCCAGGGAGCTAAAACAATTGGCATTATGACAGAGACCAAACACGGGGACTGGGCATTTAGGGCAGGGGCCCAGATTTGGGTCACTAGAATAAGGAGAGCCCTGGGTCTTAGAGTGGGTCGTGGGGGTCACAGGGAATCCAGAAACCCCTCTGAACCCAGGGCACAGACCCACTTTCAGCTCCCTGGATGAGCCAAGTCTCCAGGCAGAGTTGCAAAGACATTCAGCAACTTCAACAATGGATGAGGCCCAACTGTGGATTGGATTCTTGCTGCAAAGGCTTAATTAGCCTTTGTACTCCTCAATTCAGTCTCGAATGTTTACTCTCCCAAATCTACATGTGCCTGCATTTCTGGACTCTTGGCTTTTCTATTCATCCCTGCTTGCAAACTTGGCTACGTACTTTCTGAGCCCTCCCCTGCCCCCCCGCCCCTTCATATTATCTGGCTGAATGAAGCCAATAGTGACCATCACACAAATTTTGTCCTCCAACTTCTGTCTCTAGACCTACAATACATTACCTGACTCCAAAGGCACAGCAGGAAACTGTTTTAGCACATATTTTCCCCTCCACAAAGAGGTTGCCATCCACGCAGTCTACCTGAGTGACTAATTGAGTTCTTCTGTCCCTCTAGTAAGCACAACAGTGACTAGGCTGTTCTGAGAGATGAGCAAACTGAGGCCCAGGCGGTAGGAAACTTGCCTGGTTGGTTCTGCTGAGAGGTAGAGTTAGGTTTTAACTCAGGCTCTCTCTACGGCCGACTGCATCTTAATGTGCTGTTGTTGATTTGTGAGCGTGTTTTTCTGTCACTTGCCAGGGTGACAAAATGCTAGCTCCATCTGCCAGCCATAAAGGGCAAAAGCCCTCTGTCTGGGGCAGTAAGAGGACAGTGCCTTGAGGGCACAGTGCCCTCGGAATGAACAGCAGAGAGCAGGTGCTGCCAGCCCCTCTGCTCCACAGGGAGCCCGTGCTGTTGGTCAGACAGCCAGCGCTGTGGCTATTAGCCAGGGGGTGTGCTGAGCCTGTGAGCCTGGAAGCAGAGGCCAGCTCTGCACATGGAGGTGAGGAAATCATTAATTCCAAGGCTCACCAAGGTGGTTGCAGGTGGGCAGGTGAGGCTGGTAGGTGCATGCTCCAGCATCTGTGTAGGAAGGCCCCTCCATCCGGCAGGAACCTCCCTCGTCCTGCTTGGCCTCTGGGAATTAAGCTGGTTGACCTCTGTGGGCGCCTCCCTTCTCCTCCTCCAAGAAAGGGAATTGATTTGTCAAACATATATCCACATTTTTCCACCCGGGCAGATTCATTCTCTCTGTGAGCTACACATCATGCTTTCAAAGTCGAGCACTGAATCCTGCCACAGGCAATACCGAGGATAGAACTCTCTATTTCTTCTCTTTCTGACATATCCCAAATGTCAAGATATGAGGGAGCCGTTTATTGATTTCACTGAAGTTTGGCTGTACTGAGCACGTATATCAGATGGGTCTAGAACCTCTGCTGGCAACTCAGGGACCCCAAGATAAATAGCTGTAGAAGCTAAGTTCCCATCAGGGGTCTCTGGAGTGCTGGGTGGATGTGCAGAGGGTCCTCCTGCCTTCATTACTACCTTGCATCCTGCATACTCGAAGAGTAACCCCTTCAGGTCCCATCTCACTGAAACAGGTGCCAGACACCATAAGTACACCTAGTTGTTTTGGGTTTTTTTTTTTTTTAACTTTCTAATAAGGGGAAAGAAGATGTAAAGAAAACTGCAAAGATCATAAGTGAACATCTCGATGAATTGTCCCCAACTGAGCACATCTGTTCAGTCAGCACCTGGGTCTGATGAGGCAGAATATTAGTAGAGCTTTAGTTATTACTAGAAATTCCTCCTTCTGTCCACCCCACAGAATACTCTCAATGAAACATAGCCATCACCCGACTGCTGCTTGATTTGCCCCGCTGTTTTAAGCCTTCACAGCCTTGCCTGGGCCATCCTATCAATTTTCCTAAGCTGCCTCATCCAGGTGACTGTCCTTAGACAATGGGGTTGGTTTCCCTTCTAAGCCTATGAGACTGTCCCAAGAAACATGCCTGCTACTGAATGCTCGTCACAGGCAGGTAGCAGCCGCTCTTAGGCTTGGGTGTTCTGTCCCTTTGGGTCCTAGAAGAAGCAAACATGGCAATAGAAGTAGACATCCAAGAATTTTGAGGGGGGCTGGGATGTGGCTCAAGCGGTAGCGTGCTTGCCTGGAATGCGTGCGGCCCGGGTTCAATCCTCAGCACCACATACAAAGATGTTGTGTCCACCGATAACTAAAAAATAAATATATATATATAAAAAAAGAATTTGAGGGAAAAATTTGCAAGGGATAAAGGTGGGATAAGCAGGGATGAGTCAGGAGAGGCTCAGACCACGGTGCCCGTCTGGCTCCCTTGCAAGGAGACGGGGATGGAAGGAGGAGGGAAGAGAGAAGCCTCCACGGAAGGCAGCTGCCTGTTAGAGGTTGGAAGGGCCTGACTTGAGTGGCCTGGACCTTCTTGGTGCTGTTTTGGACCTGGGATGTCCCCTCAAAAGTTTTTGTGTTGAAAGGTTGGTCCCAAGTGCGATCAGGTTCAGAGGTAGGGCTTTAGGCAACAATGCGGCTCTGACTCAGTCGTGGATGAATCCAGCTGATGGATGAATCCCGGTAGCTGAGTGGACCCTGGGTGGGAGCTGGAGGCAGATGGGCATGGCTGGAGGACGCAGGTTACCGGGGGCTTTGGACCATGTCTGTCCCTGCTCTGCTCTTCCTCTCTCTTGCTCCCAGGCTGCCATGAGCTGCACAGTTTTCCTCCTCCCCGCCTTTCTGCCTCGATGTTTCTGTCCTGGAGTCAGCCGACCAGAGACACCGCTCTGACACCGTGAGCCCAGATGGGCTTTTCCTCCTCTAAGTCTCTCTTGTCCAGTGTTTGGTTACAGTGATGAAAAGCTGATGGACACACGTGGATACTGGCTGTACACGGCCGGGCACAGGCTGTGCTAGAGCAAGTACTGCCAGGAGCTAACAATGGGGGCTGGCACTTCCCAACAGGTTCTTCTGGGGGAGATCAGGGTGGCACACCCTCAGGAACACCCGAGGTGACTTCTCGGTGGCTTCCTTTTCCTCTTCCACTGTCCAGCAGTTCTGTCAAGGAAGTGTCTCACAGTCACTGCCTTGGTCAAAGTGGCTTGAGTTGGACCTCGCGCCTTCACTCTAGCAGTGTGATCATGCCGCTCTGAACCACAGTTTCCTCGTCTGTAAAGTGGGGAATTGATCTCACTGCATGAGTTTTCTGTTAGGACCATTCAAGATGATTTTCAGTAGGCTCAGTATGTGATACCAAAGGCTGAACTTTAATCCCCATGGTAAGGCATTCAGTGGTGGGGTAGGAGAGGTGACTGGGGCGTGGGGTCTCTGGCCTCATGAATGGATCAGTCCATTCATGGTTCCAAGGGTTATTGAGGCAGTGGCTTTGTTATAAAAGTGAGTTTTCTCTGCATGTTGTTCTATCTTGCCATGTGGTATTCTGGCCATGCTGGAACTCTGCACCAATCAGAAGGACCTCATCAGATGCAGCCACCTGATCTTGAACTTCTCCACTCCTAGTACCAAAACAAACCTTTATTTTTTATAAGTCACCCAGTTTTTGGTATTCAGTTATAGCAGCAGAAAATGGTCTAAGACGCCTCCATTCTTCCCCATGGAGCATCCCTCTCTTCTCAGCAGGACAGAGTCTACACCTCCTCTTTAGGATCAAGAACATGTGCTGCAGTGCTAGGTCCAGTGCTTTGGCCCTTTGAGCAGCAGGTCCCTTACGCTCCCCTGAAGTCACGGACTCCTTGGAAGTTTGGTGAACCCTTAGGCCCTTCTCAGAATAGTATTCTAAAAACAAAATAACATAATGCAGGTGAAAGATAAAATCAGTTATATTTGAACTACTCATCACACTGTTGTAAAAACAATTTGTGATTTAGTCATAGGTCTGCTTCTTTATTAACATATTAAGTAACAGATTCTACCTAATAATGAGCCTCATTGAAATCACGATGAGCATAATTGATATTTCGTGATAACCTGCCCAAGTGTGATGCGATATGAAAATACTTGTGATTTTTCTTAGGGATGAAATCTTAAGTATTGTAAATTCTGCAGTTTGCTCTTCCATCTCCATAACTGATGGAAATGGTGGGTTTCGGTAGAGATGAGGGAAAATTAAAGATGCAATTCTCTATCCAAATTCACGGTTCCAGGCCCAGGTAAAGAGCTCCATCCCTGAGGGAATGGCCCCACTCACTCTCTTGGGAGCACTTGATTCCCAGCACTTAGGGATGCCCCTGGTGTCCTCTGGTAAACCTGTCTCAGGTTTTCCCAGCAGCTCATAGAGAGATGGATCTGCAGGGGGTTGACCAGTGTGGTGCCTTCTCTTTGTGACATAGGCACGTCATTTTGTCCCCGTGAGTGGCAGGAATGAAGGAGCCCTGTGTGTCTGCAGCCTGTGCTTGCCCCAGAATCTCTTTGCCACTGGTCCTTGGAGGCTGCTCTCCCATCCACGCATCTTCTTCCAAAGTCTACTTCATCGACAAGGCGACGTGCCCAACTAAACGTTCCAAAGAGGTTTGCTATTGGAAACCTCTCAGTGGGCAGAGGCTTATCCAACCCCCGAATACCTGCCTCCTTTAAGATTTCTGAGATGTCTATGGGGCAGTGTTTTCACTCCATGTGAGACCAGTCCTGGAGGTCAGTCACACTTGGCAGGCACCCGCTGCCCTGTCCACGGTGGTGTGCCGGGGGCATTTTGCAAGATTTATCATTTGGAGAACTCCACAAGGAATGGCCATTTACCATGTTCCACAGACCAAATTGGAGGGGGGAGTTTTTCTCAAAGACACAGAATTAGGACCTGAATTGAGAGATACCTCTAATGTGTTCCAAATCCTTGATAAGAATTTACCAGCCTCCTTCAACAAGGCCCCCCTAATTTGACTCAGTATGAAAGGTTGAAGTGACAGAAGTGATCTGTATGATGGGATGCATGATGTTGAGCATGTCAACTTCCGTGCCGGATTGAGTCTTCAGATCCTCTGCTTTCCGCTGGCTGGCCATGCAACCTTGGACAAGTTACTTAATTTCTCTGTGTCTCGGTCTCCCCACCTTCACAAGCAGGTTGATAGTGGCCTCCTCAGGGGTTTCAAGCATTAGGTAGCACGTGTAGACGGTAGAAAGACAGATGCTTGGTTCCTTGAAGGAGCTCAACCAACGCTAGCCACTGCTGACTTTGTAAAAGGACCCTGATCACAGCAGGCACAGAAATAACCCCCCCACCCAGCTGCTCAAGTTCTGAACTGCTTATGAAGAGCAAGACACCCTGCCATCTGGTCTCTGTGACTGCTTCAGCCTGAAAGTCTACCATTCCCTTTGGCCTTTCAAATTTTATGTCCCAGCAATCAAACTACCATGGACGTCCCCATGGCCAAGTCGTCTGACCTCTGCAGGTCTCTGATCAAAATGCTCCTTTATGGCTATGAAGCTGTTCCGGCCTTCCTTCACCTGATGAACTTCCCATGATTCTTTAAGTCTTGGCCCTGGGGTCTTCTGGAGGAATCCTGCCTATGTCCCCAGGCTGACAGGGGCAGCTTCTCTGTGCTGTCACACCATCACACTCATCAATCATTGGGCATCAACAGTGAGTGTAGGCTTACCTTGTCCTCAACACTTTGTGTAGACTTAGCCTACCACACCAACACTGAACATAGACTTGGCCTATCACACCAACACTCAACATGGACCTTAGCCTTTTCCACCAATACTAAGCGTAGACTTGGCCTTTCCCACCAACACTGAGTGCAGACTTGGCCTTTCCCACCAACACTGAGTGTAGACTTGGCCTTTCACACCAACACTGATTGTAGACTTAGCCTTTCCTACCAACACTGAGCATAGACTTAGTCTATCATCTGAACACTGAGAGTATACTTAGCCTTTCACATCAACACTCAACATGGATCTTAGCCTTTCCCACCAACACTGAGCACAGACTTGGCATGTAGACTCAGTACTGAGCCTAGATACCCTTTGACCTCAGCACTTTAGGTAGACTTAGCCTATCCCATCAACAGTTAGTGCTTATTCACTGACATGATATAGATATGTCCAGGTGATGATAGTTGGTGTCCTGAAACTTTTTGTGTCCTGTTGGGAGACCCTTTATCTCAAACTGTCTCAGCTGATCACAGAGAAGGGAGTGACTTCTGCTCTCCTTGCACTGGGAGAGGGAGTGTCGGCGTGAGTCTCCGCCAGCCACTTACTGTTCCTTCATGAGGGAGGAGGAGTAGCTGACATGGTTGCTGAAGCCCAGGGTTCTTCTCTTCAGGGGGAGTGGTCCCAAGAATAAATCTAGAAAATGGCAGTCCCAGATTCCTACCCACATTGAGTTGCAGCCTGCTGTGGTTTGGGTGTGATCTGAGTGTCTGCCAAAGGTCTGTATATACAGCTGGTCTCCAGGGTGATGATGTGAGGAGGGGCCATGGAACTTTAAAGAGGGTGGTCCTGAGATCATTGAGGGGGTGCCCTTGGAAAGGGCTGCTGGGGTGAGGAGCCCAACTGTCCCCTCTTTGTCTCTTTTCCTGGGTCAGAGTGTAAGAGTTTGCTCTGACATGGTTGACCTGCATTGCCTTATGCACTAGGAGCTGACACAGACAGTGCTAGCCCTCACCAAGCCTGTGCTAAGCTGTTTGGACTTTGAACCACTCAGACTTTGAGCTAAATAACTCTTGTCGCTATAACATTAATCACCTCTGGTATTTTGTTGTAGTAATGCAAACCTGACTGATGGAGATCCCATGTACTTGAACTTGGTGTTGAGTAGGGGCAATCGAATGTGAAAATGACTCCGAGCACTGGAAGTTGCAGGTGTATGCAAGGAGTCCAGGCAGCCCTGGGCTGAGTGAGGAGTAGGCAGGTGGTGTGGGACAGGGTGCTCCTGGTGGAAAGACGAGCATTTGCCAAAGCTCAAGGGGGAAGTGTTCACAGTGGTGGGAATGTGGCCTGGGGTGTCTCATGTGGTGACCCAGAGTGGCTTGGCTGAAGAGGGAGAGAATGTTTCCCAAGCAAAGCAAAATAGGCCCACAAGGTCCTCCTGTGTATGTCAGAGGGAAAGCACCTGCCCAGGAGGAGCAGGTGCTAAGTACATGTGAACCCTAGCACGTGAGTCTTGCATTTGCTAGGTCTAGGGTGGAGCTGAGAGTTTGTTTGCCTTTTAGCAAGTTTGCAGGAGATGCTGGTGCAGCCTGCCTGGGACTACCTGTGGAGAAGCTCTGGGTGCTCCCTGAGGCGCGGAATGAACTCGCTGCTTGGGAGGTGCTCTGGCCCCTCTCTGTGAAAGATCTTACCCAGAACTAGAGGAGACCACTGCGCCCCAGCCTCGGCCAGGGTCCCAAGGCTGCCAGGGTTTGTGGAGCTCCATCCACAGTTTCCCGCCTTCCCAGCGCTTGCTTCCTCGTTGAGGGAAGGTCATTACCGCCTCACTCTGCCCTTCTCTGTGCCCATGTAATCTCCCTGTTTTGCTTCTGACATTTCCAGTAATCTCACGCTGACTTTCCTCCAGGAGGCAGCAGGGCAGCCCCGGAGCAGCCGCTGACGGTGGAGCACTCAAGATCCCTGCTCACCTCTGAAATTGCACTTGAAAAAGAGCTGCCCACAACGGAGCTTCCTAGCCCACCACGTACCGCAGCTGACTCAGAAAACCAGTAGCAGGAGGCAGCTGTTCATGTGGCAGAGACACAGGCTCGGTGACAGGGAGGGCCCTTGTTCAGACCTGGCTTGATTGCAAACCGTTGCCAAAGCAGACCCCTGTGCAACCTGGGCTGGGCCTCAGGCCGGTCTGTCCATGTCCGTGTCTGAACTTTACAGTAGCAAAGGCCTTGGTTTACTGAACACAGACCCTGTGCCAGGCAGCTGCCAGGAACTTGAAGGGCATTATTTATTTATTTATTTATTTATTTCAGTTTTTTAAAAAAATTTTTATTGTTGGTTGTTCAAAACATTACATAGTTCTTGATATATCATATTTCACACTTTGATTCAAGTGGGTTATGAACTCCCATTTTTACCCCGTATACAAATTGCAGAATCACATCAGTTACGCATCCATTGATTTACATATTGCCATACTAGTGTCTGTTGTATTCTGCTGCCTTTCCTATCCTCTACTATCCCCCCTCCCCTCCCCTCCCCTCCCCTCTTCTCTCTCTACCCCCTCTACTGTCATTTATTTCTCCCCCTTGTATTATTTTCCCCTTTCCCCTCACTTCCTCTTGTATGAAATTTTGTATAACCCTGGGGGTCTCCTTCCATTTCTATGCAATTTCCCTTCTCTCTCCCTTTCCCTCCCACCTCTCATCCCAGTTTAATGTTAATCTTCTTCTCATGCTCTTCATCCCTACTCTGTTCTTAGTTACTCTCCTTATATCAAAGAAGACATTTGGCATTTGTTTTTAGGGATTGGCTAGCTTCACTTAGCATAATCTGCTCTAATGCCATCCATTTCCCTGTAAATTCTATGATTTTGTCATTTTTTAATGCAGAGTAATACTCCATTGTGTATAAATGCCACATTTTTTTTTTTATCCATTCGTCTATTGAAGGGCATCTAGGTTGGTTCCACAGTCTTGCTATTGTGAATTGTGCTGCTATGAACATCGATGTAGCAGTGTCCCTGTAGCATGCTCTTTTTAGGTCTTTAGGAAATAGACCGAGAAGGGGAATAGCTGGGTCAAATGGTGGTTCCATTCCCAGCTTTCCAAGAAATCTCCATACTGCTTTCCAAATTGGCTGCACCAATTTGCAGTCCCACCAGCAATGTACAAGTGTACCCTTTTCCCCACATCCTCGCCAGCACTTGTTGTTGTTTGACTTCATAATGGCTGCCAATCTTAGTGGAGTGAGATGGTATCTTAGGGTGGTTTTGATTTGCATTTCTCTGACTGCTAGAGATGGTGAGCATTTTTTCATGTACTTGTTGATTGATTGTATGTCCTCCTCTGAGAAGTGTCTGTTCAGGTCCTTGGCCCATTTGTTGATTGGGTTATTTGTTATCTTATTATCTAATTTTTTGAGTTCTTTGTATACTCTGGATATTAGGGCTCTATCTGAAGTGTGAGGAGTAAAGATTTGTTTGAAGGGCATTATTTAAATTAATCCTCCCAGGAATGCCGTCGAGGAGGTGGTGTTACTGTCCTGGTCTGACAGGTGAAGAAACTAAGACTCAGATACCCACAGCCACGGATTGAGGCATCTGGGATTCATATTGTGCTCTGATTCCAAAAAGGTTATCTTTTTAAATCTGAATTAGCATGTGGGAGGGACACTGGCTCATGCCTTTGTTTTCTAAGTGAAAATTCTTCCAATTAAGAGATTCGTGCATAATGTGGTTACACGTTTTGGGTGTGTATGTGTAAGTGTGTGTGTTGTGGGGAGAGAAGGGGGGCAGGGGGAGGGAGGAGAGAGAGGAGGAGAGAGGGAGAAGAAGGAAGAAAAGGAGGGTGATAGAGGCAGGGGATGGAATTTATTAAGCTTATTACAGTTATTCAATGCTGTCTGGAACATGTGACAGTTTATTAGATTTTGGCAATTGTAAAACAAATTTATCTAGATTAGGATAAAAGTGACTATGATTTAAATGGTGCTTTTTGAAGTCTTTCCATGAAATTTCAAAGTGAATCTCATAAAAATGGAGAAAGTAAGTACCAAGAGCAGCCAGGAGTGAATGGGCCTACTTCATGTGTGCTGGAGTGGAACTGTCCACTGGGTGCACCCTCTCCTCCAGGAAGCCCTCCTGGTGCCTCCCCTGCCCCATGGAGATGCCTCAGGCAGCTTTGTCATTCAAGTCCTGGGCTGTGTGATACTCTCCGTGCCTTCAGTGGCTTGAAGCCACAGCCCCTTAGTGTTTTGTAGTATTTCAGGTCAGAAGTTGGCAGGGCGGGGCAGGGCTGGATCTCTGCTCAGAGTTCCACACAGGTGACACCAAGCCGTCAGCGAGGCTGGGAGCTTGGATAGGGGTCTGAAGGGGAGTCTGCTGCCGAACTCCTTCAGGCTGTTGGAGGACGTGTTCCCTGCAGCTTGAGGACTGCAGCGTCTGTCTCTGGCTGTGGCCGGGGTCACTCTGCGCTCCCAGGGCTGGTCTTGAGCTTCGAGTCCCCTGATGTCCTCTTCAGCTGCACATCATTGGTGGATCCCTGAGTTTTCAGGCTCCCCTGATGGGTCAGGCCACCCAATGACCTTCGTGTCTTTTTTTTTTTAAATTTTTATTATTAGTTGTTCAAAACATTACATAGTTGACCTTCGTGTCTTAAGGTTAACCGACTTGGGACTTCAAGGACATCTGTGAAGTCTCTTTATGCTCGACTGACGGAGGGACGGGAGCCAGGGTGTCATCTTGAGAATGCTGTCTACCCTAGTTGCCTTCTTCTGAAATGACTGCATCCTTCCTGTCACACCTGGCCAGATGGGGAGCAGCCCTAGACACCAGGCCAGGCCAGTTATCTAATTTCCGGCTATATTTGAAGGAGCCCATCCGCTGGGGAAGCTGGGAAGGACCCTTTCCTGGGCGGTGGGGTCTTGGTGAGCTTTTCAGGCAGGGGACGAAGGTGTCACGTTGGCGATGTCGCCCAGCTCCTCTGGCCCTGCCTCTCTCCTGTTGACCCGTGATATTTTCTTTCTCCTTTTAATTCTGGTAAAATGTACAGAATGTAAATTTACTGTGCCAGCCACATTTATGGGTCCAGTGGGGTGGTGCTGAGCGTGTTCACCTCCTGTGCGCCCAGTGTGGCTGCCCATCTCCAGAGCTCCTTCCCTCTGCCTTGTGGACGCTCTGCTCACTAGACACCCCTGTCACCCCCCCCCCCCAGGCCCTGCGGCCACCACCCTGCTTTCTGTGTCTAAAGCTGTAAGTGGAGTCACCTGGTGTTCGTCCTGCTGTGTCTGGCTTCTGTTATGTCACTTAGTGTCACGTCCTCACCTGCTGTAGCAAGGCCAGAACTCCCTCCCCTTTGTGGCTGAATGCTGTTCCATGTGTGAAGGTTCCTTTGGTTATTGTGTCCGGTGCTGTGTGAGGGTGGGTGTTCCCAGGCTCTCTGAGTCCCTGCTCTGTTCTTCTGAGTGTTGCCCAAAAGGGAAAAGCTGGGCCACCTGGTGTTTTCATTTTGAATTTTGTGAGGGGTCACCACACTGCTCTCCATAGAGGCTCTGCCACTTTACATTCCCACCCAGAGCACCAGGGGCCTGCTTTCCCCACCTCCCTCCCTCGCTCTCTCTCTCTTTTCCTCCCTCTCTCTTTCCTCCTTCTCCCTCCTCCCTCCTTTCCTTCCTCTCTTTATTCCCTTCTTCTCTTTCTCTGCCTCCCTCCCTCTCTCCTTCCCTTTCTCTTCCTTCTCTTTCTCTTGCACACTCCTTCCCTCTCTCTTCCCTTTCTCCTTCTGTCTCTTGCTCCCTCCCTTCCTAGTAGCCATCCTAAGAGATGTAGATTGTTGGGAGATGCTTTCTGACTGAATGCATTTGGTGCTGCTGTCCCGTGTGATTAAGTGCTGTAAGTCCTGGTCCCTGGTGGTGAGAAGGGCACTGCCGACATCTTGGAAACTCCACATCCAAGGCTGCTCACAACAACATGTGGTCACCGTGGCGTGCAGCGAGACCCTGCTGAGTGCACTCAGGATTGTCTTAACATGAGATCCAGGTCAACAACTGCTTGATGATCTTGCACATGAATTTACCATGGAAACTTACCTTTTTTATGATTTGACTCTGGAGTTTCCTCAGAAGCTCCTGTCTGGCAGGGTTCAGATATGAGATGATGGCTCATGTGGGGTGTGGCCTCATTGTGGATTAATCCACTGGATGGATTCGTAATTGAAGGAACTTCTGGATGGGAACAGCAGCCGGGTGGGGTGTGGCTGGAGGAGGTGGGGCCCAGGAGGTGTGTTCTTGGGGACATACCCATCCCTGACACTTTCCTCTCTGCCAACTGCCACGAGCCCAGCGTCTTTCCCCACAGTGCCCTTCCACCATGACGGTCTGCCTCTCTCAGAGCCAGATCAATGGAGTTAGGCTGACTGTGGACTGCGCCTCTGAAACCGTGAGCCCAAAATAAACTTTCCTCCTCCTCATCATCCTTGTCAGGCATTTTGGTCACAGCACACGGAAGAAGACTGTGGAGCAGGATGGAGAGGGAACAAACCCATGGTGGACAGTCGGCACAAACGCCAGCTCTGCCTCTGCGGGCGTCTGGCACGGGTTTCCTGTGCTGGACTCGCTCCCACCAGGACCTACCTGGGAAGCATGGTCCTCCTGGGGCTCCAGGAACACTCAGAGCTTCAGTAAAGGTCTTCATACAACAGGTATTGACCACCTGAGCTCCACCTGTGACCTGTCAGCATTTCCCAAAATACACCTCCTAATTATCCACCTTCACTGTCCGCAAAAATAATATGAGATCCTTGAAAATTCCAAGTTACAGGTGGCCTCACACCAGTCCCAGATGCTATTTCTGATGGAAAATAACTGCCGGAGAGAAGTGGAGGGTAGGGGAGGCTCAGTGGTACTTTCCAGTTCTTTAAGGCAGAACTTAAAAAAAGAGGGCGTAGATGGGGAGTGGGAGGAAACTCCCCCACCTTGACTCTGGGGGCCGGGTGACCCTCACCCAGAAATCAATGAATTGGCACTGTCAGGCTTTCGTCCCTCCCTGGGAATACCAGAGTGACCAGTGTGGCCTGCTGCTCTGCCAGCTTTCCAGCTCTAGGCTGGTTGGTGACACTGCGATCCCAGAGAGTGGTGGAAGCCGCACTGTGCTAGGGCTGACTCCTGTCATGCTCCCTCCCGTGTGGAGTGAGGTCCCGCATCTGCACTCTTGGCCTCTGTCCCCTGGATCTGGACAGGGACATGGTTTAACACCATGTTTTTGGCTTTCTTTGGGGGAACAAAATAAGAACTGGCCAGAAGGGGAGCGTTGCGGGGCTTTGCTGGCCAAGCAGTGTTCTCCTCGGCTCAGAAGGCCATGCCCTGAGCTTGTCACTCCAGCGGGCTCCTGGTTGGTCACCAAGGCTTCTTCCTGCCTCCTCCCCTCCATCCATTCCCACACTGAGCAGTCTTCTCCTCACAGGGAGATGCGTGCTCCTCGCCTCCTCTCAGGCCTGTGGCTTCTCTGGTGGTCTCCCTTGGTTACAGTGCACTCAAAGCCCTGCTCCACCTCTCATGTGCTCCTCTGTGGCCTCCCCCAGGTTCCCTCCCACAGGACTCCAGGGAGTCCTGCAGTGCGACCTGCCCTCCCCAGACGCTCTGCCCTCCAGCATCTATCACCTCCCAAGTGCCCTCTCCTCTGCTTGCCCTCCTGCTTTGCCCAACTCTTATTTTGCTTCAAAGCTTAAGGAAGGTCAACCTCATGGGGGGGGTGGGGATGGGGACTTCCCCTCCCCCTCCAGGCCCCGCCCCAGACCCTCCCCCAGGCCCCATTCTGCCCTCAGGTGCTCCTGTAGATCCCAGGCATGGTGCCTGCTGTGCACCAGGCTGTGAGCTTGTGTGACCACCCCCCCCCCCTCCACACACACACACAGGCTGTGATTTGTGCATCTTTGCACCTAGAATTAGCCTGGTAACATAATTTGGATCTGCACTGTCTCCTGAAGGCCCAAGTGTTAAAGTCGCAGCCTCCAGATTGGCATCACTGGGAGGAAGTGTGACTTTGAGAGGCAAGGCCCAGGGGGAGGTTCTCTAGTCCCTGGCGATGGTGCCCTTGAGGGGATCTGTGGGGTCCCCGTCTCCTCCTTGGTTTGTACCCTTCCATGGGGAGAGCAACTTCCTTCTCACTGTGGTCCCTGGTGTGAGTCCCCAAGAGTGGGCCTTCCGGTCATGGGCAGGAACTTCTGCCCACTCTGCCCTTTCCTCCTGTCAGTGGGTTGCCTGGGTGTCCTGGGTGATGGAAAGCTGCTGGCCCACCTGGCCATGTGGCTTTGCAGCAGCTTTGACTGAGGCAGCCTTGACTCTGCTCTGTGCTGCAAAAACTCAGGTGCCACAAGGATCTGTGGTTGTCCCTGTTTGACAGCCAGAGACGCTGCTCTCCTGATGGCAGCCACATGGCTTTGCTCCCACCCTGACCTGCAAGTGTCCGCTGCCCTGCAGGAGGAGGAGCGTGATGGTTTCTGTCACACACGCTTGTCTGCAGCACCTCCATTTCTTTCTGGGGTACTCCCTTTTGCAACCCAAAGGTGTATTTAACCCAGGAGGCTCTGGGACACCTTTCTTCAGTTTTAATGCCCTTGCTCTCTGGAAGAGCCATCTTAGATACCTCATCTCAGCTGAGTTCATTGAATGTCCACCCTGGAGCTCTGAATCCCGAGTGACATGTGAGGAGGAGGACTGGCCAGAGTTTACTTAATCTGGCTGGTCCTCAAATGGAATTTGGAGAGAGGAGTAGAGCATGCAGGTGCACAAATGATTTGTCTGTTTGTAAGACAAATTTCCCAAGTAACTTAAAGTGACGGAAATAAGTGCTCTTCCAGCTCATATAAAATAAGTCCAGGAATAAGCATCCCCTGTTGGTGAGGCCATCACAGAAAGGTCAGACTCCTGCTCTGTGTTCTAGACTGTGAACCTGTCCTTAGAATGCAAGATGGCTGCTGAGCATCTGTCTTCACATCCAGTGTTCCAGGTAACAAGATGGAGGAAGCGGAAGGAAAGAGGGAATGACTCCTTTTAGAGATACTTCCTGAAAGTTTCTCCATTTTTGTTTATATATAACTGGCCAAAACTTTGTTATGCCTACATCTAGCTGCAAGGAAAGTGGTGGAATGTCATCTTTCAAGTCAGTGACAGTATTTCAAAACAGTATATGTTGGAAATTAGTAGCCTCTCTGTACCATTTTGTTATGGTTTTGAGAGGGGTCAGGAGATGAAGGACTACTTCCGGATAAACTTGAGCCATTTTGCTTATTACTTTCCCAGTGATTAACTGGGGTAAGAGTGTGAGCTGTAGCAGGAGCAGTGCAGACCTTCAAGGGACCACCAACGAAGAGGCTCCCTCTTGGGGCTCCCTGTGTGAGCCTCAGTTAGCACAGCCCTTCTGCAGGTGGTGAAAGAGCCCAGGATCCCATGGTGCTCCAGCTGGTGGGTGGATCTGCATCTGACTTGGAGTTCACTCTCCCTCTGCCCTGTCTTGCTGTCCACCTCCTGCACCCGCAGGGTGGATTCACTTGGCTAGAAACCTAAGGGCTCTGGTTTGGGAGCCTCAGTCTTAGTTCTGAGTGGGCCATGGTTTTGTGCTTTAGCATCACTAAGAATTTACTTTGGCTTTTAACAGCACAGGAGTGAAGTTATCCTGGGGAAAGGTTATGCATGAAAAGTCATGTGAGCATAAACCCGTGTGTGGTTCTGCACATGTCCCCTGAGGAAAAGAAGTAGTTCAAATTGGTCTTAAATGAGTGTGTGTATATGAGAGAGGGAGAGAGAGCGCGCTTGCGTGGTTTATGGGCAAGGATGCAGGGTAGCACAGTATGAAAACCTCACAGTGGAACTTGCTGAGCTCCTGGTTTAGAAGTGCAGGGACTCGAGCTGGGTGGGATTGATAGTCATAATTAAAGGGACCCAGCAGCTAAAAGCAAGGTCGTGCCTTAGATTTGCCAAGCCAGGCAGAAATTCATTGAAAATCTATATGACATGAAAGGCCGGAGATGGGCTGAAGTGATTCTGATATTGGCAGGTTTCCATTTCTCAGCCTAAGTCACCCAGCTGAGACGTGTGGACGCCACACAGTGACAGCTGACAAAATAAATGTATTGATGGAATGATCGGCTGGTTCCCCACCGAGCGGCAGGGGGATGCCGGCGAGAGGAGAGCCTGTGGCCAATTATCTGAATTGGTCATCATCCAAGCCAGCCATCATGTTTGCCATCGGACTGGGCTTCCTCCCGCTGCAGCTTTGTAAGAGAAGTCCTTTGAGAAGTGAGCACACATCTCCCGTCCATTAATTTTTCCAGTGTTAAGGTCAGGCCAGAGAATGCACTGGGGGAACGTTCTGTCTGCACTGAGAGCAGCACACTGTGGTGCAGGAGGGTCCTGCAGTTGTGGGGTGCTCCGAGCTCTGGGCAGGAAGGAATATCTTTACAGGACTCAAAGGGGAACAAGGAAGGCGCCCTGAGCAGCGTAGAGAGCAGAATTCCAGGCGCCCAACCAGACGGAGGCTGCTTCCTTGGCAGCTGAGATGAACAGCCAGGATCTTGCCATGGCTGGGCCTGTGGGCAACATCTACCCTGCGGTTAGGACTTGCCACAGAGTGGGAGGAGAAGGGGCTGCAGCCAGGGGCAGAAGGGCTGGGGTTACCTTGACTGAAGTAAGGAGCTGGTGGCTGGACTGTGGCAGTCTGACAGGGTCATCTTCAGCCCTCAGAGCTCAGGTACAGTGGAGACAAGCCAGGGCCACAGCGAGGCCACGCCGGGAGCCTGCGCACCACCAGCCCTAGTGGATTCTCTGTGTTTGTCTGTATTTCACTCACTCACTGCTCAATTAACAGAAACACCATATAACATGTGTCACACTTCTTAATAAAACTTTGTAGGAAGAGTGACTTTTCAATAATTCAGATACCCTTAATAGTACCAATAAAGATTTACACTGCCTGGTGATAGTCCACAGAGCTAATTATACCGGGGAATTTAAAAACATCTCACGGGAGTGAGGCGGTAAGAACACAGCCATGTCTTCCTGACGCCAGCTGTCACTCACTCATTCATTCATTTGACAAGGCGCTATTGACTGATGTTAACCTCAGTGCAGACTCACAGCCAGTTCATTGAGCAGGTTTAAATTTGACATGTTCTAAACTTAGGAAAGTATATGGAACAGGATCTTTTTTGCTTTACAAAAGGATTTTTTCCATGATCTCCATGGAAATTTCCATGTTTGAAAATTCCTGGATGAATCTAGCCATCCTGTACACCTGGACAGTATGTTACATGGACAAATGGCTTTCTAGAATGTTCTGGCTCCACACTAACCCTGCTGGTGGGACAGGGAAGGACCATGACTTGCACTTTCCAGGAAGACAGCTCCTTCTGGAAGTTGAGCCACGTGCCCAGCCCTGGACGAAGTAGGAACTTAATGCTGGGGTGGGCCCTGTTGGCTGTTTCCCCAGGTGGTCGGCTGGATAAATCCAGCTTGACACTGTGCGGCTCACTTTGCATTTTCATGTATATCACTTGGTCACCTTCACGGCAATCTTGTTATCACTGTGGACATGATCCATCGTCAGCACCATCATCATCATCATCATCAACAGCCGCCTCATCAATACGTGTCTATTTCTTAGGAAACATCATCAATGCTCTCAGAGGGAAGGGTTCTTCAGCAGGAGGTGCCTGTCTGAATTAGCCACAGTGGATGGAATCCACCAGCTGCAGAAGGGGTCTTTCCTGAGAGACTTTACCGGCTGCTGAGGGGCCTGGGGACTACCAGACAGCTCCAAGGGACCTGTCCAACATCAGGGCACCAGAGTGTGTTCAGGATGAACATGTGAAGGAAATCCTGCCTTAGCCCTACAGATCCCTCCTCGCTGTCTAAATGCAGATTCTGGTGATGGGAAGATGGCGTTTATAGCCAGTTGAGAAGGGAGAGGCTGGTGGGAAAGAGCGGTCCCGACCTAGGAAAGATGTGCTGTTCAGGGACAAGACTTCCACCCGCCATTGACAACTTTCTTCTGAGAGTGAAGATGGAGACTCCCAACCCTTCGAGTGCATCTGTGTGTGCTCCATGTCCTCGCCTGTCCTTCACAGGGCAGGCACTTCTGGTTGGCAAGGGACCTTGGGCTTGGCCACAGCCTGGGCCTGAAGCCAGCACAAACAGGGCTGGACCCAGGGCTTGGTTCAGCAGACCACTGAGACGTTGATGGAAGGAAGCCCACTGACCTCCCAGGGAAGAAACATCAGGAGCCCACGGTGGTGCTCGAGGAAGATCTGGGGTCAGAACATGGGGTTAGGACAAAGCCAGATCAAGACCAAGAGGAAGTTCACACGAGATCAGAGCTCAGGCACAGAGGTCAGAGCCCAGAGGCCACACTGGGCCAGGCCATGAGGGAGGAGGGACGCTACTCATATTAAGTGAGACGAAAGCCAAGGAAAGGCCCAAGCCACAAGAGGCTTCCCAAGGGGACCTGTGGCAGCCAGGGAAGGTTTGCTGGGGGCCCTGCCCACCTGCTCCTGCCTCTTACTCCTCTTCTGCCTGGTTGGATGTTGCTGTCTCCTGAACACCTTGAAGGCCTTGACCACCTTCTATCAGGAGGGATGTTGAGGGAAGGGCAGCACTGATGTCCAGGAGGTTTGTGCCCATCTCCAATGTCCCCATGTCCCCTGAGAACACTACCTGCAGCTCTGTTGCTTAGAGTCCCTCCCTGACCCTTGTGGCCACATGGCCTCCAGTTAAAGCCCAGAGCCCAGAACTCTTCTCCCCACTGTGAGGGACCTGAGGGCAAAGCAGACCTGCTGGAGGCTTGGGTGGCTCAGGTGGCCCTCTGGGTGGGGCGGAAGGCAGAGGGCCTGTGCTGCCAGTGGAGATTAACATGGGGAGAAGGTGCCGGGCATAGGACAGGGATGGAAAGTCAGAGGTGTGGCACCGTGTGCAGATGGGAGTGTGCCTGGTCCATCAGCTCGATGTCCTCCACCAAGTGGGGGAGGTGGGGGAGGATTAAATCAAGAGGCCTATGACAGCTGTCTGCGGAGGCGCTCAGGAGTGCTTGGGGCTCCTGCATACCTCCTGCCAGCCTTGCCCCTGAGGCCTGTGCAGAAAGGGCCTCCCTGGGGGTGTGGGGAGGGGCATCCTAGTGAGTGTAGGCCTTACTTGGCCTTCCTCCTGTCCATCAGGCCATTTGAGGACAGAGAGAGATGAAAAGCACATTTCCAGCATTTCAGAAAAAAACAAAAAACACTCGCAAACTGCTGTTTTTTGGCCACTTGAAACAGAGAAACCCCATGGATGAGGCGTGAGCTGAATTCTGGCTCCTCACGGGCTGTCTGGGTCTGGGCGCGACAGGAGGCTGCAGGAAGCAACTCCGTGTGGACCCCAGCACTGGGACTGGGGGCCTGCTGCAGAGGGGGGAGGCACTGTTGTCCAGGTTAGAAGTCCCAGTTTCTCTTGTTCTCTGGACGGCAGTGACCCTGGACCCTGGGCAGATTGTATCTCTTCCCAGGAACCTTGAAGGGCCCCACAGGGGGCGGACGGGTTCCCCTCAGGTTAGCATCTGCTTCTGGTGGTTCTTCCAGATCCATCTGTACTTGTCCCTGTCTCTACAGACGGCAGCCTGAGGATGCCTGGCCCAACTCTCCCCTCCAAGGAAGGGACATGTCACTCAGTCAAGCGGCAAATGCCTTGCCCCCTGAAGTCCTGGAGTCACATCCTCCCTGAGTCCCCTCTCCAACAGCCCCTCCAAGGGCTTAGCAGGTTCTCATCCAGGGCTGCAGATCCAGGATGAAATAAGACACGGGGCAGGCAGACAGGTGCCCAGGGTGCTTTTTGCCGCAGGACAGCTACACACCCCAGAGTACCACTTCCTCAGGAGAACCCAGGGCAGCCACAGTGAACCTGCTGACCCAGGGAGGAGAGCCCTGCGAGGGTTAAGGACTTGCTGGGAACTCCGGAGAGCGTCCACCTGACGGATCCCGAGACTCCAGGATTCCGGCTCTTGTCCCCAAGTCCCTGCTGCCAGGCCGCATTCTCCTCTCCTCTCACCACTCCTTAGACCAGTGCAGCCTGCCCTGGGCATGTCCCTGGCACCCACAGGGGCCTCTTTAGGTCACTGCCTGGCTCCCACTTGACACCTAAGGCTGGGCTTGAATGTCACCTCTCCCCTGGGCCCTGACTCCCCTGATCTTGCTCCACTGTCCCTGCTCCGTCATGTGTGACCTGTATCATCTTCCCACCTAGTTTCCTTGCCTCACGTCTTTGTCTCCTTCCCACCATCACCTCATGAGCAGCAGGGATCTCTGTATATCTGTGACCTGACTCAACTCTAGGCATTTACAGCATTTCTTGGCATGCATTGGGTGCTCAATATATGCTTATTGAGTGAATGAATGAATGAGCACCAGGAAATAAAGTGTTCTGTCTTCGCTGAAGCCCTTGTTGGAAGTTTGCTTCCAGACCTGGATCTTAGTTGGTGTCCCTGGAGGGCCACCAACAACCCTTGGAAGGCACTTGGCATGCAGCTGGCTGCCTGCTCCCCAGCAGGGCAGATAGATGTTCAATTGGCAATGCACACTAACCATAGAGGGTGTCTACTGCCAGCATCCAGCCTGCTGGACACCATCCTGATTGTCCAGGGCTTTGATGGGACCTGGTAACTGCCCAGGAATGGTCCCTCCAGTTGGGTAGCTCTGCGTCCTCCTGACTGTGGCTGGCACCTGCAGCCCCAGCTCAGCCACTGGGTAGAGGTGGTTGGGCTAATTCTTGAGCAGGCATTTCCTCTTTGACAAGTGTCAGCCATCCGCACACTCACCTGGGCTCTGTCCAGATGGGCTGTGGGCTCCATCTGGCTAGCTGTGGAACTTTGGGTTGATGTCCTAAGTGAAAATGGATTTCTTTGCTGGGCAGAAGCAGACGGCCACCATCCTTCCTGGGTGATGCCATTAAATACCCCCTTTGATGGCATTAGCTCAGGGCTTCTTAAGGCACAGTCAGTTCTGTGCCAGCTTCCCAGATGGTTCCTGCTTCCCTCCCTGCCTGCCCTCTCCCCAGGGGCTCTGCCCTTAGGGAAGGCCTGTTTCCTGCCCACTGCTGTGGAGGTTCTCAATGGCAGATGCAGGTGGCAGCTGCTCCCTCCCCTCCCCCTGTGGTGGCCACCTCTGCGGGGTTTACCAAGAACACAAACATCCTGCTACAGAGCTTTCTTCCCAAGAGATGTGTTGACTGAGCTAATATGCGGCAGGCAATTAGAACAGCCCTGATGACTTAGGAAATGGCTAAAAAATGTGCATTTGAGGAGTATTTTAAAATTATCTTGTGGTGGCTCACACCTGTAATCCCAGCGACTTTGGAGGCTGAGGCAGAAGGATCACAAATTCAAGGCCAGCCTCAGCAACTTAGCAAGACCCTAAGCAAATGAGACTCTGCCTCAAAATAAAAAAATAAAATGGGCTATGAATATGGCTCAGTGGCTAAGCACCCCTAGGTTCAACCCCTGGTACTAAGAAAAAATGTCTCTCGGTGATCTGTCTTAGGGAATCTGAGGACAAGTTTTCTGATTCCCACAGACCTGAGTGCGGTGGTCCTTTGGTTTCTGAGGAGATTGGCTCCAGGACCCCCTGGGGCATCACAGTCTGTGGATGCTCAGAGTGTTCTACATGACAGGAAGCAGAGCTTGCCTAGAACCTCTGTGTACCCTGCCTGTGCTTTAAGTCATCTCCAGACTACTTACAACACATAATTCAATTTAAATGCTATAGAAATTGTTGTTACACAGTAATAAGAAAAAAAAAATAAGACAAAAAAAAAGTCTGTACATGTTCAGTGTAATTCTTTTTTTCCCCAAAATATTTTTGGTCCATGGTTGGGTAAACCCATGGGTGATCTAGTGGGCGAGGGGGGCCAGCTGCACCTCCTGTTGAGGTGTGTTTTTGGCAGGGCCCATGCCTGCTGACAATGTACAGGCCTGGTCATTCCCCCTGCGTCCTTCCCCTTGGTGTTCCCCTATGGTCAAGAGAGGACTTTCTTGTCTGTGTATGCATGTGTGTGACCTCCAGATCCCTGCATCAGAATCCAAGTTACGCAGTCCCGCATGTTCTTGGTAAAGGCTACCTTTTTACATGGGAAGTGGGGCTGAAGTGGCAGATGGACATGGCCTTGGGAACCAAACCTCATGTCTGTAACTACTTAAGGTCCCCATGCTGTCTCCTCATTTCTAAAATGGGGTTATAAAGCCTAACCCAGTGGATTGTATAGAAATTAAGTAAAATATCCTCTGCACAGGGCTTAGGATGCAAGTCTTCCTCCCCCACGGGCCCAAAACAAAACCCCCCAAACCCTGCTCAGTAGCCTCTGGGTTTAAACAGTCTGAATAATTATAAGATAGCACCCCAGCTGATCTTCCTTGAGCCCCCTTCTCCTGCTCCTGTCGGTCCCTCTGAACGACACTCCTTAGCTCTCTTCTTCTCACATGGCCGCCCTCCCAGCCTAAGCTGGGTTCTGAATCTAGCTCTGCACTCCCACGCCCGCTCTTCTTCTGCCCCCTCTTCTCCCCACTTGCCTCCTTATATTTACCCCTGAGGTACATCCAGCGGGCCTGGCGCCCTCCTGCCTGAGCCTTGGACCTGGTGGTCCTCTGGTAGCCTCCCTCTGTCCTCTTTGACACTCTTCTAGGAAGACACCAGTGCTCTCACTGAAGCTGGTCTCATGTGGTTCCTGGAGGAGGTACAGCATCTCAGTGACCTTCCTTGACCTTCCCAACACTGGAAAGGAACCTTTCTCTGCATCCTATATGCAGTCTTGGTTAGCTCTTGTGCTTGTGTAATTAGGTATAGATGCAGCCACACCAGTAATAGAAAATTGAACGAGGAGTGGTTTAAATTTTAAAATAAAGCTTTCCCCTTAGTTAACAGCACCAAGGCTTTGGGGTGATTGCTGGCTCAGGGTCTCAATGCAATCCTCAGGGAGGCAGGGCTTTTCTGACCTTGTACTTTGCTACTCTGCATGTCAGCTGTCATGCCCGCACTTGTCACCTCATGAGTGCAATATGACTGCACCCATCCCAGCCACAATGATGTCCCTGCCTCATCCCCGCTCAGTGGGACAGGTGGAAGGGGAGGCAGCACTGGCTATCTCTGTCCTCCCACCTTTTTCTTTTCCCAAGAGAGCAAGAGCTCTCCCTGAGTCCCTGGTAGAGTTCTGCATACTCTTCATTGTCCAGAGGATTGTTCCTGGCCTTGCCCTGCTGCCTTTGAAGGAAGCTGGCAGATGGGTTCAGGGTCGGGCACATCACTAGATGCAGTTGTCACTGTTAGCCAGGAAAATGGAGCTGCAGAGTATGGACTGGATAGATGACAGCAACAGGACCTGCCATGTATCATTATCTTGTCCTCTGTCCTCCTCTAGCAGACAGTCAGCTCCCTGAAGGCTAGGGTGCCACTCATGGCTCTCCCCTCAAACCTGGCGAAGCAGGGACTTGTGAACAGTTATTGAGCAAATAGATGGCAACTACGTCAGTGTCCCAGATAACATCAGGTTAGAACCATAGAAATTCCAGGTTTACCCTGCCTAGGAAATAGCCAGGTGCTTAGCTCAATTCCTGTAATTACTCATCATTCTGGAATCATGTGGTTGCCTGCAAAGCCTCTCTCAGGGATTGGACAGTCTCCCCCCAGGGGAAAGCATGTATATTGAATTCTCCAGTTTGCCAGTTCCCAGAAGCTGGAAGTTGGTTCTGATAATAATAATAATAATTTTTAAAAAAACCCTGCAAGGTCTTTAACTCTCAAAGAGCTGCCAGCTGACACAATAACATTATATTAATTTTCTGTTTAATAAAGCATATTGGAACCCTCACATGGGCTTGCGTGCGTGCCTGCCTGGGGATGGGAGAGACACGAGGCAGCTTTTCACTTAATGCAGGAGGAAGCGCTAGATAAAGGGAATCTAATTGAAGGGTACAATATGCTTACCCATGTAGCTGCTGATAAAACATTACTGCCTTTTTTTTCTTTGCACAGTACAAAAGATAAAAATCAGAGCCACTAAGTCAAAATCATATTTGACAGTATCCTTTCGTCCAGGCCTGTGTCCCTCTGTGTTTTGTAAGGGATCACCATTTGAAAGGGTAGCTTAGCAGAGCTCCTTACTGTGGGTGCTTCAGAGAGGTGTAATTGTGTGCTCCTAGGAGGCAGGGGGTGTTTTGGCAAAAGGATTGCTAATATGCATGAAGACTGAGGTTCAAAGCTATTCCCAGCTCATTCATTATAATGCTGAGAAACCTTTTAATTTGGGTTAAAGATTGCATGTAATTTCCTCTTCATACAACCAGTTGAGACAGATAATGGCTAGAGTAGATATCCAGATTTTGTCTGTTTTAATATTTGGCTACTAGGCTGAAAAGTTGGCACTTTTTAATTTTTTTATGATGGTACCAAACAGGACCTAGCCAAGGAAGGAAGCAATGGTTGGAGAGTGTCATCCTTGACACCATTATTCCCACCTGTTCCCAAATCTGATGGAACAGAAAGAAAAGGGCAGCCTTGCCCATTCTAAACCAAATGAGGAAGGGGAGCAGCCCAGAGTGCCCAGGCAACTTCACCTGGGGCCAGGGGTGGGTGCAGGCGGGAACATCGCCCGGAGTCCTGAATCGAATAGCTGAGGTTGGATGCAGCATTTCTGGTGACAGCAAGAGCCTTTAGCAGGTGCTGGAACCTTGATTCAGCTGTTGATCAACCGTGTCTGCTGGAGGAAATTAACACCCTATCTAGGACAAGCAGAAAAGTGTAACATCAGCCACTATTTCATGTCTTAGAGGGAGAACCGGGAATGGGCCAGCTGCCCCTGCCGTCATCCATGAACCTGGCCCAAGAGGTCAGAGAAGAGAGCTGGCTTTCTATGATTATAGCTGTCTATGCTCAGAGCTTTGTATATATGTGGGTATAAGCAGTGTTGTGATTTTAAATATAATGCAGAATGAACAAATCCAGCTAATTAACATATTCATTGCCTAAAATCTTTTTGACATTTTTTGGTAATCAGAATATTTGACATTTTCTTTATGAGCAAAAGTTAAGTATTAAGTATCAACGATACATTTAAATATATTCAGTTATCAGCTATATCCTTCATGCTGTGCAATTGACCTCAGAAAAAGAAATGAAAGAAAACAAAACAAAACAAAACAAAACAAATGTTTTCCTGCTGTCTAACTGAGCTTCATGCTGTTGACCTTCATCTCCCCAGCCCCCAACCCCAGCCTCTTGCTTCTTATTCAGTTGTTATAGGTTCTACGTACAAGTTGGAGCACTGGAATTTGTCCTTCTGAATTATTTCACGGAGTGTGATGATCTCCAGTTTCATCCATTTGCCGCAAATGGAAAGAGATTTTTAATTTCTAACAATGTCTTAGCATTCCTGGGAACAAATAGTAACTCCAAATGCCAATCACTTAAATTTTCCTGGCCGTTGAACATTTCTTTTTAAACTAAAAATACTGTAACATTTGTAATAAATTCTTGATGAATTAAGGAAGGAGGCACAGAAGAGGGAAGGAGTGGGGGAGATGTTTACCATGATATTTATCCCAACACAGAAACCAGACCATGCATCTAGAACTCAAAGTAGACACACAGAATTCAGTGAATGAAAGTAAGAAGACAGACCAGAAGGCCCGACTTTTGACATCTCATTACACTTTTTGGAAGTCCTTGAAAATTTAGGATACTTTGCAGAAGGAAAATATCAATAAGGAAACCATAAAAAATCTTTGAGTTCAACATTTTGCACATGGGTGGAATTTGCAGGGTCAGCATATTTCATAGGAAATGACCACAATTTGCATTTCAGAAAATTAACTCCAATCCAATTAGTCCCCCCACCCCCACACCTTATCGAAAGACTCCCTTCTCCTTGGCTCCCAGGTGTCTCCATGAGTCTCCTTCCTCCTAAACAACACCAGAGATAAAATTATGCAAAGCAGCACTATTTCTAACATATTTTCTCCCTTGCAAGATGCAATCTAAAAACTGCTTGCTATTATGGTTTGGAATAAGATGTTATTAAGTGAATGACAGAAAAATAAGAAGACATCCATCAAAATGTCTATTTTCTTCCTACATCCAGAGCTCTTCCATATCCAGAGGGTGTCGATACACAAATCATGGGTAAGGATGTCTTAAGCAGAAGGAGCAAGAGATACAAAAGGAGAGAGTCTTATGAGTCGCATCCTGTAGCTCTTCCTCACTGGTCCTCCCTTGGCATTGTATTTCAAGCGAGAAAATGGATGGCTGTGAGTTGCCGGGAGAGAATGATGCTTCTGGAGACTGGCGCTCAGCACTGTCAGAGGAGCGATTATCCAGGGGCTGGCTCCAGGGCATCCCAGGCACTGCACCCCCAGCAGGAAGTGCCATGGGGACAGTCTGGGTCTCTGCTGAACACTGAGCCGGCAAAGGGCCTCAGAGAGGCAGAAAGCCCAGCCCACCCAGCAAACACCTACTGAAGAGGGAGGCTGGTGGTCTCATCCTCCTCCTGGAACCAGCAGGCAGGGCAGGGTGTGGGGGAGAGGAAAGAGCTGTGCAAACCAGATTCCCTTCCCTTGCAGTAAAGGTGGTGAAGCAAGGCGGCTGTCGGGGTAGCCCCGGAGTCAGGTGCCCCTCCTGAGGGTGTGCCAAGAGAGAGAACTGCCCGCAGGAGGACAGGTGAGACCTCTCCGTGACACCAGAGGGGGACGGGGGCTGGAGTTTAAGCAGACCTCCCGCCACTCTGAAGTCAAGGGACAGGACGGTTAGGCTTTCTGATTATTTAGGAAATCCAGCTCCTACCTACCATTGGCTGCCTTACCCTCTCGGTTAAGAGAACTAATTTCTGCTGACCTTTGATAAGGATTTCCCTGGGAACAGATGAGAGGGATGGGGAGCTGCTCAGAGGAGCTGGGTGGGGTGCCAGCAAGAGCAGGGTCCCCTGGGAGCAACGATGTGACACAGGAAGCAGTGGAAGGGATCCTCGTCTAGGTGGTGCACTTGAACTCTGGCCCCTTCCTGTTGCCAGAGGACGCTGAGGCCAGCTGTCGGTGGCAGCCCCTGTGCTCACTGTGCGCCAACTCCAGCTCCACCCTCCAGGAACATGTTTCCTTCAAGCCTTTTGACTGTTGCGTGGGGTGGGCATCACTGTTTTCAGATGAGGAAATGGAGGCCTGGAGAGGGCTGCCTGGCTTGTCGAACAGCAGAGCCAGGACGGGCACCCAGGTGTGCTTCCCACCAAGCCTGCTGCTCTCACCACAGCGGAGGTTGAGCTGAGGCTCTGGATGCGTGAAGGTAGCCCTTGGACTCACAGCACCTTTCCTTACCCACCCTCTCTTCCTTCCCTCCCACCTTTCCTTACCCACCTTCCTTCCTTCCCTTCCCTTTCTTCTTTCTTTCTATTCTTTCTCCTCTTCCTTTTCCTTCATCCTCCTCCTCCTCCTCCTTCCTGGGCCTGGCTGTTCTGCATGTTAAGCTCAGCACCATGTCCTGGGCATCGTACGAGAGCCAGGAGGCCACAAAGATGAAGACCGTGGTGCTGTGTGCTGGAGGAGTGTCTGTCTGTAGGAAGGTGGCGGTGTTAGTCACGTACTCTGAGGAGAGGGCTAGAAAATAGAAGCTGAGTTGGGGGTGGGGGAAGGGTCAAGGCTGCCACGTCAGGAATGGGTGGGAATTGAACACCAAAAGAAAACAAGGATCATGAATACTGCACATGTAGAGGGGAAGATGAGTAGAAGGAAATTAGGGACTGCTCATTTGGAGCCAAAGTAAACGCATGTCGAGCAGCGGGAGAGGACGCGAGCGTGAGCCGCCGTCAGTGCCAAGCTAAGCCGTGTGAGGCTTTTCCTGTGGACACCAATGATTTCTAAAAGTGGGGAATGAAATGTCCAACTTTTGTTTTAGGAACTTTATGCTCAGTGAAGGTGTAGATGTCAAAGACAAGACATAACCAGAGCGACTATTCAGAGGCCATTGTCACAGACCAGTGACAGAGAGGACCAGGCTAGGCCTGGCAGTGGCAGAGATATGGACAGAGAGCTGGATCCAACAGATGCTGCACAGAAGGCTCAGTGTCACGTGACAGTGGGGATGTGTTAGTCATGGCGCTCACTGATGGTATAACAAGTGGCTCATGTCCCCAGGGTGGGGAAGGAGTAACCCTGATACTGTCCATGTCACATGGCTCCTTGTTCTTCTTACGTCCAGTTCCATACACACTGTCTCAGAAGTTTTCTAGGTTTGTGTATTTGTGTAGGAGTGTGTGTGCATGCGTGTGCGTGTGTGTGTAGCAATCAAAGGAGAAGCTGATAGAACCCTCCACAGCTACCTCCTCAGGGAGCAGGGAACCAGGCTTTCCTGCAGAACTTGTTTTAAATGCAAGAAAATACCAAGATGAAGAGAGCTTGAGGACTTCCCTTCATAAAGCCCCCCGCCCGGCTCCTGTAGGCCTCCTAGCCCTAGGGACAGAGCTCTTCCCTGAATTTCCACCAGAGCAGTTGACTCCTGCTCACCCACCACCTCAGAGCATTGGCAAGAACCAACCCAGAGCTAATAATGCTTCTGAGATCCAGGGCTTGGCAAATGGTGGTCAGTAAGCCAGTCCGGGGGCCCGAGTGGCTGAGACCAACCACCAGCTGTGCAGGGGCAGTTGCTGCTGTTTTCTACCCACAAGAGGCCAAATCACTCAGCTATCAGAATTCTCCCTTTCCAGCCAGAGCTTTTGGTCTCATGTGATATATTAGTTAATACCTAGAATGAGTTTTCATGTCAAATACTTTATAATTTCAGTAGGTACCATCTGATATGTATCCACCACCTTTGTGCCAGACACAGAAACAGGTCTGCGTATGGTGGAAATCGTTCAGTCTTTACAGCCCGTGATGAAGGGGTCATAACCCCAATGCACAGATTGGGGATTATGCATTTCTGAATGACAGTGACTGGCAGGTGGATAGAAGATACCAGGGGCTGTGAATAGCCTGGTTTCAGGCTCTATCGTCACTTCCCTCCCTGGTGACTTGGGACATTGACACCCTGTATCACTTAAGAGTCTGTGTGGTTGGGGATAGCATGACTGTCACTAATTGAAGGTAGTATGATGGCCACAGTGGGCACGTGGTACTTTAGAGGGGAAGGGCCTGGATCTGGAGTGGCAGGCACACGCTAGTCAATCCTGTCCCTCTGTTTCCTGTTAGGAGAAGTTCTGAATTATTATGGGTTGCTTCCCTTCCTCCCCTTCGATATTTAGAAAAAAAAAATGTGACTCATATGTTAAAGCTAATTTTATTGCCAAAAATTTCAAGACCGTGTCTGCTCTTCCCTGTTATTATCAGGAAAGGAGTATGTAAAAAGTTAATGCTAGCAGCTTGCATTAATCCACCCCAACTCAGCCAATTCCCTGGCTGGTCGTCTGTGCTTAATGCAGCTCGTCTCCTCAAAGCCAGCCCGCTCCCAGACTCCTAGCCAAGGGCTGCTGCTCACAATCTGCAGAGGCCGAAAATTAATTCTCATCTACTCAGAAATGGAAATGCAGACACTTGAATAAATATTTCATGCTTTCTGGTGGTAGCGAAAACTCTTCAGTATGTGCTCGACAATGCTTCATTACCTCCAGAGCTGTTCTCGGGGAAGTCGGGAATGCAAGCCAAAGGTGGTCACGTCCTCAACCCAGGTACAGTCGAAGGCATTCAAATAAATCCCGACTTGTCGGAAATCACACACACAAGCTGGTATTATGCAGCGATGCAGCTACTCAGGGCAGAGGCACGTTCAAGGCCCATCAGAGCCTGTTTTAAATAGAAAAGGGCTGGGATGTGGCCGGGTGGTAAAGCGCCCTGGGTTCCATCCTGGCCCACATGCACACACACACAAAAAAAAAAAAAAAAAAAAAAAAAAGAAAAGAAAAAAGAGAGAAAGAAATCAATCACACACACAGGCACACTTGTGTGGTTGGCTCTCCATATCCTGGGATTCCACATCTATGGATTTAGTCAACAACAAGGACTGGAAACAGCACAAGCTGGAAGTTTGCAAAAAGTGAGGCGAGAATTTGGCAATGCATGCTGTGTCCACATTCTAGGATGGAGTGATGTGTGGTACTGACGGGGCACATCTAGAGGGATGGGCAGATGTGCAGGGGACAGAGGCCAGCACTACATCACTTTATGGAAAGGACTTGGGCACCCCTGGATTTTCAATGTGCTGCAGATACAAAGAGATGTTCCTTATCAGAGGCTGTCCGTGGCTTCTAGCATGTTCAAATACCGGGGTATGTTTAAATACATGTTCTGTCAGCGGGTTCAGGAGCGACTCCCCAGCTAGCAAGCACCCCTGGCTCGCTGGCAGCTCACCCTCGGGGGCTTCGCTGTCCTCTCCTATCTTGATTTTGGACCAGTAATGCTCATGTGATCTAAAATATTTTGTAATTTTGGAAAAAAGAAAAGGGCCTAAAAAGATGTGTGATTGCTTTTCATGGAACAAGCAAAGTGCATTGATAAATTGAATGACGTTGATAGACGGGAGGTCTCCAGCAGAGGTATTCCCAAATGTCTGAGGATTTGCATTTAGAAATTTGCCAAACACCCCCACCCCCTACCTCCACACAAACACTCATCCTAAGCTTCCAACGTGAGAACAGCCCGTCCACTGTTAGCACCTGTTTCCGTCCACTCATCCTACCAGTTGGTTCCTTCTACAAATATCTGTCCAGCTTAGCAGGGGAATTGAGACTTGGCACCATTACAACTGTGGTGATTATTATTTATGATTACTGAAAAGGAAAGAGATCCTGTGTGGATGCTTTAAGCGCATCACCTCGGTTTTAATCAGCGACCCGACACATGGCACCAAGTGGTGCTTTGGGACTTGTGAAGAGAGAGAGTCTCTGGCCAGCGTGGCAGGAACAGGTCTAGCAGAGGGTCCACACGTGGCTGAGCGTTGCAGGAGGGTGGCTCTCACCACCACAGGCAAAGAGGAGGAGGGTGTGGCAATGGGGCGCTGGCTGAGGGGTGCATCTATGAGCCATGCCTGCCATCCCCCAGAGGGAAGCTGCTGTCCTGTGTGGTGAGGAGGGGGTGGCTGGCCATAGAGGCAGGACTGTGGAGAGAGCATGTTAGGCTGCTCGGAGGTGGCAGGCACAGGGACCTCTGCGGAACAGAATGTCTGCCCATTTACTAAGAATAAAGTGGGACAGGTCAGCTCAAACCAGAGAGGACGCCTCTACTTCTGGCAAAGCAGATGAGCTGTCCAGGGAAATGGTCCCTGGAGATCCCATGGAGATTTCCTGAGGAGGGAAATGGCAGGATTTGAGGGCTTCTCAGACCCTGCAGGCACTTGGGGATTCATTCCTCTCCCTACCAACTGACCTTGCTGAGCCCCAGCCTTGGGAAGTGGCACTCCAGCATGGTCCTGCGTGTCTGTATCCCGTCCCCTGGCTGTCCCTGGACATCGCCCTTCTCTGGGAGTGCTCACGGTGGTTCCGGTGAGGTTGGGATGCCCTGTCACAGGGCGGGAATGTAACCACGCAGGTCAGTCCTCATATTTGATCCCTGTATCACAGCATTCATCCAAGCAGGGGGCACAGATCCAGGGCAAGCCCATCTAAAGGGAGGGGGGCCTTCTGGTGCTCTGTGAGCCTTGGAGTGACCCACTCCTGGCCAATGTGACCCGGGCCTGCATGTGGTTGGGGGGTCTTTTTATCTGAATACTTCTGTCAGAAATGAGATGGAGAATTTCACTTGGTCGAGATTTCCCATGAGAATTCACACGTGCATGCACGCACACAAGGTAGTGAGGGAACCAGAGCCCTGCAGGAGATGGGGCACACCTCTTTGGAGTGGAGCAAGGGGACATGGAGGTGTGGAATGCCCTTGGACTCGAGCTGGCTTTGAAATACTACTCTTTTCTGAGGTCTTCTTGGGTTCAGTGCATCAAAATCTGGTGTCTGAATTTTTTTTGTTCGTTTTTGTAACAAAACTCCACAGACTGGATGGCCAATGAATATGGAAATTTATTTCTCATGGTTCTGGAGGCTGGGGGATCTGCAGCTTCAGATTCAGGATCTGGGGAAGGCTGCGTCATCCACAGATGGTGTTTGCCAAGTGCTCACAAGGTGGAAGGACTAGGGTTGCCCTTGGTCCTCTTTCATAAGGCTGCGAATCCTGCTCCTGGCACCCTGCCTCAAGACCCCTTCACCTCCCAGAGGCTCCACCTCCTGCCGCTGTTGTCTGTTTGGGGACAGGAATTGGGGGGACACAAACATTCAGACATTCAGACCACATAGTTCTTCCCCTGCCCCTTCAGTTCATGCCTGCCTCATGAGAGAAGTGCTCAGGTTCTACCTCAGTGGCCCCCAGAGTCTACACTCATCCAGCTCCAACTCAGAAGCTGAAGTCCACTGTCTCGTCTCCACCGGATGTGGGTGAAACTCAGTACGTGGTTCATTCCAGGCAAATTCTCTTCCAGCCAAGAACCCTTGAAATCCAACAAGTGATGTGCTTCCAAAACACAGGGGTGATCCCATTCCAGAGGGAGAGGTCATGGAGGAGAGCTCAGGTCCCGAGTGTGCTCACTCTCCTAAGGCTCCAGAGTGACCTTTCTTGGCTCAGTGTTCTGCCTTCCAGGCTCGTGGGGCTGTGATCCACACTGTCACTTTTCAGGCGGGCACTAGACCCACAAAGCTCTGGATGTCCTTGCCCAGTGACTGTACTGGATGCAGCCTATGCCAGGTTCCCACAGCTTGGAGTCAAGAGCTTGTGGCCCTCCAGCCTGGAATCATAGCCCATTTGGGGTCCTGGGGGCCCTGACCCTACGGCTCTGCTGAGTGTTGTCCTGCTGGGGACTCCTCACAGTGACCTTGCCCTGATGCCTGTTCTCTGCCTGGCCCTTGGCACTCTGGGGCATCCTTAAAGAGCTAGCTGGAAGCACTGTGCCTCGACAGCTGGGCGGGACACAGCAGGCCCAGCAGCAGGCCCAGCAGCAGGCCCCAGAGCCCCACCTGGGCTGGGGAAGGGAAGCTGTCTTAGCTTTGTCACTGCTGTGATCAAAGACCTGACGAGAACGATTTTAGAGCGAGAAATGTTTATCTGGCTCACGGTTTCAGAGTCTCAGTCCATAGAGGGCCGACTCCTTTGCTCTGGATCCAGGGAGAGGCAGAACATCATGGTGGAGGGTGTGGAAAGCAGGAGAGCAGCTGGGGACATGGCGCCAGGAACTGGGGATAAAACATAAGCCCCAAAGGCACAGCCCCAGTGACCCACCTTCTCCAGCCATACCCCACCTGCCTACGGTCACCACCCAGCTACTCCCTATCCAGGGCTAACCCACTGATTAGGCCACAGCTCTCATAACCTACTCACTTCAGCTCTGAATATCTTTGCATTATCTCACACATGAGCTTGGTGGGACACCCCAGATCAAAACCATAGCAGGAGGCCTTGATGTGAGGCCATGTGAGGCACCAGGGGCCTTGGTCAGCCTCACAGCTCTGGGGCAGTGAGAGGAGGCACCGAAGGATCATCTCTGAAGGCCTCCAGGGTCATTCTTCTGTTGTCTTGGAGGCTAGGCCCTGGCTGCTGTGTAACTGGATTGTTAATCTCGTCGTCTTGGTGAGCAGCATCTGGCTGCTTTGCAAGTGTTGGGTCCACGTTGATCTTATTGAAGGCAGCCTGGCCGCACCCTGTTCTCTTCTGAGCAGCCTTTCCCACCCCAGTGGAGAGCCTGAGTGTTCTCCAGAGGTTTAACCTTGGCTTCTCTTCGACTAATAACACCCCCTTGAAGTCATCTTTCTCTTGGAGCACTGTCCTCTGGGCAGTCACCTGAAGCTGAGTGGCACCTTTGACACTTTGCTTAGAAATTTTCTGAGCCAAATGCTCAATTTCATAGCTCATAGGTTCGCTCCTGCACAAAGCCCTGGAGCCAAACACGATTCACCTAAGCTGTGCTGTTACAGGAAGCTCAGCCCTTGCTCCACTGTCCAGTAACATTCCTCACCTCCACCTCAGACCTCATACAGTGGACTTTCTGTCCATATTTCTGCAATTTTCTGTTCACAACCACTTAGAAGTTCTTTAAGGAGATTTGGGTTTCTCTCCTGCTCTCCTGTTCTCTTCTGAGCCCTCAGCAGAACCTCCCTTTAAGGTCCTTTTATGGCCATGTGGGCCCTTTCTAGCATGCACCTTGAAACTCTTCCAGCCTCTGCCCATTACCTGGTTCTAGGGCAGTTTCCATATTTTTAGATATTTGTTACAACAGCACCTTATTCTTGGTACCATTTTTTTTGCCTTAATCTTAGTTGTTACTCTAACAAAATACCAGGAGCCTGGTAACTTACAAACAACAGGATTTATTTCCTCACAGATCTTAAGGCTGGTAAGTCTTAAGATCAAGGTTGTAGCAGATTCAATGCCTGGTGAGGGCCTCTTCCTGGTTCATGGACAGTGCCTTCTCTCTGTCCTCACATGGGGATCTGGAGCCTCTTCAATAAAGGCATTGATCCCACTGATGAGGGCTCCACCCTCCTGGCCTTACCATCTTCCAGAGGTTCCACCTCCTAAACCATCACCTTTGGGTTAAGGTGCAACATGTGGGGCAGGGACATTCAAGTCATGGAATCTGGAATAAGTAGACACGGTGTCAGTGTCCCAGAGGGGACTGCTGCTGCTGAGCATGTACCAGAAGGGACAGTCAAAGAGGAGTCGGTGCAGATGGTAACCAAGGGGTGACAGAGTGGCTGTGGAAAGCTTTGTTGTTGTCGCCTTGCTTTCCAGGGTGAAGGTCTGAGTAGTTGAGGGAATTGAAGGTGAGAAGGGAGGCTGCCCCCCTTCCCTCCCTTTCCTCCTCTTTCTCCTCCTCCTCCTCCTCCTCCCCCTTCTTTCCTTCCTTCCTTCCATGTTTTTAGGAGACACGAGCAGGGCTTGGACTCTGATCAGGACCCTTGGCTGGGCGCAGCGTCCCTTTGGATAGGCCTCCAGGTAGAGACTGCCATGGGATTTACTGAGTCATCCGTTAATGATCCTGATGGAAACAAATACCTAAAAGAAGCCTGTGCAGCTGCCTAGACACTCTCTGCTGTCTCAGTGTCATCAGCCCTGCCTTCCCTGTACTCTCCGTGACTTCAGTAGGGGACAAGAGGC